>NC_090375.1:57439643-58678810 GCF_036365525.1 Heterodontus francisci | reverse complement strand
GAGAGCGAGCGAGCGCGAGAGAGAGCGAGCGAGCGCGAGAGAGAGCGAGCGAGCGCGAGAGAGAGCGAGCGAAGCGCGAGAGAGAGCGAGCGAGCGCGAGAGAGAGCGAGCGAGCGCGAGAGAGAGCGAGCGAGCGCGAGAGAGAGCGAGCGAGCGCGAGAGAGAGAGAGCGAGCGCGAGAGAGAGAGCGAGCGCGAGAGAGAGAGAGCGAGCGCGAGAGAGAGAGAGCGAGCGCGAGAGAGAGAGAGCGAGCGCGAGAGAGAGAGAGCGAGCGCGAGAGAGAGAGAGCGAGCGCGAGAGAGAGAGCGAGCGCGAGAGAGAGAGCGAGCGCGAGAGAGAGAGAGCGAGCGCGAGAGAGAGAGAGCGAGCGCGAGAGAGAGAGAGCGAGCGCGAGAGAGAGAGAGCGAGCGCGAGAGAGAGAGAGCGAGCGCGAGAGAGAGAGAGCGAGCGCGAGAGAGAGAGCGAGCGCGAGAGGGAGAGCGAGCGCGAGAGAGGGAGCGAGCGCGAGAGAGGGAGAGCGCGAGAGAGGGAGAGCGCGAGAGAGGGAGAGCGCGAGAGAGGGAGAGCGCGAGAGAGGGAGAGCGCGAGAGAGGGAGAGCGCGAGAGAGGGAGAGCGCGAGAGAGGGAGAGCGCGAGAGAGGGAGAGCGCGAGAGAGGGAGAGCGCGAGAGAGGGAGAGCGCGAGAGAGGGAGAGCGCGAGAGAGGGAGAGCGCGAGAGAGGGAGAGCGCGAGAGAGAGAGAGCGCGAGAGAGAGAGAGCGCGAGAGAGAGAGAGCGCGAGAGAGAGAGAGCGCTGAGAGAGAGAGAGCGCGAGAGAGAGAGAGCGCGAGAGAGAGAGAGAGAGAGCGCGAGAGAGAGAGAGCGCGAGAGAGAGAGAGAGCGCGAGAGAGAGAGCGCGAGAGAGAGAACGAAAGAGCGAATGAGAGAGAGAAAGAGAGAGCGAGAGCAGCAAGTATGCAGGGAAATCACAGAGATGGACAAGAACTATAGAGGGTGATATTGGGGGACTTCAATTACCCAAATATTGATTGGGATAATGTTAGAGTAAAGGGAAATGAGGGGGAGAATCATATCATAATCGGATCATAATTGGATGAGTGCAATTTCAATTGGATGACAGGGGATCTAGCCAGGGTAAAATGGAACTAAAGACTGACAGGAAAAATGGTAACAGAACAATGGGTGATCTTGAAGGAGGTGATGTATCAGGTACATGCTAAGTACATTCCAACAGGGGTGAAAGATAGAGAAACCAAAGCCAGGGCTCCTTGGATGATGAGGGAGATAGTCAATATGATGAAACAAAAAAAAGAGGGTGTTTGATGCATGTCAAGTGAATTCTTCAAGCGAGAACCAGACCAAATACAATAAGTTGAGAGGGGAAGTGAAGAGGAAAATAAGACAGGCAAAGAGACAATATGAGAATAGAATGGCAGTTCACAGAAAAGAGGACCCAAACATCTGCTACTGGCATGATTAGGGAGAAAGAAGTTGATATATGCCATTGTCGCTCATGTGTAGCACAGGGGTGAGGGGATTTGGTACCCATTAGGATACAGGCAACAGAATTTGAGAAGCTCAAGTTTATGGAAGGTGAAGGACAGCTCAGTTTTTTTCCCCTTCTCTTTCACTACGGATGTGGCAGCAGCACCGAAACGATAAGACTGATTGCAACTAGTCACTCTTCAGCAGCAAAAAGAAAATAAAACACTAACCCTTTCAGAGTCAAGAGTCAAAATGGATTTTACAAATTATCTGCAGCACACTCAGTACTTTGAGCAAGAATATCAAAATGAGTACCCTCATACCAGTTCAAATGCCCTGAAGGGGGATATAGGGGGTTAGTGTGGGAAGAGGAGTTAGAGTGGGAGGAGGCTTGTGTGCCTCAGGAGTGGTGGAATACAAAAGGTTAGGAAGTCATGCTTCAATTTCATAATGTCTTGGTCAGACCCCCCATTATAACCACTCTATAACTCTTGCACCTCTCTGTAATTTCCTTGCAAGTCTGTTCCCGCTGGTTGGTGGCCTGTACGCACAATGTAATTGCACATTTTTGTTCCACAGCGAGTGCAAAACAGATTCTGTCCTTGACCCCTCTGGGACATCCTCTTTCTCCAGCACTGCAATGTTCTCCTTAATCAAAACTGCCACCCCTCCATCAGATCGCACCAATTCAATGTATTTGGGTGCACACAGATGACGCACCGAAATGCACCCACATCCCTTGGAGAATGCTGTGAAAGTAGCAGCCAGCAGTGCAGTCTGCCCTGGTAAAGCCAGGTAGACCTTCATAGTGCTGCTAGAAGTGGTGTTACAAATATGAATTTCATACCCAGCATCTCCAGTACAGCACATCTTCAGCACTGCTCAAGTCTCTGTCTCACGTGATAGCATTCACACTACTGAGTCAGTGGACTATTGGTTTAAGCCCACTATATACTTGATTCCTGTTCTCGGCTGGTACTTTAGTTCACTCTTGAAATTGGTCACAAGTGCCAAATTTTGGATGAGAGATTAAACCAAGGACCTGCTGGTCTGCTTAGATGGGCAAAAAAGATCTCGCTACCCTATTCCAAGAGCAGGGATGTCAAGCTAGATTATGTGCTCAAGTCTCTAGAGTGGGCCTTGAATTTTCTGGTACAGAGGAAAGAGTGCTTCCACAGCATCGAGGCTGACTAGTGGGATGCAATGGCCAAAAAGCCTGCTGGCACTCTCTGTCTAGGCGCACATTTGGAGACTGGTCTACTGGGGTAGGTCCAAGACGGCTTCCAGCACCCAACGGAATCACGTCTCAGCATGAGGCAGTACCTTAGAGAAAATAAATCCAAATAGGAAATGAAGATGACACTCTACTCTGCGTGAGCTGACTGTAGGCCTCACATATTGAGCCAGTAAATCTTTCAACTTTGGCTGATACCTCTCTTCCTCTGCCCCAAAACCACATATTTCCGGTTGCAACACTTTCATTTCTGTTTGCAAAAAGGGAAAAAAAAAAGGAGTTTCATAACTTCCTTGCAGAATTCTGCTCTACACAACCTCAGAGACCCAGTAGACATCATACAGAAGGAAATGAGGGCAGTATGTGCCACTGATTCAGCACAGTGCACCTGGCTGTTGAAACTGACAGCTGATTTGGTTCAACTACTGTAAAACTACCAAAGGGTGAACCCATTCATTGATGATTCCATTTTTAAAAAGTAATCTCTCCTTCCTTGAGGCATGGACTGCTGTCCCGGTTTCACAGGCACCATCACATGGTCACTTTTCACAGCCAAAGAGTGTCAGAGGTATCACAATCAAACCCAAACTTTTCCTC
Source organism: Heterodontus francisci (assembly GCF_036365525.1). Lineage (NCBI taxonomy): Eukaryota > Metazoa > Chordata > Chondrichthyes > Heterodontiformes > Heterodontidae > Heterodontus > Heterodontus francisci. The sequence continues at coordinate 58,675,495 of NC_090375.1, read as the reverse complement.
ATTCAACATTTGAGCAGGAGTCATCAGATATGGGAACCAAGGAGGAGTTTACCCCTTTCTAACCCAGTGGCACTGCTGACAATTAAAAAAACCCCAACAGGCAGTCACCTGATATCAGCTAAGCAGACACAGCTGCAGACTCGATCTCATGACCTTAGTGGCTAAGTACACCATCAAGAAATGCACTTCTGATCCTCTCAATGGATGTCAGGACCAACAACTTAAATTTACATAGCACCTTTACTGTCCTGGAAGTACTTCAAAGGACCATCATCAAACAAAATTTGAATACAGCAATGACATGGGCTGATTAAATCATGGCCCTTATCCAACTCCGCTTTTATTTTAAAAAAGGTGCAGCAGCAATACTGTGGAATTGATCAAATCTGGTCACATTGCAGAGCAGGATTGCCAAAACAAATTGCACATTAGGGTCTTTGACTGGATTAACACAAAGGAGTTGTGCTGAATCTCTCCACAATAGTGAAACCACATTTCAAAAGTGTCATAACTTTGATGGAGAACAACTGTCATAGAGTCATAGATTTGTGCAGCATAGAAACAGGCCCTTCGGCCCACTGCGTCCATGCCGACCACAATGCCTATCTATACTAATCCCACCTACCTGCATTAATTCCATATCCCTCTATGCCTTGCTCATTCAAGTACCTGTCCAGATGCCTCTTAAATGTCGCTACTGTTCCTGCCTCCACCACCTCCTCAGGCAGCTCATTCCAGATACCCACTATTCTGTGTGTGCAAAAATTTACCCCTTTGGTCCCCTTTAAACCTCCTCCCTCTCACCTTAAATCTATGCCCTCTAGTTTTAGTCACCCCTACCATGGGAAACAGACTCTGGCTATCTACCCTATCTATGCGTGTCATAATTTTATATACCACTATCATGTCCCCTCTCAGCCTCCTCCGCTCCAGGGAAAACAGACCCAGCCTATCCAATCTCTCTTTTCTCTCAAGCCCTCCAAACCAGGCAACATCCTTGTGAATCTTTTCTGCACCCTCTCTAGCTTAATCACATCTTTCCTGTAGTGCGGCGACCAGAACTGCACACAGTACTCCAAATGCGGCCTAACCAACATTATGTACAACTGTAACATGATGTCCCAACTCTTGTACTCAATGCCTCGGCCGATGAAAGCAAGCATGCCGTATGCCTTCTTCACCACCCTGTCTACCTGTGTTGCCACTTTCAGGGAACTATGTACTTGCACCCCAAGGTTTCTCTGCTCAACAACACTCCCCAGGGCCCTGCCATTCACTGTATATGTCCTGCCCTGGTTTAACTTCCCAAAATGCATCACTTCACACTTGTCTGCATTAAATTCCATTTGCCACTCCCTTGCCCACTTTCCCAGTTGATCTATATCCTGTTGTAACCTCAGACAACCTTCTTCACTGTCCACTATCCCACCAATTTTGGTGTCATCTGCAAACTTACTAATCATGCCCCTTACATTCACATCCAAGTCATTAATACATATGACAAACAACAGAGGGCCCAGCACCAATCCCTGCGTCACACCACTGGTCACCTGCCTCCAATCTGAAAAACAACCCTCCACTACCACCCTCTGCCTCCTATCACCAAGCCAACTTTGTATCCAATTTGCTAGCTCACCCTGGCTCCCATGTGTTTGAATCTTCTAGACCAGCCGACTATGCGGGACCTTGTCAAAGGCCTTGCTAAAGTCCATGTAGACAACGTCCATCGCCCTGCCCTCGTCAATCCTCTTGGTCACCTCCTCAAAAAACTCTATCAAATTTGAGAGACATGATTTCCCATGCACAAAGCTATGCTGACTATCCCAAATCAAACCATGCCTTTCCAGATGCATATAAATCCTGTCTCTCAGAATCCCTTCCAATAATTTTCCCACCACTGATGGAAGGCTCACCGGCCTGTAGTTCCCTGGCTTATCTCTGCTGCCCTTCTTAAATAAAGGCACAACATTAGCTATCCACAGCTACTGTGTTCCAGGAAGGCTCAAACAACGCTGAGTGATGGTGTATAACCAACTGAGACCTCATTCACTGCACTGACAGTGTCTAACTAACCAAGGGCTACAATCCCTACACTGGGTGACAGTCAGTGTCATGGGGAAACGGTGACGTGGTGGTAATGCCACTGAACTAGTAATCCAGAGACCCAGGCTAATGCCCTGGGGATTTGGGTTCAAATCCCACCACGGCAGCTGGTGGAATTTAAATTCAATTAATTAATACAAATCTGGAATTGGAAACTAGTCTCGGCAATGGTGCCATGAAACTACCATCGATTGTCGTAAAAACCCATCTGGTTTACTAATGCTCTTTAGGGAAGGAAATCTGCTATTCTTCCCTGATCTGCCCTACAAGTGACTCCAGACCCACAACAATGTGGTTGACTCTTAATTGCCCTCTGAAATGACCTAGCAAACTACTCAGTTGGCAAAGACAATTAGGGATGGGCTACATCCCATGAAAGAATAAAAAATCATGTTGACAGCGATTGAGCACAAAGTACTTTCTGTTTGAAGAGCGTTCATTGAAAAGAGTCGAATTAACAAATGGACTTCCAAATGCACAACGTACATCTCGTCACTTAAACAAGAATCCGTGATAAAACAATACGGAGCTGTTTGAGCCTTTCCGGAGCACAGCTATTCTCCATCTAGGTTGCAACACTCTGGAATGTGGTTTCACCATTGCTTTGTGGAGTCAGTGCAGTTCTTTTGTTCATCCAATGACACACCCCAATACACATTTATTTTGGCAATTATTATGCTGCAATGTGACAAGATTTGATGTTAAGTCCTACAGCACTCCTGCTGCACCTTAGTATGACAATCCACCACTCCTTATGCAATCACATCTGCTTTTTAATGGTGTGTATTGTCTTTCATCTCTCACTATGAACTGCTGTTTACCCTTAAAATGCTAACCTTCACTCAAAGTCTTTTGAGTTGTGCAGCTGTCATCTGAAAGCTTGCTCGGAATATCTTGGTCAAGGTCATTGGTAAGGATTTTTAATAGCTGATAAGTTGAAAGAATATTCTCCAGAGGAAGGGCGTCACAGCTGCCCAATTAGAATTATTTGTATTGATAACTAGCTTCAGATTCCTATTATCTCTCCAATCAGTAACTTAATTTACAGCTTGGGTCCTGTGAGCTTTCAAAACTTCTATGATGCATCTTGTCAGATGGTCATCAGAATCTTGCATCCCAACACATAGGATATGTTAGGAAAGGGTAAAAGACATTCAGGCCCAACACGAATCCTTTTTGATTGATTTCAAGCCCACCTATCAGGTGCTGTTCTACTCTATTTATCTCACCCTCCAGCCCCTCGGCCCGGTTTTGCCTGCAGTCCCTCCTCAACTGCTCCCCTTTACTCCATCTCATCTGGTACCCCTTTCCCCCCCATTTACTCTGTCATCCCTACGATTTGCAAGCCAATTACATTTCTATTAGAAAAACACTTACTTCTTTGTGCATAGATGAAAAGTAATGTAGTCATTACTGCTCTCTGTTTTAGTCAGAGCTCTTTCATTGAGCATTGCCTCTGAAATATCTGATGTGCTACTTCGGCCTATGCATTTAGCAGAGCAGGCTGCACAGTTAAAACTGGAAAAATGCCTTAATGTATCAAACACATGTGGAAGTCAGAAGAAAGGCCTTTCACAGAGTTAAGTACAAATGAGAGGCCGCTCCCCCATCTAGTTCATCCTTCCTTATGATTTCCGATCACAGTACCTAACTTTCCACGGAATGACTCCAGAGTGTTGTCCCCACTCAGCTACCCCAGCCCATTCCAGGTTATCTGACATCAAAAAAACAAAAAAGAATTTGCATGAATATAGCATCTTGCATCACCTCAGTACGTCCCAAGGAACTTTTCAGCCAATCACATGCTATTTAAAAAGTGTATTCACTGCTGTAATTTAGGAAATGTGGCAGTCAATTTACACACAGCAAGGGCCTACAAACAGCAATCAAATTAATGACCAGATAATCCTTTAAAGAATTTGGTTGAGGGATAAAGATTTGCCAGGACACCAGACAAAGCCCCGTGTTCTTCTTAAAATAGTGCAGTGAGATCTATTACATTCCATCTGATTGGGCAGACTGGGTCTCGGTTCAACATCTCATCCAAAACAATATAGGAGCAGGAGTAGGCCATTCAGCCCATCGAGCCTGCTCTGCCATTCAATTAGATCATGTCTGATCATCTACCTCAACGCCACTTTCCTACGCTATCCCCACATCCCTTGATGTCATTAATTTTCAGAAAATTAATTCTCAGGCTCTGGAGCTGCAGATGGACTCACTTTGGAGCATCCGCGATGCTGAGGAGGTCGTGGATAGCACGTTTAGCGAGTTGGTAACACCGCAGATTAGGATTGCTGAGGGAGAAAGGGAATGGGTGACCAAAAGGCAGAGAAAGAGCAGGAAGTCAGTGCAGGTGTCCCCTGTGGTCATCTCCCTCCAAAACGCGTATACCGTTTTGGATACTGTTGAGGGAGATGGCTCACCAGGGGAAGGCAGCAGTAGCCAGGTTCATGGCACCGTGGCTGGCTCTGCTGTTCGGAAGGGCGGGAAAAAGAGTGGAAGGGCTATAGTCATAGGGGATTCGATTGTAAGGGGAGTAGATAGGCGGTTCTGTGGTCGAAAACGAGACTCCCGAATGGTATGTTGCCTCCCAGGTGCACGGGTCAGGGATGTCTCAGATCGGCTGCAGAACATTCTGAAAGGGGAGGGTGAACAGCCAGTTGTCGTTGTGCACATAGGCACCAATGATATAGGTAAAAAACGGGATGAGGTCCTACAAGCAGAATTTAGGGAGTTAGGAGCCAAGTTAAAAAGTAGGACCTCAGAGGTAGTAATCTCAGGATTGCTACCAGTGCCACGTGATAGTCACAGTAGAAATGAAAGAATAGTCAGGATGAATGCGTGGCTTGAGAGATGGTGCAGGAAGGAGGGGTTCAGATTTTTGGGACATTGGGACCGGTTCTGGGGGAGGTGGGACTATTACAAATTGGACGGTCTACACCTGGGCCGGACTGGAACCAATGACCTTGGGGGTGCTTTTGCTAACGCTGTTGGGGAGGGTTTAAACTAATGTGGCAGGGGGATGGGAACCAAATGAGGAGGTCAGTGGACAGTTCTTTTGGGCCTCCTTATCTCGAGAGACAATGGATACGCGCCTGGAGGTGGTCAGTGGTTTGTGAAGCAGCGCCTGGAGTGGCTATAAAGGCCAATTCTGGAGTGACAGGCTCTTCCACAGGTGCTGCAGAGAAATTTGTTTGTTGGGGCTGTTGCACAGTTGGCTCTCCCCTTGCGCCTCTGACTTTTTTCCTGCCAACTACTAAGTCTCTTCGACTCGCCACAATTTAGCCCTGTCTTTATGGCTGCCCGCCAGCTCTGGCGAATGCTGGCAACTGACTCCCACGACTTGTGATCAATGTCACACGATTTCATGTCGCGTTTGCAGACGTCTTTATAACGGAGACATGGACGGCCGGTGGGTCTGATACCAGTGGCGAGCTCACTGTACAATGTGTCTTTGGGGATCCTGCCATCTTCCATGCGGCTCACATGGCCGAGCCATCTCAAGCGCCGCTGACTCAGTAGTGTGTATAAGCTGGGGATGTTGGCCGCTTCAAGGACTTCTGTGTTGGAGATACACAATTGCCTCAATTGGAACACAAAAGTCCGAGTGTATCAGGCCTGTGTCCTCAGTACCTTGCTCTACGGCAGCGAGGCCTGGACAACGTATGCCAGCCAAGAGCGACGTCTCAATTCATTCCATCTTCGCTGCCTTCGGAGAATACTTGGCATCAGGGTCAGTGGACAGTAAGGAGGTAGTAACTAAAGCCTGTAAGGAACTAGATAATGAAGTCAGCATGACGAAGGGAAAGAGTAGACAAGGAGCAGATGATGAACGCAAAGGGACTGGTGGTCTGAGCTGCATTTGTTTTAATGCAAGAAGTGTAGCAGGTAAGGCAAATGAACTTTGGGCTTGGAATAGTACCTGGGAGTATGATGTTATTGCTATTACTGAGACTTGGTTGAGGGAAGGGCATGATTGGCAACTAAATATCCCAGGATATCGATGCTTCAGGCGGGATAGAGAGGGAGGTAAAAGGGGTGGAGGAGTTGCATTACTGGTCAAAGAGGATATCACAGCTGTGCTGAAGGAGGGCACTATGGAGGACTCGAGCAGTGAGGCAATATGGGCAGAACTCAGAAATAGGAAGGGTGCGGTAACAATGTTGGGGCTGTACTACAGGCCTCCCAACAGCGAGCGTGAGATAGAGGTACAAATATGTCAACAGATTATGGAAAGCTGTAGGAGCAACAGGGTGGTGGTGATAGGAGATTTTAATTTTCCCAACATTGACTGGGATTCACTTAGTGTTAGAGGTCTAGATGGAGCAGAATTTGTAAGGAGCATCGAGGAGGGTTTTCTAGAGCAGTATGTAAATAGTCCAACTCGGGAAGAGGCCATACTGGACCTGGTGTTGGGGAATGAGCCCGGCCAGGTGGTTGAAGTTTCAGTAGGGGACTACTTTGGGAATAGTGATCACAATTCCGTAAGTTTTAGAATACTCATGGACAAAGACGAGAGTGGTCCTAAAGGAAGAGTGTTAAATTGGGGGAAGGCCAACTATGCCAAAATTCGGCAGGAGCTGGGGAATGTAGATTGGGAGCAGCTGTTTGAAGGTAAATCCACATTTGATATGTGGGAGGCTTTTAAAGAGAGGTTGATTAGCGTGCAGGAGAGACATGTTCCTGTGAAAATGAGGGATAGAAATGGCAAGATTAGGGAACCATGGATGACAGGTGAAATTGTGAGACGAGCTAAGAGGAAAAAGGAAGCATACATAAGGTCTAGGAGGCTGAAGAAAGACGAAGCTTTGAAAGAATATCGGGAATGTAGGACCAATCTGAAACGAGGAATTAAGAGGGCTAAAAGGGGTCATGAAATATCTTTAGCAAACAGGGTTAAGGAAAATCCCAAAGCCTTTTATTCATATATAAGGAGCAAGAGGGTAACGAGAGAGAGGATTGGCCCACTCAAGGACAAAGGAGGAAAGTTATGCGTGGAGTCAGAGAAAATGGGTGAGATTCTAAACAAGAACTTTGCATCGGTATTCACCGAGGAGAGGGACATGACGGATGTTGAGGTTAGGGACAGATGTTTGATTACTCTAGGTCAAGTTGGCATAAGGAGGGAGGAAGTGTTGGGTATTGTAAAAGGCATTAAGGTGGACAAGTCCACAGGTCCGGATGGGATCTATCCCAGGTTACTGTGGGAAGCGAGAGAGGAAAAAGCTGGGGCCTTAACAGAGATCTTTGCAGCATCCTTAAACATGGGTGAGGTCCCGGAGGACTGGAGAATTGCTAATGTTGTCCCCTTGTTTAAGAAGGGTAGCAGGGATAATCCAGGTAATTATAGACCGGTGAGCCTGACGTCAGTGGTAGGGAAGCTGCTGGAGAAGTTACTGAGGGATAGGATCTATTCCCATTTGGAAGAAAATGGGCTTATCAGTGATAGGCAACATGGTTTTGTGCAGGGAAGGTCATGTCTTACCAACTTAATAGAATTCTTTGAGGAAGTGACAAAGTTGATTGATGAGGGAAGGGCTGTAGATGTCATATACATGGACTTCAGTAAGGCGTTTGATAAGGTTCCCCATGGTAGGCTGATGGAGAAAGTGAAGTCGCATGGGATCCAGGGTGTACTAGCTAGATGGATAAAGAACTGGCTGGGCAACAGGAGACAGAGTAGCAGTGGAAGGGAGTTTCTCAAAATGGAGACGTGTGATCAGTGGTGTTCCACAGGGATCCGTGCTGGGACCACTGTTGTTTGTGATATACATAAATGATTTGGAGGAAAGTATAGGTGGTCTGATTAGCAAGTTGCAGACGACACTAAGATTGGTGGAGTAGCAGATAGTGAAGGGGACTGTCAGAGAATACAGCAGAATATAGATAGATTGGAGAGTTGGGCAGAGAAATGGCAGATGGAGTTCAATCAGGGCAAATGCGAGGTGATGCATTTTAGAAGATCCAATTCAAGAGTGAACTATACAGTAAATGGAAAGGTCCTGGGGAAAATTGATGTACAGAGAGATTTGGGTGTTCAGGTCCATTGTTCCCTGAAGGTGGCAACGCAGGTCAATAGAGTGGTCAAGAAGGCATACGGCATGCTTTCCTTCATCGGACGGGGTATTGAGTACAAGAGTTGGCAGGTCATGTTACAGTTGTATAAGACTGTGGTTCGGCCACATTTGGAATACTGCGTGCAGTTCTGGTCGCCACATTACCAAAAGGATGTAGATGCTTTGGAGAGGGTGCAGAGGAGGTTCACCAGGATGTTGCCTGGTATGGAGGGCGCTAGCTATGAAGAGAGGTTGAGTAGATTAGGATTATTTTCATTAGAAAGGCGGAGGTTGAGGGGGGACCTGATTGAGGTGTACAAAATCATGAGAGGTATAGACAGGGTGGATAGCAAGAAGCTTTTTCCCCGAGAGTGGGGGATTCAATTACTAGGGGTCACGAGTTCAAAGTGAGAGGGGAAAGGTTTAGGGGGGATATGCGTGGAAAGTTCTTTACGCAGAGGGTGGTGGGTGCCTGGAACGCGTTGCCAGCGGAGGTGGTAGACGCGGGCACGATAGCGTCTTTTAAGATGTATCTAGACAGATACATGAATGGGCAGGAAGCAAAGAGATACAGACCCTTAGAAAATAGGCGACATGTTTAGATAGAGGATCTGGATCGGCGCAAGCTTGGAGGGCCGAAGGGCCTGTTCCTGTGCTGTAATTTTCTTTGTTCTTTGTTCTTTAAAAAAGGATAGCACCTCCAACAGTGCAGCCCTTCCTCAGTACAGTACTGTAGTGTCTGCGGAGTCTCTGAGTTGAACTTAAACCTGAATAAGAGGAGAGAGGGCTACCAATTTAGCCACAGCTGTTACCTAAGTAAAGAATAAAGACGGTGCGGGACATGGAGGCGATACAATCAAAAGGAGCTTGAATAAAGTCATAAGTTCCACGTCAGAAGCTTCAGACACTTATAGAAACGGAGAGACCATATCACAACCACAAAAATCTGAACCTCCCCCTACCCCATCATTTAATTCTTTTGCTCTGACCTTGCTGTTCAAGCTCGTTGGCTGTGTTGCTGTCAACAAATGATGCCACCAGTCCTCCTGTCGTGACAGAAAGAATACTATATCCTGTTTGACCAGGACTTCCATTGTCCTGTTTACATAACATGCAGAGCAGACACGAGTCACTCGCATAGCAGTAACTGAATTGAGACAGATCTGAAGTCACAAGAGAATTAACCCAAACTCGTCCACAGCATAATCACTGAATAGCTGTGGGAACCAAGTTAGATGGGAGTTGAATCACTCACATTTCATCTGACATTTGGTCTGAAGGCTTAACTTTCCTTTTCTCTTCATTTCTTGAAAGTGCTGACTTTTGCTGGAGTCTTCTTTGGCCTCCTTGTCTCGAGAGACAATGGGTAAGCGCCTGGAGGTGGTCAGCGGTGTGTGGAGCAGCGCCTGGAGTGGCTATAAAGGCCAATTCTAGAGTGACAGGCTCTTCCACAGGTGCTGCAGAAAAATGTGTTTGTCGGGGCTGTTACACAGTTGGCTCTCCCCTTGCGCTTTTGTCTTTTTTCCTGCCAACTGCTAAGTCTCTTGGACTCGCCACACTTTAGCCCCGCCTTTATGGCTGCCCGCCAGCTCTGGCGATCGCTGGCAACTGACTCCCACGACTTGTGATCAATGTCACAGGACTTCATGTTGCGGAGATATGGACGGCCGGTGGGTCTGATACCAGTGACGAGCCCGCTGTACAATGTGTCTTTGGGGATCCTGCCATCTTTCATGCGGCTCTCATGGCCAAGCCATCTCAAGCACCGCTGGCTCAGTAGTGTGTGTAAGCTGGGGATGTTGGCCGTCTCAAGGACTTGTGTTGGAGATACGGTCCTGCCACCTGATGCCAAAGATTCTCCGGAATGAATTGAGATGTCGCTCTTGGCTGACATACGTTGTCCAGGCCTCGCTGCCATTGAGCAAGATACTGAGGACACAGGCTTGATACACTCGGACTTTTGTGTTCCATGTCAGTGCGCCATTTTCCCACGCTCTCTTGGCCAGTCTGGACATAGCAGTGGAAGCCTTTCCCATGCACTTGTTGATTTCTGCATCTGGAGACAGGTTACTGGTGATAGTTGAGCCTAGGTAGGTGAACTCTTGAACCACTTCCAGAGCGTGGTCGCCAATATTGATGGATGGAGCATTTCTGACGTCCTGTCCCATGATGTTCGTTTTCTTGAGGCTGATGGTTAGGCCAAATTCGTTGCAGGCAGCCGCAAACCTGTCGATGAGACTCTGCAGACACTCTTCAGTGTGGGATGTTAAAGCAGCATCATCAGCAAAGAGGAGTTCCCTGATGAGGACTTTCCGTGCTTTGGACTTCGCTCTTAGACGGGCAAGGTTGAACAACCTGCCCCCTGATCTTGTGTGAAGGAAAATTCCTTCTTCTGAAGACTTGAACGCATGCGAGAGCAGCAGGGAGAAAAAAATCCCAAAAAGTGTGGGTGCGAGAACCCTGTTTCACGCCACTCAGGATAGGAAAGGGGTCTGATGAGGTGCCGCCATGTTGAATTGTGCCTTTCATATTGTCATGGAATGAGGTGATGATACTTAGTAGCTTTGGTGGACATCCAATCTTTTCTAGTAGTCTGAAGAGACCACGTCTGCTGACGAGATCAAAGGCTTTGGTGAGATCAATGAAAGCAATGTAGAGGGGCATCTGTTGTTCGCGGCATTTCTCCTGTATCTGACGAAGGGAGAACAGCATGTCAATGGTTGATCTCTCTGCATGAAAGCCACACTGTGCCTCAGGGTAGACGCGTTCGGCCAGCTTCTGGAGCCAGTTTAAAGCGACTCGAGTAAAGACTTTCCCCACTATGCTGAGCAGGGAGATTCCACGGTAGTTGTTGCAGTCACCGCGGTCACCTTTGTTTTTATCGAGGGTGATGATATTGGCATCGCACATGTCCTGAGGTTCTGCTCCCTCGTCCCACCACAGGCAAAGCAGTTCATGTCATGCTGAGAGTATAGCAGGCTTGGCACTCTTGATTATTTCAGGGGTAATGCTGTCCTTCCCAGGGGCTTTTCCGCTAGCTGGAGAATCAGTGGCATCACTGAGTTCCGATTTTGTTGGCTGTACGTGCAGCTCATCCATGACTGGTCGAGGCTGGGCTGCATTGAGGGCAGTCTCAGTGACAACATTCTCCCTGGAGCACAGTTCTAGGTAGTGCTCAACCCAGCGGTCCATCTGCTTGCGTTGGTCAGTGATTATGTCCCCTAATTTTGATTTGAGGGGGGCCATCTTCTTGATGTGACAGTTTCACCAACACCAGTTGCCCTCCAGCAACTTTGTTTTCTCAGGTATATGTGCAAATATCTAATGGTTGCAGGCTATTCAGCAATGGTGGACCATTTGTAGGATTTACAGCAGAGGATGAAATTTTGGAGGTGACCCCTTTTGTGGAGAATAGAAATTGACCCATTATTGAAGGTCCCAAGTTTTGGTTTACCATGCCTGGCACAGCAATATCCTCCACTTATAATTTATAATCAAATATTGAGCTTAATCGTCCCTAGGCTCAGCGATTGACTCACCTGACAGCAGGAAATTGATATTAGTGAAGATGCAACAAATTTACATCTTGTGCAAGGCTTTATCAAGTGCAATCTACAGCAGATAATTGGAGTGCAGCCAACAAAACAAGAACAGACACTATGGCCCATCAAGCCTGCTTCTCCCACAGACACTATACAATCTACCTATCATGGACTCTACCCCACCCATTTAATCTCTTTCCACTGACCCTGTACACTCTATCCTATTATGAACACTGCCCACTCACTTAATCTTCTACCACAAACCCTGTACAGTTTACTCCATCATGGACCCCAGCCACCCATTTAATATCCTCCTAAAGAACCTGTAAAATCTCCCCCATCATGGACTCAAACCCATACATTTCATCTCATCCCACATGCCCTGTTCTCTCTACCCTAACATGGATCCTATTCCACCCATTTAATCTCCTCCCACAGATATCTGACCATTTTTGAACCAACACAAAAGGCAACACACCCATAAATTTTGTATTTACATAGTTCCTTATCACATTTCTCAGAAAAGTGCCAAAGCATTCTACATTCAACTGAACTTCACTGATGGACAGTCCCCACTGTACTGCATAAAACGCAATGTCCAATTAGCATACAAGGTTCACAAACAACAATGGATAATGACCAGTTCTTCTATTTTCATTAATCTTGTTTGAGGGAGGAATGTTTACCTGAAGTCTCAGCTCTTCATCGGGCCATGGAATTTTTTTTGTCTTATACCCATCTCAATAGACAAAAGGGCTCTAGGCTCAACGTCTCATCTGATTTACGGCACCTCCGCCAGTGCAGCATTTTTTCAGTACTCTGCTGGGAGTGATGCCTTAGATTATGGGTTCAAGTCCTGGAGAGTGGGGCTTGAACATATAACCTTCTGACTCAAAGGTGAAAGTAATACCAATTGAGCCAAGCTGATGCAAATTAGGGTCTTAGTAAATCTTGATGAAGGGTTTCTAACCTTTCCTTTCACTCTTCATCGATGTTGGTTTAGTGGTATTTCAACATTTCGCAGAGAAGATCCTCCAGCCATTGAAATCACGATTTACATTCATTTTGTTTTCTAAATTTAGAACTAAAAAAAACTGTTTTCAACTTGGAACAGGAGATAATCACCATTTCAGAATTGCACTCACATTTCACCAGGCATTCAGTCTGAAGACTGAACTTTTCTTTTCCTGAAAGTGCTGACTTTTCATGGAGTAGTTTCACAATCACCAGTTGCCCTCCAGCATCTTTGTTTTCTCAGGGACATGTGCAGATATTGAGTGGTGGCAGGCTATTCAACAATGGTGGGGCATTTGTAAGATTTACAGCAGAGGACGACATTTAGTCTGCCTTTGCCAGTGCTAATTCTTCACCTGCAGCCATCTTCTCCAACCCTATTATCTCCGTTCTCCATATCCTTTTATATTCTTCCTTTTCAAATACTCCAACTACACCATTTCAATTGCCTTACAGTCTCTGCCTCTATAACCACTTGTGATAAAGCATTCCAGATGCTAATGATCCTCTGGGAGAGAAAAATCAATTCTTACATCTTCCCCTCCTCGTTCTTCCAGTGATTGTCCTCAATTTGTGCTCACTCAATATCCATTCACCAACCAATGAAAACAATGTTTCACTATTTACATTCAAAATATCTCATAATTTTGAAAAGCTCCATCAGGCATCACAGCAAACCATGGTCTTGTCCTTAAACAATAATCAAACATATTCCTGTAGGAACAATCAGAAGCTGATTTCCTCTCTCCAGCAACCCCCATGACTGCCGAACCCAGATGCACGGAGGCCAGTTGCCGTGCTGTCATCAAAGACTGAGGCTTGAACCTGGATGCACTTTCTGTTGCTACTAACTTTGCTCATGCTTTTGTGTCAACATTTCCCAATGTAAATTGCTAAACTAACATTCCCCATTCAACTGTGCTGAATACTGTCAGTGTAGTTGCAAGATTTGGCCATTGGTGGTTCTGTGGAGCAAGTTTCTGAAGTCTGCTTTCCAACTCTGTTTCCATCTTGCAGATTTTTATATATAAAACAACACTTACATTCATCAACTGGGAATAGAAAACTTAGAAGAATAAAAATCTTATACATTAAGATTCAGTCAGACAGGCAGAGACAATAATGCAACCCCTGTGGTAACAGGAACAGAACTTTCACCAAAGGAAATAAAGGAATCTAAATGTAAAAAAAAAAATCATAAATCAATTTAAGGTTTAGAGCTGCTACGGATTGTAAGTGCAGGAGAGCACAAGCCATCTTGTGTGGTGCTAGTCATGTCTTCCTTGTTGTGCTTGACTATCAGCCTCAAAGTCTTTGGGGGTAGATTTTGATATTGCGATAGTATAAGACAAGCTGGCAGCCCATTTTACATCTCTGAATATTTATTTCTGCTATCACCCATTTACTCTACTGCACAAAGATCTACCCCCTTGCCCCTTTAAGCCATCCACAGTTTAGCAACACTACTTCTGAACAGTCAGAGGCTCTGCACCTTCATAACATGATTATTGCTGATACCCCTCTCCATGGGTGGCTTATCTTTGTCACTCCATCTCTGCTCTATGGCATTTTCTTCCCAAAAGAATTTAGGTGTCAGCCATGGCTCAACGTTAGCACCCTTGCCTCCACGTGAAAAGGCTGTCGATTAAAATCCTGCTGCAGAGACTTGAGCACTAGAATCTAGGCTGATAGCTCAGTGTAGTACAGAGTGGGAGTTCTGCACTGTCAGAGGTGCCGCCTTTCAGGTGAGACCCTGAACTGAGGCTCTGATTGCTCACCCACGTGAACATGAAAGATCCCACAGGACTATTTGAAGAGTATTGGAGTTCTCCCAGTGAAATTTATTCCTCAACCAACATCTCTAAAAACAGTTAAATAAAAGCAAAAGACTGCAGATGCTGGAATACTGAAATAAAAACAAAAAATGCCAGAAATACTCAGCACCTCTGGCAGCGTCAGTGGAGAGAGAAGCAGAGTTAACGTTTCAGGTCAGTGACCTTTCATCAGTTCCAATGAAATGGTAACTCTGCTCCTCTCTCCAAAAATGCTCCCAGACCTGAGTATTTCCAGCATTTTTTGTTTTTATCCCTAAAACAGTTTATGATGTCATGATGTCAATGTGGTTTGTGGGACACAGCAAATTGACTACTGTGTTTCCTGCATTATAACAATGACTACACTTCAGAATACATCATTGGCTGTGAGGCTTCTCCGGATGTGGTGCGGATGTGAAAAGAACTATTTAAATGCAAGCTCTTTGTCTTTGCGTTTAAAACAATCTCCTCTGAAGGCTTCTGCTTGACCTTATTCCAAACCTCCTCCCAACTATTGTTTTTATTTCCACTTTTATGATATTTTTTGTTGAAACATTGAATACTGATGCTACTAGAACTGATTTGCGCACGTCACTGGTCACAACATCATGTACCAAGATGCGCCGATACATGCATTTTGTTTTCTGAATGCAAACTTATTTCCATGACAAGTTTCCATGCATTTCCTTTTCCCCTTCCTGGCCGCCAGTATTCTCCGCATTGATCCTTACTGAGGTGGAGGTCTATGAGGATTATTTAGCAAATGTTGTCCAACCGCGGAATCACATCTAATGTTGACACTGTGTTTTGAGTTTTGCAAGCACGGGTTGATTGGGTACAGTCTGTCCATCGGCTGTTGCGAACAGTGGAAGGAACATGTTGTTTGTTACGATCCGCCAATCTTTGGGACATATGGTCTACATACCTAGCATCACACTGACAATGAAGTTCATATATCACAATTATTCATTTGTGTGATAGGCAGGACATCTTTTTGGCTTGATTTTTGCTAAATAATCCTCAGTGTGCTAAGAATTACACTGACAGCCAATTTAAGATCGTCAGTTGAGCTCGCAATGTGGCACATTTGCGCGTACTGGAAGCTACATATATTAATACACAGGGCCCTGTTCTTTGCAGACAGAAAGAACATGTACACACATTGTGCCTGTTTCAGCTAAAGAAAATAAGTGACAGCCATTCACTGGTTAATTTCTCAGGGCAATGCCTTGACCAGAGTAAAGCTACCTGGTTTAAATTTCAAACAAAGCTTGGCAGTTAACTATCAGTCACCACAAACTGGTGTATTCTCCTTGGCAATGTCCCTACCAATCAGAGTCCACTTGCCAACCAAGCAGCACTCTCTTCTTACAAAGTATAAATTTGTTGCTTCCCTCTCTTACATTGGTATTCTTGCAAATTGTCCTGATGAGTGCAAGATAAAAAGCTTCGACAAAATGCCTCTATTTTCAGCAATACCCAAAAAAGAATCTTAAACAGAAACGACGCCAATTACTTAGGTATGAGAGGAGAACTGGCTAAAGTAGATTGGGTAAATCGACTAAAAGGTATGGTGGTAAATGAACAGTGGGAAACCTTTAAGGAAACAATTCAAAATGTTAAAAAAAATTCCATTGAAAAATAAAAACTCAACAAGACAGACCCATCCGTGGCTCACTTAAGAAGTTAAGGATAGTAATAGATTAAAAGAGGCTTACAAAAAAGTAGCAAATCTGAGGATTGGGAGTGTCTTAGAAACCAGCAAAGGGGCACCAAAATGTTAATAAAAAAGGAAAAAAACAGAATGAATGAGAGTGAACTAGCAAGTAACATAAAAACAGATTTTAAGAGCATTTATAGGTATACCAAAAGGAAGAAAGTAGCTAAAGTAAATTTTGGTCCCTTAGAAGTAGAGACAGGAGATATTATCATGGGGAATGAGGAAATGGCAGAGGCATTGAACAATATTGTGTCCGTCTTCACAGTAGAAGACACAAGTTTCATACCAGAAACAGACAGTAACTTAAGGGCTAAAAAGAGTGAGGAAATTAATATCAGCAGAGAAAAAGTTTGAGAGACTTAAGGGACAAAAATCTGACAAATCTCCAGGACCTGATGGCCTACACCCTAGGGTTCTAAAAGAGATAGTTGCAGAGATAGTGGATACGCTAGCTATGATTTTCCAAAATTCCTTCGATTCGGGAACGGTCCCATTAGATTGGAAGTTGGCAAATGTTACACCACTTTTGAAGAAAGGAGGGAGAGAGAAAACAGGGAACTACAGGCCAGTTAGCCTATCAGTCACTGGGAAAATGCTGGAATCTGTTATTAAGGAAGTCTCAACAATGCACTTAGCAAAGCACAGCATGATTAGAACAAGTCAACATGGTTTTACAAAAGGGAAATCCTGTCTGATAAATTTACTACAGTTTTTTGAGGATGTAACTAGTAGGGTAGATAAAGGAGAACCAGTAGATGTAGTACACCTGGATTTCCAAAAGGCATTCCATAAGGTGCCACACAAAAGGTTAATATGCAAAATAAGGGCTCATGGAGTTGGGGTAATATGTTAGCATGGATAGATGATTGCTTCCTGTCTGTTAACTGAGGGGGCATAAACGGGGCATTTTCAAGTTGGGAGGCAGTAAATAGTGGAGTGCCATAAGGATCAGTACTGGGGCGTCAACTATTTACAATCTATATTAATGACTTAGATGAAGAGACAGAATAATGTATCTATGTTTGCTGATGATACAAAGGTAGGTGGAAAGGTAAGCTATGGGAAGGACACAGAGGCTGCAAAGAGATACAGACAGGTTAAGTGGGTGGGCAACAAGATGGCAGATGGAGTATAATGTAGGGAAGTGTGAAGTTATGCACTTAGGTCATAAGAATAGAAAAGCAGAATTTTTTTTTAAAAGGTGTAAAACTTGTAAGCGTTGATGTACTTGTGGGTGCTTATACAAGAAAGTTAACATGCAAGTACAGCAAGCAATTAGGAAGGGAAATGGCAAGTTGGACTTTATTGCAAGGGGATTGGAGCAGAGGAATAAAGAATTCTTGCTACTATTGTACCGGATTTCAGTGAGACCACATCGGGAATACTGTGTGCAGTTTTGGTCTCCACATTTAAGAAAGGATATAATTGCATCGGAGGCAGTACAGCAAAGATTTACTAAATTGGTCCCTGGGATGAGGGGGTTGTCCTATGATGAGAGGCTGAGTAAATTGGCCCTATATTCAGAAGAATGAGAGGTGATCTCATTGAATCATAAGATTCTCAAGGGGCTGGATAGGGTAGACGCAGAGATAGTCTCTGCTGGTAGAAAAATCTAAAACACCGGGGCACAGTCTCAGGATAAGGGGCCGATCATTTAGGACTGAAATGAGGAAAAATTACTTCACTCAAAGGGTTGTGAATCTTTGGAATTCTCTACCTCAGAGGGTCGTGGATGCTCCATCACTGAATAAATTTAAGACTGGGATAGAGTGCTTTTTGGTCTCTCAGGGAATCAAGGGATATGTCAGGAAAGTGGAGCTGAATCCTAAGATCAGCCAAGATCGTTTTGATTGGCCGAGGAGGCTCGATGGGTCATATGATCTACTTCTCCTCTATTTGGGTCCTTGTGATTATCATCTTCAATTTTCATCCTGCTTGATGTGATGCATTGCAGCCTCCACTCAGTGCCCTCCCACTAGTTCCTTGCAGCATGGTCAGATCCGAACTGAACAGAATGAGACAATCTAATTTTCATCTGCCTGTACAAATGCAGTGGTGTTCAAGGCCACTGCATGGCCCAAGATGCCATCATTTTTAAACTCCAGCTTCTCTGGTGGCATTTATTGGGGTTTCTTTTGTCATTATG
The DNA here is from genome assembly GCF_036365525.1 of Heterodontus francisci. Classification (NCBI taxonomy): domain Eukaryota; kingdom Metazoa; phylum Chordata; class Chondrichthyes; order Heterodontiformes; family Heterodontidae; genus Heterodontus; species Heterodontus francisci. The sequence continues at coordinate 58,657,097 of NC_090375.1, read as the reverse complement.
GTAAAAGTTTAATTTAGCTCATGTCCAGAGCTCAGTGAGTAATTCCCAATGAGGTACTGACCAAGAAGGCCCTACATTGAACTCCTCAATCTCTGCTCTGTTAGCTCATCTTAACCGGGGTGCTAGTTGGGGAACTACATTTGGTCTCAGTGCCCTTGGGGTGGGGGAGTGAATTCAGCCGGTGTCCCGGTGAACATCGTTGAGCACAAGGTGAAGCTGTGGTTCCTTCCACAGTTAAAGAATCTGGTGATATTCAATTTCCAGGGTCACACATGAAAACAATGGGCAAGGAACAAGGGTTGAGGGTAGCTGGAGCCCTTGGAACTGTATTCCAGCAAAATTCAGTACCCTCAGGTAAGAAGACAGGAAAGTTAAAGAGGGGGAGTCAAGTTTGAAGGCTCAAATACAATTCATTGAGCTATTGTTCTCCTCTGTGTATAAACTTGCAGCAGACACCACAGATAATTAAACTCAACAGATGGGACATATAAACCTACTCTTCCTGAACTATAATCCAGAGTCCTAATGGGCAGGACCCAAAGGTTGCATCAGTGGTTTTGGTTTAATGGTTGGTTCAGCCATGTTCTTCAGATGCCAACCATGAAACATCCAAAGAAAGTGCTCTTATACGAACTGAAGTAAATTAAACATCCCCACTGGGAAGCAGCATATGCACCATCCTCACTAGGAGGGCAACACACAGGACAATCCACATTGATTCACACATCGAATGCTGCTACCCACTTAAAAAAGAAATGCCTGTGTAACTTGAGCAGGACACAAGAAAAGTACAAATCTACAAATCATTCGGTGACTGACCAAATCCAGAAACAGCTGGCATTTATGTAGCACCTACAATATAGTAAAATGTGACAAGGCACTTCATAGGACTGTAATTAGGCAAAATTCTTACTGCTGCCTACGAGGGTGGTGGAAGCAGAGACAATCAATGACTTCAAAAGAAAATTAGCTGGTAACATGGGGGAAATAAACCTGAAGGGCTACAGGGATAGAGCAGGGGAATGGGACTGATTGGATTGCTCGACAGAGAGCCAGCGTGGACCTGATGGGCCGAATGGCCTCCTTTTGCATCGTTATAACTCTATGAGCCAAAGAAGGTGACATTACGATGGGTAGTCAAATGCTTGATCAAAGAGGTAGGTTTTAAGGAGGAGAGAAAAATACAAAGTTGAAGAGGTTTGAAGAGGGACCCCAGCCAGACTACGAACAATTCAAGAATACTATATCCAGTTTTGGGTGCCTTTCTTTGGGAAGGATGTCATGGTCACAGAGCAGCAAAGCACAGCGGGAGAGAGGAGCCACGGTGAGAGGTGGGGTTATACCGCAAAGTGACATCACAGGACAAGGAGTCACGTGGGGCTTTCTAAATTTAATTAAATTGCAATTAAAAATTACCAACTATGAAGTAAGACCAGATGAATTAATCATGTTGCAATCGCTGAGGAAGGAGTGCACTGTTTTCCCTAGTTCCACTATCCACAGGTCACAACATACATTTAAATGTGTACCCAGTTTCCAATACGGTCAATCACAGACTCTATTTTTATCCCAGAATAAAATCAGGTTTCTTTAATAAACAACAAAATTATCAGTTTATTATAAAACAAGACTTAACCAGTAATGAAGCAAAGCATAAACATACATTGAAATATGAAAGTTCAATTTGTCTGTCACACACACACTGTAACTGAAAAAAAGAGATGTGTCTTTAGACCTCTGTCACAAAAAAAAAGACAAAAAAATACTTTGGCCAAATACTTGCGATTCTTTGAAGAAAAAAAAAGATATGGAAAAATGTCAGTTGTCCCTTTTTCGCTTGCCATCCCAAATACTTGTAGACAGCTGTCACTGGGATCTCTCCAGAACAGTTCTTTTCAGGCGACGTTGAAGGTCAGTTTGGTAGGCTTTCCAGGAGAAATGCGACAACAGGGATTTCTGGCAGGTTTTCAGGTTTTTCAGGAGAAATGCCGCATCAGTTTCCCTATTTCTTACACTTGATTCTCAGGAAGTTCTGAGAGAGATGGAAGAGGGCGCTGATGGTGTCTGCTCTCTTGGCTGGTCTTCTCCAACTGCCTTCAAAACAGTTCAGATCCCAACACACTGACCCCTACAAATCTTAACCTGTCACTTCTCTGTAAATCTTCTCCAAGTCAAAAAGACCCTGCTGGATATTTATCTAAAAACAGGTGACTTCCAGTAAGGGTTGTTTACAAACCAAGTCCAAAAGGCCTTCTGATGACCCCAGTGAAAGAAACATCCATGGAATCCTTTTCAGTTTTCCCAAATGAAACAATGTCCATAATTCTAATAAACGTGAGTCTTCAAAAAATCTTTAAAAATGGAAGCACTTTTGTAACAATCAGTGTAAACCTAAAGCTAATTTGACAATTTATCATGTCAATTAATTAATCAAATCTAGGGGATGAAGTTAAAAGTAAATAACAAGGGATAGTAACACTAAAGTGTTCTAAATTTTTCAGTGAATTAAAATCTGAAGTATATAGATAATAATGAGTTAAGGAAAACATTTAAGTTAACCTCCCTTTAAAACAAAGTGACATCAGTACAAAGGAAGCAGCTGCCTGGTGAGTAGCCAGTGAGTCCTTATTTATTTAAGTCTTAAGTTTATTTCTGTTAAGTCAGTTAATTGACCAATAAACTGAGGTATGGCACGACATCTCAGTCCCATGCAGTGCCCATCCTGTTCCATGTGGGAACTCCAAGATGCTTCTCGTCTCCAGGACAATCAGTGCAGGAAGTATCAGCCGCAGCAGCGTGAACTCCAGGTTTTGGAGCTCGAGTGGCAGTTGGTGTCACAGCGGTTCATCCATGAGGCTGAGAGTTTAGAGATGTGGTTACCTTGCAGCTTAAAGTTCTGCAGGCAGATAGTGAATGGGTGACGGTCAGGCAGGCAAGGAGGACCATGCAGGTAATGTAAGAGTCCCTGGAGTGCATCCCACTCTCCAACCAGTATTCAGCTGTGATTACTGTTGACAGTGATGGTTCCTCTGGGGAGGGCAACATGAGCCAAGTCCCAAGCATCACAGCTGGCTCAGCTGTACAGGGAGACAGGAGAAAGACTGGGACAGCAATAGTGAGAGGGGACTCAATAGTTAGGGGAACTGAAAGGTGTTTCTGTGGCTACAAACATGAACCTAGGATGGTATGTTGCCTCCCTGGTGGATGTCCCCGAGTGGTGGCCGAGCACTCTGTGTGGGGGGGGGGGGGGGGGGGGGAGTGTGAAGAGGATGAACATTCGTGAACAGTCGTGTTCCATATCAGCACCAATAATATATGTACAAAAAGGAATGAGGTCCTGCAGGCAGATTTTAGGAAGCTAGGGAAAAAAAACTAGCAAGCAGGACTTCAAAGATAGTAAACTCTGGATTATTCCTGATGCCACATGCTAGTGAGCATAGAAATAGGAGGATAGAGCAACTGAATGTGTTGCTGGAGAGATGGTTCAGTAGGAAGCGCTCTAGATTCCTGGGACATTGGGACCAATTCTTGGGCCGATGGGACCTGTACAGGCTGGATGGGTTGCACCTGAACAGAGCTGGGACTAATACTGCCGGGTAATTTGATAGTGCTATTGGAGAGGGTTTAAACTAACTTGGCAGGGGAATGGAAACCAAGAGGTAACATTACAGAGGAAAAACAAGGTGCATAACAAATTGGGAGAGACAGATACACTGGAGTAAATAAAAAAGTAAGGCATAGGTGGGGGCCAGAGTAAGAGAGAATGCAATAAGATCTAATTTAGGTTTGCAGTGCACGTATGTGAACACATGGAGTGTGGTAAATAAGGCGAGTGAGCTGCAGGCGCAGATAGCCACGCGAAAATATGATGTTGTAGTGATAATACGAACATACAAATTAGGAGCAGGAGTAGGCCACTCGGCCCTTCGAGCCTGCTTCACCATTCAATAAGTTCATGGCTGAACTGATTATTCCACATTTCCTCCTACCCCCGATAACCTTCCACCCCCTTGCTCATCAAGAATCTATCTACCTGTGCCTTAAAAATATTCAAAGACTCTCCTTCCACTGCCTTTTGAGGAAGAGAATTCTAAAGACTCATGACCCTCAGAAAAGATTTCTCCTCATCTCGGTCTTAAATGCGCGACCCCTTATTTTTAAACATTGACCCCTAGTTCTGGATTCTCCCACAAGGGGAAACATCCTTTCCACATCCACCCTTTCAAGACCCTTCAGGATCTTATATGTTTCAATCGAGTCGCCTCTTACTCCTCTAAATACCAGAGGATACAAGCCTCACCTGTCCAATCTTCCCTCATAAGAGAGCCTGCCCATTCCAGGTATTAGTCTAGTAAACCTTCTCTGTACTGCCTCCAAAGCATTTACATCCTTCCTTAAATAAGGAGACTGTACTGTAAATAAGTACTGTACACAGTACTCCAGCTATGGTCTCACCAATGCCCTGTATAGCTGAAGCATAACCTCCCTACTTTTGTATTCAATTCCCCTCACGATAAAATGATAACATTCTATTAGCTTTTCTAATTACATGCTGGACCTGCATACTAACCTTTTGCGATTCATGCACTGGGACACCCAGATCCCTCTGCATCTCAGAGCTCTGCAATCACTCACCATTTTGATAATAAGCTTCTTTTTTAATGGACAATGTCACACTTTCCCACATTATACTCCATTTGCCAGGTCTTTGCCCACTCACTTAACCTATCTATATCCCTTTGTAGCTTCCTTATGTCCTCTTCACAACTTGCTTTGTGTCATCATCAAATTTAGCAACCATACCTTCGGTTCCTTCATCTCAGTCACTGATATAAATTGTAAAAAGTTGAGGCCCCAGCACAGATCCCTGTGGCACACCACTCGTTACACCACTCAACCTGGCTCAAAAAATGGCAAGACTGGGTATTAAATATTCCTGGATACAATGTGTTCAGGAAAGGTAGGGAAGGAAAAAGAGGAGGGGTGGCAGTATTGACTAAAGATAACGGAGAGAGGATGCCCCAGAGGGGTCGAAGGCAGAAATAAAGAAACAATAGAGGTACTGTTAGACTACTGGGTGTATTCGATAGGCCTCCAACTAGTGGGAAAGACATAGAGGACAAATTTGTAAGGAAATTACAGAGAGGAGCAAAAACTATAGAGTAGTTATAATGCGGGACTTTAATTACCATAATATAATATGGATAGTAATAGTGTTCAGGGCAGAGAGAGTGAGTTTCTAAATTGTGTTCAGGAGAATTTTCTATAACAGTATATTTCCATTCCAACGAGGAAGGAGGCATGGCTGGGTCTGGTTCTGGGGAATGACAGGGACAAGTGGATCAAGTATCAATAGGGGAACATTTAAGGGACAGTGATCATAGTATCATAAGGTTTAGATTAGCTATGGAAAAGGACAAGGTGCAATCCAGAGTGAAAATAATTCATTGGGGAAGATCCAATTTCAATGGGGCAAGAACGGAACTGGCCCAGGTAAATTGGAATCAAAGATTGGCAAGCAAAGCTGTAATTGAACAATGTACTACCTTTAAAGAGGAGATAGTTTGGGTACAGTTGAAATACATTCCCATGAGGAGAAAAAGGTAGGACAAACAAAGCCGGAGCTCCCTGGACGACGGAAGAGAGAGAGAAAGATGAAGCAGAAAAATGGTGCGTATGATAGGTTGATAATACAAGTGAGAACTAGGCTGAATATAGAAAGGTCAGAGGGAAAGTGACAAAAGGAACAAGGGCAGCAAAGAGAGAGTAGGAGAAGACATTGGCTGCCAACATAAAAGGGAATCCAAAAGTCTTCCATAGGCATATAAATAGTAAAGGGGTGGTAAAAGGAGAAGCAGTACCGATTAGGGACCAAAAAGGGGATTTGCGCATGGAGGTAGAGAGCATGGCTGAGGTATAAATGAATACTTTGCATCTGTCTTTATCAAGGAAGAAAATGCTGCCAAAGTCTTAGTGAAAGAGGACATTATTGAGATACAGGATGGGCTAAAATTGATAAAGAGGAGGTATTAGACCGGCTGTACTTAAAGTCGATAGGTCACCAAGACTGGATCAGATAAATCTGAGGATACTGAGGGAAGAAAGGTGGACATTATGGGTGGTCATAATCTTCCAATCCTCAGATACAGGGGTGGTACCAGAGGACAAGCGAATTGCAAATGTTACATCCCTGTTCCTCAGCAGTTACAGGCCAGTAAAAGGGATTTAGTGGCCCCTGTGTCCCTGAGGATTATTATGGGCTTGCTTGCCCCACTCGAGGGGTATGGGGTTACTCTCCCTTCAGACACAAAATCCTGATCACCTTCAGGAATCCTATTACATTTTCCTGCACTTACAGCGGTACATTTCCTGAGCCTTACGACTGCTGCAGTTAAAGCCACAACTTGCGGTACATTTCCTGAGCCTTACGACTGCTGCAGTTAAAGCCACAGCTTGTTCAGCTGTGCTTTCCACCAGGGTCCTTTCTCCTTCACTGAGTGGGTGTGCCCTGATTAACCCTACAGGATTTCCCCGTAGTTTCCAGCAGTCAGCTCTTAGATACCCTGCTTTATTACAATGGAATCACACAGGTCTCCGGGTTTCATTCCTAGTTACAGCACCACCTTCCTTTTTGGCTGGAGGAGGGCCCCCTGTGTCTCCAGCTTTTCTTTCTCTCCAAGGACTGCTTGGGCTTCTATCACCTTCCCACCCTTTGTCCTTTTCGGATTTGTGGGGGTGATTAGGAAAGGTTTTCCCCTGGGGAAACAACTTTTCGATGAGAGCAAACTCACCAGCCCGAAGTGTGGCTTATCTGGCTCGATGCACTTTTTGTTCCTCAACATGTGTCTTTAGGGAGAGTGGGAGTTTTTAAATTCCTCGAGCAGAATTACCTCTCTCAGATTTTTACAGCTGGGCTGCACTTTAACAGCTCTCAGCCACTGGTCAAAAGCCAAATGCTTACTTCACTCAAACTCCAGTTAAGTTTGATCAGCTTGCTTCTTGAGGGTTCGAAATTTCTGGTGATAGGCTTCCAGTATGAGCTCATATGCCCCAAGGATAGCATTTTTGTCAGTTCATAATTTGATGAACTCTCATCTGGCAACAGGCTTTTCCTGTTAACTTGCTTTGTAACAGCAGAGTCCATGTCTCAGCTGGCCACTTTAACTGCCTTGCAAGTTTTTCAAAAGATACAAAAAATGCTTCCACATCTCCCTCAGTGAATTTTGGGATCAATTGTGTAAATTTTAACAATTCAGTACCCAGCCCTGAATTACGATCCTCCATATTGACCATACTTTCACTGGGGTTAGTTGGTCGCCCCCTAATTAACTCAAGCTGCCTTAGCTCTCTCGCCTCGCATTCCTTCTGGAAGGTTCTTTTTCTTTCTCCCTCCTCTCTTTTTCTTTCCTCACGTTCCTTCTGGAAAGCTCTTTGTTTCTCCTCTCTCTTTTTCTCTTTCTTCAAATTCAAGTTTCCACTGCTGTTCCAATTGTAACTTTGCTAACTATATCCTGTCGGAGTCGATTTCTAACCCTGTTTCTGCTTCTTCAGATTCAAGGGGAAATGATTGGCCACTCGTCTTAGGAGTTCAGACTTTCCAGCTTTGGCTTGGACAGTGATCCCACACTACTCAACTATTTTTCTCAACTCTTCCATAGACAGTGCTTTTAACTTACCCCAAGTTACTTCACCCTGGCTCAGGGAGTTACTGGTTTCAGTTGCAGCCACATTAGTATTCTAGCACACACAAACATAAGAAAACCTGTATTGAAATCTTTTCTCTTTTTGACTGGGATCAATTTGACCTCCCACTTCCAATTCCTCGTTTGTCAGTGGGTCCAATTCGGACGCTAGGCCCTAAATTTCTGTTACAACCAGGTGAGAGAGGAGTCTAGGGGTTCCCTCTCAGCCTTTTCCTGGTTTGACCATAACAGGGTTTAATTTTTTAAAACACCATATTTTAAACTTCCTCTCAGTGAATTCTTGTTCACTGCTCTCCAATTGTAATGGCAAAGACATCAACCACACAGATTTTCTTATATTTAAACAAGAACGGTGTAAGTTTATTAACCTTAAAACTCTAATTCGGTTAAAACTACTAAAAATATGCAACACGACCACACTAGCACACATATGTGATGAACACACGCAGATAGAGACAGAAAAGGAGAAAGAATCAAGGGGAAAGGTTTGAAGCAATAACTGGAGTTCATTTACTGCCTTTTGAGTTTGACATAAAGTCTTTGGTTGCAGTTAAATCTTGCCGTCTCGTTGGGGCCCAGTACACTCTTTCAAACTTGTTTCGATTGTTCCCTGTCTTCTTGAAATCCAGTTGCAGTTCCTGCTTTTCATGACAGAGAGCGAGCGCAAGACAGGGAGATGCTGTCTTCCTTCAAGTTTAGTTGCAGTCTGACCCAAACAGTTCGGTGAACACAATTCAAACGAACATTGGTGAGACCAAATGCAGACTGGATGACCGCTGTGCGGAACACCTCCGCTCAGTCCGCAAGCAGGACCCCGAGCTCCCACTTGCTTGCCATTTCAACACTCCCCCCTGCTCTCATGTTCACATCTCTGTCCTGGGATTGCTGCAGTCTTCCAGTGAACATCAATGCAAGCTCGATGAACAGCATCTCATTTACCGATTAGGCGCACTACAGCCTGCCGGACTGAACATTAAGTTCAATAATTTCAGAGCATGACGGGCCCCCCATTTACTTTTATTTTTAGTTACTTTTTTTCTTTTTCCTTAAAAAAAATTTTTTTTTGTGTTTATTTTATTTCATCTTAGTTCATTCAGTTTGCTTACCCACTGTTTTTTTTCATGTTTGCACTTGCAGCTGTTCAATTCTCAGTCCGTTAACACCCTTTCTGTACTAATGCTTTGTCTTTCAACACACCATTAACATACCTTTGCTCCATGACCTTCTGGTCAGCTATTCTATGACCTTGTCCAATTTACACCTGCTCCTTTGTTATCTCTTGCCCCACCCCCACTTTACTTGCTTATAACCTTTCACATTTCTAATATTTGCTAGTTCTGAAGAAGGGTCACTGACCTGAAACGTTAACTCTGCTTCTCTCTCCACAGATGCTGCCAGACCTGCTGAGTGTTCCCAGCATTTCTTGTTTTTATTTCAGATTTCCAGCATCCACAGTATTTTGCTTTTAAAACAATTCAAACGAAACCTGGGCCAGCAGGCCAATCATGCGACTAGCTTTTTTTAAAAAAAAAAAACAACCTGCCTGGCAGTTTTGTGGATTCTTTCAATCTTAGTAGACATCCTCAGCAGGGGGCTCGAATACTGGCTTTCACAGTCAATGTCTTGTGATCAAAATCCATCTGGTTAATAGAACCAGGGAGCAGTTCCATTGTCTTCTCCAGTCAACTGTCTCCCAGAATGCAAATGAGCAGTGTGTTTTCAGCCAATGCTGTGATCTCTTTAAACAAGTCATCTTTTCAGTCCAGCAACAATTTAAAATTAATGCTCCATATGACAAAATTAATATGCCTCATTCTTGGCAGGTCTGGTTTTCAATCACAAGCAATATAAAACAAAAGGATGCAATTCTAAAGTGGGTGCAGGAGTGGAGGTGTGTATGCGTAAATGGTTGAATGTGGCAGGGCAGGTAAGGAGGTTATGGTGAACCATTATAAAAGACTGGTTCTGCCTCAATTGGAGTATCATGTCCAATTCTGGGCACTACACTATCGGATGGATGTGAAGGCATTAGAGAGGGTGCAGAAAAGATTTACGGGAATGGTTCCAGGGACAAGGGACTTCAGTTATGAAGATAAACTAGAGAAGCCGGGGCTGTTCTCCTTTAAGAGAAGGTTGAGAGGAAAAAAGAACAAAGAACAGTACAGCACAGAACGGGCCATTCGGCCCTCCAAGCCTGCGCCGATCTGGATGCCTGTCTAAACTAAAACCTTCTGCACTTCCGAGGTCCGTATCCCTCCATTCCAATCCTATTCATATATTTGTCAAGATGCCTCTTAAACGTCGCTATCGTACCTGTCTCCACCACCTCCCCCAGCAACAAGTTCCAGGCACTCACCACCCTCTGTGTAAAGAACTTGCCTCGCACATCCCCTCTAAACTTTGCCCCTTGCACCTTAAACCCATGTCCCCTAGTAACTTACTCTTCCACCCTGGGAAAAAGCTTCTGACTATCCACTCTGTCCATGCCACTCATAACTTTGTAAACCTCTATCACTTCGCCCCTCCACCTCCGTCGTTCCAGTGAAAACAATCCGAGTTTATCCAACCTCTCCTCATAGCTAATACCCTCCAGACCAGGGAACATCCTGGTAAACCTCTTCTGTACCCTCTCCAAAGCCTCTGCATCCTCTGGTAGTGTAACGACCAGAATTGCACGCAATATTCCAAGTGTGGCCTAACTAAGGTTCTGCACAGCTGCAGCATGACTTGCCAATTTTTATACTCTATGCCCCAACCGATGAAGGCAAGCATGCCGTATGCCTTCTTGACTACCTTATCCACCTGCATTGCCACTTTCAGTGACCTGTGGACCTGTACGCCCAGATCTCTCTGCCTGTCAATACTCCTAAGGGTTCTGCCATTTACTGTACACTTCCCACCTGTATTAGATCTTCCAAAATGCATTACCTCACATTTGTCCAGATTAAACTCCATCTGCCATTTCTGCGTCCAAGTCTCCAAACGATCTATATCAAGGAAACTTGATAGCGGTGTTCAAAACGATGAGGGGTCTGAATCACAGAATCGTTACAGTGCAGAAGGAGGCCATTTGGCCCATCATGTCTGCACTGGCTCTCGGAAAGAGCAACTATCTCACTTTCATTCCCCTGCCTTCTCCCCATAACCCTAAACATTCTTCCTTTTCATATAACTGTCGAATTCACTTTTGAATGCTTCAATTGAACCTGCCTCCACCACATTCCAGAACTTAACCACTCGCTGCGTGAAAAAGTTTTTCCGAATGTCATTTTAGCTTCTGTTACCAAATATTTTAAATCTGTGCCCTCTCGTTCTCGATCCTTTCACCAATGGAAACAGTTTTTCTCTATCTTGAATCCGATCAAATCACCTCTCAGCCTTCTCTTATCCAAGGAAAACAGTTCTAACTTCTCCAATCTATCTTCATAACTGAAATTCCTCATCCCTGGAACCATTCTTGTGAATCTTTTCTGTACTCTTTCCAATGCCCTCAAGTCTTTCCTCAAGTGCGACGCCCAGAATTGGACACAATACTCCAGCTGAGGCTGAACTAGTGTCTCATACAAGTTCAACATAACTTCCTTGCTCTTGTACTGTATGCCCCTATTAAGAAAGCCCAGGATACTGTATGCTTTATTAACCACTCTCTCAACCTGTCCTGCCACCTTCAATGCACATATACACCCGGGTCCCCCCGCTCCTGCACCCCCTTTAGAATTGTACCCTTTATTCTATATTGTCTCTCCAAGTTCTTCCTACCAAAATGAATCACTTCACATTTCTCTGCATTGAACTTCATCTACTACTTGTCTGCCCATTCCACCAACTTGTCTATGCCCTTTTGAAGTTCTATACTATCCTCCTCACATTTCATAATGCTTCCAAGTTTCGTATCATCAGCAAACTTTGAAATTGTGCCCTGTACATCAAGGTCTAGGTCAGAAAAAGCTAGGGTCCCAACAATGATCCCTGGGGAATTCCACCACAAACCTTCCTCCAGCCCAAAAAACATCCATTAACCACTACTCTTTGTTTCCTGTCACTCAGCCAATTTCGTATCCATGTTGCTACCGTCCCTTTTATTCCATGCGCTACAATTTTGCTCACAAGTTTGTTGTGGGGCACTGTATCAAACACCTTTTGAAAGTCTATGTACACCACATCAACAGCATTGTCCTCATCAACCCTCTCTGTCACCTCCTCAAAAAACTCCAGCAAGTTAGTTAAACATGATTTTCCCTTAAGAAATCCATGCTGGCTTTGCTTAATTAATGCACATTTGTCCATGTGACTATTGATTTTGTCCCAAATTATTTTTTTCTAGAAATTTTCCCACCACCAAAGTTAAACTGACTGGCCTGTAGTTGCTGGGCTTATCTTTACACCCTTTTTTGAACAAGGGTGTAATGTTAGTAATTCTCCAGTCCTCTGGCACCACTCCCGAGTCTAAGGAACACTGAAATATTATGGCCAGTGCCTCTGCAATTTCCACCCTCACTTCTCTAGTATCCTTGGATGCATCTCATCCAACCCTGGTGCTTTATCCACTTTAAGTACAGACAGCCTATCTAATACTTCCTCTATCAATTTTAAATCCCTCTTTTAATATTGTCTTTTCCTTGGTAAAGACAGATGCAAAGTAGTCATTTAATACATCAGCTATGCCCTCTGCCTCCAAGTGTAAATCCCCTTTCTAGTTCCTAATCGGCCCTACTCCTTTTACCACCCTTCTACTGTCACAGTTGCCAGTGATTGCCAGAGCTGGCGGGCAGCCATAAAGGCGGGGCTGAAGTGTGGCGAGTCGAAGAGACTTCGCAGTTGGCAGGAAAAAAGACAGAAGCGCAAGGGGAGAGCCAACTGTGAAACAGCCCTGACAACCAATTTTATCTGCAGCACCTGTGGAAGAGTCTGTCACTCTAGTATTGGCCTTTATAGCCACTCCAGGCGCTGCTTCACAAACCACTGACCACCTCCAGGCGCTTACCCATCGTCTCCCGAGACAAGGAGGCCAAAGAAGACGACTATATATATGCCAAAAGAAAACTTTGAAATTTCCTTTAATGCTAGCTGCCAGTCTCTTTTCATGCTCTCTCTTTGCTTCTCTTGTTTGCTTTTTCACTTCCCCTCTGCACCTTCTATATGCAGCCTGGTTCTCAATTGTATTTGCTACCTGGCATCTGTCATAAGTACACTTTTTCTTCTTCATCATAATCTCTACCTCTGCTGTATTCCCAGGAAGCTCTGGATTTGTTTGCCAGACAGAGTAGCTAGGGAGAAACTGTTCCCATTGGTGGGACGGTCGAGAACAAGAGGACACTGATTTAAAGCGATTGGCAAAATAGCCAAAGGTGACATGAGGAAAACATTTTTATGCAGCGAGTGATTTGGACCTGGAATGCACTGCCTGAGAGGGTGGTGGATTCAATCATGGCTTTCAAAAGGGAACTGGATAATTATCTGAAGAGAAAAAATTTGCAGGGCTCCAGGGAAAAAAGGGAGGAGAGTGGGACTAGTTGCGTAGCTTTTACAGAGAGCCGGCCTAGACACAACAAGCCCAATGCCTCCTTCTGTGCTGTTAGCTTTCTATTCTTCAATACCAATGGTGCAGATTTTCATCGGGGCTGACTATCATCTGCGTACTTGTTGAAAATTGAGACAGTCGGCAAATAATTTTAGAAAAAAAAACTACTACCCACTTGAGGCTGACCCGGCTTGATTTTCCACTGGACCTCAAAATAAGCTGCCGGTGTGCCCATCCAAAGTGGCAGGATGGCTACGTCAGCACCAATGTTTCTTCTTAGCTGTGCGTCTGCACAGCAACCCAGAAATTTCTGCACAGGTTGAGCACAAGTCAGCCTCTTTAAGATACCACACACGCACATAAAAAAACTTTAAGGGCCTGTGCACTTAAATGAATAGGCCACAAACAACAACAAAAAATAATTAGAGGGAACATTGGTCAGCAGTTTCAACTCGAAATCAGAACATTATGGGTTTCCATGAACGAATAAAACAAAAGCCCTACTCCCAATGCGGAGACTCAGACTGAAACTCCAGTGTAGTATTGAGGAAGTGCTGCACTGTCAAAGGTACCGTCTTTCAGATGAGGCATTAAACCGAGGCCTTGTCTGCCCCCTCAGGTACATGTAAAAGTTTCAAAGATGATTAGGGGAGATCTCCTGCTTTTCTGACTAATATTCACCCCTCAGCCAATACAACCAGATTATCTGGCTATTATTTCATTACTGTTTGCTGTGGGCAAATTCCCAGCCACGTTTCCTACATTACAACAGGGACTGCACTTCAAAAAATATTTCATCAGTTGTAAGGCGCTTTGGGGCATACGGAGATCATGAAAGGCACTATTTAAATACAAGTTGTTCTTCTTATTCCATGGCTATTTAGTTTCCACTTTCCATACAAGCTATGTGAGAATCCATGTTTGCTCTGAGTCATATGAGTTTGCTAAGCATAATACTTGTAAGCACATGCTCCACTTAGCCTCTCCACAGAGCTGCTCTGATGTACTCACTGTTTACCATTTACTTACTTCTCACAGCAGCTGAGTGCAAACTCTGGAAAGCTACAATTTAACCATTTCACATACACCCTGGCCACAGAGCTGTAGGAACTGGGTTTATGCCTGTGCTGCTCCTACCTCTGCACCCACTGAATTCACCGTTGCAATCTTGTCATTATTGGACGCTCGGTGGCGTTGGGGGTGGGGAAGAACACCAAGTGGCATTTATATTCTGCACTTCCTGATATGAACAGAGTTGGTTTTTGTCTATTTCTCAAAGCAGTGGTGTCAGCTGAAGCCTAAAAGAATCAAAAACTAAGGCATATAAAAGTGGCAAAAACTAGTGGTAGGCAGAGGATTGGGAATTTTTTAGGAACCAGCAGCGGACGACTTAAAAGCAAATAAAGAGGGGGAAAATTGATTATGAAAGTAAATTGGCAAGAAATATAAAAACAAACAGCAAGAGCTTATACAAGTATATAAAAAGAAAGTAGCTAAAGTGAGCATGGGACCCTTGGAGGACCTTCTCGAGAATTAATAACGGGGAACAGGGAAATGGCAAATAATTTAAACCAACATTTTGCATCGGTCTTCATGGCGGAGGACACTATAAACATGCCACAGAGATCAAATAAGCAAGGAGTTAATGAGAGGAAAGATCTTGTAACAGTCTCTCTATCACGAGGGACAAAGTATTTGACAAACCAAAAGGACTAAAGGTAAACAAGTCGCCAGGACCTGATGGCCTGCATCCAAGGGTTTTAAAGGAAGTGGCTGCAGAGATAGTGGAGGCATTGGTCGAAATATTCCAGAACACACTAGATTCCGGGAGGGTCGCAGTGGATTGGAAAACCGCTAATGTGACGCTAATGTGACGCCCCTGTTCAAGAAGGGAGGGAGACAAACAACAGGAAACTATAGGCCAGTCAGCATAACATCGGTCATTGGGCAAATGCTAGAGTCCATTATTAAGGAAGAAATAGCAGGATATTTAGAAAAGCTTAACGCAATCAAACAGAGTCAATGTGGTGTTGTGAAAGGGAAATCATGTTTGACAAATTTGCGAGAGTTCTTTGAGAATATAACAAGCAGAGTTGATAAAGGGAACCCGTAGATGTAGTGTATTTAGATTT
This sequence comes from Heterodontus francisci, assembly GCF_036365525.1. Classification (NCBI taxonomy): domain Eukaryota; kingdom Metazoa; phylum Chordata; class Chondrichthyes; order Heterodontiformes; family Heterodontidae; genus Heterodontus; species Heterodontus francisci. The sequence goes on along the minus strand of NC_090375.1, from coordinate 58,641,741 downwards.
CCAGAAGGCATTCGATAAGGTGCCACATAAAAGATTATTGCACAAGATAGGAGCTCACGGTACTGGGCGTGATGTATTAGCACAGATTGAGGATTGGTTAACTCGCAGAAGACAGGAGAGTCGGAATTAATGGGTCTTTTTCAGGTTGGAAAGATGTAACTAGTGGAGTGCTACAAGGCTCAGTCCTAGGGCCTCAATTATTTACTATCTATTAATAACTTGGAGGAGGGGCCTGAGAGTAATATATTCAAATTTGCTGATGATACAAAAATAGGTGGGAGGGCATGTTGCGATGAGGATATAAGGAATCCTATGGGTATGCTGAGTCAACTTAGTGTCAATAAGTGGCAGTGCTATGCAGAGTCCTACCCCCACCAGAAACTGGATTGAAACCTCAAAATTTATTTTGTGTAAGGTCCTTACAGCCAGTAGACAGAAGAGACTTTCATCTCCCAGTACGCATCTGAACCCAGACCGAGATGTAAAAAAAACGTACATTTCACTACTACATTGTCCAATCCTTGTACATACTTGGTTAACCCCTAAATCATCGATTGCAGCTATTACACTGAGTCCTGAACTCCTCTTGAAGATACTCATGTAATCATTCGTGTGTAGAAGTAACCCCTAGACATCATAAAAAACTGTGAAATCTGTATGTACAAGTGCTTTCTCTAAATCTGGTCACTGAACTGAATCATGGAGTAAAGCACACGTCTCTGTGCTAGGGAAGGAGAAAAACATCTGCCAGGGTTCCCACACCTGATTATTATATGTGCAGACATATTTGGGCTGGTTGTGATGCCTCCCACAGTAAAATAGCTGCCAATAGCCACTGCCCAGTCCATTGGTGCAGAATGGTCACTTGTGTTAGGTACCAAGGATCACTCCAGCATAACTGAGTGCCTGAAGGAGAAGCAGGATGGGTTAGGGCGGGGAGGAACTTTGACTTGTAATTCGGTCTCCAGATAGGCCTGCACTACATCATTGTCTCACCCAAATGTCCTGAGGGAGATGAGAAGATGTAGGAACAGAAAAATCTGTGGAAAATAGGTGGTCCTGGAAGTCTGATGTGTGATACACACGAAGGGGTTAGGTTTTGAGGGTTGAATTCCACATAAATACATACAGCCAAAGCCCAAGGAGTGGCTCCATCTGAAGATCCAGAACCGCCTAGGTTCCCCAGTTCCTGAAGCAAAAGCCAATCTAATCCAATGTTCAGACAAGCCCCTACCATGGGGATTGCTAATTCCAACACCATGTACACACTAAATATAAACAGTGTTACACCCAAACCAATCTCGATAAATAATCGACTGCAACAAGTATAAAAGCACCTTCAGGAAATAGTGACACAAATGACAGACACAGTTAATTTTTTCCCAAGTACAAGAAATGCAATTTGGAAACTTTGAGGAGCGGCCAGATTTTAGACAGATCTTCACGTGATTGCAATGTAACCAATTCTAAATCGGAGGGTGAATAAATCAGGCATTGCAAAACGATTAGAATCGATAATATAATGGACTGTTGCAGGCTTGTGGCTGCACTGCATCTCGCCCTCACACTTTAAGTGCCGAGATATTTTTTGCTTTCTAACTCAGCACACTATAGCCAAGAACGAACCCATCTCGCACTTGCAGTGCGAATTGGTCAGCAACACGCCCTTCCCCTCTCTCTAAATGAATATCACTCCAACTCTTACTTTCAAACAATTCTTTAAAAAAAATGACTACAAGTAACATACGAGCCCCACCCCCCAGCAAAAAGACATTCTATATTTTGGGCACAGCGAGTCCTGGATTACATTTAAAAACGTGAGAAAATGAATCATAAAGTTGATGGGTGGGGGGAATTAAATATCTTGTATAACTCTCCTACCTTCAAAATAGTTAGACTGGCTGACACACACACATAAAACATTTCATAATCTCGAACAAAGATCTCCAACCATCCTGCAATAATCATTCTCCCAGACAGGAATCGCCTTTACATTTTTAAAAAGGAAATAAACGTAACATTAAAAGGTGAATCGCAAACGCAACACCAAAGTAAACCTAGTTGCTTTTTGTCACGGTGCACTGACCATCGATTTCTTTTCAATATTTGGTTTTTTTTTTGCAAGCGAAGCTCAGCATTGTGACAGGAGCTGTGGTGGGACTGGCGGCTCCAGCCCCGGCCCCCACGTTTACAGGTGTGGAACTCACCTTGGCGAAGTACAACATCCACAGCTCGTACAGCCGCTCCTTCGAAGCCATTCTCGACCGGCAAAAGCTGCGGTTTCTTCTTTTTATTAATTTATTATTTCCCCTTTTTTTTCTCTCAAACACGCATTTTTTTCTTGCAACTCTTCATCCCTGCTTTCCTCTTCTCCCCCGTTGTTGCAAAAAAAATTTTAAATTTAGAATTATTCACTTGTTGCAAAAAAAAGTGTAGAATTTAGCATCAGCGAAGATTCTCTTTCCTCTTTTTTTTCCCCTCTTTTCCAGCAAGCTGGGGTTCTTCGCTTTGTATTTTAGAATAAAACCTTTGATGAAGTTAAAAGTTGCTGCGGGTGAATTTTTTTCTCTCGCTTTTGCTTTCACACAATGAGCGCTTCCACCATCTCGGTTCCGGGGTTTCTTTTTTTTTTCAATGTTGTTGCTCCTGTTGTGTTTTTTTTTTGGCTGTATGTTTGCTCCTCACTGTGCGCGTGCACGCTGATGGAGGCCGGCCCTCTGTCGGGGGCGCGCCCCCCAAATTACAGGGGGGGGGAGAGAAGGAAGTCTGAAGATCCACACGCGCGCACCACAGGAGGGGGAGGGGGTGCGCGCCCCCGTCTCCAACTCCCCAGGAAGCAGCGAGGCGCGCGCCCGCGGGCGCCAGGTAAGAGGGAGCGCGCGACCAGGTGCGCGGCCCCTTTTCACTGGTGCTGCCACCAGTCCATGATGTTCAAATATCTCATTAGACTGCTGAAATAAAAAAAATGATTTTAGTTCCGTACAACAGTCGCTGCATTTCAGTCATTCATTGTATGCGAAGCACTTGAGATGTCGGAAGAGCTACTTCGTAAACATCATCACTTAATATTAATCTCGATTATTGATCTATTTTTATGGTGTTTTTACCTAGCTAAACCAGTTGGAAACTCCCTAGTAAATTATATGATTCTCCAAAGAAAACTTAGAAGGTTTAAGACAAAAGAGATTAGTCTAAGGGGTCAGTTCTTTCAGAGAACTGGCACGGGCAAAATGAGCCACAGGAACAAAAGTAGACCATTCAGCCCCTCGATCCTCAACCTGCAACTCAATATCCATAATCTTAACTCACAAAATTCAATCCATCTCAGTCTAGAAAACGTAAAAACTTCTGGGGAGTGCCCAACACTTTTACTATATTTTGTATGCAAAAGTGCTTTCAGATTTCACTTTTAAATGGTAGAGATATAATTTTAGGATTACGCATCTTTGTTATAGTTCACCCCTCCCCCAAAAAACAAAGGAAACCTATTTTCTGTATTGTTTTGAGGGATATGGAGTTAAGGCAGTTGGATAGATTTGAGCTACAGATCAGGCAAAGATCCAATTGAATGATGAAGCAGGCTCAAGGAATTGTTCCTGTGTTCCTACTCATTGGATCCCTGAATCATTTTAAACACCTCAATTATATCATCCCCTCAACCTTCTAAACAAGTCAAATCTATGCAATGTCCTCATAGTTTAACCCTTTGCAGTCAAATAGGAAAGGGCAGGAGAATGGGACTAAGGCAACGGTTCTTCCAGTAGCGGGCACGGGGACTAGGGGCTGAATCATGAAAGGATAGTGAAACGTGACTAAAGGGCTGGTTCTTTCAGAGATTATGATGGGCTAAATAGAGAAAGAACTGAGTGTTACAACTAAGTGGATAACTCAGAGAACGGGTTCAGGAATCAAATGGCTTAAGTTCATTTCTTTGTGAAGTTGCACACTTTTAACTCACTGAACCCCAGCAATATCCTTTCACAAATCTAACAGTTCCTAAGTACCTCCACCAAGTCACAAGTCTGTGGGATCAGTACTGAGGGGAGTATTGCTGTCAGGGTTGTGTCATTCAGATGAGATGTTAAACTGAGGGCCCATCTTCTTTTTCCGGTGGTTCAGATAGAGGTTAGGGGACCTTTAGCACTCAGGAACAACGTTTGCTTTCTGAAGGCCCCATCAAAGTTTTGGGGCTTCTACATCAATGAAGTTGATATCGTTAAAAATATCACTGGACCCACTTTGAGCCTCTGACGTCTTGCAAGTTCCTAATGTCTCTGATAACACCATTTGAAGAGCAGCAGGAAGCTTCCTTAGCTTACAGGCCAACATTCATCCCTCAACTAATGTAACCAGCAGCAGATTAAGTGTCATTACAATTTGGGTTTCTTCCCCAGTATTTATTTTTTAGTTTTAGAGATACAGCACTGAAACAGGTACTTTGGCCCACCGAGTCTGTGCCGACCATCAACCACCCATTTATACTAATCCTACACTAATTCCATATTCCTACCACATCCCCACCTGTCCCTATATTTCCCTACCACCTGCCTATACTAGGGGCAATTTCTAATGGCCAATTTACCTATCAACCAGCAAGTCTTTGGCATGTGGGAGGAAACCGGAGCACCCGGAGGAAACCCACGCAGACACAGGGAGAACTTGCAAACTCCACACAGGTAGTACCCGGAATTGAACCCGGGTCGCTGGAGCTGTGAGGCTGCGGTGCTAACCACTGCGCCACTGTGCCGCCCATATTGCTGGAATATTGCAAGGGCTCATAGCATCTCACCCCTAGGGTGTTGCTGCAGGATTTCCTTTGGGTAGTGTACTAGGCCCAACCACTTTCAGCTGCTTCATCAATGACCTTCCCTCCAACATAAGGATAAGGACAGCAGACACATGGGAACAGCATCACCTGCAAGTTTCCCTCCAAGTCACGCTCCATCCTGACTTGAAACGATACTGCCATTCCTTGACTGTTGCAAGGTTGAAAATCTGGAAATCACTGCCCAACATCGCTGTGGGTGTACCTACAGCAAATGGACTGCAGCAGTTCAAGAAGCTGGCTCACCACCACCTTCTCAAGAGTAAATAGGGATCATCATGTTTGTTGTTGGTGGGTTTGTTTTGTAGTGCTTGCTTTTACAACTAGTTCTGCCCTGCCAAAGCTTCCTGTACATTTGATTGAACTGAACTCCAAAAAACTAGGCCTGTTGTGCAGATAAACCTGGCAGGTGGTATCTGATCCCTTAAAGACAAACAAGACCTGTTACCATAGCCAAGTGTCTTGCAAGCAGGATAAAACCAATGGGCTGGCCATTACAAATAATGGCTCTGTATCTTTTTCAAAGACCTGGTAAACAACATTAATTTTTTTTAACACTCAGTGGGTATGGAAAGGGAGAACTGTATAAATATATTATATACCTGGTCATACTTGAGACTTGGCCGATTGAAGCTTACATAGAAACATAGAAATTGCTAGACGGGAAAAAACCACGGTCAATCTAGTTCACCTATCAGTATTAACAAGAATGGAGTTGTTGGCTCATGATGGCAATCAGTCTCTATCAATTCGTTTAATACAGACCCAGACATGATGTGAGGAAAACCCCAGTGGTGGAGAGCTTTGCAAACCACAGGTCCAAAGTCATCTGTTCTTCCCAAGCTTGCGACACTTATCACATGTCATGTCTCAAATAATTCAAATGCTGTGTACCCAGGGAATGGTACAACTGACACAATCAGCTTTGTAAAACAATGCTCATTTTAATGGACTAGCCTTTGGGGAATTCTAGTTGCACTTTAAAATGTGATATGTCCAGATAATCTGGTATTCATTCAACAAGTCAAAAAGACAAATAAATCTCAGAATTCACTTTTTAAAAATATTAGTGCCCTGACTTTGCTGCAAATCCATCTAAAAATATACAAAACTAGTCAGGCATTTGTAGCATCACACTTGGCAGTCCAAGACCAAGTGTCGCATTTAGGTGAAGCTTGGTTAGAGGGCAAAGAAATGAGTAACCAGAGCCACACACATAATTCAGTCTCCATTCTGTCTTTAATTTTAATTGATATTTAGAGTTTATATTATTGTTAAAATATAAAACCTAAAACCATGCCAAGGCTATGCAGCAAACAAAGAAAGGTAACCTCTTGGCTTGGAAGCTGGAACGTGAGGACTATGTGTCTTGGAAAGATCAGCGACCCACACTCCACACCCAGTGCACACATAACAGCCCTAATTGACTGTGAGCTACACAAGCTTGGTATCGACATTGCTGCTCTACAAGAAACTAGATTAGCTGACATAGGCTCTATTTGAGAGGTTAATTACACCTTCTACTGCCATGGAAAGAGCGCTGAAGATCGCTGTGAGCATTGTGTAGGCTTCGCAGTGAGAAACTGACTGACACAATCAATTGAACCACCAGTAGCAAACTCGGAGCGCCTCATCTCCCTGCGATTATCATCTGATGGAGGCACAGTCAACCTGGATAACCAGGGAAAGAGTAGGGTCCATTAGGGACCAAAGTGGCAATCTGTGTGTGGAGCTGGAGGACATAGGTGAGGTTTTAAATGATTACTTTTCATCTGTGTTCACTATGGAGAAGGACGATGTAGGTGTAGAGATCAGGGAGGGGGATTGTGATATACTTGAACATATTAGCATTGAAAGGGAAGTAGTAGCAGTTTTAACAGGCTTAAAAGTGGATAAATCCCCAGGCCCAGATGAGATGTATCCCAGGTTGTTATGTGAGGCAAGGGGGGAGATCACAGGGGCTCTGACACAAATCTTCAAATCCTCTCTGGCCACAGGAGAGGTACCAGAGGATTGGAGGACAGCAAATGTGGTTGTTATTCAAGAAGGGTAGCAGGGATAAACCAGGTAATTACAGGCCGGTGAGTCTAACATAAGTGATAGGGAAATTATTGGAAAAAATTCTGAAGGACAGGATTAATCTCCACTTGGTTGGGCAGGGATTAATCAGGGATAGTCAGCATGGCTTTGTCAGGCGGAGATCGTGTCTAACGAACTTGATTGAAATTTTCGAGGAGGTGACTAGATGTGTAACTGAGGGTAAAGCATTTGATGTAGTCTACATGGACTTCAGTAAGGCTTTTGGTAAGGTCCCGCATGGGAGATTGGTTAAGAAGGTAAGAGCCCATGGGATCCAGGGCAATTGGATCCAAAATTGGCTTAGTGGCAGGAGGCAGAGAGTGATGGTCGAGGGTTGTCTCTGCGAGTGGAAGCCTGTGACCAGTGGTGTACCAAAGGGATCGGTGCTGGGACCCTTGCTGTTTGTAGTGTACATTAATGATTTAGACGTGAATACAGGAGGTATGATCAGTAAGTTCACAGATGACACGAAAGCTGGTGGTGTCATAAATAATGAGGAGGAAAGCCTTAGATTACAGGACGATATAGATGGGCTGGTAAGATAGGCGGAGCTGTGGCAAATGCAATTTAATCCTGAGAAGCATGAGGTGATGCATTTTGGGAGGATTAACAAGGCAAGGGAATATACAATGGATGGTAGGACCCTAGGAAGTACAAAGGGTCAGAGGGACCTTTGTGTACTTGTCCATAGATCACTGAAGGCAGCAGCACAGGTAGATAAAGTGATTAGGAAGGCATATGGGATACTTGCCTTTATTAGTCGTGGCATAGAATATGACAGCAAGGAGGTTATGATGGAGCTGTATAAAATGCAAGTTAGGCCACAGCTGGAGGACTGTACGGTTCTGGGCACCACACTATAGGAAGGATGTGTTTGCACTGGAGAGGATGCAGAGGAGATTCACCAGGATGTTGCCTGGGCTGGAGCATTTCAGCTATGAAGGGAGACTGAAAAGGCTAGGGTTGTTTTCCTTAGAGCAGAGAAGGCTGAGGGGGGACATGATTGAGGTATACAAAATTATGACAGGCATTGATATGTTAGATAGGAAGAAACGTCAATAACCAGGGGGCATAGAATTAAGGTAAGGGGCAGGAGGTTAAGAGAGGGATTTGAGGAAAAAGTTTTTCACTCAGAGGGTGGTTGGAATCTGGAACGTACTGCCTGAAGAGGTGGTAGAGGCAGGAACCCTCACAACATTTAAGAAGTATTTAGATGAGCACTTGAAACGCCATAGCATACAAGGCTACGGGCCAAATGCTGGAAAATGGGATTAGAACAGTTAGGTGCTTGATGGCCGGCACAGACACGATGGGCCAAAGGGTCTGTTTCTGTGCTGTATAACTCTATGACTCTATCTACATCTACGCACCAACTCTGAACGCCAGCATCTCAGATAAATAGCATTTCTATGACTCCCTCAGCGACATTCTGAGGAGCATCCCAAATGGTGAGAGGCTATTCATAGTGGGTGACTTCAATGTGTGTGTTGGGGCAGACATGATTCATGGCCAATGTGCCTCGGTCGTCATGGGGTGGGCAAGATCAACAATAATGGACAAAGCCTTCATGAGTTTTGTGCCCTGAATGAACTCTGCATCACAACTGTCTTCCAGGGCAGACATCGCCACAAGGTATCATGGTGCCACCCAAGATCTGGTCATTGGCACAAACTAGACCTAGTCATCACAAGGAGGTATGATCTGCCCAGTGTTCTTCACACCCGCACCTATAATAGTGCAGATTGCGACACCAACCACTCTCTTATTAGCAGCAGAGTGAAGGTGCACCCCCAAAAGTTCCAGAGTTCCAAACACAACGGCCTGCCAGGCATCAATATCACTTGCATAAGAAATGATGCCAAATACCAGCACTTCGTACTGTCGCTAGAATGCTTGCTACCCACCAAAGCCTTAACGGGAAGCACCGATGCCGGCACTGATGAAACCTGGAAGTCACTAAGCTCAATCAATTATGAAGTAGCAGAAGCATCATTTGCTAAAGGCAGAACTCACAACAAGGGCTGGTTTGAGACCTACTCAGCTGTGATGATATCTATCATTGATGCAAAAAACAAAGCCTACATGATGCACAACATAAACCCAACAGCTAAGACACTGCATGACTTGAAAGCAGCCACGACTGCCATGCAAAGGAGAGAGAGATACTGTGTAAAAAAACACTGGATCAGCTTATATCAAGAAATCCAAACTGCATGTGACAATGGAAATATACGAGCTATGTACCAAGGGATCGAGAGGGCGCTTGGCCCTGCCATCACCAAAGTTGCTCTCCTGAAGTCGACAAATTTTTTTTTATTCATTTGGGGATGTGGGCATCACTAGCTATGCCAGCATTTATTGTCCATCCCTAATTGCCTTTGAGAAGGTGGTGGCGAGCTGCCTTCTTGAGCCACTGCAGTCCTTGGGGTGTAGGTATATTCACAGTGCTGTTAGGAGGGGAGTACTCACTGACAGAGATAAACAGATGTCCTTCTGGGCTGAATACTACTGTGAGCTGTACTCCTGTGAGTCAGACATCTCCCAGTCTGTGCTCGATGCTCTCCCGCAACTTTTTGTCATGAATGAGTTAGATGAAGAACCCTCATCACTAGAACTCGAGAAGGTCTAGCAAACAGAAGGGCACCTGACAAAGATGGAATCCCAGCCGAACTGCTCAAGCACAGAAAGTCCCATCTATTGCCACACCTTTATGACCTTCTTCTCTGCTGGAAAGTAGGCCCTGTTCCACAGGAGATGTGTGATGCCAAAATCATCACACTATACAAAACCAAAGGCGACAGAGGAGAGTGCAACAACTTCAGGGACATCTCACTCCTTAGCGTCACGGAGAAGGCCTTTGCTAGGGTCATACCTAAAAGGCTCCATTTACTTGTAGACCAAGTGTACCCAGAAGCTCAGTGCAGTATCTTTGCTGGCAGATCTACTGTGGATATTATCTTCTCCATACACCAGCTACAAGAGAAGTGTAGGGAACAGAGTATACCCCTTTACTTAATTTTCATAGATCTCACTAAGGCATGCAACACTGTCAGCAGAACAGGGCTATACAAGATTTTGGGAAAAATTGGCTGCACACCAAAGCTCCTCAGTTTCATCCGCTCCTTTCATGACAACATGCATTGCACTGTACAGTTTGATGGCTCCACTTCCAACAGTTTTGGAGTGAAGAATGGAGTGAAACAGGGTTGTGTCCTAGCCCCCACTCTGTTTGGCATCTTCTTCTCCATGCTCCTGACCTTCACCTTCCCTGCAGATATGGAAGGAGTCTACTTGCACACTAGGGCAGACAGCAAGCTCTGCAATCCATCAAGGCTGAAAGAGAAGACAAAAACAGATCATGTCCTGATCAGAGAACTCCTCTAGGCTGATGATGCTGTGCTGGTCACTCACATGGAAACTCAGCTACAAAGACTCATGGACTGTCTCTCCCGTGCCTGTAACTTGTTCTCCTTGACATTAAGTGTCAAAAAAAACCGTGGTCATGGGACAAGGTGTTGCATCTCCACCCCGATTACACTCAATAACACCCCATTGGAAGTGGTTAACAAATTCTGCTACCTTGATGCAGTGCTCGATACACAGGGAAAGCAGCTACCACCTTTGACTGAGTGCGAAACGCTCATGGGATAACACCAAGCTGACGCTTAGGACCAAGCTGATGGTTTATAAGGTCTGTGTTCTCAGCACCTTGCTGTGAAACATGGGTGACTTACAGCTACCAGGAAAAGAAGCTCAATAATTTTCATCTTTGTTGTCTGAGGTGCATTATGGGTATATCCGGGCAGGACAAAATCACAAATGTGGCAGTCCTCACAAAGACAGAGCTCCCAAGTGTGTTGGCATTAATCAAACAGAGGCGGTTTCGGTGGATCGGACACATTCACAGGATTGAAGATGGTTGCATACCCAAGGATCTTCTGTGTAGTGAGGTAGCTGGGCCAGACGACCAGTAGGGGACCCAAACCTCCGCTTCAAGGATGCTTGCAAGCGTGAAACAAATCCCTAAATGTGGACTATTGCACTTGGGAGTCACTAGGTGACAAAAGACAGAAATGGCGACACATCCTATGGACTGGTGTGCACTACCACAATGACCAGTTGTTACAGCAGCTTGGCAACAGGCACCAACGTCAAAAACAACAACTCACAGCGTCACTTGGCAGCTTCACGTGTAGCACTTGTGGCAGAAGCTGCCTCTCAAGGACTGGCCTTCATAGCCACCAGCAAAGGTGCATCAAGAGAAGGCACCCCACCTAAGTGGTTTGTTTGCTGCATGTCCATCGTCTTTCGTAGATGGAAGGATGCCAACTTAAGTTATAAAGCAAAACAGACAGAATGTTAGCAAGCAGAGAAGTTGAGTTGGTTAGGGCAACTATTCTCAGGGCTACCTGGAGGGGCATCCAATGTAACCTTGCCAGCATTGCCTACAACCTGAAAAAATAAGAAAGAAAAGTGTGCAAGTTCTACCCCTCCCCAGTGTTATATTAAATTATATTAAATATTAACACGCTTCAAATTTTGCGAGTCCGCTAAAATCAGGGTTGTGTATGTTTGCGGTGTGGTACACTGTTGAAGACTGGCTTCATCGAATTTTTCAAGCCAACATCATTCCACACACTGTGTAAGAGAAATATGCATGGGGCATTTGGCCTGTATCCCCATTGACTGGCAGGTAGGATATCTGACCACTGTGCAACGCTTTAAGGTACAACTGCTGCCCCGAAAAGAGGAGGATAATATTGAGTGTGTCAAAAAAACTTACCTTATATGTAAAAAATGATGATTAAGTGAAAGGTGCAGAAAACTAAACCATTTGGTGATGACAGCTTGGTGATCTTGCTGCAGGAGGTACTGCAAATGAAGGTGGCTCTTTTAGGAGCCAAAACCCCATACTGTGAATCTGAGGTGTAAGCTGGATGGATGAAAATAACCCATCGAATGAATTTTTTTTATTTGCTCGTGGGAGGTGAGCTTCGCTGGCTAGGCCTACATTTATTGCCCATCCCGAATTGCCCTTGAGAAGGTAGTGGTGAGCTGCCTTCTTGAACTGCTGCAGTCCTTGGGGTGTAAGTACATCAACAGTGCTGTTAGGGAGGGAGTTCCAGGTTTTTGATCCAGTGACAGTGAAGGAACGGCGATATAGTTCCAAATCAGGATGGTGTGCGACTTGGAGGAGAACTTGCAGGTGGCGGCGTTCCCATGCATCTGCTGCTCTTGTCCTTCTAGGTGATAGAGGTCGTGGGTTTGGAAAGTGCTGTCTAAGGAGCCTTGGTGAGAGGCTTCATGTCGATGGTACACATTGCTGCCACTGTGTGTCGGTGGTGGAGAGAGTGAATGTTGAAGTTGGTGGATGGGGTGTCAATCAAGTGGGCTGCTTTGTCCTTGATGGTGGTGAGCTTCTTGAGTGTTGTTGGAGCTGCACCCATCCAGGCAAATGGACAGTATTCCATCGCACTCCTGATTTGTGCCTTGCAGATGGTGGACAGGCTTTGGGGAGTCTTGAGGTTTGTACGGAAATTTGAAGATAACACTCTTAGTTGGAATCTGCTTCTGTGATGTGAGGTTTAAATGTGGAACAGATATTTGGTAAAACATCTGGACAAATATAACTTTTACATTTTAGAAAACACACTGCAATCTCTTACCCTATTGCCTCTTTCTGGTGCTGGAATTGAGATAATGTACTAATTTATGAACTTTTATTTTGAGTTTAATAGTGTAGATAACTAACAAGGAAGTTGTAGACAGCACCTTCCAAACTCGCAACCTCTACCATCTAGAAGGACAAGGGCAGCAAATGCATGGGTCATCTGCAAGTACCTCGCCAAGCTACACACCATCCTGACTTTGAACTATATCGCCGTTCCTTCACTGTCACTCCGTCAAAATCGTGGAACTCCCTTCCTAACAGCACTCTGTGGGTACTTACCTACCCCACATGGACTGCAGCGATTCAAGAAAGCAGCTCACCACCACCTTCTTAAGGGCATTTGGGGATGGGCAATAAATGCTGGCCTTGCCAGCAACGCCCACATCCCATGAATGAATAAAAGAAATGTAGTTCCACATATATAAATGAGTAGACTTTAAACTGAGTTCTCTGGTTGGATAACTCAGTGTAAAAGACTGCCTCTAATTTACCAACTTACTTCCAGTGTTTGAAGAGCTGACAGACTACTGGCATTGGGTGAATCGATTCGCTCGGTGTGCCCTCCCTGACCAATCGCCCTGTGAGTGGCTGGCTACGCCTGCCGCGGGGCCTGCTGGGAATTGTAGGCGCTGCGCTGCCGGGACATGGCGGATCGAGCGGGGCAACTGCAGGAGGAGGCGCTCAGGAGGAAGGAGCGGCTGAGGGCGTTGAGGGAGCGGCAGCTGCAGGTAAGGGAGGCCGCGGGCATACGAACCAGGTGTTGAGTACTTCGTTTACCCGACCTCCTGTCCTCCCACCGCCCAGGCCCTGTCTCTCGGCCTCTGTTTACAGGCCTGGTAAAGGCAGACAGCAGCAGTATTTTATATATATATATATACATATATCAGAGCTAGTGGTCTAAACAGGGAGTGAGGAGGTACGGAATGAGGGGTGGTCAGAAGAGCCGGGAGTTCACAGCAGGGGCAGATAAAATATCTCAAGCAGTAAATGGGATGGGACAGCGGAGGCGGAATTTAGGGCATGAGAACGGAGGATTTAGTGTCGGGGGGCGGGGGGGTACACATGGCAGAGGATGGATGCTCGGGAAGTTGGAAGGAGGTTTGTTCAGGGGGAAGAGTTTGATCCATGGGAAGGGGGTGCGATCATTTTGGAAGGGATTTGGTGTGCGCGATCGTAGGAGGTTTTGGATGAACATTTTTTATTTGTTCACGGGATGTGAGCATGACTGGCAAGGCTAGCATTTGTTGCCCATCCCTAATTGCCCTTGAGAAGGTGATGGTGAGCTGCAGCCTTGAACCGCTGCAATCCATGTGGTGTAGGAACATTTTCTTTTTTGGCCTCCTTGTCTTGAGAGACAATGGGTAAGCGCCTAGAGGTGGTCAGTGGTTTGTAAAGCAGTGCCTGGAGTGGCTGTAAAGGCCAATTCTAGAGTGACAGACTCCTCCATAGGCGTTACAGATAAAATTGGTTGTCTGGGCTGTTACACAGTTGGCTCTCTCCTTGCGCTTTTGTCCTTTTTCCTGCCAACAGCTAAGTCTCTTCGACTCGTCACTCTTTAGCTCTGCCTTTATGGCTGTCCGCCAGCTCTGGTGATCACTGGCAACTGACTGCCACGACTTGTGATCAATGTCACAGGACTTCATGTCGCATTTTATAGACGTCTTTAAAGCGGAGGCATGGACGGCCAGTGGGTCTGATACCAGTGACGAGCTCGCTGTACAATGTGTCCTTGGGGATCCTGCCATCTTCCATGCGGCTCACGTGGCCAAGCCATCTCAAGCGCCGCTGGCTCAGTAGGGTGTATATGCTGGGGATGTTGGCCGCCTCGAGGAATTCTGCATTGGTGATACGGTCCTGCCACCCGTTGCCAAGGATTCTGCGGAGGCAGTGAAGATGGAATGAATTGAGACGTCGCATTTGGCTGACATACATTGTCCAGGAACATTGATCATAGAATAACACAGCAGGAGGCTTTTCGGCCCATTGAGTTATTGCTATTACTGAGACTTGGTTGAGGGAAGGGCATGATTGGCAACTAAATATCCCAGGATATCGATGCTTCAGGCGGGATAGAGAGGGAGGTAAAAGGGGTGGAGGAGTTGCATTACTGGTCAAAGAGGATATCACAGCTGTGCTGAAGGAGGGCACTATGGAGGACTCGAGCAGTGAGGCAATATGGGCAGAACTCAGAAATAGGAAGGGTGCAGTAACAATGTTGAGGCTGTACTACAGGCCTCCCAACAGCGAGCGTGAGATAGAGGTACAAATATGTAAACAGATTATGGAAAGATGTAGGAGTAACACGGTGGTGGTGACAGGAGATTTTAATTTTCCCAACATTGACTGGGATTCACTTAGTGTTAGAGGTCTAGATGGAGCAGAATTTGTATGGAGCATCCAGGAGGGTTTTCTAGAGCAGTATGTAAATAGTCTAACTCGGGAAGGGGCCATACTGGACCTGGTGTTGGGGAATGAGACCGGCCAGGTGGTTGAAGTTTCAATAGGGGACTACTTTGGGAATAGTGATCACAATTCCGTAAGTTTTAGAATACTCATGGACAAAGACGAGAGTGGTCCCAAAGGAAGAGTGCTAAATTGGGGGAAGGCCAACTATACCAAAATTCGGCAGGAGCTGGGGAATGTAGATTGGGAGCAGCTGTTTGAAGGTAAATCCACATTTGACATGTGGGAGGCTTTTAAAGAGAGGTTGATTAGTGTGCAGGAGAGACATGTTCCTGTGAAAATGAGGGATAGAAATGGCAAGATTAGGGAAGCATGGATGACAGGTGAAATTGTGAGACTATCTAAGAGGAAAAAGGAAGCATACATAAGGTCCAGGAGGCTGAAGAAAGACGAAGCTTTGAAAGAATATCGGGAATGTAGGACCAATCTGAAACGAGGAATTAAGAGGGCTAAAAGGGGCCATGAAATATCTTTAGCAAACAGGGTTAAGGAAAATCCCAAAGCCTTTTATTCATATATAAGGAGCAAGAGGGTAACTAGAGAAAGGATTGGCCCACTCAAGGACAAAGGAGGAAAGTTATGCGTGGAGTCAGAGAAAATGGGTGAGATTCTAAACGAGTACTTTGCATCGGTATTCACCGAGGAGAGGGACATGACGGATGTTGAGGTTAGGAACAGATGTTTGATCACTCTAGGTCAAGTCGGCATAAGGATGGAGGAAGTGTTGGGTATTCTAAAAGGCATTAAGGTGGACAAGTCCCCAGGTCCGGATGGGATCTATCCCAGGTTACTGTGGGAAGCGAGAGAGGAAATAGCTGGGGCCTTAACAGAGATCTTTGCAGCATCCTTAAACACGGGTGAGGTCCCGGAGGACTGGAGAATTGCTAATGTTGTCCACTTGTTTAAGAAGGGTAGCAGGGATAATCCAGGTAATTATAGACCGGTGAGCCTGACGTCAGTGGTAGGGAAGCTGCTGGAGAAGTTACTGAGGGATAGGATCTATTCCCATTTGGAAGAAAATGGGCTTATCAGTGATAGGCAACATGGTTTTGTGCAGGGAAGGTCATGTCTTACCAACTTAATAGAATTCTTTGAGGAAGTGACAAAGTTGATTGATGAGGGAAGGGCTGTAGATGTCATATACATGGACTTCAGTAAGGCGTTTGATAAGGTTCCCCATGGTAGGCTGATGGAGAAAGTGAAGTCGCATGGGGTCCAGGGTGTACTAGCTAGATGGATAAAGAACTGGCTGGGCAACAGGAGACAGAGAGTAGCAGTGGAAGGGAGTTTCTCAGAATGGAGACGTGTGATCAGTGGTGTTCCACAGGGATCCGTGCTGGGACCACTGTTGTTTGTGATATACATAAATGATTTGGAGGAAAGTATAGGTGGTCTGATTAGCAAGTTTGCAGACGACACTAAGATTGGTGGAGTAGCAGATAGTGAAGGGGACTGTCAGAGAATACAGCAGAATATAGATAGATTGGAGAGTTGGGCAGAGAAATGGCAGATGGAGTTCAATCAGGGCAAATGCGAGGTGATGCATTTTGGAAGATCCAATTCAAGAGTGAACTATACAGTAAATGGAAAGGTCCTGGAGAAAATTGATGTACAGAGAGATTTGGGTGTTCAGGTCCATTGTTCCCTGAAGGTGGCAACGCAGGTCAATAGAGTGGTCAAGAAGGCATACGGCATGCTTTCCTTCATCGGACGGGGTATTGAGTACAAGAGTTGGCAGGTCATGTTACAGTTGTATAAGACTTTGGTTCGGCCACATTTGGAATACTGCATGCAGTTCTGGTCGCCACATTACCAAAAGGATGTAGATGCTTTGGAGAGGGTGCAGAGGAGGTTCACCAGGATGTTGCCTGGTATGGAGGGCGCCAGCTATGAAGAGAGGTTGAGTAGATTAGGATTATTTTCATTAGAAAGACGGGGGGACCTGATTGAGGTGTACAAAATCATGAGAGGTATAGACAGGTTGGATTGCAAGAAGCTTTTTCCCAGAGTGGGGGATTCAATTACTAGGGGTCACGAGTTCAAAGTGAGAGGGGAAAAGTTTAGGGGGGATATGCGTGGAAAGTTCTTTAAACAGAGGGTGGTGGGTGCCTGGAACGCATTGCCAGCGGAGGTGGTAGACGCGGGCACGATAGCATCTTTTAAGATGTATCTAGACAGATACATGAATGGGCAGGAAGTAAAGAGATACAGACCCTTAGAAAATAGGCGTCATGTTTAGATAGAGGATCTGGATCGGCGCAGGCTTGGAGGGCCGAAGGGCCTGTTCCTGTGCTGTAATTTTCTTTGTTCTTTGAGTCTGTGCTAGCTCTTTCAAAGAGCAGTCTCACTGCTTGCTGTTTCCCATAACCTTGCAACTTTTTCTCCTTCAATAATTAATCCAATTCTCCTTCAAAAGTTATTACATAACAAAATAACATAAGAAATAGGAGGAGTGGGCCATTCAACCCTTCGAGCCCATTCTGCCATTCAATGAGATCATGGCTGATCATCTTCAACACCATTTTCCTGTACTATCCCCTAACCATTGATGTTTTAAATATGTAGAAATCTATCAATCTCAGTTTTAAACATACTCAGCTGAGCCTCCACAGTTCTCTAGGGCAGAGAATTCCAAAGATTCACCACCCTCAGTGAAGAAATTCCTTCGCATCTCAGTCCTAAATGACCTGCCCCTTATTCTGAGACTGTGTTCCCTGGTTCTGGACTCCCCAGCCAGGGGAAACATCCTTCCTGCATCAAACCTGTTGAGCCGTCTAAAAATTATGTATATTTGAATGAGTTCTTAATTCTTATAAACTCCAGAGAATAGTCTTTCCTCAAAGGACAGTCCCTCCATATCAGGAATTAGTTTGGTGAACCTTTGTTGCCCTCCCTCAAGGGCAAGCTGAGGTAAGGAAACCAAAACTGCACACAATACTCCAGGTGCAGTCTCATCAAGGCTCTATATAAATTGCAGTAAGACATTTTTACTTCTGTACTCAAATCCTCTTGTAATGAAGGCCAACATACCATTTGCTGCCTTAATTGCTTGCTGTACCTGCATGTTAGCTTTCAATGACTCATGAACAAGGAAAGGCACAGTTGGAACACTTTCCTTGCTGGGTTTTTGTGTGTGCGAGTTATGTATTTTTGCTGTAAACTATGTATTAGTTTTGTAAATGTTAGTCATTGCCTATCTACCGTCATATCTTTTAACACCATTTCCCAATCTCTCATAACTTCTTAGTTTCCTTTGCTTAGATTTAAGACCCTAGTTTCTGATTGATCTAAGAAGGTAGGGATACAATTGTGGCCAGTTATGTGTCAACCATGTTGTGGGTGACTGGAGTTACATATAGGCCTGACAGGGTAATGATGCTAGGTTTCCTTCTCCAAATGGCAGTGGTGAACCAGCTGAGTTTTTACAACAATCCCGACAGCTTCATGGTTATTTTTACTTAATATGCAGATTTTAAAAACTGAATTTAAACTGCCAATGGTGGGATATGAACACATGTTGTCTGGATTATGAGTTCCTTACTGTAACCCCTAGGATACTGGACTGATTAATTGTGGTGGTGTTATCTTTGCATTTATGCAGCAACTTACCAAATCAAAATATTTCAATGTACGTCACAAAGAACAAAGAACAGTACAGCATAGGAACAGGCCATTCGGCCCTCCAAGCCTGCGCCGATCTTGATGCCTGCCTAAACTAAAACCTTCTGCACTTCCGGGTACCATATCCCTCGATTCCCATCCTATTCATGTATTTGTCAAGATGCCTCTTAAACGTCGCTATCACCTTGAATGCAGTGACTCTTGTTATGTAGATGGTAGCTATTCTGGATCAGCACTGTCTCACAATGGGGCAGCGGAGTGAAGGATTAATTGACTTTTTTTTGAATAGTGGGGGAAGGAGTGTTGACCAGGACAGCAGGAGAGCTCCCTGCTCCTTGAATGTTGTGGAATCAGTGAGATTATGTTCGGTTTGCTCATCGTATTCGAAAGGTGCTAACTCCTCCCAGTGCACCATTCCCGCAATGCTGCACTGTCGCAGCAGCCTGGCTTGAAACCTCTGTTGTGTGGAGGCGTGCACCCAGTACCCTCTGATTGAGCGTGCTACCGAAACAAGCCAAGCTGCCGACGTGTTAATTCAGTTAATGGCTTCTCCCTGGAGCGTGGGTGAAAAGGAAGCAGTTACTGTGCTGCTGCTGAGTGCGATAAGGTAGAGTTTGGACTGCGGTTGAAAGAGGAAGTTGCTGCTGTAGCTTTGTTGCAGTAGATTTAGATCATGTAAACACAGCAATACTTTCATCTGACATCGAAGTGCATGTGGAATTATCGAGAAATATTTGGCCTGAGGGAATCGATTTGGAATTTTTGATATCTTGTAAATTGATGCCTCATTGTTTAAAAAAAAACAAAGCCAGCTGAAAAGCTACAAAATGTACTAAAACATCTGTTGGGATAGGTTACTGCCCTTGGTGAGCAGACAAAGCAAGGAAGCTGGAGATGTATACACTTTGATTTGTATTGGCAAAGGACATGGGAGTCAATGACCGCAGCTCTTGAGCGTGCGTTAATTAACTTAGTTTCATGTGTGTGAATTTTTGTTTGTGCTCAGCAACTGCTGAGTGGAGCACACACTGCCCCCAGAGTCAGATACAGATTAAAGCTCCTTATGCTTTGTTTCAACAATCTGTCTCTGCTCCAACTTCAGAAAGCTGCCTGCTGCTGCAACATTCTGACACTTTCCACAGCAGTAATCTTGTAGATCCTGTTTAGTGCCAAATTAGGAGCAGTTTTAAGCTGCGATGATGTGTCCTCTGGCGACTGCCTTCTAGCAATTGTTTTTGACAAGGCACGTGACTGGGGTCACGTGTATGTTAGTCCAGGTGGGGTGACAGCTTCCCTTCCCTGCAGGACAGAAGTGAGTTTTCATATTCTTGTGTCTTTCATAGTCATTTTTTTTGGTGCCAGCCTACAAATTACTGGATTTATTGAATTCAATTGCATATTTTGCAGCATTGGGATTTGAAGCTGCGAACTCTGGGCTGTTAGTCCAGTATGACTACTGCACCCAACACCTTGGGACATTTTACTACATTGCAGGTGCTATATAAATGGAACTGTGTAAGAGACCCTCACAGCTTGACCATACATTGGAGAATTCTGTCCCATCAGCTGGGGCTGAATTTGGACACAAGTTCCAGAGATAAAAAGGGGTATCTAGACCATGCAGAAAATCTTTTTAAAAAAAAAAGGCTGAAAGGAAAGAAATAAGTATTGCTGAAAATAGAGACATTTTGTCAAAACTTTTCGTCTTGCACTCATCAGGACAATTTTCAAGAATACTAATGTAAGGGAAAGCACCAAATTTATACAGTGATAAGAGGGTGCTGATTGGTTGGCAAGTGGACTCTGGTAGAGGCATTGCCATGGAGAATGCACCAGGCAATGGTGACTGACAGTTAACTGCCAAGCTTTGTTTGAAATTTAAACCAGGCAGCTTGACTCTGCTCAAGGCATTGCCCTGACGAATGAACCAGCTAATGGCTGTCACTTATTTTCTTTAGCTGAAACATGTGCAGTGCGTGTACATGTTCATTCTGTCTGTAAAGAACAGGATCCTGTGTATTAATTATATGTAGCTTCCAGTACACGCAAATGCACCAGACTGTGAGCCTGACTGACAATCTTAAATTGGTTGTCAGCGTACTTCTTAGCACACTGAGGATTATTTAGCAAATATTATCCAATCGTGGAATCACATCTAATGTTGGACATTGTGTGTTGAGTTTTGCAAACACGGGCTGGTTGGGTACGACCTCTAACTTGCCTGTTGTGTACAGCGGAAGGGACATGTTGTTTGATACGATCTGCCAGTCTTTGGGACGTACAGCGTATATACCTAGCTTTACACTGGCATTGAAATTCATATACCCCCACATTACTCATTTGTGTGATAGGAGGAACGTCTTTTTGGCTTGACAGCAGCATCCAGTGTTGCATAGTAGCAGGGTGAAACAACTAGCTTCACCTGTTGCTCAAATGTTTGGGATGGGTAATCTAAGCTAGATTGGGCACTTTTCAGGGCTGAAAATGACAGCCTTAGGCCTGTTCATAAGTTTGTGCAATATACAGCGAGAAATGATCTGATCAGGGTAGCCATTGTCATTCGCCCTATTTCAGCATCAAGCTTGCATGGTGAGCAAATGGCTTGGGCCAATAAGGCCAATCTTATAGCAAGTGGGACTGTAAGAATCCCAACATACGTATTGACCAGTGAAGGTAGGTTTGCGGTAGACCGTGGTAGAGAACCCCTTAGGAGATTTCTCAACTAGTACGTCAAGGAAAGGGAGCTCATTTGACTGCTCCATTTCAAAGGTGAATTTGAGCACAGGATGGAGTCTATAAAGACATGTAAGGAAATTATTATATGCAGCTATGGATTCAAATATAGCAAATGTATCTACATATCAGAACTGTGCAAGAGGTAGGCGGTTAAGTGTCATTCCCTCAAACACGTTTCTCAGGGAACCCAACAAAGATGTTTACAAGTGCTGAGCCTAGAAGGGATCCCATGGCAACACTATCTATTTGGGCATACGTGGTGTCGTTAAAACTGAACTCAACTGCCCGAGTTGCTGAATTCATAAGTTTGCTGAATACTGATTCATGCATTGGTGGTGGGTCTAGATCACTGTGAAATAGTGCTGCAGCACAAATATCTATGGCTTCCTTAAGTGGTACATTGGTGAAGAGGCTAGCAATGTCAAGTGAGCACATGGAAATAGCATTGCTATCGATATGCAAGTCCGAATGGTCTTCGCAAATGTGAAGGAATCCTTCACCGTATTTGTGGAAAGCTTGCTCAAAACTGGTTGTAACAATTCGCCCAACCATTTGGCCAATTCAAGTTGTGCAGAACCGGTCATAGATAAGATAGGGCATCGAGGGTCATCACTTTTGGGTGTCTTAGGCATCCTATACATACACAGACGCAGCGAGCTGTGAGGATGAACCCTGTCATGTATATCACCCGGCAGCTCATTGCTCTTGCGCAAGTCCAGCAAGCGTTTTTTATTTAACTTACTTTCCAGCAAGGCTGTCTGGTCATGTTGAGCGGCAGATCTAATAGATACGAAATTGGACCCATTGTTAAGAATGGTGTGCGTTTTGTTGTTGATAGTCACGCTTGTTAAGGATGACTATTCCTGTCCCTTTGTCCGGTTTACTGATGTGTATGTCCAGGTTGGTCTTCAGGCCTTGCAACGCTGGCAGAGATTCACATAGGAACATACGAATTAGGAGCAGCAGTTCATGGCTGAACTGATTACTCCACATTTCCACCTACCCCCGATAACGGTCCACCCTTTGCTTATCAAGAATCTATCTACCTCTGCCTTAAAAATATTCAAAGACTCTGCTTCCACTGCCTTTTGAGAAAGAGAATTCCAAAGACTCACGACCCTCTGAGAGAAAAAAATTCTCCTCATCTCTGTCTTAAATGGGTGACCCTTTATTTTTAAAAAGTGACCCCTAGTTCGAGATTCTCCCACAAGGGGAAACATCCTTTCCAGATCCACCTTGTCAAAACCATCAGGATCTTATATGTTTCAATCAAGTTGCCTCTTACTCTTCTAAATTCCAGCAAATACAAGCCTCTCCTGTCCAATCTTTCCTCGTAAGACAGGCCACCCATTCCAGGTATTAGTCTTGTAAACCTTTTCTGTACTGCCTCCAATGTATTTACATCCTTCCTTAAATAAGGGCGGCACAGTGGTTAGCACCGCAGCCTCACAGCTCCAGCGACCCGGGTTCGGTTCTGGGTACTGCCTGTGCGTAGTTTTCAAGTTCTCCGTGTGACCGCGTGGGTTTCCTCCAGGTGCTCCGGTTTCCTCCCACATGCCAAAGACTTGCAGGTTGATAGGTAAAATTGGCCATTGTAAAAAAACAATTGCCCCTAGTATAGGTAGGTGGTAGGAGAATTGAGGGAAGGTGGGGATGTGAGAGGGAAAATGGGATTAATGTAGGATTAGTATAAGTGGGTGGTTGATGGTGTGCAGAAGGGCCTGTTTCGGTGCTGTATCTCTCTATGACTCTAAAGGAGACCAGTAATGTACGCAGTACTCCAGATGTGGTCTCACTAATGCCCTGTATAGCTGAAGCATAACCTGCCTATTTTTTTTTATTCAAATCCCCTTGCAATAAATGATAATATTTTTCATGCACTCGGACACCCAAATCCCTCTGCATCTCAGCTCTGCAATCTCTCACCATTCAGATTATATGTTTTTTTATTTTTCCTGCCAAAGTGGACAATTTCCCACTTTCCCACATTATACTCCATTTGCCAGGTCCTTGTCCATTCACAACCTATCTATATCTCTTATGTCCTCTTGACAAGTTTCTTTCCTACCTATCTTTGGGTCATCAGCAAATTTAGCAACCATACCTTCAGTCCCTTGATCTAAGTCATTTATATAAATTGTAAAAAGTTGAGGCCCCAGCACAGATCCCTGTGGCACATCACTCGTTACATCTTACCAACCAGAAAATGACCCGTTTATACCTACTCTCTGTTTCCTGTTAGCTAGCCAATCTTCTATCCATGCCAATATGTTACCCCCTGCACAATGAGCTTTTATTTTCTGCAACAACCTTTGATGTGGCACCTTGTCAAATGCCTTCTTGCAATCTAACTAGAATACATGCACCGGTTCCCCTTTGTCCACAGCACACGTAACTCCCTCAAAGAACTCCAATAAATTAGTTAAACATGATTTCCTTTTCATAAAACCATGTTGACTCGGTCTGAATACCTTGAATTTTTCTAAATGCCCTGCTGTAACATCTTTAAGAATAGCTTCTTACATTTCCTCTAAGACAGATGTTAAGCTAACAGGCCTGTAGTCTGCTGCTTTCTGTCTCCCTCCCTTTTTGAATAAAGGAGTTACATTTGCTATTTTCCAAACTAAAGGAACCTTCCCTGAATCTAGGGAATGTTGGAAAATTAAAACCAATGCATCAACTATATCACGAGCCACTTCTTTTAGGACCCTAGGATGTAGTCCATCAGGACTGGGGACTTGTCAGCCTGCAGCTCCAACAATTTGTTCAGTTGTTTACGTTGCATGTGGAAATCAAACACGCTGTTGGGAATCCCGCAATATGCATGCGCTAGATCAGCTAGGCACGTTTTCAAGGATTCAGCGTCTTCACTGGATGCTGGTTTGTGGCAGGAAATTTGGGAGTAGAGGAGTTCGAACTCAGCAAGTACCTCTTCCCGTTTGATTTGGGATGAAGGCAAGAACAAACTCCTCACTTTCTAAGTACGTGGTCAGTGAGATTTGTTATGAGGGTTTAGTGGCGTCGTTGATTGCGTTGCCAAACCACTTATGCTTAAGTGAGTTTACAGTGCGGGTTTGTTACAAACAGGTATTGTTTATGGTGCGGCCATCTATTGAAACAATATCGTGGCATAAACGGATCAAATCGAAAAATGAAAAATTTGCGCACATCAGACCAAGCGCAGCGTAGGGCATGGTGTAAATTAGTAATTGGACAACGTTTGCTAAATAATTACGCTAATGTGCTAAGAATTACGCTGTCAACCAATTTTCAAAGAACTTTACCGTGGAGGTCGAAGTGCAGCTGTTGGTCAAAATGAACCCATATTGAAGTTTAAAAAAAAATTGGTGCCTTTGATGAGATGAATTCTGAATAAATTACTTGAAAATTAGAGAGGATTGAAGGTCAAGCGATGATTAACATAGACTAGTGGAAAACCATCTTCAATCATCTACTAGGCTGAGCTTCTCACAGCATAGTTATAAATGTTTGGAGTCCAAAAACACAGACTTTAGGTTTGAAAAGTTAGAATACTAGAAGAATTAGTTTAGAATGGACTTTTGTTATGTTTGGCCTTTGGTCAAGTTGAACATATCTATGGTTGGAAGGAGGTGTCAAGGGAGATCAGAAGAGCTAAAAGAAAACAAGAAAAGGCTAGTTGATAGGAAAGGAATAGTAAGGGCTTTTATTTATTTTTTTTATTTCGAGATACAGCACTGAAACAGGCCCTTCGGCCCTCCGAGTCTGTGCCGACCATCAACCACCCATTTATACTAATCCTACATTAGTCCCATATTCCTACCACATCCCTGCCTTCCCCCTACCACCTACCTATACTAGGTATATAGTACCTAGTATATACTAGGGGCAATTTATAATGGCCAATTGACCTATCAACCTGCAAGTCTTTGGCTGTGGGAGGAAACTGGAGCACCTGGCGAAAACCCATGCGGTCACAGGGAGAACTTGTAAACTCCGCACAGGCAGTACCCAGAATTGAACCCGGGTCGCTGGAGCTGTGAGGCTGCAGTGTTAACCACTGCGCCACTGTGCCACCCAAAGGATAAAATATAAAATTTTATAAGCATGTAAAATAAAAAGTAGTCAGATACATAGGACCTCGCGAGGATGAAAGGGGAAGTCTATTTTTGGAGGATGACAGGTTGGCGAAGGAACTAAATATTGCATTGGTTTTACAAGTGATTTTGGAAATAATATACTCCAACCAAGGAAAGATATGGAACACCTGATGCAGCTAACTGTAGAACTGGTTCTGAAAAGCATTAGGTTATTAAAAACATTAGCAAAACTCAGTGACATGTCACTAGCCTGATCATAGAATGGCTATAGCACAGAAGGAAACCATTTGGCCCGTCATGTCCATGCCAGCTCTCTGCAAGAGCAACCCACCAGTCCCGCGCTCTTGCCTTTTCTCCATAACTCTGCAATTTTTTTTCTTATAATCTAATTCTCTTTTGAAGACCTTGATTGAATCTGCCTCCACCACACTCTCAGGCAATGCGTTCTAGATCCTGACCACTTGCTGTGTTTAAAAAAAAAAAGTGGTTTTCTCGTGTCGCCGTTATTTCAAAGCAGTATACTCTGGTTCTCGATTCAACCACCAAGGGGGACAGTTTCTCCTTAACTACTCTGTCCAGACCCCCTCATGATTTTGAACATCTCTTTTAAATCTCCTCTTAATCATCTCCAAGGAGAACATCCTTGGAACCATTCTCGGGGAATCTTTTCTGCATCCTCTCTATTTCCGTCACATCCTTCCTGACATGTGGTGTCCAGAACTGGATGTAATACTGCAGTTGAGGCTGAACCAATGTTTTATACAGATCTATCATAACCTCCTTGCTTTTGTACTCTATGCTCCTATTTATAAAATGCATGATCCCTTATGCTTTGTTACAACCAGGTGAGAAAGAGGTCTAGGGTTCCCTTTCAGCCTTCACCTGGTCTCACTGTGATCGGGTTTAATTTTAAATACACTGTTTTTAGCTCCTGCTTGGTGAATCCTTGTTCACCCCTTTCCAATTATATGGCAAAGAAACCAGTACAAACAGACTTTCTTAGGTTTAAAGAAGAAAAGTTGAAATTTTTATTAAACTTGAATTCTAATTCGGTTGACACCTATGGATACATGACGCGCCCACGCTAGCATGCATACGTGATACACACATGCAGATAGAGACGGAACAGAGCAGAAGAAATAAAGTGGAAAAGTTTGAGGCAATATCTGAAGAGTTGCTGTTACAGTTCTTCGAGCTCATTGTAGAGTCCTTGATTGTAGATAGATCTTGCTTTTTGTTGAGGCCCAGTATTCTTCTTAAACCTTGTTCACTGTAGGAGACTTTTCTTTCTTGGGGTTCATGTGTCTTCAGTGGATTCCGAGGCTTGTGAGAAAGAGATGGGAGCAGACAGGAGAGATCTTCTCAGTCCAGGAGCAGACACACTCTGAGTTCAAACTGTTTGTGCAATTCAGAAAAACCCAGGTTGCCAAACAGGTTAGTTATGTGACTGACCATGTCTATTTATTTATTCGGCCACCTCAGCGGTCAACCTGGAATGCGAACTCCCCCACCTTCAACATCTGTTGATCAGAAGTCCATTGTGGGTTGAATGTCAGGGAATTGTTGCTTTGTCCTTCCAAACACTGTCTGTCAATATGCAAATACCTTTTCCAGCCACGGCTGATCTGTTCAACAAGTCCTCCCGTCACTCCAATAACAGTTTAAAATCAATATTCATGACAAAATTAATGTGTCTCATTTTTGGCAGGTGGGGGCCTAGCATGACACTTCATTAACTGCTTTCTCAACCTGCCTTGCCACCTTCAATGATTTGTGCACATATACCTCCAGGTCCCTCTGTTCCTGAACCCCCTTTAGAATTGTACCATTTATGTTTCCTCTCCTTGTTCTTCCTACCAAAATGAATCACTTCACACTTCTGTGCATTAAATTTCTACTTTGCTGACAAGCCTTGGCACTTTATCAAATACCTTTAGGATGTCCATGGACACCACATTAACCACATTACCCTCAGCTATCCTCTGTCACTTCATCAAAATCCAAGCAAGTTAATTAAAAGTTTGCCTTTAACAAATCCGTTCTGGCTTTCTTTAATTAATCCATATTTGTCCAAGTAACTGGTAATGCGTTGGAGGCGATTCAGAGGAGGTTTACTAGATTGACACCTGGAATGAGCGGGTTGTCTTATGAGAAAAGGTTGGACAGACTGGGTTTGTTTTCACTGGAGTTTAGAAGAGTGAGGGGAGACTTGATTGACGTATATAATATCCTGAACGGTCTTGACAAGGTGGATGTGGAAAGGATGTTTCCTCTTTTGGGTGAGTCCAGAACTAGGGGGCACTGTTTTGAAAATTAGGGGTCTCCCTTTTCGGACAGAAATGAGAAGAAATTTTTTCTGAGGCTTGTGTGACTTTGGAACTCTCTGCCTCAGAAGGTGGTGGAGACGGGGGTCATTGAATAGTTTTAAGGTGGAGGCAGAGATATTCTTGTTAGGTAAGGGAATTAAAGGTTATGGAAGGTAGATGGGAGTGTGGAATTCGAGGCACAAACAGATCAGCCATGATCTTATTGAATGGTGGAGCAGACTTGAGGGGCTGAATGGTGTACTTCTGCTCCTAACTCATATGTTTGTATGTAATTTTGTCCTGAAGTATTGTTTCTAAAAGTTTCCCACCACTGAGGTTCAACTGACTGTAAGGCAGTTGTTGGGTTTATTGTTACACCTTTTTTGAATAAAGATGTAACATTTGCAATTCTCCAGTTGTCTGGCACCATCCCTGTATCTAAGGAGGATTGGAAGATTATGGACAGAACCTCCGCAATTTCCACACTTGCTTCCTTCAGCATCCTCAGATGCATCTTATTCGATCCTGGTGACTTATCAACTTTAAGTACAGCCAGCCTATCTAATACCTTCTCTTTATCAATTTTTAGCTCATCCAATGTCTCAACTGATTCCTCCTTCACTATGATTTTGGAAGCATCTTCTTCCTTGGTAAAGACAGATGCAAAGTACTCATTTAGTACCTCAGCTATGCCCCTTGCCTCCATGTGTAAATCCCCATTTAGGTTCCTAATCGGCCCCACTCTTTCTTTTACCACCATTTTACTATTTATATGTCTATAGAAGACTTTTGGGTTCCCTTTTATGTTAGCTGCCAGTCTCTTCTCATACTCTCTCTTTACTTCTCTTTTTTTTTCACTTTCTCTCTGAATAGTCAGTCTGGTTCTCAATTGTATTATCCACCTAATATCTGTGATATATACCCCGATGGCCTGTACCCTTGGCTTTTGAGAAAAGTTAAGAAAAGCAAAGACCCTCGCCACAATTTGTCAATTCTGAATTCTCTTTAAACATGCAAATTGTGCCATTGGCCTGGAAAGCCTATGTAACATCCTCATTTAGAAGGGAGAGAAATATAAACTATTTATCAATTACACTAATATTAGTTGTGACCAAACTCTAAATTATTGAGCACTTAGAAATGGATGGGTTAATGAAAGGCACTGGCAAAGGAGTGCCAGGCTTAACAAATTTAATAGCGTTTTTAAAAGGTTAAGTTATCAATTGGCTAGATAAAGATAATGTAGTAGATGTAGTAGGAACCTGTCATAGCCGCTAAGCGCATTGCACTTTTGAACTACAAGAAAGCCCCCAGCGATTTAACATCCGCAGCACTTAAAGCAGCCAGAAGTACTGCACAAAGAACAGCTAGGCGTTGCGCAAACGACTACTGGCAACACCTATGCAGTCATATTCAGCTGGCCTCAGACACCGGAAACATCAGAGGAATGTATGATGGCATGAAGAGAGCTCTTGGGCCAACCATCAAGAAGATCACCCCCCTCAAATCTAAATCGGGGGACATAATCACTGACCAACGCAAACAGATGGACCGCTGGGTTGAGCACTACCTAGAACTGTACTCCAGGGAGAATGCTGTCACTGAGACTGCCCTCAATGCAGCCCAGCCTCTACCAGTCATGGATGAGCTGGACATACAGCCAACCAAATCGGAACTCAGTGATGCCATTGATTCCCTAGCCAGCGGAAAAGCCCCTGGGAAGGACAGCATTACCCCTGAAATAATCAAGAGTGCCAAGCCTGCTATACTCTCAGCACTACATGAACTGCTATGCCTGTGCTGGGACGAGGGAGCAGTACCCCAGGACATGCGCGATGCCAACATCA
Organism: Heterodontus francisci; assembly: GCF_036365525.1. NCBI lineage: Eukaryota > Metazoa > Chordata > Chondrichthyes > Heterodontiformes > Heterodontidae > Heterodontus > Heterodontus francisci. The sequence continues at coordinate 58,612,114 of NC_090375.1, read as the reverse complement.
TCACCCTCTATAAAAACAAAGGTGACCGCGGTGACTGCAACAACTACCGTGGAATCTCCCTGCTCAGCATAGTGGGGAAAGTCTTTGCTCGAGTCGCTCTGAACAGGCTCCAGAAGCTGGCCGAGCGCGTCTACCCTGAGGCACAGTGTGGCTTTCGTGCAGAGAGATCGACTATTGACATGCTGTTCTCCCTTCGTCAGATACAGGAGAAATGCCGTGAACAACAGATGCCCCTCTACATTGCTTTCATTGATCTCACCAAAGCCTTTGACCTCGTCAGCAGACGTGGTCTCTTCAGACTACTAGAAAAGATCGGATGTCCACCAAAGCTACTAAGTATCATCACCTCATTCCATGACAATATGAAAGGCAAAATTCAACATGGTGGCTCCTCATCAGAGCCCTTTCCTATCCTGAGTGGTGTGAAACAGGGCTGTGTTCTCGCACCCACACTTTTTGGGATTTTCTTCTCCCTGCTGCTTTCACATGCGTTCAAATCCTCTGAAGAAGGAATTTTCCTCCACACAAGATCAGGGGGCAGGTTGTTCAACCTTGCCCGTCTAAGAGCGAAGTCCAAAGTACGGAAAGTCCTCATCAGAGAACTCCTCTTTGCTGACGATGCTGCTTTAACATCTCACACTGAAGAATGCCTGCAGAGTCTCATCGACAGGTTTGCGTCTGCCTGCAATGAATTTGGCCTAACCATCAGCCTCAAGAAAACGAACATCATGGGGCAGGATGTCAAATGCTCCATCCATCAATATTGGCGACCACGCTCTGGAAGTGGTTCAAGAGTTCACCTACCTAGGCTCAACTATCACCAGTAACCTGTCTCTAGATGCAGAAATCAACAAGCGCATGGGTAAGGCTTCCACTGCTATGTCCAGAGTGGCCAAGAGAGTGTGGGAAAATGGCGCACTGACACGGAACACAAAAGTCCGAGTGTATCAGGCCTGTGTCCTCAGTACCTTGCTCTACGGCAGCGAGGCCTGGACAACGTATGCCAGCCAAGAGCGACGTCTCAATTCATTCCATCTTCGCTGCCTTCGGAGAATACTTGGCATCAGGTGGCAGGACTATATCTCCAACACAGAAGTCCTTGAAGCGGCCAACACCCCCAGCTTATACACACTACTGAGTCAGCGGCGCTTGAGATGGCATGGCCATGTGAGCCGCATGGAAGATGGCAGGATCCCCAAAGACACATTGTACAGCGAGCTCGCCACTGGTATCAGACCCACCGGCCGTCCATGTCTCCGTTATAAAGACGTCTGCAAACGCGACATGAAATCGTGTGACATTGATCACAAGTCGTGGGAGTCAGTTGCCAGCATTCGCCAGAGCTGGCGGGCAGCCATAAAGACAGGGCTAAATTGTGGCGAGTCGAAGAGACTTAGTAGTTGGCAGGAAAAAAGACAGAGGCGCAAGGGGAGAGCCAACTGTGCAACAGCCCCAACAAACAAATTTCTCTGCAGCACCTGTGGAAGAGCCTGTCACTCCAGAATTGGCCTTTATAGCCACTCCAGGCGCTGCTTCACAAACCACTGACCACCTCCAGGCGCGTATCCATTGTCTCTCGAGATAAGGAGGCCCAAAAGAAAGAAGAAAGAAAAGAAAGAAAGTAGATGTAGTGCATGTGGATTTCAAAAGGTGTTCAATAAAATGTCTACTGGGACACTTGTTGGTAGAATCCGGGCATGTGGTACAAGAGAAAATTATAGCAGCATTGATCGAAGGGTATTTGACGGCCAGGAAACAAAGTTGAGTTAATAGCTGTTGGTCAGACTGGAAGTGCTGTACATCAGGGGTCAGTGTTGGGTCTGTTTTTATTCTTGGTATATGTATAGATGATTTGGACTTGAATATATTCAAATGCAATTTTTATAAACGACCTAGACTCAGGTGTAGGGAGCAGCATTGTCAAGTTTTGTATAATCTGCAAACTTTATAGAGTAGTAGAGAGTGATATGGATAGTTATAAGCTTCAGGATGATGAAGTGGGCAGAAGCACGGCAGATGGAGTTCAATGCGGGCAAATGTGAAGTGTTACTTTGGGAGGACTAATATGGAAAGACAGTATGCTACTTGTGACATGATTTTGAAAAGTGTAAATGAGCAGAAGCACCTTGGTGTCCATATACACATATCCTTAAAGGTGGCAGGGCAAGTTAACAAGATGGTTTTAAAAATAAAGCACAAGGGTTACTTAGGTTTGTAAATAGAGGAGTCGAATATAAAAGCAAAGAGATTGTGCTAGAAATTTATAATCACTGGTTGGGCTTCAACTGGAGTATTGTGGACAATTCTGGGCACCACACCTCAGGAAAAATGTAAAGGCCTTAGAAAGTGTTAAGAGGAGATTTACCAGGATGCTAACAGGGATGAGGGACAGCAGTTATGAGGAAAGGTTGGAAAGTTAGGACTGTTCTCTTCAAAGCAGAGAAGTTTAAAGGTGACCTAACAGAGGTTTTCAAGATGATAGGTTTTGATCGAGTAGCTTGAGGAAAAACTATTCCCTCTGGCGAGTGGGTCAATAACTAGAAGCCATAAATTTAAAATCATCAGCAAAAGATCTAGAGAGGAGATGAGAAATTTTTTCAGAATTGTCAGGATTTGGAGTGCTTTACCGAAAAGGTAGTGGAAACTGACTTCATAAATAATTTAAAAAGGGAACTTTCTGCCAAAAAGCAGAGATATAGGACTAAACATGACTGTTCTTTCAAAGAGCTTTCAAACATGATTTTGATGACACAAAAGTAGGTGGTTTTTCAAACATTAAGAAGGACTGTAAATCAACTGCAGAAAAATAAATTAGTGGAATGGGCAGACATATATAGAAAAACACCGATTGTGCAAGTTGGGAGGAAAAAAAAGGAATGGGAGCATGCACTTAATACCAAAGTATGAACAGAGATCTGAAGATTGTACATAATTCCCATAAAATACAAGTCCAGGTAGATAGAGACACAAAAAGGGCAATAGAATCTTAAGGTTTAGGAAGAGGAGCAGAAAGTACAAGAATAAAGTAGTAATTATACATTTATACAAAACATCGTTCGGCCATATTTAATTGTGGATGCCCCATTTTTGGAAAAAGTTTAAGTCTTTGAGAGCATACAGTGTACATTCAGCAGGGTGATGCCAGGGATGGAAAGCTAGGTTATGCAGAGAGACTTAAGACATTGGGACTATTTCCACCAGAGCAGAGAAGGCTTAAGAGATTTAATAGAGATTTTTAATACAATGAAGAGTTACAATAGAGCAGATTTAAAATTTGATGTATTTAGAGACAGTGTCATTGAAGTTTGTTGATGCTTGAGTATGACATATGGCAGGACTGGATAGCAAAGTTTTCACCGAGTTGGAGTTTATGCAAGGTGCAAAATGGGAGCATGTTTTGGGTGGGGGGTGGGGAAGGGGCAGTGTTCGCGTTGTCAGGCGAAATTGTGTTTAAGGGTTTATTGGAAAAGGAATAGACCATTCAGCTCCTCGGGCCTATTTAATGAGAGTGTGGCTGACCTGCAGTCTAACTCCATATACTGCCTTTGCCCCATATCCCTTTAGTTAACAATTTATCGATCTCAGTTTTAAAATTAATAATTGCTCTAGCATTGATTGCCATTTGCAGAAGAGAAATCTAAACTTCTACCACCCTTTGCATGAAGAAGTGTTTGCTAATTTCACTCCTGAAAGGTCTGGCGCTGATTTTTTTCACTATGCCCCAGTCCTAGTCTCCACAACTAGCAGAAATAGTTTCTCCAAATCTACTCTATCTGTTCTCCTTAATATCTTGAAAACTTTGATCAAATCTCCCACACTTAACCTCCTAGATTCCAGGGAATGCAACCGTAATTGGTATAATCTTTCCTCATAACTCTTGGATTCCAGTTATCATTCTGGTAAGACTACGCTGCACTCCACGCAAGGCCAGTATATCCTTCCTAAGGTGTGGCGCCCAGAGTTGCTCACAGTACTCCAGGCGTGATCAGGGCTTTGTATGGCTGAAGCATGCCTTCTACCACCTCGTATTCTAGTTCGCTAGATATAAAGACCAGTATTCCATTTGTCTTTTTTGATTGTTTTCTGTACCTGTTCATGACATTTTAAAGATCTATATACCTGGGCCCCCAAGTCTCTTAGGACGTCCATTGTTTCTAGCTTCTCACCATTTAGAAAGTACCCTGTTATACCCTTTTTAGATCTAAAATGGTTGACCTCACTCACATTTGCCTACATTGAAATCCATTTGCCATTGTTTTATCCATTCACTTAATCTATCAATATCTCTTTGTAATTTTATGCTTCCATCTACACTGCTTACAGTGCCACCTGTCTGTGTCATCGGCAAATTTGGATATGTGGTTTTCTATCCCATCATCTAAGTTAATGAATACAGTGAATAGTTGAGGCCCCAATACAGATCCTTGTGGGTTGCCACTAGTCACATTCTGTCAATTAGTGTATCCATACTCGCCGTCTCTTCCCGCTCAGCCAATTTCCTAACCAGGTTCATAATTTGTCTTCAGTTCCATGAGCTTCAGCTTTAGCTAGTAGTCACTTATGGGGGACTTGATCAAACGCCTTCTGGAAGTCTATATAAATAATATCCTTAGATAGTTCCTTTTCTGCTACTTTAATCGCCTCTTCAAAAAATTCAATTGGATTTGTCAGGTGTGACCGACCCTTGACAAATCCTTGCTGACTGTCACTGATCAGCTGAAAATTTTCAAGATGTTCAGTCACCTTTCTTTAAATACAGACTCTAGCACTTTCCCAACAACAGATGTTAGGCTAAGTGGTCTATATTTCCCTGGTTTCCCTCTGTCAGCTTTCTTAAATAGTGGCATGAACAATTTTCCAATTTAAAGGAACAGTTCCCTACTGGAGAGAATGTTGGAAGGTTATAGTTAGTGCATCTATACTTATTTCTTTTAAAACCTGGGATGGAATCCATTTGGTCCTGGGGATTTGTTGCTCTTTAGTGCCATTAATTGCTCCATTAGGGCGGCACAGTGGCGCAGTGGTTAGCACCGCAGCCTCACAGCTCCAGGAACCAGGGTTCGATTCCGGGTACTGCCTGTGTGGAGTTTGCAAGTTCTCCCTGTGTCTGCGTGGGTTTTCTCCGGGTGCTCCGGTTTCCTCCCACAAGCCAAAAGACTTGCAGGTTGATAGGTAAATTGGCCATTATAAATTGTCACTAGTATAGGTAGGTGGTAGGGAAATATAGGGACAGGTGGGGATGTTTGGTAGGAATATGGGATTAGTGTAGGATTAGTATAAATGGGTGGTTGATGTTCGGCACAGACTCGGTGGGCCGAAGGGCCTGTTTCAGTGCTGTATCTCTAATCTAATCATTAATGTTATTTTGCTTAGGTTAAGTTTAAGCTGACAGAAAATAATCACTCCTGTTCAATTTTGTACATGTTAAACTACTATCCAGGTTTATTTACACATCAAAGTGATTCACCAGAGTGAAAACTGGAAAAATCTTGAAGAGTTTGGCAGACAGAGGGATTCAAGGGAGAGAGTTGTAGAGCATTGCAACTAAGCGACTGGAAGTCCAGTCACCAGTCATGGTGCGAATCTAGGAGGGTCGCAAAAGAAGCTAGAGTCAGGAACAGAGAGTTCGAGGGGTGGGTTGCTGGTAAAATGCACCCCGGCGCAGTCCTGCCACCAGGCCATTATCGAAGCAGTGGAAATGGCAGTGGCTCAGCCGCCGCTGACCAGAGGCAATCAATTTGCATAATTAAAGAGCCACTTGATGGCATTTTGCTGGCAGTGGAGCGACTCCCCTCTATGTGGGGAGGCCGCCAACTGCATGCTTACCCCTGGCCTGGCTCCTGGCACAGCAAACTAATTTCTTGTCTCCCCTTCGAGGGCAGTTCAAAATGGAGACACCCACTTGTTCTCCTTGCAGGCTCAGCATCAGCCACCTTTATCAGTCGCGTTGCAGAGCTGCTGGCCCTCTGATTAGGCTAGCAGTGTAGAGCGGCAGCTCTCTGTCCTTAATTAGACAGCAGGCCCGGTGTCGGTTTCGTAATTGACCACTGCTGGGAAGATTGCTGCCACGGTCCCAGTGCTTACCTGCGCGGGTCCTGACGTTGGGACTTGCCTCTTGCCAGGAAAATCCTGACCACAAAGTTGCAAGCAGCATTGTTGTCTGTGCCTCTGAACATGCAATTAGCATTTGAAGCAGCCCTTTCCTCCTTTGTCAAATTCAGAGTTTAACTTGATGCATTTCAGCGTAAGCTCTTGGAGACAAACCAGTCTTCTCCCAGGCAACCATCATATTTTTCAATGGTGTGCTCCCAGTATTCTTTCTTGTGGCACTTGTTCTCTCTCCTCTCAGCTCCAGCAACCCGGGTTCAATTCTGGGTACTGCCTGTGTGGAGTTTGCAAGTTCTCCCTGTGTCTGCGTGGGTTTCCTCCGGGTGCTCCGGTTTCCTCCCACATGCAAAAGACTTGCTGGTTGATAGGTAAATTGGCCATTATAAATTGCCCCTAGTATAGGCAGGTGGTAGGGAAATATAGGGACAGGTGGGGATGTTGTAGGAATATGGGATTAGTGTAGGATTAGTATAAATGGATGGTTAATGGTCGGCACAGACTTGGTGGGCCGAAGGGCCTGTTTCAGTGCTGTATCTCTAAACTAAGCGGGTGTCTAAAAGCAAAACACTGCGGATGCTGGAAATCTGAAACAAAAACAAGAAATGCTGGAATCACTCAGCAGGTCTGGCAGCATCTGTGGAAAGAGAAGCAGAGTTAACGTTTCGGGTCAGCGACCCTTCTTCGGAACTTCGAAGAAGGGTCGCTGACCCGAAACGTTAACTCTGCTTCTCTTTCCACAGATGCTGCCAGACCTGCTGAGTGATTCCAGCATTTCTTGTTTTTGTTGTAAGCGGGTGTCTATTTTGTTTCAGTACATAGGAACAGGAGTAGATTATTTGACTTTTCGAGCCTCTTGTGCCATTCAGTTACATTGTGGCTGATCTGTATTTTAACTCCATTTACCTGCCTTGGCTCTGGATTTGTTAATGCCGTTAGCTAACACAAATATTTCAGTTTCAGTTTTGAAATTTTCAATTGACCGAGCCTCTACAGCCTTTTTGGGGAGAGAGCTTCATATTTTCGTTACTCTTTCTGAAGAAGTGCTTCCTGATGCCACCCCCCCCCCCCGGTGGCCCATCACTAATTTTAAGGGTATGCTCCCTTGTTCGTTCTTCCCCTTTCAGAGGAAGTTGTTTCTGTCTAACTTGTCAAAACCTTGAATCATTTTAAACACCTTAATTAGATTACCCCTTAATTTTCTATACTCAAGGGAATACAAGTGTCGTCTATGTAACCTGTTTGCCTAATTTAACCCTTACAGGGCAGTAATTTTTGAATCTGTATGTGTGAAGACAGATGTCTCTTACTACTAATAAAATACTTGCATGCATTGCTCTTCCCCTTAGGATGTCGGTTGGTAATGCAGATTACTGTCTTTTTGTGTATATGCAAGGCATAGCACTAGTTGTGATTACAGGTTTGCAGCAATTTCAATGTGTAGCTTTTGATGCTGGATGCACTAAACAGGTTTTATGTGCACTTGGTGGGCTAGAATGAGAGGGTAATAATTCCACTGGCAACTTGCAAGATCCATGAAAAAGTGGACTTCCGGTGCAGCAGAAACATAGAAGTTTGAAGCTTCAGATATATTTCTGAATGCAGCAGGCAAACAGTGCATTCGAACAGTAAAAGTGAATTATTGTTGAAAGTTTTTATTATGCGGGTATGTTAGGTTCAGATTCTTTTAGTTGATAGCGTGCTTGTCTCCAGTTTAGATGGCCGTCAATTGAAGCCTGGATTGAGCACACGATAGAGGCCGACACCAGTCTGATACTGCCGGTGTGCGGCATCATGGTAGTGCTCCTTATCCCAGATGGGATCCAAAAGCACTGTCCAAGTGGATGTTCAAGATATCCTGGGGCTATTTGAAAGAAAGCAGATTCTCCCAGTTTCCTGGTCAACGTTCATCCATCAGCTAATGCCATATTAATGGGTTGTTCATCTCATTGTCCTCGGTGCTAAGAGCACTTTGGCTGCTTTGTTTACCTACATGAGAACAGTTGCTGAACTTCAAAGTGATTTATATAAAGCACGTGAGGATGTTTCTAACAGATGTTGTTGATGAAATATAAATATGCCCTTTTTTTAAAGAAAGCTAACCATTCTCTTGTTTAAAAAAATGAAATATCCCTCCATCTGAGTGTCTGATCAGAAGTTTGTCAGTGTTGCAAAGTCACAGTGACATGCGAGAAGCTGCTGCTATATAGGGTATGAAAAGGAAACGTGTGGTTCAGTATTATCAGAACATTTTGAGTGATCCAAAATAGCTGTTCTTAACTTTTTTTTAAAGACAAACTTTTGTTCCCTATGAAACCATTGTATACAGGATTCCCTCTGTCAGCTTCACTCCAATATAATTGACATTTCACAGATCCACTACGAACCTACCGTCGGATAGAGCACCTCTCGCCTCACAAGATAAACGGGAGGGCGAGGGTTGGGGGAGTGTTTGTGTGCTTCATTCCAATGCAGTCAATTTCCTTGTTATACATTGTTCTACAATCCAGTGCATGGATAAACGGGGGATGCTTATCACTGTTTTGTGCTTGTCATGGTTAACACTGTTTGAACTTAAAAGTGGTCCCTAAGCATTGGTTTTGTCACTATGCACACCTTGGATCCCTGGACCATAGAATTAATGTGTATCATGGAGAACGATTTTGCACTCCATATTGGGTAAGCAGAAATTCTTGAGTGGTTTGAAGACCGCATGATGAGGGAGGAATGTTGGCCAGGATGCTCCATTTGAATTGCGCTATGTGATCTTCAATATCTATCTGAACTCCTGGAAAAGACATTGTGACCTCAGTTTATTGTCTCATCTAAAGAATGGCACCTTTGCCAGTGCAGATGATGACACCTAATTCTACTTCACCACCATCTCTCTCAACCCTCCACTATCTCAGAATTGTCAGACTTCTTGTCCAACATCCAGTACTGTGTGAGGAGAAATTTCCTCTAATTAAATATTGGGAAGACTGAAGCCATTGTCTTCGGTGACCACCACAAACTCCGTTTCCTAGCCATTAACTCCATCCCTCCCCCTGGAAACTGTCTAAGGCTGAACCAGGTTGTTAGCAATGTCAGTGTCCTATTTGACCCCGAGATGAGCTTCTGACCACACACCCACGCCGTCACCAAGCCCGCATGTTTCCACCTCTGTAACATCTCCCAACATTGTCCGTGCCTCAGCTCGTGTGCTACTGAAACACTCATCCATGCCTTTCTTACAACAACTTCTGTTAAGAGCACATTTAACATCACAGGAGCATAATAAAACAAAATATGACACTGAGACGCATGTGGAGATGTTCGATCAGATGACAAAAGCTTGGTCAAAGAGGTAGGGTTTGGTAGCAAGGAGGAGAGATGTAGGGAGGGTATTCCAGAGTTTAGGGCCTAGGCAACTGAAGGCATGGCCACCAATGATGGAGCGATTAAGATCAGGGATGCACAAGAAGCCAGAATTAGAGGAGCGCAGATATCTTGGAGGGTTATAGAGCTGGAGGAGATTACAGAGATAGGGAGAGAGCTAGGCCATGGAGAAATTTGAAAATAAGAATGAGAATTTTAAACTCAAGCTGTTGCTTGACAGGGAGCCTGTGTCGGTCAGCTAGCTCAGGTGATAGGGGAGCAGGGAGTGAGTTAAGCCACAGGCAGCAACGTTTTGGATGACTTTAAGTTTAAAGAGGGTAGAATGTGGGAGACCAGCCGCAAGTGCATTGGAATAGTCATATTTAGCGGTAACGAAGGCATGAATGAGGGTTTCAGCAGCAGATGAGTTGAGACGGGTGAAGTTAGGCAATATTACGGAGGTGGAAATAGGCAGTCTTAGTGATGGCACAAATATGAGGTGGTAAGATCATCTTGGGGTCAAATATGACTCTGTCAGTCTGTTCGCACCCTTAATCTTCGAATGTTTTCGGGGAGTGGGATGGAGTTGGTAGCTAGAGAATGGAGTTTGGCGTGGAAACTGAAAACAATCAGTCATCCCAATAATTATTTGGAGGAAATTTCTGCTCATCCAGTACTGAATGTCAGATAATCAGTCTGACAGTTTAGCAACTGTGGAGGAGTGGAGAGTGGTGGTGGTGTGGTACAGCTGGGTGTCGTCAGCGTTCATGTGAAAACCAACACTATGCTTTTGGGTGATATTGCCAAGGGGCAGCACGTAGATCAGAAATAGGGAGCCAAGGATAGATCCTTGGGGAAACCAGAGGTAATGGAGCAGGAAAATAAGCCATTCCAAATGATTCCCTGGTTATAATTCCATAGATAAAATGGAATCGGGTAATGGCAGTCCCATCCAGTGGGTTGTCAGTGAAGAGGCGTTGGGAAGAGGATAGTGTGGTCAACTGTGTCAAAGGCTGCACACAGGTCAAGAAGGAGGAGGGAAAGTTTACCTTTGTCACAGTCACATGGGATGTCATTTCTGACTTTGATAAGAGCTGTTTCGGTACCGTGGCAGGGGTGGAAACCTGATTGGAGGGATTGAACCATGGAGTTCTGGGAAAGATGGGAACGGATTGGGAAGGCGATGACACATTCAGGGACTTTGGAGAGGAAAGGGCGGTTGGTGACAGGATGGTAGTTTGCAAGGAGGGTGGGGTCGAGGGCTTTTTGAGGAGAGAGGTATTGACAGATTAAAAGGAGAGAGGGCTAACACCTGAACTGTTCACAATATCGTCTGACGTGGGGACCAGGAGGGGAATTTTTTTTTTAATTTGTTTGTGGGATGTGGACTTCGCTGGCTAGGCTAGCATTCATTTTCCATCCCTAATTCCCCTTGAGAAAGTGGTGGTAAGCTGCCTTCTTGAACCGCCACAGTCCTTGGGGTCTGGGTACACCCACAGTGCTGTTAGGAAGGGAGTTCCAGGATTTTGACCCAGCGACAGTGAAGGGACGCCGATATAGTTCCAAGTCAGGATGGTGTGTGGCTTGGAAGGGAACTTACAGGTGGTGGCTTTCCCATGCATCTGCTGCCCTTGTCCTTCTAGGTACTAGAGGTCACCGGTTTGGAAGGTGCTGCCAAAGGAGCCTTGGTGAGTTGCTGCAGCGCATCTTGTATATGGTACACACTGCTGCCACTGTGCATCGGTGGTGAAGGGAGTGAATGTTGAAGGTGGTGGATGGGGTGTCAATCATGCGGGCTGGATGGTGTTGAGTTTCTTTAATGTTGTTGGAGCTGCACCCATCCAGGCAAGTGGAGAGTATTCCATCGCACTCCTGACTTGCGCCTTGTAGATGGTGGACAGGCTTTGGGGAGTCAGGTGGTGAGTTATTCGCTGCTGAATGTCTTGCCTGTGACCTGCTTTTGTAGCCACAGTATTTATGTGGCTATTTCAGTTCAGTTTCTGGTCAGTGGTAACTCCCAGGATGTTGATAGTGGAGAATTCAGTGATGGTAATGCCATTGAACATCAAGGGCAGATGGTTAGATTCTTTCTTCTTTGAGATGGTCATTGCCTGGCACTTGTGTGGCGTGAATGTTACTTTGCCACTTAGCCCAAGCCTGGATGTTGCCCATGTCTTGCTGCTCTGTACACAGGCTGCTTCAGTATCTGAGGAGTTGCAAATGGTGTTGAACATTGTGCAATCATCAGCTAACATACCCACTTCTGACGTTAAGATGGAGGGAAGGTCATTGATGAAGCAGCTGAAGATGGTTGGGCCTAGGAAACTCCTCTGAAGAACTCCTGCAGTGATGCCCTGGATGATTGACCTCCAACAACTATAACCATCTTCTTTTGTGCTAATTATGACTCCAATGAGCAGAGAGCTTTCCCCCTGATCCAGTTTTGTTCGGGCTCCTTGATGCCATACTTGATCAAATGCTGCCTTGATGTCAAGAGCAGTCGCTCTCACCTCATCTCTGGAGTTTAGCTCTTTTGTCCATGTTTGGACCAAGGCTATAATGAGGTCAGGAGCTGAGTGGCCCTGGCGGAACCCAAATTGTGTGTCAAACAGGTTATTGCTGAGCATTTGCTGCTTTATAGCACTGTCGACGACCCCTTCCATCACTTTGCTGATGATTGAGAGTAAACTGGGATGGTAATTGGCCGGGTTGGATTTGTCCTTTTGGTGTACAGGACATACCTGGGAAATTTTCCACATTTTAAACTTTTTTTTTGTGTTTTATTTTATTTTATCTTAGTTTATTCAGTTTGCCTACCCACTGTTTGTTTCATGTTTGTGCTTGTGGCTGTTCAGTTTTCAGTCCATTAACACCCTATCTGTACTAATGCTTTGTCTTTCAACACACCACTAATATATTTGCCTTTGCTGCATGACCTTCTGATTGGTTATTCTCTGTGACCTTGTCCTATCTACACCTCTTTTGTTATCTCTTGCCCCACCCCTGCTTTACTTGCTTAAAACCTTTCACATTTCTAATATCTGCTAGTTCTGAAGAAGAGTCACTGACCTGAAACGTTAACTCTGCTTCTCTCTCCACAGAGGCTGCCAGACTGCTGAATATTTCCAGCATTTCTTGTTTTTATTTAAATTTTCCACATTGTTGGATAGCTGCCAGTGTTGTAGCTGTACTGGAGCATGTCTTCAGTACTATTGCCAGAATGTTGTCAGGGCCCATAGCCTTTGCAGTATCCACTGCCTTCAGCCGTTTCTTGATATCATGTAGATTGAATCGAATTGGCTGAAGACTGGCATCTGTGATGCCCGGGACTTCAGGAGGAGGCCAAGATGGATCATCCACTCGGCACTTCTGGCTGAAGATGGATGCAAATGGTTCAGACTTGTCTTGAAGATCATTTTAGTGGGAATAGAATCGATTGAGCAGGAGGTGGGTCTCATGGACAGGATGATTTCAGAGGGCCTGAGGGGTATTAAGAGAGAAACTAGAGAAAGATGCGAGTTCAGGGCTAGGGCAGAGAGCAGCATTAGAGGAAGTTTGGCCAGGTGGGCTCGTAGAAGGGAGGGACGTGGCAACAGTAGCTGATCGGATGGTTTCGATTAAAGTGATAAAGACCAAGATCTCCTCACACATTGTTAGAGGTGAGGGTGTAGATGACAGGGAAGAGAAGTTTAAGAAGATGGTGTGCAGTAGAGAAAAGAAGCCTGGGGTTATCTTTGCATTCCAGGATGATCCAGGAGTAGCGAGCAGGTTTAGCAGATGAGAGCAGGACCCGATGGTGTTTTTAAGTGGTCCAGCCAGGTCTGGCAGTGGATGGCTAGGCCAGTTGTCCACCATATCCTTTTAAATGTGTGTCCCTTGGACTTAATGGTGCAGAGATGAGGACTGTACTGGCGAAAACAGCCAGGGTGAGAGAGAATAATGATTTTATTGGTTCTGGAGCATCAAAGGAGGAGGCGAAGGTGCGGTTGAGCAAATCAGTAACTGCAGAAATGTAGAGAATGGAAGGCCAATGGCTAAACAGTTGGGATTTTTAACGTGCCTCTAGACTTGACTATTCCAGAGCGCGCTCCTGGCTGGATTCCCTCGTCCTACCCTCCGTAAACTTGAGGTCAGCCAGAACTCTGTTGCCTGTTATCTAAAGTCTCGTTCACCCCCATGCTGTACTCTCTGACCAACATTGACTTCCAGTTAAGCAATGCCTCGATTTTAAAATTCTCATCCTTATTTTCAAATCACCATGGCTGTGCCCCTCCTGGCTGTGCTTACATCTGCAAAGGTGTTCCGTAAACCCTTCTGCCTCTCTTTCCTTCTTTTAAGATGCTCCTTAAAACCTAACCTCCTGTGAGCACCATTTTACTATGGATAAATGCACGTTTTTTACAGCTGGAAGTCATGCTAAAAGTGTACCACATTTTGAATACTGGTCAAGGTTTGGTCACCAAGATACGAGGGCAACATTTTAGCTCTGGGGGACAACACACAAAAACATTATGAAGCTGATCCATGGTATCAGAGGACAGACGAAAGGATCTTGGGCTTGATAGCCTTCATGGGTAAAGAAGCTCGTAAACGTTATGGAAAAGTGGATATGAAAAATTAGTTCAAAGTGGTTGTGAGCGTAGTGCAAAGGAAACAGGTTTGAACTAACAAAAGGCAAAGTTGGGCTTGATCAAAACAGAATGAACTCTCGGATTTAGCAATGGAAGCAACTATCTTGAAATTATTTAAGGCACTGTTAAATGTTGTGACACGGCAGATTTTTCAGGATGAACGAGCTAAGATGGGCTGAATGACCTCCTTCATCTACATAAATCTTGTGTGAATGTTGGATGAGGACAGGATGATGCATGGCTGTGAGTCAACACAATGACAGTCAAATCTTGCATGAATAATGGCTACTGGGGCAAGGGACCAAAGGGTTACCTGCATTACTAGTCAACAAGTCAAAGACTTGAAGCAAAGAGCAGTGAAAATTTGAGGAGGGATAATCAAGTTTGCACCTGACTGTTGCTTAACATTTACTTAATGGGAAGAGTATTACCTGCAGACTAACGGGTACATTATTTGAGTGTCAATGAGAGGCCTTCTCAACTATTGTGCATTATATGAAATATTCTCAGTGCAGTCAGCTATGAACACTAATGAAGATTGGAAAAGATAAAAAAACAAACTTGGATTTATATTACAGCGTATTACATCTCTCAGTACTGTTGTCTGTCGTTGCCTGCTTTACATATATTGTGCAGTCTGTTATGGGGGGAAGAATGGAGCGCTGAACATTTTAGAATATATTAACATTTCTGTGTGTCTCAGTTTATTTCTTTTGAAATGCACTATTGGCAAATGCAGTCATTCTGGATCACCAATATTCTACAGACAGCAATGATATTAACAACTGATTTGTTTTCTTTAATTTGTGCTTTGTTGAGAACATAGGGACAAAAGTAAACCATTCACCCCCTGGAGTCTATTCTGCCATTCAGTTAGATCATGGCTAATCTTTATCTCAGTTCCATTAATCTGCCTTTGATCCCTCTATCTCGATACCTTACCTAAAACAAATATAGCAATGTCAGTCTTAAAATTTCAATTGCATCAAAAGCTTTTTGGAGGAGATAATTCCAGATTTCCACAACCCTTTGTGTGAAAAAACACCACCTGATTTTGCTCCTAAATGGCCGAACTAATTTTAAGATTATGAACCCATGTTCTGGATTTCCCCCAGCAGATTCTCTTTATCCTCCCTATTGGAGGGAGGAGTGTATACCAGGCCAGTGAGAGATGAGTGATGTGGGATCTGGATGACAGATATTGCTCAGTCTTGTTTGGCCTCCTTGTCTCGAGAGACAATGGGTAAGCGTCTGGAGGTGGTCAGTGGTTTGTGAAGCAGCGCCTGGAGTGGCTATAAAGGCCAATTCTAGAGTGACAGGCTCTTCCACAGGTGCTGCAGATAAAATTGGCTGTCGGGGCTGTTACACAGTTGGCTCTCCCCTTACGCTTCTGTCTTTTTTCCTGCCAACTGCTAAGTCTCTTCGCCTCGCCACACTTTAGCCCCGCCTTTATGGCTGCCCGCCAGCTCTGGTGATCACTGGCAACTGACTCCCATGACTTGTGATCAATGTCACATGACTTCATGTCACGTTTGCAGACACCTTTAAAGCGGAGACATGGAGGGTCAGTGGGTCTGATACCAGTGACGAGTTCGCTGTACAATGTGTCCTTGGGGATCCTGCCATCTTCCATGTGGCTCACATGGCCAAGCCATCTCAAGCACCGCTGGCTCAATAGGGTGTATATGCTGGGGATGTTGGCCGCCTCGAGGACTTCTGTGTTGAAGATACGGTCCTGCCACCTGATGCCAAGGATTCTGCGGAGGCAGCGAAGATGGAATGAATTGAGACATTGCTCTTGGCTGACATACGTTGTCCAGGCCTCGCTGCCATAGAGCAAGGTACTGAGGACACAGGCTTGATGCACTCAGGCTTTTGTGTTCTGTGTCAGTGCGCCATTTTCCCACACTCTCTTGGCCAGTCTGGACATAGCAGTGGAAGCCTTTCCCATGCGCTTGTTGATTTCTGCATCGAGAGACAGGTTACTGGCGGTAGTTGAGCCTAGGTAGGTGAACTCTTGAACCACTTCCAGAGCGTGTTCGCCGATATTGATGGATGGAGCATTTCTGACGTTCTGTCCCATGATATTCAGTACTACACTGAAAAGATCAGCCTGTATTATGTGCTAGCATTCTGAAGTGGGGCTTGGACCTACAGCTTTTAACTCAGGTGAAAGGGCTACCGACTCATTCAGGAAAATAATTCAAAAACTATCATAAGGAACTGTAAAGCATTGTATAAGTATATTGGTAAAAAGAGAATTGTTAAAGTAAGGTGGGAACTCTGAAAGGAGAGGTGTGTTGATTTGTTCATCAAAAAATGATGACATTTTATAAGTACTTGACTTTGGTCAAGAGAATGATGTTGCGACAGCAAATGAATCCTGAAGAAGGTTGAGAGTGAGGTGAGCGAATATTATGATAGATAAGAGGAAACTTTTAGATAGGTTTCTAGACATCCTAGTATACTGAAGGAGGAACAGCAGAGGCCCTAGAAATTATATTTCAGGCCTCTACTGAGAGTGGATGTGTGGAAAACTGCCGAGTGGTCAGTGTAATATCCATTTATAGAAAGGAAGACATAGGTAATTACAGGCCAATTAGTTTAACCTCAATGGTCATGGAAATTTTTAAGAGATTCTAAATGTGAAATTACTATGAATGTAGATAAAGCATAATTACAACTAAATAGCCAGCACAATTTTTGAAATAGATAGTTGTACTCTAGAAACCTTATCGAATGTTCAAGGAGGTAGTAGACATGATATTGGGGGAATTGCAGTGGATATAGTGTACATGAACTTTAAGAAAGCCTTTGATAAGGTACCACATAGGCTATTGGAGAGGATTGAGAGGAATGAAATTGGGAGGGAACAGCAAACTGGATTGAAGTTG
Organism: Heterodontus francisci; assembly: GCF_036365525.1. Classification (NCBI taxonomy): domain Eukaryota; kingdom Metazoa; phylum Chordata; class Chondrichthyes; order Heterodontiformes; family Heterodontidae; genus Heterodontus; species Heterodontus francisci. The sequence continues at coordinate 58,595,127 of NC_090375.1, read as the reverse complement.
TTCAGAAAGAAGAAAACAGAGGAGTTAATAGCAGTTTTTCAGAGTGGCTGGAAGTGTTTAATGGTGTCCCGCAGGGATCCGTTTTGTTCACTGTGATGATTTTGTTATAGGCCTCGAGGGAGTGGTGTCAGAATTTGCAGGTGATATAAGATAGGGGGTATAACTAATTCTTTAGATCAAAAGAAGCTGCGAAGAGAAGAGATATTGCTAAAAGGGGGAAATTCCTTCCCTACCCCTCTCCGATCTGATCTGATCCCTAGCAACCAACTCCATCCCTCCCTTTGGCAACAGTCTGCGATTGAGCCAGTTTGTTGCAACATTGTCATCACATTTGACCCCGAGGTGACCTTCCGACCTCATATTTGCACCATCACCGTAACATTGCCTGACTTCGTCTTTGTCTCAGCTCATCTGCTGCTGAAACCTCATTCATGCTTTTGTTACCTCTAGACTTGACTATTCCAACGCACTCCCGGCTGGTCTCCCACATACCCTTTGTAAACTTGAGTTCGTATCTTAACTCGCACCCAATCCTGTTTATCAACCGTATGCTCACTGACCTATTTTGGCTACTTGTCAAGCAACGTCTTGATTTTAAAATTTTCATCTGTGTTTTCAATTCCCTCCAAGGCCTCACCCCTTCCTATCTCTGTAATCTCCTCCAGGCCCACAACCCTCAGAGATATCTGCACTTCTCTAATTCTGGCCTCTTAAGCATCCCTGATTTTAATCACATCACCATTGGTGGCTGTGCCTTCAGTTGTCTGGGCCCAAGCTCTGCAATATCCTCCCTACACCTCTCCACCTCTCTACTTTGTTTTCCTCCTTTAAGATACTCCTTAAATCCCACCTTTTGACCAAAGTTTTGGTCATCTGACCGAATATCTCCTTATGTGGCTTGGTGTATTTTGTTTTATAATGCACCTAAGAATCACCTTGGGACTTTTTATTACATTAAAGGCACTATATAAATGAGTTGTTGGGATGTGAAAAGTGACTTATGGAATTCAAGTGCCAGTAAGTGTGAGGTGATGCATATTAGTTTTTTAAAAAGGCAGTAGTTATGATCTGAATGGAAGTCTGCTTGATGCTCTAGAAGAGCAGAGGGATTTGAAAAGGTACAAGTTCACAGGACATTAAAGACAGCACCTCAGGTTGATGAGGTTACAAAAAAGCACATTAATTGAGGTTTATCGCGAGTTATAGAATAGAAAAGCTGATAGAAAAACTCAATTAACATATTGTTTACAGTGTTAGGCTTTAGATTTGAGAGAGGGTACTGTGTAGTTTCATTAGGATGCAACTTAGTGTGAGGAAATATAGATATGAAGAAAGACTTGGAAAATGTTTGGCTTTCTTCATTGGAACAATGCATATTACAGAGTGATATGATAGAGTTTAAAATTATGAACGAATGGGACAGGTTTGATAGAAGCAGAATGTTTCCAGAATTAAAGGATCAAGAACGAGGGGCCGTTGATGCAAGAATAAATGCAACAGATTTAAAAGAGGGATCAGGAGAAACTTCTCACACACACACACTCTCTCTCTCACACAGTTGTTCATGTGGAATTCACTTCAGGGTTCTTGGTTGAGGCAGAAACTATGTCAGCATTCAAGGTAGGGAAAAGGAGATGAAGGGATATGGGAACAGAGTGGGCAAATGTGATTAGAACTTGGGTCATTGCTGATGTGGACAGGATGGGCTGAATGGCCAGTTTGCTTGTTGCAACTCCTAAAGATTTCTATGTAAGTAGCTCACTGTATAAAGAGGGAAATCTAGTTCAGAATATTGAAAACTTAACAGTGAGGCAGCAAGGGGTTTGTATTTTATCAGCTACTCTCTTTGGGATTTATTGTTTATGAAGAGAGCTGCAAATCTTCACTCTGGGTGTCTGTCAGCAGTTTACTTAACATTGGTGTATTTTTAGCTGGACACTGGCAGGAATGCTTCTCTGTGGATTTCCAAAAAAGCTGAAATTGCTTATTCCTCACTGTCCCTGGAGCTGACTTTCAGCAAATTACTTTGTTTTCCTGACTGTTGATGAGTGTCAGCTTTACACAGTGATAAATAGGGCTGCCGTAATGTTTATTAAAAATGAGTCATTTTTATTGGAAAGGTTTAGCATTTGGAGTCATGTCAGGTTGCACCGACCTTCGTGTTCTATCTCAAACCAGGAAAGATGCTCTCGCACTTCTCTACCGCCAACCCTTTGTGCATTTTTTTTTTCCATTTCATTCCAGTTCATGGATTTTGGTGCTATTTTTTATAGTACCTTTGTATAATACACCTTAGCTGAGATAATTCTCCACAGAGCAGGGATTGAAAAGAGAAAATAATTTTCAAAAAAGTCTGTGCCATCTCAAGGGGATGAACAGCCTACTCCTGTTCCTATTTGCCTAAACCCGCTGAGCGTCAGGTTAGTGCTTGGATTCTCACCTCACAACAGAACAGAATGTGGACTGGACACTGTCAGGCTCTGCCCACACGTACTCCAGATCAATGCTCAATCCGTGCTGAGTAAGCGGGCTGGGAGTTGGAACGCAACAATTGGACCAAGCTGAAAAATTCCTTTCCTGTCTGGTACCCCCAGTCCCTAGACAAGTTTCTGTTTATGAATTAAAAACAGAAAATGCTGGAAATACTCAGGTCTTGCAGCATCTGTGGAGACAGAAAAAGAGTTAATATTTCAGCTGGAAGACATTTCATCATCTGAAGGTTAATTCTCTCTCTCCAGATGCTGTCAGACCTGCTGAGTATTTACAGCATTTTCTGTTTTTAATTTAGATTTCCAGCAAATGTAGTGTTTTGCTTGTATATCCACATTTATGGATGTCTGGATGTGGACAGAGTTGCCTGTGATTTCCCTCATTGCAAAATAGCCTGAAACGCAATGTCTGGCCTCATCTTACTTGAGCAAAATACTTCTTGTGTTTTCAGTGCTGTTCAACTCTACCCTAGTAAGAGATACAATCATAAAATTTATGCAGCACAGAAACAGGCCATTCAGCCCATCACATCTCTGAAAAAACCGTTCACTTAATCCGATTCCCCTGCTCTTTGAAATGTTTTTCTTTTTTTAAATATTAATGCATTTCCCTCTTAAATGCCATTATAGATTTTTCTCATAATTCTGTTTATGGCTGGGCATTCCAATTCCTAACAACCCTCTGTTTTAAAAAAAAAAAAAAAATTTTTCCTTTATTGCATATTTATTCTCTCTAGTTACTGACGGATTGACCAATGGAAATAGTTTGCCTCCATCAGGCCTCCTTTCAGATAAGAACATAAAAAATAGGAGCAGGATTAGGTCATTTGGCCCCTTGAGCCTGCTCCGCCATTCAATAAGATCGGGGCTGATCTGATTGTGGCCTTAACTCAACTTTCTTGCTTGCCCCCCTTAGCCCTTTACTTCCTTGTAGATCAGCCTTGCTCTCGGGGGTTGAGAATTCCAAAGATTAACAACCTTCCACATCGCCATCTTAAATGAGAGACGCCTTATTCTGAAACTGTGCCCCCTAGTTCTATATTCCTCCACGAGAGGAAACATCCTCTCAGCATCTACCGTGTCATGCCCCCTCAAAATCTTATGTTTCTGTAAAATCACCTCTCATTCATCTAAACTCCAATGTGTATTGGCCCAACCTACTCAACCTTTCCTCATAAGACGACCCCTTTATCCCAGGCATAATAAAAACAAGAAATGCTGGAAATACTCAGCAGGTCTGGCAGCATCTGTGGAGACAGAAGCGGAGTTAAAGTTTCAGGTCAGTGACCCTTCATCAGATTCCTTCATCCCAGGAATCAGCCTAGTAAACCTTCTCTGAACTGCCTTCAATGCAAGTATATCCCTCCTTATATAAGGAGACTGAAACTGTACGCAATACTCTAGGTGTGGTCTCACCAACACCCTGTACAGACTTCCTTACTTTTATACTCCATCCCCCTTGCATTAAAGGCCAACATTCCATTTCCCTTCCTAATTACTTGCTGTACCCTCATGCTAACTTTTTGTGATATATGTACAAAGACTCCCAGATCCCTTTGTACCAGAGCATTCTATAGTGTCTCTCCTTTTAAATATTCTGCTTTTCTATTCTTTCCACCAAAGTGGACAACCTTACATTTTCTCATGTTATATTCCATCTGCCAATTTTTGTCCACTTACTTAAACTATCTATATCCCTTTGCAGAGTCTTTTGTGTCCTCCTCACAACTTGCTTTCCTACCTATCTTTGTACTGTCAACAAATTTGGCTACGATGCACTCCGTCCCTTCATCCAAATCATTAATATGGATTGTAAATAGTTGAGGCCCATCACTGATCCTGTGGCACCCCACTAGTTATTGTTTCCCAACCTGAAAATGCCCCATTTATCCCGACTCTCCGTTTCTTGTTAGTTAACAAATTGCTAATTGCTAATATTTGCCACCAACACCATGAGCTATTATCTTGTGTAGTGACCTGTGTGGCACCTTATTGAATGCCTTTTGAAAATCCAGATGCACTGCATCTACTGGTTTGCCTTTATCCACCCTGCTTGTTACATCTCAGAGCCTATTTTGTTCTAGTGAAAAGAACCCCAACAGTTTCTCTGGTCTCTCCCCATAACTAAAGCCTCTCCTCACTTTAATCATTTTAGATAATCTCTTCTGCATCCTCTCCATGACCTTGACATCCTCCTTAAAGGTAGCACCCTCAGGAGAAGATGGCAGAAAGCTGACGACAAAAAGGCCCTCAGTGCTGCAGCAACTTGTTTAAAAAAGATATAGAGCTTCTTAACCATTAGTCAGGATCCTGGTGTTTACAAAGTAAATAAATGGCCTGGAGCATCTTCGGATATATTTGGGCTCGTTATTCGATGCTTAGCTCTGTTTTTGAAAGTTTTGACGTTTGGCAGTCCTTTTCGAAATGTGGTAAATCTTTAAACTGTTGACTGACTGCTAAGACATTTTTAACTGCCCTTGGAATGTTGCAACTGGCTTCGGTTTGTGAAGGAACTGTTCGACTTGTTGGGCGTAGAAGGTAGATTCATTGTCACTGGGGCCGACAATGTCAAAGTAAGTCAGCACAAGTCATTGCAGTAGGAATTGTTGTCAAACTCCTCTTAATGCTTCCCGATGACTAATTTAATAAAATCAATATATAGCCGAGTTCTTTAAGGTCCTAAGTTCTGATCTCTGGTCTGTGCTGTGATGGCTCATGTCATCTAAGGATGACAGTAGGGTTCACTGCAGCCAGCCTCTGCAGCAGATCTCCCTCAATCAAATGCCCTGGTTACTCGCCGAGGAAGTGGAAGCACCTGTGAGCAAGAGTTAACAGTCTTCGGAGAGGGTGAAGTTGGGGAATGAGAGAGGGGTGAAAACATTTTATTCCTTCGAGAAGATCCAAAACTCTCTGTGTTTGTGTGTGTATGAAAGGATGCATGCTGCAGGTTTGTCACTAGGTTTATCTTGGTGTTTCCAGGTGATGCGGGTGTTAATAGACAAAGAATAATCCATTACAACATGGCCCGCGTCTCTGGGCTGAACTAGACTATCAGCCCAGGTTATATGCTCAATCTTGGAGTGGGTTTGAAGAGCACTCTTGAATTGGTCGACAATATTTGCCTCTATTGTCTCCCGGGGTAGTCTGCTCCACACACTCGCTCCCTCTGTGTGATGCAGTGTTTGCGTTCATGGGATGTGGGTGACACTGACCAGACAGTATTTACTGTCTGTTCCTAGTTGCTCTGAGGGCATGAAGCACTAACCATGTTGTGTGGGGCTGGAGTTACAGTGCATGGACAGCATATATCCCTCAATCAACATCTAAAATCAATTAACTGATCATTTATTGAATTGCTGTTTGAGGGACCTTGCCATGTGCTGCTGTGTTTCCCTTAATAACAGTGACTACACTTCAGAAAGTACTTCTTTGTCTATGAGCAAGAGTCAACGGCCTCCTGAGCGGCTAGGGTGGGTTTGGGGAATGGGGTTTGAATATCCTAAGGTACTGTAGGCGCTATAAAATGCAGTTTATTTTTCTTGCCGATGCAGGTTGCTTATTTTCCATTTTTACTTCCTTCAGCCTTTCCCCATCCTCCATGAAGGGACATAGTCTTATGGTAAAAGCAAAATACTGCAGATGCTGGAAATCTGAAATAAAAACAAGAAATGCTGGAAATACTCAGCAGGTCTGGCAGCATCTGTGGAGAGAGAAGCAGAGTTAACGTTTCAGGTCTGTGACCTTTCATCAGAACTGATGAAGGGTCACTGACCTGAAACGTTAACTCTGCTTCTCTCTCCACAGATACTGTCAGACCTACTGAGTATTTCCAGCATTTCTTGTTTATATTACATACTCTTATGGGATGGGATTCCACAGGATCCAGGAGTCCTCTGGCACCTTGCCTATGTGGCCATTCATCCTGTGTGCTATTTTATTTGTATTAATATTTCATAAGTCAGAATAAGGTTCAGACTACGTGAATTGGAACAATGAAGGGAAAAACATGATAAGTCAACGGCGATTTCCAAATGGTGAGACAGCTGCGATTACATCCACTGTTGGCAAATACCAATGTGGGAATTGGAACCTAACAAAAAGAAACAAAATTGTTGCTAACTGTGCCAGATTCAAAGATCGATTTTGTTAATTTTAAAACTAATTAAGCTGTGCTCCAGGGAGAATGTAGCGTGCAACTTGACATGTGTGAGAATGGAATAGTCACATGGGTGACTAGAGTTTAGTTTAGAGATACAGCACTGAAACAGGCCCTTCAGCCCACCGAGTCTGTGCCGACCATCAACCACCCATTTATACTAATCCTACAATAATCCCATATTCCTACCACATCCCCACCTGTCCCTATATTTCCCTACAACCTACCTATACTCGGGGCAATTTATAATGGCCAATTTACCTATCAACCTGCAAGTCTTTGGCATGTGGGAGGAAACCGGAGCACCCGGAGGAAACCCACGCAGACACAGGGAGAACTTGCAAACTCCACACAGGCAGTACCCAGAATTGGGCCCGGGTCGCTGGAGGTGTGAGGCTGCGGTGCTAACCACTGCGCCACTGTGCCGCCCCACAATTCGAAACCAATTTCGACGGTGACACTTTCGGACTATAAACTGAAATGAGGCAAGTTTATTTGCTTCTGCAGTCCATCAGCTTACTCCCTGTTTATACACATACACACACACTGACACAGGCCTCTCTTTACTGGACTGAACCACTGGAGAAGGAGCCTTCCTAGCACCTTGTAAACTTTCTCCCTGTCTCCCTATTTTTTTTTGTCTTGCCCCCCTCTCCATCTGTCTCTCTTTCTCTCTCTCTCTCTCTCTCTCCATCTTATCTGCCCTTATCTTTGGCTTTCCAGTTTTCTTTGTTCTATTTTTGTTGGCTCTCTATCAGCACGCACAGGCAGAGTGCCATATGCCTGAACTACAGGAGCTGAGCATGTATATATTTGGAGCAGGAACAGAGGTTGTACTTAGCAGTGTTTAGTCCTGAAAAAACTATACATGACCATGATAATAGTAACTAAATATTTGATATTCTTATTTTAGAGCCTGTTTATTTTTAAATAGTTTTAACCGCCCCCCCCCCCCCCCATTTCCCTCCCTTTCTCCTCTGACGTTTCTGCAGCCTGACAGAGGTATGGTTCCACAACTACCAAATGTATGCTTCAAGATTTTTACATTTGCATCCTCCTCCAATTCTGGGTTCCAAACCATGCCCCCACCCCCGATTGTTAAACCTGTCTGTTGTACAAAAATGTATGTGGACACTTACAAAGACTGCTGCTTTCCAGTTGGTTGGGGTTTTGCATCCATCAGTTCAAATTACACTAGGCCAGGGAGTGCTAAATAATGTATGCGCAGTAATTGCTAGCACCTCATGGGAAACAGACAGTCCTGAGAACAGAAGACAACTTCAAGGATCATTAGAAGGCGGCTCTCCCTTTTGCTTGCTGATGCTATCTCTCTCATTTCCCTTGCAGCTTCTCCCTGTCTTTTTGTTGCCTGTTTTCTCCATTGTACTCTTGTAAAAACATAAGAAATAGGAGCAGGAGTAGACCACATGGCCTGTCGAGCCTGCTCTGCCATTCAGTACAATCATGGCTGATCTTTGGCTTCAACTCCACTTTCCCATTTGGTCCCCATGTCCTTTGATTCCTGAGACACCAAAAATCTGTCTGTCTCAGCCTTAAATATATTGAACGATGGAGTATCCACAACCCTCTGGGGAATAGGATTCCAAAGATTCACAAACCTTTGAAGAAATTTCGCCTCATCGCAGTCCTTAGTGATCAGCTCCTTATCCTGAGATTGTGCCCCCATGTTCTAGATTCCTCAGCTGTGTTCCCCTCTTAAGAATGGTCATTGCCAACATCATTCCCGATAGGGATAGTTATTTTTATTCATTCATGGGATATGGGTGTCGCTGACTCGGCCAGAATTTATTGCCCATCCCTAATTACCCTTGAGAAGGTGGTGGTGAGCTGCCTTCTTGAACCACTGCAGTACATCTGGGGTAGGTAAACCCACAGTGCTGTTAGGAAGGGAGTTCCAAGATTTTGACCCAGTGACAGTGCAGGAACGGCGAAATAGTTCCAAGTCAAAAAAACAATAACGGAGAGGAAAATGTCACCCGTTATTGGCTCATAGGGAAAATATTACCACTGAGCTATTTGCACCTAACCCACCCAAAGTTTGATTCCTGGTGTGCCATTGGCAACTGACCTCAGATGTTGCGGGATTTTCCCTACTCCTATTATTTAGCAAGATCTGCTGGCAAACACACATTTATAGACTTCATTTCAACTGCCTACCACAGTTGAAGACTCATTTTCCAGACTCTCTTATGAAAAATGGCCAGTTGAATCAGAGGGCTGCTACTGCTTGTAGATGCACACAACAGCATTGGCAACAGCATCAGTTAGCACCACTGAAGAGGAAAGGGAAGGTTCAATAACACAAAAATAACTAGAGTGCGCACGACATGCCAACTCTGGCACCCCCTTACAAAATGATCATCTTTGACATCACTTTAGTGGAGTTTCAGAAATGGGAACATACTCTCCAGCAAGCGTTGCAACGCTGACCTGTTCCCATGCCACAATATATAAATATGGCTTTTCCCTTACTGAAACTGGACTAGAATTTTGGGGGAGGAGGTGGCGTAGTGGTATTGTCACTGGACTAGTAACCCAGAGACCCAGGGTATTGCTCTGGGGACATGGGTTCAAATCCCACCACAGCAGAAGGTGGAATTTGAATTCGATTAATAAATCTGAAATGAAAAGCTAGTCTAAATGGCGGCCATGAAATCGGAAGTGCAGAAGGTTTTAGTTTAGGCAGGCATAAAGATCAGCGCAGGCTTGGAGGGCTGAATGGCCTGTTCCTGTGCTGTACTGTTCTTTGTTCATTGCTGATTGTTGTAAAAACCCATCTGGTTCACTAATGTCCTTTAGGGAAGGAAATCTGCTGTCCTTACCTGGTCTGGCCTACATGTGACTCCAGACCCACAGAAATGTGGTTTTATGCCCTCTGAAATGGCCTAGCAAGCCACTCGGTTGCATCTAATCGCTATGAAGTCAATAAAGAATGAAACCGGACAGACCACCCAGTATCGACCTACCGGAAACGACAACTGCAAACCCAGCCCTGTTGACCCTACAAAATCCTCCTTACTAACATCTGGGGGCATGTGCCAAAGTTGGGAGAGCTGTCCCACAGACCAGTCAAACAGCCTGACATAGTCATACTCACGGAATCATACCTTACAGTCAGTGTTACACCCAGTAACACAGTGTGTTATGATATAATACATACAGTGTTACACCCACATTGTCGAGCAGATGCCAGTGTTGTAGTTGGGGGCACGGCTAGTTCTGGAGCAGAAGTCATCAGTACTACAACCGGAATGTTGTCAAGGCGCATGGTCTTTGCAGTATCCAGTGCCTCAGTCATTTCTTCATATCACGTGGAGTGAATTGAATTGGCTGCAGATTGGCATCTGTGATGCTGGGGTCTTCAGGAGGAGGCTGAGATGGATCATCCACTCGGCACTTCTGGCTGAAGATGGTTGTAAATGCTTCAGCCTTGTCTTTTGCACTGACTTGCTGGGCTCCCCTATCATTGAGGATTTGGGTCTTTGTGGAGCCTCCTCCTCCGATTAGTTGCTTAATTGTCCACCACCATTCACAGCTGGATGTGGCTGGACTGTAGAGCTTGAGCTCATCCGTTGGTGCAGAGATAAGAAATTTCCGCCAAATGGTGGATTTCCGACATTGGGATTTTGGAAATCCGCCATTGGCTTCTCCCTCTCTGACCTTAAAAGACCAACATTAAAAATGGAACTGACAGTTGCATTTTTTTTCTCAAAGCTGGCCAACCATAAAGCTGCCTGAGTTGGATGGGATACAGTGTGGGGTGGGGAGGGGAGTTGGGGGTACTGTGTGTGTGTGTGTGGATTGGGTACAGTGTATGTGTCTGTGGAGAATTCGATGGGGTACAGTATGTATGGGGGTGATTTGGATGGGGGACTGTGTGGGTGGTGTGTAGTGTTGGATTGGAATGGGGTATTGTGTGTTTGTGTTGCAGTTGGATGGGTAAGCTGAGGCAGAACTTCAGAGCTGCATTCTGGAGGTCAGACAGTTGCATGCAGACAAGCAATTGCCCCCATACAAAAAGAAAGGAAGGTGAGACGTATTGTTGAATGAAGTACACGAGGGGGGCAAGTACAACACTCTCTGCAGTCTTATATTTAGTTTGATGAGCTGCTTCCATGGACCTATGGTTGAAGATTTTTTCAGTACCATGGCTGATATCATTGACTCAGGATCTACCCGAATGAATGTTAGCACATACACTTAAAAAAAGTTAGCACTTAAAAAAGTAATTAGGAGAGCTAAGAGGGGACATGAAAAAACACTGGCGGGCAAGATAAAGGAAAATCCTAAGGTATTTTATAAGTATATTAAGGGCACGAGGATAACCAGGGAAAGAGTAGGGTCCATTAGGGATCAAAGTGGCAATGTGTGTGTGGAACCGGAGAATATAGGTGAGGTTTTAAATGATGACTTTTCATCTGTGTTCACTATGGAGAAGGACGAAGTAGGTGTAGAGATCAGGGAGGGGGATTGTGATATACTTGAACATATTAGTATTGAAAGGGAGGACGTTTTAGCGTGCTTAAAAGTGGATAAATCCCCAGGCCCGGATGAGATGTATCCCAGGCTGATATGTGAGGCAAGGGGGGAGATAGCAGGGGCTCTGACACAAATTTTCAAATCTCCTCTGGCCGCAGGAGAGGTACCAGATTACTGGAGGACAGCGAATATGGTACCATTGTTCAAGAAGGGTAGCAAGGATGAATGAGGTAATTACACACCGGTGAGTCTAACATCAGTGGTTGGGAAACTATTGGAAAAAATTCTGAGAGACAGGATTAATCTCCACTTGGAGAGGCAGGAATTAATCAGGGATAGTCAGCATGGCTTTGTCAGGGGGAGATCATGTCTAACTAACTTGATTGAATTTTTCGAAGAGGTGACTAGATGTGTAGATGAGGGTAAAGCAGTTGATGTAGTCTACATGGACCTCAGTAAGGCTTTTGATAAGTTCCCGCATGGGAGATTGGTTAAGAAGGTAAGAGCCCATGGGATCCAGGGCAATTGGATCCAAAATTGGCTTAGTGGCAGGAGGCAGAGGGTGATGGTCGAGGGTTGTCTCTGCGAGTGGAAGCCTGTGACCAGTGGTGTACCAAAGGGATCGGTGCTGGGACCCTTGCTGTTTGTAGTGTACATTAATGATTTAGACGTGAATATAGGAGGTATGATCAGTAAGTTCGCAGATGACAAGAAAATTGGTGGTGTCGGAAATGGTGAGGAGGAAAGCCTTCGGTTACAGGACGATCTAGATGGGCTGGCAGGATGGGCGGAGCAGTGGCAAATGGAATTTAATCCTGAGAAGTGTGAAGTGATGCATTTTGGTAGGACTAACAAGGCAAGGGAATATACAATGGATGGTAGGACCGTAGGAAGTACAGAAGGTTAGTGGGACCTTGGTGTACTAGTCCGTAATCACTGAAGACAGCAGCACAGGTAGATAAGTTGGTTAGGAAGGCATATGGGATACTTGCCTTTATTAGCTGAGGCATAGAATATAAGAGCAGGGAGGTTATGATGGAGCTGTATAAAATGCTAGTTAGGCCACAGCTGGAGTACTGTGTACAGTTCTGGGCACCACACTATAGGAAGGATGTGATTGCACTGGAGAGGGTGCAGAGGAGATTCACCAGGATGTTGCCTGGAGTGGAGCATTTCAGCTATGAAGAGAGACGGAAAAGGCTAGGGTTGTTTTCCTTGGAGCAGGGAAGGCTGAGGGGGGACCTGATTGAGGTATACAAAATTATGAGGGGCATAGATAGGTTAGCTAGGAAGAAACGTTTTCCCTTGGCAGAGGGATCAGTAACCAGGGGGCATAGATTTAAGGTAAGGGGCAGGAGGTTTAGAGGGGATTTGAGGAAAAAAATTTTCACCCAGAGGGTGGTTGGAATCTGGAACGCACTGCCTGAACAGGCGGTAGAGGCAGGAGCCATCAGAACATTTAAGAAACATTTAGATGAGCACTTGAAATGCCATAGCATATAAGGCTATTCACCAAGTGCTGGAAAATGGGATTAGAATAGGTAGGTGCTTGATGACCGGCACAGACACGATGGGCTGAAGGGCCTGTTTCTGTGCTGTATGACTCTATACAGTGCCATTCAAACTGTGAAATATGCACTGAGAGCAGAGGGAAAGTCAAGTCAGAAGACACGAGACCAGTGATCCTGTCAGTGGCAAACTGGTGAAGTGTTTGCAAGAGGTCCGTAAGATATCTGCTGAGGAGAAACATCAGGGGAGAAAAGAAAAAGAGGAAAAGGCTAGCAATCACACACCAGAAAACCAGCCAAAGACGTTGCGATGGTTGTTGCTCAGAAAGCTTGAAAGGCCCATGTTATAGCTCTGCATTCATCAGCTAAAGGGAAAACTTAACCAGTCAATTAGCAGTGTTTTTGTACAAATCTGTGCAAAAGTTTTACAAAGTAGAGAATACCTCAAATTGTGCGCTGATGTGAAGAAAACCTGTCTAAAAGTCAAAAACAAATGGCTGAGCGAACAGCTGAAGAAGCAGAGGAAGCTTTCAAGATTGGTAACCAAGAAAATATATTCACTCGTCAAGGTCATGGCTGGAAAGAAATATGTAAACCCAGGAATAGGTATCAAAGATGAAAAAGACTTGTTACATAAGGTCAAGACTGAGATGGGAAAATCACTGCATGAAATTGTTTGAAGAAGAACCAGAAAAGATTGGAAGTTAAAAGAACAACTGAAACCTGAGGTACTGAAAGATGAAATGAGAAAAGTTATAAAGACATTGGAAACAAAGACCCGACAGCTTTGTCTTGGCAATAATTGAAGGAGAAATTGGGGGACAACAACAGAAGAGGAAAAATTGGATGGGTGAATGACATTGAGACGTGGACTGAGGGAGGCTTGAAGAAAGCCAGAGGAAAAAAAATGATGCCAACGGCCCCACTAAGGCTGTGGTGACAATGAGCAAACAAGCACAGATTTACGAATAAGTTTTCAAGGTCATGTTCTGGAGTTAACATGTACTTCATCCTTCATAATGACATGATGTACTAACTATTAAATGCTGAAATGTTGGAATGCTGAGGCCACTTTGGTGATTTTATAGAAATGTATTACCATCCTCCTGGTAATTGAATGTAAACGAAGGGAAAACTAATGTTTCTACACATTTGAAGTGACCTGGAAGCATTTGCATTCATTACAAATCATTAACAGTGCTGTACTTAGTGATTTCTTGACAAAACAAAATTCAGAATTTTTTGTCTTTGGGGCGTTTCTCAACCCGGTTGGTGTGGGTTCACTTAGCTCTGTCTGTTGTATGCTGCTTCCGCTGGTTAGCATGCATGTAGTCCTGTGTTGCAGCTTCACCACGTTGGCACCTCATTTTTAGGTATGCCTAGTACTGCTCCTGGCATGCTCTCCTGCACTCCTCATTGAGCCAAAATTGATCTCCTGGCTTGATGGTAATGGTAGAGTGAGGCATATGCTGGGCCATGTGGTTACAGGTAGTGGTTGAAATCAATTCTACTGTTGATGGCTCACAGCACCTCATGGATGCCCAATTTTGAGCTGCTAGATCTGTTCTGAATCTGTCCATTTAGCATGGTGGGAGTGTCACACAAAGCGATGGAGGGTGTCCTCAGTGTGAAGACGGGACTTCGTTTCCACAATGACTCTGTGGTGTTCACCCCTACCAATACTGTCATGGACAGATGCATCTGCAACAGATAGATTGTTGAGGGTGAGGTCAGGTAGGATTTTCCCTCTTGTTGGTTCTTTCACCACCTGCCGCAGGCCTGTGTCCTTCAGGACTCAGCCAGCTCAGTCGGTAATGGTGCTACCGAACCACTCTTGGTGATGGACATTGAAGTCCCCCACCCAGAGTACATTCTTTGTCTTTGCTACCCTCAGTGCTTCTTCCAGGTGGTGCTCAACATGGAGGAGTACTGATTCATCCGCTGAGGGAGGGTGGTATGTGATGAGCAGCAGGAGGTTTCCTTGCCTGTGTTTGACCTGATCCCATGAGACTTCATGGCATCCAGAATCAATGTTGAGGGCTCCCAGGGCAACACCCTCCTGACTGTGTTGCCACCTCTGGTGTGTCTGTCCTGCAGATGGTGATGGAGGAGTCTGGGACATTGTCTGTAAGGTATGATTCAGTGAGTTTAACAATGTCAAGCTATTGCTTGATTAGTCTGGGACAGCTCTCCCAATTTTGGCACATGTCCCCAGACGTTAGCAGTGAGGACATTGCACGGGTCGACTCAGCAGGGTGTGCCTTTGACGTTTCCGGTGCCTAGGTTGATGCCGGGTGGTCCCGGCAGTTTTATTCTTGAATTTCGCTGCTAGTAATCAAGCCCCTTTAACACCATTTATTTTGTTCTGAAAATAGACCTATTTAAATGATTTCCTGTAATGTCCTGCAGGTTGAACTGTTCCAATATTTGTCTTGTAAATGTACAATTTATATTTCACATGTTGCTAGGAATGTAGTCGTTTCCTATCATTGTCTTCGATCTAAGCTATTTACTTTAAATGGTCCCTCCCGAAGACATTTTGCAGATTACTTGATTAAATCAAAGAAACATTCATTTTCAACTGATGTCTCACTGAGTTTGTGAGCCAGCTTGGCTCATAATGATGTTGGTCAAAGTTGCACTCCAGTACTTGAGCGCATCCTCTAGGATGATGAATTCAGTGCAGTACCGAGAATTGAGATATTAAACCATATCCTTGTTCCAGTGGTTTAGATGTTAAAGATCCGAAGGCACTATTTAAGAAAGCAAAGAATTTGAATGTGGCGTCTTACTGTGTTTAAAATGGCTACCATAATATTCACTGCACTTCAGATTAATGCATTTTCGGTTAAGCATCGAGAGGTTTCTGAGAAGCAAGGTGCTACAGAAATAGGAGTGTTCTTTTGTTCCTGAACTGTGACCTTTCCAGTGTTATAGTTCCTCAAGTGCCAGCGGCCTTCCTGGAACTTGACTACATGTCATTTTTTCATTTGTTTGCTGTCAGTAGCAGGTCAGCTATGACTAGGATTTCACAATTTGAGGTTTTCATCGCTAGATAGCCACACAGATATTCTTCTCGGTCGGGGCCACTGGATAGCAATCAGGAGCAGATCCCTGGTGTTGCTTTGGCTCTGTGTCATTTTTGTCTGATTTAAGCCTCTGTGAAGCACATTGGAGCATTTTTCAATGTTAAAGGTGCTATATAAATGCAAATTATTGTTAACTTCCTCATGATATCTCTGTAGTCCATCGACAGAACATAGTAGCACCTACCACTACCTTGGCTGAGAT
Source organism: Heterodontus francisci (assembly GCF_036365525.1). NCBI lineage: Eukaryota > Metazoa > Chordata > Chondrichthyes > Heterodontiformes > Heterodontidae > Heterodontus > Heterodontus francisci. The sequence goes on along the minus strand of NC_090375.1, from coordinate 58,579,183 downwards.
CAGTGAACTGAGCAGTGTTTGAACCTGTAGCATATCTCACACTAAGTTGTTTAGTACCAGATCACAGAGTGAATTTATCCAAAGGCTTGTTTCATATTTTAAGAACAGTCCTGATAGTAGAACACTTCGTTTTGGGGATTTTGGTAATCACTATATCAATATTGTGATACTGGGTACGCTGATGAGTGGCTCATCTCCTGACCCGTCAAAACTTCTCCACCATTTATAGGGCTTAAGTCAGGAGTGTCATGATGGATGCACCTGAAACAACATTCAAAAAGGTTGGCACCATTCATGACAGAGCAGTGGTTGCCCTGCCATTGGATCCAACATTCACCCGCTCCACCATTGATGCACTGTTGCTACAGTATGTACGACCTATAGGATCAACGCACCAAGGTTACTTAAACAGCACCACCTTCCTCTGTGACCTCTACCACCTATTAAGAAAAGAGCAGCAACGTCATGAGCTACTAGTCACAGTTTTTGCCCTGGTCAGGTAGCCATGGTGTTGATATAGCTGGTCCAATTAATCTCTCATCAGTGGTGATGCCCCCCGAAGATGTTGTTAGGATTGGGCGAATGTCCTTGATCGTGAAGGAAAAATTAATGGACTTTTTCTTATTGGAGATGGCACTTGTGTGGCACAAATGTTACATGCCACTTGTCAGCACTTGTTCTTCTGTAGATTGGATTGACTGCTTCATTGTTGGAGAAGATGTGAATGGAACTGAACACTCCAATCATTAGCGAGCAGCTAGTTGACATTGAGGGAGGGAGGTCATTGATAAAGCAGCTGTAGATGGTTGAGCTGAGGAAACTCCCCTGCATTGATGCCCTGGAGCTGTGAAGACTGGCTTCTGACAACCACAACCATTCCCTGGAACTTTCCTTTTGACCCACATTGTCCTCCCTTTTGCTCAGGCTCCTTGGTGCCAAACTCAGTCAAGTTAATATTGAGGCAGCCGTTCTGGCATCTCCTGTGGCAGTTGGCTCTTGCATCTGTGTCTAGATCAAAGCTATGATGAGTTCTGCAGCCACATGTTTTTGGTGAAACCCAAACTCAGTGTCAGTGAGTAGGTGTCACTTGATGGCAGCCCCTTCTCCTGTTAGATGCCTGGATGTTAACTACCGTTCTTGATTGGATGTGGTGGGGCTGCAGAGCTTTGCTACAATCTATTAATTATGGAGTAGGTCGATCTGTCTTGAATCAGCTACTTTTGATTATTAGCATAGGGTCTCACTTGGCCAAACCTCATTATCAAAATCCCTGATACTGCTTCTGGCTTTCTACAATAGACATTGAACCAGGGTTGGTCTCCTGGTTTGATGGTGATCAATGAGTGCTGCATCTGCCAATAGATTACAGATTATCATCGTATACAATTCAGCTGCTGCTGATGGCCCACAGTGCTTCATGAGTACCTAGTTTTCAGTTACTAGATATAATTAGTCATTCCTACTGAGCACTGTGGTAGTTACATGATACAATAGAGGATGTCATCATAGTGGAGACAAGACATTGTCTTCACAAGGACTGGGCCCTAGCCACTTCTAGCTGTCCTATTAGATAGGTAGGTTGGTGAGGGTGAGGACAAGGTCAAGTTGATTTCCCCCACCACCTGGCACAGGTTTAATCTGGCAGCTATGTCTTTCAGCACTCAGCTAGCGTGGTCAGTGGTGGAGCCATTCTTGGTGATGGACATTGAAGGCCCCACCCACAACTCATTCTGTGCTTTTTCTTCCCTCAGACATTCTCTGTGTTCAACATGGAGCAGTACGGTGTTAGTCAGCAAACGGTCTCCTCAATCTTGTTTCCCTGAAGTTATTCGACTTCATGGGGTCTGGACATAATGTTGAGGACTGTCAGGCCATCCCAATGTATACCTCACAACGTTTAAGAAGTATATTGGCTGTCTGATTTTCTTATTAAACTTTTGTAGCAATTGTTTACATTGGGGTAGCTTGTTAGGTCATTTCAGAGGGCATTAAGAGCTAGCCATATCGTGTGGGACTGAAGTCATAAGTGTGCCTGGTAGGGATGGCTGGCTGTTTTCCCTGAAGGAGAGTAGTTGGTTTCTAAGACAGTCAGGAAGCTTTCATGTTACTTTTCTGGCGCCAGTCCATAAATTACCAGATATATTTAATTCAGTTTCCCAACTTGCCATATTGGGATATGAAAGCTCAAGTTCTGGTTTGATAGCCCTATAACCACTAGGTTACTGTACCCTTTGACCATGTTTGCTGATTGTATTGAGGACATTTCTTCCACACCTCCAGTTAACTTCCTATTTTAATGAATGCTAACTTCCTTCCTCCAACTCCCCTTAAAATAAAATCAAAGTGCTTTTAGAGCCCTCCATTCCTTTTACTCAATATCTTTCAGTTGAACTTCTCTTTGAAAATGCCAGTTGACCATGAAATAATCCTTCCTGGGAGTTTATTCCTTATCCAGCATCTTGTGGGGGAAAAGATTTTTTTTATCTCAGGCCTTTAGATTAGATTAGATTAGATTAGAGATACAGCACTGAAACAGGCCCTTCGGCCCACCGAGTCTGTGCCGAACATCAACCACCCATTTATACTAATCCTACACTAATCCCATATTCCTACCAAACATCCCCACCTGTCCCTATATTTCCCTCCCACCTACCTATACTAGTGACAATTTATAATGGCCAATTTACCTATCAACCTGCAAGTCTTTTGGCTTGTGGGAGGAAACCGGAGCACCCGGAGAAAACCCACGCAGACACAGGGAGAACTTGCAAACTCCACACAGGCTGTACCCGGAATCGAACCCGGGTCCCTGGAGCTGTGAGGCTGCGGTGCTAACCACTGTGCCGCCCAGAGGCACAGTGCCAGAGGCTTCTGAACTTTGTGCTGAGTTTAGTGTGTTTTAGCATTTTGCAATACTCAACTATTTGAGGTGTTGCAATTCATTGCCTCCCAACATCAGTGTCAGCCTTTTAACTACTGACACTTCACTCTAGTACTGCTCACAAACCTGCCTGCAAGCACAGTCTGAGTTTGGAAGGACTGTATAATTGTCCTGTTCAGTGTTTCTTCACAGTTCAAGTGGATAAAGGCTGAAAATTTCACGTAGCCACTGTTAGTAGCTGGCTGAGAGACTGCGACTGTGTGTTACATGTTAACTTTCATGCCTCCCAGATAGCATGTGGTATGTGGAGAGGTAGTAATGGCTGTGTCACAGCTATTATCGTACCTGACATGGAAACAGGGTGGAGAGAGGTTAACACCTGCTGAGATTGTAAGAGTTTGACTCTTCCTTAAAATCCATTTCAAAATAGTTAACGTGGGTGGGGAAATAATTTGATCTGTCAATGCATTTAAATAGTACTTGCTATTAACGAGTAGAGCAGACAGGCTAGGACATGCTTATGCACTTGGAAAGTTTAAACTGCTTATGAATGCCTGTAGGCTAGTCACTGAGGTGTGGGTGGAGTTCAATGCTTAATTGGTACCAGTGGGACAGCTGCTGTACCTGAGAATATGCATTGTCGTGTGAGAACACTACTCTGTCTTTGAATATTTACATGATGCATATAAGGAAAGGAACAAGAATAGATTATGTAGTGGGCCAAGCCATAGCCTGTGTACATCTCTGCATTTCAAATCTTGGGAAATGTTTCTGCTGAGTTGCTCTCTCTGCCCTTCACTCAAAGCTAAAAACCCTCCTGCACATGTATAGGTGACCTGCATGTAAGAGAACTCTATTTTTGAGCTAAGAAAATGTAATGTTGCATACATGGATTGAGAGGCTGGCGGTTGCTGATCTCTGCTTGTTCCAGGTCCCGTTTACCGGGTGGTGGCACCCCTCCACCGCCTTTGTTCGGCGGAGAGTTTAATCTGTTGACTTTTTTTTATTAAAATAAAAGCCACCCAGCTTATAATATTTATTGGCATTTTTTAATTTCTCACTTCTCAAAAGAGACAAGTTTCGTACAAAAACGTGTTTATCAACTTTATCATTCAGTCATTTCACTCCCTTGATAGCAGTAAGTCTTTAGTTTAATGTGTGCTGACTATTCCACACACTGCTTCAGGCTTGGGAGACCTGTGATCAGGGAGAAGAGATCTGGTGAGAGATATACAATGTATTCTGAAAAGAGGGGAGCAGGAGGCCAGGCACTGGAGAGAGAGACAGACTGGAGACCTTGGAGAGAAGAGTGACATGTTCTGGAATGGAGGGAGTGGAAGGTCAAACAGTGTCAAGGGAGAATGGAAGGGAAAGAGATGGGTGATGTGTGCCAGGGAACAGGAGCCTGGAGAGACAAGTGGCTTACATTGAACAGAGGTGAGCAGGGCACCAGACACATAGTCCAGAATATATGATTGGGTGGCTAATTTTTTTGACCAGCGCAGACAGGATGGGCTGAATGGCCTCCTGTGCCATAATGTTTCTATGGTTCTATATTACAGAGCAGGAGCAGGTGAGTGTGGTTCAAGATTGAACTCCAGCATAATCCACAGATGTGTAAAACAGCCCCTTTCAGAGCAATGAATAAAATTTCCAGTCTTCTGCCTGAGTGTCAGTATTTATAGTTTGTTCACCTCTACTCTGCAATTGTCTTTATTACACACAATCCTGGTTGTAACAACACACATTCCTGGTCATTCAACTCTTTCCACCTCTGCAATCCCAAGCAGGGATGGTCACCAACATGTTAGGCACGGACATTGGACAAAATTATTGACTCAACCACGGATATAGGGGCAGTTAATCTGTATATAAAGTGTATAGCCAACCTAATGCCATTAAAACACAGTCCAATTTAAAACTCATTTCTCAATATTTATTGGAATACCTGGCATAGATTTTGCTTGCACAAGTTGTCAATGACAGCCCGCACACTTGATTTGGCAATGCAGAGAATTCGGACAGATGTCGATCTGTCGGCAGTAATCTTGATCTATTTCTCTCCCCTCTCTTCCCACTCTCTTTCTCTCCCCTCTTTTCCCCCTCCCTTTCCTCCTCTTCCTCTCCCCCTCTTCCTCTCTTTCTCACCCTCTCTATCCCCGTCTTTCTCTTTCCTTCTGTCTCTCTCCCTTCTGTCTGTCCCTCTCTCCCCACCTCCCCGTCCCCCCTCTCTCTCCCCACCTCCCCGTCCCCCCTCTCTCTCCCCACCTCTCTTGCTCTCTCACCCCACCTCCCCCCCACCGTCTCGCAGTCTCTCTCTCTCTCTATCCACCTCCCCACCCCCCCCCCGTCTCTCATTTAGCCCACTCCCTGGGCTGATTATTTAAAGGGCTGCGTGACTCACAGCATCGCTCCACTCTTCTCTTCTGGCTGTGTCTAGCCCACTTCCTGCTGTCCATTTGGCTTCTTTCCCCCTATCCCCTGCAGGAGCAAACCGTGCAAAAGTGGCCGATCCCAGTGCGCCTGCTCCACGATCTGCCAATCAGAGCTCATCCCACCTAGGCAGCGACCAATCACAGGTAGGCATTTGCTGTCCGTCAGATGCTGGTCCTGCCTTCCCCGATGCACAATTTAATAAGAGAACTATCAATCAAAGCCAAGCCACGGGCAGCCCGCTGTCAGTCACAGGACTCGCAGGCTGGATGGAAACCATGGATCTCTAAATTGTTTTACTATGGATGCGTTGCTGACGCCTGATCCCTAATTCTGTCTCTTCTCTTCATACAGGAGCTGACCCTTGCAGGACTGTTGATATTGGGTTCCCCACAGCATCTCATTCAAGTCATTTTCCATGTGTGTCCACATTTGTCATGTATGAACCCAGGCAGTGAGTGTTGACGGGCTATTCGACCATGTAGGAAAGAGTAGTATCAACATCACTGGTTTTCCACCTGCAATAAGGTACAGGGATCCATCTTAGGATTTCCCTAGGTCTGTATGGTTCACTATCTGTACTGAATGAGTTGTTGAGTGCATTCCTACCTTTTTATTGAAGTCCTGCTTTTAAAGGTGTTAAAGGAATTGCTGCTTTAAAAACTGCCTCAGATTTTTTAAATCGTTCCTGTGATGTGGGCGTTGCTGGCAAGGCCATTATTCTTTGCCCATCCCTAATTGCCCTTGCAAAGGTGGTGGTGAGCTGCCTACTTGAACCACTGCAGTCCTTGGGGTGCAGGTACAGTGCTGTTAGGAAGGGAGTTCCAGGATTTTGACCCAGCGACAGTGAAGGAACAGTGACATATTCTCAAGTCAGGATGGTGTGTGGTTTGGAGGGGGACTTGCAGCTCCTGGTGCTCCCATGCACTTGCTGCCCTTATCCTTCTAGTTGGTAGAGGTCGCAGGTTTGGAAGGTGCTGCCAAAGGAGGCTTGAAGAGTTGCTGCAGTGCATCTTGTATATGGTACACACTGCTGCCACCGTGTGCCAGTGGTGGAGGGAGTGAATGTTTAAGATGGTGGATGGGGTGCCGATCGAGCGGGCTGCTTTGTCTTGGAAGGTATCAAGCTTCCTGAGTGTTACTGGAGCTGCACTCATCTGGACAAGTGGAGAGTATTCCATCACACTCTTGACTTGTGCCTTGTAGATGGTGGACAAGCTTTGGGGAGTCAGGTGGTGAGTTAATTGTTAGCTATGTAGTGGGGGTATTAGAGTCAAGATCTTTACTGATTGCATAGCTTAAAGAAAAGTTGACAGTTTTGTGTTATGAAAAAACCCTTGTATTTAAAGATACAGAGCATTCACTGTATGAAGTTTCTCACATTAAGTTTACAAATGTAAATAACAGCACCAATATTGACGGAGGGATTGTACCGGGGAAACTCTGCAAATTACGATGGGCTAGATTTTGCAGTCAGTGGCGACATAATCTACATTACAACCTACATTCCTAACTTACAGCAGTGACTACATATCAAAAGTACTTTATTAGCTGTTATGCGCTTTGGGACGGACTGAGGTCGTGAAAGGCACTCTGTAAATGCAAGTCGGTCTTTTTAATTGTGAAGTTAGCACATCTACAGCTTATTCAACAAGGTGTAACTTTTGAAAACATTTTTACCATGAAACTAACTGCATCAAAGTGGAAGTTCTTGTCAATTCACTGATCTATTGATTTGGGATTGTAATTTGAGGGGGGAATCTCAACAGGAGGAGCATAGAATCACTGACAAGCAACTCCTGGATTTCTGTGCTATTTGCATTTGTGTACTCCTGAAGTTGCTGTCTGTTCCAGTGGAGTAATGACAGGGAATGCTGACACTTTTGGGGTCGTTACCATTGCAAAATCTGAACCTATGATTTTTCTGCTCCACAACTGCAAGAGGGAAAGTGATTTTGTACATTCAGCTGTCACAATAGGTTTTAACTGCACCCTGTGAACTGTACCACTTTCAATTAATTTTTTTAAAATTAGTTTTTAAGATCTGGGTGTCATTAGTAAGGACGCATTTATTGACCATCCTTATTGCCCTTGAGAAGATAGTGGTGAGCTGCCTTCTTGAACCGCTTCATCCATATAGTGAAGGTGCTCCCAGACACTCTTAAGTCAGGAGTTGCAGAATTTTGATCCAGTGACTAAATAAATGGTGATATGACCAAGTCAGGATGGTGTGTGACTTGGAGGGGAACTTGGAAGTGATGGTGCCCCATGCAACTGTGTCTTTGTCCTTGTCGATCAGTGATTATCAAGCTGGAGTCCGTAGAGACTTTCCATAGAGTCTGTGGCTGCTGGAGGCAACTTGGTGTGCAGAGCACAGTGCGGTTGCCACATGTGCAGCACAGAGTGTGAGGATAGCGTGCACGGAGAAACTCTGAGGGTGGCATGAAAATCAACAGGTAGACCCGAAGCTGCCAAGGCTGGCGATAGGCGCAGGTGAGTTCAGCCTTGTTCAAGAGGGGGGTTTTATTTTAAATATATAAGAACTACATACTTAAATTCAAAGCACAGGTGCCAGAATACAAGTTTGCCCAGGGCACCAGTTTTCCTCAGGCTGCCCCGTTAGTAAGTATAATAGTAACACTTCTTATTAGTGTCTGAGAATTCTGCAGGAGTGCACTGCGGAAGCTCACAGTTGCTATATTTGATTTTCTTTATTCGTTCATGGGATGTGGGCTATATATATACATTACCTTTATCATTCTGCCAGCTGTGTACTTTTGTACAACACCGACACACTTAAAATAGTTGATCAATGACACTGTGTGAGCAAAGTACTTGAAAATGGAAAAGTATTTGAAACAACCTCATACTGCCATTGCAAATACTTCAACCGAAGCTATGGATAGTGCTGAGTCTAGTAGCAAGAAACAGTTGAAGAAAGGAAAGTATGAGGAGAGTTATATAGAATTTGGATTTATGGAGCTCAGTGATGATGGCCGCAATGTGTTAGGCTTACAAATTTTATCTAACTAAGCAATGAAATCGACAAAATTGAAGTTACACCTCCCAAAAAAGCATCCGAGTATAAAGGGAAATCGAAAGACCATTTTGAGCAAAAAAAAATCAGAAAATTCAAATGTCGAGTATAACATTGGTTCCAGAAAAGACCCTGAGACAGTCCTTCTTTACAATGTTTCGAATTGCTAAAGCAAGAAAGTGTATACTGATTGCGTGGCAAGTAAATGCCAAAATAAACTGGTTCAGCTGAACTACTTGTTTGCCTGTTGTAAGTTCTGTATCTTTTATTGTATATAGAATAACAGAGTACGAGGAATGAGTCACAAGGTAGAATCCAATCGAGAGGTTTTTATGTAGAATAACAGATATTCTGGAGTGAGTTACAAGCTGATTCTAATCAGAGATACATTCCAATGAGAAAGGAAAATTCCAAGGGGAGGACCCAACATCCGTGGTTAACTAAAACAGTTAAAGATAGTATTAAACTTAAAGAAAAAGCATATAATTGTGCAAAGATGGGTGGCAGGTCAGAAGATTGGACAGAATATAAAAAGCAGCAAAGAATGGCGAAAAGATTAATAAGGAGGGAAGAATTAGAGTACGAGAGAAAGCTGGCTAGAAATATAAAAACATAGTAAGAGTTTCTATAGATATTTTTTAAAAGAGTTAACAAAGTGAGCGTTGGTCTGATAGAAATTGAGTCTGGGGAATTAATAAGGGAAAATAAGGAGATGGCAGATAAATTGAACAGATATTTGCATTGGTCTTCACCATAGACGATACATGTAACATCCCAGAAATAGCTGTAAATCAGGAAATGGAAGGGAGGGAGGAACTCAAGAAAATTACAATCACCAGGGAAGTGGTACTGAACAAATTGTTGGAGCTGCAAGCTGATACATCCCTGGGTCCTGATGGACTTCATCCTAGTGTCTTATAAGAAGTGGCTCGTGAGATAGTTGATGCGTTGGTTTTGATTTTCCAAAATTCCATAGATTCGGGGAAGGTTCCATTAGATTGGAAAATAGAAAATGTAACTCCTTTATTCAAAAAGGGAGGGGGACAAAGCAGGAAACTACAGGTCATCTGTGACAGGGAAAATGTTAGAAGCTATTATTAAAGACATTCTAGCAGGGCACTTCAAAAAATTCAAGGTAATCAGGCAGAGTCAACATGGTTTTATGGAAGGGAAATTGGAGTTCTTTGAAGAAGTAACATGTGTTGTGGATAAAGGGGAGCTGGTGGATGTACTGTACTTAGATTTCCAGAAGGCATTTGATAAGGTGCCACATCAAACGTTACTGTGAAAATAAAAGCTCATGGTGTAGAGGGTAACATATTGGCATGGATAGAAGATTGGCTAGCTAACAGGAAACTGAGGGTAGGCATAAATGGGTCATTTTCTGGTTGGCAAGATGTAACGAGTGGTGTGCCGCAGGGATCAATGCTGGGACCTCAACCTTTTACAATTTATAGGAACATAGGAGCAGGAGTAGGCCATTCAGCCCATCGAGCCTTCTCTGCCATTCAATAACGATCATGGCCTTTTTTCCACACTATCCCCATATCCCTTTATGACATTGGTATTTAGAAATCTGTTAATCTCTGCTTTAAACATACTCAACAGCTTCCACAGTCCTCTGGAGTAGAGAATTCCAAAGATTCGCAACCCTCTGAGTGAAGAAATTTCTCCTCATTTCAGTCTTAAGTGGCTTACCCCTTATTTTGAAATTGTCCCCATTATATAAATGACTTGGATGAAGGTGTGGTTGCTGAATTTGCTCATGACACAAAGATAGGTAGGAAAGTAAGTTGTGAAGAGGACATAAGGAGGCTACAAACTGATATAGATAGGTTAAGTGAGTGGGCAAGATCTGGCAAATGGAGTATAATGTGGGAAAATGTGAAATTGTCCATTTTGGCAGGAAGAATAAAAACAAAGCATATCTAAATGGTGAGAGATTGCAGAGCTCTGATGCAGAGGGATCTGGGTGTCCTTGTGCATGAATTGCAAAAGGCTAGTATGCAGGTATAGCAAGTAATTAGAAAAGCTAATAGAATGTTATCATTTATTGCGAGCGGAATTGAATACAAAAGTAGGGAGGTTATGCTTCAACTATTGGTGAGATCACATCTGGAGTACTATGTACAGTATTGGTTTCCTTATTTAAGGAAGGATATAAAGGCATGAGAGGCAGTACAGAGAAGGCTTACCAGACTAATACTTGGAATGGGCGAGTTGTCTTATGAGGAAAGGTTGGACAGGCTAGACCTGTATCCGCTGGAATTTAGAAGAGTAAGAAGCGACTTGATTGAATCATACAAGATTCTGAGGGCTCTTGACAGGGTGGATGTGGAAAGGATGTTTCCTCTTATGGGAGAATCTAGAACTAGGGGTCACTGTTTAAAAATAAGGGGTCGCCCATTTAATATAGAGAAGAGGAGAAATTTTTTCTCTGAGGGTCATGAGTCTTTGGAATTCTCTTCCTCAAAAGGCAGTAGAAGCAGAGTCTTTGAATATTTTTAAGGCAGAGGTAGATTCTTGATAAGCAAGGGGGTGAAAGTTTATTGGGGGTAGGCTGGGATGTGGAGTTGAGGTTACAATCAGAATCGCCATGATCTAGTTTAATATTGGAGCAGGCTCAAGGGACCTAGTGGCCTAATCCTCCTAATTCGTATGTTCGTATGGGTGGTTTATTTATAGCATAATGTATTAATGGAAATGACTAGCAGAATGAAATCTCCTCTGGGTTGCACTGAATTGTAGGCCTACATTTTCTGCTCAACAAAGGAATATGGGCCTATCTTTGTGTCATCAGCCAATTAAGCTACCATGCAGTCGGTCCCTTCATACAAACATATGAATTAGAAGCAGGAGTCGGCCATTCGGCCGCTCGCGTCTGCTCCGCCATTCAATAAGATCATGGCTGATCTGTTTGTGTCTTGAATTCCACACTCTCATCTACCTCCCATAACCTTAGATTCTTGTTAGGCTAGGGAATCAATCTACCGCCACCTTAAAAATATTCAGTGACCCCGCCTCCACCACCTTCTGAGGCAGGGAGTTCCAAAGTCGCACAACCCTCAGAGAAAAAATTTCTTCTCATCTCTGTCCTAAAAGGGTGACCCCTAATTTTCAAAACAATGCCTCCTGGTTCTGGACTCACCCACAAGAGGAAACATCCTTTCCAAATCCACCTTGTCAAGACCGTTCAGGATTTTATGTACGTCAATCAAGTCTCCCTTCACTCTTCTAAACTCCAGTGAAAACAAGCCCCCACTGTCCAACCTTTCCTCATAAGACAACATGCTCATTCCAGGTATCAATCTAGTAAATCTCCTCTGAACCACCTCCAACGCATTACCAGTCACTTGGACAAATGTAAATTAATTAAGGAAAGCCAGAACGGATTTGTTAAGGGCAATAAAAGTAAAATACTGCGGATGCTGGAAATCTGAAATAAAAACAAGAAATGCTGCAACCACTCAGCAGGTCTGGCAGCATCTGTGGAAAGAGAAGCAGACTTAACGTTTCGCGTCAGTGACCCTTAGCTGCCAGACCTGCTGAGTGGTTCCAGCATTTCTTCTTTTTATTTGTTAAGGGCAAACTGTTTAATTAACTTGCTTGAATTTTTTGATGAAGTAACAGAGGATTAATGAGGGTAATGCAGTTAATGTCCAATTCATTAACATAGATGGTAATTAGTTGAGGCCCCGGCACTGATCCCTGTTGCACTTCACTAGTTACAGCTTGCCAACTCGAAAATGAGCCATTTATCCTGACTCTCTGCATCCTGTTAGCCAACCAATTCTCTATCCATGCTAATATGTTACCCCCCAATACCATGAGCTCTTGTATTGTGTGGTAACCTTTTATATGACACCTTATCAAATGCCTTTTGGAAATCTAAATACACATAACTACTAGTTCCCCATTATCCACCTTGCTACTTACTTCCTCAAAGAACTCTGTTGACCAGCCTGTTGACCCTGTAAGGTCCTCCTTACTAACATCTGGAGGCTTGTGCTAAAAATGGGATGGCTGTCCCACAGACTAGTTGAGCAACAGCCTGATGTAGTCATACTCATGGAATCATACCTTACAATGTCCCAGACACCACCATCCCTGGGAATGTCCTGTTCCACCAGCAGGACAGACCAACCAGTGGAGGCAGCACTGTGGTATACAGACGGGAGGGAGTTGCCCTGGGAGTCTTCAACATTGACTTCGGACCTGAAGTCTCATGGCATCAGTCTAACATGCGCAAGGAAAGCTCCTGCTAATTACAACCTATTGTCCCCCCTCAGCTGATGAATCAGTACTCCTCTATGTTGAACACCACTTGAAAGAAGCACTGAGAGTGTCAAGAATGTACTCTGTGTGGGGGACTTCAATGTCCATCACCAAGAGTAGCTCGGTAGCACTAATACTGACCAAACCGGCTGAGTCCGAAAGGACATCGTTGCTAGACTGGGTCTGTGGCAGGTGGTGAAGAGGGAAAAACTACTTGACCTAGTTCTCAGCAATCTACCTGTCGCAGATGCATTTTTGATAGGAGTGATCACCACACAGTCCTTGTGGAGATGAAGTTCCATCTTCATATTGAGGATACCCACCATCATGTTGTGTGGCACTACCACCATGCTAAATGGACTATCAACATCCTAGGGGTTACCATCGGCGAGAAACTGAACTGGACCAGCCGCATAAGTACTGTGGTTACAAGAGCAGGTTGGAGGCTGGGAATTCTGCGGTGAGTAACTCGCCTCCTGACTCCCCAAAGCCAGTTCACCATCTCCAAGGCACAAGTCGGTAGTGTGATGGAATACTCTCCACATGCCTGGATGAGTGCAGCTCCAACAACACTCAAGAAGCTCAACACCATTCAGGACAAAGCAGTCTGCTTGACTGGCACCCGATCCACCACAGTCAGTGTGTGCCATCTACAAGATGCACCCAGCAACCCTCCAAGACTCTTTCGACACCATCTTTCAAACCCATGACCCCTACCACCTAAAAGGACAGGGGCAGCAGTTGCATGGCAACACCATCACCTGCAAGTCCCCCTCCAAGCCACACACCATCCTGACATATGAACTTAAGAATTAGGAGCAGAAGTAGGCCTTTCAGCCCCTTGAGCCTACTCTGCCATTCAATAAGATTATGGCTGATCTGTTTGTGTTTTGAATTCCACACTCCCATCTACCCCCCGATAACCTTTGATTCCCTTGCCTAACAAGAATCTATCTCCCTCTGCCTTAAAAATATTCAATGAGCCCGCCTGCACCACCTTTCGAGGCAGAGAGTTCCAAAGTTGCACAACCCTCAGAAAAAATTTCTCTTCATCTCTGTGAACTTGGAACTATATCACTGTACCTTCACTGTTGCTGGGTCAAAATCCTGGAACTCCGTAACAGCACTGTGGGTGTACCTACACAATATGGACTGCAATGGTTGAAGAAGGTGGCTCACCACCACTTTCAATAAGGGATGGGCAATAAATACAGACCTTGCAAGCGACATCCATAGGAAAATTACGGCACAGAAGGAGACCATTCAGCTCATCGTGTCTGCGTTGGCTGAAAAAACTAGCCGCCCAAACTAATCCCAGCTTCCAGCACCTGGTCCGTAGTCATGCAGGTTACAGCACTTCAAGTGCATGTCCAGGTACCTTTTTAAATGAGTTGAGGGTTTCTGCCTCCAATTCCGTTCCTGGAAGTGAATTCAGACACCCACCACCCTTTGGGTGAACATGTTTTTCCTTGTGTCCCCTCTAAATCCTTCTACCAATCACCTTAATTCTGTGCCCCCTGGTAATTAACCTCTCCGCTAGGGGAAACAGGTCCTTCCTGTCTATATAGGCCCCTTATAATATTGTACACCTCAATTAAGTCACCCCTCAGCCTCCTCTGTTCTAAGGTAAACAACCCTAGCCAATCCAATCGTACCTCATAACTGCAACTTTAAAGCCCTGGTAACATTCTTGTAAATAAAAGCAAAATACTGCAGACGCTGGAAATCTGAGATAAAAACAGAAAAGTGCTGGAAAATCTCAGCAAGTCTGGCAGCATCTGTGGAGAGAGAAGCAGTGTTAACGTTTCAGGTCAGTGACCTTTCTTCAAATTTCAGATTTCCAACTTCTGCAGTATTTTGCTTTTATTTTAGTGTTTAATTCACTGCCACTTCTCTCCCAGGAATGCCTACCTTGAAGAAGTTCTGCTCTTCTCTCTTGACAGGGATTTCGTTTGTCTCTTTTGCCTTGTTCACCTTCATTGCTTTCTATTTCCCTCCTGGTATTTGATAAAGTGTCTACCAAAAAGTTCTGCAGAAGGGTCACTGATCTGAAACGTTAACTCTGCTTCTCTGTCTACCGATGCTGCCAGACCTGCTGAGTTTTTCCAGCACTTTTCTGTTTTTATTTAACATTCTTGTAAATCTCCTCTGAACTCTGTCTAGAGCAATTATGTCCTTCCTGTAATGTGGTGACCAGAACTGTATGCAATACTCCAGCTGTGGCCTAAACAGTGTTTTATATAGTTCCAATGTTACATCCCTGCTTTTGTATTCTATACCTCAGCCAGTAAAGGAAAGCATTCCATATATTTTCACCACTCTATCTACCTGTCATGCCACTTTCAGGGACCTGTGGACGTGCACTCCAAGGTCTCTCACTTCTTCTACCCTTCTCAAAATCCTCCCATTTATTGTATATTCCCTTGCTTTGTTTGCCCTCCCCAATCTTCTGGATTGAACTCCATTTGCCACTTTTCCACCCACTTAACCAAACCATTGATATCTTTCTGGAATCCACAGCTGTCCTCTTCACTATCAACTACATGGCCAATCTTTGTGTCATCAGCAAATTTCCCAATCATGCCTCCCACATTTAAGTCCAAATCATTAATATATACCACTATCAGCAAGGGTCCCAACTCTGAGCCCTGTGGAATGCCACTGGAAAACGCTTTCCATTCGCAAAAACATCGGTCGACTACTACCCTTTGTTTCTTGTCACTGAGCCAATTTTGGATCTAACCTGCCACACTCCCCTGTATCCCATGGGCTTTCATTTTACTGACCAGCCTGCCATATGGGACCTTGTCAAATGCCTTACTAAAATCCATCTATACCACATCCACTCCACTACCCTCATAAACCCTCCTTGTTACATCCTCAAAAACTCAATCAATTTAGTAAGACATGACCTTCCCTTAACAAATCCATTCTGACTATTCCTGATTAATCCGTGCCTTTCTAAGTGGCAGTTTATCCTGTCCCTCAGAATTGATTCTAATAATTTACCCACCACTGAGGTCCTACTGATTGACCTATAATTATTTTGCCTATCCCTTGCACCCTTTTTAAAGAATGGTATAAGATTCGCAGACTTCCAACCTTGCCCGTATCCAGTGAGGATTTGAAGATGCTCCTCAGCGCATCCGCTATTTTCTCCCTGGCTTCCTTTAACCACATGGGATGCAATCCATCCGGCCCTGGCAATTTATCCACTTTCAAGGATGTCGGACCCTCTAGTACTTTCTCTCTCATTATGCTTATCGTATCTAATATTTCACACTCCTCTTTTACTACAATGTCTACATCATCCCTCACCTTGGAGAAGACAGAGACAAAGAGCCCACATCTTCTGCATCCATGCCTAAGTTGCTTTGTACATCTCTGATAGGCCCCACCCTTTCCTTTGTTATCCTCTTGATCTTAATGTACTGATAACATTTCTTTGGGTTTTCCTTGATTTTACCTGCTAATAATTTTTCATTTCCCCTCTTTGCTTTTCTAATTTCCTTTTTTACTTCATCCCTGCACTTTCTATACTTCTCAAGGCTTTCTAAGGTATTAAGTTTTTTGTGATCGTCATAAGCTTTTTCTGCTTTCACTTACCCTGTATGCTTCTCGATAACCAGGGGGCTCTAGATTTGGCTGTACCACCCTTTATCTTGGTGGGGACATGCCTACGCTGTGCCTATAGAATCTCGCTTTTGAATGCCTCCCACTGATTTTCCTTCAAGTAGCTGTATCCAGTCCACTTTTGCCAGATCACCCCTCAGTTTCGTAAAATTTGCCTTCCCCCAATTTAGAACTTTTACTCCTGTTTTGTCTTTGTCCTTTTCCACGATTATGCTAAAAAAACTATTATACCCACATCCACTGAAAGAATTAAAAAAACTGATACAAAATACCTGTTTAACGCTTCTGCCGTTTCCATGTTTTCCATTATTAATTGCCTAGTCTCACCCCCTAAGGGACGAATGCTCACTTTAATTACTCTTTTCCTTTTTACATACTTGTCGAAACCCTTCCTGTCTGAACGAACTGTAATCTGGTAGGACATTATAGTATATGTGAGATTAGTAGCATAACGCAAGCATTTTGAACCAGTTTTTTTTTTTTTACATTTTTGGCCTACAGAACCGTAACAAAGATGAAGGAGAGCCAGAGAATAAACAGCTCCGAGAGGATGAGGATAAGCACGAGGAGGAGGTGAAGCACAGGTGAGCAGATTGTGTTCATTGACTTTATTGTTTATTTCCACCCCATTTTTCCTTTCCTTTTCGCACAGACTCGTACTGTGTTGCAGTTCCACAGGTGCAATTAGGCTTTTTTGACCATTACTCACATGAGTCTGGACAAAGAGTGCAAACGGGCTGCTTGATCACAAGGGGTGTCACAGTTTTCGCCCGATTCAGTCCTGCCTGCCGATCATGCAACAAATGTTCCAGTAGGCATTATAGGAGAGGATCTAGTGTGGATTCCTTAATGCCCCCACAATCAACCAACCAAGGGCACTGAGGCCAATTCAGCTCTGACCAGTGGATGAAACCTGGGACTTCCATGGTCTCTGACCTAGTGCTGAATTGGATTTGCCAAGGAGCCATTAGCCAGGCTGAACCTACAGTTTGTCATTCTCCTTTTACAACAAAACAAAAAGGTATCATGCTGTGCTGCCATTCCTTTGTTAATGTGGTGTGCCAAGTGAAAACGTGGACCATCTGTCGTACAAGTGGAAAGATTTCCACAATTTGACAGTGGGAGGAGAGTCTTCAGACAGCGAAGGGGTGAAATGTTGTGAGTACCTTATTATTCATCGCTCAGCAACATCACTGTTCATTGTTGGCCTTCATATGCAACAGGGGTTTGAATCAAATTATCTTCAAGAATTCCTTTGCTACATGTTTACATTTGCTTGTTCTTCGCCTTGGGCTGCCAGCAACCCTTTGTAGACTTGCTGAAAAACTTTTAGGAATATGGGAAGAGCTTCATTAACCTCATCAAAGCCTTTCTCTTCTCAGATGGAGCCCAGTTGCCCACCATTTCTCAGTCCCGTCTCAGTCCAGGGATGCATCCAATTGTCCCCTGAGCCCATTTTGATCATCTGCTTCAATTTTCTTCCCTGGTAACTTATCTCATGACTTGATGAAGAATTCTCTGCACTTTGATTCTAACTTCCAAATTAACTTGCATCCTCTGATATTTAATCTCTTCATGGTTTGCCAAACCTCAGTCTGACCCTATCATTGTCCCATGCCAAGTCACCTTCTACTTCATTTGTTCATTTGATTTCACCTTCATTTGAACTTCATTTCCATTTCGCACCTCCATTGCCCCTCTGAGAATGCTGATTTCTGTGGCACTTCAACTTGTACCTTCTCTTTTTTTTTTCCCTTCCCATTCTGTGAAAGCTTCTTGGGGCTTTAATCTGAAATCAGAAAGCTGTGTTTAGCTGGTGCGAATTCCACAGTTTTGAGATGCTGGAAAGGAATAAGAACATAAGAAATAGGAGGAGGCCATATGGTGCTTCAAGGCTGCACCGCTATTCAATAAATCATGGTTGATCTTCTACCGCAACTCCACTTACCTGGCCTGAGTTGGAAATGAGTTGTGCAGTGCATTTTGGTTTTAAAGAGATGAGTGTCTAAGGGGTTATCTCTCACTCTTATGGCATCACTTTGGTGTTAGCATGCAGCGTTCTTCTTCCCCAGACCCCACCCCACAATGCTACAATGCTGCGACAGGAGCTCCCCTTTGAGAATTTAGTGTTGGTATATGAGCAGTAACGAAAGAAAGGACTTGCATTTATATACCGTTGTTCACGACCTCAGAATGTCGCAAAGTGCTTTACAGCCAATAAAGTACTTTTGGTAAGTTCCAGGGATGAGGAATTTTAGGTACAAGGTTAGGATGGGGAAGCTAAGGTTGTTCTCCTTGGAGTAAAGGAGATTGAGGGGAGATTTGATAGAGGTGCAGAAGATTATGACAGGTTTAGATAAGATAAACATAGAATAGCTATTCCCATTAGCTGATGGTACATGGACTAGGGGACGCAGATTTAAGGTTTTTGGCAAGGGGGCTGAGGAAGAACCTTTTATGCAGCGAGTGGTAATTACCTGGAACTTGCTGTCGATGAAGGTGGTGGAAGCAGAAACAATGAATAATTTCAAAAGGAAGTTGGGTGGACACTTGAGGGAAATAAATTTGCAGGGCTATGGAGATAGAGTGTGGGTATGGGATAGATTGGATTACTCTGCAGAGGGCCAGCATAGACTCGATGGGCCTCCTTCCATGCCATAATCACTCTATGACTGAAACATGTAATAGATTTGTGGAAGCAAGACCTTTGTAGCATCTTCCCGCACCTTTCTGAATCCTCTCGAAGCATGGTGCATTTACAGTGAATTACCAATTACTTTTGAAGTACAGTGACAGTTGTGTCAGGAAATGTGAGAAGCATTTTGGGGATAACTAAATTCTTACAACAACAATTAGCTGACCGTCAACCTGCTTTTGGGTGGTGCTATTTGAGGGAGGATTATCGACCATCACGCCGGGAGTGCTCACGCTTTTCAAATCGTGCCGTGGGACCCTTGATGTCCACCCTGAACAGGCAGGCAGGACCTCAGCTTAACATCTTATTGGACAAGACAGCGCCACTGATGATGTGGCGCTCCCTCAGCACTATGCTGGACTGTCAGCTTAGATTATGTTTTCAAGACCTGGGCTGGGACTTGAAACCGCAACTTCCTGACTCAGAGCAAGCCTACGTGCATGAATAGAGAAAAGACAAGTGAAGGTGTGGGGTTAGTTATCCATGAATGATGACAGAGTCTCTATCCAAAACAATAACCTGTTTTTTTTCCTGTAAGGTCTACTTTGAGAGGAAGGGAAGAGCATGTTGTAACACCACTGTTTAGAAATGTGTGGAATTCACAATGAACAGAGGCATATTTCTCAACCAAATGGCAGGCTGCTTAATGCCACGTGGAGGCTTGCAGCTGCTCCTGACATTTTACCTTTAAGGGATTTTGAAATCACAGTGCATTGGTTTCTAATCCAAAAGCAGAGTTGAGTGTTTCTTAGAACCACTGTTAGATGTTTTATTGAGGCAATTTGAAGAAATGCCTTTAATTGCTGTGTTGTAAGGTTTTTTAAGTGATCATCCTCAGACAGAAGAAAGAATAAGAAAATTTAAAAGACAGCTCTAACTGAAGTCTCCTGCCCTGCCCTATGCTCTTGCGCCTGTCATTTCTTTTCCCTTTAGATTTTGGCTGACTACCATGCATTTATAAAGGAAGGAAGAACTTGCATTTATTATAATGCCTTTCACCACCTCAGGACGTCCCAAAGTGCTTTGCGACCAATGATGTAAAATCAAGTGCACTGTCACATCTTGCTGAAACCTCTCAAAGTAACTTTGGACTTTTTCTTTATTGGAGGGCAGGGGCTATTCTTAGGTAAGCCATCACAACACCCATTCTGCACCAACAAAATGCGACAAACCGTGAATGAGGTGCTTGACCAGTATATCTGTTTTTGACAGTGTTGTTTGACTGAAGAATGTTGGTCAGGATGCCAGGCTAACTGACTGATCTTTGAAGAGTGTCATGGCAGTTTTATTGTCAAAAAGAACAGGCAAATGGGATCTTTCCTTAATATTCCATTTGAAGAATGGCATCTCCAATAATTAGGAGTGTCAGTCTACATTATCTGCTCAAGTCCTGAGTAGAGTTCAAACCTTTTGACCCTGCGGTATGAGTGCTATCTGCCTTTCAAAGCAACTACGATCACATTCTGCATTCTTTGCACCCCCAAATTCTCTCAAAGTCCAACTTGATCCTTCCATCCTCTTCTACAGTTGCAGCATCTCTGGCTTTCCTTTCCGCTCTAAGGTAAAGTCTGTCTACCCGACCCGAACTCGGCTGCATGTGTCGGGTTGAAATTCCGAGTGCAGCATTCGGGGTCGGGTTGGGCTGGGCTGGACACTGCTTCCGGGAAGTCACGGGATCAGGCTTACCAGCTGCAGGAATAGCCTGCTGCCGGAACAGATGAAGGACATTCGTGTCGGGTCGGGTGCGAAAAAAAATTAAAGGGCTCGGGTCGGGTTCGGGTTGGTTGTGGCCGGGTCGGGTTTTAATTTTATACCTGAGCCAGGTTTTACTCTGAGGTCTGGAATGTGTTGCCTTCCAGCTTCATGGCCTCCCTGTTCGAATTCTTCCGATCTGTTTTCCACCCTTCTCACAATCCCAGTCAAAGCCACATTCTCTGTGATTGTAACTGCAGTGTGCTATCCCTTCTTCTCCACCTCCTCTCCTCTGTTTCATGGGACTGTCTTCACATGGTGCAACTCCTACCTATCCTAATGCAGCTTGCATATTTGATGCAATGGTCTGTTTTCTCACTCCTGCACTTGTTGCCTTTGGTGTTCCCAAGGGTCCATCATTTTTCCCATTCTCTAGGTGCTGGCCCATTGTGATATCATCTGAGGCACAAGATCAGCTTCCAAGTCCTGTTCAACTGTTATCCATGCTTTCACTAACTTATGCATCCCCCCCTCCCTTCCTTCTACCATATACAGCTGTACCTTTAGCTAAGCTCAAGATCTATAGTTCCTTTGCTCCACTTTCCTCTCATCCTCCTTTAAATTTGTCTTCTTGACCAAATCTTTGGTCACCCCTCCTAATTTCCTTATGCGACTGTGAAGTGCCATGGGACATTTTCTACATTTAGGTCATGGTATGCTGATGACATCCAGCTCTAGCTCTCCATTTTCCCTAACTAAACAACCACCTCTGGGCTGTTAGAATGCCTGATCCACAACTTGTGGATGAATCAAAGCTTTCTCTAACTGGAACACCAAAGCCATTTCTTTTCAATCCGACTCATCCAAAAATCAGCTGTCGACATACTGACTTCAGCTGGTCCATCCTCTATCCTTGCTGATCATGGTGGCTCCCACTCTCCAACTCGTTGCATTTAAAATACATGTCCTGTTCTTCAATCCCTCCAAGGTCTTAGCTAACTTTACTTCTAGAGCTGCCTCCAACCTAATATTCCTGCCCACACCCTTTGGTTCTCTGACTTTAGTACATACCCCCATCCGATATTTTCAGCCACTGTGGTGCTACTGTCTGAGACCCATTCCTTAAAGTCCCTCTGCTGTTTTTCAGCTCTCCATTATTAAAACTATACCTACATTTTTGGTCACCGCTATTCACTTTACAACCATTACTTTACCCCTCTGTAACTTGCACTGGGGCTTTTTTTTTCAGTTTTATTCTACTTAAGTTGTCAAATTGCAGAACCTCCATTATCCAGAACAATGGAAAGGGCCACTCCTAGGGATAATGGGAAAATTCCAGATATTGGCTTTCCTCTATGGACAGGGATACCCTATTAACAGGAGTGAAGACAAATAGAACATGAACAATTCAAAGAAACAGTGGAAGGTAGTGTGTTCATCTGGAAGGCTTTGCTCTGCTCGACCTCTGGTGAATAATCTGAATGGCAAATATAGGACCTGCTCTCAGCTGCTCAAACTGCTCACTGCTCCAGGATCATCCTGGAATGCAAAGTTAACCCTCAGCTTCTTTTCTCCACTGCAAACAATCTCCTTAAACCTCTCCCCTGTCTCGCCCACCCTTGCCTCCAAAAATTACTGTGATGAGCTCATGGACTTCTTCGTCATTAAGATCGAGACCATTCGAACCTCTGCCCCATCTCTCCCTTCCACTAGCTCACCTGGCCAAGCTTCCTCTAATGCTGCCCCCTGCCTTAGCCCTGAACTTGCAACTTTATCTTGTTTCTTTCCTATCTCCCCTCATGCCCTCTCTGAGTTCATCTTGTCCATTAGACCTACCTCCTGCTCCTTCGATTCTGTTCCCACTAAAGGGCTGACCACCAACTTCCCCTCCTGGTCCCCATGTTAGCTAATGTTGCAAACAGGTCTTTCTCTTCAGGTGTTATCCCCCTCTCCTTGAAATCTGCTGTCATCACCCTTCTCAAAAAAACCAACCCTTGACCCCCACCATCCTTACAAACTGCTGTCCCATCCCCAACCTCCCTTTCCTCTCCAAAGTCCTTGAATGTATTGTCGCCTTCCAAATCCATTCCCGTCTTTCCCTGAACTCCATGTTTGAACTCCTCCAATCAAGTTTCCGCCCCTGCCACAATACTGAAACAGCTCTTGTCAAAGTCAGGAAAGACATCCTATGTGACTGTGACAAAGGTAAACTTTCCCTCATTGTTCTTTTTGACCTGTCTGCAGGCTTTGACATGGTTGACCGCACCATCCTCCTCCAAAGCCTCTCCACCATTGGCCTGCTGTGTGGAACTGCTCTCACCTCGTTCCATTCGAATCTATCTAATCCTAGTGTTACAACCAACCGCTCCTGTCAAAGCCCCCAATTAAATTATACGATTCTGATTGTGGTGGGACCAACGCATAGTTAATTCAATCCCATTGCTCCACAGAATGGCTAACATATCATTTAAAACTTTCCAAATTAAAGAAAGATCCAGCCGAATTGTACCATCTATTAACCCCCGAATGAGGCTAACCAAACCAGGTGTCTTTAAATCAACAAATTAACTCTTTAATTAGAAGAACTAAATTCTTAAACACTATGAAGATATAAACATTTAAAATAGAAAAATTTAGAATCCTTGCAAATTTACAGTTCAATGTTGCTCGAAGTTCTCGGTGTTGCTCAAAGTCCTCATAGAATGTTGCTTTCCTTCTCCAGCGAATTTCAACAATTAACGACTTGCAAACTCTTTCAATGGAATCAAGCTGACTAGAGTTTTTGAGGGATAAAAGATAGTCACAGTCCCTTCCCTTTCTTCAATTTAAATTACCAGAGATCTCTGTTTTGGCTTGACTTTTTTAGAATTTTGAGAGATAATTAAACAGAATAAAATCCTCTTCCTTCAGTTTAAATGGTTAAGAGTTCTTTTTCAGGTGCGCTAAACACAGCTGTGTCCTCTGTCTCCATGTGTCTGTCTGTTAGAACAAACTCTTCAACTAAAAGCCAGTTCAAAACTGAATTGCAACAAATGTATCGCATGAGACTCACTCCCAATGGTCGTATCTATGGTAACGAGAATGCACCCTTTGAATCGCAGTCTCCAAATAGCTGTTTCTAAGGCAACGAAAATGCACCTTCCTATAACTCCTGAGGCTTGCCGGTTCTTAAAGCAATACTGATCCCTTGCAAGCCTTAAAGGCAAACTGCATATTCCCAAAAAAAACTACTGGTCAATGACACTAGCCAGAGAATCATTTGCAATGGCTTTTCTTCCCGCTCCTGCACTGTTACTTCTGGTGTCCCCGAGGCTGTATCTTTGGCCCCCTCCTATTTCTCATCTACATGTTGTAATGTTCTATATGTTCTATGCTGTCCTTCTGTGATAGCATCCAAAAGCAAGGTGTTAGTTTTCACATGTATGCTGATGACACCCAGCCCTACCTCACCAGCACCTCTCTCGACTCCTCCACGCTTGCTAAACGATTAGACTGTTTATCCGACATCCAATACTGGATGAGCAGAAATTTCCTCCGATGAAATATTGGGAAGACTGAAGCCATTGTTTTCGGTTCCCAAACTCTTTTCCCTGGCCACTGACTTCATCCCTCTCCCTGGCAACATTCCAACATTAAGCCAGTCTGTTCTAAACCTCAGTGTCACATTTGACCCAGAGATGACCTTCTGACCTCATCTTTGCACCATCACTAAAACCACCTATTTCCACCTCTGTAACATCATAAGGACATAAGTAATAGGAGCAGCAGCAGGCCATTTGGCCCCTCGAGCCTGCTCCACTATTCAATAAAATCATGGCTGACCTGATTGTGGCCTTAACTCCACTTTTCTGCCTGTCCCCCAGAATGCTTTACTTCCTTGTGGATCAAAAATCTGCGTAGCTCAGCTTTGAATATATTCAATGACCCAGACTTCACTACTCACGGGGGTTGAGAAATCCAAAGATTAACACCCCTCTGAGAGAAGAAATTCCTCCTTATCACTGTGTTAAATGAGAGTCCTCTTATTTTTAAACTATGTCTCCTAGTTCTAGATTCCCTCACGAGGGGAAACATCATCTCAGCATCTACCCTGTCAGGCCCGCTCAGCATCTTATATGTTTCAATAAGATCACCTCTCATGATTCCAAACTCCACTTGAGTATAGGCCCAACCTGCTCAACCTTTCCTCATAAGACAAGCCCCTCATCCCAGGAATCAACTGAATAAACCTTCTCCGAGCTGCCTCCAATGCAAGTATATCCCTCCTTAAATAAGGTGACCTAAACTGTACACAATACTTTAGGTGTGGCCTCACCAATGCCCTGTACAGTTGTAGCAAAGCTCCCTACTTTTATACTCCATCCCCCTTGCAATAAAGGCCAGCATTACGAACATATGAGCATACGAATTAGGAGCAGGAGTAGGCTACTCGGCCCTTCGGGCCCGCTCCACCATTTAATAGGTTCATGGCTGAACTGATTACTCCACATGTCCTCCTACCCCCGATAGCCTTCCACCCCCTTGCTTATCAAGAATCTAATCTACCTCTGCCTTAAAAATATTCAAAGACTCTGCTTCCACTGCCTTTTGAGGAAGAGAATTCCAAAGACTCTCAACCCTCTGAGAGAAAAAATTTCTCCTCACTTTTATCTTAAATGGGCAACCCCTTATTTTTACTGTGATCCCTAGTTCTAGATTCTCCCACAAGGGGAAACATCCTTTCCACATCCACCCTGTCAAGACCCCTCAGGATCTTCTATGTTTCAATCAAGTCGCCTCTGATTCTTCTAAATTCCAGCGGATACAAGCCCAGCCTGTCCAATCTTTCCTCGTAAGACAGCTCGCCCATTCCAGGTATTAGTCTAGTAAACCTTCTCTGTACTGCCTCCAATGTATTTACATCCTTCCTTAAATAAGGAAACCAGTACTGTACACAATACTCCAGATATGGTCTCACCAATACCCTGTATAGCTGAAGCATAACCTCCCTACTTTTGTATTCAATTCCCCTCGCGATAAATGATAACATTCTATTAGCTTTCCTAATTACGTGCTGTACCTGCATACAAACCTTTTGCAATTCATGCGCTAAGACACCCAGATACCTCTGCATCACGGAGCTCTGCAATCTCTCGCCATATAGATAATATGCTTTTTTATTCCTGCCAAAGTGGACAATTTCACACTTACCCACATTATACTACATTTGCCAGGTCTCTGCCCACTCATTTAACCTATCTATATCCATTTGTAGCCTCCTTATGTCCTTTTTGCAACCAACTTTCCTATCTATTTTTGTGTCATCAGCAAATTTAGCAACCATACCTTTGGTCCCTTGATCCAAGTCATTTATATAAATTGTAAAAAGTTGAGGCCCCAGCACTGATCCCTGTGGCACACCACTCGTTACATCTTGCCAACCAGAAAATAATCCATTTATGCCGAATCTCTGTTTCCTGTTAGCTAGCCAATCTTCTATCCATGCCAATATGTTACCCCCTACACAAGCTTTTATTTTCCACAATAACCTTTGATCTGGCACCTTATCAAATGCCTTCTGGCAATCTAAGTACAATACATCCACCAGTTCCCCTTTATCCACAGCACATGTAACTCCCTCAGAGAACTCCAATAAATTGGTTAAACATGATATTCCTTTCACAAAATCATGTTGACTCTGCCTGATTACTTTGAATTTTTCCAAATGCCTTACTGTAACATCTTTAATAGCTTCTAACATTTTCCCTAAGACAGATGTTAAACTAACTAGCTTGTAGTCTCCCTCCCTGTTTGAATAAAGGAGTTACATTCGCTATTTTCCAATCTAAAAGAATCTTCCCCGAATCTAGGGAATTTTGGAAAATTAAAATTAACGCATCAACTATCTCACTAACCACTTCTTTTAACACCCTAGGATGAAGTCTATTAGGACCCGGGGACTTGTCAGCCTGCAGCTCCAATAGTTTGTTCAGTACCACTTCCCTGGTGATTGCCATTTTCTTGAGTTCCTCCCTTCCTTTCATTTCCTGACTTACAGCTAATACTGGGATGTTACTTGTATCCTCAATAGTGAAGACCGATGCAAAATATCTGCTCAATTCATCTGCCATCTCCTTTATTATCCATTATTAATTCCCCAGACTCACTTTCTATAGGAACAACGCTCACTTTAACTCTTCTTTTTCTAATATCTAAAGAAACTCTTACGATCTGTCTTTATATTTCTAGCTAGCTTTCTCTCGTACTCTAATTTTACCTTCCTTATCAATCTTTTAGTCATTCTTTGCTGTTTTTTATATTCTGTGCAATCTTCTGACCTGCCTCCCATCCTTGCGCAGTTATAGGCTTTTTCTTTAAGTTTGATACTCTAAACGGAAACATTTACAGTGCTGCGGTGAAAGAGCAGGACTAATTGGATAGCTCTTTCAATGAGCTGACATAATGGCATTGGGCCAAATGACTTCCTTCTGTGCTTTACTGTTATAATGATTCATAAGTCAATTGGATAAAAACTCAAATTGGGTAGTGGGTTAGATTTTATTAGTGCATATAGAGATAAATATGCAGAACCAGTTAGACAGTTTGATAAATAGAATTAAGTTTTAAAAATCTGATAATGAAAAGCTGCTAACAGTAAAAGTGACTCTGAAATTGTTGGATTGTTGTAAAAAGCTCAATTGGTTCACTGATCTTTGGGAAAGCGTGTCCGTTTTCTTTTTCTAGTCTTATCTGGTCCCACGCCAATGTGGTCGATTTTTAACTGCCTTCTGAAGTGGCCTTGGAACATATGAATTAGGAGCAGGAGTAGGTCACTTGGCCCCTCGACCCATTTGATAAGATCATGGCTGATCTGAATGTGGCCTCAACTCCACATTCCTGCCTGCTCCCTTTAACACTTGACTCCCTTTTCTATGAAGAATCTATCCAACTCGACCTTGAATAAATTCAGTGACCCAGCCTGTACTGCTGTCTGAGGTAGCGAATTCCACAGACTGACGATCCTCAGAGAAAAAATTTCTCCTCATCTCCATCTTCAGTGGGTCCCCTAGTTCTAGTCACATCCATAAGTGGTAACATCCTTTCAGTATCCACCCTGTCATGTCCTGTCAGGGTCGTATATGTTTCAATATGATCATCTCTCATTCTTCTGAACTCCGATGGGTATAGGCCCAACCTGTTCAACCTTTTCTCATAAGATAACCCCACCATCCCAGGAATCAGTCAAGTGAACCTTCTCTGAACTGCTTCTAATGCAATTTTATCTTTTTTTAAGTAAGGAGACCAAAACTGTACACAGTACTCCAGATGTGGTCCCACCAAGGCCCTGTAGCAAAACTTCCCAATTTTTATATTCTATTCCCCTTGCAATTAACAACAACATTCCATTTGCCTTCCTAATCACTTGCTGTACCAAAGACTAACTTTTTGTTATTCATGCACCAGGACACCCAGATCCCTCCGTACCGCAGAGTTCTGCAGTCTCTCGCCATTTAAATAATCCGCTCTTCTATTCTTCCTGCCAAAGTGACAAGTTCACATTTTCCCACATTATACTCCATCTGCCAAATTTTTTCCTGCTCACCTAACCTATCTATATTTCTTTGTAGACTCTATGCCCTCTTGACTATTTACTTAACTTTGCGTCATCAGCAAATTAAGCTACGATGTATACAGTCCCTTCATCCAAGTCGTTGATGTAGGTTGTAAATAGTTGAGGCCCCAGCACTGCTCCCTGTGGCACCCCACTGGTCACATCCTGCCAACCTGAAAATAATCCCTTTATCCCTACTCTCTGCTTCCTATTAGCTAAGCAATTCTCTATCCATGCTAATATGTTGCCATGAACTCAACTAGAGATGGGCAGTAAATGCAGGCCTGAGTTCTCCTGATGTCCTTGCATCCCAAGAATGAATTTTAACAAAACATAGAATTTTATAGTGCAGAAGAGGCCATACTCCCACCTCAGATCTATGCTGATTCTCCGAAAGAGCTATCCATTTTCCCCATGTACGTTTCAATTTTTCTTCAAATATTCATCCACTTCTCTTTTCAATAGATTCTGCTTTTACCACTGTTTTTGGTGGGGCATTTCCATGTCCTAAAACCTTCTGTATTTTTTTTTTAAGTCTCTTAACTGCGGGAAAAAACTTCATATCCAAAATAAAAACAGAAAATGCTGGACAAGATACAGTAGTCATGTTAGCAAGTGTGGAAAGAAATTTTGGGTCTCTCCTTTTGTCAAGACTGTTTCCTCGAAGGATCAAATGTTAACTTCTCCTTTTCCGCTTTCAGTTGCTGATGGGCAGTTGTATTTTCCAGCATTTTGTTATGTGAAGCTGAAGAATGCTATGATATTCAAGGAGCTGTGTCGATATTTGACAGGGAGAGGAATTGAGGGGCAGGAGAAAGAGCCTAATGAGATAGTAAACCAAGGTCTGTCTGATCTGCTGGCTTAAGTGGATATCAAAGATTGCTTGACAAAATTCAAGGCAGAGAAGGGGAGTTCTCCTGATGTCCTGGCAATATTCCTTCCTCAACAAACTCTGCCCAAAACAGATTAATTGGTCTTCAACTTAACCTCTGTTTATGGGATCTTGCTATGCTCAAAATGGCTGCCACATTTGTCCACAAAACATTAGTCTCTGTACTTAAAAGTAATTTTTATGTGATGGGGTTTGTAATGTGATGAAGCACCATATAAATGCCCCCTTCCCCCTCTTCCTCATTTCATTTCTTTCCTTCCACCTCCCTTTTTTTCCTTTGTCCTCCATCCTTCCAAGCTACACTCTTGCATTCCTAAGCAAGAATTAAAAACAAAATGCTGGAAATACTCAGCAGGTTAGGCTGCATCTGTGGAGAGAGAAACAGAGATAACATTTTGGGTCAATGAACTTTCATCAGAACAGGAAGAAGTTAGATATAATGGGTTTTAAACAAGTGCAGGGGGAGGGGAGAAAGAACAAAAGGGGAAGTCTGTGCTAAGGTGGAAGGTAGGACTGATTAAATGACAAGAGAGATAATGGTGAAAGGCAAAAGAAAGGTGGTATTGGGACAAGTAAAGAAACAAATGATGGGTCTAGAGGACATGTGAATGGGAAAGCAGAATCATTACCAACAGCTTCTGTTCGGAAAAATGGGGTCGGAGGATATGATCTGAAATTGTTGCACTCAGTGTTGATTCTGGAAGGCTATAAAATGCTTAATTGAAAGATGAGGTGCTGTTTCTTGAATTAATTTGAGTTTCATTTTAACAGTGTAGGAGGCCAAGGTCCGAGTGAAAGTGGGGCGTAGAATTAAAACTTAAGGCCCCCAGCAGCTCGGGGCCACGCTTGCGAACTGAACGGAGGTGTTCCGCAAAGCAATCACCCAATTTGCATTTGTCTCCCCACTGTAAAGGAGACCGCATTGTGAGTGGTGAATACAGTTTAGTATTTGAAAGAAGTAGAAGTAAATTGCTGTTTTATCTGGAAGAATGTTTGAGGCTCTGGACGGTGGGAAGGGAGGAGGGGAAAGGGCAGTGTTACATTTTCTTTGCTCCCATGGGAAGGGGAGTGGGGGTGATTGAGGAGTGGACCAGGGAGTCATGGAGGGAATGGTTTCTGGAATGCTGAAAGGCCAGAGGAAGATGTGTTTGGTGCTGGCATCACAATGGAGGTGGCAGAAGTGGCGGAGGATGAGAAAGGAAGACATATCGGAAACACTGGTATGTAAGGAAGGTGGCATCATCAGAACAGATACAACAGAGAAACTGAGAATGGAATAGAGTCCTTACAGGAAATGGGGTGTGAGGAAGTGTAGTCAGTGGCATTATAGTGGATATTGGTCGATAGCCTGTCCCCAGAAATGGGATTAGAGCATTCAAAGAAGGGAAGGCAAGAGTGGGAGATAGACTACATGAAGGCGAGGGATGTGGAAATTGAAAGCAAATTTGATGAAGTCTTCCACATCAGGACGAGAGCAGGAAACATCATCTATACAGACATCAATGTACCAGAAAAAGAGGGGAGGGAGGGGACCTGAGTAGGACTGGAACAAAGAATGTTCTACATATCCCATGAAAAGGAGGGCAGAGCTAGGACAGTATGGTTTTCCAAAGCAACACCTTTTATTTGGAGGAGTGAGTGAAGTCAGAGAAGTTGTTGAATGCGAGAACAAGTTCAGCTAGACAGTGGAGGGTACATACGAACATATGAATTAGGAGCAGGAGTAGGCCACTGAGCCCCTGGATCCTGCTCGGTCATTCAATAAGATCATGGCTGATCAGATTGTAACCTCAACTCCACATTCCCACCTACCCACAATAACCTTTCACCCCCTTGTTTATCAAGAATCTTATCTACCACTGCCTTAAAAATATTCAAAGACTCCGCCATTTGAGGAAGAGAGTTCCAAAGACTCACGACCCTCTGAGAGAAAATAATTTATCCTCATCTGTCTTAAATGGGCAACCCCTTATTTTTAAACAGTGGCCCCTGGTTCTAGATTCTCCCACAAGAGGAAACATCCTTTCCACGGCCATGCTGTCAAGACCCCTCAGAATCATATCTGTTTCAATCAAGACGCCTCTTACTCTTCTAAATTCTAGCGGATACAAGCCTAGCCTGTCCAACCTTTCCTCTTAAGATAACCCGCCCATTCCAGGTATTAGTCTAGTAAACCTTCCCTGAACTGCTTCCAATGCGTTTACATCCTTAAATAAGGAGACCAGTATTGTAAACATTACTCCAGATGTGGTTTCACCAATGCCCTGTATAGCTGAAGCAAAACCTCCCTACTTTTGTATTCAATTTCCCTCGCAATAAATGATCACATTCTATTAGCTTTCCTAATTACTTGCTGTACCTGCATACTAACCTTTTGCAATTCATGTACTAGAAGACCCAGACCCCTCTGCATCTCGGAGCTCTGCAATCTCTCACCATTTAGATAATATGCTTTTTTACTTTTCCTGCCAAAATGAACAATTTCACATTTTCCCACATTATACTCCATTTGCCAGATCTTTGCACACTCACTTTACCAATCTTATAAGCCTTTGTAGCCTCCTTATGTCCTCTTCACAACTTCCTGTCTATTTTTGTGTCATCAGCAAATTTTGCAACCATACCTTCGGTCCCTTGATCCAAGTCATTTATATAAATTGTAAAAAGTTGAGGCCCCAGCACTGATCCCTGTGGCACACCACTCGTTACATCTTGCCAACCAGAAAATAACCCATTTATGCCTACTCTCTGTTTCCTGTTAGCTAGCCAATCTTCTATCCATGCCAACATGTTACCCCCTACACCATAAGCTTTTATTTTCCACAATAACCTTCAATCTGGCACCTTATCAAATGCCTTCTTGCAATCTAAGTACAGTACATCCACCGGTTCCCCTTTATCTACAGCACATGTAACTTCTTCAAAGAACTCCAATAAATTGGTTAAACATGATTTCCCTTCCACAAAACCATGTTGACTCTGCCTGATTACCTTGAATTTTTCAAAGTGCCTTGCTAAAACGTATTTAATAATAGCTTCTAACATTTTCCCTATGACAGATGTTAAGCTAACTGGCCTGTTGTTTCCTGCTTTCTGTCTCCCTCCCTTTTTGAATCCACAGCACATGTTTCTTCTTTAAAGAACTCCAATAACTTGGTTAAACATGATTTCCTTTTGAGGGTAATGGTTGGGCCTCCGTTCAAGGAAGAAGTGGAGATCCCTTAGACCATCCTGGTGGGGGATGGAGGTGTAGAGGGATTGGCCGTCCATGGTGAAAAGGAGACTGTAGGATCGGGAAACTGTTAGTGGGGAAGGCGTGGGAAGAGACTGGGCAAGGGAGAAACAATAGAGGTAGATAGGAAGAAATCAATTCTGTGGGGCAAGAACAGGCTGAAACGATGGGTCTACCAGGGCAGCCCTGTTTTTGGATCTTGAGAATGATTAGAAGTGGGCTGTGAAAGTTTTGGGAACTATGAGGTTGGAGGCATGGAGGGAAGATCTCCAAAGGTAATGTAGTGAGTGATTGTCTTGGAAACAATGGCTTGATGTTCAGTGGTGGGGTCATGGTCCAGGGGAAGGTAGGAGGAGCTGTCAGTTGGCCATTCAACCCACACAAGTTAGAGATCAGTTCGCCAAACAATAGCAGCGCCAGCCTGGTCAGGTTTAATGACAGTATTAATGAGAAAACAGCGCTGCACGTTCAGAGGGAGCTAGGTTAGAGTGAGTGAGGAGAGCAGAAAAATTGAGACAGCTGATGTCATGCCTGCAGTTCCCAATGAAAAGATCTGGAGAGGGTAAGACGCCAGAGGGAGGGGTCTAGATGGAATGAGAATTCTGACCAAGGAAGAAAGGGTCTGCTGTATATGAGTTAGGGAGTTTCTAGCAGGGTACTGAAGGGGATGGAAGAACAACTCAGCATTGTTCCAGACTTGAAATTGATTTTGGGTGGCGGGATGGGAGTGGCTTCGCGTGTGGGAAGAATCTGAGGCCTTTTCTGAGGACTGATCATTCAGGGTCAGAGAGGGAACCATCAGGGGGGATAGTGAAAACACAGCAAAGGGTGAGACTGGAAGGAGGGATACGGTCAGAGGAAAGTGAAAGGGAATCACGATCCGGAGGGGCGTTCGTATTCTCGTTGTTAAAGCTTGCAATCCTTTGTATCTGAAAGGAAGAAAGAGAAGCTTTTTGTTGAAGTGTTGGATGAAGCGAAGAATAAAATTAAACTGCAGAGATAGTGAGTTGGTGCTGCTGAAGTGAGAAGTCGCGATCTTGCATATCACGGTGCATGGCGTCGAGTGTGGATCTCGGGATGTGGTGAGAGCCGTGGTTCGAGGATCGCTGAATGTTTTTGAGATATCTGTAATCATGGTGGATCCCATACATGAAGGGTGGAATTGCAGTTGCAATCCATGTGGAATAAGTCAGAGCCGAAGACAATTACAGAGGAAAAGTTATTTCGTAGGAATGAACTTGCATGGTACAGCGCAATTCACACCCTTAAAATGTCTCAAAGCACTTCACAATCAATGAATTACATTTGGAAGTTTGTTTTTGTATTGTAGAAAATGTAGCAGCCAATTTGCCCACATTAAGGGTTGTTCTCTTTGGAATGAAGGAGATTGAGGGGAGATTTGATAGAGGTGTACAAGATTATAAACAGATTTAGATAAGGTAGACAAAGAAAAGCTGTTCCTATTAGCTGATGGTACAAGGACTAGGGGACACATATTAAAGGTTTCAGGCAAAAGATGTGGGGGAATGTGAGGGAGAACTTTATTACGCAGCGAGTGGTAATGACCTCGAACACTTTGCCTGCGAGGTTGGTGGAACTGGCGCAGATGAATGATTTCAAAAGGAAATTGCATGGGTACTTGAGGGAAATAAACTTAAGGCTACGGGGCTGGATGGGACTGATTGGATTGTTCTACAGAGAGACGACATGGACTCGAGGGGTCGAATGGCCTCCTCTACCATTATGACTCTATGACAAACAGAAATTAGATAAATGCCCAGATAATCTGTTTTAGTTATATAGTTTGAAGGGTAAATTATGACCAGGGCACTGGGAGAATTCCCGTGCTCTTTTTGGGCTAGTGCTATAGCGTACTTTATATCCGCCTGAGAGAGCAGACAAATCCTCGGTTTGACTTATCTGAAAGACGGCACTTCCGATAGTGCAACATCTCTCAGTCCTGCACTGAAATGTCAGCCTGAATTAGATGCTCAAGTATCTTGGGTGGGACTTAAACCAACAACCTTCTGACTCAGGAGAGAGTGCTATCACTGAGTCAAGACTGTTACCTTGATCCAGTCAGATAGCTGAAACCAGCAGTTTATGAATGCTGATGGTGCCTTTTTTTTAAAAAAAAATCAATGTTGTAAAATCTTCTTTTCATTTTTGAACTACTTTTTTTGTTTTTCTCTTCCAGAGAGTTAAAACTCCGTAACTATGTACCAGAAGATAAAGAATTGAAACAACGCCAAGTGCCCAATGCCAAGCCAGCTTCAGGTTAGTACCATGTGTGATGAAACCCATGTTCTAGCCCCTGAAACCCTCTTTCACAGAAACAGAAACATAGAAAGATTAAGGGCATAGAAGGAGGCCATTCAGTCCATTGTTTCTGCGCTGGCCAAAGAAAGATTTCCAGCCTAATTCCACCTTCCGGTTCTTAGTCTGTATCCCTGTAGATTTTGGCACCTCAAGAGCATATTCAAGTGCTTTTTAAATGCAATGGCGGAGGGGGGGGGGTGGTGGTGCGGGGTTCTGCCTTGGCCACCCTTTCAGACAGTGATTTTCAGACACCCACCACCCTCTGGCTGCAACAATTACTCCTCAACTCCCCTCTAATCCTTCTATCAATTATGTTAAATCTGTGCCACCCTTCTCAGCTTTCTCACTAATCTCATTTTAAAATACTGTTGGGCTAGGGCTGACCCTACAGTAGTGGTCCATTTCAGGATAAAGTAATAGACTTACTTAAATATGTGCTATTGCCTACTGATTCATAAGTTTCGGAGAACTTTAATAACTTGATGATAACATGGGAAAACAGTTCTGCAAAGGAAAACCTCTGGACATACGTCATCCTTTTTAATTTGTACTAATGATTCAGAAACAAAGACGGACCTGTAACTGAAGATTTCACTGGTAAAATAGCAATTATATGGAACAAGAGTGAAGTGCGTTAAGATAAGGTGAGTTACACTCATTAGCTCAACAGAAAAATAGCAAGAGGAATGTGCAAAAACTGTCGATAATGCGTGTTTGGATTCGTAAAGGCCTAGATACTAAGCTCAGAATTGACATAAGGGAACAATTGAGGGTTAAAAAAGCAGCATACATTAAGTACATAGACAGCCGAGGAGTGTATGATAAGAGAGAACATGAAGAGATGAGAGAAGTAAAAAAAAAAATTAAGGCAAAGAGGAACTTAAAGTTAAATTATTAAGGAACATAAAATGCCTCCAAGTCCTTAAAATGCATATTGAGCAAGACCAGAAATAAGTTCAGGTGGGAACAGGGGTGAAGTCACAGTAATAGATATTTAAGGAGGCTTAAGGAGGAGGGACGAAGCAAGGTGAAGTTTCTGAAAAGAATTCTGGAGTGAAAGAGTTTCCTACTTTGAAATGAGGTGCCTGAGAGATTGTAAATGGTTCTGCAAAAATAGGTCCAGAATGCTCTGTGAAATTAAGTTGTGACAGGACAAGAAGGTACAGGGTCAAACTAATGCAAGACCAATTTGATGTGACAGTGATGAGCATGTGAGTAAACTAAGGTTGTGGAGGAGCAACAGCTGAGATCATTGATGAATGCCACAAGGGCTCAATATTAGGTTCATTCAAAGGGAATGATATGGCATGGGCCAAATTATCCGCATGTCACGTGACTGATTTCCCCCTCACACCCCAAACCTATCACATTTAATCCAGAATGAAAGGGCTGCAAGTTACAGACAATGTAGGAAAGTTTGGCAGGAGATAGTCCCTCATATGGAGTGGCATATTTCATTGGCTGGATGCCAGAAGATTGTGTTTAATATGGTCATAGGTTATTTTTCCTGAATCTTACCCAGAATTAAACACAAAATTATCAGGGAATTATCCTGTGAAACATTAACCTTTTTCATTTGCATTTATCCTCTATATATTTAAAAAAAAACCTTTGTTCAAATAAACTTCAAAATTAGGGAACAAAAAAGACAACAGCTTGTGTTTATATAGCAACTTTAACAAAGGAAACCATTCCAAGGTGCTTCACAGAAGGGTAATCAGAAAAAATTGACAGTCAAAGAAAGCGATATTAGGAAGCAAGACTAAAAGCTCGGTGAAAGAGGTAGGTTTTAAGGAGGGTCTGAAAGGAGGAGAGGTTTAGGGAGGGAATTCCAGAGCTTAGGGCCTAGATGGCTGAAGGCATGGCAGGCAATGATGGGATAAGGGAAGTGGGGAATGCACAACGCCAGAGCTAGAGGAAAGCATTTTTGGAGGACTGTATGGCTGGAGGGAGTCACAAAAACAAGGAGGGGTAAGGCCATGGAGGGATTTGAACATGAGACATATGAAAGATTAATAAAATCAAATTGAAAAATAGTTTTGCATGTCAGACCTGGTTCAACAACTCGCCCAGGCTCCTTCGATAGCACCTTCCAAACCGTGACCTCTACCACCTAGAAGGACAACGGCAGCATGCATGCATGGGAACGCCACCACCTGCAAATTCCCCACCAAGTCACACATCAGCCTGATTTGGACTGATTCCTTCACTGTCACTGGGTCAAAATTCTGGAGCTCCCAACAGCACTGTTGGAATACCTACACTACGTGGACTGCAGCAGTTCAAGAAGGCAGCTCACCACCACTTTCTCGAGGGCAATTCAGGATGGGCAATAAATGCTGGCTTTGACAGGGATGCTCACATCCCAAGAACTAATATAAGAAAAAATTGTCGCACTCTAGTTAGGGAAGGTAATCTGCCATCCTTACTTGGCCTGGCCTACGTGTGACTCCAGACCCACTGCAATGTGGTTGACTCTTAAAATGCCCTCTGAAATGGCCTATCAAGCCACTCAGTTCAAGGACAATAAATGCTGGCATAGCCAGCGAAGCCCACATCCCACAAAAAAAAAAAGAAAAAATGTCTTGGTGAGTGAATGCACTGATTGCTGTGGTACTGATTGCTGCCATGCAGCCCAGGAATGACCAATGTCTGATCTGTGCCGAGTTGGTTGAGCTCCACCTACACGGAGAGGGAGGGAGAAACCAAACAAGGTTCCTTTTGGTGATCACTAGCAGATAAGACTTGGTGGAAAGTCCAGCGTCTGGTTCAACTGTGAGAGTCCTTCTCGGTGCAGTATTCTAATGGCACTACCACATGATGATCGATTACTTAGACAAGGCACTGTAGGCTGGCAGTGAGTTGACATCTTGCAGGAAGGTGACGAGCCAGATTACTGTGCAACTTTCCCAGTGTCATTTGTTGCTGTATTTCAATTGCTGTTCTGTTCACGGCCACCCAATCTGTGTTTGTACCAACAGTGGAGGATAAGGTGAAGGATCAACTTGAAGCAGGGAAGCCTGAACCAATCATTGAAGAAGTGGTATGTTTGTCTTGTATTGCTACCTCTTACAGTAACTGCAAAATGACTTTCAACGGTCCAGCTTGGAAAGGTTTAGTCATGGAAACTAGACTTGGTGCTCTGGTAGCTCAGTGGGTGAATGAACTATCTGTGCAAAGGAGGTCCCGGGTGTGATCCCAAGTCTGTGCTGGTCTCAGTTGGAACAGAATTGCTAATGTTGTCCCCTTGTTTAAGAAGGGTAGCAGGGATAATCCAGGTAATTATAGACCGGTGAGCCTGACGTCAGTGGTAGGGAAGCTGCTGGAGAAGATACTGAGGGATAGGATCTATTCCCATTTGGAAGAAAATGGACTTATCAGTGATAGGCAACATGGTTTTGTGCAGGGAAGGTCATGTCTTACCAACTTAATAGAATTCTTTGAGGAAGTGACAAAGTTGATTGATGAGGGAAGGGCTATAGATGTCATATACATGGACTTCAGTAAGGCGTTTGATAAGGTTCCCCATGGTAGGCTGATGGAGAAAGTGAAGTCGCATGGGGTCCAAGGTGTACTAGCTAGATGGATAAAGAACTGGCTGGGCAACAGGAGACAGAGAGTAGCAGTGGAAGGGAGTTTCTCAAAATGGAGACGTGTGATCAGTGGTGTTCCACAGGGATCCGTGCTGGGACCACTGCTGTTTGTGATATACATAAATGATTTGGAGGAAAGTATAGGTGGTCTGATTAGCAAGTTTGCAGACGACACTAAGATTGGTGGAGTAGCAGATAGTGAAGGGGACTGTCAGAGAATACAGCAGAATATAGATAGATTGGTGAGTTGGGCAGAGAAATGGCAGATGGAGTTCAATCAGGGCAAATGCGAGGTGATGCATTTTGGAAGATCCAATTCAAGAGTGAACTATACAGTAAATGGAAAAGTCCTGGGGAAAATTGATGTACAGAGAGATTTGGGTGTTCAGGTCCATTGTTCCCTGAAGGTGGCAACGCAGGTCAATAGAGTGGTCAAGAAGGCATACGGCATGCTTTCCTTCATCGGACGGGGTATTGAGTACAAGGGTTGGCAGGTCATGTTACAGTTGTATAGGACTTTGGTTCGGCCACATTTGAAATACTGCGTGCAGTTCTGGTCGCCACATTACCAAAAGGATGTAGATGCTTTGGAGAGGGTGCAGAGGAGGTTCACCAGGATGTTGCCTGGTATGGAGGGCGCTAGCTATGAAGAGAGGTTGAGCAGATTAGGATTATTTTCATTAGAAAGACGGAGGTTGAGGGGGGACCTGATTGAGGTGTACAAAATCATGAGAGGTATAAACAGGGTGGATAGCAAGAAGCTTTTTCCCCAGAGTGGGGGATTCAATTACTAGGGGTCACGAGTTCAAAGTGAGAGGGGAAAAGTTTAGGGGGGATATGCGTGGAAAGTTCTTTACGCAGAGGGTGGTGGGTGCCTGGAACGCGTTGCCAGCGGAGGTGGTAGACGCGGGCACGATAGCGTCTTTTAAGATGTATCTAGACAGATACATGAATGGGCAGGAAGCAAAGAGATACAGACCCTTAGAAAATACGCGACATGTTTAGATAGAGGATCTGGATCGACGCAGGCTTGGAGGGCCAAAGGGCCTGTTCCTGTGCTGTAATGTTCTTTGTTCTTTGTTCAGTAGTCACAGTGCTGTAATTAGTCTTGGTGTTCCTAGATTTGGGAGGAAATGAATCACATTTTGCAGCACTGATGGTTGTGCATTGATTCTTGCTATATGCATCTGTCTGGCCAGCAGGTGAGAATAGAACTGTACATGGCTGTGCCGTCCTGCATGGTTCAATAGCATGCCAACACTCACTGTGTAGACTTACACATGAACGGTTGAAGGGCCCATATGTGGAACTGTACTGGACCATGAGTCAATGCTTTAAACAAGGGGGAGGCAGGAATAAATAAATAGCTAAGACCACAGTTGTTGTGAGGAGGCTGCTTGCTGACACTGTAAATGTCTTTTGTTAACAGCAATATTGATTGGCAACTCATACACTCCCTCCATCACTCGTCTACTGTGGCTGTAGTGTGTACTGTCTACTGAAGGCACTGTAGCAAGTCACCAAGTCTTCAGCAACACCTCTCAAGCTCACAACCCCCACCACGTAGAATAATAATGGCAGCAGTTACATGGGAGCACCAGCACCTTCAAATTTCTTTCCAAGTCATACACCATCATATCGCTGTTATTTCATCGTTACTGGGTCATAATCCTGGAACTATAAAACTTTGTGGGAGTACTTTCAGTACACGGATTGCACCAGTTCAAGAAGAAGGCCAACCAACAATTTCTCGGGTGAAAATACAAATGTGGTAAACAAGTGCTGATCTTGCCAGTAACAACCACTTCCCAAGAATGAATAAAAAAAGTTTTCTTTGAAAGTAAATCTCTTCAGCTTTAACCTCCTTGAGGCTTGGATCCCCTTGCCCCAAAGCTACTGGCCTTTTATGTGACTCCCTCTCTTTTGCTTCAACATTTGAGACTGAAGCCTCATCCCATTTGGCTCCTGAGGCTCACTCCTTAAACCTAATCAACTCTCCGTTTCTCTTCTTTCCTCTAAAAGCCAACTCAAAAGCCACCTTATGTTGACTGGGTTCACTGTTACCGCTCCGAATCTCTCCCCCTATAATCTTGGTGTCCTTTTTTCCTACGCTATTTCCATTTGTATCATGCCTTTTAATTAAGAGTAACAAAGCAATTTATTATATTTGACTTTCTTTGTTCCTTTTATGATGCCAGTTGGGTTGCAATATAAGCAAGGACTTTATGCTTCAGGTGTACAGGGCCTTGGTCCGACCTGATATGGAGTACAGAGTTCAGATGTTTTTTTTCTTCATGGGATGAGAGTGTAACTGGCAAGGCCAGCATTTGTTGCCCATCCCTATTTACTCTTGAGAAGGTGGTGGTGAGCCAGCTTCTTGAACTGCTGCAGTCCATTTGCTGTAGGTACACCCACAGCGATGTTGGGCAGTGATTTCCAGATTTTCAACCTTGCAACAGTCAAGGAATGGCAGTATCGTTTCAAGTCAGGATGGAGTGTGACTTGGAGGGAAACTTGCAGGTGATGCTGTTCCCATGTGTCTGCTGTCCTTATCCTTATGTTGGAGGGAAGGTCATTGATGAAGCAGCTGAAAGTGGTTGGGCCTAGTACACTACCCAAAGGAAATCCTGCAGCAACACCCTAGGGGTGAGATGCTATGAGCCCTTGCAATATTCCAGCAATATGGGCGGCGCAGTGATTAGCACCGCAGCCTCACACCTCCAGGGACCCGGGTTCGATTCTGGGTACTGCCTGTGTGGAGTTTGCAAGTTCTCCCTGTGTCTGCGTGGGTTTTCGCCGGGTGCTCCGGTTTCCTCCCACATCCAAAAGACTTGCAGGTGATAGGTAAATTGGCCGTTGTAAATTGCCCCTAGTGTAGGGAGGTGGTAGAGAATATGGGATTACTGTAGGGTTAGTATCAATGGGTGGTTGTTGGTCGGCACAGACTCGGTGGGCCGAAGGGCCTGTTTCAGTGCTGTATCTCTAAATAAATAAACTAAATAAAAATAAATGCTACTAAAGATTGTGCTCCATTACCGGCCACACCCCTAGCTAAGCTGTTGCAGTTCAGTTACAACACTGGCATCTACCCGACAATATGGAAAATTACCCATGTATGCCCTGTACACACAAAGCAGGACAAATCCAACCCGGTCAATTACTGCCCCATCGGTCTACTCTCTGTCATCAGCAAAGTGATGGAAGGTGTTGTCGACAGTGCTATCAGGCAGCACTTACTCAGCAATAACCTGCTCACTGATGCAGTTCCACCAGGGCTACTCGGCTCCTGACGTCATTACAGCCTTGGTCCAAATATGGACAGAAAAGCTTAACTCGAGGTGAGGTGAGAATGACTGCCCTTGATATCAAGGCAGAATTTTACTGAGTGTGACATCAAGGAACCCTAGCAAAATGGGAATCGAGGGGAAAACTCTCCACTGGTTGGCGTCATACTTAGCGCAAAGGAACTCACCACCTATCGCCCCAGTATGGGTGCAGCTGCAACAACACTGAAGAAGCTCGACTCCATCCAGGACAAAGCAACCCCCTTGGTTGGCACCCCATCAACCACCTTCAACCTTCACTCCCTTCACCATCGCACAGTGGCAGCAGTGTGTACCATCTTCAAGATGCACTGCAGCATCTCACCAAGGCTCCTTCGACAGCACCTTCCAAACCCATGACTTCTACCAAAGGACAAGAGCAGCAGATGCTTGGGAACACCACCACAAGTTCCTCTCCAAGCCATGCCACATCCTGACTTGGAACTCTATCGCCATTCCTTCACTGTCGCTGGGTCAAAATCGTGGAACTCCCTCCCTAACAGCACATGGACTGTAGCGGTTCAAGAAGGTGGCTCGCCATCACCTTCTCGAGGGCAATTAGGGATGGGCAGTAAATGCTGACATAGCCAGCAATACCCATATCTCGTGAAAGAATTTTTAAAAATTAATCTCCAAAAATCACAACCGCCTTTCTTTGTGCAAAGTATGACTCCAACCAGTGGAGAGTTTCCCCTGATTCCCATTGACTTGAATTTTGCTAAGCCTCCTTGATGCCACACTCGGTCAAATACTGTAGTGATGTCAAGGGCACTCACTCTCGCCTCACCTCTGGAATACAGCTCTTTTGTTAATGTTTGGACCAAGACTGTAATGAGGCCTGGAGCTGAGCGGTGCTGGCAGAACCCAAACTGAGCATTGGCGAGCAGGTTATTGCTGAGTATGTGCCACTTGATAACCTTGTCACTGACACCTTCTGTCACGTTGCTGATGCTTGAGAGAAAACTGATGGGGCAGTAATTGGCCAGATTGGATTTGTCCTGCGTTTTGTGGGCAGGACATAAACTGGACAATTTTCCACATTGTTGGGTAGATGCCAGTGTTGTAGCTGTACTGCAACAGCTTGGATCAGTGTATGGCTAGTTCTGGAACCCAAGTCTTCAGTACTACAGTTGGGGTATTGTCAGGGCCCATAGTCTTTCTTGTATCCAGTGCCTTCAGCCATTTCTTAATATCAAGTGGAGTGAATTGAATTGACTGCAGACTGGCATGCATGATGCTGGGGTCCTCAGGAGGAGGCCGAGATTGATCATCCACTCCTCAATTTTGGCTGAAGATGGTTGCAGATGCTCCAGGCTTGTCTTTTGCGCGGTCATGCTGTTCTCCCATAATTGAGGATGTTTGTGGAGTTTCTACCTCCAGTTAATTGTTTAATCATCCACCACCATTCATGACTGTTGTTCACTAATGTCCTTTAGGGAAGGAAATCTGCCATCCTTACCTGGTCTGGCCTACTCGTGATTCCAGACCCTCCGCAATGTGGTTGACTCTTAACTGCCCTCTGAAATGGCCTAGCAAGCTACTCAGTTGTCAAGGGCAATTAGGGATGGGCAACATATGCTGGCCTTGCCAGTGATGCCCACATCCCATGAAAGAATAAAAAAAGTAATTAATCCTGTCTCACTACACAATGTTAAATCTGAAATAACCTGTTCCCCAGTTGGTTCTTCAACATACTGTTAGTACCTGGAGCATTATGGACAGGTCTGGTACAGAGCATCTGTTCATTAGAATGCCCTGGGAATGTTGAGAATTGTATTTGTGTTCCAGTCTCCCAATTACTATCCTTATAATTTCCCAGGGCATTTTCCTAGGTGGATCCTCTATAGCAGATACATAGTGTAACTTCCTGTAATGTCTGCCATTTTGGAGGCACTTCAACTTCTATTTCGGCTTCACCTAACTCAACTGTTCCCCAACCCCTTCCCAAGGAGCAAACTCACTAAATGGTACCTGACCAGCATGGGTTGCCTTTGAATGAGACAAGGGGACCGAGGTGCTTAGCTTCTATATGATACCTGTGTTGGGTTCTCAACTACTTGGTAAATGTCCCATTTGTGACTTACGCTCATGACGATGAAGATCTCCGCACCTTTTTTGTTTTGCATGTTTCAGCCAGGATTATGAATAAGAACTGAAGAATCTCAGCTGTGACTCCAAGATACAAAGTGAAGTTTTCTACAATGTGCCTTGATCCCAATCTCAAAAATGTGACAATTTCTTACCCAGCCATCAGCCATCTTCCAGCCCCTCTGAGTGAGACTGCTCGTTCTTGTGCCAATGCTCAAGTTCGTTTCTTGTTGGACACTGACAGCCAGTAGACATCTTGTAGATTTGGACTGGAATTGAACCCAAGTCCTGGAGGTGAAAGGACAGTGATAGCCTATCCTGTTACCCTTCTGGTTTTCAATATGGTTTTGAAGAGCTGAAATAGTTGAATTTCCATTATTAAATTATTATTAATGTTTTAACCTTACTTTGTAGGATTTGGTGAACCTTGCACCCAGGAAGCCTGACTGGTACGTGACTGAGTTTTCTTTATCTCTCAAGATGATATTTTCGAAAGCAATTTATTTAATTTGTATGCAAGTTAATCTACCTGTCCTACTTAGCCCGTGTGACATTTTTCAATTTGTCACCCTGTCCATCTTGAGACCTTTATTTGATTGCCAAGTTAACAGTGGATTAGAGGGCATTTTCTAAGGATGCTGTGGTGGTAAAGACTTGTTTCTTTTGCAGGGATCTGAAAAGGGATGTA
The DNA here is from genome assembly GCF_036365525.1 of Heterodontus francisci. Taxonomy (NCBI): domain Eukaryota; kingdom Metazoa; phylum Chordata; class Chondrichthyes; order Heterodontiformes; family Heterodontidae; genus Heterodontus; species Heterodontus francisci. The sequence goes on along the minus strand of NC_090375.1, from coordinate 58,534,811 downwards.
GCCAAGAAATTGGAAAAGCTGGAGAAGAGGACACAGAGAGCGATAGCAGAACTAATCCGTGAGTAATTAATGAATTAACTGGTTTCATTGCATTCAAAGGCAGCTGACATTGACGAGTACAAAAGAAAGTTGACAAAACTGATCATGGCAATTTGTTTGCCATGGTTAAGGGTTTAAAACGCAGACACAAATTAAAAATTAGGAAGGCAGTCGGTAGGTTCTTTTTCACCCAAAGGGAAATCAAGTTGTGGAATCAGTTACGGGAATGACATTGAAGTGGACTAGTGGAGGAGGGATTGAGGGAGATAGTGAGAAAGGACTTGGTAGGGTTGATCTATGAAAAAGAAAGAACTTGCATTTATATAGCAGTTTTCAAGCCTTCAGGATGTCCCAAAGCTGTTGTCTTGTAGGAAAGTGGATCAGCCAATGCGCTAACAACAAGGTGCCACAATCAGCAATGAGATAGGTAGTATGTTTTTAGTGGTGACCAGGCAGCCCCCAGTCAGAAAGGTTCTGTCCCACCACAGTCCACCTGCTTCAATGGGTGTTTGGAGCTCAGGGTCATTGTCTGACAGGTGGACTGTAAGACCGCACCAAACAGCACGACAAAAAATGAAAGAAGGTACCAGCCCTTTGTTTTGCAAGCTGGAACATCAGAACCATGTGTCCTGGCCTGTCAGAAGACGTTACACAAATCGATGACTCTCGGAAGACCGCCATCATTTAACAACGAGCTCAGTAGACTCAATGTGGACATTGCAGCACTTCAGGAGATAACGCCTCTCTGCGAGCGGATCTCTAAGAGAGCAAGCCTACACCTTCTACTGGCAAGATAGGGATCCAGAAGAACCAAGACAGCATGGAGTGGGCTTCACCATCAGAAACTCTGCTCAGCCTACAAATGGCTTGGAGCACATACTGTCCATCCGACTGCTCACTGCCTCTGGTCCAGTACACCTACTCAGCATCTATGCTCCAACACTCTGCTCCCCACCTGAAGTTAAAGACCAGTTCTACGAGGAACTCCATAATATCATTAGTAGCATTCCTAATACCGAACATTTGTTCCTGTTGGGGACTTTAACGCTAGGGTTGGGGCCGACCATGACTCATGGCCCTCCTGCCTCGGGCACTATGGCATTGGAAGGATGAATGAGAATGGACAGAGGCTGCTGGAGTTGGGTACCTATCACAACCTCTGCATCACCAACTTGTTCTTTCATACTAAACCCTGTCACCAGGTTTCATGGAGACACCCAAGATCACGTCGTTGGCACCAGCTGGACCTCATCGTCACAAGGCGAGCCTCTATAAACAGTCCAAATCACACACAGCTTCCACAGTGTGGACTGCGACACTGATCATTCCCTGGTGTTCAGCATAGTTAGACTCAAACTAAAGAAGCCACGTCACTCCAAGCAGAAGGGCCGCCCACGCATCAATGCTAACAGAATTTCTTACCCACAGCTGTCACAAAAGTTTCTTAATTCACTTGAAAAAGCCCTTCAAAACACTCCTGCAGGGGATGCAGAGACCAAATGGGACCACATCAGAGATGCCATCTATGACTCAGCAATGACCACCTTTGGCAAACGTGAGAAGCAGAATGCAGACTGGTTTCAATCTCACTCTGAAGAGATGGAACCAGTCATAGCTGCCAAGCGCACTGCACTGCTGAACTACAAGAAAGCCCCCAGCGAGTTAACATCCTTAGCACTTAAAGCCGCCTGAGGCACCGCGCAAAGAACAGCCAGGCGCCATGCAAATGACTACTGGCAACACCTATGCAGCCGTATTCAGCTGGCCCTCCGACACCGGAAACATCAGAGGAATGTATGATGGCATTAAGAGAGCTTTTGGGCCAACTATCAAGAAGATTGCCCCCCTCAAGTCTAAATCGGGGGACACGATCACTGACCAATGCAAGCAAATGGACTGCTGGGTGGAGCACTACCTAGAACTGTACTCCAGGGAGAATGCTGTCACTGATACCACCCTCAATGCAGCCCAGTCTCTGCCAGTCATGGATGAGCTGGACGAACAGCCAACAAAATCGGAACTCAGTAATGCCATTGATTCTATAGCCAGTGGAAAAGCCCCTGGAAAGGATGGCATTACCCCTGAAATAATCAAGAGTGCCAAGCCTGCTATACTCTCAGCACTCCATGAACTGCTTTGCCTGTGCTGGGATGAGGGAGCAGTACCACAGGACATGCACGATGCTAATATCATCACCCACTATAAGAACAAGGGTGACAGCAACAACTACCCTGCTCAGCATAATGGGGAAAGCCTTCGCTCGAGTAGTTTTAAACAGACTCCAGAAGCTGGCTGAGCGTGTCTACCCTGAGGCAGAGTGCGGCTTTCAAGCAGAGAGAGAACATGCTGTTCTCCCTTCGCCAGCTACAGAAGAAATGCCGCGAACAACGGATGCCCCTCGACATTGCCTTCATTGATCTCACCAAAGCCTTTGACCTCATCAGCAGACGTCGTCTTTTCAGACTAGTAGCAAAGATCGGATGTCCACCAAAGCTACTAAGTATCATCACCTCATTCCATGACAATATGAAAGGCACAATTCAGCATAGCGGTGCTGCATCAGACCCCTTTCCTATCCTGAGTGGCGTGAAACAGGACTGTGTTCTCGCATCTACACTGTTTGGGATCATCTTCTCCCTGCTGCTCTCACATGCGTTCAAGTCGTCAGAAGAAGGAATTTTCCTTCAAGATGAGATGGCAGGTTGTTCAACCTTGTCTGTTTTAGAGCGAAGACCAAAGTACGGAAGGTCCTCATCAGGGAACTCCTCTTTGATGACGATGCTGCATTAACATCCCACGCAGAAGAGTGTCTGCAGAGACTCATGGACAGGATTGCGGCTGCCTGCAACAAATTTGGCCTAACCATTAGCCTCAAGAAAACGAACATCATGGGACAGGACGTCAGAAATGCTCCATCTTTTAATATCGGCGACCACGCTCTGGAAGTGGTTCAACAGTTCACCTACCTAGGCTCAACTATCACCAGTAACCTGTCTCTCGATGCAGAAATCAACAAGCACATGGAAAAAATATCCACTTCTATGTCCAGACTAGCCAAGAGGGTGTGGGAAAATGCACACTGACACAGAACACAAAAGTCCGAGTGTTTAAGCCTGTGTCCTCAGTACCTTGCTCTACGGCAGCGAGGCCTGGACAACGTATGTCAGCCAAGAGCGACGTCTCAACTCATTCCATCTTGGCTGTCTCAGGAGAATCCTTGGCATCAGGTTGCAGGACCGTATCTCCAACGCAGAAGTCCTCGAGGTGGCCAACATCCCCAGCATATACGCCCCACTGAGCCAGCGGCGCTTGAGATGGCTTGGCCATGTGAGCCGCATGGAAGATGGCAGGATCCCCAAGGACGCATTGTACAGTGAGCTCGTCACTGGTATCAGAACCACCGGCCGTCCATGTCTCTGTTTTAAAGATGTCTCGACATGAAGTCCTGCAACATTGACCACAAGTCGTGGGAGTCAGTTGCCAGCGATCGTCAGAGCTGGCGGACAGCCATAACGGCAGGGATAAAGAGAGGCTAGTTGAAGAGACTTAGCAGTTGGCAGGAAACGAGACAGAAGTGTAAGGAGAGAGCCAACTGTGTAACAGCCCTGGCAACTAATTTTATCTGCAGCGCCTGTGGAAGAGTCTGTCACTCTAGCATTGGCCTTTATAGCCACTCTAGGCGCTGCTCCACAAACCACTGACCACCTCTAGGCGCTTACCCATTGTCTCTCGAGACAAGGAAGCCAAAGAAAAATTTGAGGAATAAATATTGGCTACAGGACTGGCAGAACTCCTCTGCTCTTTCAATTGTAATGATTGAAAACACTGACCCGTAAATTACAAGAGAACAAATTGATGACACTTAAAAGGTTGTCACGGTTTATTTAAAATGATGACAGAAAATGGTTACAAATTGAAAAGGTTGAGAAAGAAGAGTGAAGAAAGTAGTAAAAAGCATGCTTTGTTACTTTCAGCAAGTAAATGCTTCATCAATATCTCACTGAAATATGTTGTAACTATTAGTAAAACACTCACCCGTAGTGGCCAGCTCCTGTTGATTGTTGGTTCTCTTCCCAGTGATCTGTCGACTCCCTCTGCATGAGATCTCTTTCCAACAATTAGCTGGGTTTTCTTCCCTTGACTGCAATGCTGCTTTCTTGCGACTGCTGCCAAGGTCTCCAATGTGTTCAACCTGTTTATACCCTTTTCAGAGGATGTGATTAGTTTATTGTATTGACAGGCCACACCATCCTATGAAGCTTCTTTGAAAAGCACAATACCCAATTATCCTTTGTTTAAACCTTGATTTGAATTGGCCCAGAAAGTTGTCCGTCTCTCTTTTGCTTTCTCCACTAATTTTCCATTATTTCAAGCCCCTTGCAGTCAGTCTTTTAGAAACAGATGGCACACTGTGCTTCATCTTATCTAAGTTCTACCATCTTTCCAAGGCCACATGTTCATAAATTCAAAACACCAATGTCTCTTGCTTGCCTGTATTTTCTCTGTTGTTTTTCCTGCTAGCGTTTGTTTTTGTATCTCGGCTCAGCAAGTTCAGGTTTATTTTAGAAAGACTGCAATTTGCACAGGAGCTTTTGTTTTCAGTCCAGTTCGTTTTGTTGTAGGGCATGACGAGGAATATGGCCTACACAGCAAGTTTTTTGCCATGAATTCATTTTTAAAATGTTTTTTTTCCTACACAAGGCTCTTATGGGATTCTTTTAAATTTTCATATGAAAGTGCAGATGAGGGCCTCTGTTTAATGTTTCGAAAGTCAGTAACTCTGACAGTGCACTATTCCCTCAGTACTAAAAGCTAGGAGTAAAAAGGGAAGTCATGGGAAACTTTTTCACTTAGCATGGAAGAGTTGTGGACAAGTTACCTAGAATTATGTGCCCAAGTGGAAGGAATGTTACTAGTGGGCCAAGGTTGACATTTGAAAGATATTTCCTGAACCTAACAGTTCTTATATTATGGAATGCTTTACCACAAGTAGTTACCGAGGCAGAAGCTACAATGTAATTTGAAAAGGAATTCGATAAGTATTTGAAAGGAAATGGCTTTAGAGTAGACTGAAAGTCTGTTCCCAGCATTGGTGCAATGGGCTAAATAGCCTGCTTCTGTGCTGTAATTTCTACCATTCTGTGCACTGTGTATCCCTGTAGAAAGTGTGTGTGTAACTGGTCAAGATCAGGATCAGTCTTGACTGTGAGTGTGATGCCAGTCAATTTTGACCAGCCATTGAACAGTTATGATAAAGGTCGCAGAAACGTTAACTCTGCTTCTCTCTCCACAGATGCTGCCTGATCTGCTGAGTACTTCCAGCACTTTCTGTTTTATTTTAATATTGAACAACCTGCAGGCCAACCTCCCACAGTGCCAATCGGGAGTCATTACCGTCAGCAGGGGAGGATGAAGATTAGGGAGAATAAATAAATGTGGAAAAAAGCCACAATTAAACATGGACAACTGGCAGCATAGAACATATACAGTGGTGCTCTTCCATCATTAGTGGACGGGAACCACAAGCAAACTAGATCCTGTGAACACCCAACACACCATCACAAAATATATCTCTCTTGCACTCGCTCTCTCCGTGCTTTCCCTCTCTCCATGCTTGCTGTTCTCTGTCTCATGCTTACTCTCCCACTTTCAAAATGTCTTACTTTCTCACCCTCCCTCAGGCACTCTTCCCGGCATTCTCTTCTCCGTGCGCTCTAACTCTTTCTCACTGTCGTACTGCTTTGCTCTCACTCATTCACTCCTTTGCTCTCAATCTCTCCCTCGCTGTCATTCAGTCACTCTCATTTACAAATACACTCGATTAGTCACAAATGCATCGACTTTATATTACACCTTAAAGCCTGGCTCGAGTATAAAATTAAAACCCGACCCGACAACAGCCAACCCGAACCAGAGTCCTTTAATTTTGTTAAAGTCCGACCTGGCCTGAAAATAACAACATATTATTGAAACAGAAAAAAGATCGTAGATTCAAATAAAAACAATACGAAACAAAACAGTCCAGCCTGACCCGATCCCGAATGCTGGACGCAGAATACGGACCCGACCCGAACCCGACACATGTAGTCCGGGTAGGGTAGCCAGGCTTTATTACATCTGACTTTGTTCAAGTGTGATAATTGAAGCAGTGAGCACTGGAGTCCGCCATCAAGCGGCGGCTATTAGTTTGGGGAGGGGGGGGTGCTGGTAGGGGAAGAGAGAGAAGGAAGTCTGTTCTCAAATTTGAAATAATATTGGGGTAATGTTAATTATTTATTTTCAATCCCACAGGGGAGAAACTAAAAGGCAATGAAGATGACCTGGCATCTGCAGTTGGAGCTGTGAAACAGGAGGATTATGACTCAGAGTGATTCAGGTTCTCACATGGACAGTAGGGGTGAAGGCCAGCCACAAACCAGCTGACTTCTGGGAATAGGAACACTGCCATATCATCTGGAGTCTTCTGTTCACCTCAGAAGGAAACCAACTGGGTGCTCACAATAAAGAGCAAGGAGGCCATTCGACCGTCCTTCCAAAAAGATCCTGCAGTCGTCTGCACCGTGATTGTCCTGAAGTTTATTCAGTGATTCCAATGTGTCTCCCGCCTTACCTGGAATTCCATTCCACATGTTGATGTGTGAAGAACTTCAATCCTAAACTTGCTTGTCCCTTTGTCACGGTTTATCTTGACATGTCCCAGGATTTACTTTTTCTATGTCATTTACTATGCTCTACACCTTCGCTAGATTCCTATCAGTTACATCCTTTCCAAGACAAAGAGACAGATTTTTCTTATAACTCCTTCTGATGCTAGAGATCAGCCTCTTAGATTCTTCTCTGCACCGACTGCAGGGGTTGGATGACTCTTTCATGTCTTGCTGACCAGAGTTGGACACAGTAGTCGGTGCAGTCTGACCAGAGTACTGTGCAGTTATGCACAAGCAGTTGTTCACTTTGGAGTGCTGTCTCATTTTTGTACATTCTCTCCCTGTTTCTCAAGTGGTGAAACCTACTAACCTTACCGCAAAGCCTATCTGACACCTGCAGCATAATTAACTTCCCCGAGAGACAATTAATGTATCTTTATTATCATGCTGTCTGCCTTCAGCTCACCTGGTCCTACAGGAAATCGTATCGATTTGTTGTGAATTGGAGGGTGGAAGAATGGGGCTGTGAGGTCATACAAGAACCAAAACTTGTATCGGGATCTGAAAAGTTAAGCCTGCACCATTAAAACCCATTGCAATCGCAGAATGTAATTCATGCCAGTGGTTGCATACCTATAATCTGAGCTCACTAATAAACTTCTCTAAGGTTTAAACATAACATAAATCTGCAAAGATTGAATATCTGAAACAAAAAGAAACCCCAACTAGCTGAAGTACAGGGTATGCCAGGCAGTATGTGGAAAAGGAAAGGCAGGTAAAGACCCTCCATCAGAAATGGTGAAGAGTCCGTACCCTGAATGTTGCCACGTGGGCGGAACTGCTGTATGTTCCAGCAATTTTACTTTTAAAAGGTGCGAGTTTCATCTTGAGTTTCAGCCCAGCATGTTATTATGTGGTATATCTCTTTCTTTATATCTGTGAAGATTGTAAGCCTCTATCCTGTGTGTGTGTCTGTAATCCTCTGTGTGGGGATGCGTCAGTGTCTGTCTGCTTGTCCCTGTATGAGAGTTATGTCCACAACTCACTCCCTCTTTGTTTATGTGTGCTGTTGCCATGAGTCAGAATTGGGGTTTCACTAAATAGATTACCCCCTTGTTTACTGGTTGTCCTCTCTACTCTGTGATGTTTTGAACAGTTCTTTCCCTACATTTTGTATAAAATGCTGCACCAATTTATAATAAAACAAGTATAAACCAAATCTACTGGGTTACAGTGAAATAAACCAGGCTGATTTTTGAAGTAAGTGATTAGTCAAATAATCTCAACCAGGACTGTTCAGACTTCAGCACATGAGCCAAGCCCAGTCTACCAGGCCTATCCCATCAGCCCTGACAACCTGACCCATAGGGACACCTGCATTCCTCTAGCCCTGACAACCTGATTCATATGGACACCTGCATTCCACCAGCCCTAACAACCCAACCTGTAGAAGCCAAGCACAGTCGACCAGTCCTGACAACCTCATCGGTAGGGTCACCCATATTCCACCAGCCCTAACAACCCGACCGGTAGAGGCCACCAGCAGTCCACCAGTACTGGCATTCTGACACATAAAGCCAGGGCAGCTACGATCTATTTGATTTGTGTTAGTACCCTTTTAGAGATGAGAAGTAAATCTTATGGAGGACGAAGAATGGCAGAGATCCTAAATGAGTAGATTGCTTCAGTTTTTTTTAGATAGAACTACATAGAATATACACCACAGAAATAGGCCAGGTGTTTATACTCCACATGAGTCTCCTCCCATTCCATCTGCCTCATCTCAGCTTTTCAGCATATTTTTCTATTCCCTTTCTCTCATGTACTCAAGTTTCTTTTTAAAAGCATCCAAGCCACTTGCCTCAAATACTTCCTGTAGCAGCGAGTTCCACATTCTAACCACACTGAGTAAAGAATTATCTCCTTTTTTCCTTGTTGGATTTATTAGTAACTACCTTGTATTTATGGCCCCTTGTTTTGAATTCTCCTACAAGTAAAAATATTCTTCCACATCTACCTTGTCCAACCTGTTCATAATTTTAACAGCCTCTATCAAGACACCTCTAGGTCTTCACTTTTCTAAAGTAAAAAGCCCCGACCTATTATTTACAGCGGAGTTTGGTAGTGGGAACAAAAGGGTACAAGAGGAGGAGCTGTGGCTATTAGGGTGACTATGGATAAGGAAGTAATACTGTAAAAGATGGAGTTCAAGTGGAAGGGGCACTTGAGCCTAATGGTTATATCCTAGCATGCTGAGGCAAGTCAGAGATAATAGCAGAGGCTCTGAGCGCAGTCTTTCAAACATTGTGGGATATGGAACAGAGTCATAGAGAAGATTGCAGGGTTGCCAATTTAACATTTCTGTTCAAAAATGGAGAAAGTAATAAACTGGGTACCTCATGGTCAGTCAGCCAAACGTTACTAATGCATAATCGTAGAATCACAGAATTGTTACGGCACAGAAGGAGGCCATTCAGCCCATCGTGTCTGCACTGGCTCTCCGAATGAGCAATTCACCGAAAGCCATTCCCCTGCCTTCTCCCCGTAACCCTGCTCATTCTTCAGAAAACAGTCTAATTCCCTTTTGAAAGCTTCAATTGAACCTGCCTCCACCACACTCTCAGGCAATGCGTTCCAGACCTTAACCACTCCCCGCATGAAAAAGATATTCCTCATGTTGCTTTTGCTTCTTTTGCCAATCACATTAAATCTGTGCCCTCTCATTTTCGATCCTTTCACGAGTGGAAACAGTTTTTCCCTATTCGCTCTGTCCAAACCCCTCATGATTTTGAATACCTCTATCAAATCTCCTCTCAGCCTTTTTCTCCAGTCTATCTTTATAACTGAAGTTCCTCATCTCTGGAACCATGCCCATGAATCTTTTCTGTACACTCTCCAATGCATTCACATCTTTCCTAAAAGTGCAGTGCCCAGAACTTGATGGAATACTCCAGATAAGGCTGAACTAATGTCTTATACAAGTTCAACATAACTTCCTTGCTCTTGTACTCTTCCTATTAATAAGCCTAGGATACTGTATGCTTTATTAATAGCTCTCTCAATCTGTCCTGCCGCCTTCAATGACTTGTGCACATATACCCCCAGGTCCCTCTGCTGCTGCACCCCCTTTAGAGTTGTACCTTTTATGTTGTGTCTCCATGTTCTTTCTACAAAAATGAATCGCTTCACATTTCTCCACATTGAACTTCATCTGCCGCATACCTGCCCATTCCACCAACTTAGTGTAGAACTTCAAAAGGACATAGCCATCTTCCTCACAGTTCACAATGCTTCCAAGTTTTGTATCATGCGCAAATTTTGAAATTGTGCCCTTTACACCAAAGTCTAGGTCATTAATATATTATCGGGAAGAGCAAGGATCCCAACACTGACCGCTGAGGAACTCCACTACAAACCTTCCTCCACCCAGAAAAACATCCATTAACCACTACTGTTTCCTGTCACAGCCAATTTCTTATCCATGTTGCTACTGCCCCTTTTATTCCATGAGCTATAACTTTGCTCACAAGTTTGTTGTGCAGCACTGTCTCCAATGCCTTTTGGAAGTCCATGTACAAACTCTCTTCAAAAAAAATTCCAGCAAGTTCGTTAAACATGATTTTCCCTTAATGAATCCATGCTGGCTTTCCTTAATTAACCCGCATTTCCATGTGGTTATTAATTTGGTCCCAAATTATTGTTTCTAGAAGTTTCCTCACCACCAAAGTTAAACTGACTAACCTTTGGTTGCTGGGCTTATCTTTACACCTTTTTTTGAACAAAGGTGTAACATTTGCAATTCTCCAGTTTTCTGGCACCACCAGAGTCTAAGGTAGACAGAAAAAGTATGGCACTGCCTCCAGAATTTCCACATTCACTTCCCTCGGTATCGATGCATCTCATCTGGCCATGGTGCTTTATCAACTTTAGGTACAGACAGCCTATCTGATACCTCTTCCTTATCAATTTTAAATCCTACTAGTGTACTAATTACCTCCTCTTTCATTGTTGCCTGGGTAGCATCTGCTTCCTTGGTAAAGTCAGATACAAAGTATTCATTTAACACCTCAGCTATTCCCCCTACCTCCATGTGTAAATTCCCCTTTTGGTTCCTAATTGCCCCTACTCCACCTTCTATCACCCTTTTACTATTTATATGCCTATAGAAGACTTTGGGATTCCCTTTTATGTTAGCTGCCAGTCTCTGTTCATACTCTCTCTTTGTTTCTGTTATTTGCTTTTTCACTTCCCCTCTGAACCATCTATATTCATCCTGGTTCTCCATTATATTATCTACCTGACATCTATCATAAGCACATTTTTTCTTCAGCTTCATCTCAATCTCTTTTGTCCTCCAGGGAGCTCTGGATTTGTTTGTCCTACCTTTCCCCTTCGAGGGAATATACCTTGACTGTGCCGGAACGTAAAGGCCTGCTTAAGTCACAAAAAAAACCCAACCCGGCCCGAGTCCCTTCATTTTCCCCCCGAACCCGATCCGACCACCGCAATATTCCCTTTATTTAACATCCGAGTCCCAATCTTCAGGAAGCTGCAGCATGCTCACATGCTCAATGTGAAGACTCAGAGTTTCCCTGCTTGACATCCTAGACTCGCAGCTCAGGTAAGTTTTTTTTTCCCTTTAAGCACTTACCGGCAATTCTTACTGTGTGTGTCCGACCCGAGCCCGACGGCCGGACACGGAAGAGCTGCCCGGCCCGACCTGAACCCGACACATGTCGGGTCCCGTCTGGTTCGGGTTGGGTAGCAGGCTTTTACCGGAACTAACTCCTCTTTGAAGGTAGCCACAGTTGTTCCTACCAACCTTTGATTCCAATTTATTAGGTTCCGATCCATTCTTACACCATTGAAGTTGGCTTTCCCCCAGTTAATTCTTACTCTAGATTGTTTGTCCTTTTCCAAAACTGACCTAAACCTTATGATATAATGATCACTGTCCCCTAAATGTTCGACTGATATTTGATCCACTTGGTCCACCTCATTCTCAAGAACCAGGTCCAGCGGTGCCTCCCCTCTCATTAGACTGGAAACACACTGCTGTAGAAAATTTTCCTGAGCACCCTTTAGGATCTCTTGCCCCCCTCTCTGCCCTTTACACTACTAGTATCCCAGTCTATATTTGGATAATTAAAATCCCCCATTATAACTACTCTATAGAATCATAGAAAGTTTAAGGCACAGAAAGAGGCCCGTTGTGTCTGTGCTGGCCGAAAAACGATCCTATTCTAATCCCACCTTCGAGCATTTGGTCTGTAGCTCAGCGGATTATGGCCCTTGAGGTGCATATCCAGACTCCATTTGAATGAGATGAGGGTCTCCGCCTCAACTACCCTTTCAGGCAGTGAGTCCCAGACCATCACCACCCTCTGGGTAAAAAAGCATTTCCTCATCTCGCCTCTAATTTTTCTACCAATTACTTTAAATCTATGCCCCCTCGTCACTGACCTCTCTGCTACGGTGAATAGACCCTTCACCTCCACTCTATCCAGGCCCCTCAAAATGTTGTACATTTCAATGAGATCTCCCCTCAGACTTCTCTGTTCCAAGGAGAACAACCCCAGCCTATCCAATCTTTCCTCATAGCTGCATTTTTCCAATCCTGGTAATATCCTCAAAAATCTCCTTTGTACCCTCTCCAGTGCAATTACATCCTTTATGTAATGAGGTGACCAGAACTGCACACAGTACTCAAGTTGTGGCCTAACCAATGAGTTATACACTTCCAGTATAACTTCCCTGCTGTTGTATTCTTGCATCCCTCTATAATTTCCTTGCAAATTTGTTCCTCTTCATCCTTTCCACTCGGTAGTGGCCTATAGACTGCATCGAGCAATGTAATTGTACCTTTTTTATTCCTTAGCTTTAGCTAAATAGATCCGTCCTTGTTCCCTGAGAATATTCTCTCTCTCCAGCACTGCAATGCTCTCTTTAATCAATATTGCCACTCCTCCCCCTTTTCTTCCTTTACTATCTTTCCTGAACACTTTGTATCCAGGAATTGTTAACACCCTGTTTGCCGCCTTTGAGACAGGTCTCTAAGAGCCACAACATCATATTTCCACGTGTTAATCTGTGCCTGTAATTTACCAATCCTATTAACCACACTCTGCATTCACATTGATAAACATTAACCCTGATTCAGACTTGATTACTTTCTTCCCTACTCTGACCCCACCTAATAACTTACTATTCCCTTCTTTCATGCTATCTATCTCTCTCAGTATTCTGTGCACTTTGGTATTCCTCTCTGTTTCCTCCTGGTTTCCACACCCCTGCCAAGTAGGTTTAAACCCCAAAAGCACTAGCAAATCGCTCCACCAGGAAATTTGTCCCAGTTCTGTTCAGGTGCAACCTGTCTGGCCTGTACAGGTCCCACCTTCTCCAGAACTGGTCCCAGTGTCCCAGGAATCTAAAGCCCTCCATCCTGCACCATCTACCCAGCCACACAATCATCTGCACTATTCTCCTATTTCTATACTTAGTTGCGCGTGGTACTGGGATAATCTGGAGATTACTACTTTTGAGGACCTGCTTGCTTATTTCTTAACGAGCTCCCTGAACTCTGCCTGCAGGACCACATTCCTCTTTCTACCTATGTCATTGGTACCAATGTGAACCATGACTGCTGGCTGTTCACCCTCCCCCCCTCAGGGTGCTCTGCAGCCTTTCAGTGACATCCTGGACCCTGGCACCAGGGAGGCAACACACCATCCTGGATTCATGTCTACAGACACAGAAATGCTTGCCTGTTCCCCTGACTATCGAATCTCCCATCACTATTGCTCTTCCAGTATTCCTTGTGCCCCCATGTGCAGCTGAGCCACGCTTGGTGCCATGGCCTTGGCTCTGGCTGCACCCCCCCAGATGAACCATCACTTTCCTCCGTATTCAGAACTGAATATCAGTTGGAGAGTGAGATGCACTCGTGGGTCTCCTGTGTTACCTGCCTGTTTCTTCTTGACTGTCTGGCAGTCACCCATTCCCTCTCTGCCTGCCGACTCTTAAACTGCAGGGTGTTCGCATCTATAAACGTGCTATCCACGAAGTTTTTATCCTCGCGGATGCTCCGCAGTGACGCCAGCTGCTGCTCAAGTTCCGAAACCTGGAGCTCAAGCTGCTGCGACTGATGACACTTCTTACACATATGGTTATCCAGAAGCGTCCTGGAGTTCCCACACAGCACAGGATGTACACCCCAGAGGATAGAGCAGCCTTTCCATTCCTGTATCTATTAGATAATAAACCTTGGTACTACAAATAAACCCTGCTACTACTAATACACCCTACCAATAGTAGTAATAACCTCACTACTGCGAATGCTAAACTTTACCAATACTAATTAACTGTACCCCAAGCTGTTCAAATCAGCCTGGGAGGAAATAGCGGAAGGTCTGACCATTTTTCAATCTTCACTTGATACAGGTGTGGTGCCGGAGGATCAGAGGGCTGCTAACATTGTACCTTTGTTTAAAAAGGGAGTGAGGGATAGACCGAATAATTACAGGCCAGTCAGTCTAACCTCAGTCGTGGGAAAATTATTGGTATCTATTCTGAGAGACAGGATAAACTGTCACTTAGAAAGGCACAGGTTAATCAAGGATAATCAGCATGGATTTGTTAAGGGAAGATAGTGTCTGACTAACTTGATCGGATTTTTGAGGAACTAACAAGGCGGATTGCTGAGGGTAGTGCAGTTGATGTGGTCTACATGGATTTTAGCAAGGCTTTTGACAAGGTCCCACATGGCCAACTGGTTAAAAGAAAAAGCCCATGGGATCCAGAAGAATGTAGCAAGCTGGATACAAAATTGGATCAGTGGCAGGAAACAAAGGCTAATTGTTGATGGGTATTTTTGCAACTGGAAGGCTGTTTCCATTGGGGTTCAGCAGGGCTTAGTACTAAGTTCCCTGCTTTTTGTAGTATATTTTATCAATTTGGACATAAATACAGGGGGCATAATCAAGAAGTTTACAGACGATACCAACATTGGCCGTCTGGTTGATAGCAAAGAGGATAGCTGTAGACTGCAAGAAGATATCGGTGGAATGGTCAGCTGGGCAGAAAAGTGGCAAATGGAATTTAACTCTGAGAAGTGTGAGGTAATGCATTTGGGGAGGTCGAACTAGGCAAAGGAATACACAATTAATGGGAGAATACGGAGAGGTGAGAAGTGAGGGAACTTGGAGTGAATGTCAACAGATCCTTGAAGGTAGCAGGACAGGTTGATAAGGTGGTTAAACAGGCATATGTCATAGAATTATGCAGCACAGAAACAGGCCATTCGGTCCATCGTGTCCGTGCTGGCCGCCAACACCTAATTCTAATCCCTTTTTCCAGCACTTGGCCCATAGCCTTTTATTCTATGGCATTTCAAGTGCTCATCTAAATACAACTTAAATGTTATGAGGGCTCCTACCTCTACCACCCCTTCAGGCAGTGTGTTCCAGATTCCAAACACCCTCTGAGTGAAAACTTTTTCCTCAAATCCCCTCTCAACCTCCTGCCCCTTACCTTAAATCTATGCCCCTTGGTTATTGACACCTCCGCTAAGGGAAAAAGTTTCTTCCTATCTATGCCCCTCATAATTGTGTTTACCTCAATCAGTTGCCCCCTCAGCCTTCTCTGCTGTAAGGAAAACAACCCTAGCCCATCCCACCCCTCTTCATAGCTGAAATGCTCCAGCCCAGGCAACATCCTGGTGAATCTCCTCTGCACCCTCTCCAGTGCAATCACATCCTTCCTATAGTGTGGTGACCAGAACTGTACACAGTACTCCAACTGTGGCCTAATTAGCATTTTATACAGCTCCATCATAACTTCCCTGCTCTTATATTCTATGCCTCGGCTAATAAAGGCAAGTATCCAATATGCCGCCTTAACCACCTTATCTATCTGTGCTGCTGCCTTCAGTGATCTATGGACAAGTACACTAAGGTCCCTCTGTACTTCCTAGGGTCCTGCCATCCACCATATATCCCTCACCTGTTAATCCTCCCAAAATGTATCACCTCACACTTCTCAGGATTAAATTCCATTTGCCATGCTCTGCCCATCTTTGGTTAATCCCTGCCTCTCCAAATGGAGATTAATCCTGTCCCTCAGAATTTTTCCAATAGTTTCTCTACCACTGATGTTAGACTCACTGGCCTGTAATTACCTGGTTTATCCCTACAATCCTTCTTGAATAATGGTACCACATTCGCTGTCCTCCAGTCCTCTGGCACTTCTCCTTTGGCCAGAGAGGATTTGAAAGTTTGTGTCAGAGCCCCTGCAAACTCTTCCTTTGCCTCACATAGCAGCCTGGGATACATCTCCTCTGGGTCTGGGGATTTATCCACTTTTAAGCCCACTGAACCAGCTAATACCTTCTCCTTTTCAATGCTAATTTGTTCAAGTATATCAAAATCCCCCTCCCTGATCTCTACACCCACATTATCCTTCTCCATAGTGAACAT
Source organism: Heterodontus francisci (assembly GCF_036365525.1). Classification (NCBI taxonomy): domain Eukaryota; kingdom Metazoa; phylum Chordata; class Chondrichthyes; order Heterodontiformes; family Heterodontidae; genus Heterodontus; species Heterodontus francisci. Next base: position 58,518,652 of record NC_090375.1, on the reverse strand, counting down.
AGATGAAAAGTATTCATTTAAAACCTCAGTTCTGTCCTCTGGGTCCACACGCACATTGCCACTTTGGTCCTTAACGGGCCCTACTCTTTCCCTGGTTATCCTCTTGCCCTTAATATACTTATAAAATGCCTTAGGATTTTCCTTTACCTTGCCCGCCAGTGTTTTTTCATGTCCCCTCTTCACTCGCATAATTTTTTTTTAAGTACCCCTACACTTTCTATCCTCCTCTAGGGCCTTTGCTGTTTTCAGCCCTCTGAATCTGCCATAAGCCTCCTTTTTTTCCCTTCTCCAATTCTCCATATCCCTTGACATCCAGCGTTCCCTGAACTTATTGGTCCTAACCTTCACCTTTACGGGAACATGTTGGCCCTGAACTCTCACTGTTTCCTTTCTGAATGACGCCACTGGTCTGATGTAGACTTTCCTACAAGTAGCTGCTTCCAGTCCACTTTGGCCAGATCCTGATTTATCATATTGAAATCGGCCTTTCCCCAATTCAGTACCTTTTTTTCCTTTTCCATAACTACCCTAAATCTTAAGGAGTTATGGTCACTATCCCCGAAATGCTCTCACACTAACTCTTCTACCACTTGTCCAGCTTCAGTGGCGGCGCAGTGGTTAGCACCGCAGCCTCACAGCTCCAGCTACCCGGGTTCAGTTCTGGGAACTGCCTGTGTGGAGTTTGCAAGTTCTCCCTGTGTCTACGTGGGTTTTCTCCGGGTGCTCCGGTTTCCTCCCACAGCCAAAAGACTTGTAGGTTGGTAGGTAAATTGGCCATTATAAATTGCCCCTAGTATAGGTAGGTGGTAAGGAAATATAGGGACACGTGGGGATGTGGTCGGAGTATGGGATTAGTGTCGGATTAGTATAAATGGGTGATTGATGGTCGGCACAGACTCGGTGGGCCGAAGGGCCTGTTTCAGTGCTGTATCTCTAAAACTAAAACTAAATTCCCTCAGATTAGGTCCAGTACTGTCCCTTCTCTTGTAGGATTTTCTACGTGCTGGCTCAAAAAGCTCTCCTGGATGCACTTTAAGAATTCTGCCCCCTTTAAGCCTTTTGCACTAATACTAACCCAGTAAATATTGGGGAAGTTGAAATCCCCTACTATTATTACCAAAGAACAGTGCAGCACAGGAACAGGCCATTCGGTCCTCCAAGCCTGCGCTGATCATGATGCCTGTCTAAACTAAAACCTTCTGCACTTCCGGGGTCCGATTTCCTCTATTCCCATCCTATACATGTATTTGTCAAGATGCCTCTTAAACGTTGCTATTGTACCTGCTTCCACCACCTCCCCCGGCAGCAAGTTCCAGGCACTCACCACCCTCTGTGTAAAAAAACTTGCCTCACACATCCCCTCTAAACTTTGCCACTCACACCTTAAACCTATGTCCTCTAGTAACTGACTTTTCCACCCTGGGGAAAAAGCTTCCGACTATCCACTCTGTCCATGCCACTCATAACTTTGTAAACCTCTATCATGTCGCCCCTCCACCTCAGTCATTCCAGTGAAAACAATCCGAGTTTATCCAACCTCTCCTCATAGCTAATACCTTCCAGACCAGGCAACATCCTGGTAAACCTCTTCTGTACCCTCTCCAAAGCCTTCACATCCAAATTACCCTATTATTTTTACACCTCTCTGAGATTTGCCTACATATCTGCTCCTCTATCTCTCCCTGACTGGAAGCTTGTAGTACACTCACAGCAAAGTGATTGCCCCCTTTTTATTTTTAAGTTCTACCCATATGGCCTCATTTGAGGAACCTTCTAAGATATCATCCCTCCTTACTGCAGTAATTGAGTCCTTGCTCAACAGTGCAATGCCACCTCCTCTTTTACACCCACCTCTGTCACGCCTGAAGATTCTATACCCTGGAATATTAAGCTGCCAGTCCCGCCCTTCCCTCAACCATGTCTCTGTGATAGCAATAAGATCATATTCCCATGTGTTAATCAACGCCCTCAATTTATCTACCTTACTTTTAAGACTTCTTGCGTTAAAATAAATGTAATCCAGCCTTGCATTATTCGCTTGTGCCTTAACAGGTCTATATTTGCTCTGCCTTCCAGATTGGCTTAGTTTCTCTTCTATATTTGGCTGTGCATCACCCCCTACTGCACCTCCACTCTGTATCCCATCCCCCTGCCCAATTAGTTTAAAACCCCCCTTCCCCCTTCCCCCTGTCCCCAACAGCACTAGCAAAGCTCCCCACAAGGATGTTGGGACCCTTTCCTTTATTAGCCAAGGTATAGAATGTAAGAGTAGAGAGGTTATGCTGGAACTGTTTAACTCATTGGTTAGACCACAACTTGAGTACCGTGTGCAGTTCTGGTCACCTCATTACAGAAAGAATGTAATTGCACTAGAGAGCGTACAGCGGAGATTTACGAGGATGTTGCCAGGATTGGAAAATGCAGCTATGAGGAAAGATTAGATAGGCTGGGCCAGTTCCGAAGAAGGGTCACTAACCCGAAACGTTAACTCTGCTTCTCTTTCCACAGATGCTGCCAGACCTGCTGAGTGATTCCAGCATTTCTTGTTTTTGTTTCAGATTTCCAGCATCCGCAGTATTTTGCTTTTATATTAGATAGGCTGGGGTTCTCCTTGGAACAGAGAAGGCTGATGAGAGATTTTATTGAGATGTACAAAATTGTGAGGAACCTGGATAAAGTGGATGTGAAGGGTCTATTTACCTTAGCAAAGGTATCAGTGACTAGGGGGCATAAATTTAAAGTGATTGGTAGAAAGATTAGAGACGAGCTGAGGAAAACTTTTTTCACCCAGAGGATGGTAGGGCTCCAACTCACTGCCTGAAAGGGTAATAGAGGCAGAACGCGTCAACTCATTTAAAAGGTGTCTGGATATGCACCTCAAGAGCCGTAATCTTCAGGACTACGGACCAAATGCTGGAAAGTTGGATTAGGCTGAGTGGCTTGTTTATCGGCCGGTGCAGACACAATGGGCCAAGTGACCTCTTTCTGAGGCGTAAACTTTCTATGATTCTAGGATTCCATCTACCTTACCACTATTAATACACCCTACCAATACTAAAACATTACCAGTAGTAGTAATAACCTCACCAATAGCAATAAACCGTACCAATAATAATAAACCTTATTTAAAAATAAAATATAAGACTCACCAGCTGCTCACTTGTTACTTGTTATTCATACTTAATATTTGTAATGTTTTAAACTCCTAGTTGTTTAGACTCAGTCCCTAAGCAGCACTACTCACCAGACAATCAAGTCACTGCCTTCCTGTGATGTCATGGTTTGATTTTTTTTTAAACTCTGACGCCTCGAGGTAGTAGGTTCCTTGCTGGTCTGCCACCATTCCCGACTCCCTCCAGGTAAGTGGAGGGCCCCGAGCCTTGCTCTGGATTTATTCTCTCCCCAGTAGGTTCCTCATAGGTCTCCTGCTACCACCGTTGCTCCTAACTCCCTCCAGGTAAGTGGCTTCTGGAGGCCATGCTATGGGATAGTACACATTTAGAAGGACGTGGATTGACTTAGGACAGCCAAGTGGTATCTGGCAAAATAAATTATCCAGGGTTAGTTTGGGATAAAGGTAAGTGATGAAACAATATAGTGCATTGAGAAAGGAAACATAGTGCATGCGGTGTATAAGGATTTTAAAATCCCCCCCCCCCTTCCATAACCCCCCAATTGTGTCTCAATCCCTCCACTCCCCTCCCTCCAACAACCCCATAACTGTCTCACAATCCCTCTATCCCGCCCCCCCTCCAACAACCCCCCAACTGTTTCACAATCCCTCTATCCCCCCTCCAACAACCCCCCAACTGTCTCACAATCCCTCTACCCCCTCCCTCCAACAACCCCCCAACTGTCTCACAATCCCTCTATCCCCCCCCCCTCCAACAACCCCCCAACTGTTTCACAGTCCCTCTATCCCCCCCTCCAACAACCCCCCCAACTGTCTCTCAATCCCTCTATCCACCCCCCCCTCCAACAACCCCTCAACTGTCTCACAATCCCTCTATCCCCCCCCCCCTCCAACAACCCCCCAACTGTTTCACAATCCCTCTATCCCCCCTCCAACAACCCCCCCAACTGTCTCACAATCCCTCTATCCCCCCCTCCAACAACCCCCCAACTGTCTCACAATCCCTCTACCCCCCTCCCTCCAACAACCCCACAACTGTCTCTCAATCCCTCTACCACCCCCCCTCCAACAACCCCCCAACTGTCTCACAATCCCTCTACCACACCCCCCCCAAAAACACGCCAACTGTTTCACAATCCCTCAATCCACCCCCCTCCAACAACCCCCCAACTGTCTCAATTCCTCTATCCCCCCCTCCAACAACCCCCCAACTGTCTCACAATCCCTCTATCCCCCCTCCAACAACTCCCCAACTGTCTCACAATCCCTCTATCCCCCCCTCCAACAACCCCCCAACTGTCTCACTATCCCTCTACCCCCCCCCTCCAACAACCCCCCAACTGTCTCACAATCCCTCTATTCCCCCCCCCCTCCAACAACACCCCTACTGTCTCACAATCCCTCTATCCCCCCCTCCATCAACCCCCCAACTGTCTCACAATCCCTCTACAACCCCCCCCCCCAACAACCCCCCAACTGTCTCACAATCCCTCTATTCCCCCCCCCCCCTCCAACAACCCCCCTACTGTCTCACAATCCCTCTATCCCCCCCCTCCATCAACCCCCCAACTGTCTCACAATCCCTCTACCACCCCCCCCCCAACAACCCCCCAACTGTCTCACAATCCCTTTATCCCCCCTTCCATCAACCCCCCAACTGTCTCACAATCCCTTTATCCCCCCCTCCAACAACCCCCCAACTGTCTCACAATCCCTTTATCCCCCCCTCCAACAACCCCCCAACTGTTTCACAATCCCTCTCCCCCACCTCACACCCACGCCTATCCTTCACACCCACCTCCTTAATCCACCCACCCCTTACCCAACCAACCCCTCTACCCTTCACTCCATCCTCCCACCACCCCCCACCCCTGCCTCAGCCACCCCTATCCCTACGCCTTAGCCATAGCACTCGCCTCTCAGTCACAAGGTTCCAGGTTCAAGTCCCACTCCTGTCCTTGAGCACAAAAATAAAGGCTGATGCTCCAGTGCAGTACTGAGGGAGTAATGCACTGATGGACATGCCATCTTTTGGATGAGATGTTAAACTGAAGCTCCATCTGCCTGTTTGGGTGGATAAAAAACAAAGTGCCTTGTAGGATCAGCGCAACTGCAACACTTGAAGCTCAACGCTATCCAGGACAAAGCAGCCCGCTTGATGGATAGCCCATCCACCACCGTAAACATCCACTTTCTCCACCATCTGCATATCATGCCTGCTATGTGTACTATCTATAGGATGCACTGCAGCATCTCACCAAAGCTTCTTCAACAGCCAGTCCCTAACCTGCAACCTTTAGTGGGCAGCAAGTGCATGGGAACACCATCAGCTCTGCGTTCTCCTCCAAGTTGCACACCATCCTGACTTGGATTGCTCTTCCTTCACCAGTGCTGGGTCAAAATACTGGAGCTCCCTTGCTGCTGGCACTGAGGAAGTACCTTTACCTCGTGGACTGAAGCGGTTGGAGATGGCTCACCACAACTATCTCGAGGGCAGCTAGAGATGAGTGATTTCTGGTGACTTTGTGAGCGACGCCCATACCCCAAGATGATTTTTTTTTTAAAAGGCTAGCTGATTAAAATTAAGGTCCTCAGTATCATTGCTGATTTGTGGGCCCTTGCTACGTGCAAATTAGCTGGCCCATTTCCATGCATTATACTATACTTCAGGAGTACTTCATGGGCTGTAGAGTGCTTTATGGCATCCTGAGGTTGTGAAAGGTGCTATGTAAAAGCAAGCTCCTTCTATTGATCTTACCATTTACAATATCTACATTATTATACTGTTTTGCTTCCGAAATAAATTACTTCACATCCAATGTTCCCTCTAAATTTTCTTTGTATTGACAGTCTCCAAACTCCTCTACCTTTTTTGTCCATGGGCAGTTTACATTTTAAAATTCAAGGGTATGGTAGCATAATGGTTGTTACTGGACTGGTAATCCAGACACTTGGACTAATGATGTGGAGACAGAGGTTAAAATCCCACCATGGCATCTGGGAATTTAAATTCAGTTAATTAAATTAATCTGGAATAAAAAGCGAGCATCAGTAATGGTGACTCTGAAACTGCTTGTTTAAGATTGTCGTTTAAAAACCCATCTGGTTCACTAATGCCCTTTAGGGAAGGAAATCTGTCCTTACCCAGTCTGGCCAGGATGTGACTCTTAACTGGCCTAGTAAAGCCACTAAATTGTACTAAAACTGCTACACTTACAGCAGTTCAAGAAAGTGGCTCACCATCACCTTTCAAGGGCAATTAGGAATAGGCAATAAATTCCCATGCCCTATGAATGAAAAAGAAATTTTTAAAAATGGTCAGCCATCATCTGTGGAGAGAGAGAGAAAGGTTATTGACCTGAAGTATTAATCCTATCTTTCTCTCTTCACAGATGCTGCTTGACCTGCTGTGTTCATTATCTGTTTTTATTTAACAAGTCCAATAACAGTGACTTGCATTTATACAGTGCCTTTAAATACACTGTCCCTGATTAACCCATTACTTTCTGAATGTTCATTAATATCATTTTGTACTATGGATCCTGGACCTTTGTCCATAATTAAGATGAAATTAATTGATCTATCATTACCTGGTTTATCCATTTCTGGATGAGGGCTGTAACATTTGGGATATTCTGAGGATGTGAAAAGCACTAACAACAATTTAAATTTATATAGCACTTTTAACATAAAATGTTCCAAAGCGCTTCACAGGGGCATTATAAAACAAAGTTTAAAATCAAGCCACATAAGAAGATCTTGGGTCAAATATCCAGAAGCTTGGTCAGAGGTAGGTTTTAAGGAGTGTCTTAACTGAGGTAGAGAGGCAGGAAGGTGGAGGGAGGGTATTCTCAAACTTGGGACCTGGACAACTGAAGGCCCAACCACCAATAGTGGAACGATTAAATTTGGGGATGCACAAGAGGCCAGAATTAGAGGAGTGCATATATCTTGGAGGGTGGTGGGGCAAGGCCATGGAGGGATTTGAAAATAAGGATGAGAATTTTAAAATCAATTTGTTGCTTGACTGGGAGCCAATGTAGGTCAGCGAGCACTCTTTAAAATTCATTTGCCACACTCTGGTCCTTTGACATAGTTTCTGTTTCCAAATGGAAAATTATGATTAGTACCTCTGCTATTTCAGTATTTTGAGATGTAACCATCTGGGCATGGACTTTTTGTCAATCTTCCACTCAAACCTATATCCACACACTTGTCACCTCCAACTCGATTATTCCAATACTCTCCCGGCCAGCTTCTCATCCCCACTTCAGCTCATCCAAAACTATGCTGCTTATATCCTAACCTACACCAAATCCCAATTGCCTGTCTCCTCTACCCTTGCTGATCTACATTGGCTTCTGGAACCCCAGAACCTCAAATTTAAAATTCTCCTCCTTATGACTTTCCAAAATGCTTCACACAAAATGATATACTTTTGAAGTGTAGTCACTGTTGTAATGTAGGTAACGTAGCAGCAACAGGTCTCACAAACAGCAGTGAGATAAATGAACATATTAGCAGAATTGATGTTGGTTGATGGATAAATATTGACCAGGATACTGGGGAGATCTCTCCTGTTCAAAGAGTGACATAGGGTTGTTTATATCTACTTGAAAGGGTAGATGGGGACTCGGTTTAACATTTCAGCTAAAACATGGGACTTCCGACTGAACGGTACACCCAAGAGTGTTTGCCCAGATTTTGTGTTCCAGTGTCTGGAACGGTGCTTGAATCTGCTTGACTCAGAGAGTACTACCACTGAGCCAAAACTGACATCTTAAAGAAGTGTAGTAGTTTAGGGAGGTATTTCCAGAGTGTGAGCTTTGGTCGCCAATGTTGGGGTGGAGTGACCAGTGTCAGAGGAATCAAGAGTTTTGGAGAGTTGAGACCTGAAAGTAACCAAGGAGATGACATAAAAATGCAATTACAGGAGAAATTATTGTATAGGAAGGTTTATTTGTATTAAAGGTATTCTGTTTGCATCAGAACTTGCCAAATATGACATTATGATATTTCCTGGGGTTCAGCATCACTACCTGTAAGCCCCATGTGTCTAGAGCCAATACAGGTACATTACGGACCCACTTGCTGCAGTCCTTGTCACCTGATCACGGTCCTGATCGGCTTCGCAAGGCAGTGCTTCCTCGGCACGTTACCATGGCGTGCTTACGTCGTAATGCGGACCGAGCCGATTGGTTGGTTTGACGCAGTTACTTGGGTGACGGCCTCCACACGTGATCGGGTACGTCCAAAGACTTAGGTCGGCGGCCATGCCGGTTTCAGGGAAGTGGGTGAGTGACTGAGTTGTGTGTTTTGACCATTAAGGTTTAGATCTGGGATGGGGAAAGGAGGCTGCTACTGTGAGCTGAGCTCAGAACCCTCGAGCCGGCAGGGCAGCTGGCTTTGCTCGGGCGTGTACTAGTGTTTAACCGGGTTCCGGCACTCGTCTGGAGTCAAAGGCTAATCACACCCCCTCCCGGCAACGGCAACACCGCCACGGTCAGATTAGGTCAGGTCAGCCAACTCCGCCCCCACTGATTTTACCCCCAGCCTCCCAACTGTCTCACAATCCCTCTACCCCCCCCCCCCCCCCCCCAACAACCCCCCCAACTGTCACAATCGCTCTACTCCCCCACCCCCCAACAACCCCCCCAACTGTCTCACAATCCCTCTACCCCCCCCCAACAACCCCCCCAACTGTCTCACAATCCCTCTACCCCCCCCCAACAACCCCCCCAAATGTCTCACAATCCCTCTACCCCCCCCCCCCCCCCAACAACTCCCCAACTGTCTCACAATCCCTCTACCCACCCCCCCCCCAACTGTTTCACAATCCCTCTACCCCCCCCCCCAACAACCCCCCCCAACTGTTTCACAATCCCTCTACCACCCCCCCCCCCCCCCCCTCAAACAACCCCCCCAACTGTTTCACAATCCCTTTATCCCTTGCTGGACCCAGGAAAGTGAACAGCTGCTCGAAGAATACAGGGAAAGTGAGGACCCCAACGTGGCAAAAGCACTCCTCAAGTCCCTTAACGAAGGATGCCTCAGAAGATGGTGGGAAACAGCAGAGAACATTGATTTCATGCACTCAAGTCGAAAGGCGTGGAAACCTCTCTGCTGACTGGGAGCAGCCAAGTAACAACCACAACACCGGTCCAGAGTCAATGCTGATGCCGTAGCTTCACAACTCCCAATAAAGCCAATGATACTGGTCAGCAGGAAAGATAAGTGGATGATAAAAGCAGCCCTGATAGTCTCTCAAGACTATTCCAAAGCAGACAGACATCTCAAGCCCTTACACAAAAGAGAAAGTGGACAGTGCCTTATCGGCTGCCAAGCCAGGCAAAGCAGCAGGAGTCGACAGAACATCGAATCACAGGGAAGGAAGTGGCTAGCAAAGCTGTTTGTCAACATCTGTAGCACAGGCACCATTCCAGACGTCTGGGGCCAATCTAAGATAGTGGCCATTGCCAAGCCAGGGAAACCACTCAATGACCCACGAAGCTACCACCCCATCGCCCTGCTCTCAATAACATATAAGGTCCTGGAACATCTGCTAAACAGACTGAGCCCCATCCCGGAAGCAGCAATGCCTCTCGCCCCACTGCCAACTGCCAAAAATGGCAATTTTTTTGCACAAGCCACAACTGCTTCAAGAAGATCCTGACGCTGACCTCAGATATGGGACCAGTTTTCAGAAAGGCCTAAAGACAGGAACCACCTTTGTTGACTATCCTGTGCCTATGTCACAGTGTGGCATACAGACATGCTGCTTACATTCTTCAAAATCATCTGCTGTGTGAAAAACCCACAACTAACCAACTCCGTGATCAGCAACCGACAGTTCTGGGTGCACCTTGGAGATCAAATCAGCTGTTCATACATAACCAACAACGGGCTCGCACAGGGATCAGTTCTCACACTGGCCTATATATATATATACACCAGTGACCTCCCTCCCACAAAGTCACATCTCTTCATATATATTCACGACTTGGATCTAGCTTTCCAGGCTAAAGAACTTCAGGACATTGAGCAAACACTCACTGAAGATCTATGTTCTCTGGAAGCCCAATTCTACCCAAACAACTCGAAGGCCAGGGAAGAACTTCACATCGAGGTTTGCGGCTGACCACTCACCCACAACCCAACAGCAAAATACCTTGGCATCACTCTTGACCATACATTGACCTACTGGCAACACCTCCAGAACACAGGCGTCAAGGTCAGGAGTGAATCTCCATAAGGAAGCTGGCTGGTACCACCTGGGGCAGCGGAGCCTACACACTACGCACTGCTTCACTAGCCCTGGTCTACCCAACAGCAGCGTACTGCAGGCTCAACCTGGCTCAGGAGCCACCACACAAATATGGCAGAACTCTACCTCCGGGCAATTATCGGGCTTATTTCTGGAACGTTGAGGCCAACACAACTGGAGTGGCTTCCTGTGCTAGCATACATTGAATCTCCTGATGTCTGCAGGGAGAAGATTCTCCTCAAAGAATACCACTGGCTGACAGCTAATGAAGCACTCCCATTGATATAGGATATCATAAAACTCCACACACACACCTGAAATCTCGTAGCCCCTACTGGAACACATCCCGCAAACTGACGACAGCCTCACCTCTCGATGATGCACCTCCTTGTTGACTGCTAACATCACCAACCACAACGTGATAACAGACCCAAGTGGTGAAGTCCCAGGTTTCAACCTCCCACAGAAAATCTGGACAACCCTCAACCACTTGATGAGCCAGGGAAGATGTGGTCATCCAAATCAGACCACCTATTGAATTCTTAGCCTGAGAGATCCATTCCTGGTGTTATCACAACCAGTGACACTGCATCAGCTGAAGCCGCTGAATGGATTGTTAACCTCAACATCAAACTAGAACTGTTTCCCCAGTCATAAGAATATATAACAGTGACTACACTTCAGAAGTACTTAATTGACAGTAAAGCTCTTTGAGATGTTTGATGGCCATGAAAGGCGCTATATAAATGCGAGTCTTCTCTTTCTCACTCACCCGCTCCCCCAGCCATTCCTCCCATTCACACCTCATCAACTCCTCCCCATCCATTCCTCATTCATCCACTCATCTACTCTCCTAATTCTGGAACAATCTCCCCAGGTGCTGCGGTATCCCCTCTTCCCTGACATTGGCTAAATCCCCATCTGTCTCCCCAGTGCTACCTGTGCTAGCTTCCCTGTGAGGGACAGCTGTTTGATGGGCACCAGGGAGTAGTTCTTTACACAAGGTGGAGTTGGTTTCGAGCAAGAATTGTTGAGGCTAGGATACTGGACTTATTTGAGAAAGAATTGGATACTGTAAGGGGGACGTTGTAATGATGGTATTCAGGAAGAAGATCAAATAGACTGAAGGGCCTGTTTTTCCTTAACAGAAGTAGGCTGTTTAGCCCCTCGAGCCTGTTCTGCCATTCACTGAGATCATTGCTGGTCTGTGCCCTAACTCCACATATTTCAGTTCAAAGTAAATGCTGATTCACGTGCTTAGTCTTAGAATTTCCAAATATCATTTATGGAATTTCCTCATCAAAGCTATCTCTACCCAGTACTGTGCAGTTTGGAACCATTTGAATCAGAAAAGGGAGGATGCTGATCAAACACATTCCTGTAAGAACACCATTTTTAAAACTGTGGAAGCAGCAATTTGGTCTAAACAAAGTTAGTTCATAATTTTTCATCACCCCCAATATGCATCCGCACGTTGTGAGGGAAAGGCCTGCTACCCGACCTGAACCTGACAGAACCCGACGACGTGTCGGTTTCAGGTTGGGTCGCTCTTCCGGGTCTGGCTTTCGGGCTTGGGCCGGGTCTGGGTCGGAAACACACAGCAAGAAGTGTTAAAAGTAAAAAACCTACCTGAGCTGGGAGTCCGGAATGTCAAAGAGGGAAACTCTGAGTCTGAGCAGTGAGCGAGTGAGTGTCTCTACGACGTCATCATGCTCATGCTGCAGTTTCCTGCAGATTGGGAGTCACAAGGTAGGTAAAGGGAACATTCCGGTGGTTAGGTCGGGTCGGGCACAGGAAAAAATGGAGGGACTCGGGTCGGGCTCGGGTCTGTTGTGGTTCTGTCGGGTTCGGGTCGGGTTTTTTTCTTGTGACCTGAGCAGGCCTTTATTGTGAGGCCAAGTGGTCAAACCGAGATCTCTTGTTACTGTGAGCTCGGCTTGCTGGAGCCCTATCGCTTGTCAGTTTATGATCTCCTTGCCTTTGGTTAGGTGGATAAATAGTCTTCTCAGACCAGGGCTCAGGGTATAACCCAAACATAAATTTATTTAATATTAAACAAAAATAAAAAGTACTCAGTACAAATGGTATATTTATAGTAATTGTAATCATACTGTTCTCTGAAAATTCAGAGTAGTAAAGATGCTTGTCCTTTGCAATGTTAAAAATAAATACGGTCTTTGAAAAACAGTCACTTTTTACATGACAAAAGGCTATCATGGAGCTACTGAATTGTCCAATTTGTCTGCTATCTTGAGGCTGACTCCCGAGTCGCATAAAGGTATACAGGTATATCCCACACTGTTATTCTGAAACAGTATTTGTCAGTGTCATCTGTGAACATCAGGAACAGGGATAGGCCATTCAGCCCCTCAAGCCTACTCTGCTCTTCAGTTCATTTGTGGCTGATCTGTACCTGCCTTTGTTCCATATACCTTAATACTCTTGTCTCTCAGAAATCTTATCGATTCTCGTCTTGAAAGCTTCAATTGTCCCAGCACCCACAGCATTTTGGGGGAGAGGCTTCCAGCTTTCCACTAACATTTGTGTGACAAAGTGTTTCCTGATTTCTTTCATGAATCGCATGGCTCTATTTTTAAGATTATGTCCTCTTGTTCTTGACTCTCCCACCTCTCGTAATTATTCACAAGGTGTCAATTAGTTGGAAAATATGTACTCAAAATGCTTCTGACTCTTGCAGCCAAATATCAAGCATACCTGTATCAAATCAAAGTGGCCAACTGAATAGAATGCCAGCGAAAAAGTATCAGGAATTGCTCCTGAGGAATAATGCAGCTGAACTGACCCCTTTATATCCTGGACTGTAATGTATATTCCTGCAGCTTAATACCAACCAGCTCATAATTATCCCAGTGTATACCAAGGTCAGCAGCAAAGTATCCAATATTTAGGCAAAAAAGCTTCTTTTTATCACTTTCTTCTCTCTTCAGAACTTGTTTAATTGCATCCTGAACCCCTTTATTCTATGATTCCACCCTTGCTTCCTCTGAATGAAAAAGTTCTGCCTAACTTCCAGATTTTTTATTTTATAGCTCCCCAACACCCCGTGCCCCAGCCTTCTGCTGTATGAGCAATTTACTTTGTCATTTGTCTTTGCAACTGTGGAACCTTCATTTAAATCACGTTTCCAAAGGACTAAGTATTGCTATTGAATCATAGAATGATACCATACAGAAGGAGGTCATTCGGCTTATACAATTAGTTTCACTCCCCTGCTCTTTCCCCGTACCCCTGTCAATTTTTTGCCTTCCAGTATTTATCCAATTCTGTTCTGAATGTTATTGAATCTGCTTTGACCACCCTGTCAAGAAGTGCATTCCAGATCATAACAATTGGTGTTTTAACAAAAAAGGTTTCCTCATATCACATTTAGTTCTTTTTCCAATCACCTTAAATCTGTATCATCTGGTTACTGAAATAAAAACAAGAAATGCTGGAACCACTCAGCAGGTCTGGCAGCATCTGTGAAAAGAGAAGCAGAGTTAACGTTTCGGGTCAGTGCCCCTTCGGGACTGACAAATATTAGAAAAGTCACAGGTTATAAGTAGGTGAGGTGGGGGTGGGGCAAGAGATAACAAAGGAGGTCGAGATTGGACCAGGCCACATAGCTGACCAAAAGGTCACGGAGCAAAGGCAAACAATATGTTAATGGTGTGTTGAAAGACAAAGCATTAGTACAGATTAGGTGTTAATACACTGAATATTGTCTGGTTACTGACCTATCTTGTATTGGAAACAGTTTCTCCTTATTTACTCTTAACAAAACCCTTCCTGATTTTGAATATCTCTGTCAAGTCTCCTCTTAAACTTCTCTGCTGTAAGGAGAACAAACCAACTTCACACTCTCCACATAACTGAAGTCCCTTATCCTTGGTATGATTCTAGTGAATCTCTTCTGCATCCTCTCGAATCACTAGACATCCTTCCAAAACTGTGTTGCCCAAAATTAAGCACAATACTCCAGCTGAGGCTTCGTCAGTGTTTTTATAAAGGTTTAGCATACCTTCATCGTTTTTGTACTCTATTTTTCTATTTATAAAGCCAAGGATCCCATAAGCTTTTTTAACAGCCGTATCAACTTCTCCTGCCTCCTTCAAAGATTTGTTAATACACCCCCAGGTCGCTCTGCTCCTGCAACCCCCCCCCCCCTTTAAAATTGTACCATTTAGTTCATATTGCTGCTGCTCATACTTTGCCTTGGAACATAAATAGCAGCAGGACTAGGTCTTACGGCCCTTTGAGCCTGCTCTGCCATTCAATATGATTAGGGCTGAATTTCTATGTGCGACTTCATGCCTTATCCCCAAATTCCTTGTTTCCCTTAGTGCCCAAAAACCTTATCAATCTCACCCTGTTTATTGACTGAGTATCGACATCCCCCTGGGTTGAGAATTCCAAAGATTCATAACCCTCTGAGTGAAGAAATTTCTCCTCATCTCAGTCCGAAATGGCCAATCCCTTATCTTGAGACTATGAACACATGTGCAGGAAGTGTCTCCAGCAGCAGCTACTCGAAATCTGTGTTTCGGATCTGGATCGGCGGCTGGGGACACTGTGGAGAATCCGCCAGGCTGAGATCATTGTGGATAGCACGTACAGGGAGGTGGTCAAACCGCAAGTAACGACTGCTCAGGCAGAAAGGGAATGGGTGACCGCCAGGCAGAGTAGAAGAACTAGGCAGGTAGTGCAGGACTCCCCTGGGTCCATCTCCCTATCTAACAGATTTTCTGCATTGGATACTGTTGGGGGGGAGATGGCTTCTCGCGAATGCAGCAAGAGCCAAGTCTGTGGCATCATGGGTGGCTCAGCTGCACAGGAGGAGAGGAAATAGAGTGGGAGAGCTATAATTTTAGGGGATTCTATCGTAAGGGGTACAGATAGGCGTTTCTGTGGCCGCAAACGTGACTCCGGGATGGTATGTTGCCTCCCTGGTGCTAGGGTCAAGGATGTCACGGAGTGGCTGCAGGACATTCTGAAGGGGGAGTGTGAGCAGTCAGAGGTCATGGTACACATTGGTACCAACGACATAGGTAGAAAAAGGGATGAGGTCCTGCAATAAGAATTTAGGGAGCTGGGTAGCAGATTAAAAAGCAGGACCTCTAAGGTTGTAATCTCTGGATTACTCCCGGTGCCACGTGCTGGTGAGTATAGGAATAGGAGGATAGAGAATGTGTGGCTGAAGAGATGGTGCAGGAGGGAGGGCTTTAGTTTCCAGGATCACTGGGTCTGTTTCTGGCAAAGGTGGGACCTGTACAAGTTGGATGGGTTGCACCCGAACCGGAATGGAACTAACATCCTTGCTGGGAGGTCTCCTAGTGCTGTTTGGGGAGGCGGGGGGTGGATGGGATACAGAGTGGAGGTACAGTAAGGGGTGATGCACAGTCAAACATAGAAGAGAAACTAAGTCAGTCTGGAAGGCAGAGCAAATATAGATCTGTTAAGGCACAAGCGAATAATGCAAGGCTGGATTGCTTCTATTTTAATGCAAGGAGTCTTATTAGTAAGGCAGATGAATTGAGGGCGTTGATTAACACATGGGAATATGATATTGCTATCACAGAGACGTGGTTGAGGGAAGGGCAGGACTGGCAGCTCAATATTCCAGGGTATAGAATCTTCAGGTGTGACAGGGAGGGTGTAAATGAGGAGGTGGCATTGCACTGTTGATCAATCAGTCAATTACTGCAATAAGGAGGGATGATATCTTAGAAAGTTCCTCAAATGAGGCCATATCGGTAGAACTTAAAAACAAAAAGGGGGCAATCATTTGGCTGGGAGTGTACTACAGGCCTCCAAGCAGTCAGAGAGAGATAGAGGAGCAGATATGTAGGCAAATCTGAGAGGTATAAAAATAATAGGGTAATAATAGTAGGGGATTTCAACTTCCCCAATATCATCTGGGATAGTCGTAGTGCAAAAGGCTTAAAGGCGGCAGAATTCTTAATGTGCATCCAGGAGAGCTTTTTGAGCTACAAGTAGATAGTGTCCTACAAGAGAAGGGGCAACACTGGACCTAATCCTGGGGAATGAAGCTGGACAAATGGTAGAAGTGTCAGTGGGGGAGCATTTCGGGGATAGTGACCATAACTTCTTAAGATTTAAGGTAGTTATGGAAAAGGAAAAAGATGGACCGGAAATAAAGGTACTGAATTGGGGGAAGGCTGATTTCAATATGATAAAACAGGATCTGGCCAAAGTGGACTGGAAGCAGCTACTTGTAGGAAAGTCTACATCAGACCACTGGGAGTCATTCAAAAAGTAAATAGTGAGAGTTCAGGGCCAACATGTTCCTGTAAAGGTGAAGGTTAGGACCAACAAGCCCAGGGAACCCTGGATGTCAAGGGATATAGAGGATTGGAGAAGGGAAACAAAACGAGGCTTATGGCAGATTCAGAGGGCTGAAAACAGCGGAGGCCCTAGAGGAGTATAGAAAGTGTAGGGGGTACTTAAAGTAATTATGAGATCGAAGAGGGGCATGTGAAAGCACTGGCGGGCAAGATAGAGGAAGATCCCAAGGCGTTTTATAAGTATATTAAGGGCAAGAGGATAACCAGGGAAAGACTGGGGCCCATTAGGGACCAAAGTGGCAATCTGTGTGTGGAGCCGGAGGACATAGGTGAGGTTTTAAATTATTACTTTTCATCTGTGTTCACTATGGAGAAGGACGATGTAGGTGTAGAGATCAGGGAGGGGGATTGTGATATACTTGAACAAATTAGCATTGAAAGGGAGGAGGTATTAGCTGTTTCTGCGGACTTAAAAGTGGATAAATCCCCAGGCCCAGATGAGATGTATCTCAGGCTGTTATGTGAGGCAATAGAGGAGATAGCAGGGGCTCTCACACAAATTTTCAAATCCCCTCTGGCCACAGGAGAAGTACCAGAAGACTGGAGAACAGCGAATGTGGTACCATTATTCAAGAAGGGCAGCAGGGATAAACCAGGTAATTACAGGCCAGTGAGTCTAACATCAGTGGTAGGGAAACTATTGGAAAAAATTCTGAAGGACAGGATTAATCTCCACTTGGAGAGGCAGGGATTAATCAGGGATAGTCAGCATGGCTTTGTCAGGGGGAGATCTTGTCTAACAAACTTGATTGAATTTTTCTAGGAGGTGACTAGATATGTAGATGAGGGTAAAGTAGTTGATGTAGTCTACATGGACTTCAGTAAGGCTTTTGATAAGGACCCACATGGGAGATTGGTTAAGAAGGTATGAGCCCATGGAATCCAGGGCAATTTGGTAAATTGGATCCAAAATTGGCTCAGTGGTGGGAGGCAGAGGGTGATGGTCGAGGGTTGTTTATGCGAGTGGATCCTGTGACCAGTGGTGTCGTAAATAGTGAGGAGGAAAGTCTTAGATTATGGGACTATATAGATGGGCTGGTAAGATGGGCGGAGCTGTGACAAATGGAATTTAATCCTGAGAAGTGTGAGGTGATGCATTTTGGAAGGCAAGGGAATGGATGGTAGGACTGTAGGAAGTATAGAGGGACCTTGGTGTCCATGTCCATAGATCACTGAAGGCAGCAGCACAGGTAGATAAGGTGGTTAGGAAGGCATATGGGATACTTGCCTTTATTCGCCGAGGCATAGAATATAAGAGCAGGGAAGTTATGATGGAGCTGTATAAAATGCTAGTTAGGCCACAGTTGGAGTACTATGTCCAGTTCTGGTCACCACACTATAGGAAGGATGTGATTGCACTGAAGAGGGTGCAGAGGAGATTCACCAGGATGTTGCCTGGGCTGGAGCATTTCAGCTATGAAGAGAGACTGTATAGGCTTGGGTTGTTTTCTTTAGAGTAAAGAAGGCTGAGGGGGAACCTGATTGAGGTATACAAAATTATGAGGGGCATAGATAGGTTAGATTGGAAGAAACTTTTTCCCTTAGCGGAGGGGTCAATAACCAGGGGGCATAGATTTAAGGTAAGGGGCAGGAGGTTTAGAGGGGATTTGAGGGAAAAAAATTTCACCCAGAGGGTGGTTGGAATCTGGAACGCACTGCCTGAAGGGGTGGTAGAGGCATGAACCCTCACAACATTTAAGAAGTATTTAGATGAGCACTTGAAATGCCATAGCATACAAGGCAACTGTGTAACAGCCCCGACAAACAAATTTTTCTGCAGCACCTGTGGTAGAGCCTGTCACTCTAGAATTGGCCTTTATAGCCACTCCAGGCGCTGCTCCACACACCACTGACCACCTCCAGGCGCTTACCTATTGTCTGTCGAGATAAGGAGGCCAAAGAGTGACAAGGCTACTGGCCAGGTGCTGGAAAATGGGATTAGAATAGATGGGTGCTTGATGGCTGGCACAGACGCGATGGACCGAAGGGCCTGTTTCTGTGCTCTGACTCCTAGACTCACCAGCCATAAAAACAGCCTCACAGTGTCTATCCTTTCAAGCCCTCTAAGAATTTCTTATGTTTCAATGACATCAGCACTCATTTTTCTAAATGCCACAGAATATAGGCCCATTGAACTCTATCTCTGCTCATCGGACAGCTCTCTCGTCCCAAGAATGAATCTAGTGAACCTTCATTGCACCCGACCCCCCTAAGGCAAGTATAATCCTGCCTAGGTTTAGGAGACCAGAACTATACACAGTACTCCAGGTGTGGTCTCACCAAAGCCCTGTACAATTCCTTACTCTTGTACTCTGACCCCTTGCAACAAAGGGCAAAGTATCATTTTCCTACAAGAACAAAATACTGTGGATGCTGAAAATTTGGAATGAAAACTGAAAATGCTGGAAATACTCAGCAGGTTTGGCAGCATTGATGGAGAGAGAAACAATTAACATTTCAGGTGGATGACTTTTCATCAGAGCTTTCGTTGATCTGAAACATTAACCCTGTTCCTTTCTTCACAGGTCCTGCATGACCTGCTAAAGATTTCCAGCATTTTCTGTTTTAATATTTTCCTTCGTAATTGCTTGCTGTACTTGGATATTAACTTTCTGTGATTCATGTACAAGGACAGCCTAATCACTCTGAATCCTAACATTTACTAGTCACCCACCATTTAAAAATTCTGCTTTTCCGTTCATCCTATTATTGTGGACAATTTCACACTTCCACATAATATACATCATCTGCAGCCTCATTGCACCCTCCCCACAGCTTACTTCCCCATCTAACTTTGTATCGTCAGCAAGCTTGAATATATTAGACTCGGCCCCCCCATCTAAGTCATTGATATAAACATAGAAAATAGCAGCAGGGGTAAGCCATTCAGCTCTTCGGGCCTGCTCCGCCATTCAAAAAAATATCATGGCTGACCGTCTAATTTAGTACCCTGTTCCCGCTTTCTCTCCATATCCCTTGATCCCTTTGGAATTAAGAAATATATCTATCTCCTTGAATATATTTAATGACTTGGTCACCACTGCCTTCTGCGGTAGAGAATTCCACAGGTTCAGCACCCTCTGTGAAGAAATTTCTCCTCATCTCGGTATCCTGACTGTGACCTCTGGTTCTGGACTCCCCAGCCATTGGAAGCATCCTCCCTGCATCTAGCCTGTCTAGTCCTGTTAGAATTTTATAGGTTTCTATGAGATCCCCTCTCATTCTTCGAAACTCGAGTGAATATAGGCCTAGTCGACCCAATCTCTCCTCATCCGTCAATCCTGCCATCCCAGGAATCAGCCTAGTAAATCTTTTTTGCACTCCCTCCATGGCAAGAACATCCTTCCTAAGATAAGGAGACCAAAACTGCACACAATACTCCAGATGTGGTCTCACCAAGGCCCTGTATAACTGCAGTAAGACATCCTTGCTCCTGTACTCAAATCCTCTTGCAATGAAGGCCAACATACCATTCACCTTTATAACTGCTTGCTGCACCTGAATGCTTGCTTTCAATGATTGCTGTTCAAGGACACCCAGGTCTCGTTGCACCTCCCCCTTTCCCAATCTATCACCTTTCAGATAATAATCGGCCTTTCTGTTTTTACAACCAAAGTGGATAACCTCACATTTGTCCATGTTATACTGCATCTGCCATGCATTTGCCCACTCACCCAACTTGTCCAAATCACATTTGAGTCTGTTTGCATCCTCCTCACAGCTCACATTCATCCCCCCCCACCCCCCCTCCCCCCCCCCCCCCCTGCCAGCTTTGTGTCATCTGCAAACTTGGAAATGTTACATTTAGTTCCCTCATCCAAGTCATTAATATATATAGTGAATAGCTGGGGCCCAAGCATTGATCCCTGCGGTACCCCACTAGTCCCTGCCTGCCACCTGGAAAATGATACGTTTATTCCTACTCTGTTTCCTGTGTGTCAACTAATTCTTAATCCATACCAGTATATTATCCCCAATCCCATGTGCTGTAATTTTGTACACTCACCTCTTATGTGGGACAAAAGCCTTCTGAAAATCCAAATACACCACATCCACTGGTTCTCCCTTATCTATTCTACTAGTTACATCCTCAAAAAACTCCAGTAGATTTGTTAAGCATGACTTCCCTTTCGTAAACCCATGCTGACTTTGCCCAGTCCCGTTTATGCTTTCCAGGTGTTCTGCTATCACATCCTTTATAATAGACTCTAGCATTTTCCCCACTACTGATGTAAGGCTAACTGATCTGTAGTTCCCTGTTTTTTCTCTCCCTCCTATTTTAAATAGTGGGGTTACATTTGCCACCCTCCAATCTGTAGGAACTGCTCCAGAGTTTATAGAATTTTGGAGGATGACCACCAATGCATCCACTATTTCCAGGGCCACTTCCTTTAGTACTCTGGGATGTAGATTATCAGACCCTGGGGATTTGTCAGCCTTTAACCCCATTAATTTCCCTAGCACTTTTTTTTTACTAATACTGATTTCCTTCAGTTCCTCTCTCTCATTCGATCTTTGGTTCCCTAACATTTTCTGGGAGGCTATTTGTGTCCTCCTTTGTGAAGACAGAACCAAAGTATGTATTTAATTGTTTTGCCATTTCTTTGTTCCCCATTATAATTTCCCCATTTATGACTATAAGGGACCTACATTAGTCTTCACTAATCTTTTTCTCTTCACATATATAGATTGTAAATAGCGGAGGCCCAAGCACAGATCTTTGCGGCACTCCACCAGTTAGACCCTACAATCTCGAAATGACCCATTTATTCCTACTTTCTGTTTTCTGTCCATTAACCAATTCTCAATCCTTGCTAATATATTATCCCCAATCCCATGAGTCCTAATCTCTTGTAACAACCTATAATAAAAGCAAAATACTGCGGATGCTGGAAATCTGAAGTAAAAACAAGAAATGCTGGAAATACTCAGCAGGTCTGGCAGCATCTGTGGAGAGAGAAGCAGAGTTAAGGTTTCAGGTCAGTGACCCTTCTTCAGAACTAGCAAATATTAGAAATGTAAAAGGTTATAAGCAAGTAAAGCGGGGGTGGGGCAAGAGAGAACAAAGGAGAAGGTGTAGATAGGACAAGGTCACAGAATAGCTGACCAGAAGATGCCTTTAGCACCAGTTAAAGTCACACTACAGCCTGCCGGACTGAACATTGAGTTCAATAATTTCAGAGCATGACCAGCCCTGCATTTTACTTTTATTTTCAGTTTTTTTCTTTTTCCTTTTTTTAATATATTTTTTGTGTGTTTATTTTATTTTATTTCATCTTAGTTTGTTCAGTTTGCTTACCCACTGTTTTTTTTTCCTGGGTTTTCGCCGGATGCTCCGGTTTCCTCCCACAGCCAAAGACTTGCAGGTGATAGGTAAATTGGCCATTGTAAATTGCCCCGAGTGTAGGTAGGTGGTAGGGAATATGGGATTAATGTGGGGTTAGTATAAATGGGTGGTTGTTGGTCGGCACAGACTCGGTGGGCCGAAGGGCCTGTTTCAGTGCTGTATTTTTAAATAATAAAAAAAAAACTTGCGGCTGTTCAATTTTCAGTCCGTTAACACTCTATCTGTACTAATGCTTTGTCTTTCAACACACCATTAACATATTGTTTGCCTTTGCTCCATGACCTTCTGGTCAGCTATTCTGTGACCTTGTCCTATCTACACCTCCTTTGTTCTCTCTTGCCCCATCCCCGCTTTACTTGCTTATAACCTTTCACATTTCTAATATTTGCTAGTTCTGAAGAAGGGTCACTGACCTGAAACCTTAACTCTGCTTCTCTCTCCACAGATGCTGCCAGACCTGCTGAGTATTTCCAGCATTTCTTGTTTTTATTTCTTGTAACAACCTGTTGTGTAGCACTTTATTGTATACCTGAAAATTAAAATATATTACAGCCATTGGTTTCCCATTATCTGTCCTGCTAGTTACATCCTTAAAACTCATCCTTAAAGACTCGGTGGGCCGAAGGGCCTGTTTCAGTGCTGTATCTCAAAAAAAAAATTCTAATAGATTTGTTAAACATCATTTCCCTTTTATAAAACCATCTTGACTCTGCCTAATTATAGTGATTTTTCAAGTGTCTTGTTACCACATCCTTCGTAATAGATTCTAGCATTTTCCCTATTACAAATTGTTCGATAGTTAGTTCCCTGTTTTCTCTCTCCCACCTATCTCTAACCTTTGCTACCTTCCCATCCATGGGGGTCGTTCTGGAATCTAGGGAATTCTGAAAGATCAAAACAGTGCAACCACTATCTTGGGGATGTGCAAGATGCCAGAATTGGAGGAACACAGAGATCTCAGTGGGTAGTATAGACAGGGAGGGGTGAGCCCATGGAGGGATTTGGAAAATAGGATGAGAATTTTAAAATCAAGGCGTTGCCAGACTGAGGGCTAATGTAGGCCAGTGAACAGAGGGGTGATAAGTGAATGGGACGGTGTGAATTAGTATATTGGCAGCAGAGTTTTGGATGAACTCAAGTTTATGAAGGGTGGAAGGTGGGAGGGTGGCCAGGAGAGCATCAGAATAGTCAAGTCTAGAGGTAATAAAGACACGGATGAGGGTTTCAGCAGTAAATGAGCTGAGGCAGGGGCGGAATTGGCGATGTTACAGAAGTGGAAATAGGCAGTCTTAATAATGGAGCGGATATGTGGTCGGAAGCTCATCTTGGGCTCAAATACAACACCAAGTCAGCGATGGTCTGGTTTACCCATCTGCCAGGGAGAGAGATGTAACCAGTAGGGAATGACGTTTGTGGTAGAGACTGAAAACAATGGCTTCTGTCTGCCTAATATTTAGTTGGTGGAATTTTCTGCTCATCCAGTGTTGGATGTCGGTCAAGCAGTGTGACAAATTAGAGACAGTGGAAGGATTGAGAGAGATACGAGTGTGGAACTTGACGGTTTTCAGTTGTTGCCACTGAGGGGCAGCACGTAGATGAGAAATTGGAAGAGGCCAAAGATAGATCCTTGTGGGACTCCAGAGATAATGGTGCAAGAGCAGGAAAAGAAGCCTCTATTATGACTGGATAGATAATTGGAACCAGGTGAGGGCAGTCCCACCAAGCTGGACAATGGAAAAGAGAATTAGAGGGGAGTAGTGTAAGCAGCCATGTCAAAGGCTGCAGACAGGTTGAGAAGGATGAGGAGGCATAGTTTACCAGAATTACGTAGGATATTATTTGTGACTTTGACCAGGGCCATTTCAGTACTGCAGTGCGACGGATACCTGATGAGAGAGATTCAAACATGGAGTTGTGGGAAAGATAGATATGGATTTGGGAAGTGACAGCACATTCAAGGACTTTGGAAAAGCAAGGGAGGTTGGAGGGCAGTAGTTTGCAAGAACAAAAATCAAGGGTGGGTTTTCTGTGGCGAGGGATGATGACAGCAGATTTGAAGGGGTGGGGACAGTACCTAAAGAGAAGAAACTGTTAACATCAGCGAATATGAGAGCCAGGTAGGGAAAATGGGTGGTCGGCAGTTTGGTGGGAATAGGATCGAGGGAGCAGGATATATGTCCCATGGAAAAGATGACCTCGGAGAGGGCATGAGGGGAGAAACGAGAGAAAGATGTGAGTTAACGGTTAGGGCAGGAGGGAACCCAGTAGGCGGGGAGAAGGGAGGGAAGCGGCAGAGGCAGCTGAACAAATGGTCTTATTCATAGTGGCAAATAATTCCATGAGTTCCTGGCACTTGTTGGAGGCGAGGATGGAGGAGGCAGGGGAGAGGAAGGAAGGTTGAAGGAAGATGGTTTGCAGTGGACAAGAGAAGCCAATTCCAGGATGATCCTAGAATAGTGAGTTTTGGCAGAGAGAGCAAGACCCGATAATGCTTTATGTGGTCCAGCCAGGTCTGGAGATGAATGGCTAAACCAGCTGTCTGTCTGACATAAATGTTCATGTCTAATTCCTATAGCCCTCAAGGAATGGAGATGAGGGCTGTATTAGGGAGAACAACTCTGGAGGGGGGTGATAGCAGAAGTGCTGGGATAAAGAACAAAGAACAAAGAAAATTACAGCACAGGAACAGGCCCTTCGGCCCTCCAAGCCTGCGCCGATCCAGATCCTCTATCTAAACATGTCGCCTATTTTCTAAGGGTCTGTATCTCTTTTCTTCCTGCCCATTCATGTATCTGTCTAGATACATCTTAAAAGACGCCATCGTGCCCGCATCTACCACCTCCGCTGGCAACGTGTTCCAGGCACCCACCACCCTCTGCGTAAAGAACTTTCCACGCATATCCCCCCTAAACTTTTCCCCTTTCACTTTGAACTCGTGTCCTCTAGTAATTGAATCCCCCACTCTGGGAAAAAGCCTCTTGCTATCCACCCTGTCTATACCTCTCATGATTTTGTATACCTCAATCAGGTCCCCCCTCAACCTCCGTCTTTCTAATGAAAATAATCCTAATCTACTCAACCTCTCTTCATAGCTAGCGCCCTCCAGACCAGGCAACATCCTGGTGAACCTCCTCTGCACCCTCTCCAAAGCATCTACATCCTTTTGGTAATGTGGCGACCAGAACTGCACGCAGTATTCCAAATGTGGCCGAACCAAAGTCCTATACAACTGTAACATGACCTGCCAACTCTTGTACTCAATACCCCGTCCGATGAAGGAAAGCATGCCGTATGCCTTCTTGACCACTCTATTGACCTGCGTTGCCACCTTCAGGGAACAGTGGACCTGAACACCCAAATCTCTCTGGACATCAATTTTCCCCAGGACTTTTCCATTTACTGTATAGTTCACTCTTGAATTGGATCTTCCAAAATGCATCACCTCGCATTTGCCCCGATTGAACTCCATCTGCCATTTCTCTGCCCAACTCGCCAATCTATCTATATTCTGCTGTATTCTCTGACAGTCCCCTTCACTATCTGCTACTCCACCAATCTTAGTGTCGTCTGCAAACTTGCTAATCAGTCCACCTATACTTTCCTCCAAATCATTAATGTATATCACAAACAACAGTGGTCCCAGCACGGATCCCTGTGGAACACCACTGGTCACACGTCTCCATTTTGAGAAACTCCCTTCTACTGCTACTCTCTGTCTCCTGTTGCCCAGCCAGTTCTTTATCCATCTAGCTAGTACACCTTGGACCCCAAGCGCCTTCACTTTCTCCATCAGCCTGCCATGGGGAACCTTATCAAACGCCTTACTGAAGTCCATGTATATGACATCGACAGCCCTTCCCTCATCAATCAACTTTGTCACTTCCTCAAAGAATTCTATTAAGTTGGTAAGACATGACCTTCCCTGCACAAAACCATGTTGCCTATCACTGATAAGCCCATTTTCTTCCAAATGGGAATAGATCCTATCCCTCAGTATCTTCTCCAGCAGCTTCCCTACCACTGACGTCAGGCTCACCGGTCTATAATTACCTGGATTATCCCTGCTGGATGTGTGAAGTAGGGGTAGTTGAAGTTACCAGGGAAAAGGAATTGAGATACCAACAGTGCCAGGGGAAGGGTGATGGGGATACCAACAGTTCCGGGGGTGAGGAATACCAACAGCTCCAGGAGAAGGGGGATATTAACAGCACTGGCGCGTGTTAAGTTGCCAACAGTGACGGGGAAGGGTGTTCGGAATACCAGCAGCACCAGGGAGATGAAAGATAGCAACAGCACCAGGGTTTAGGGGATATCTAAAGCATATGGGATAGGTAGATGGAAATATCATTCAGGGAAAAGGGTTTGATGATACAAACAGGGCACTGGGATGGATTGCCAATCATGCCAGAAAAAGGGGAAAGAAGATACCGACAGTGCATGAGGAGGAGAATGGAGATACCAGCAGCATCAGGGAAGGTGGGGTGAAGCAGGAAGGGAATGGAGAAACCAGCAATCCCAGTTGACCACCTGCCATCACAGCGTACAAAGGTTTCTTGACTGATTCCAGGGTTATTGCCTCTGTACTGAAGTTCATACAATGTTCTTGTGAAGAATTATTTCCTGATAGCGTAGTGTTTTTTGCTATTGAACTAGGAATCTAGAGGCCTGGACTAGTAATCCACAGAATACAAGTTCAAAATCCAACAATGATGGGGGAGCTTAGCATGTCAGTGCAAAAGACAAGGCTGAAGTATTTACAGCCATCTTCAGCCAAAAGTGCCGAGGCCATCTTGGCCTCTTCTTGAGGTCCCCGCCATAACGGAAGTTAGTCTTCAGTTAATTTGATTCACTCCATCTGATGTCAAGAAACAGCTGGAGGCACTGGATACTGCAAAGTCTGTAGGACCAACAAATTCCCAGCCGTCGTTCTGAAGACATGCTCCGGAACTAGCCGTGCTCCTAGCCAAGCTGCTCCAGTTGAGCTACAACACTGGCATCCACCTGACATTGTGGAAAATCGCCCTGATATGTCCTGTCCCCAAAAAGCAGGACAAATCCAATCCAGCCAATTATCACTTCGTCAGTCTACTCTTAATCATCAGCAAAGTGATGGAAGGTGTTGTCGACTGTGCTGTCAAGCAGCATTTACTCAGCAACAGCCTGCTCAGCGATGCTCAGTTTGAGTTCTGCCAGGACCACTCAGCTTCAGACCTCATTACAGCCTTGGTCCAAACATGGACAGAAGAGCTGAGTGCCAAAGGGGAGGTGACTGTGACTGCCCTTGACAGCAAGGCAGCATTTGACCGAATATGGCATCAAGGAGCCCTAGCAAAATTGAAGTTAATGGGAATCGGGGGGAAACACTTCACTGGTTGGAGTCACACCTAGTACAAAGGAAGATACTTGTTTGTGGTTATGGGAGGCCAATCATCTCAGCCCCAGGACATTGCCGCAGGACCTCCTCAGGGTAGTGTCCTAGGCCTAACCATCTTCAGCTGCTTTATTAATTACCTTCCCTCCAAATTAAGGTCAGAAGTAGGGATGTTCGCTGATGATTTACAGCTCCTCAAATACTAAAGCTGTTCCTGCCCACATGCAGCAAGAGCTGGACAACATTCAGGCTTGGGCTGATAAGTGGCAAGTAACATTTATGCTACAAAAGTGCAAAACTGATTCTGTTCATCAGTTCTGATGAAAGGTCACAGATCTGAAACGTTAACTCTGCTTCTCTCTCCACAAATGCTGCCTGACCTGAGTATTTCCAGCACTTTCTGTTTTTATTTAAGATTTCCAGCATCTGCGGTATTTTGGTTTTGTATATGGATGATTCTTAACTGCCCTCTCAAGTAGGCTAGCAAGCAACTCAGTTGAAATTAGGGATGGACAATAAATGCTGACCTTCCCAGTGACCCTCACATCCTGATAATTAAAAAAACAGCCCTTTGAACCTGTACCCTCTAATGCTGCAGCCACAGTTTGAGTTGAAGTGGTCTTTCAGAATTACATTTTCTATTCTGTTGGTTTTTTCAACTATGCAGTACATGTGCAATGGTTATCTCAATCATTTCCACCCCATTGCTATACCTGCATCAGCCTATTATTGCGTTGTTGCTCACTCAACATCCAGAAGCTTTAATTCATACACTAGTTTAGGTCAGTGGCCGAGATCTGTGTCAGATGGTTGCCGTTTCAACCTCTCACTTCAGAATTTGAGCACACAATCTAAGTGCTGCATTTTTGGAGTTACTATCTTTTGGACAAGACTTTAAACCAAGGCTTTCAGGTGGACATTAAAGATCCCATCATATTATTTGAAGAGGATCACAGGAACTCTCCTGTGTCCTGGCCAACATTGTTCCCTCAGTAAATGCAGTGTGTAGGATCTTGTTGACTGCTAATGTCTGAGTGTATGTTTGTATGAAGCCTTGGTCAGACCCCATCTGGAGTATTGCAACAGTTCTGGGCACCATACCGCAGGAAAGATATATTAGTCTTGGAAGGGGTGCAGTGCAGATTAGCCAAAATGATATCAGGCTTCAAGGGATATGGAGCAAAGGTGGGTAAATGGAGTTGAGGTACAGATCATCCAATATCTTACTGGTGTAATGTGCTTGAGGGGTTGAACGGCTGACTCCGGTTCCTCTGTTAAGCACAATGAGACATTATTGTAGACACATGTATTCATTTTAACATCAACATCACAATTTCTATTTTGCTTTAGATGCCGTGAGATGCAAAGTTAAAGGGGATTCTATCCACTCCTTGGCAGCAAAGATGGCAGCTCGGCTGATACACAGATGCACACGGCACCTGGGTGTTTCATTCCTCACTGTGCCAGCCCATGCCACTGTGCTAACTAACGGCAGATGGAGTACAGCAGAACCAAAGCGGTCACTGGCGTTGCTGGCTGGTGTCCACACATCTGCTCGCCGTCACCCACTTGACTCATCTCGCGCTGCCTATACCTGCCAGCCAGAACGTATGAAGGTGGATGAGCTGATCGAGTCAGCCTTAAGCACAGAGGAGCTCCTGCAGATTCCCTTGGGTCAAAAGGTCACCGGGAACCAAGCGGCTGCACTCCTTATCCGCTTGTGCCGCCAGGTGGTGGAACAGAAGCTGGAGACACAGGATGTCCTGGGAGATAACCGCTTCCAGCATTTGTTAAGTACTGTCGACAGCCAGGTTAGTTGGCTTTGTTTCATGTGAAATTCACGCTCGTCAAAGTGCTCAGAGTTGTCAAAAACCTTAGAATATTATGTTGTGTTTTCAGTGCTAGTAATAGTAAAAGTGACCATGAAGTTGTCAGATTGTTGTAAAAATCCAGTAGGTTGACTAAATGTTCTTTAGAGGTGGAAATCTGATGTTCATACTGTCTATAATGTGATTCCAGTCCCACACCAAAGTGATTGACTCTTAATTGTCCTCTGAAATGGCCTAGCAAGCTATTCCGTTGTAGTAGGGCATCTAAGGATCTGAAGAATGAATTTAAAAAAACCTTGTCTGGAAGTTAGGATCAGGCTGTGGTTGGAGTCTTGCATGAACTATCTCGCACTCGCACACACTCTCTCAGACTTTCTATCTTGCGCACACTCATTCACACTTCCTCTGACTTGCATTCTCTCTGTTTTCCTCTCAAACTTTTGCTCACTCTGTTTCACACGCTCACACTCATTCTCACACGCTCTGATATACTTTTTCATACTCACTCACTCTCCCTCACACTTTGTGTCTTACAGACCCTCTGTCATTGTCTCCCTTACGCATGCCCACTCAGTCACATTCCCATTCGCTTGCACACATACATACGCACGCACACTCCAGTTCTTGCACTCTCTCCCTGCCAGACTCTCCACAAGAGGGTAAGAAGGGGGTTAATTAGGAAATTGGTCACAAACTATGAGGCATTCTTTCTGCTCAACTCTGCTGTGGAAAAGTTATGTAGGGCAGTGAGCCAACCCTGTGTGACCCCTCCTCATGGTTAGGACCCTGGAAATTTCTCCAAATCTGAGCGACACCACTAAATTACTCCAACTCCCAAAGCATGTGGCTGCCAGCTTACTCTTCACTACACCAATAACTTTGTTGTGTCATTGTATTCTTTTGCACATACTGTGCAACAAACTGTACAGCAATGTCACAAAGTATATGTAAGGACTCTGGGAGTGAAAGAGAAGTAACTGGATGCTGTGGGTGTTGAGGCTGTATGCGCTGCCCTCTGGACTGAAATCAGGTACTGCAATATAACATGAGACATTTGAACACGACAGTTACATTGCCATCCAATGGGAAAATGAAGTACTACAGCATATTCCCAAGGAGGATTGCTGATACTGGCCCTCACAGTCAGTTTTTCTTTTCAGATTTCTTCAGTGTGGAATGGGAATCTGGTCAGCTTGCTGCGAAACCTGTTTGTGATCAGACTGGATGTCAATAACCATGTTTTACGGTCTGTTGAAAACGAGATTCACTGGCGGTTGAGGCGCCTGACCTTGAAAAACCTCACTTCGCTGGCTGACTACTATACCAGCTATGCACAGACAGACGGACAGAAACTGCTGCTTAGCGACATAATAAAAAATGTGGAGCTGCGGTGGACGGAGGTCTCAGATGCAAAGACTGTGGCTACTTTGATGACAAAGCTCGGACACCTGTCGCGTGCTCTGATGGACAGACTGGAGGATAAGGTATACATTACACATACAGTGTGTTTTATCATCATCATAGGAATGTTGCGCCCCACTAAAAGTGTGTTATCTTATACTCTGAAACTTACAAGTTAAGTATAGGTGTGCTGTTGTATATGTGTTGCAACTAGGAACACCATGTGTTATATGCTGAAGCGTTACAAGCATTTAAAAGAAAGCTCGATAAATATGATGGGAAAAGGAATAGAAGAATATGTTGCTATGGTGAGATCAAGTAAATAGAGTGGGAGGAGGCTCGTGTGGAGCATAAACACCAGCATAGAAGCATAGACAGTTACATGCTGAAAATTCAATGTAACACACTGTCTCTGATATACTGGAGCATTGCACTCTATAACACATGTTCTGTTGTATATTGGAGAGTTGCACATACAACACATGGTATGTTATACACTGACTATACTCACAAATGAAGAGTGGACACTTAGGTGGCATACTGCAGAGCAGCTGGCACCTATGTACTAACCCTGCAAGAGCTTTCAGTCAAGCGAACATGGGAGAAAACTGATGTGGCGAGGGAAATGTCCATGCAAATCTATCTGGCTGTTCTTAAAGTTTAAAAATATCGTACTACTCTACCTCGTACCCTGAAGCAGTTTCTCTGCCAAATACCTATTCAGTTTGTTTTTGAATTAGCTGACTGCTCCCACATTTACCATCATCTGTCCGAATCTGCCTGTTAAGATTCAGTCAACTTTGACTCAGTGGTAGCAATCCCCACTCCAGAGAATGGACCATATACGCTAGGCTGACATCACAGTGCAGTACTGAGGGAGCACTGCACTATTGGAGGTACGATCTTTTGGATAAGGCATTAAACATGGTCCTCATCTGCCCTCTCGCTTGGAAGTAAAAGATCCCTTAACACTGTCAGAAGAAGAGCAGGGGTGGTCTCTTGGTGACTTGGCCAGCATTTATCTATCAACCAACATTATTAAAACAGATGATCCGGTCATTATCTTGTTGCTGTTTCTGGGATCTTGCTATGTGCAAATTGGCTGCCATTGTTAACTACATTACAACAGTAACTACACTGCAGAAAGTTAGATAGAATTCTAAATTAAGTTTGAACGAGATATAGTTCATTCTGAAACTTGGGTCTTAAATCTGAACAAAGGAAACTGTGAAGGTATGAGGGGAAAGTTGGCTATGGTGGATTGGGAAAATACATTAAAAGATTTGACAATAGACAGGCAATGGCTAATATTTAAAGAAGTATGACACAGTTTACAACAAATATACATTCCTCTAAGAAACAAAAACCCAACAGGAACAGTGAATCAACCATGACTAACAAAAGAAGATAAAGATTGCATTACGTCAAAGGAAGTGGCTTAAAAGGTCAACAGAAAAAATGGTACGCTTGAGGATTGGTAGCAATTTAGAGTTCAATAAAGGAGAACCACGAAACTGATAAAGAAAGGGAAAAGAGATTATGAATGCAAGCTAGCTAGAAACATAAAAGGCGGGCTGTTAAATCTTCTTTAGGTATGCGCAAAGGAAACGATGAGCAAAGATGAATGTGGGTCCATTGCAGGCAGAGACAGGAGAGTTTGTGGTGGAGAATGAAGAAATGGCGGAGAGACTAAACAATTATTTTGGGTCTGTCTTCACAGAGGAAGACACAAAATCTGCCAGTAATACCATGGAACCAAGGGACTTGTAAAAATGAGGAACTGAGAGTAATTAGTATCAATAAAGGGGTAGTACTGAAAAATATTAATTGGATTGAAAGTTGATAAATCCCCTGGACCAGATGAGCTACATCTCAGAGTACTGAAGGAGGTAGCAATAGAGATAGTGGATGCATTGGTGGTTATCTTTCAAAATTCTAGATTCTGGAAGGGTTCCCGCAGACTGGAAAGTAGTAAATGTAACCCCACTATTTAAGAAGGGAGCGAGAGAGAAAACAGAGAAACCCTTTAGTTTGACATCAGTATTGGGAAAATGTTGGAATCTATTATAAAAGATGAGATAACTGAATACTTGGAAAATAATGATATGATTGGGCAGAGTCAACATAGATTTGTGAAAGGGAAATCATGTTTGGCAAACCTGTTGGAGTTTTTTGAGGATGTTACTTGTAGCATAGATAAAGGATGTGGTGTATTTGGATTTTCAAAAGGCTTTAGATAAGGTCCCACACAGGAGGTTAGCAAACAAAATTAGAGCACATGGAATTGGGGGTAATATACTGCAATGGATTGAGAATTGGTTAACAGACAGAAAGCAGAGAGCAGGAATAAATGGGTCATTCTCAGGATGGCAGGCTCTTACTCGTGGGGTACCCCAAGGATCAGTGCTTAGGCCACAGCTGTTCACAATCTGTATAAATGATTTGGATATGGGGTTCAATTCTAATATTTCCAAATTTGTTGATAATACTGAACTAGGAGGGAATGTAAGTTGTGAGGAGGATGCAGGAAGGCTTCAAGGGGATTTGGACAGGCTAAGTGAATTGGCAAGAACATGGCAGATGGATAATAATGTGAATAAGTGTGAAGTGATCCACTTTGGTGGTACAAATCAGAAAGACAGAGTATTTCTCAAATGATGAGAGGTTGGGAAGTGTTGATGTCCAAAGAGATCTGGGTGTCCTTGTTTATGAGTTACTAAAAGCTAGTATGCAGGTGCAGCAAGCAGTTAAGAAGGCAAATGGTATGTTGGCCTTCATGGCAAGGGGATTTGAATACAGGAGTAATGATGTCTTACTGCAATTGTATAAAGCCTTGGTGAGACCGTACCTGGAGTATTGTGTCCCGTTGTGGTCTCCTTAACTAAGGAAGGATATACTTGCCATAGAGGGAGTGCAACGGAGGTTCACCAGACTAATCCATGGGATGGCGGGATTGTCTTATGAGGAGAGATTGCAGAAACTGGGCCTGTATTCTAGAGTTTCGAAGAATGAGAGATGATCTCATTGAAACTTACAAAATTCTTACCGGGCATGACAGGGTAGATGTGGATAGGTTGTTTCCCCTAGCTGGTGAGTTTAGAACAAGGGGACACAGTCTCAAAGTAAGGGGCAGGCCATTTAGTATCATAGAAAGTTTAAGGCACAAAAGAGGCCACTTGGCCTATTGTGTCTGTGCCGGCTGAACAACAATCCACCTATTCTAATCCCACCTTCCAGCATTTGGTCCGTAGTCCTGCAGGTACGGCACTTGAGGAGACTGAGATGAGGAGGAATTTCTTTACTCAGAGGGTGGTGAATCTGTGAAATTCTCTGCCCCAGAAGGCTGCAGAAGCTCAATCATTGAGCATGTTCAAGACAGAAATCAATAGATTTCTGGATACTAATGACATCAAGGGATTTGGGGATCGTGGGGAAAAGTGGCATAGAGGTAGATGATCAGCCATGATCTGTTTGAATGGTGGGGCAGGCTGGGGGGGGTTGTAGACTGGCCTCCTCCTGCTCCTATTTCCTATGATCCATTTGCTGTTTGTGATATCCTAAGATCGTGAAAGGTTCTAAATGAATTCAAGTTCTTTCCTGCTGAGTCTGTGCAAATTATGCATTTCAACAGTACATTTGTCAACTTTATTTTTCAGGGATTGGAACTGGCTGAGTATTTCACTCCTGACGACACAAGAAAGGTGGCACTGGCTTTGGCAATGCAGAATCGGCGCTCCATTCCCTTGCTCCGTGCCCTCTCATACCATTTCATGCAGAAGCACTGTGACTTGAAGACTGGAGTACTGATCGACATGGCGTTTGCTTATGGTTAGTGAAAGTCTGTAGTCTCTGACTGGTGGAACGCACTGCCTGAAGAGGTGGTAGAGGCAGGAACGATCACAACATTTAGGAAGTATTTAGATGAGCACTTGAAACACCACAGCAAACAAGGCTACGGGCCAAGTGCTGGAATATGGGATTAGAATAGGTAGATGCTTGATGGCTGGCACAGACATGATGGCCCGAAGGGCCTGTTTCTGTGCTGTATAACTCTTAAGTATTCCGATGTGCACCACACAAACAAGGACCAGTACAAGTGAAACATTTCTTGTGAGGGCATCTACAAACATTGTTTAACAGATAGATAGAAACCACTGCAGATGCAGGAATTCTGAAATAGAAACAAAATGCTGGAGCGGCGCAGCAGATCCATTGGCATCTGGATGCAAAGCAGTAGCTCTGTGTTTTAATGAAAAGTGTACAATCAAAAGGTTGTACTTTTTTTTTTGCTGAATGACCTGCTGGTGTATTTCAGCATTTTCTGTTTTAAATTCTGTATAATTGACATAAGAGAGTGAATTACAAGCTGAAAACTAATCTAGAAGTTTGGGTATTTATATATAGAAGGGAGAACTTACTTTTACATAGGGTCTTTCAGAAATCAGGTCACCCAAAACCTAGTGGAGTACAGAAAGTACAGGGTGAAATTAAAAAGAAAATTAAGAAAGCAAAGAGAGGGCATAAAAAAGTACTGGCAAGTAAAATCAAGGAAAACCCAAAGATATTTTATAAATACATAAAGAGCATGAGGAAAGAGTAGGGCCAATTAGAGACCAAAAAGATAACTTGTGAGTGGAGGTGCAAAGTGTGAGCATGGTTCTTAATAAATTCTTTACACCAATTTTCACAAATGAGAGGGACAAAGCAGACGTCGTTGTTTAGGAGGTGTGAGAAATATTGAATGGGATAAACATGGCGAGGAGTGAAATATTAAGGTGGTTAGCATCCTTGAAAGTAGATAAATCACCAGTCTCAGTTGAAATGTATCCCAGGCTGCTAATGGAAGCAAGGGAAGAAATAGCAGAGGCTCCAACCATCATTTTCCAATCCTCCCTGGCTACAGGTGTGGTGCTGGAGGATTGCTAAAGTTGTACCATTGTTTAAAAAGTGGGGGAGGAATAGCCCAAGTAATTACAGGCCAGTCAGCCTAACTTCAGTGCTGGGCAAATTACTGGAAAAAAATCTTGAGAGACAGTATAAATAGTCATTTAGAGAGGCACGGATTAATCAAGGACAGTCAGCATGGATTTGTTAAGAGATGATCATGACTGTCTAACTTGATTGAATATTTTGAGGAAGTAGCAAGGAGGGTCGATGACGTAGTCCATTTGATGTTTCTAGCAGAGTTCCACAGGGTTCCTTGCTTTTCGTGGTAATGTCAGTGATTGGACTTGAGTGTAGGGGGCCTGATTAAGAAGTTTGCAGATGATACAAAAATTGGCTGTGTGGCTGATAGTGTGAAAGGAAGGTGCTAATGTGCTGGTCAAATGGACAGAAAAGTAGCAAATGGAGTTCAGTCCAGAGAAGTGTGAGGGAATGCATTTGGGGAGGGCAAACAAGGTGAGGGAATACACAATAAATGGTAGGATTCTGAGAAGTGTGGAGGAACAGAGAGAGCTTGAAGTGTATGTCTACAGATCCCTGAAGGTAGCAGGACAGGAAGATAGGTTTGTCAAGAAGGCATTTGGGACACATTTCTTCATTGGATGAGGCCCAGAGTATAAGAGCAGTCAGCATGGATTTGTTCAGGGAAGGTTGTACCTGACTAACTTGATTGAATTTTTTTTGAGGAAGTAACAAGGAGGATTGGTGAGGGTAGTACAGTTGATGTGGTTTACATGGATTTTAGCACGGCTTTTGACAAGGTTCAATATATCAGACTGGTTAAAAAAATAAAAGCCCACGGGATCCAGGGGAATATAGCAAGCTGGATGCAAAATTGGCTCAGTGGCTGAAAACAATGTATAATTGTTGACAGGTGTCTTTGCGACTGGAAGGCTGTTACCGTTGGGGTTCTGCAGGGTTCAGTACTAGGTCCCCTGCTCTTTGTGGTGTATATTAACGATTTGGTCGTAAATGTAGGGAGAGTGATCAAGAAGTTTGCAGACGACACATAAAATTGGCTGCATGGTTGATAGCGAAGAGAATAGCTGTATCCTGCAGGAAGATATCAATGGACTGGTCGGGGGGAAGAAAAGTGGCAAATGGAATTTAACCCAGAGAAGTATGAGGTGATGCCTTTAGGGAGGTCAAACAAGGCAAACGAATACCCGATTAATGGGAAAATACTGAGAGGTGTAGAGGAAGTGGGGGACCTTGGAGTAAACTTTCAATGATTTCTAAGAGCAGGGGGGTTATTCCAGAGCTGTAAAGAAAACTAAGTTAGACCACAGTTAATGTACTGTGCACATAATCGTCACTATATTAGAAGAAGGATGTGATCGCAATAGAGAGGGTACATAGGAGATTTACGAGGAGGTTGCCAGGAATGAGGAATTTTAGCTATGAGGAAAGATTGGTTAAGCTGGGGTTGTTTTCTTTGGAACAGAGGTGGCTGAAGGGAGATTTAATTGAGGTGTATAGAGTGGATAAGAAGAATCTATTTCTGTTAGTAGAATGGTCTGTAACCATGGGACATAGATGCAAAGCAATTGGCAGAAGGATTAGAGGGGAGTTGACTAATTTTTTTTCACCCAAAGGGTGGTGGGGGTCTGAAAGTCACTGCTAAAAGTGTGGTAAAAGCAGAAAACCTCTTCACATTTAAAAAAATACTTGCATATGCGCTTAACATGTCATAACCTACAAGGCTACAGACCAAGGGCTGTCGGGTTGGATTTGACTGGATAGGTCTTTTTATCAGCCAAATGATGGGCCAAATGGCCTCTACTGTGCCATAAATCTTTGTGTTTCTGAAGCACTTCATGTTCAGTGAAATGTAGTCAGTGTCGTGTTGTAGATAAATGCAGCAGACAATTTTGTACATGACAAGCAACAATGAGCTAATAACCAGATAATCAGCTTTAAGTGATGTTGGTTGAGAGAGCAGATAAGGTTTAATGTCTTGTCCGAAAGATGAAACCTCAGAGCGCAGCACTCACTCAGTACTGCATTGAAGAGTCAGCATAAATTATGTGCTCAAGTCTCTGAAGTTGGGCTTTAGCCCATGGCATTCTAACTCAGTGGTGATGTGCTACTTCCGAGCCACTGCTGATACCAGGAGTGTGTTACAAATTGGAAACTGATGGAGAGGTTTGGGTGGTTCATATATAGAATAACGGATACCAGGAAATATTTATAGGCTGGAATCTAATTTGAAGGGTACAGGTGGTTTATATATTGTTACGACCAGGTGAGCAATGTGTCTAGCTGTCTTCACCTGGTCTTATTGTAGCAGGGTTTAATTTTAAACACACTGTGTTTTTATCTCCCCTTTTTGTGAATCCGTGCTTACCGTTTCCAATTATCAGGCAAATAACTGAGCACAAACAGGCTTTCTTTGGTTTAACGCAGAAAGATGAAATTTATTAAACCTTAAACTTAACTCTAATACAGTTCACGCCTGCGGATATACGACGCGCTCACGCGAGCATGCACATGCGAGATAAACATGCAAGATAGGGGCAGAAAAGAGCAGAAGAAGAGATAAGTAGGCAGTTTGAGGCAATATCTTGTTACTGTTTCTCAAGCTCTTTGGCCTCCTTGTCTTGAGAGACAATGGGAAAGTGCCTAGAGGTGGTCAGTGGTTTGTGGAGCAGTGCCTGTAGTGGCTATAAAGGCCAATTCTAGAGTGACAGACTCTTCCACAGGCGCTGCAGATAAAATTGGTTGTTGGGGCTGTTACACAGTTGGCTCTCTCCTTACGCTTCTGTCTTTTTTCCTGCCAACTGTTAAGTCTCTTCGACTCGCCACTCTTTAGCCTTGCCTTTATGGCTGTCTGCCAGCTCTGGCGATCACTGGCAACTGACTCCCACGACTTGTGGTCAATGTTACAGGACTTCATGTCTTGTTTGCAGATGTCTTTAAAGCGGAGACATGGACGGCCAGTGGGTCTGATACCTGTGACGAGCTTGCATACAATGTGTCCTTGGGGATCCTGCCATCTTCTATGCGGCTCACATGGCCAAGTCATCTCAAGCGCCGCTGGCTCAATAGGGTGTATATGCTGGGGATGTTGGCCGCCTCGAGGACTTCTGTGTTGGAGATATGGTCCTGCCACCTGATGCCAAGGATTCTGCGGAGGCAGCGAAGATGGAATGAGTCGAGACGTCGCTCTTGGCTGACATACGTTGTCCAGGCCTCGCTGCCATAGAGCAAGGTATTGAGGACACAGGCTTGAAATACTCAGACTTTTGTGTTCTGTGTCAGTGTGCCATTTTTCCACACTCTCTTGGCCAGTCTAGACATAGCAGCTTTGCCCATGCACCTGTTGATTTCTGCATCGAGAGACAGGTTACTGGTGATAGTGAGCCTAGGCAGGTGAACTCTGGAACCACTTCCAGAGCGTGCCCATACACTGCCTTCCAATATCATTCACCACCATTTTGATGTTCACTGCACTCTCTGGGGGAAAGGTCAGGCCGTTTCCCAGTAAAAGGGATCTGGTGGCCACTGTGTCCCTGAGAATCACTATGGGCTTGCTTGCCCCACCTGAGGGATATGGGGTTGTTTTCCCTTCAGATACAAAACCCTGATAACCTTCAGGAATCCTATTAACTTTTCCTGCACTGGCCGTAGTAAGCTTCCTGGATTGCACCCTTACTGCAGTCAATGCCGCAGCCCATTCCATGTTTTCCATCAGGCCTTCATCTTCACTGAGCGGGTGTGCCCTGATTAATCCTACCAGTCTCCCCTTTAATTTCCAGCGGTCAGCTTTTAAATGCCCTGCCTTGTTACAGTGGAAGCACACAGGTCCCCAGGTCTCACTCTTGTTCACAGCACCTTCCTTTTTGGCTGGAGGAGGGCCTCCTGTGTCTCCTGCTTTCCTTTCTCTTCCAGGACTGTCTGGGCTTCTATCACCTTCCCACCCTTTGTCCTTTTCGGATTTGTGGGGGTGACTAGGAAAGGTTCTCCCCTGGGAAACTGACTTTTGAATTAAAGAAAATTCATTAGCCAGAATAGCAGCTTGCTGGGCTTCCTGAACCTGCTGCTCCTCGTCATGAGTTTTGATTGAGAATGGGAGAGAGTTTTTAAATTCCTCTTAACAGGATTACTTCTCTGAGAGTCTCATAGCTGAGCTGTATTTTAAAGCCCTCATCCACTGGTCAAAAGCCAGCTGTTTGCTTCTTTCAAACTCCAGATAGGTTTGGTTGGTTTGTTTTTTGAGGGTCCTATACTTCTGGCGGTAGGCTTCGGGTACTAATTCATATGCCCCGAGGATAGCATTTTTAGTCAGTTCATAGTTTGATGAACTCTCATCTGGCAGCGAGGAATAGACCTCATGGGCTTTTCCAGTTAGTTTGCTTTGCAGTAAAAGAGACCAGGTCTCAGCTGGCCATTTTAGCTGCCTTGACAGTTTCTCGAAAGACATGAACAACGCTTCCACATCTTCCTCATTGAATTTTGGAATCAATTGGGTGAGTTTTAGCAATCTTATACCCAAGCCTGAATTCTGATCCTCCATATTGGCCATGCTTTCACTCTGGTTACTCTGTCGCCCCCTAGCTAACACAAGGCACTGTAACACTCTCTCTTCGCATTCTTTCTGGAATTTCCTTTCTCCCTCTCCTCTGACTCTCGTTCCTTCTCCTGTCTTTTTCTTTCTCCTGTCATTCTTTCTCTTCACGCTCCATTTGGAAGGCTTTTTCTTTTTCTCTTTCCTCTATTTCAAGTTTCCTCTGTTCCAATTGTACCTTTGCTAACACTACCCTGTCGGATTCTGCTTCTAAGCCTGTTTCTACTTCTTCAGAGTCGAGGGACAAATGGTGAGTCACTAGCCTTAGGAGTTCAGACTTCTGAGCCTTGCCACGTACAGTGATCCCTCACTACTCAACCATTTTCCTGAATTTTTAGATTTTTTTTTTAGATTTAGAGATACAGCACTGAAGCAGGCCCTTCGGCCCACCGAGTCTGTGCCGACCATTAACCACCCATTTATACTAATCCTACACTAATCCCATATTCCTACTACATCCTCACCTGTCCCTATTTTCCCCTACCACCTACCTATATTAGGGGCAATTTATAATGGCCAATTTACCTATCAACCTGCAAGTCTTTTGGCTTGTGGGAGGAAACCGGAGCACCCGGAGGAAACCCACGCAGACACAGGGAGAACTTGCAAACTCCACACAGGCAGTACCCAGAATTGAACCCGGGTCGCTGGAGCTGTGAGGCTGCGGTGCTAACCACTGCGCCACTGTGCCGCCCCAGAATTCTTCTGTAGACAGTGCTTTTAACTTATCCCAAGTTCTTTCATCCGGGCTGGAGAGCTACTCGCAGTTGCAGACATGTTAGTATACAATCGCACCACCACAAGAAAACCTGTAATAATTTGCTCTTTTTGGTTGGGAACAATTTGGTTCATACTTCAATTTAACTCATTTGTCTGTGGGTAACAATCCGGACGCTAGCGCCCAATTTCTGTTATGACCAGGTGAGCAATGTGTCTTGGGGGTCGCTTGCTGTCTTAACCTGGTCTTATTGTAACAGGGTTTAATTTTAAACACACTGTTTTGATCTCCATTTTTTGTGAATCCGTGTTCACAGTTTCCAATTATCACGTAAATAACTGAGCACAAACAGGCTTTCTTTGGTTTAAAGCAGAAAGATGAAATTTATTAAACCTTAAACTTAACTCTAATATGGTTCATGCCTGCTGATATACAGCGCACTCACGCTAGCCTGCACATGCAAGATAGGGGGAAAAAAGAGCAGAAGAAGAGATAAGTGGACAGTTTTAGGTGATATCTTGTTACTGTTTCTCGAGCTTGCTGTAGTTCTTGACTGAAGTTATATTCTTGCATTTTGTTGGGGCCCAGTAATCTTCTTAAAACTTGGTTCACGTGGCAAACCTTTCTCTTTGCGTTTCATGTGTCTTCAATGGTTTAATTCCCTGAGAGATAGGCAGACAGGAGGTATTCTTAGTTCCAGGAGAGCACACCGCATTTTGCTTGGCAATTCCTTTGGGAGTTCAAATTCAAAAAGCTCCCAGGGTGCTCAGCAGGTTAGTCATGGGATTAGTTCCTTACATGGAACAGTCTCGTCACATCCCTTGTTGGAGGCTCAAATTTTTCTGCCCCAGCCAGCTAGCCATGTGACTAAAACTAGTCTGACCACTTCTGTGTATTGGAGAGCAACTGCAGAGTCTCCATTGTTTCAACATTGTTGCCATGGAAATGTCTTTCCAATCAGAGATTGCAATTTTTAAAGTTTTAATGTTCATGTGGCGAAATAATGTGTGCCTCAGTCTTGGCAGGTGGGGGTTTGCCTGACTATATAGAATTACAGATACCCAGGAGTGAGTTACAAGCTGGGATCTAATTTTGCGATTGGTTAGTTTATGTATAGAATAATGGATACCTGGGAATGAGTTACAGGCTTGAATCTAAATGAAGGGTCCAAGTGGTTTGTGTCTAGAATAGCATATACCTTAATTTGAGTTACAGGCTGGAATCTAATTGAGGAGTTCAGATGGATTTATAATAAATGTTTGATTCCTGTGAATTATATCTAACTGGGGTCACTTGTGATCAGGAACAGGAGCCTTGGTTGACTTCCTCCTTCGCCTCTCCACTAACTGCAGGTATTCTCAGTCCAATTGAAGAATCCTGTTCTGAGTTGACTGAGATGAGCAAGTACAAAAGAAACGGCAACCATTTTGATATCTGTAGCTGAGTATCTCGCCGGATAATGTATTTACTACATTAAAGGTGCATATAACTAAGTTGTTGTACCTCACAACCACTAACTGAGCTTGTGTTGCTTATTTAGAATTAGATGCATTGTGCCACGTAACCTTTTCATACTTCTCTTCCACATAAACTGGAATCATAGAATGGTTACAGCACAGAAGGAAGCTATTCATCCCATCGAGCCTGTGCCAAATCTCTGCAAGAGCAATTTAGCTAGTCCCTCTCCCCTGCCCTTTCCCTGTAGCTCTGCAAACTTTTCCCCTTCAGGTGCTTATCCAATTTCCTTTTGAAAGCCTTGATTCAATCTGTCTTACCACACTCTAAGGCGTTGCATTCCAGATCGCAGCCACTCACGTAAAAGGTTTTTTCTCATGTAGCCTTTGGTTCTTTAGCCTATCAACTTAAATCTGTGTCCTCTGATTCTTGACCCTTCCCCGAATAAGAAAAACTTCTCGATCTATCCTGTCTATGCACCTCATGATTTTGAACACCTCCACCACATCTCCTCTCAACCATCTCTTCAACCCCAGCCCCTCTGGTCTATCCATGTATCTGAAATCTTTCATCCCTTGAACTATTCTCATAAATCTTTTCTGCACCCTTTCTAAAGCCTTGACATCGTTCCCAAAGTGTGGTGCCCAGAATTGAACACAATACCCCATTTGAGGCTGAACCAGGTTTATAAAAGTTCTTCATAATTTCCTTGCTTTTGTGCTTGATGCCTCTATTCATAAAGCCCAGAGTCCTGAATGCCTTTTTAACTGCTTTCTCAATCTGCTCTTCCACCTTCAATAACTTGTGTATATATACCCACAGTTCTGTCTGTTCCTGCACCCCCTTTAGAAATGTACCCTTTAGTTTATACTCTCTCTGCTCATTCTTCCAACCAAAATGTATCACTTTGCACTTCTCTGTGTTAAATTTCATCTGCTACCTGTCCGCTGAGATGTACTCGGAGATAAAAAATCAACCGATTTCTAATCATGTTTGATAATCGTACAGTGTATGGGAGCAAACTTGTATTTGAGAGGGAAGGTGAACAGCCAGTTTAGATTTAATTATACGTAGAGGGTAGTGAATATATGGTGAGTTGGATGGTGTCAGCGGATTCAACAAGGAACTGGATAGACATTTGACAGAAAGCAGGAGTACAAGTGAGACATATTGCAACAGGACTCAACATTCACATTCTCAGGTCTGCTCTGCCAGTTTGTTAGTTGTGACAATTCTTTATCTTTTTAATTCCAGTTTTTTTCACAGAATCGTTACAGTGCAAAAGTTCACTGACCTTTCTTCATATCCTTACTTCCCAATTAGGTAGCTGTCTCCTTCTTACCACACCGGTTGACCATATCAACGAGCTACTGGAGCAGAACATTCTATGTTCTCTGAGCCCTTTGTGTGAACAGCTTTTACTGGATTTTGTTTTAACCAGCTTAGCTCAATTGCAGTAGTAACAGTCCCTCTCCACCCTGTTGATTCTCTTCGTTATTTTAAATGCCTCACTCAGCTCACCTCCCTTAATATCATCCAGATCAGGTATTTTTAGAGCTTTGGCAGACTGCCCACAGTCCTGCTTGCCCCTCCACTCTTACCTCTTAAATATTTTATCTACACCAATTTTGGTTTTTTTTGTCTACCTGGGCCAGGCTCCACTTGCAGCCCAGGAAAGAAGATGTAGAAGTCATGAGCGAGATGCTGTAGTGTCTTTGTTGTTGGCATTGAGAAGCCATATAGTTTGACTCTGCATTTGCTTATCCATGTTGTGTGAACAAGTATCTTGGCCCTGATTGGCAGCTCCCCTTAGCGATGCAGTGAACCTTGGCGCTGTCCCTACGAAAGCCTGAAGCAAAAACAACTGCTGAAGTTGGCGTCTGGAGTACATCATCATGGCAGAACATTTTAAAAAATGTTTTATCTGCTTTCCCAAAAAAATTCCTTCATTAAATAAAACATAGGAACTATGGAAAATGTTTAATTTGCCTTCTGATGTCCCTACAGGGAAGCTGAATTTCCAGCAGACGCAGGTTTTCCAGCGGTTAGCAGCCGAGCTACTTCCCAGGATACCAGAGCTGAGCCCCATTGACGTCATGCGATGCACAAAGTCGTTTGCTTATCTGAAGTGGCTCAATCTGCCTCTGTTTGAGGCTCTGGCACAGGTGAGGCAGAAAAGACTAACATAGATATTGGAACTTTCTCTTTACAGCCAAGTTCTGTCACCACCCCTCCCACCCTTATCTGTGTTACGTTAGCTGGCTACGTCTAGGACAGTGATTGGGGAATTGCAGTGCATGTCAGTGACTGAGGTAAGGAGGCAACAGTAATCTGTGCTTATCCAGCAGTTTTTGAA
Organism: Heterodontus francisci; assembly: GCF_036365525.1. Lineage (NCBI taxonomy): Eukaryota > Metazoa > Chordata > Chondrichthyes > Heterodontiformes > Heterodontidae > Heterodontus > Heterodontus francisci. The sequence continues at coordinate 58,473,902 of NC_090375.1, read as the reverse complement.
GTAATGAAAAATCCCAAGTTCCTGCTCAGGTGGTGGGAGAAGAATGCAGTGAGATGATTAGAGGCGTAAGTTGAATCTGTAGTCTTTTAAGGAGGCATTTGATGAGATGTAGTTAAAAGAAAATTCCAGAAAGAACTGATGGGAATGAAGGTTATGCTAAGTGGTTATGGGAGCCAGAGGAATATATGGTAGACAAGAGATGGATGAGTGGGAGCTGTACCTTGGGTTGGAGAGTATTGCATATGTTGGTTTGACTGTGTCCCTGGAAGAGCTTGTAAACGAGTACCGAAGAAGACAGGGATGAAAGGCGAGCGGTATTTCATGCAGGATGGCATGTAGGCTGTGGAGGTTGGAATTCTTGTAGCTCAGGATTCTGATGAGAATAGAAGTTAGATGAGGTTCTTGCTAGATAGGGCATGTGAATGGAGAATGGATAAGTATAGGATAAGGCTTGGGTGGAGAATGATGGCTGGGGATGAATTACCCAAGCATGACAACACCTTCAGGAGAAGAGGGTAATCAGGAAGAAGTTGGATGTCACAGAAAATAATGTTCAGATGATGGGAGAGGAAAGACTCCCATCAGAGCTATATGTTGCGTTCAGAAAGCAGTTCATTCATTTTCTCTAGTCATTGTATATCAGACAGAAACACAACAATCTTAAAAAAGGAAAGAACTAGTCATGTATTGCTATGTGCTTCTGGGCTGCAGTTTGGAACTGGCAATTATCTTCCAACCGACTTTGATCCCTCTCCAAACAATTAAACTCTGATTGATTTGATCCTCTGCTTACTTAGACTTTAATGGCCTTAGTGGGATGAATCTTCAGCAGGTAATAATGCGGTTGTTACCGGCTATAACACTCCTAAGCTGATAAAAAGTGTTTTGTTTGACTTACCATGAGCAAGGAGTTTGACTGACCTATGCTGTACTAGATCTGAGTGCTTGATGCTGACTCTGGGTGCTAGAACAAAGAAAATTACAGCACACGAACAGGCCCTTCGGCCCTCCAAGCCTGCGCCGATCCAGATCCTCTATCTAAACATGACGCCTATTTTCTAAGGGTCTGTATCTCTTTACTTCCTGCCCATTCATGTATCTGTCTAGATACATCTTAAAAGACGCTATCGTGCCCGCGTCTACCACCTCCGCTGGCAACGCGTTCCAGGCACCCACCACCCTCTGTTTAAAGAACTTTCCACGCATATCCCCCCTAAACTTTTCCCCTTTCACTTTGAACTCGTGACCCCTAGTAATTGAATCCCCCACTCTGGGGAAAAAGCTTCTTGCTATCCAACCTGTCTATACCTCTCATGATTTTGTACACCTCATTCAGGTCCCCCCTCAACCTCCGTCTTTCTAATGAAAATAATCCTAATCTACTTAACCTCTCTTCATAGCTAGCGCCCTCCATACCAGGCAACATCCTGGTGAACCTCCTCTGCACCCTCTCCAAAGCATCCACATCCTTTTGGTAATGTGGCGACCAGAACTGCACGCAGTATTCCAAATGTGGCCGAACCAAAGTCCTATACAACTGTAACATGACCTGCCAACTCTTGTACTCAATACCCCGTCCGATGAAGGAAAGCATGCCGTATGCCTTCTTGACCACTCTATTGATCTGCGTTGCCACCTTCAGGGAACAATGGACCTGAACACCCAAATTTCTCTGTACATCAATTTTCCCCAGGACTTTTCCATTTACTGTATAGTTCACTCTTGAATTGGATCTTCCAAAATGCATCACCTCGCATTTGCCCTGATTGAACTCCATCTGCCATTTCTCTGCCCAACTCTCCAGTCTATCTATATTCTGCTGTATTCTCTGACAGTCCCCTTCACTATCTGCTACTCCACCAATCTTAGTGTCGTCTGCAAACTTGCTAATCAGACCACCTATACTTTCCTCCAAATCATTTATGTATATCACAAACAAAATAAAATAAAAATGGTAGGAATGGGGCAGTAGTTCAGCTTCCAGCAACGATATCACTCAACGGAAATAAGAACAGATGTGTCATTCTGAAATTAAACTGAGGTAGGAAACTATAAATTAACATTCTGAATTACAACTCTCTTCATAGTCCTGTTTGATTTGTCTAGATAACTTGAAGCCACTAATTCCTGCCTTGCTGTGTTCAAACTGCTTTAGTTAATCGGGCTTAATCCGGAAAATAAATCACTCTTCAATCAACCCCAGCAGACACTCTCCTTCCTGCGGCACCTTTGCATGCAAACACAGGAGATGGAACACCTGCCCTTTTACCTCCTTTCTTCCCACCATCCAGGGTTCTAAACACTCCATCTAGGTAAAATGGCAATTTACCTCTCTCAATTTACTATGCTATATTCACTGCTCACGATGCAGTCTCCTCTACACTGGGGAGACCAAACACAGGTTGGGTGACCACTTTCAGGAATGTTCAGCCCAAAAGTGTGACCCTGAGCTGCCAGTCGCATGTCATTTTAATTCTCCAACACTCCCATTCTAACTTCTCTGTCCTTGGCTCCATGCATTGTTCGAATGAAGCTCAAAAGAATCTAGAGAAATAACACCTCATCTTTTGATGAGGCACTTTGCAGCCTTCTGGACTCAACATTGAATTCAACAATTTCAGATCATAACCATTGCTGCTGTATTTTCAGACAGCAGCTGTTTTATTAATGGTTCTGCTATTGCCATTTATACCTCCTCTAGACCCATCTTTTTCTTGTCCCATTGCTAACCGTTTTTGCCTTTTGCCATCATCCCTTTTATCATTTAATCTCTCCACCCTATCACAGAACATTCCATTTGTTCTTCCTCCTGTCCACTTTTCCCTGCCTGTGTACTTGAAAAGAAGATATTTCTTTCTGTGTACTTGCTCAAAACCTGTTACATCTTGTAACTTTTTCTAATTGTGATGAAAGGTTATCGACCTGAAATGTTAACTTGTTTCCCTCTCCTCAGATGCTGCCTGACCTTCTGAGCATTTTCAGCACTTTTCATTTTATTTCAGTCTTCCAGCATCTGCAGTACTTCGCTTTTGTACATTCTGTCACACGCATCTGTTCTACTCGATCAGGGAGATAAGGATGGGAAAGTGCATTCTGTGGGATGGTTTCTGCTCTCTTTCTAACATGTACATATTGGGCTGTTTAGACAAGCTCATCCTTGGTCAATGATCTCCTTATGGGCATCTTGATGCATTACTGGTTTATACAACATCTTGCTCTGAAATTTTAATATGAAATTCATCATCACTAGTTAATTCAGGGATTGAGGAGAATTAAGCTGGTGCTGGCATAAGAGTGAACCTTTATATTTAAAAAGGAACATTTACTCAAATCGGATTAAGGCATGGAGGGGAATTTTTTTAAAAACTGCTCAGTGATTTTTTTTTAGAGTAAGTGTCTCTGTTTTATCCAAGGCAAATCACTGATGCCAGATTAAGGCATGGAATGTGATGTAACCCAACTGCATTAGTGACTATTGCTAACACTTGTTTATTTCTTGAAAAATACTGCTAAATATAGCAAACACAGGTATGAACACATATAGAATATAATCTGCACAAGAATGAGTACAGGCTAGGACCTAATTAAGGGTCTCAGATGGTTTCTGTATCGAATAACGGATACCGGGAGTGAGTTACAGGCTGAAATTTTCACTGGGGGATTCGGGTAGTTTATATATAATCAAAGAATGGATAGCCAGGCATGAGTTACTGGCTGAAGCTATTCGAAGGGTCTGGATGGTACATATAGATGGATACCCAGGAGTGAGTTACAGGCTAAACTGGAAGCTAATACATAAAATAACAAATTCTAGTTATAGGAGTGAGATCCTGTGTGTTTAACTGTTTGAAAGAAGGCATACAATACAGGTGGATTAACATCTTCTGTTATCTCATACAGTATGTACTTGAGCATTGTGACAGGATGTCTGAGGTGCAGCTCTGTAACATTATCATGGCCTTCGCTCGTCTCAATTATCAGCCAACCAAAGGAGAAGCCTTCTACACTAAGGTAGGGATGGTGGTAATTGGTAGAGAAGTATGGTTTGATATTTGTGTCAACCTTGGCTCAGTGGTAGCACGCTTGCCTCTGAGTCAGGAGGTTGTGACTTTAATGCTGAGTAGAATAGGGTGGGGTGTAAAACCAGTGTTGCACATGATGGCAGGTTTGCTTAAAATTGTCCCCATGATGTCAGCTGGAAATGCTGCAATTAGTTTCCTAGGTACAACAGCATGGTATTCAACCCTTCAAGCCTGTTTCACCATTTAATTGGATCATGACTGATCCATACCTTAACTCTATGTATCTGCCTTAATTCCATATTGCTGACAATATTGAAAATGCTGGTCCCTTTAATTAACATTTCAGTGTTAATTGAGAGCAGGTGATGCTCATTATAGTTCTGTATTTAAGGGCTGGATTTTTGTCCAGTTGGGGAGTTGCCTCTGGACAGAGAGTTAGTCCAGAGGAAAGAGTGGGAACTGATATTTGGACTGAACTATGAATTGCCTATAAAACAGTTGTGGATCAGAGTCTGTTATTTGTTTTCTCATTTTGGTGACTGGACATCTGCCTGTTTAATAATTGCTAGATACCCTCAGCTGGCAAAAATGTATTTATCAGCCTTGAACACTCCATATGCTTTTAGGGGAGAGAATTCTAGATTTCTTTGACCTGTTGTGTGAAAACCTGCATCCTGATTTTGCTCCTAAATGGGCGAGCTCAAATTTTAAGATTATGTCTCCTTGTTCTTAATTCCCCCACCCTCAATCTTCTATAGTTAAGGGAATGCAAACCGAAACCTGTCCTCAATTAAACCTCTAAGCCCCGGTATCATTCTGGTGAATTTGCGTTGCACTCCCTCTAAGGCCAATTGCCGTTCTTGAGATATGCTGTCCAGAACTGAATAGCATACTCCTGACGTTTGACAAGGTTCTGTACAACTGAAGCATCACTCCTTTGTATTCCAGCCTTTTGAGATAAACATCAACATTCCTTTAGTCTTTTTGATTACATTTTGTACCTGTTCACTAGCTTTAAATGATTTGTGTGCTTGGACTGCCAAATCTCTTTATTCCTCTACAGTTCCTAGTTTCTCACCATTTAAAAAATACTCCAATTTTAGCTTTCTTTGGTCCAAGGTGAATGAACTCTCACTCGTCCGCAATGTCTCATCCTCAAGAAATGAGCTCTTAATTGCTATGTACCAAACTCTGCTGGAGTGTGTGTTTGTGTGTAAGCAGGACCAGGATGCATCTGTGGTGACCACACTCACGGCCAAATATCATCCCAATATCTCCAGTCTGGACTCGCCCATGAACAACAGCTACATGGGTACAGGATCAAAGGGCAGCTGACACCTGGGAGAGAGTGAAGCAAAAGACAAAGGGGAAGAAAGTAATTCACCCAAAATTCACGACCTTGTGGCTATTAGCCTTACATATGAGAAACAGTTGGGATGACCAACGAGTGCTGTCAGAAAATGTATCTTTTTTTATTTAAATGCCTCTTTTTTTCTGTAGATTCATGAAAAATTACGCAGTGCCCTGGTGGAGATGGACCCATTCTTGTTGGTTGATCTGGTTTGGTCTCTCTGTATATTACAGCAAGTTAACCCTTTTTACCTCAGTCAAGTACTTGATCTCCATTTCTTCCAAAGAATTACAGGTATACCTTTTATTTTGACTAAGTTTGTTAAAAAAATGTTATGTATTATGTGGTGTTGGTACTAATTAGCTACCCAGAATGCATGAGTTGACACCCCACTGTAGGAAATTGTGAAATTGACCAAGTTTGTGGCTGGCACCAGAAAAACATCCATGGAAACTATTAAATTGTCATGAAAACCCACCTGATTCACTAATGCCCGCCAGGGAAAGGAACTTGCTACCCCTACCTGGTCTGGGTCTGCATGTGCTTCCATTTCCTCACCAGCACCACCAAAATAGATTAACTGGCCATTGCTGTTTTGTGGAGACTTGGGTATAGATAGGCTGCCACTTTTACATACAAACATATGAATTAGGAGCAGGAGTAGACCACTTGGCCCCTCGAGCCTGTTCCACCATTCAATAAGATAATGGCTGATCTGATTGTAACCTTGACTCCACATTCCCGCCTACTCTCAATAACCATTCACCCCCTTATCAAGAATCTATCTACCTCTGCCTTAAAAATATTTGAGGATTCTGCTTCCACTGCCTTTTGAGGAAGAGAAGTCCAAAGGCTTACGACACTGAGAAAAAAATTCTCCTCATCTCTTGTCTTAAATGGGCGACCCCTTATTTTTAAACAGTGACCATTAGTTCTCAATTCTGCCACAAGGGGAAGCATCCTTTCCACATCCACCCTGTCAAGACTCCTAAGGATCTTTTTTGTTTCAACCAAGTCTCCTCTTACTCTTCTAAACTCCAGTGAAAACAAGCCCAGTCTGTTCAACCTTTCCTCATAAGACAACCCGCTCATTCCAGGTATTAGTCTAGTAAATCTTCTCTGAACTACTTCCAACACATTTATATCCTTCATTAAATAAAGAGATCAATACTGTATACACTACTCCAGATGTGGTCTTACTATGCTCTGTACAACTGAAGCATAACCCCTCTACTTTTGTATTCAATTCTCCTCACATTGTCTACAAAACAACAATGACGACACTTCAAAAGTAGTTCATTGGCTGTGAATCACTTTGGGGCATCTCAGATGTGAGAAGAGGCAAATGAATACAAGTGCTTTTGGTTTGCTAGTTAAATTGGCGTAGAAACCCATTTGGTTGTCCAATCACTTACCCCTTCCTAAGGTAAGTAGTGATGTGAATTAAATGCAACTTTGCTGGTTTTGTCCATATCCTGAGCAAAAGTGAAAGTATTTTCTCCTGCTGTCTTTTTGGCCCAAGCTAAAAATAACATGAGCTCATAATCCAGGCTGATGCTCAATGCAGTATCAAGCCAGTGCTGCATAGATCCCTTCAGCTGAGATGTTAAACCAAGGCCCCATCTGGTAAAACATCAATAGCCTCCATTCAAAGAATAGGGAGTTTTCTTGGTGTCTGGGCCAACATTCTTCCCTCAACTAACAGAACCAAAAACATGAAATCATTAAAATAAAAGCAAAATGCTGCAGATGCTGGAAATCTGAAATAAAAACAAGAAATGCAGGAAATACTCAGTAGGTCTGGCAGCATCTGTGGAGAGAGAAGCAGAGTTGACGTTTCAGGTCTGATGAAGGTTCACTGACCTGAAACGTTAACTCTGCTTCTCTTTCCACAGATGCTGCCAGACCTGCTGAGTATTTCCAGCATTTCTTGTTTTTATTTTATAACATGAAATCATTACCATCTTTGGCATGTTGCTGGTTGAAAACAGTTTGCCATATTTGCCTATCAAATAATGACTACACTACAACAGTAATTTGTTGTGTGCATTACAAGGACAGAATCTATTTGGTTCGAGTTGGGAAGCAAAAAGGGGATGATCAGGCTATTCGGGGTATTCTATAGGCCTCCAAATAACGAGAGTGATATAGAGGATCAAATCTGCAGGGAAATCACAGAGATGTGCAAGAACAATAGAGTGGTATTGGGGGACTTTATTCAAATATCGATTGGGATAATGATAGAATAAAGGAAAAGAAGGGAGAAGAATTTCTGAAATGTGTTCAGGAGAACTTCCTTGATCAGTTTGTTCTTGGCTCAACTAGAAAGGAGACATTGCTGGATCTGGTGCTGGGAAATGAGGTGGGCCAAGTGTCTGTGGAGGTGCACTTGGGTAAGAGTGATCACCTTATCATAAGCTTTAAACTAGTAATGCAGAAGAGCAAGAAATGATATAAGTTAGATCATCTAGATTGGAAGAGAGCTAATTTCATTGTAATGAGAAGGGATCTAGCCAGAGTAAAATGGAACCAAAGACTGACGACAGTTAGGGGCTGCTCCGGTTTCCTCCCACAGCCAAAAACTTGCAGGTTGATAGGTAAATTGGTCATTGTAAATTGCCCATAGTGTATGTAGGTGGTAGGAGAATGGCGGGGATGTGGTAGGGAATATGGGATTAATGTAGGATTAGTATAAATGGGTGGTTGTTGGTCGGCACAGACTCGGTGGGCCGAAGGGCCTGTTTCATTGCTGTATCTCTCTATGACTTTATGACTGACAGGAAAAACAGTAAAGGAACAATGGGTTATCTTTAAGGAAGAGATGCTTCAGGTACAGGCTAGGTACATTCCAACAAGGGCGAAAAGTAGAGGAAACAAAAACAGGCTCCTTGGATAACAAGGGTGATAGAGATTATGATGAAACAAAAAAAGTGGGTGTATGGTGCATCTCAGGTGAATTCTTCAAGTGAAAACCAGGTCAAATACAGTAGGTTGAGAAGGGAGGTGAAGAGGAAAATTAGACTGGCAAAGAGAATATGAGAATAGAATGGCAGTTAACAAAAAGGAACCCAAAAATCTTCTACTGACATGTAAATATTAAGCGGATAGTAAGAGATGGAGTGGGGCCTATTAGGGACAAAGAGGGTAATATATGCTTAGAGGCAAAGGGCAAGGCTAGAATACTTAATGAGTACTTCGTAATGGTGTTTACTAAGGAAGATGAATCTGACAAAATAGTGGAAGAAGTGGAGAGAGTAGAGGCAATGGATAGGGTAAAATTGAGAGGGAGGAGGGACTGGAAAGCCAACTATGGTTAGGGTGGAGAAGTCACCTGGTCTGAATGGATTGCATCCCACTTTGTGAAAGGAAGTGGGAGTGGCGATAGCGGAAGGGCTTGCCATAATCTTCTAATCTTGCCTAGATATGGGGGAAGTGCCAGAGGATTGGAGAGTGGCAAATGTGACACCCTTGTTCAAGAAAGGATGTAAGGACAGTCCTAGCAACAACAGGCCAGTTAGTTTAACATCAATGGTTTTTGAAACAATAATGAGGGAGAAAAATCAACAGGCACTTGGAGAGATTTGAGTTTTCTTTTTCATTTCATGGATATGGGCGTCGCTGGCAAAGCCAGCATTTCTTGCCCATCACTATTTGCCTTTGAGAAGGTGGTAGTGAGCTGCCTTCTTGAACGCTTCTGTCCATTTGGTGCAGGTACACTCACTGCTGTTAGGAAGGGAGTTCCAGGATTTTGATCCAGCGACAGTGAAGGACTGGTGATCTATTTCCAAGTTAGAATGGTATGTAGCTTGGAGGGAAACATGCTCCTATGTGTCTGCTGCCCTTGGTGCATTGCTGCAGTGCATCTTGTAGATGGTACACACTGCTGCCACTGTGCGTTGGCGGTGGAGGGAGTGAATGTTTGTAGATTGGGTGCCAATCAAGCGGGCTGCTTTGTCCTGGGTGGTGTCGAGCTTCTTGAGTGTTGTTGGAGCTGCACCCATCCAGGCAAGTGGAGAGTATTCCATCACACTCCTGACTTGTGCCTTGTAGATGTTGGACAGGCTATGGGAAGTCAGGAGGTGAGTCTCTTGCCACAGGATTCCTAGCCTCTGACCTGGTCTTGTAGCCACGGTATTTATATGGCTACTGAAGTTCAGTTTCTGGTCAATGGTAGCCCCGAGGATGTTAATATTGGGGGATTCAGCAATTGTAATGCCATTGAATGTCATGGGGAGATGGTTAGATTCTCTCTTGTTGGAGATGGTCATTGCCTGGCACTTGTGTAGCATGAATGTTACTTGCCACTTATCAGCCCAGTCCTGGATATTGTCCAGTTCTTGCTGCATCTGGACACAGGCTGCTTCAGTATCTGAGGAGTCACGAACAGTGCTGAACGTTGTACAATCATCAGCGAACATCCCCATTTCTGACATAGAACACAAGAAGTAGGAGCAGAAGTAGGCCATTCAGCCCCTGGAGCCTGCCCCGCCATTCAATAAGATCATGGCTGATCTGTCCCAGGCCTCAACTCCTCTTTTGGGCCTGCTCCGCATAACCCCCGACTCCCCGAGATTCCAAAAATCTATCTACCTCCTCCTTAAATACAATTAGTGACCTGGCCTCTACAACTCTGAGGTAGAGAATTCCAGAGATTCACCACCCTCTGAGAGAAGAAATTCCTTCGCATCTCAGTTTTAAAGGACATTATTGAAGGAAGGTTATTGATGAAACAGCTGAAGATGGCTGGGCTGAGGACACTACCCAGAGGTATTCAAACATAATCTGTAACATCATGACCTGGCATAGCCCTCACTCTGCTATTACCATCAAGCCTGGTTCAATAAACAGTGCAGGAGAACATGCCAGGAGCAGCATCAGGCATACCAACAACAAGGGACTACTTGCATGCCAATCAGCGGAAGCAGCATGCAATATACATAGCTAAGCGATCCCACAACCAAGGGATCAGATCAAAGATCTGTAGTCCTGCCACATCCATCTGGAGGAGGAGGTTCCACAAATATAGGTAGGAAAGTATGTTGTGAAGAGGATGTAAGGAGGTTGCAGACCGACATAGATAGGTTGAGTGTGGGCAAAAATCTGGCAGATGGAGTATAATGTGGGAAAATGTGAAGTTGTTCACTTTGGCAGGAAGAATAAAAAAGCAGAATATTACTTAAACGGAGGACAACTGCTGAATTCTGATGTGCAGAAGGATCTTAGGTGTTCTAGTGCATGAGTCACAAAAAGTTAGAATGCAGCTACAACAAGTAATAAAGCAAGTAAGGATGTAATGCTTCAGTTACACAGGCATTGGTGAGACCACATCTCGAACACTGTGTGTAGTTTTGGTCTCCATATTTAAGGAAGGATGTAAATGCGTAGGAGGTGGGTCAGAGGAGGTTTACCAGATTGATACCTGGAATGATCGGGTTGTCTTATGAGGAAAGGTTGGACAGACTGGGCTTGTTTTCACTGGAGTTTAGAAGAGTGAGGGGAGACTTGATTGAAGTATAGAAGATCCTGAATGGTCTTAAGATAGATGTGGAGAGAATGTTTCCTCTTGTGGGGGAGTCCAGAACTAGGGGGCACTGTTTTAAAAGTAGAGGTCACCCTTTTAAGACAGAGATGATGAGAAATTTTTTCTCTGAGGGTTGTGCAGCTTTGGAACACTCTGCCTGAGAAGGTGGTGGAGGCGGGGTCATTGAATATTTTTAAGGCAGAGGTAGATAGATGCTTGTTAGGCAAGGGAGTCAAAGATTATCAGGTGGTAGATGGGAGTGTGGAATTTGAGACAGAAACAGATCAGCCATGATCTTATTGAATGGCAAAGCAGGCTCGAGGGGCCAAATGGCCTACTTCTGCTTCTATGTTCGTATGGTATGGTCGTATGGTAAATATCTCCATCCTCAAAGATGAGGTCCCCAGCATCATAGTTGCCAAACGTTAGCCACTTCAATTCACTCCACATGATATCAAGAAATGGCTTGAGGCACTGGATACTGCAAAGGCTATGGGCCCTGACAACATCCTGACTGTAATACTGAAGATTTGTGCTGCAGAATTAGCTGAGCCCCTAGCCAAGCTGTTCCAGTACAGCTACAACACTGGCACCTACCCAGCAATGTGGAAAATTGCCCAGGTATGTCCCGTCCACAAAAAGTAGGACAAATCCAATCCGGCCAATTACTGCCCCATCAGTCTACTCGCGATCATCAGCAAACTGGTGGAAGGTGTCGTCGACAGTGCTATCAAGTGTCACTTAAACAGCAACAGCCTGCTCGCCAATGCTCAGTTTGGGTTCCACCAGGACGACTTGACTCCTGACCTCATTAGAACCTTGGTTCAAACATGGAGAGAATCTAACCATCTCCCTTTGACATTCAATGGCATTAACATCACCGAATTCCCCTCTATCATCATCCTGAGGGTTACCATTGACCAGGGCTGCTTTCAGTATGTGAGGAGTCACGAATGTTGCTGAACATTGTGCAATCATCAACAGCCTCATAAATACTGTGGCGACAACAGCAAGTCAGAGGCTAGGAATCCTGCGGCGAGCGGCTCACTTCCTGACTCCCCAAAACCTGTCCACCATCTACATGGCACAAGTCAGGTGTGTGATGGACCCGTGACCTCTACCACCTAGAAAGACAAGGGCAGCAGATGCATTGGAACACCACCACCTATAAGTTCCCCTCCAAGCCACACCATCCTGACGTGGAACCATATCGCCGTTCCTTCACTGTCGCTGGGTCAGAATCCTGGAACTCCCTTCCTAACAGCACTGTGGGTGTACCTACACCCCAAGGGAAGCAGCGTTTCAAGAAGGCAGCTCACCACCACCTTCTCGAGGGCAATTCAGGATGGGCAATAAATGCTGGCCAGCGATGTTAGCCAGCGATGCCCAAATGCCATGAACAAATAAAAAAACAATCCTGCTGCTGCTGATGGTACACATCACCTCATGCATGCCCAGTTTTTGAGCTGTTCTGAATCTATCCCATTTGGCATAGTGGTAGTGTCACAAGACGATGGAGGGTATCCTCATTGTGAAGTCAGGACTTTGTTTTCACAAGGCTGTGTTTGCTGACAATGCAACCACTAGGTGGCGCAGTGCTTGCACATGCGCAAATGCATGCTGTTCAACTGGAATGTCAGTGTCTACGACGTTCAGGCAGCTACCAGGATTAAAGATGGCGCTGCTCAATTTATCATAGGAAATGCTCATGGCTCGATCGTTCCAGCAAACTAACCTTACATTAAGTTGGATGGAAGCCCAGTAATATTATTCTATGTAGTTATAGGATACTAACTGAAATTCTCAGATCTATTTAATATTCCAGTAATCCTATTAAATATAAAAGGAATTTTATGATTGAATTTCCATTGGAAGATAGTGAATTGTCACCCTGTTCAATGGAAAAGAAAACTGGGCAGAGTATAAAATGTGCTGCTGATTCGTTATTATGATTTGTTTATATGACTGACCAAGGCTGAGTTCACCCGAAAGCAGTTACTAGCTCCCATCCCACTGGCTGCGCTCCCCCCTTGGCAACTCGCTTTCTCACCCTCAGCCACTTGCTGCTCCCCCTCACTTCCCTGGCCAATTGTCCCCCGCTTAAATCCCCCCGCTCCTCTGCTGCCACCCAGCCGCTAGCTCTAGGCCGCGCAGCTTCCCTCCTCTCGCCCACTCGCTCCCAAGTTTCACCAGTCTCCGTGCCGCCCAAAGAAGCAAGGCAGGCCGCAAGGGGTGAAGGGGCGACATCGGAACGAGTGGCCGAGAGGAGGGAAACGGCGCGACCTAGAGCTAGCGGCTGGGGGTGGGTGGGGGGGGGAGGAAGTGGGAAGCGAGTGGCCTAGAGCTAGCAGGTGGGGGGAAGCGGGCAGAGAGCGGGGTGGCACGAAGCGAGGAACAATTGGCCAGGGGAGTGAGGGGGAGAAGTGAGGTCTGGAGTGAGCGGCTGAGGGGAGGAAGCATCGAGGCCTGGAGTGAGTTGCCAAGGGGGAAGAGCAGCCAGTAGGGTGGGAGTGAGTTGCCGAGGGGGGGAAAGCGGCTTTTGGGCGGGGGCGAATGATGGGAATGAAGCTCCAGCCTCAAAGTCTCCCATTCAGCCGTTTCCTCCAGCCGAGTGGGGGGCTGAATACCCGATGACGTATTATCGCACATGTGCGAAGGTAGACCAGCCGCGGATACGTGATGACGTAGGCGCTGCACGATGATGTAATCCCACGCGTGCGCCACTTAATATTGGCAAGATGTAGCTGTGCATGTGTGCAGTGATGCGCAGTCTGATGACGTCAGCGGGCCGGTGCATTGTCAGGAATCACTTTGTTTTCACAAAGATTTTGTGATGGTCGCTCCTACCAATACTGTCATGGACAGCTGCATCTGCAACAGGTAGATTGGTGAGGACAAGGTCAAGTAGGTATTTCACTCTTCTTGTTTCCCATAGCACCTCACCAGTGATGGAAGGCATCGTCAACAGTGCTATCAAGCGGCACTTGCTCAGCAATAACCTGTTCACTGACTCTCAATTTGGATTCCACCAGGGCCACTCAGCTCCTGACCTCATTACAGCCTTGGTTCAAACATGGACAAAAGAGCTGAACTCCAGAAGTGAGGTGATAGTGATTGCCCTTGACATCAAGGCAGCATTTGACCGAGTATGACATCAAGGAGCCCAAGCAAAACTGGAATCAATGGAAATCGGGGGTGGGGGGCAGCTCTCCGCTGGTTGGAGTCATACCTAGCACAATGGAAGATGGTTGTGGTTGTTGGAGGTCAATCATCCCAGTCCCAGGACATCACTGCAGGAGTTCCTCAGGGTAGTTGACCTTCCTTCAATCATTAGGTTAGAAGTGGGGATGTTCGCTGATGATCGCACAATGTTCAGCACCATTCGTGAATCCTTAGATACTGAAGCAGTCCATGTAGAAATGCAGCAAGACCTGGGCAACATCAAGGCTTGGTCTGATAAGTGGCAAGTAACATTCGCGCCACACAAGTGCCAGGCAATGCCATCTCGTAGAATCTAATCATCTCCTCCTGATGTTCAATGGCATTATGATCGCTGAATCCCCCACTATCAACATCCTGGGGGTCACCATTGACCAGAAACTGAACTGGACCAGCCACATAAATGCTGTGGCTACAAGAGCAGGTCAGAGGCTAGGAATTCTGTGGCGAATAACTCACCTCCTTTCTCCCCAGTGGCTGTCCACAAGGCACAGTCAGGAGTGTGATGGAATACTCTCCATTGCCTGGATGGGTACAGCTCCAACAACACCCAAGAAACTTGACACTGTCCAGGACAAAGCAGCCCTTGATTGGCACCCCATCAAATACCTTCAACATTCACTTCCTCCACCATTGACATACAGTGGCAGCAGTGTGTACCATATACAAGATGCACTACAGCAACTCAGCTATGCTCCTTTGACAGCAGCTTCCAAACCAGCGACCTCTACCACCTAGAAGGACAAGGGTGGCAGATGCATGGGAACACCACCACCTGCAAGTTCCCGTCCAAGCCACACACCGTCCTGAATCGGAACTATATGGCCATTCCTTCACTGTTGCTGGGTCAAAATCCTGGAACTCCCTTCATAACAGCACTGTTGGTGTACCTACACCCCAAGGATTGCAGCGGTTTAAGAAGGCAGCTCACCACCACCTTCTCCAGGGCAACTAGGGATGGGCAATAAATGCTGGCCTAATTAATTAATTGAATTTATTAATTAATTGAATTGAAATTCCACCAGCTGCCACGGCAGGATTTGAACCATTGTCCCCAGAGTATTAGCCTAGGACATTACCACTATGCCACCGTCTCCCCAGCATAGATTTGTAAAAGGCAAATCATGGTTGCCAAATTGATTTAATTTTTTGGTGAACTAACAAAGAAGGTTGATGAAGGGAATAAAACTGATGTGGTCTATATGGATTTTAAGAAAACATTTGATAAAGTACCACATAAAAGGTTGGTTAACAAAATTGATGCTCATGGAATAGGAGGGTCAGTGTCAGCTTGGATAAGAAATTCGTTTAAGGATAGAAAACAGCGAGCCATGGTCAATGGTTATTTTTCAGACTGGAGGATGGTAGACAGTGGTGTTCCCTAAGGGTCAGTACTAGGACTTGTTTTGCTATATATAAATTACTTGGATTTTGGGATACAGAGTAGGATTTCAAAATTTGCCGATGATGCCATACTTGGAGGAGTGACAAACAGGATGATACAAATCACCTGCAACAGGACATGGATAGGCCGGCAGAATGAACAGACAGGTGACAGATGGAATTTGATACTAACAAGTGCGAGGTGATGCATTTTGGCAGATGGCATAGGGTGAAGCAATATAGACTTAAAGGCACAGTTCTAAAGCGAGGGACCTGGGGGTGCATGTGGATCGATCTTTGAAGGTGTCAGGACATATTGAGAGAGTGGTTAGCAAAGCATATGGGATCTAGGGCGTCATAAATAGAGATATTGAGTACAAAAGCAGGGAAGATATGCTAAACCTTTGTAAAACTCTGGGTAGGCCTCCAACTAGAGTAATTTGTCCAGTTCTGGTCACCACACTTTTGGTAGGATGCGAGGGTCCTTGGGAGGTGCAGAGGAGATTTACCAGAATGGTTCCAGGGATGGGGGATTTTAGTTCCAAGGTTAGGTTGGAAAAGCTGGGGTTGCCCTTCTTGGAACAAAGGAGATTTAGGGGAGATTTAATAGAAGTGTAAAAAATTATGACAGGCTTCAATAAAGTTGACTAGGAACAGCTGTTCCCATTAACTGATGGTACAAGGAGGATGGGCACTTGAAGGAAATAAACCTGCAGAGCTACAGGGGATTGGGACTGTCTAGATTGGTGAGCTGCATAAGCTTGATGGTCTGAATGGCCTCCTGTGCCGTAATGACTCCATGACCTTGTGACGGGTTCTGGATGTGTATCAGCTGGATGTTGCCATCAGATCTCAAAATACAGGAGCTGTTCCCTGGTGGGATTGCTGAAGCAGCTTTGCTAATG
The DNA here is from genome assembly GCF_036365525.1 of Heterodontus francisci. NCBI lineage: Eukaryota > Metazoa > Chordata > Chondrichthyes > Heterodontiformes > Heterodontidae > Heterodontus > Heterodontus francisci. Next base: position 58,457,501 of record NC_090375.1, on the reverse strand, counting down.
TATTACAACGTTTTTGTTTTCACTGTTGCCAGAAGGGACCCAGTCGCAGAAAGGAGAGAACTACAAGCTGAAGTTGGTCCATATCAATGCCGCAGCCCAACTGGAATGCTCTGACTATAGCGGTCCCTTTTTGCCAACTCAGTGCCTGGATTCCTGGACCCCGGTAGCTAGGAAGAAGCTGAGTCCTCTGGGTAGTGGTGTGCGCGAGGCGTTGCAAACTGCCCTTGGAGACCAAGCCAAGTGTCGCTGTGGTGTCAACACTGTGTATGGCTGGATGATTGGTAAGCCAGTAGAATTAGTTACCTTTCTCCCCCACTAGTTTTACCCCCTTCCTGTATTTCTTGAACTGTTTATGGGCTACAGCTTCCCTTTGTGCCAGTTGCCCTCCTATACCTGACTCAAATGGCAATTCTTCATGTATGTGCCCAGACAGTGAATGTAAGAAAGCAGTTTGGTCTTGCAGGACACAGCAATCGAGCCTGAACCTGCTTTCAACCAACAACTGCCACAAACGCAAGCTTAGCAGGAGTCCTGAGTAATGTGCAGAGATGCAGAGCTTGGCTGATGGTCTGCTTCCAAACTTCACAGATATACATGATAGATTTTCCAAGCATACTTTTGAGTGCACTACTGAGTAAAATGTAGGTTGCCGGACGTGCTGTTATTTTGAAAAGACAGTAAAGCAGGCATAATCTATTAGTGATAAAAGCCAAATACTGCGGATGCTGGAAATCTGAAATACAAACAAAGTACTGGAAATACACAGCAGGTCTGGCAGCATCTGTGGAGCGAGAAACAGAGTTAATGTTTCAGGTCTGTGACCTGTCATCAAAACTGTAAGGTCACAGACCTGAAACATTAACTGTTTTTCTCCACAGATGCTGTCAGACCTGCTGTGTATTTCCATAACTTTCTGTTTTTATTACTATCTATTGGTGATCCTGAGTGCTAGAAGAGTAGGAGTATACCTAGCTTACCAAAAATAGATTAATTGGCGTTTTATCGCTGCTTATTATGTAATGTGACTCTCCATGTAGCTTTTTGTAGGGGGATTGTTAATGATTGAATAATTCTGAAACTAAAGGTGATTAATAATCCTATGTGTTTGATCCACCTATCAGTAATTAGAGTTTTGACTGGGTTCAGCACAGATCACATCTCCATCAGAAGTTTACAGCACAGAAGGAGAACATTTGGGCCATTGTGTCTGTCCCAGCTCTTGGCTAGAGCAATCCAAATCTAATCCCACATAAACTTGAGCACATAATCTAGGCTGACACCCCAGTGCAGTACCGAAGGAGTTTTGTGTTGTCAGTGGTGTACTCCTTTGATTGAGACGTTAACCAAAGCCCGATTCAGATGGATGTAATGAGTGGGGCTTAATCTAAAGATTAGCATCAAAAGGACGAAAGGAGCAGTCAGGAGAAGTATGGTACAAAGGTTGCCAGTATGTGGAATGTCCGACAAGGAACATGGTGAAAACACAATCCATTATATGTTTTAAAAGGGCAGCTCATAATTTTTTTTTTGGAGAGGGGTAGGGGGAATTAAAAGTGTATGTGGAATGGGATTAAGTGACGAGCCTTTTCAAAGATCATTGGGCTGAAATGTCACCTCCTGTGCTGTTCAAGTCTGATTCTGTGACATTAAAAATCCCAATAAGCTGACCAACGTTCTGTCTCATTCAAAATCAGATAGCTGCTCATTTACTGCTGTTTGTGGAACGTTGCTACAGCGGAATGGCTGCTGCATTTGTTTAAGCTATTTGAACATGATAAGTTGCTATTTAAATATTTTACTCAAATATCCTGACTGAGCATAGCTAATGCAGGCAGTCATTAACCTGCATTACTGAGTACCTGAAGGATCTGGTGATTTTGTGCTTGCTTTCTTCTCAGTAGCCTGCCTGTACTTGTAATGGATATGGTTGAGACAATGAACTTGTGACTTTGGGTGTGGGTTGTGATGTGCCTGTGTCCAATTGTCTATGGCACTACGCTAAGAATGCTACTACTTGTGGATGGTTAATGTTTCTGTTCTTTGTGTGCAGATGGAGAGGTTGTGATTGACTCTGAGAATAAGCCTCTTGACCTGCAGGAGTACACTGCTTCACACATATTTCAGCCAGAGGGGACAAAACCCCTGCCCTTTGGAGCCAAGAGGTATGGAGTGAGTGTATATTGGATAGTAAAAGTCAACAATGAAAATTATCATCTCTGAATTGAGTGGAATAAGACTTGATGAAAGAACTGTGTGCATTCCTAGTTAGCCTGGGAATGCATAACAGTACTTAGCCATTAATTAATTAACAGCCATTAATTTAGCACTTTACAGAAACCCAACCTTTTAGTAATCTGTGGCTTAGTCAGCAATTCTCCTGAAAAATGTGCAAGAAAATAGGGTACCATCCAGGAAAAAGCAGTCCGCTTGATTGGCACTTCACCCACTAGCCTAAATTCCTAATCCTCCTCCTTCATAGGTGAGACTAGATGGTCAGTATTCAGTCAGACTGATTGCCCCGGGGGGTGGAGGGGTGAGGTATCACTACAATGAGCCTCTCCTCATTTGATGTCCACACAAAGACATGCACTTTCCAGCAGGAGTAAGTGGATAAGGACCAGGAGCAGGAAAATTTGCTTTATGCCTGTTTTAAAAACTTGTTGTGTTAAGTTTATCCTCTAATTAGAATCTCTCAGACCATGTACTGAATTGGGCAAGTGAGCCCTGCCTGTCTCATTGCAGTGCTGAGTATTGGAGTACTGATGTCGCAAAACACGCTATCCTGGCTCATATTAGCTAACCATGCCTCTAACTGACCTTTTGAGACTGACTTGTATCGTTGGTTACTGCATCTAACATTAGGATCGCATACTCATGGGTCCAGTATAGCTCTCCAGGGTTAGATACAGATGATGGTTTGACTCCTGGGAAGTGTGTTTATGGAGCTGTTGGTGAGGCCAGAGTTGGGCTAATATATGAAGTTCTCCACGTGAGCATTTAGATGTGCATTGTGTTAGTCAAGCTCAGCCAGCAAGGATTTTCTAAAAATGTCATATTTGACAAATTTGATGTTTTTTTTGAAGAAGCGATTGATCAGATAAAGGGAATGCAATAGATATAGTTTATATGGGTTTTCAGAAAGTGTCTGGTAAGGTATTTAGCGAGGTGGTATAAAAAGAAATAAAGCAGCTTCCAGGAGAGCAGCAGACAGGAGCGGACCTGCGGGAAGAACACGGACCGGGGAACCGATAAATACAGCCTGAGGATCGTGGCCTACAGATAGACACGTGGCAGTATAATATCGTAACTGTTACAGAAACATGGCTTCAGGAGGGACAGGAATGGCAGCTCAGCATTCCTGGTTACAGGGTTTTCAGACACGATAGGGAGGGGGATAAGAAAGGAAGGGGAGTGGCAATTTTGGTCATGGAAACTATTACAGCTGTGAGGAGGGATGATATGTTGGAAGGTTCATCAACGGAGGCCATATGGATTGAGCTCGGCTACAAAAAAGGGGCAATCAAACTACTGGGAGTGTACTATGGACCCCCAAACAGTCAGAGGGAGATAGAAGAGCAGATATGTAGGCAAATCTCTGAGAAATGCAAGAAGAATAGGGCAGTAATAGCACGGTATTTTAACTCCCCCAATGTTAACTGGGATAGTTTTAGTGTAAAGGGAATCGAGGGAGCAGAATTCTTGAGGTGCGTTCAGGAGAACTTTTTTGCTCAGTATGTAGCAAGTGCAACAAGAGAGGGCGTAGTTTTAGACTTAGTTTTAGGAAATGAAGATGGGCAGGTGGAAGGGGTGGCAGTGAGAGAGCATTTTGGTGGTGGTGATCATAATTCAGTCAGTTTTAACATAATTATGGAAAAAGGACAGAGACAGAACAGGAGTCAGAGTTCTCAATTGGGGCAATGCCAATCTTACTAAATTGAGGAGTGATTTTGCGAAAGTGGACTGGAAACAGCTACTTGAAGGTAAATCAGTGTCAGAGCAGTGGGAGGCATTCAAAGGGGAGATTCAAGGGGTTCAGAGTAAACCTGTTCCCACAAAGAAAAAGGGTGAGACGGCCAAATCTAGAGCCCCATGGATATCAAGGAGCCTACAGGGCAAGATAAGGCAGAAAAGAAAAGCTTACGTCCGACACCGAGAACTCAATACTACAGAAAGCCGAGAGGAGTATAGAAAGTGGAGGGGTGAAATCAAAAAGGAAATTAGGAAAGCAAAGAGAGGGCATGAAAGAATATTGGCAAGCAAACTCGAGGTGAACCCAAAGATGTTTTATCAATACATTAAGAGTAAAAGGATAACTAAGGAAAGAGTAGGGCGCATAAAAGACCAAAAAGGTAACTTATGTGTAGGGGCAGAAGATGTTGGTATGGTTCTTAATGAATACTTTGTGTCCATCTTCACAAAAGAGGGGGACAATGCAGATATTGTAGTTAAAAAAAAAAGAGTGTGTAGTATTGGATGTGATAAACATAGGGAGAGAGGAAGTATTAATGGGATTAGCATCCTTGAAAGTTGATAAATCACCAGGGCCAGATGAAATGTACCCTAGGCTGTTAAAAGAAGCAAGAGAGGAAATAGCAGAAGGACTGACCATCATTTTCGAGTCCTCACTGGATACAGGTGTGGAGGATTGGAGAACTACTAACTTTGTACCTCTGTTTAAAAAGGGAACGAAGGATAGATCAAATAATTACAGGCCAGTCAGTCTAACCTCAGTAGTGGGAAAATTATTGGAATCTATTCTGAGAGACACAATAAATTGTCACTTAGAAAGGCACAGGTTAATCAAGGGTAGTCAGCATGGATTTGTTAAGGGAAGATCTTGTTTGACCAACTTGATCGAATTTTTTGAAGAAGTAACAAGGAAGATAGATGAAGGTAGTGCAGTTGATGTGGTCTGCATGGATTTTAGCAAGGCTTTTGACAAGGTCCCACATGGCAGACTGGTTAAAAAAATAAAATCCCATGGGATCCAGTGAAATGCAGCAAGGTGGATACAATATTGGCTCAGTGGCAGGAAACAAAGGGTAATTGTTGAGTGGTGTTTTAGCGACTGGAGGGCTGTTTCCAGTTGCGTTCCGCAGGGCTCAGTACTGGGTCCCCTGCTTTTTGTCATATATATTAATGATTTGGATGTAAATGTCGGGGGCATGATCAAGAAATTTGCAGACAGCACAAAGATTGGCTGTGTGGTAGATAGCGAGGAGGATAGCAGTAGGCTGCAGGAAGATATTGATGGTCTGGTCAGATGAGCAGAAAAGTGGCAAATGGGATTCAACCTGGAGAAGTGTGAGGTGATGCATTTGGAGAGGTTAAACAAGGCAAAGGAATGCACGATTAATGGGAGAATACTGAGAAGTGTAGAGGAAGTGAGGAACCTTGGAGTGAATGTCCACAGATCCCTGAAGGTAGCAGGACAGGTCTATAAGGTGGTTAAGAAGGCATATGGAATCTTTCCTTTATTAGCTGAGGTATAAAATATAACAGCAGGGAGGTTATGCTGGAACTGAATAACTCATTGGTTAGGTCACAACTTGAGTACTGTGCGCAGTTCTGGTCACCTCATTACAGAAAGGATGTAATTGCTCTAGAGAGGGTACAGAGGAGATTTACGAGGATATTGCCAGGACTGGAAAAATGCAGCTTTGAGGAAAGATTGGACAGGCTGGAGTTGTTCTCCTTGGAACAGAGAAGACTGAGGGCAGATCTGATTGAAATGTACAAAACTTTTAGGGACCTGGATGGAGTGGAGGTGAAGGGTCTATTCACCTTAGCAGAGGGGTCAATGGCAAGGGGGCATAGATTTAAAGTGATTGGTAGAAAAACTAGAGGGGAAATGAGGAACAACTATTTCACCCTCACCCAGAGGGTGGTGGGAGTCTGGAACTCTCTGCCTGAAAGGACAGTTGAGGCAGAAACCCTCAACTCATTCAAAAGGTGCCTTGATATGCACCTCAAGTGCCGTTACCCTGCAGGGCCACGGACCAAATACTGGAAGGTGGGATTAGAATAGGTGGATCGTTTACGGCCAGCACAGACATGATGGGCTAAGTGGCCTCTTTCTGTGCCTTACACTTTCTATGATTCTATGAAAGATGCGGAACATAAGGTTTGGGTTAATGAACGCTGCTCAGGTTGGAAGTGGTACACCCGAAGGGATCGTTGCTGGGTCCGCTTCTTTTCCTCTATTTGTAGATGGTTTGGATTTGAACTTGGAAACACAATATTGAAATTTGCTGCCGATACAAAGGTAGGAGAATTAAGCAGACAATGAGGAGGGCTGTAAAAGCATATAGTCAGGTAACATGCAAATTAATGTATAATAGTTTATGGTGATATATTCTGGGAAGGCATTATTTCACCTTCACTTCTGTTCTCTTGGTTTCTTTGTACCATGGGCTTCTAAGTTTCTCAGTTCGATTCTCAATTTGACCATTCATTTAACTTCCCAGGTTGGCATTTGTGGCTCGAGAATTCCCAAACTACAACTCACGGAGCAGGGATCTTCTGGGGCGATTTGCTATGGCTCGTCGGCATTTGCAGGCCGCTGGATTCTTGGTTGTGGATGTAAGCCTCCAGCTATTTTTGTGAAGTGGCAGGGGACAAGCTTTCTATAAGACCAGAAGTGTGTTGGGACAGTACAGTGCCAAGACCAACAGTATGTGGCATGTAGATCCCAACTTGCAAGAGAGAGGTCCAAAATTGCATTTAAGCCAGAATACTTTAACATCCTTTGACACTCTGATTGTAGCTCAAGTTTTGCAATGACAACATGCAGAATTGTACTGGAAATGCTTAAAGGGTCAGTCAGCATCTATGGAGAGTACCAGACAAATTAATGTTTTGGGATAAGCCCTTCATCAATGTTGGAAAGGGACTAGAACAAAATCGAGGGGCGGTCGCTGTATTTCTTTGCGGCAGTCCTCAGACCCTCTGGTCTTGACTCTGCCTTTAACAATTTAACACTTTAGCCATAACGTTTCCTTGCTTTAATAATGCGCAATGGTGTGCCGATGTTGGTGATTGGGCTGGAGGTCCCCCCAACTCCCCCTTTGTAACCCAATGCTGGCCGGTGAGTCAGTGTCCTTTGTGTTGGCCTGTTTGTCTTCTGTTTGCTGAATCCAGATTAGATTAGATTAGATATACAGCACTGAAACAGGCCCTTCGGCCCACCGAAGCTTCCCCTGCATTAATTTTAGATCCCACTTACCCCTCATTGCCTCTGCTAGTCACACTGCGGTGTCTCCTTCATGTCTTTAATTTCTTTTCATATACTTGTTCCCATCATCTTTTGTATCATTTAAGCCACTTAACTATATAAGCCCTTTGACCCACACTCCTTGCTCCTATATGTGCTTTATTTCTTTGCTCCATCCCTTAGAGTCATAGAGAGATAAAGCACTGAAACAGGCCCTTCGGCCCACCGAGTCTGTGCCGACCATCAACCACCCATTTATACTAATCCTACATTAATCCCATATTCTCTACCACATCCCCATCTACCCTCAATTCTCCAACCACCTACCTACACTAGGGGCAATTTACAATGGCCAATTTATCTATCAACCTGCAAGTCTTTGGCTGTGGGAGGAAACCGGAGCACCCGGCAGAAACCCACGTGGTCACAGGGAGAACTTGCAAACTCCGCGCAGGCAGTGTGCAGACGAACCCGGGTCACTGGAGCTGTGTGGCTGCAGTGCTCACCACTGTGCCGCCCTTCTGATCCTATTTAAATGCTGTTTATTTTCTCAGTCCTCATGATGGTTTACTATCGAGTTGTTAACATGTCTGTTCTTTCCACAGATTCTGACTGACCTGCTGTGTTCCAGAATTCTGTTTCTGTTTCAAATTTTTGGCATTTTTCCATACTTGGCTGTACCTTCTCTTTTCTGATCCTTTCCCTTACATTCCAGCATGTAGCAAACTTCGGGCTATCATTTACTCTATATATAACTATCTAAAAATCTTGCTTCCAGCCTGTAACTTATCCCTGGGTACCAATTATTGTATATACAAAGAATCCAAGCCCCACTGTAGCTTACGGCTTTTAACTTATCTTAGGTTCTCAGGTTCCATTATTCTACATAGAAACCATCTGAACCCCTTGATTACATTCCAGCCTATAACTCACTCAGATGTATCCAATATTTAATATATAAACTACTGGAACCCCTCAATTAGATTCCAGTATAAGCTATGTATGTATAAAGGATTGTTTATGTGAAAAGCTTGACTGTTGAGAAAATGTCTTTCATTTACTGTTCCTGCCCCCCTTCCCTGGGACCCCTCTCTCTGCAGGTTCCATACTATGATTGGCTGGAGTTGAAGTCTGAGTGGCAGAAGGTCGCATACTTGAAGGACAAGATGAGCAAAGCTATAGCTGAGGAAATGGCTCAATGAAGTGCAGAGACCTATCTCACTCCACCATGATGCTGCGCTTCAAGAGATGGGCTGAGAAATCAGAATGTTCCCTCCGAAATCCATGTGACAAAAAAATTTCAGTGGAGTTGGTGCTTGGAGAGATTTGTACTGTACAGAACATATTTTAAATTAAAAAGAACCTACTCGTTCCACAGCTAAAGTTTGGGAGGTGGAGGCAATTCCTTTGCCAGCTTTACATATCATCCACAGTCCTGTTTTCCTATTTGGAGTCTTCCTTCTACCCGCCACTCACCCTTCACTTTTTTATCCATTTGCAGGAAGGTGAGACTCCTTTTATGCAGGACTCAAACAAATGATGGGGAGTGGAGACCACTTTTGAAGATTTTGAAAGACCAATTCACTGGAGCTCGAGTGCAGTTTGTTAATTGATTCCAAGTTTGAATTTTGTTTTTAATTGTGGAGCAATTTTTTCTGTGTTTCGACTTGTAAGACCAGAAATTGTGAGATACAATTCTACACCCCCCCCCCCCCCCTCCCCCACCAACCTCATCCAAACCTCTTTCCCCTCTCTGCTCACAAGATCTGTACTGAACTTCAGCCTAGTCTGGGTTAGGGAGGGAAAATTTGGTCAAGACTCCCCAGCTGGAATTAGACGTGCCTGAGTATCAGGTGAGGGCAGGACTGGGCTCATCAGTGATTGTTCTCCCCGCCCAAATGAATAGCTTGTCTGGCATAAAAACAATGGCCACTGCGCTGCAATAAGAGTGGATGACCTGTGCCTGTGGACTGGTACCCTGAAAGAATCAACCCGTTTAGGAGGGGTGAAAATTTATGTACATAACATATTTTATATATATTCTGTAATAACTTTAACAAGTGTTTACTGCCTGCGACACCATCAGGATCACTCCTTCCCCATTGACTTCCGTGTAAGATAAATGAATAGTAAATCCATAAAATTGGAATTGATCAAAGGGTTATAGATGCATCTTTTACCTCGCCTACACTTTCATTGCAGAGAATTACTTGGGAGGTTTAATGCTTGCGTCAATCTTGGTTGCCTTTGATCCTATTTACATAACCTAGTCCAAATCTCATTAGCAATTACTCAAGCTCAAACTAATCACAACTGACATGCAGCATGCAAGTGCGGTACTCCAATGTGCCAGCCACAGGTCCCTATCATGGCCCCACTGCAGTGTGTCTATATCGCTATGTCTCATGGAGGATGGGGGGAGTGCTGTGAATAGAATTATCTAAAATAATTTGTCAACAAGTCCCTGGGATTTATATTGAGGTGGACACTTACCCTTGCACTCCAATTTCCCCTTAAAGCAATAACTCCAGTGGGACAGATTCTGCCTTTTGAATGCTGGTTTATTTGTTGCTTCAGATGTATTGGCTTGTGAACATTAAATGTATCAGGCGGACAAACGGTCACACAAATTTGAGTTATGGACGTGCGATTGCTGCTGCCACTTTAAGAAACTGGGTGACATGGTGGAAATGCACCAAGCAACATTGACCCATACAGAGCAGGAAGATTCAAGGTTCGCTTCCCAGTCTATGCTGAGTTGGATGATCTCAGACAGGACTGATAGGGATGTGTCAACTAGCCTTAGTACACACTCATAGGACATCAGTCAGAGTTTATGCTCTGAATCGCTCTTCAGTGACCCTGGGGAAAATATTGTGGGTACACCCAGACTGAGGCCAGTTTTGAACTTAGCTATGATGCTCTTGTATAATGAAGTAGCTCACTGACACTCATTCACTATCCTTGCAATCTGGTGTAGTACTGGAGGGCTGCCATTAAAGGAGCCTGTGACTTTGGGAAGCAAAAATGAGTCACATGACATCAAGAGCTGACCACTCTGTCACTGGTCAGAAGATTGTGGGTTCAAATCCCACTCCAGGGACAGGAGCACAAAATATAGACGAACACACTCCAGTGCAATACTGTTGGAGGTGCCATCTTACGATCAGCTATTAAATCAGTGCTTTATCCTCGATGGTGTTGAGCTTCTTGAATGTTGGTGGAGCACTAAAAGAGGCAAGTGGAGAGTATTCCATCACACTCCTGACCTGTGCCTTGTAGATGGTGGACAGGCTTTGGGGAGTCAGGAGGTGAGTTACTCGCCACAGAATTTACAGCCTCTGACCTGCTCTTGTAGCCACAGTATTTATAGAGTTATTTACAGCACAGAAGGAGGTCACTTTGCCTATGGAGTCCATGCCAGCTCTCCACGGAGCTATTCAGTCCCACTCCCCCATTCGATTCCCGTAGCCCTGAAAGTCCACTTCCTTCAAGTAGCCTTCCAATTTCCTTTTGAAGTCATTCATTGTCTCCGCTTACACTGCTCTATGGGCAGTGAGTTCCAGGTCATTATTGCCCACTGTGTAAAAAAGATTTTCCTCATATTCCCCCTGCATCTCTTGCCCAAAATCTACAATCTGTGTCCCCTAGTCCTTCTGTGATTAGTTAATGGAAACAGTTTTTCCTTGTCTAACTTATCTAAGTGTGTCATAATCTTGTACATTTCTGTTAAATCCCCCTCAATCTCTTTTGTTCTAAGGAGAACAGCCCCAGTTTTTCCAACCTAACCTTGTAACTAAAATCCTCCATTCCTGGAATCATTCTGGTAAATCTCCTCTACGCACTGTCAAGGACCCTCACATCATTCTTAAAGTGTGATGACCGGAACTGGATGGAATACTGTCCAGTTGGGGCCTAACCGGAGCTTTTTAAAGGTTCAGCAAAACTTCTCTGCTTTTGTACTCAATGCCTCTGTTTATGAATCCCAAGATCCCATAAGCTTTACTAACTACTCTCTCAATATGTCCTGCCACCTTCAAAGATCAATGCACATGCACCCCCAGGTCCCTTTGTTCCTGCACACTCTTTAGAACTGTGCCATTAAGTATATATTGCCTCCTTATTCCTTCTGCCAAAATGCATCACCTCACACTTGTCAGTATTAAATTCCATCTGTCATCTCTCTGCCCATTCTGCTAGCCTATCTGTGTCCTGTTGCTGGCAGTTCATATCATCCTCACTGTTTTCCACACCTTCAAGTTTGGCACCATTGGCATATTTTGAGATTCTAATCTGTATTCCAAGATCGAAGTCATATATATATACCACTGTGTGCCATCCTCCAGTCTGAAAAACAACCATTTAATATGACTCACTGTCTTCTGTCCTTAAGCTAATTTATCCAATTGGACACCGACGTTCCTATTCTATGAGCCTCAATTTTGTTAATCAGCTTTTTATGTTGTACTTTCCCAAACTCTTTCTTAAAATCCATATAAATGAAATCCACTGCATTTCCTTTATCAACCTTCTCTGTTACTTCATCGAAAAATTCAATTAGATTAGTCAAACATGATCTGCCTTTTGCAAATCTGTGCTGGCTATCCTTAATTAATTCGAACCTCGCCAAGTGTATGTTGATTTTTTTTCCCTGATTAGTGTTTCTCAAACCTTACACACCATTGATGTTAAACTAACTGGCCTGTAGTTGCTAGGACTGTCCTTACACCCTCGCTTGAATAAGGGTGTCACATTTGCCACTCTCCAATCCTCTGGTAACTCCCCCACATCCAGGCAAGATTGGAAGATTATGGCAAGTGCTTCTGCTATCTCCATTCCACTTTCTTTAGCAACCTGGGATGCAAGCCATCCAGACCAGGTGACTTATCTACGCTAAGCATAGCCAGGCTTTTTAGTACCTCCCTCCTTTCATTTTTTTACCCTATTTTCTCCTATTTTGTTAGATTCCACTACCTTAGTAAACGCTGATACAAAGTACTCATTCAGTATATTAGCCTTGCCCTGCACCTCTGAGCATATATTACCCTCTTTGTCTCTAACTGGCCCCACTCCACCTCTTACTATCCACTTACTATTTTTGCCGGTAGAAGATTTTTGGGTTCCCTTTTATGCTGACTGCTATTCCATTCTCATATTTTCTCTGCCAGTCTAATTTTCTTCTTCATCTCCCTTCTGAACCTATTGTATATATCCTGGTTCTCACTTGAAGAATTCACCTGACATGTATCATACACCCTCTTTTTTTTGTTTCATCATAATGTCTATCTCCCCCGTCATCCAAGGAGCCCTGCTATTGGTTCCCTTACCTTTTGCTCTTGTTGGGATGTACCTAGCCTGTACTTGAAACATTTCTTCCTTAGATATAACCCATTTTTCTGATACAGCTCTTCCTGTCAGTCTTTGGTTTGATTCTACTCTGGCTAGATAGCATCTCATCGCATTGAAATTAGCCCTCTTCCAATTTAGACGTTCTACCTTATTTTGTTCCTTGCTTCTCTGCATTATGAGTCTAAACCTTATGATATGATGGCCACTCTTACCCAAGTACTCCCCGACAGACACTTGGCCCACCTCATTTCCCAGCACCAGATACAGCAATGCCTCCTTTCTAGTTGGGCTGAGAACAAACTGATTGAGGAAGTTCTCCTGAACACATTTCAGAAATTCCTCCCCCTCCTTGCCCTTTACTCTAGAATTATCCCAGTTGATATATAGGTAAAGTCCCCCAATATCATCACTATAGTTTTTGCACATCTCTGATTTCCCTGCAGCTCTGTCTTTCACTGTTTGGAGGCCTATAGAATACCTCCAGTAGCGTGATCATGCCCTTTTTGCTTCTCAACTCTAACCAAATAGATTCTGTCCTTGCCCCTTCAAGGACTCCAATGCTGCAATGTCTTCCTTCATCAATACGGCCACCCCACCTTCCTTTTTTCCTTCTCTATCTTTTCTGAATACTTTATATCCTTGTATATTAAGCACCCATGTCCATTTCCATTATTGCCACTACATCATATTCCCGCACAGCTATTTGTGCTTGTAGCTCACTAACCTTATTCACCACACTTTGTGCGCTTGCATACATGCATTGTAACTCTATCTTTGCATTCCTCATAGACCTTTCCAGTCCGCTCCCATCTAATATGGAACTACTCCCTTCTCTAGTACTGTCTAACACTCTCACCTTATGCTCCTTATTCCTCTTTTCTACTTCTATATGCTGATGCCCATTCCCCTGCCAATTTAGTTTGAACTGTCCCCACCACACTAGTGAACCTCTCTGTGAGGACATTGGTCCCAGTCCTGTTGAGGTGCAACCCATCCCTTTTGAATAGTTGCCTCCTGCACCAGAACTGGTCCTAATGCCCCAAGAATCTGAAACCTTCACTCCTGCACCACGCTTCAAGTGATGCATTGATCCTCTTTATCTTCCTATTTCTATTCTCTCTTGCACATGGCACTGGGCGTATTCCAGAGATTACTACCCTTGAGGTCCTACTCTTTAACCTCCTCCATAGCTCCTGAAAATTTGACCGTAGGACCTCAATACCTGCCTTTGCTATGTCATTCGTACCAACTTCTACCACAACTTCTGGCTCACTCCCTTCCCCCTGCAGAATATCCAGGATGTCCTTTACCCTGGCACCAGGGAGGAAACATCATGCGGAACTCACAATAACGGTTACTGAAATGTCTGTCTGTCCCCTGACTATGGAATCACCTATAACAATTGCATTTCTGCACTTTGCTGCTCCCTCCTGTGCAGTCCCATGCCCATTGGTGCCATGGTCTGGACTGCACACCTTCAAGGTGTCGTCACTCTCAGCAGTCTCCAAAGCTGAGTACCAGTTTAAGAGTGGCATACACCCCAAAGATTCCTGCACTCTCTGCCTCTTTCTACTCTTCTGGATGGCCACCCACCTACTATCCTGAACTCTTATTGCCTGTGGGGTGACCACCTCCTGGAACGTATGATCCAGGAAACTCTCCTGCACTCTTTTGGAGTATCTCTCCATTTAAATAATAGTCTGCCTTTTGATTCTTCCTACCAAAGTGCTAAACCTCACACTTTCCTACATGAAACTCCATCTGCCACGTTTTTGCCCACTCACTCAACTTATCTATATCCCCTTGCAGATTCCTTATGTCCTCATCACAACATGCCCTCCCACCTACTTTTGTATTGTCAGCAAATTTGGATATATTACACTCTGCCCCCTCCTCCAAGTCATTAATATAGATTGTAAATAATTGAGGCCCTAGGACTGATCCTTGTGGAGCAATGAAAGGCCAAGGTTAAGATATCATTCATCCTATTGAAGGTGACATTCATAGTGTGCAAGCCATTGGTGAATGCCTGCATGCACTCTTGTGATTGCCAAATTTGATTCTCCATGCAGTTGGCTAATCCATGAACAAAGATGTTATCTCAAATGTATGTGACAGGATGCCACTCAATCTCCTCCAATTTCTCTGCAATTATGTACACTGCGGCTGGAACGCCTGCCAGTAGATTACACATTCCCAGCTGCAGCTCAAGAAGTATCCTGTTCATTGAAGGACTCCCCCACCCCCCCGAGATGCAACATCTACATCCAGCTGAGCAGAGCTTGGAGAATGCTGTGGACTCCACTGCTGTTCCTGACGGTCATCTGTTCTTACTCACTTGTGAAGTGTGAGTCACCAAGTGAAAATCCAACTATCCCTCTCAGTTCTCCCAGAGAAGTGTGAGTATCTGAGCTAGTGCATGAACTGCATAAATCCTGGGATAGTGCACCCTCAAAGGGAGTGAATTCCTCTGAGGAGTCATCATCCTGAGCAACCTGGACCACCTCCTGCAGTACACCTGAAGGCTCTGTGGGAAATAAAAGACACGAATGAGTACTGTGAAGGCAAGGATGCTTGAACTTATCATTATGCACATGATCATATTGCAATGGCTATTGACAGCAATTTGACATGGCTGAGTAATGGCTGGATGTGGTAACCGGACGCTTAAAAAATAATGGTAGGATTGGGCAGAGTCAACATGGATTTATGAAAGGAAAATCCATGCTTCGCAAACCTTTGAGGATGTAACTAGCAGAATAGATAAAGGGGAACCAGTGGATGTGGTGTATTTGGATTTTCAGAAGGCTTTCGATAAGGCCCCACACAGGAGGTTAGTAAACAAAATTAAAGCACATGGGAATTGGGTTAATATACTGGCATTGGTTAATGTACAGAAAACAGAGAGTAGGAATTATCAGGTCATTCTCAGATTGGCAGACTGTGACTAGTGGGGTACCGCAAGGATCAGTGCTTGGGCTCCAGCTGTTCACAGTCTATATCAATGAATTAGATGTGGGGACCAAATGTAATATTTCCAAATTTGCTGTGACACAAAACTAGGTGGGAATGTGAGTTGCGAGGAAGACGCAAAGCAGCTTCAAGGAGATTTGGACAGGCTGAGTGAGCGGGCAAGAACATGGCAGATGGAATATAATGTGGATAAGTGTGAAGTTATCCACTTCGGTAGGAAAAACAGAAATGTTTCTTAAAAGTTTGGGAAGTGTTGATGTCCAATGGAACCAGGGTGTCCTTGCTCGTAAATCACTGAAAGCTAACATGCAGGTGTAGTAAGCAATTAGCATGTTGGCCTTTATTGCAAGAGCATTTGAGTACAGGAGTAAAGAAGTCTTGCTGAAATTGTATAGAGCCTTGGTGAGACTGCACCGGGAGTATTGTGTACAGTTTTGGTCTCTTTACCTAAGGAAGGATATTCTTGCCATAGAGGGAGTGCAACGAAGGTTCACCAGACTGCTCCCTGGGATAGCAGGATTGTCCTATGAGGAGAGATTGAGGAGACGGGACCTGTATTCTCTAGAGTTTAGGTGATCTCATTGAAGCATAAAAAATTCTTACAGGGCTCAACAGGATGGCTGCAGGAAGGATGTTACCCCTGGCTGGGGGGTGTCCAGAACCAGGAGACACATAAGGTCATAAGAACTAGGAGCAGGAGTAGGCAATTCAGCCCCTCGAGCCTGCTCCGCCATTCAATATGATCATGGCTGATCTCATCTTGGCCTCAACTCCACTTTCCTGCCCATTCTCCATAACCCTTTAATCCTTTACTAATTAAAAATCTGTCTATCTTCTCCTTACATTTACTCAATGTCCCAGCATCCACCGCACTCTGGGGTAGTGAATTCCACAAACTCACGACCCTTTGAGAGAAGTAATTTCTCCTTGTCTCTGTTTTAAGTCTGCTACCCTTATCCTAAAACTATGACCTCTCATTCTAGATTACCCCACAAGAGGAAACATCCTCTCTACATCTACTTTGTCAATCATCTTATATACTTCAATTAGATCTCCTCTCATTCTTCTAAACTCTAGAGAGTAAAGGCCTAAACTGCTAAATCTCTCTTCATAAGACAAACCCCTCATCCCTGGAATCAATCTAGTGAACCTCCTCTGAACTGCCTCCAATGCAACTACATCCCTCCTCAAGAAAAGGGACCAAAACTGTACGCAATACTCCAGGTGTGGTCTCACTAATGCTTTGTACAGTTGCAGCAACACTTCCCTACTTTTATATTCTATTCCTTCAGGAAATGCCAAAATTCCATTTGCCTTTCTTATTACCTGCTGTACCTGTGATTCATTCACGAGGACACCCAGATCCCTCTGCACCAAAGCATTCTGAAGTTTCTCTTCATTTAGATAATAATTTGCCTTTCTATTCTTCCGACCAAAGTGGATAACCTTACCTTGTGTATTAACCTTTGGTGTGGCACCTTATCAAATGCCTTCTGGAAGTCCAGATAAACTATATATACCAGATCCCCATTGTCCACTTTGCTTGTTACAGCTTTGAAGAACTCTAGCAAATTAGTCAAACACAATTTACCCTTCATAAAACCATACTGACTCTGATGGATTGCGTTTTGACTTTCTAAATGTCCTGTTATTACTTCCTTCATAATGGATTCTAACAATTTCCCAATGACAGATGTTAAACTAACTGGTCTGTGGTTTCCTACTTTCTGCTTCCCTCCCTTTTTGAATAAGGGCATTATATTAGCTTTTTTCCAATCCACTGGAACCTTTCCCGCATCCAGGAAATTCTGGAATATTATAACCAATGGATCTGCTATCTCTGCTGCCACTTCCTTTAAGACCCCAGGATGTAGGCCATCAGGCCTTGGGGACTTGTCTGCCTTCAATCCCAATAGTTTGCTCAGTATTTTTTTCCTAGTGATGATTTTTCTAAGTTCCTCTCTTTCTATAACCTCTGCATTTCCTGTTACTATTGGGATGGTACTAGTGTCCTCCACCATGAAAACTGAGGCAAAATACTGATTTAGTGTCTCCGCCATTTCTGTGTTCCCCTCTATTAACTCCCCAGTCTCATCCTCCAAAGGGCCAACATTCACTTTAGCTACTCTCTTACCTTTTATGTACTTATAGAAGCTTTTTCTATCCGTTTTATACTTTGCACTAGTTTTCTTTCATAATTTACCTTTGCTCTTTTTATTACTTTTTTAATCACCCTTTGTTGATCTTAAAAAGTTTCCCAATCTTCCAGCCTACCACTGGCCTTTGCAATATGGTATGCCTTAGTTTTTGTCTTTATGTTATCCTTAACTTCCTTGCTTAACTATGGATATTTTTCCCCCTCTTAGAATCTTCCTTTCTCTCTGGAATATATTTTAGTTGGGAGGAATTGAATATCTCCTTAAACATCTGCCACTGCTCATCAACTGTCCTACCTTTTAGTCTTCTTGCCCAGTCCACCAGGGCCAAATCTGTCCTCATGCCTATGTAATTATCTTTGTTTAACTCCAGAACGCTAGTGTGGGAGTCCAGTTTCTCGCCCTCAAACTGAATTTGAAATTCTAGCATGCTATGATCACTCGTCCCCAGAGGATCCTTAACTATGAGATCATGAATTAATCCCACTTCATTACACAATACCAAATCTAGAATAGCCTGCTCCCTGGTTGGTTCCACAACATATTACTCCAAAAAACAATCTCTAATACCTTCAATGAGCTCTTTCTCGAGGCTACCCTTGCCAATTTGATTAATTCAGTCTATATGCATATTAAAATCACCCATGATTATTGCAGACATGGTCTCAGAATAAGAGGTAGGCCATTTAGGACTGAGATGGGGAGGAATTGCTTCACATTGAGGGTGCTGAATCTTTGGAATTCTCTACCCCAGACAGCTGTGGAGGCACAGTCATTGAGCATATTCAAAACAGAGATCAAAAGATTTCTAGATATTGAAGATATCAAGGGATATGGGGATAGTGTGGGAAAATGGCATTGAGGTGGATGATCAACCATGATCTAGTTGAATGGCGGAGCAGGTTTGAGGGGCCAAATGGCCTACACCTGCTCCTATTTCCTATGTTCCGATGTTTCTCTGAGTGTTGTATGCCATGGGGATGTTTAATTCGCCTGTCATGGTAGCTGGGAGGACCCCATGTCTCATGGCCAGACAAGCTGAGACTCGGCTTATCTCCAGTGCTGCCTCCTCTGCAGATGTCAATGAAGAGCTGGTTAGGGAGCTACCTCTAATTTCCTGCCTCTCCCTGGTATTCTCTGCTCTCTTCTGCAAGGAGGGAAAGAAGAGAACTATGCGTGAGAGTAATGGTATGTATTCACCCGATGGATGGAGTGCATTTGTTGGGGGTAAGTATGAGGGATAGGCATAATATTGCATAAGGATGAGTGTGGTTGTCAGTGGTAGATAACAGGTGAGAATGTGAGAAAGTGCATAGGCAGACAGCGATGGATGCACCTGCAAGGTAAGTTGGTATGAGGAGCGATGGGTAGGCAGAGTGAGGGAGTTAAGTTGATATGCACATCACAGTACAGCTAAGTGTGGCACTACTCACCTTTCCTGCCTGCTTAGGTCATTAAACCACTTTCTATATTGATTCCAGGAGTGTGGTGCCAAACTACTACTACTGACCTCCTGGGCAATTTCTAACTACACCTTCTTTGTATCAGGCTTTTTCCTCCCGTCACTAGGGAAGATTATTTCCTTCCAGGCTCTTAAAACCCCAACCATACATCCAGGGAGGTGTAACTGAAGTGGGCTGCGACCGTTGCCCATCCAACTCCATACCAAGAGGTCTGTGGCTCTCCATGCCTTCAACTTGGATGTTTAGATTGTCCCTTTAAATACTGAAGTTGAATTTATGTCATGTGCATCATCTTGATGTCTGCCGATACTAATTGGACACAAAACCTGAAAGTAAAATGATAATGAAGTGGTTCAGTTAAAAAGCCACTAACAGATGTACTACACTTCTGGGTTTCCCACACACTATCACCCCCATGCCATGCGCTTGTTAAAATCCAGCTCAGGTCCTGTTCCCAGGATGCAGGCATTACTGGTAAGGCCAGTATTTATTACCCTTCTCTCGTTTCTCTGCAAAGATGGTCGTGGGCCTCATTCTTAAACCATGCAATCCCTGTGTTGAAGGTGCTTCTGCAATGCTGTTCGATAAGGAGTTCCAAGAAATTAACCCAGCGACAATGAAGGGATGGCAATGTATTTTCAAGACAGGATGTTGAGTTATTTGGAAGGGAATCTGGAAGTGATGATATTAAGTGGCATTTCTGCATTTGTCCTTCTCTGTGTTAGAGGTGACAGGGAGGACCGTGCTGTAGAGGTAAACTTGGTAAGTCGCTGCAGTGCATCCAGTCGATGATACACACTGCTGCCAAAGTGCATCAGTGGTTGGGAGGGTGGATACTGAGCCTGGTAACAGGTCACTGATCAAGCAAATGGCTCTGTCCTAGATGGTCTTGCGCTTCCTGACTGTTGTGCTGCACCCATCCAGTTGAGTGGTGAGTATTCCATCACACTTCTGACAAAAGAACATAAGAAATAGGAGTAGGTCAAACGGACCCTCGAGCCTGCTCCACCATTCAATAAGATCATGGCTGATCATCTACCTCAACACCACTTTCCCACATTATCTCCATATCCCTTGATTCCCTTATTATCAATTTCAGTTTTGAACATCAACAGCCCTTTGAGGTAGAAAATTCCAATGATTTACAACTCTCTGAGTAAAGAAACTTCTTATCTCAGTTGTAAATGACCGACCCTTTATCCTGAGCCTATGAACCCTAGTTCGAGGTGCTCCAGCCAGGAGAAACGACCTTGCAGCATCAACATTTTTAACATTTTTTTATGGGATGTGGGTGTTGCTGACAAAGCCAGCATTTCTTTCCCATCTCTAATTGCCCTTGAGAAGGTGGTGGTAAGCTGCCTCCTTGAACCGCTGCAGTCCATCTGGTGTGGATACACCCACAGTGCTGTTAGGGAGGGAGTTAGAATCATAGAATCATAGAAAGTGTAAGGCACAAAAAGAGGTCACTTAGCCCATCGTGTCTGTGCTGGCCGAAAAATGATCCAGCTTTTCTAATCCCACCTTCCAGCATTTGGGCCATAGCCCTGCAGATTACAGCACTTGAGGTGCATATCCAGACTCCTTTTGAATGAGTTGGGGGTCTCTGCCTCAACTACCCTTTCAAGAAGTGAGTTCCAGATCCCACCACTCGCTGGGTGAAAAGGTTTTTCCTCATCTCCCCTCTAATTTTTCTACCAATCACTTTAAATTTATGCCCCCTCGTCACTGACCTCACCGCTAAGGTGAATAAACCCTTCACCTTCACTCTATCCAGGCCCCTCAAAATTTTGTACATTTCAATCAGATCTTCCCTCGGCCTTCTCTGTTCCAATGAGATAAACCTCAGCCTATCCAATCTTTCCTCATAGCTGCATTTTTCCAGTCCTGGCAACATCCTCGTAAATCCCCTCTGTACCCTCTTTACTGCAATTACATCCTTTCTATAATGAGGTGACCAGAACAGCACACAGTACTCAAGTTGTGGCCTAACCAATGAGTTATACAGTTCCAGCATAACCTCCCTGCTGTTATATTTTATACCTCGGCTAATAAAGGAAAGGATTCCATATGCCTTTTTAACCACCTTATAGACCTGTCCTGCTACCTTCAGGGATCTGTGGACATTCACTCCAAGGTCCCTCACTTCCTCTACACTTCTCAGTATTTTCCCATTAATCGTGCATTCCTTTGCCTTGTTTGACCTCCCCAAATGCATCACCTCACACTTCTCCAGGTTGAATTCCATTTGCCACTTTTCTGCTCATCTGACCAGACCATCAATATCTTTCTGCAGCCTACTGCTATCCTCCTCGCTATCTACCACACGGCCAATCTTTGTGTTGTCTGCAAATTTCTTGATCATGCCCCCTACATTTATGTCCAAATCATTAATATATAAGACAAAAAGCAGGGGACCCAGTACTGAGCCCTGCGGAACGCCACTGGAAACAGCAGTCAACAATTACCCTTTGTTTCCTGCCACTGAGTCAATTTTGTATCCACCTTGCTGCATTTCCCTGAATCCCATGGGATTTTATTTTTTTAACCAGTCTGCCATGTGGGACCTTGTCAAAAGCCTTGCTAAAATCCATGTAGACCCTTGCACTACCCTCACCTATCTTCCTTGTTACTTCTTCAAAAAATTCGATCAAATTGGTCAAACAAGATCTTCCCTTAACAAATCCATGCTGACTACCCTTGATTAACCTGTGCCTTTCTAAGTGACAATTTATTGTGTCTCTCAGAATAGATTCCAATAATTTTCCCACTACTGAGGTTAGACTGACTGGCCTGTAATTATTTGATCTATCCTTCGTTCCCTTTTTAAACAGAGGTACAAAGTTAGTAGTTCTCCAATCCTCCACACCTTTTAGAATTAGAATTAGAATTAGAACATTACAGCGCAGTACAGGCCCTTCGGCCCTCGATGTTGCGCCGACCTGTGAAACCATCTGACCTACACTATTCCATTTTCATCCATATGTCTATCCAATGACCACTTAAATGCCCTTAAAGTTGGCGAGTCTACTACTGTTGCAGGCAGGGCGTTCCACGCCCCTACTACTCTCTGAGTAAAGAAACTACCTCTGATATCTGTCCTATATCTATCACCCCTCAACTTAAAGCTATGTCCCCTCGTGTTTGCCATCACCATCCGAGGAAAAAGACTCTCACTATCCACCCTATCTAACCCTCTGATTATCTTATATGTCTCTATTAAGTCACCTCTCCTCCTCCTTCTCTCCAACGAAAACAACCTCAAGTCCCTCAGCCTTTCCTCGTAAGACCTTCCCTCCATACCAGGCAACATCCTAGTAAATCTCCTCTGCACCCTTTCCATAGCTTCCACATCCTTCCTATAATGCGGTGACCAGAACTGCACGCAATACTCCAGGTGCGGTCTCATCAGAGTTTTGTACAGCTGCAGCATGACCTCGTTCGTGGCTCCGAAACTCGATCCCCCTACTAATAAAAGCTAACACACCATATGCCTTCTTAACAGCCCTAATAACCTGGGTAGCAACCTTCAGGGATTTATGTACCTGGACACCAAGATCTCTCTGTTCATCTACACTACCAAGAATCTTCCCATTAGCCCAGTACTCTGCATTCCTGTTACTCCTTCCAAAGTGAATCACCTCGCACTTTTCCGCATTAAACTCCATTTGCCATCTCTCAGCCCAGCTCTGCAGCCTATCTATGTCCCTCTGTACCCTACAACATCCTTCGGCACTATCCACAACTCCACCGACCTTAGTGTCATCCGCAAATTTACTAACCCACCCTTCTACACCCTCTTCCAGGTCATTTATAAAAATGACAAACAGCAGTGGCCCCAAAACAGATCCTTGCGGTACACCACTAGTAACTAAACTCCAGGATGAACATTTGCCATCAACCACCACCTTCTTCTTTCAGCTAGCCAATTTCTGATCCAAAGCTCTAAATCACCTTCAACCCCATACTTCCGTATTTTCTGCAATAGCCTACCATGGGGAACCTTATCAAACGCCTTACTGAAATCCATATACACCACATCCACTGCTTTACCCTCATCCACCTGTTTGGTCACCTTCTCGAAAAACTCAATAAGGTTTGTGAGGCACGACCTACCCGTCACAAAACCGTGCTGACTATCGCTAATGAACTTATTCTTTTCAAGATGATTATAAATCCTGTCTCTTATAACCTTTTCCAACATTTTACCCACAACCGAAGTAAGGCTCACAGGTCTATAACTACCAGGGCTGTCTCTACTCCCCTTCTTGAACAAGGGGACAACATTTGCTATCCTCCAGTCTTCCGGCACTATTCCTGTCGACAATGACGACATAAAGATCAAGGACAAAGGCTCTGCAATCTCCTCCCTGGCTTCCCAGAGAATCCTAGGATAAATCCCATCTGGCCCAGGGGATTTATCTATTTTCACACTTTCCAAAATTGATAACACCTCCTCCTTGTGAACCTCAATCCCATCTAGCCTAGTAGCCTGAATCTCAGTATTCTCCTCGACAACATTTTCTTTCTCTACTGTAAATACTGACGCAAAATATTCATTTAACACTTCCCCTATCTCCTCTGATTCCACACACAACTTCCCACTACTATCCTTGATTGGCCCTAATCTAACTCTAGTCATTCTTTTATTCCTGATATACCTATAGAAAGCCTTCGGGTTTTCCCTGATCCTATCCGCCAATGACTTCTCGTGTCCTCTCCTTGCTCTTCTTAGCTCTCCCTTTAGATCCTTCCTGGCTAGCTTGTAACTCTCAAGCGCCCTAACTGAGCCTTCACGTCTCATCCTAACATAAGCCTTCTTCTTCCTCTTGACAAGCGCTTCAACTTCTTTAGTAAACCACGGCTCCCTCGCTCGACAACTTCCTCCCTGCCTCACAGGTACATACTTATCAAGGACACGCAGTAGCTGCTCCTTGAATAAGCTCCACATTTCGATTGTTCCCATCCCCTGCAGTTTCCTTCCCCATCCTACGCATTTTAAATCTTGCCTATTCGCATCATAATTTCCTTTCCCCCAGCTATAATTTTTGCCCTGCGGTATATACCTGTCCCTGCCCATCGCTAAGGTAAACCTAACTGAATTGTGATCACTATCACCAAAGTGCTCACCTGCATCTAAATCTAACACCTGGCTGGGTTCATTACCCAGTACCAAATCCAATGTGGCATCGCCCCTGGTTGGCCTGTCTACATACTGTGTCAGAAAACCCTCCTGCACACACTGGACAAAAACTGACCCATCTAAAGTACTCGAACTATAGTATTTCCAGTCGATATTTGGAAAGTTAAAGTCCCCCATAACAACTACCCTGTTACTCTCGCCCCTGTCGAGAATCATCTTCGCTATCCTTTCCTCTACATCTCTGGAACTATTTGGAGGTCTATAAAAGACTCCCAACAGGGTGACCTCACCTCTCCTGTTTCTAACCTCGGCCCATACTACCTCAGTAGACGAGTCCTCAAACGTCCTTTCTGTCGCTGAGGACTCGAAAATGATGGTCAGGCCTTCTGCTATTTCCTCTCTTGCTTCTTTTAACAGCCTAGGGTACATTTCATCTGGCCCTGGTGATTTATCAGCTTTCAAGGATGCTAATCCCATTAATACTTCCTGTCTCCCTATGTTTATCACATCCAATACTTCACACTCCTCCTCCTTAACTACAATATCTGCATCGTCCCCCTCTTTTGTGAAGACAAAAGCAAAATATTCATTAAGAATCATACCAATATCTTCTGCCCCTACACATAAGTTACCTTTTTGGTCTTTTATGGGTCCTACACTCTCCTTTGTTATCCTCTTACTCTTAACGTATTGATAAAACATCTTTGGGATCACGTGATTTTGCTTGCCAATATTCTTTCATGCCCACTCTTTGCTTTTCTAATTTCCTTTCTGATTTCACCCCTCCACTTTCTATACTCCTCTCAGCTTTCTGTAGTATTGAGTTCTGGGTGTCAGACATAAGCTTTCCTTTTCTGCTTTGTCTTATTCTGTAGGCTCCTTGATATCCATGAGACTCTAGATTTGGCCGTCTCACCCTTTTTCTTTGTGAGAACCTCTTCACCCTGAACCCCTTGAATCTCCTCTTTGAATGCCTCCCACTGCTCTGTCACTGATTTACCTTCAAGTAGCTGTTTCCAGTGGGGTATTTAAAATCCCCTACTATTACTACCCTATTGTTCTTGCACTTCTCACAGATTTGCTTACATATCTGCCCTTCTATCTCCCTCTGACTGTTGGGGGTCTATAGTACATTCCCAGCAGTGGGATTGCCCTTTTTTTGCTCCTTTGCTCAATCCATATGGCCTCATTTGATGAACATTCCAACATACCATTGAAGCATGGAGCTCGGTGATCAGTGGTGTTCCACAAGGATCTGTTCTGGGACCTCTGCTCTTTGTGATTTTTATAAATGACTTGGATGAGGAAGTGGGAGGCTGGGTTAGCAAGTTTGCCGATGACACAAAGGTTGCTGGAGTTGTGGATAGTGTGGAAGGCTGTTGTAGGTCGCAATGGGACATTGACAGGATGCAGAGCTGGGCTGAGAAGTGGCAGATGGAGTTCAACCTGGAAAAGTGTGAAGTGATTCATTTTGGAAGGTCGAATTTGAATGCGGAATACAGGCTTAAAGACAGGATTCTTGGTAGTGTGGAGGAACAGAGGGATCTTGGGGTCCATGTCCATAGATCGCTGAAAGTTGCCACCCAAGTTGATAGGGTTGTTAAGAAGGCGTATGGTGTGTTGGCTTTCATTAACAGGGGGATTGAGTTTAAGAGCCGCGAGGTTATGCTGCAGCTCTATAAGGCCCTAGTTCGACCACACTTGGAATATTGTGTTCAGTTCTGGTCGCCTCATTATAGGAAGGATGTGGAAGCTTTAGAGAGGGTGCAGAGGAGATGTACCAGGATGCTGCCTGGACTGGAGGGCATGTCCTACGAAGAAAGATTGAGGGAGCCAGGGCTTTTCTCATTGGAGCGAAGAAGGATGAGAGGTGACTTGATAGAGGGGTACAAGATGATGAGAGGCATAGATAGAGTGGGTAGCCAGAGACTTTTTCCCAGGGTGGAAAGGGCTATCACCAGGGGGCATAATTTTAAGGTGATTGGAGGAAGGTTTCGGGGAGATGTCAGAGGTAGGTTCTTTACACAGAGAGTGGTGGGTGCGTGGAATGCGCTGCCAGCGGTGGTAGTAGAAGCAGATACATTAGGGGCATTTAAGCGACTCTTGGATAGGTACATGGATGATAGTAGAATGAAGGGTAGGTAGTTAGTTTGATCTTAGAGTAGGTTAAAGGTTCGGCACAACATCGTGGGCTGAAGGGCCTGTACTGTGCTGTCCTGTTCTATGTTCTATGTATGTTATGTTTTTTGTTCTATACCATCCCTCCTCACAGCTGTAATAGTTTCTTTGACCACAATTGCCATTCCCCTCCTTCCTTCCTGTTTTTTTTATTCATTCATGGGATGTGGGTGTCACTGGCTATGCCAGCATTTATTGACCATCCTTAATTGCCCTTGAGAAGGTGGTGGTGAGCTGCCTTTTTGAATCACTGCAGTCCATGTGAGGTAGGTACACCCATGGTGCTGTTAGGAAGGGAGTTCCAGGATTTTGACCCAGCGACAGTGAAGGAACGGTGATATAGTTCCAAGTCAGGATGGTGTGTGACTTGGAGGGGAACTTGCAGGTGGTGATGTTCCCATGCACCTGCTGCCCTTGTCCTTCGAGGTGGTAGAGGTCGTGGGTTTGGAAGGTGCTGTCTAAGGAGCCTTGGTGCATTGCTGCAGTGCATCTTGTAGATGGTACACACTGCTGCCACTGTGTGTCAGTGGTGGAGGGAGTGAATGTTTGTGGATGGTGTGCCAATCAAGCGGGATGCTTTGTTCTGGATGGTGTCGAGCTTCTTGAGTGTTGTTGGAGCTGCACCCATCCAGGCAAGTAGACAGTATTCCATCACATTCCTGACTTGTGCCTTGTAGATGGTGGACAGGCTTTGGGGAGTCAGGAGGTGAGTTACTCGCCTCAGGATTCCTAGCCTCTGATCTGCTCTTGTAGCCATGGTATTTATATGGCTACTCCAATTCAGTTTCTGGTCAATGGTAACCCCTAGGATGTTGATAGTGGGGATTCAGCGATGGTAATGCCATTGAATGACAAGGGGAGATGGTTAGATTCTCTCTTGTTGGAGATGGTCTGGCACTTGTGTGGCGCAAATGCCACTTATCAGCCCAAGCCTGGATATTGTCCAGGTCTTGCTGCATTTCTACACAGACTGCTTCAGTATCTGAGGAGTCATGAATGGTGCTGAACATTGTGCAATCATCAGCGAACACTTCTGACCCTATGATTGAAGGAAGGTCATTGATGAAGCAGCTGAAGATGGCTGGGCCTGGGATACTACCCTGAGGAACTCCTGCAGTGATGTCCTGGAGCTCAGATGATTGACCTCCAACAACCACAGCCATCTTCCTTTGCGCTAGGTATGACTCCAACCAGCGGAGGGTTTCCCCCTGATTCCCATAGACTCCAGTTTTGCTAGGGCTCCTTGATGCTATACTCGGTCAAATGCTGCCCTGATGTCAAGAGCAGTGACAGTGAAGGAACGGCAACATATTTCCAAGTCAGGATGGTGTGTGACTTGGAAGGGAACTTGCAGGTGGTGGTGTTCCCATACATCTGCTGTTTTCGTTCTTCGAGGTGGAAAGTGCTGTCTCAGTAGCGTTGGCAAGTTGCTGCAGTGCATCTTGTCCATGGTACACACTGCTGCCACTCTGTGTCGGTGGTAAAATGAGTGAATGTTTAAGGTTGTGGATGGGGTGCCAATCAAGTGGGCTGCTTTGTCCTGGATGATGTTGAGCTTCCTGAGCGTTGTTGGAGCCGCACTCATCTGGGCAAGTGGAGATTATTCCATCACACTCTTGACTTGTGCTTTGTAGATGGTGGACAGGCTTTGGGGAGTCAGGAGGTGGGGTTACTTACCACAGAATTCCCCATCTCTGACCTGCTGTTGTAGCCACAGTATTTATGAGGCTGCTCCAGTTCAGTTTCTGGTCAATGGTAACCCCCAGAATGTCAAACTCTCTAAGAATTTCAAACATTTTAATGAGATCATCTTTCATTCTTCTAAACCCCAGAGAACATAGACCCATTCGACTCAATCTCTCCTCACAGGACAACCCTCTCATCCCAAGAATCAGTCCAGCAAAGCTTTGTTACACCCCCCTAAGGCAAGTATATCCTTCCTTCGGCAAGGAGACCAAAACTGTACACAGTACTCCAGATGTGAAATAAAAACAAGAAATGCTGGAATCACTCAGCAGGTCTGGCAGCATCTGTGGAAAGAGAAGCAGAGTTAAAGTTTCGGGTCAGTGACCCTTCTTCGGAACTGACAAATATAAGAAAAGTCACAGATTATAAGCAAGTGAGGTGGGGGTGGGGCAAGAGATTACAAAAGAGAAGGTGTAGATTGGACCAGGCCACATAGCTGACCAAAAGGTCACGGAGCAAAGGCAAACAATATGTTAATGGTGTGTTGAAAGACAAAGCATTAGTACAGATTAGGTGTAAATACACTGAATATTGAACAGCAGCAAGTGCAAACCTGAAAAAAACAGTGGGTAAGCAAACTGAACAAACTAAGATGAAATGAAATAAATGCAAAAAAAGATTGTAAAAAATGTAAAAAAGAATGTAAAAAAAAAGGAAGAAAAAATAACTAAAAATGAAAGTAAAATGAGGGGCTGTCATGCTCTGAAATTATTGAACTCAATGTTCAGTCCGGCAGGCTGTAGTGTGCCTAATCGGTAGATGAGATGCTGTTTCTCGAGCTTGCGTTGATGTTCACTGGAACACTGCAGCAATCCCAGGACAGAGATGTGAGCATGAGAGCAGGGGGGAGTGTTGAAATGGCAAGCAACCGGAAGCTCAGGGTCCTGCTTGCGGACTGAGCGGAGATGTTCCGCAAAGCGGTCACCCAGTCTGCGCTTGGTCTCCCCAATGTAGAGGAGACCACACTGTGAGCAGCGAATACAGTATACTACATTGAAAGAAGTACAAGTAAATCGCTGCTTCACCTTCATCAGAAAGGAGTGTTTGGGGCCTGGGATAGTGAGGAGAGAGGAGGTAAATGGGCAGGTATTACACCTCCTGCGATTGCAGGGGAAGGTGCACTGGGACGGGGACGAGGTGGTGGGGGTAATGGAGGAGTGAACCAGGGTGTCGCGGAGGGAACGATCCCTTCGGAATGCTGACAGGGGAAGGGAGGGGAAGATGCGACTGGTAGTGGCATCACGCTGGAGGCGGCTGAAATGGCGGAGGATGATCCTTTGGATATGGAGGCTGGTGGGATGAAAAGTGAGGACAAGGGGAACCCTGTCACGGTTCTGGGAGGGAGGGGAAGGGGTGAGGGTAGAGGTGCGGGGAATGGGTCGGACACGGTTGAGGGCCCTGTCAACCACAGTGGGGGGAAATCCTCGGTTGAGGAAAAAGGAGGTCATATCAGAAGCACCGTCATGGAAGGCAGCATCATCAGAGCAGATGCGTCGGAGACGGAGAAACTGGGAGAATGGAATGGAGTCCTTACAGGAGGTAGGGTGTGAAGAAGTGTAGTTGAGGTAGCTGTGGGAGTCGGTGGGCTTATAATGGATATTGGTAGACAACCTATCCCCAGAGATGGAGACAGAGAAGTCGAGGAAGAGAAGGGAAGTGTCAGAGATGGACCATGTAAAGGTGAGAGAAGGGTGGAAATTGGAAGCAAAGTTGATAATGTTTTCTAGTTCGGGGCGGGAGCAGGAAACGGCACCGATACAGTCATCAATGTACCGGAAAAAGAGTTGGGGGAGGGGGCCTGAGTAGGACTGGAACAAAGAATGCTCGACATATCCCACAAAAAGACAGGCATAACTCGGACCCATGCGGGGACCCATAGCGACACCTTTTACTTGAAGGAAGTGCGTGGAGTTGAAGGAGAAGTTGTTCAATGTGAGAACAAGTTCAGCCAGGCAGAGGAGGGTGGTGGTGGATGGGGACTGGTTGGGCCTCTGTTCCAGGAAGAAGCGGAGAGCCCTCAAACCATCCTGGTGGGGGATGGAGGTGTAGAGCGATTGGACGTCCATAGAGAAGAGGAGGCGGTTGGGACCAGGAAATTGGAAATTGTCAAAATGACGTAGGGCGTCAGAAGAGTCACGGATGTAGGTGGGAAGAGACTGGACCAGCGGAGAAAAGATAGAGTCTAGATAGGAAGAAATAAGTTCAGTGGGACAGGAGCAGGCTGACACAATGGGTCTGCCGGGACAGTCCCGTTTGTGAATTTTGGGAAGGAGGTAGAAGCGGGCTGTCCAGGGTTGTGGGACTATGAGGTTGGAAGCTGTAGAGGGAAGATCTCCAGAGGAGATGAGGTCAGTGACAGTCCTTTGGATGGTGGCTTGATGTTCGGTGGTGGGGTCATGGTCCAGAGGGAGGTAGGAAGAGGTGTCTGTGAGTTGGCGTTGAGCTTCTGCAAGGTAGAGGTCAGTACGCCATACAACAACAGCACCACCCTTGTCTGCAGGTTTGATGACCATGTCGGGGTTAGACCTGAGAGAACGGAGTGCCTCAAGTTCAGAGGGGGACAGGTTAGAGTGAGTGAGGGGGGCAGAGAAATTGAGACGACCAATGTCTCGCCGACAGTTTTCAATGAAGAGATCAAGAGCGGGTAAGAGGCCAGGGTGAGGGGTCCAGGTAGAGGGAGAATGCTGGAGGCGGGTAGTCTGCTGGTCGGGGGGAGGACTCCTGGTCGAAGAAGTGAGCCCGGAGGCGGAGGCGACGGAAGAAGAGCTCAACGTCATGCCGAGCGCGAAATTCATTGAGGTGGGGGCGTAAGGGGATAAAACTGAGACCTTTGCTGAGTGCAGAATGCTCAGCATCAGAGAGGGGGAGGTCAGAGGGTATAGTGAATACACGGCAAGGGGTCAGATCAGAAGGGGTGGGGTCAGAGGGAAGTGAAGCGGAAGTAGGATCTGGAGGGGCATTAGTCCCCATCAGCTGCTGGAGCTTGCGTTCCTTACCACCTGAAAGGAAGAAAAAAAGTTTTTTGTTAAAGCGTCGGATGAGACGTAAGATGAGATGAAACTGCGGAGTAGAACAGATTTGAGATAAGGTGAGACGGTGCTGCTGGAGAGAGAGGTCCAGTGTGTGCATGTGGCGGCGCATCGCACTGAGTGTGGATCTCAGGATGCGGCGAGAGTAGCAGTCCGAGGAACGTTGTATTTCTCGGAGATACCTGTGATCCTGGGTGGTTTCAAAGCATGATGGGTGAAACTGCAGTTGGAATCCACGTGGAATAAGTCGGAGCTGGAGACAGTCACTGAGGAAGGAGATGTGGCTGTGAAAACGAGTTTTGGTAGATACCTTATCAAACACCAGGAGGGAAATAGAAAGCAATGAAGGTGAACAAGGTAAAAGAGACAAACGAAAATCCCGTCGAAGAGAAGAGCAGAACTTCTTCTAGGTAGGCATTCCTGGAAGAGAAGTGGCAGTGAATTAAACACTAAAATAAAAGCAAAATACTGCGGATGCTGGAAATCTGAAATAAAAACAAGAAATGCTGGAATCACTCAGCAGGTCTGGCAGCATCTGTGGAAAGA
Source organism: Heterodontus francisci (assembly GCF_036365525.1). NCBI lineage: Eukaryota > Metazoa > Chordata > Chondrichthyes > Heterodontiformes > Heterodontidae > Heterodontus > Heterodontus francisci. The sequence continues at coordinate 58,425,708 of NC_090375.1, read as the reverse complement.
GAAGCAGAGTTAACGTTTCGGGTCAGTGACCCATCTTCGGAACTGACAAATATTAGAAAAGTCACAGATTATAAGCAAGTGAGGTGGGGGTGGGGCAAGAGATGACAAAGGAGAAGGTGTAGATTGGACCAGGCCACATAGCTGACCAAAAGGTCACGGAGCAAAGGCAAACAATATGTTAATGGTGTGTTGAAAGACAAAGACTCCAGATGTGACCTCACCTAAGCCCTGTATAATTGCAGCAAGACTCCCTGCAGATTATTTTGAGTGTGGGTGCTGGAGCTGGACAGAGGCGATCATGTCAGATCCACAGTAGGTGAGAAACCACTAAGTTTTTTTTGCATTCATGGGATGTGGGCGTCGCTGGCTAGACCAGCATTTATTGTCTATCCCTCATTGCCCTTCAACTGAGTGTCTTGCCAGGCCATTTCAGAAGGCATTTCAAGAGTCACCCACATTGCTGTGGGTCTGGAGTCACATGTAGGCCAGACCAGGTGAGGACATTAGTGAACCAGATGGGTTTTTACAACAATTGACAATGGTTTCATTGTCACCATTAGACCAGCTTTTAATTCCAGATTTATTAATTAAATTCAAATTTCATCATCTGCCATGGTGCGATTCAAACCCATGTCCCCAGAGCATTAGCCTCGGCTCTGGATTACAAGTCCAGAGATATTACCACTATGCCACCCTCTACCCAGTGCAGAAAAGCAATGGAGCCGGTGGGTGGGGAGGAATGAATCTGGCGGGTGGTCATGGAGGCTTCATAAACACCCAGTGAAGGCCTGAAACCTTGAATAAGGAGCAACGGGTCCCGTGTTTGCACCGAGCGGGGCGGCAGCTGTGGGGATTCTCCTGGTGACAGACCAGGGTTAATGGCCGTATAGGGGGCAATGTGCAACAGGGCGCATGCACAGCCATCCTGGGTCAGGAAGCAAGAGGAGAGAATGTTGTGAATTTCTATCCTGGACTGACAGTAATGACTTTTGTAAACTCTTTTCACCGTGGATTGATACACAGCAAACTCAAACCAAGAGAAATGTTTGTCTCTTCCAAACTTCTGTACATGGGGAGAAGGGACTAGAGGGTTACAATGATAGATTTAGATGAGGAAAGCTGAAGAGAGGTTCAAGTGGAACATAAATGCTGGCATGGACTGGTTGGGCCGAATGGCCTGTATCTGTGCCTTATATACTATGTAATCATATTTTTTGGCAAAAAGGTGAAAACAGGCACTCAATAGGTGCAATGCTAATAAAAGTAGCCTGTTTGTAGGCCTGGATTTAGCAGACAATTTTGGTCCTAATTGCTGGTGACCATAAGGAGCCAGGAGGTGCTAAACCAGATAACTGCAGCTTTAGCACTGAAATGCTGATTTGACACAATTTTCACATGAAGCAGTCTGTGCGGGCTTCTCACTTCAACTGAAGGTGTGGGTGCTGACACATCGCAGCAAGTTGCAGGATGGCTCGGGGGCCAAGGGAGAGAGCACAAAGATTGAGGTTGTGGTGATGGAGGAGATGAGATGTCCAGTTGGGGGGGGGGAGTGGAAGAACCCCACCTCGCCCTCCTATTCCTAACATCTAACAGCAACTGGCACTGCTATATCTGACCTCATGTCCTTTGTCCATTCCTTAACGAGACTAAGGAGGCTCCCTAGCAAGATGAGCATAGCAGCATAGTGGTTATGTTGCTAGTGTAGTAATCCAGAGACCCTGACTAATGATCCAGAAACATGAGTTCAAATCCCACCATGGCAGGTGCAGAATTAAGTTCAGTTAATTAAATAAATCTGGAATAAAAAAAACAGCATCAGTAATGCTAAGCATGGATTGTTGAAAAAATCCTTCAAATTTACTTATGCCCTTCACTAATCTCCTGAGCAAGCCACTCAACTGTATCAAACCACTATGAAAAATTCTAAAAGAAAAATTGCTGGACAGACCACCTGGCATCAACATAAGAAACAGGAGCATGAGTAGGCCATTTGGCCCCTTGAGCCTGCTCTGTCATTAAATAAGATCATGCTCTCAACTCCACTTTCCTGCCTGCTCCCATAACCCTTGACTGCCTTGTAAATTAAAAATCTGTCCAACTCAGCCTTGAATATATTCAATGACTCAGCCTCCACCACTCTCTGGGATAGAGAATTCCAACGATTAATAACTCTCTGAGAGGAGAAATTCTTTCTCTGTCTTAAATGGGAGACCCCTTATTCTGAAACTGTGTCCCACCTAGTTCTAAATTCCCCCACGAGGGGAAACATCCCCTCAGCATCTACCCTGTCAAGCCCCCTCAGAATCTCATATGTTTCAGCAGTAGCCAGGTTCATGGCACCGTGGCTGGCTCTGCTGTTCGGAAGGGCGGGAAAAAGAGTGGAAGGTCTGTAGTCATGGGTGATTCGATTGTAAGGGGAGTAGATAGGCGGTTCTGTGGTCAAAAACGAGACTCCCGAATGGTATGTTGCCTCCCAGGTGCACGGGTCAGGGATGTCTCAGATCGGCTGCAGAACATTCTGAAGGGGGAGGGTGAACAGCCAGTTGTCGTTCAGCACAGAGGCACCAATGATATAGGTAAAAAACGGGATGAGGTCCTACAAGAAGAATTTAGGGAGTTAGGAGCCAAGTTAAAAAGTAGGACCTCAGAGGTAGTAATCTCAGGATTGCTACCAGTGCCACGTGATAGTCAGAGTAGAAATGAAAGAATAGTCAGGATGAATGCGTGGCTTGAGAGATGGTGCAGGAGGGAGGGGTTCAGATTTTTGGGACATTGGGACCGGTTCTGGGGGAGGTGGGACTATTACAAATTGGACGGTCTACACCTGGGCCGGACTGGAACCAATGTCCTTGGGGGTGCTTTTGCTAACGCTGTTGGGGCGGGTTTAAACTAATGTGGCAGGGGGATGGGAATCAAATGAGGAGGTCAGTGGACAGTAAGGAGGTAGTAACTAAAGCCTGTAAGGAACTAGATAATGAAGTCAGCGTGACTAAGGGAAAGAGTAGACAGGGAGCAGATGATGAACGCAAAGGGACTGGTGGTCTGAGGTGCATTTGTTTTAATGCAAGAAGTGTAGTAGGTAAGGCAGATGAACTTAGGGCTTGGATTAGTACCTGGGAGTATGATGTTATTGCTATTATTGAGACTTGGTTGAGGGAAGGGCATGATTGGCAACTAAATATCCCAGCATATCGATGCTTCAGGCGGGATAGAGAGGGAGGTAAAAGGGGTGGAGGAGTTGCATTACTGGTCAAAGAGGATATCACAGCTGTGCTGAAGGAGGGCACTATGGAGGACTCGAGCAGTGAGGCAATATGGGCAGAACTCAGAAATAGGAAGGGTGCGGTAACAATGTTGGGGCTGTACTACAGGCCTCCCAACAGCGAGCGTGAGATAGAGGTACAAATATGTCAACAGATTATGGAAAGATGTAGGAGCAACAGGGTGGTGGTGATAGGAGATTTTAATTTTCCCAACATTGACTGGGATTCACTTAGTGTTAGAGGTCTAGATGGAGCAGAATTTGTACGGAGCATCCAGGAGGGTTTTCTAGAGCAGTATGTAAATAGTCCAACTCGGGAAGGGGCCATACTGGACCTGGTGTTGGGGAATGAGCCCGGCCAGGTGGTTGAAGTTTCAGTAGGGGACTACTTTGGGAATAGTGATCAAAATTCCGTAAGTTTTAGAATACTCATGGACAAAGACAAGAGTGGTCCTAAAGGAAGAGTGTTAAATTGGGGGAAGGCCAACTATACCAAAATTCGGCAGGAGTTGGGGAATGTAGATTGGGAGCAGCTGTTTGAAGGTAAATCCACATTTGATATGTGGGAGGCTTTTAAAGAGAGGTTGATTAGCGTGCAGGAGAGACATGTTCCTGTGAAAATGAGGGATAGAAATGGCAAGATTAGGAAACCATGGATGACAGGTGAAATTGTGAGACTAGCTAAGAGGTAAAAGGAAGCATACATAAGGTCTAGGAGGCTGAAGAAAGACGAAGCTTTGGAAGAATATCGGGAATGTAGGACCAATCTGAAACGAGGAATTAAGAGGGCTAAAAGGGGTCATGAAATATCTTTAGCAAACAGGGTTAAGGAAAATCCCAAAGCCTTTTATTCATATATAAGGGGCAAGAGGGTAACTAGAGAAAGGATTTGCCCACTCAAGGACAAAGGAGGAAAGTTTTGCGTGGAGTCAGAAAAAATGGGTGAGATTCTAAACGAGTACTTTGCATCGGTATTCACCGAGGAGAGGGACATGACGGATGTTGAGGTTAGGGACAGATGTTTGATTACTCTAGGTCAAGTCAGCATAAGGAGGGAGGAAGTGTTGGGTATTCTAAAAGGCATTAAGGTGGACAAGTCCCCAGGTCCGGATGGGATCTATCCCAGGTTACTGAGGGAAGCGAGAGAGGAAATAGCTGGGGCCTTTACATATCTTTGCAGCATCCTTAAGCACGGGTGAGGTCCCAGAGGACTGGAGAATTGCTAATGTGTCCCCTTGTTTAAGAATGATAGCAGGGAAAATCCAGGTAATTATAGACCGGTGAGCCTGACGTCAGTGGTAGGGAAGCTGCTGGAGAAGTTACTGAGGGATAGGATCTATTCCCATTTGGAAGAAAATGGGCTTATCAGTGATAGGCAACATGGTTTTGTGCAGGGAAGGTCATGTCTTACCAACTTAATAGAATTCTTTGAGGAAGTGACAAAGTTGATTGATGAGGGAAGGGCTGTAGATGTCATATACATGGAGTTCAGTAAGGCGTTTGATAAGGTTCCCCATGGTAGGCTGATGGAGAAAGTGAAGTCACATGGGGTCCAGGGTGTACTAGCTAGATGGATAAAGAACTGGCTGGGCAACAGGAGACAGAGAGTAGCAGTGGAAGGGAGTTTCTCAAAATGGAGACGTGTGACCAGTGGTGTTCCACAGGGATCCGTGCTGGGACCACTGTTGTTTGTGATATACATAAATGATTTGGAGGAAAGTATAGGTGGTCTGATTAGCAAGTTTGCAGACGACACTAAGATTGGTGGAGTAGCAGATAGTGAAGGGGACTGTCAGAGAATACAGCAGAATATAGATAGATTGGAGAGTTGGGCAGAGAAATGGCAGATGGAGTTCAATCAGGGGAAATGCGAGGTGATGCATTTTGGAAGATCCAATTCAAGAGTGAACTATACAGTAAATGGAAAAGTCCTGGGGAAAATTGATGTACAGAGAGATTTGGGTGTTCAGGTCCATTGTTCCCTGAAGGTGGCAACGCAGGTCAATAGAGTGGTCAAGAAGGCATACGGCATGCTTTCCTTCATCGGACGGGGTATTGAGTACCAGAGTTGGCAGGTCATGTTACAGTTGTATAAGACTTTGGTTTGGCCACATTTGGAATACTGCGTGCAGTTCTGGTCGCCACATTACCAAAATGATGTAGATGCTTTGGAGAGGGTGCAGAGGAGGTTCACCAGGATGTTGCCTGGTATGGAGGGCGCTAGCTATGAAGAGAGGTTGAGTAGATTAGGATTATTTTCATTAGAAAGACGGAGGTTGAGGGGGGACCTGATTGAGGTGTACAAAATCATGAGAGGTATAGACAGGGTGGATAGCAAGAAGCTTTTTCCCAGAGTGGGGGATTCAATTACTAGGGGTCACGAGTTCAAAGTGAGAGGGGAAAAGTTTAGGGGGGGATATGCGTGGAAAGTTCTTTACGCAGAGGGTGGTGGGCGCCTGGAATGCGTTGCCAGTGGAGGTGATAGATGCGGGCACGATAGCGTCTTTTAAGATGTATCTAGACAGATACATGAATGGGCAGGAAGTAAAGAGATACAGACCCTTAGAAAATAGGCGACATGTTTAGATAGAGGATCTGGATCGGCGCAGGCTTGGAGGGCCGAAGGGCCTGTTCCTGTGCTGTAATTTTCTTTGTTCTTTGTTCTTTGTTTCTATTCATTTAAACTCCAATGATTATAGGCCCAAACTGCTCAACCTTTCCTCCTGAGACAAGCCCTTCATCCCAGGAATCAACCTAGTGAACCTTCTCTGAACTGCTTCCAATACGTGTATATCCCTCCTTAAATAAGGAGACCAAAACTGTACGCAATATTCTAAATGTAGTCCCATCAACACCCCGTACAGTTGTAACAAGACTTCCCTACTTTTATACTCAATCCCCCTTGTAATATGGGCCAACATTCCATTTGCCTTCCTAATTACTTGTTGCACTTACATGCTAACATTTTGTAGTCTCTCTCCATTTAAATAATATTCGGCTTTTCTATTCTTCCTACCAAAGTGGATAACCTCAATTTTCCTACATTATATGACATCTGCCAAATTTTTGCCCACTCATTTTAATCTATCTATATTCCTTTGCAGGCTCTTTGTGTCCTCCTCACAACTTGCTGTCCCACCTATCTTTCTATCATCGGCAAATTTGGCTTCAATACTCTCTGTCCCTTCATGCAAGTCATTAATATAGATTGTAAGTAGTTGATACCTGTGGCACCCCACTAATTATGGTTTGCAAACCTGAAAATGACCCATTTATCCTGACTTTATTTAAGTTTAAGACACTAGTTTCAGAGCCATGTTTCTGACCTTCAAACTGAATGTGAAATTCTGAATGTTATGATCGCTCTTGCCGAGAGAATCCTTTACTATGGAGATCATTAATTAATTAATCCTGTCTCATTACACATTAGCAGGGCTAAAATAGTCTATTCTCTGCCTGGTTTCACAACATATTGTTCCACGAAATTATCCCAAATACACTTTATGAACTCATCCTCAAGGCCACCTTTGCCAATTTGATTTGTCCAATCTAAGCGAAGATTAAAATCACCCAAGATCATTGCAGTAACTTTCTTACAAGCTCCCTTATTTCTTGATTTAACTCTGTCCAACAGTGTAGCCACTATTAGTGGGCCTATAAACTACTCCCACCTGTGACTTCTTACCCTTGCTTTTTCTTATCTCCATCCATCTATATCTTGATCTTCTGAGCTAAAATCATTTCTCACTACAGTACTGATCTCATCCTTTATTAACTACCTCACCGCCTCTTCCTTTCTATCTTTTCAAAATATCAAATACCCTTAAATATTCAATTCCGAGCCTTGGTCACCTTGCAACTACGTCTCTGCGATGGCTCTCAGATCATACGCATTTATTTCTATTTGTGCCATCAATTCATCTATCTTGTTATGAATGTTGCTTGCATTCAGATAAAGACCCTTTAATTTTTTCTTTTTACCATTTTTCCCTACTCTGACCCTATTTGCTGGGTGCACTCTTATGTTTGTATGCTCCATCCCTTGCTGTCACACTTTGGTTATCTTTACCCATGTTGCTACCCTGCACTATTGCCTTGTCCTTTCATTTAACTTTCTAAATTACCCCTCACCTGAACCCTCCCTGCCACTCCCCCCCCACTATTTAGTTTAAAGCCTTCTCTGAGCATAAAGGCACACCGAGTCTAGTCTGTCCATGCAAATCCTTCCTCACAAACATCTGGGGGCATGTGCTAAAATTGGGAGAGCTGTCCCACAGACTAGTCGAAGAACAACCTGACATAGTCATACTCATGAAATTATACCTTTCAGCCAATGTCCCAAACTCCTCCATCACCATCCCTAGATATGTCCTGTCTCACCAGCAGGACAAGACCCACCAGTGGTGATGGCACAGTGGTATGCATTTGGCAGGCAGTTGCCCTAGGGGTCCTCACAGTGACTCCAGACCCCATGAATTCTCATAGCATCGTGTCAAACATGAGCAAAGCTATCACCCTCCCTCAATTGATGATTCAGTGCTCCACCATGTTGAACACCACATAAGAAGCACTGAGGGCACGAAATGTACTTTGGGTGGGGGAACTTTAATGTCCAGTACTAAGAGTGATGCGGTAGCACCATTACTGACTGAACTGGCCGAACCCTGAAGGGCTTATCTGCCAGACTGGACTTGGAGCAGGTGGTGAAAGAATCATCACAAAGGAAAAACCTACTTGACTTTGTCCTCACCTGTCGTAGATGCATCTGTTTGTGACAGTATTGGTAGGAGTGACCACTGCACAGTCCTTGGGTGAAATTTAATGGGCCCCTGGGGGATGGGCTGGGAGGCGGGGTCCCATAGAATAGTAATGGAAGGCGTGAGGCAGAGGACCTGTCGCCTTCCCATTGCCCTGCAATTATGTCGGTGGTGGGAAAGGCCGAAGTCAGCCTTCCCACCCAGAGGCCAGTGGAGACCCTTAAGTGGCCAGCATTTGTTGCCCATCCCTAATTGCCCTTGACAACTGAATGGCTTGCTAGGCCATTTCAAAGGGCATTTAAGAGTCAACCAGATTGCTGTGGGTCTGCAGTCACATGTAGGCCAGACCAGGTACGGATGGCAGATTCCCTTCCCAAAAGGACATTAGTGAACCAGTAGGGTTTTTATGACAATCAATGATAGTTTCATGGCTCAGCATGGACAAAAGAGCTGAATTCAAGAGGTGAGGTGAGAGTGACTGCCCTTGATATCAAGGCAGCATTTGACCGAGTATGGCATCAAGGAGCCCGAGCAAAACTGGAGTCAATGGGAATTGGGGAAAACTCTCCACTGGTTGGAGTCATACCTAGCGCAAAGGAAGATTGCTCCGGTTGTTGGAGGTCAATCATCTGAGCTCCAGGACATCACTGCAGGAGTTCCTCAGGGTAGTGTCCTAGGCCCAACCGTCTTCAGCTGCTTCATCAATGACCTTCCTTCAATCATAAGATCAGAAGTTCACTGAGGGGAGCTTAGGGAGTTAGGTAGTAAGTTGAAAAACAGGACCTCTTGTTATCTCTGGATTACTCCCTGTGCCACGTGCCAGTGAGGCTCGGAATAGGAAGATAGTGCAGCTAAACACGTGGCTGAGCAGCTGGTGTAGAAGGGAGGGTTTCAGATATCTGGACCATTGGGCTCTCTTCAGGGACAGATGGGACCTGTAAAAGAAGGACGGGTTGCATCTAAACTGGAGGGGCACTAATATTCTGGCTGCAAGGTTTGCTAGCGTCACTCAGGAGGGTTTAAACTAGTGTGGCAGGGGGGTGGGAACCATTGCAGTAGGACAGCTAGTGAAATAAATGAGGAGGACATAGTAAATAAGGCCAGTAGGACCAAGAGGAAGAGCAGGCAGGGAGATGTTGCTGAGCACAGCGGGACTGGTGGTCTGAAGTGCATTTGTTTCAATGTGAGAAGTATAACCAACCTTGGATTGGTACTTGGAAATATGATGTTGTTGTTATTACAGAGACTTGGTTGAGGGAAGGGCAGGATTGGCAGCTAAATGTTCCAGGCTTTAGAAGCTTCAGGCGGGATAGAGGGGGATGTAAAAGGGGTGGGGGAGTTGCATTACTGGTTAAGGAGAATATCACAGCTGTACTGCGGGAGGACACCTCAGAGGAGTCATGCAGCGAGGCAATATGGGTGGAGCTCAGGAATAGGAAGGGTGCAGTCACGATGTTGGGGGTTTACTACAGGCCTCCCAATAGCCAGCAGGAGGTAGAGGAGCAGATATGTAGACAGATTTTGGAAAGATGTAAAGGTAACAGGGTTGTAGTGGTGGGTGATTTTAACTTCCCCAATATTGACTGGGCCTCATTTAGTGCTAGGGGCTTGGATGGGGCAGAATTTGTGAGGAGCATCCAGGAGGGCTTCTTGAAACAGTATGTAGATAGTCCAACTAGGGATGGGGCCATTCTGGACCTGGTATTGGGGAATGACCCCGGCCAGGTGGTCGAAGTTTCAGTAGGGGAGCATTTCGGGAGCAGTGACCATAATTCCATAAGTTTTAAAGGTACTTGTGGATAAGGATAAGAGTAGTCCTCGGGTGAAGGCGCTAAATTGGGGGAAGGCTAATTATAACAATATTAGGCAGGAACTGAAGAATTTAGATTGGGTGCGGCTGTTTGAGGGTAAATCAACATCTGACGTGGGAATCTTTCAAACATCAGCTGATTAGAATCCAGGACCAGCGTGTTCCTGTGAGGAAGAAAGACAAGTTTGGCAAGTTTCGGGAAGCTTGGATAACACGGGTTATTGTGAGCCTCGTCAAAAAGAAAAAGGAGGCATTTGTAAGGGCTGGAAGGCTAGGAACAGATGAAGCACTTGAGGAATATAAAGACAGTAGGAAGGAACTTAAGCAAGGAGTTAGGAGGGCTAAAAGGGGTCATGAAAAATCAGTGACAAACAGGATTAAGGAAAATCCCAAGGCTTTTTATACATATATAAAGAGCAAGAGGGTAACTAGGGAAAGGGTTGGCCCACTCAAGGACAGAGATGGGAATCTATGTGTGGAGCCAGAGGAAATGGGCGAGGTGCTAAATGAGTACTTTGCATCAGTATTCACCAAAGAGAAGGACTTGGTGGATGATGATCCGAGGGAAGGGAGTGTAGATAGTCTCAGTCATCTCATTATCAAAAAGGAGGAGGTGTTGGGTGTCTTGCAAAGCATTAAGGTAGATAAGTCCCCAGGGCCTGATGGGATCTACCCTGGAATACTGAGGGAAGTAAGGGAAGAAATTGCTGGCCCTTGACAGAAATCTTTGCATCCTCATTGGCTACAGGTGAGGTCCCAGAGGACTGGAGAATAGCCAATGTTGTGCCTTTGTTTAAGAAGGGTGGCAAGGATAATCCAGGAAATTATAGGCCGATGAGCCTTACGTCAGTGGTCGGGAAACTATTAGAGAGGATTATTCGGGACAGGATTTACTCCCATTTGGAAACAAACAAACTTATTAGCGAGAGACAGCATGGTTTTGTGAAGGGGAGGTCGTGTCTCACTAACTTGATCGAGTTTTTTGAGGAAGTGACGAAGATGATTGATGAAGGAAGGGCAGTGGATGTTATCTATATGGACTTTAGTAAAGCCTTTGACAAGGTACGGCATGGCAGACTGGTACAAAAGGTGAAGTCACACGGGACCAGAGGTGAGCTGGCAAGATGGATACAGAACTGGCTCGGTCATAGAAGACAGAGGGTATCAGTGGATGGGTGTTTTTCTGAATGGAGGAATGTGACTAGTGGTGTTCCGCAGGGATCAGTGCTGGGACCTTTGCTGTTTGTAGTATATATAAATGATTTGGAGGAAAATGTAGCTGGTCTGATTAGTAAGTTTGTGGACGACACAAAGGTTGGTCGAGTTGCGGATAATGATGAGGATTGCCAGAGGATACAGCAGGATATAGATCAGTTGGAGACTTGGGCGGATGGAGTTTAATCTGGACAAATGTGAGGTAATGCATTTTGGAAGATCTAATGCAGGTGGGGGGTATACAGTAAATGGCAGAACCCTTAGGAGTATTGACAGGCAGAGAGATCTGGGCGTACAGGTCCACAGGTCACTGAAAGTGGCAACGCAGGTGGATAAGGTAGTCAAGAAGGCATACGGCATGCTTGCCTTCACCGGTCGGGGCATAGAGTATAAAAATTGGCAAGTCCACACTTAGAATGTTGCATGCAATTCTGGTCGCCACACTACCAGAAGGACATGGAGGCTTTGGAGAGGGTACAGAAGAGGTTTAGCAGGATGTTGCCTGGTCTGGAGGGCATTAGCTATGAGGAGAGGTTGGATAAACTCGGATTGTTTTCACTGGAACGATGGAGGTGGAGGGGCGACATGATCGAGGTTTACAAAGTTATGAGTGGCATGGACAGAGTGGATAGTCAGAAGCTTTTTCCCAGGGTGGAAAAGTCAGTTACTAGGGGACATAGCTTTAAGGTGAGAGGGGCAAAGTTTAGAGGGGATGTGCGAGGCAAGTTCTTTATACAGAGGGTGGTGAGTACCTGGAACTTGCTGCCGGGGGAGGTGGTGGAAGCAGGTACGATAGCGACGTTTAAGAGGCATCTTAACAAATACATGAATAGGATGGGAATAGAGGGATATGGACCCCGGAAGTGCAGAAGTTTTAGTTTAGGCAGGCATCAAGATCGGCGCAGGCTTGGAGGGCCAAATGGCCTGTTCCTGTGCTGTACTGTTCTTTGTTCTTTGTTAACTTTTCAGATCAGTGACCTTTCATTAGTAATGTTGGTCATGGTTTCTTACATCCACCTGACAGGGCAGACGAGGCCTTGGTTTAACGTCACTTCCAAAGGTTATTGCTCAAGTAGCTGAAGACCTAACCAGGTCAGCCTCCTCCCAATCCCGATGAGTGTCAATGGGATATGCAACCTCAATCACTGATGGATTGAGTCACCAGTAATGCCATCAAGCAACACCTGCAGAAGAGGTTTAGCAGGATGTTGCCTGGTCTGGAGGGTATTAGCTATGAAGAGAGGTTGGATAAACTCGGATTGTTTTCACTGGAACGATGGAAGTGGAGGGGCGACATGATAGAGGTTTACAAAGTTATAAGTGGCATGGACAGAGTGGATAGTCAGAAGCTTTTTCCCAGGGTGGAAAAGTCAGTTACTAGGGGACATAGATTTAAGGTGCGAGGGGCAAAGTTTAGAGGGGATGCGCGAGGCAAGTTTTTTACACAGAGGGTGGTGAGTGCCTGGAACTTGCTGCCGGGGGAGGTGGTGGAAGCAGGTACGATAGCGGCGTTTAAGAGGCATCTTGACAAATACATGAATAGGATGGGAATAGAGGGATACGGACCCCGGAAGTGCAGAAGGTTTTAGTTTAGATAGGCATCAAGGTTGGCGCAGGCTTGGAGGGCCGAATGGCCTGTTCCTGTGCTATACTGTTCTTTGTTCTTTGTACTCACCAATAATCTAGTCACCAATGCTCAGTTTGAGTTCTGCCAGGACCACTTGACTGCAGAGCTCATCATAACCTTGATCCAGAAACAGAAAGTTGTAAACCCTGGAGGAGAGGTGGGAATTTCTGCCATTGCCATCAATCATAGCTTTTGACTTAGTGTAGCACCAGTGAGCCCGAGCAAAACTGAATTCAATGGAGGTTGAAGGGAGAAGGCTCCATTCCTTCCATTGTTGGAGCAGTGCAGAGGGAGTTTACTCTGTATCTAACCTGTGCTTTACCTTCAATGGGAATATTTATTTTATTATTTAGAGATACAGCGCTGAAACAGACCCTTTGGCCCACCGAGTCTGTGCCGACCAACAACCACCCATTTATACTAACCCTACAGTAGTCCCATATTCCCTACCACCTACCTACACTCGGAGCAATTTACAATGGCCAATTTACCTATCACCTGCAAGTCTTTGGCGGTGGGAGGAAACCGGAGCACCCGGCAAAAACCCACATGGTCACAGGAAGAACTTGCAAACTCCGCACCGGCAGTGCCCAGAATCAAACCCAGGTCACTGGAGCTGTGAGGCTGCGGTGCTAACCACTGCGCCATTGTGCCGCCCTAAATGATAGCAGAGTGTAGAGGGAGCTTTACTCTCTCCCTAACCCATACTTTACCTTGGGTGAATGTTCCATTCCTCACCAATGGAGATCCCTGAGCTTGATAAGTATAAAAATTCTAAGAATAATTAAAATTAAACAAAAGGAACTCTTCTAAAAATTAAATCAATATAGTTTACAGCCTCACTAGGTTGAACGGATTGCACATAGCTCATTAATTCACTGGCTTTTAAATATTAGAACTCCTTGCATTTCTATGCCTTCCTCACCTGCATTCACTTTTTCACAGTTCCTGAGTTACTCTGTGTCCTCTCCTACTCTGTTTCTGCACATGGACCTTCACCTTGGTTTCTCAATTCAACAATGATGTAAGTTTTGAGATTAGATCGGGAGATTTTCTCCCGAGGGTTTGGAGATGTCATCCTCAGACCATACAACGACATGCTCCTTATGCTTTCCTCACCTCATCCTCAATAGCTCATTTTCTAGAACATCATTCAACGCGTGGCAGGATGTAGTAAATGGTGCCTGACTTGGCAGAACTTACAGGAGAGCTGATGCGAGAATGACCAATTACTGTGCATTTGGGAATCAGAGCTAAAGGCGGAAACAAAAGGATGAAGAAGTCAAAGACCCTACAACAACCTCATGAAATGGTTTTGTCAGAGTACCTTCCCCACATGGATAATGGTGATTCAAGGAGAAAACCACAACCTTCTCAAGGACAACTAGGCATGGACAATAAATACCGGCCTTGTCAGTGACATTGACATCCCAAAAATGAATTTTAAAAAAGGAAGATCCCGGGGCAGAAAAATCAGGCAGGGTTTCCATCCAATGATCCCCATAAGAAATACACACTCATAGATTCTGGCTCGGCTGCAAACTCCCCTGGGGTTGCAAATTCCACCGACTCTCATCATAAAAGGAATAGGCAATTTATTGGGCAGATGCCAGTGCTAATCAACCATAACCCAGGGAGAAGAGAAAAATGGGGGAAAAAGATTCAAAGGATTTGAATATGAGGTAAGGTAGATGGTGGTGGGAGTGGCGGTGGGAGTGGCGGTGGGGGTTGGGGTGGGGTGGGAGTGGGGGTGGGGGGTGATGGGGATAATGGAGGTAGTAACCACCAGATTCCATTTTGTTTTTCTGAATTCATGAGAAAGAACTTGCATTTATTTAGTGCCTTTCATGACCTCACAGCCAATGATGTCATTTTGAAGTGAAGTCACTGCTGTAACATGGGGAAGCACCACTTCACACACAGTCAGTTCCCACAAACAGCAATGAGATCCATGACCAGAGAAGCTGTTTCAGAGGCATTGGCTGAGGGATAAATATTGGCCTGGAAGCTGGAGAGAACTTCCCTGCTTTGACTGATATCAGATTTTGTTTAATACTGCTCCTGTAAAGTGCCTTGGGATGTTTTGCTAGGTTAAAGGCACTATATAAGTGCAAGTTATTGTTGTTGTTGATAACATTTTATAATGAGCATTTGAATGGAACAGAAGTAACCCCCTGCCTCCTGTTCACACATGAAAAGTTACAACCCCTCTGGCCAAGCTAAGGCCCTGCCCTTTGTGTATTGTCCAAGTGTCTTCCACTCACTGTTCTAGGAATTCTGCCTATTGGTTTCTAATTTTAAACATGTGCAAAGAATGTACAGACTGTGAAAAGGCTGATGAATTTTTCAAGCGTGAGACAGGCATTAATGCAGCTTGCCTCTTTCCAGTTGCTGGCAGGCTTGCTGTGTATTTCCAGCATTTAAAAAAAGATTTATTTATGTTTTTCGGTGTTCGTAGCTTCCTTTCCAGTTGAATCATCTCTTTCAGTTATTATCTGAGCAGGATTAATTATATATTGATTCACTTTAAAAAGAGAAAGCCCCCCTCCCCCTGCCAAACTACGCTGTCTCTCCTCCCCCACCTTCCCAGCTGTCCCACGGATGGTCTTTGTGCCTTGATGATTATTGTTGGCGACACCCCTGCTGATGTATTAAGAAGACACTGCTTGAATCTAAATGAATATTAAATGAAGGGTGAAGCATTAACATCCAACAAAGACTGCGATGGGCTTGCAAAAATCAGAACAAAATATGGTTTATCTCTAGATGGGAATAAAAGAGGACTGGGTGATGCAATAGGGCACAGGTGCTGAAAAAGTGGGTTTATGTTCTGCAGTATTGATTAGAGACGAGAGTTCTCTCTCTGTTTCCCCGCCTTTCTCTCTCTCTCATTCTGCAGTGCCTGGTACACACCCTGATTTTCTCCTGAATTCAGCTGACATCATCTAGCATGACACAGCTAAGTACAGTAGAGTGCACTGTCAGAAGGGATAGTGGTGCAGCATACTCCCAGTTTGCAGGCAACGCACACAAACACACGCAGCAAGCACACCACACACGTTTGCTCTTTCACTCCCCGACCCCTCCCCCAACTCGGTTGCATTGGTGAGGATCAGGTGTAGGGATACCAAACAACACAAGCTGGCTCCTTCGCCTAAATGAATCCACAGCATTAATCCTGAGATCGAGCTCGACAATGCCTGGGGATGCAGCAAAAGACGCAGCGAGTCTACACCAGGAGTTTCAACCTGAGCAGAGAAGCCCAGGTGAGTCCGGGTTGGAGGAAGGATTTAATCTGTATTCATTTATATTATATTTTTTTCCCCAGAGGATTGCTGTTTACCAATCTAATGTAGCACTTTCTCATTTTAATGTAGAAATTCAATTTTGTTTTGAATTATGGCACAATGTGCGACGGAGATTTTATTATCGGGGAGGGGCCAATCAGAAAAATATCATGATTCTCCGAAACCTGCTTTTCAGTTCTAAATGCACCATTTAAAGCAACATTAGCAGCTATATCACTGCAGAGAGCAGGGCCTTACCACCTATAGACTTAATATCTATTTTTATAATTATAGTTAAATCTCTGCTTGCGTCCATGATTACACGTAGCACTGTTCCAATCTGTGGGTTCTGATTTAAAGATTAAGGCTGATAGGTGGTGTCAGGTTATATAACGCAGCTGTTAAGCTTAGTAACTGCACTCAAGGATGCCTTATTTTAAACCACAGTGTATTGTACTGAAGCCTAATGGAAGCTAAGGCCGATTACTGTCTCTGGACCTTAAGTAAAATGATAACGCTGTTTTTCCCCAGCTGACAGGAGTCCTGGAGAAATTGATGTGAAAACACAGTGAGGCTGATCATAAATCCTTTCAAACACACAGGGCTGTTATTGAAATGCATCAAATTAAATAATAAATACTGAACCCCGCTCCCGACTGAGAAACATTTGGCAGATGTCTTTTAGTGTGTCTTTTCAGCCATGGCTCAGTGTAGCTCTTTTGCCTCAGGGCCAGAAGGTTGTGGATTCATAGGAAATAGGAACAGGATTAGGCCATTCAGCCCCTCAAGCCTGCTCTGCCATTTAATTAGATCATGGCTGATCTTCTACCTCAACTCCATTTTCCCGCACTATCCCCAAGTCCCTTGATATCTTTAATATCTAGAAATCTATCGATCTCTGGCTTGAACATACGCAATGACTGAGCCTCCACAGCCCTCTGGAGTTGAGAATCCCAAAGATTCACCACTTTCTGAGTGAAGAAATTCTTCCTCATCTCAGTCCTAAATGGCCTACCTCTTATTCTGAGACAGTGTCCCCTGCTTCTAGATCCCCCCAGCCAGGGGAAACATCTTTCCTGCATCTACCCTGTCGAGCCCTGTAAGAATTTTATATGCTTCAATGCGATCACCTCTCCTCCTTCTAAACTCTGGAGAATACAGGCCCCGTCTTCTCAATCTCTCCTCATAGGACAATCCCAGCATCCCACAGATCAGTCTGGTGAACCTTCATTGCACTCCCTCTATTGCAAGTATATCCTTCCTTAGGAAAGGAGACCAAAACTGTACGCAATACTCCAGATTCAAGCTCCCGAGCCTTGAGCACACAATCTAGGTCGATGCTTCAGTGCAGTACTGAGGGAGTGTTACGTTGCTGGAGGTGCCATCCTTTGCCTGAAACTGAGGCTCCATCTGACCTCTCAGGTGGTCATAAAATATCCTGTAGCACATTTCGCAGGAGAGCAGAGGAGTTCTTCTGATGTCCTGACTAACATTTTTCTCTGATCCATCAGATTATGTGGCCTTTTATCTCATTACTATTTGTTGAACCTTGCTGTGCACAAATTGACTGCCAGTTTTCCTACATTGCAACAGTGGCTGCATATTTAAAAAGGGCTTCATTGGCTGTAATGTGATTGGGGACATCATGAAAGATGCCATCTAAATGCAAGTTATTTCTATAGGCATCAGAAAAGCAAAATCTGCTTTATAGATTAGATAAAAGACAACTGAATGAAATGTCAGCTCGGCTCATTTGGTCAGAGGATGTGGGTATAAACTAAGCTGACATTCCAGCACAGTACTGAGGGAGTGCTACACTGTCAGTGGTGCCAGGTTTCAAACAAAACGTTAAGCCACATCACCGTCTGTAGTGTTTTGAGATTGCTATGTGAATTGTGTACACTTGAGGCTTCTGCAGAGCACACATGCTACCAAAGGGAAAATGAAAGTAAAACAGAATAAAGAAGACTCCGTTATGCTCAACAGCCTGCAGTCTCTTTCTCATATCATATACTAAACTCGGCTAAACCTCAATCTGGTCCTGTGAACATCACACCATCAACCTGTTCAGGTGTCACGCGACTCAAACATTCACTACTCAACCAAGATCACCAAAAAACCCAAAACAGGTTAATTGCCCTTTTATCAGAGCAACAAAAAACATTTCTGTGGCTGTTCTCATAGAATCATAGAAAATTATAGCACAGAAGGAGGCCATTCAGCCCATTGTGTCCCTGCCGGCACAAAAATAGCTGGTGAATTGCAGACTCACACCACTCTCTGGGGGAAAAATTTCTTCGCAACTTTCCTCTAATCCTGCTAACAATTACTTTAAATTTATGCTCCCTGGTTGTTGATCTCTCTGCTAAAGGAAATTGTCCTGCTTATTCACTCTATTTAGGCCCCTATACAATCATTCCTCATCGCTAAAAATTTCCAGTCCTGGCAACATCCTTGTAAATCTCATCTGCACACTCTCCAGTGCAATTTATCTGAGAATTACAGAATCATAGAATGTGAGAATTGCTGAAAATAGAGACATGTTGGTGAAACTTTTCGTCTTGCACTCATCAGGACAATACGCAAGAATAACCAATGTAAGGGAAAACAACAACTTGTACTGCATAAGAAGAGATTGGTTGGTTGGCAAGTGAACTCTGGTAGAGGAGTTGCCATGAGAATGTATCAGTTTATGGTGACTGACAGTTAACTGCCAACTTTGTTTGAAATTTAAACCAGGCAGCTTGATTCTGATTGGTCAAGGCATTGCCCTGAGGAATGAACCAGCTGTTATTTATTTTGTTCAGCTGAAACAGGTGCAATGTGTGTACATGTTCTTTCTGTCTCCAAAGAACAGGGCAATGTGTATTCATATATGTAGCTTCCAGTATGCGCAAAAGTGCCGCACTGTGAGCCCTACTGACGGTCTTAAATTGGTTGTCAGCATAATTCTTAGCACACTGCGGATTATTTAGCAAACGTCCAATTGCGGAACCACATCTAATGTTGGACACTATGTTTTGAGTTTTGCAAGCACGGACTGGTTGGGTACTGCCTGTACCTTGCCCGTTGTGAACAGTGGAAGGGACAGCCCCGGAGAGCCCGCTTCGACCTCCTTCCCAAAATCCACAAACGGGACTGTCCCAGCAGACCCATTGTGTCAGCCTGCTCCTGCCCCACTGAACTTATTTCTTCCTATCTAGACTCTATCTTTTCTCCGCTGGTCCAGTCTCTTCCCACCTACATCCGTGACTCTTCTGACGCCCTACGTCATTTTGACAATTTCCAATTTCCTGGTCCCAACTGCCTCCTCTTCTCTATGGACGTCCAATCGCTCTACACCGCCATCCCCCACCAGGATGGTTTGAGGGCTCTCCGCTTCTTCCTGGAACAGAGGCCCAACCAGTCCCCATCCACCACCACCCTCCTCCGCCTGGCTGAACTTGTTCTCACATTGAACAACTTCTCCTTCAACTCCATGCACTTCCTTCAAGTAAAAGGTGTCGCTATGGGTACCCGCATGGGTCCTAGTTATGCCTGTCTTTTTGTGGGATATGTCGAGCATTCTTTGTTCCAGTCCTACTCAGGCCCCCTCCCCCAACTCTTTTTCCGGTACATTGATGACTGTATCCGTGCCGTTTCCTGCTCCCGCCCCGAACTAGAAAACTTTATCAACTTTGCTTCCAATTTCCACCCTTCTCTCACCTTTACATGGTCCATCTCTGACACTTCCCTTCCCTTCCTCGACTTCTCTGCCTCCATCTCTGGGGATAGGTTGTCTACCAATATCCATTATAAGCCCACTGACTCCCACAGCTACCTCGACTACACTTCTTCACACCCTACCTCCTGTAAGGACTCCATTCCATTCTCCCAGTTTCTCCGTCTCCGACGCATCTGCTCTGATGATGCTACCTTCCATGACGGTGCTTCTGATATGACCTCCTTTTTCCTCAATCGAGGATTTCCCCCCACTGTGGTTGACAGGGCCCTCAACCGTGTCCGACCCATTCCCCGCACCTCTACCCTCACCCCTTCCCCTCCCTCCCAGAACCGTGACAGGGTTCCCCTTGTCCTCACTTTTCATCCCACCAGCCTCCATATCCAAAGGATCATCCTCCGCCATTTTCGCCACCTCCAGCGTGATGCCACTACCAGTCGCATCTTCCCTCCCTTCCCCTGTCAGCATTCCGAAGGGATCGTTCCCTCTGCGACACCTTGGTTCACTCCTCCATGACCCCCACCACTTCATCCCCGTCCCAGGGCACCTTCCCCTGCAATCGCAGGAGGTGTAATACCTGCCCATTTACCTCCTCTCTCCTCACTATCCCAGGCCCCAAACACTCCTTTCTGATGAAGGTGAAGCAGCGATTTACTTGTACTTCTTTCAATGTAGTATACTGTATTCGCTGCTCACAGTGTGGTCTCCTCTACATTGGGGAGACCAAGCGCAGACTGGGTGACCGCTTTGCGGAACATCTCCGCTCAGTCCGCAAGCAGGACCCTGAGCTTTCGGTTGCTTGCCATTTCAACACTCCCCCCTGCTCTCATGCTCACATCTCTGTCCTGGGATTGCTGCAGTGTTCCAGTGAACATCAACGCAAGCTCGAGGAACAGCATCTCATCTACCGATTAGGCACACTACAGCCTGCTGGACTGAACATTGAGTTCAATAATTTCAGAGCATGACAGCCCCCCATTTTACTTTCATTTTTAGTTATTTTTTCTTCCTTTTTTTTACATTCTTTTTTACATTTTTTACAATCTTTTTTTGCATTTATTTCATTTCATCTTAGTTTGTTCAGTTTGCTTACCCACTGTTTTTTTCAGATTGTTTTTCTTCAGGTTTGCACTTGCTGCTGTTCAATATTCAGTGTATTCACACCTAATCTGTACTAATGCTTTGTCTTTCAACACACCATTAACATATTGTTTGCCTGTTCTCCGTGACCTTTTCGTCAGCTATGTGGCCTGGTCCAATCTGCACCTTCTCCTTTGTTATCTCTTGCCCCGCCCCCACCTCACTTGTTTATAATCTGTGACTTTTCTAATATTTGTCAGTTCCGAAGAAGGGTCACTGACCCGAAACTTTAACTCTGCTTTTCTTTCCACAGATGCTGCCAGACCTGCTGAGTGATTCCAGCATTTCTTGTTTTTGTTTCAGATTTCCAGCATCCGCAGTATTTTGCTTTTATTTTAGTGGAAGGGACATGTTGTTTCATACGATCTGCCAGTCTTTGGGCCATATGGCCTATACACCTAGCATCCCGCTGACATCAAAATTCCTAACCCTAACCTGGCCCTGGTTGTGAATAACATAGAGGATGACATGTGAAACCTGCAACATATTGAAAGGGTGAAATTTGGGTGCTGATTGGGGCTGGATTTTTACTGCATAATCGGTGTCCAGGGTGAGTTTTTAAAAAAATCATGCATGGGATGTGGGCGACGCTGGCCAGGCCAGCATTTATTGCCCATCCCTAACTACCCTTGAGAAGGTGGTGGTGAGCTGCCTTCTTGAACCGCTGCATTCCATTTGGGGTAGGTACACCCACAGTGCTGTTAGGAAGGGAGTTCCAGGATTTTGACCCAGCGACAGTGAAGGAACGGCGATATAGTTCCAAGTCAGGATGGTGTGTGACTTGGAGGGGTACTTGCTGATGGCAATGTTCCCATGTATTTGCTGCCCTTGTCCTTCTAGTTGGCAGAGGTCGTGGGTTTGGAAGGTGCTGTCTAAGGAGCCTTGGTGCATTGCTGCAGTGCTTCTTGTAGATGGACACACTGCTGCCACTGTGCGTCGGTAGTGGAGGGAGTGAATGTTTGTAGATGGGGTGCCAGTCAAGCAGCTGCTTTGTCCTGGATGGTGTCGAGCTTCTCGAGTATTGTTGGAGCTGCACCCATCCAGGCAAGTGGAGAGTATTCCATCACACTCCTGACTTGTGCCTTGTAGATGGTGGACAGGCTTTGAGGAGTCAGGAGGTGAGTTTCTCGCCTCAGGATTCCTAGCCTCTGACCTGCTCTTGTAGCCACGGTATTTATATGGCTACTCCAGTTCAATTTCTGGTCAATGGTAACCCCTAGGATGTTGATAGTGGGGGATTCAGCGATGGTAATGCCATTGAATGTCAAGGGGAGATGGTTAGATTCTCTCTTGTTGGAGATGGTCATTGCCTGGCACTTGTGTGGCGCAAATGTTACTTGCCACTTATGAGCCCAAGCCTGTATATTGTCCAGGTCTTGCTGCATTTCTACACGGACTGCTTCAGTATCTGAGGAGTCACGAATGGTGCTGAACATTGTGCAATCATGAGCAAACATCCCCACTTCTGACCTTATGATTGAAGGAAGGTCATTGATGAAGCAGCTGAAGATGGTTGGGCCTAGGACACTACCCTGAGGAACTCCTGCAGTTATGTCCTGGAGCTCAGATGATTGACCTCCAACAACCTCAACCATCTTCCTTCGTGCTAGGTATGACTCCAGCCAGTGGAGGGCTTTCCCCCCATTCCCATTGACCTCAGTTTTGTGAGGGCTCCTTGATGCCATACTCGGTCAAATGCTGCCTTGATGTCAAGGGCAGTCACTCTCACCTGACCTCTTGAGTTCAGCTCTTTTGTCCATGTTTGAACCAAAGCTGTAATGAGGTCAGGAGCTGAGTGGCCCTGACAGAACCCAAACTGAGCATCACTGAGCAGGTTATTGCTAAGCAAGTGCCGCTTGATGGCACTGTTGATGACACCTTCCATCACTTTACTGATGATTGAATGTAGGCTGATGGGGTGGTAATTGGCCGGGTTGGACTTGTCCTGCTTTTTGTGCACAGGACGTACCTGGGCAATTTTCCACATTGCCGGGTAGATGCCAGTGTTGTAGCTTGGCTAGGGGTGTGGCAAGTTCTGGAGCACAGGTCTTCAGTACTATTGCCAGAATATTGTCAGGGCCCATACCTTTTGCAGTATCCAGTGCCTTCAGTCGTTTCTTGATATCACGCGGAGTGAATCGAATTGGCTGAAGTCTGGCATCTGTAATGCTGGGGACTTCAGGAGGAGGCTGAGATGGATCATCAACTCGGCACTTCTGGCTGAAGATTGTTGCAAATGCTTCAGCCTTATCTTTTGCACTGATTTGCTGGGCTCCCCCATCATTGAGGATGGGGATATTTGTGGAGCCACCTCCTCCAGTTAGTTGTTTAATTGTCCACCACCATTTACGGCTGGATGTGGCAGGACTGCAGAGCTTAGATCTGATGCGTTGGTTATGGAATCGCTTAGCTCTGTCTATCGCATGCTGCTTATGCAGTTTGGCACGCAGATTGTCCTGTGTTGTAGCTTCAGCAGGTTGACACCTCATTTTGAGGTATGCCTGGTGCTGCTCCTGGCATGCCCTCTTACACTCTTCATTGAACCAGGGTTGGTCTCCTGGCTTGTTGGTAATGGTAGAGTGGGGGATATGCCGGGCCATGAGGTTACAGATTGTGGTTGAGCATGGATGCCCAGTTTTGCATTGCTATATCTGTTCAAAATCTATCCCATTTAGCACGGTGGTAGTGCCACACAACACAATGGAGGGTATCCTCAATGTGAAGGCGGGACTTCATCTCCGCAAGGACTGTGCGGTGGTCACTCCAACCAATACTGTCATGGACAGATGCATCTGCGGCAGGTAGATTGGTGAGGACGAGGTCAAGTATGTTTTCCCCTCTTGTTGGTTCCCTCACCACCTGCCGCATACCCAGTCTAGCAGATATGTCCTTTTGGACTCAGTCAGTAGTGGTGCTACCGTTGAAGTCTTGGGGTGGGAATTGCACCCAGAACTTTGTAATTCTGAGGCACGAGTGCTACCAACTAAGCTATAACTGACAAGCAATAAGTTAATGAATTGCACATGTTTGGATTGAGTTTAACAGGATAGTGGGTATCTGGAGGAGTTACACAAAGGATAGAGGGTCCTTGGCCTGAGTTAATTGAAGAGTGGGTGTTATGAGTGAGTTAGACAGGGGATAGTGGGTGTTTGGACTGAGTTACACAGAGGATTACTCATGTTCTCCCATTATATTCCAGCTCCCTTGAGACCAAGATTCCCATTAATATTTTTAATCACTTTTTGTAGCTGGCTACTAGCTTTAAATGATTTATGTCCCTGGACTTCTGAATTTCTTTGCTCCTCCATAGTTTCTAGTTTCTCATTATTTAGATAAACTTTAATTTATCTTTAAGTAGATGACTTGATACTTTGCCACATTGAACTCCATCTGCCAAAGTTTCTGCACTCACTTAATCTACCAATGTCCCTTTGCAGTTTCCTGTTCCCATCTGCACAACTTACTGTCCTTCCTAATTTAGTGTCACATTTACATTTGGCTAAGCAACTCTCTATTCCTTCATCCTTCGTTAATAATGCTGAGGGCTCATAGTTATGGGTATCTGTAGTGAGTTAAAAAGGAGATAGTGCCTGGAATAAATTACATAGAGGATAGTCAGTATCTGACAGTAGAGTAAAAGAGGATAGGCATGTCAGGAGTGGAATACACTCCTTGGATGAGTGGGGATCAGTGGTTATTCGCACACAACATATTATAAAGCAGTGTTGGCATTTCTCACCTGAACTTTCTCTTTAAACAGTACCTTTGTGCATTGTTTTTCCCACGTTGTCCATCTATATCTCTATCTCACCTGCATGGCTGCTTAAAGCCTTAGTTACCTCAGGCTTAGATTCTCCTATGCTGTCCTCACTATTTCACGGAACTGCATTCTATGTAACCTGGAACTTGGTTCTAAACTCAACTACTAGTCTTCCTGTTCTGTAACACTTTCCTTCCTGATGGGATCTACCCCAGAATACTGAGGGAGGCAAGGGAGGAAATTGCTGGGGCCCTGACAGAAATATTTGTATCCTCATTGGCAACAGGTGAGGTCCCAGAGGACTGGAGAATAGCCAATGTTGTTCCTTTGTTTAAGAAGGGTAGCAAGGATAATCCAGGAAATTACAGGCCAGGGAGCCATACGCCAGTGGGAGGGAAATTATTGGAGAGGATTCTTCGGGACAGGATTTACTCCCATTTGGAAAGAAATGGTCTTATTAGCGAGAGGCAGCATGGTTTTGTGAAGGGGAGGTCGTGTCTCACTAACTTGATTGAGTTTTTTGAGGAAGTGACGAAGATGATTGATGAAGGAAGGGCAGTGGATGTTGTCTACATAGACTTCAGTAAAGCCTTTGACAAGGTCCCTCATGGCAGACTGATACAAAAGGTGAAGTCACACAGGATCAGAGGTGAGCTGGCAAGATGGATACAGAACTGGCTTGGTCATAGAAGACAGAGGGTAGCAGTGGAAGGGTGCTTTCCGAATGGAGAGCTGTGACTAGTGGTGTTCCGCAGGGATCAGTGCTGGGACCTTTGCTGTTTGTAGTATATATAAATGATTTGGAGGAAAATGTAGCTGGTCTGATTAGTAAGTTTGTGGACGACACATAGGTTGGTGGAGTTGCGGACAGTGATGAGGATTGTCAGGATACGGCAGGATATAGATCGGTTGGAGACTTGGGCAGAGAAATGGCAGATGGAGTTTAATCCGGACAAATGTGAGGTAATGCATTTTGGAAGGTCTAATGCAGGTGGGAAGTGTACAGTAAATGGCAGGACCCTTAGGAGTATTGACAGGCAGAGAGATCTGGGCGTACAGGTCCACAGATCACTGAAAGTGGCAACGCAGATGGATAAGGTAGTCAAGAAGGCATACGGCATGCTTGCCTTCATCGGTCGGGGCATAGAGTATAAAAATTGGCAAGTCATGTTGCAGCTGTGCAGAACCTTAGTTAGGCCCCACTTGGAATATAGTGTACAATTCTGGTCGCCACACTACCAGAAAGATGTAGAGGCTTTGGAGAGGCTACAAAGGAGATTTACCAGGATGTTGCCTGGTCTGGAGGGTATTAGCTATGAGGAGACGTTGGATAAACTCGGATTGTTTTCACTGAACGACGGAGGTGGAGGGGCGACATGATAGAGGTTTACAAAGTTTTGAGCAGGATGGACAGAGTGAATAGTCAGAAGCTTTTTCCCAGGGTGGAAGAGTCAGTTACTAGGGGGACGTAGGTTTAAGGTGTGAGGGGCAAAGTTTAGAGGGGATGTGCGAGGCAAGTTCTTTACACAGAGGGTGGTGAGTGGCTGGAACTTGCTGCCGGGGGAGGTGGTGAAAGCAGGTACGATAGCGGCGTTTAAGAGGCATCTTGACAAATACATGAATAGGATGGGAATAGAGGGATACGGACCCCGGAAGTGCAGAAGGTTTTAGTTTAGACAGGCATCATGAGCAACGCAGGCTTGGAGGGCCGAATGGCCTGTTCCTGTGCTGTACAGTTCTTTGTTCTTCTTCCTGCTTGAGACACTGTGGCTACCCCTGTAAAACATCATGGGATTCTCACTCTGCGAAAATGCCAAAGTGTTTGAAGGATAGAAGATTAAGGCCCCACCATAGTTCCTACTTTATCAACTTCATCTCCTGAGGCATGTTCTGGTTGAACACTCTCTGATCACCACCTTCTCTTCTCTGCTATTTAGCCCTGGCTTGCCACTCATCACAGACCTCATCTTCCTGGACCAGTTGCACAGAAACTACAGTGGGGGGAGTTTTATGCTTCCACCACTCACCCCCCCCCCGCCACCCCCCGGTGGGTTTGGAGGCAGGACGTGCATATAATCGGGCGGGATGGTGGTGGGGTGGGAGCACCCGCCATGTTCCTGCCTTTGCAGAAATTAAGTCCAGGGTGGGAAGGCCTGTGAATGCCCTTCCTGCCCCAGCTCCAATTGAAGCCTTTAAGTGGGCAATTAATGCCCAATTAAGGGCCTTATCCCACCGCCACCGCAATTAGCTGAGCAGCGGATGGGCCTGTCGCCGCATGGGAAGCACAGCAGGAAAAACCGTGCGGGCTGCTTGCCGTCTCCCGTGGGGAGTCCCTCGTTAAAAGACATTTAGTGCCCGAATGAAGGACACTGCATCAGGAAGGGGGACTTGCTGAGAGCCACCCTCCTGCCTTTGCTGCCGAACCACCTAGACCCACTCCCCCGCAACCCTGCGAGACCCCTCCTGCCCTGACCTACCTGTGGCCTGGGTCCAGTGCTGCTCCTGGTCCTCGGGTAGGTGCTCCACTGGCAGCAGCCATCAGCCCCGTGGTGACCCTGTTCAGTTAAAGAGCTGTTGGCCTCTGATTGGCCAGCAGCTCAGGGGGCGGGACTTCCATCACAGGTGTCCTTGATCACGTGGAAGGCCCATCTCCGTCCAGTTAAGTGCCTAATTGGCACTCGATTCGGCAGACCTCCCACAGAAGGGGTGACACGGGGCTCTCGGCGGCACTTTTGCTGACATCGAGACCCCTGTTGCCTGGATAAAATCCTGGCCCACATGTCCCATGGATCAGTTGAGTCCATTAATAACCCTCTAACCTCCAAGCCTTTTCCAAAGTACTTTATCCATATCAAGCTGAAGAAATGTTCTAATATTGTCATTTTGGGAAGGAAGACTGCATTTTTAGAATGCTTTGCCACACTATCAGTTCATCCATTGCTTTACTCTTGGTTTGTAGGCAAACACAAGTAGTTAATCTGCACACCGCAAAACAAAAAATGGGATGAATGATTAGTTAGGTCTGTCTGCAGTGGTGCAGTTTTTAGGGAGGAGCGTTGACCAGCACCCCAGGAAGATGCCCTTCTCTTCAAATAGTGCGGTATAACTTTAGAGTTAGGGTATAAGAAGTGAATCTGAAGTATACTTGCAGGCTGCAGTATAACGCTAGTTTCCCAGGGGTTTATTGCACAGAAAACCTTCTGGTGAAGATGTTGCATCATGCCATGATGATATCACAATGTCGTAAACAACCAGTGTCCATCCTGGTAGTTACATGATACATGATAATGGAGTCGTTGATTAATCATAGCATTCAATCTTTATCAGTTGCTCTCCAACAGATCCAGACATGATGTAAAGAAAACCCCATGGTGGAGAGCTTTGGGAACAATAGGTCCAAAGTCAGCTAGCTGATCACGTAATCCTCCCTTACCATTTGTCATGTCTCAAATTACTCTTATACTATCTAATTTGCATTTGAATGGATCAGTACTATCTGCATCCACTATCTCCCTAGGGAGACTGTTCCGTAGATTGCCAATCGGTCACTGAAATATTGACCTCGATATTTGCAAGAAGGTGTTGGGGAGGCTGAAAACCCTCAAAGAACCTGGTAAGGTTGGGAATATGGAGATCCTGCCGAATTTAATGGCATGATCTCTAACAGTTTTTATCTCCACTTCCCCCAGTCTCCCTGCGCCCCCCCCCCCCCCCCACCACCACCCCGCTGGTAGTTGGCCCAATGGATAGTCTGGCTCATGACCAGGAGGGAATATCAGCAGGAAGTCAGACAGGCCCAGCAATTTGGAAGGGCAGGAAGAAGCCGTGATTTTTTTCTTACTTGTTTATGGGATGTTAGCGTCACTGACTAGGCCAGCATTTATTGTTCATCCCTAATTGCCGTTGAGACTGTGGTGGTGAGCCACCTTTTTGAACTGCTGCAATTCATGTGATGTAGGTTTGCCAACAGTGCTGTTAGGGATGGATTTCCAGGATTTTGATCCAGTGACAGTGAATGAACGGCGATATAGTTCCCAAGTCAGGATGTTGTGTGGCTTGGAGGAGAACTTGCAGGTGGTGGTGTTCCCATGCACCTGCTGCCCTTGTCCTTCGAGGTAGTAGAGGTCGCAGGTTTGGAAGGTGCTGTCGAAGGAGCCTTCGTGAGTTGCTGCAGTGCATCTTATATATGGTACATACTGCTGCCACTGTGCGCCAGTCGTGGAAGGAGTGAATGTTTAAGGTGGTGGATGGGGTGCCGATCAAGCGGGCTGCTTTGTCCTGGATGGTGTCGAGCTTCTTGAGTGTTGTTGGAGCTGAACCCATCCATGCAAGTGTTGAGTATTCCATCACATTCCTGACTTGTGTCTTGTGGATGGTGGCATTGGGAAGTCAGGAGGTGAGTTACTGCAATGCAGAATCCCCATCTTCTGACCTGCTCTTGTAGCCACAGTATTTATATGGCTGGTTCAGTTAAGTTTCTGGTCAATGGCATCCCCCAGGATGTTGATGGTGGGGGATTCAGTGAAGGTAATGCCATTGAATGTCAAGGGAAGGTGGTCAGAATCTCTCTCTTTTGGAGGTGGTCATTGCCTGGCACTTGTGTCATGTGAATGTTACTTGCCACCTATCAGCCTAAGCCTGAATATTGTCCAGGTCTTGCTGCATGCACGGACTGTTTTGGTATCTGAGGGGTTGCGAATGGTACTGAACACTGTACAATCATCAGCGCAAAGCCCATTTCTGACCTTATGATGGAGGGAAGGTCATTGATGAAGCAGCTGAAGGTGGTTGGGTCTCGGACACTACCCTGAGGAACTCCTGCAAAAATGTCCCGGGACTGAGATGATTGACTTCCAACAACTGCAACCATCTTCCTTCGTGCCAGGTATGATCCCAACCAGTGGAATGCCATTGACTTCAATTTTGCTAGTCAAATGCTGCCTCAATGTCAAGGGCAGTCATTCTATGGATGGATATTCTTGCATTGGAGGCAGTACAGCAAAGGTTCATTGGATTGGATCCTGGGATGAGAGGGCTATCCTATGATGAGAGGCCTATACTCTGGAGTTTAGAAGAATGAGAAGTGATCTCATTGAAACTGAAAGGAATTGACAGGATACATACTGAGAGTCTGTTTCCTCTGGCTGGGGAATCTAGAACACAGGAGCACAGCCTCAAGATAAAGGGTTGATTATTTAAGGCTGAAATGAAGATGAATTTCTTCACTCAGACTATTCTTTGGAATTCTGTACCCCAGAGGTTTGCGGATACTCCATCGTTGAGTATATTTAAGGCTGGGATAGACAGATTTTTGGTCTCTCAGGGAATCAAGGGATATGGGGTGTGAGTGAGAAAGTGGAGTTGAGGCTCCATGATTATATTGAATAGCGGAGCAGGATCGAAGGGCCGTATGGTCTTCTCCTGCTCCTATTTATGTTCAGCTTTGGAATTCAGCTCTTTTGTCCTTGTTTGGACCAAGGCTTTACTGAGGTGGAACACAAACTGAGTATTGGTGAGCATGTTATTGCTGAGTAAGTGCAATTCAGTAGCACAGTCAACGACACTTCCTGCCACTTTGCTGATGGTTGAGAGTAGACTGATGGGGCAGTAATTGGCCGGATTGGATTGGTCCTGTTTTTTTTGTGGACAGGACATAGCTAGGCAATTTTCCACATTGTTTGGTAAATGCCAGTATTGTAGCTGTACTGGACCAGCTTGGCTAGTCCTGGAACACAAGTCTTCAATACTACAGCTGGGATATTGTCAGGGCCCATATCCAGTATATTCATCCACTTCTTGACATCAAGTGAAGTGAATCGTATTGGCCGAAAACAGGCATCTGCGATGCTGGGAATCTCGGGAAGAGGCTGAGTTGGATCATCTACTTAGCACTTTAGACTGAAGATGGTTGGAAATGCTTCAGCCTTGTCTTTTATACTGACCTGCTGGGATCTCCCATCATTGAGGATGGGGATGTTTGTGGAGCCTCCTCCTCCGGTTAGTTGTTTAATTGTCCACCAACAATCACGATTGGATATGATAGGACTGCAGAGTTTTGATCTGATCTGTTGGACGTGGGATTGCTTAGCTATCTATAGTATACTGTTTCTGCTGTTTAGCATGCATTTAGTCCTGTGTTGTAGCTTCACCAGGTTGGTACCTCATTTTTAGGTATGCCTAGTGTTGCTCCTGGCATGCTTTCCTGTGCTCTTCATTGAAGCAGGGTTGTTCCTCTGCCTTGATGGTAATGATAGAATGAGGGAGATGCCAGGCCATGAGTTTACATTGTGGTTGAATACAAGTCTGCTGCTGCTGATGGCCCACAGCGCCTCATGGATGCCCAGTTTTGAGCTGCTAGATCTGTTCTGAGTCTATTCCATTTAGCATGGTGGTAGTGCCACACAACACAATGGAGAGCATCCTCTGTGAAAATGGGACTTTTTCTCCACAAGGATTGTGCGATGGTCACTTCTACCAATATTGTCATGGACAGCTGTATCTGCACCAGGAAAGTTGGTGAGGATAAGGTCAAGCAAGATTTTCCCTCTAGGTTCTCTCACTACCTGCTGCATACCTAGTCTGGCAGAAATGTCCTTCAGGACTCGGCCAGCTCCGTCAGTAGTGGTGCTACCAAGTCAGTCTTGGTGATGTTGAGGTTCCCCACCCAGAGTAAATTCTGCACCCTTCCTACCCTCAATGCTTCTTCCAAGTGGTGTTCAACATGGAGGAGCACTGACCTATCAACTGAGGGATGGCAGTAGATGGTAATCAACTGAAAGTTTTCTTTGACCCTGATGTCATGGGAATCATTGGGTCCAGAGTCATTGTTGAGGACTCCCAGGGCCACTCCCTCCTGACTTTATACCATTGTGCCACCACCTCTGGTGGATCTCTCCTGCTAGTGGAACAAAACATACCCAGGGATGGTGATGGAGGAGTCTGGGACATTGACTGTAAGGTTTGATTTGGTGACTATGTCAGGCTGTTGCTTGACTAGTCTATGGGACAGCTCTCCCAATTTTGACACAGGTCCCCAGAAGACAGTGAGGAGGACTTTACAGGATTGACTGGGCAGGGCGTGCCTTTGTCGTTTCCGGTGCCATGTCCATGCCAGGTGGT
Organism: Heterodontus francisci; assembly: GCF_036365525.1. Lineage (NCBI taxonomy): Eukaryota > Metazoa > Chordata > Chondrichthyes > Heterodontiformes > Heterodontidae > Heterodontus > Heterodontus francisci. The sequence goes on along the minus strand of NC_090375.1, from coordinate 58,394,010 downwards.
CTATCCAGTTTATTCTTCTTCAACTTTTCTGGAGCTCTTCTGCACCTCCTGGCTCAGAAAAGTGCAAAAAGGCACGGACTCACTTTGTGTAGCTGGCAGTTCCCACCTCTGTTTAACTCCCGGGTTTCTTGACCCCTGGAACATCTTGAGTAGCAGCAGTGAATTTCAAGATGGGTTCCCAGTTACACTGTGGGAACCTGATTTAAAAATGCCCTACCTTCCACGGCGGAGCACTTGGTTGCCCTGATATCCACTGCAGAAAAACCGCTGTAGTGTGTGATGGGGATGCATTTCTCGTATTTGTCATTAGCCCTCCACCCCGACCATCTTCAGGCTACAGGACGGGTTGGTGGGGAGAGGTGGGTGGTTGTGGTTAATATTGAGGCCATTGTTTCCATGGATTAATTTTGAATTTACCCCCTTCAGCATGTCCTTTGGTGCTACTGTTCTGGACAAGGTGAAATATCTTGATGTGCTCTACATTAGTTACTGCCTGTAGAATTCTAAAAACAGCGATCATATCACCAACCATGGCTGTCTTTTCCAGTTGAGAACATGCCCTATTTGCATAATTGCTCCTCATAATCCGATCCCTCGATCTTTTCAATCATTCTGGTTGCTCTCTCTGTATAACTGCAATATTTGCTTCTGTACTGAGGTGACCAGAACTGTACACAGTATTGTAAATGTGATCACACCAATGATTTATACCGTGGCAAGATTACCTCATTATTTTGGCTCAATATTGACCATTTAATACATCCCTATATCTGAATTGCTTTACTCACTGCCACCAAGCATCACTGTGATAATTTCAATTTATTGTCCATCAAGGAGCTTGGATTTCTTTCATTTTCCATGCACATTATTTTCTTTTCATTTAAGTAATAGTCCCTTCATGGATAATTATCCCCAGATGAAGCACTTTGCATTTCTGTACTTTTCAATTTCATCTGCCACCTGTCTGCCCAATTCCTAAATATATTCAAATCCTCTTGTAGCTTCTCCTATTCAGTTTTGGTGTCAGCCACCATTGTTAGCTTTATATCATCTGCAAATTTAGCCATTGTGCTTGTGATTCCTTGCTCCAGATCACTTGCGAAGATATTAAGTAAATGAGGTCCCAAAGTAGACGCCAGTGGGACCACCCTGAAACAATCTCCCAGGCCGATGACAATTTCTGTACCAACACCCTCCAGGTTCTATCAGTCAACTAATTTCATATCCATTGTAAAATATTTTCACTGATTTCTGTAGTCTTTATTTTCAGTTTAGCCCTTTCCAGAGAAACTGTATTAAAGGCCTTACTGAAATCCAAGTACACCACATCCAGCCGCAGAATCTTTAAAAAAAAAATACAATTGGAGAGGACGCTGCGGCAGTATAATGCCAATCTTTGCAACTCTAACTATGTTGCTACGAACAGTACAACTGCACTCTACCAGCTAATTACAAGGAGCAACCAGAAAGTGAGGGGAGGGGTAAGGTGTGAGTGGTGGAGAGTGAGCAGAGAACAAATGTCCATCTTGCTTCAACCACCAAATAAGAACAGTAAGAACATCTCTATTTTAGGTAATTGGATCCAAAAAGCTTATTAATGTGATTCATTTTAAATCAAGTGGTAATACATTATGTGACAGGAAACATGATTCAGACAGTGCTTAGCAAAGGTTTCCAGTTGGTGCCAGCTTTTGCCAGGCCTCTGACCTTTTCAAGGTCTCACATGTGATGATAGAATTTTCTTTTTCCTCTTGAAGTCTGGGCAACATTGTCAAGGATATACTCATTGCCCACCCTAGCTAGCTTGAGGCCATTTAGAGCTAGTCACATAGTGTAAGATTGGGGTCACACGCAAGCCCAGACCAGGTAGGGCTGGTAGCTTCTTTTCTCTGAAGGACATTCGTGAAGCGGTGAGATTTTGAACAGTAATCTGGCAGATTTCACAGATTGGTGCCAGCCCACCAATTACCAGATTTATTGAATTTATTTTCAAACTTGCTATGGTGGGATTTGAACTCTCAATGTCTCAGTTGCTGGTCTAGCAGCACAACCACTAGGCTACGATAGCCCTCTTCTCTTGGAAGTACTGACTGTTGTTGCTGCACAATTCTGTGGGCAGACACCAGCCTCCTGTACCTCATTGAAGTGGCCATTCTTTGTCTTCCACTTTTCCTTATTGCGGCCCCTGAATGAATTATTGGCCACCTTGCTCTGTAATCACCTCTTACACAATTCCCTGGTTGAATTTATTTTTGGACTACTTTTAGGCCCACCCACAGTACTGAGGCTTCCCTGGCCAGGAACATCAATGGCATTGAGCATGGTGGCTCTCGCTTTCCTTGACTTTTGGCTTCATTCAATATTCCATCTTGGGTTCTTTGCTTCTCCCAGAAGAACACATGGCTTTTGGGCGGGGGTGGGGGTGGTGGTAGTGTATATTTTGTGATTCACAAGACGTTGCATTTGTGTGGATCAGGCTAGATGGACCAGAGGGTCTTTCTCTGCCTGTCATTGTTCGTATATTCGGCCTATTTGTGGGGATATGGGCGTCACTGGCTAGGCCAGCATTTATTGCCCATCCCTAATTGCCCTTGAGAAGGTGGTGGTGAGCTGCCTTCTTGAACCGCTGCCGTCCTTGGGGTGTAGGTACACCAACAGTGCTGTTGGGAAGGGAGTTCCAGGATTTTGACCCAGTGACAGTGAAGGAACAGCGATATAGTTCCAAGTCAGGATGGTGTGTGGCTTAGAGGGGAACTTGCAGGTGGTGGTGTTCCCATGCATCTTCTGCCCTTGTCCTTCTAGGTGGTAGAGGTCGTGGGTTTGGAAGGTGCTGTCTAAGGAGCCTTGGTGAGTTGTTGCAGTGCATATTGTAGATGGTACACACTGTAATATTACTAGTTCCTTTGGTATTTGAACTGTTCTAAGATTCATAGGACTACAAGTAATAGCCAAAGAATACATGGGTTTTTACTACAACTTAACTGGAACATATATACACAGCAACTATATGAGCACATCTACACACACCTTACTCTGTCGGGCTACACCCACAACTCTCTGGTCATGTGTGACATGACATCACATCTTCCACTGACCTTCACTTACTGCCTGTTAAGGTGGTGCCACAACACACTGGACTACCCCAAGATCACATGCTTGGCATTCTCGTTTTCTTTACACGTTGACCTTTGGCAACATCACCCTTAGGCATTGGGGCAATTTGTTCATATAAGATCATGACAACGTGCTCTACCTCTCCACCACCACCTTCCACTCCATGAACACCTACCTCAGTTCTGTCAGACATCAAATTGTGTATGCACTACAAGTTCCTACTATTGAACAAGGAGAAGATTAAAATGATCTAATTTGCCTCCCACCAATTCAATACTCATATCATTGACACTGCCACCTTTGTATCTGTACACTAAGGTCTCTTTGCTCCTCAACTCTGATCAGAATCCTGAGCTCCCTACACAAACGTCAACTTATCCAAAATTCCCATCCCGACTAACTTTCTGCCTCCCTTGCCTTTAATTGATCTCCATTGGCTTCCTGTACCACAGTGTAATGAAAGTATGGGAAGTGAACAGGAGATGGAAGTAAAAACACTGACTCAGAGTTGATGAGCTGAATGCCCTGTTTCTGTGCTGGAATATTCTATAATTCAGTGACCTCCAGCAGCGATGACTGGATAGTAAGCGGGAGGAGGAAGAATCCTGGCTGATTTTTGTTTCCTCCACTGCCTGGAGGTGCTGAGGCCAAATGTCAGACTGCAGCCACTGCCTTGGCTGATATCAGCTAACTCAGCACAGACCAGGAATAGAACCCAGGGCCCTCCTGTGTGCACAGTTTAGTGTCAACAGATAATGTCTAGACTCATTCCATCGGCAGGGAGATCTTCTGAGTATTGAACCTTATCTCCTCCACTAATTGATAGTCTTCCTTGACTTGGCATATCCAGGGTCCTAGCTGCTACTGGATATGCAGGATATTACATACATGTGCAAAATGTATAGATCGTTACTGATTGTCATTCGTCTTGCACTCTTCAGGTTTCTATAATCTAAGCTTAGCACCACTAACCCTGCAGATCAGGTTTTAATTCAGTGAGCCTGGTTTTTGAGAACTCTGGGATATCAAAAGGATCTGTAACATTTTGGAATTTTAATCTCTTTGGCCTCGGAGAATTTTAGTTTTTTTCCTTTGTTATGTGGTATTATTGGTATAGGTCACTTTCAGCTTACAAAGTACTAACTCCCCAAACAGAGACAATCCATTTAGACTGTGGCAAAAACAAGAAATGCTGGATTCACTCAGCAGGTCTGGCAGCATCTGTGGAAAGAGAAGCAGAGTTAACGTTTCAGGTCAGTGACCCTTCTTCGGAACTGACAAATATTAGAAAAGTCACAGATTATAAACAAGTGAGGTGGGGGTTGGGCAAGAGATAACAAAGGAGAAGGTGCAGATTGGACCAGGCCACATAGCTGACCAAAAGGTCACGGAGCAAAGGCAAACAATATGTTAATGGTGTTTTGAAAGACAAAGCATTAGTACAGATTAGGTGTGAATATACTGAATATAGAACATCAGCAAGTGCAAACCTGAAGAAAAACAACCTGAAAAAAACAGTGGGTAAGCAAACTGAACAAACTAAGATGAAATGAAATAAATGCAAAAAATGTAAAAAGGAATGCAAAAAAAAGGAAGAAAAAATAACTAAAAATGACTAAAAATGAAAGTAAAGTGGGGGGCTGTCATGCTCTGAAATTATTGAACTCAATGTTCAGTCCGGCAGGCTGTAGTGTGCCTAATCGGTAGATGAGATGCTGTTCCTCGAGCTTGCGTTGATGTTCACTGGAACACTGCAGCAATCCCAGGACAGAGATGTGAGCATGAGAGCAGGGGGGAGTGTTGAAATGGCAAGCAACCGGAAGCTCAGGGTCCTGCTTGCGGACTGAGCGGAGATGTTCCGCAAAGCGGTCACCCAGTCTGCGCTTGGTCTCCCCAATGTAGAGGAGACCACACTGTGAGCAGCGAATACAGTATACTACATTGAAAGAAGTACAAGTAAATCGCTGCTTCACCTGAAAGGAGTGTTTGGGGCCTGGGATAGTGAGGAGAGAGGAGGTAAATGGGCAGGTATTACACCTCCTGCGATTGCAAGGGAAGGTGCCCTGGGACGGGGACGAGGTGGTGGGGGTAATGGAGGAGTGGACCAGGGTGTCGCGGAGGGAACGATCCCTTTGGAATGCTGACAGGGGAAGGGAGGGGAAGATGCGACTGGTAGTGGCATCACGCTGGAGGTGGCGAAAATGGCGGAGGATGATCCTTTGGATATGGAGGCTGGTGGGATGAAAAGTGAGGACAAGGGGAACCCTGTCACGGTTCTGGGAGGGAGGGGAAGGGGTGAGGGTAGAGGTGCGGGGAATGGGTCGGACACGGTTGAGGGCCCTGTCAACCACAGTGGGGGGAAATCCTCGGTTGAGGAAAAAGGAGGTCATATCAGAAGCACCGTCATGGAAGGTAGCATCATCAGAGCAGATGCGTCGGAGACGGAGAAACTGGGAGAATGGAATGGAGTCCTTACAGGAGGTAGGGTGTGAAGAAGTGTAGTCGAGGTAGCTGTGGGAGTCAGTGGGCTTATAATGGATATTGGTAGACAACCTATCCCCAGAGATGGAGACAGAGAAGTCGAGGAAGGGAAGGGAAGTGTCAGAGATGGACCATGTAAAGGTGAGAGAAGGGTGGAAATTGGAAGCAAAGTTGATAAAGTTTTCGAGTTCGGGGCGGGAGCAGGAAACGGCACGGATACAGTCATCAATGTACCGGAAAAAGAGTTGGGGGAGGGGGCCTGAGTAGGACTGGAACAAAGAATGCTCGACATATCCCACAAAAAGGCAGGCATAACTAGGACCCATGCGGGTACCCATAGCAACACTTTTTACTTGAAGGAAGTGCGTGGAGTTGAAGGAGAAGTTGTTCAATGTGAGAACAAGTTCAGCCAGGCGGAGGAGGGTGGTGGTGGATGGGGACTGGTTGGGCCTCTGTTCCAGGAAGAAGCGGAGAGCCCGCAAACCATCCTGGTGGGGGATGGAGGTGTAGAGCGATTGGACGTCCATAGTGAAGAGGAGGCGGTTGGGACCAGGAAACTGGAAATTGTCAAAATGACGTAGGGCGTCAGAAGAGTCACGGATGTAGGTGGGAAGAGACTGGACCAGCGGAGAAAAGATAGAGTCTAGATAGGAAGAAATAAGTTCAGTTGGGCAGGAGCAGGGTGACCCAATGGGTCTGCCGGGACAGTCCCGTTTGTGGATTTTGGGAAGGAGATAGAAGCGGGCTGTCCGGGGTTGCGGGACTATGAGGTTGGAAGCTGTAGAGGGAAGATTTCCAGAGGAGATGAGGTCAGTGACAGTCCTTTGGACGGTGGCTTGATGTTCGGTGGTGGGGTCATGGTCCAGAGGGAGGTAGGAAGAGGTGTCTGTGAGTTGGCGTTGAGCTTCTGCAACGTAGAGGTCGGTACGCCATACAACAACAGCACCACCCTTGTCTGCAGGTTTGATGACCATGTCGGGGTTAGACCTGAGAGAACGGAGTGCCTCAAGTTCAGAGGGGGACAGGTTAGAGTGAGTGAGGGGGGCAGAGAAATTGAGACGACCAATGTCTCGCCGACAGTTTTCAATGAAGAGATCAAGAGCGGGTAAGAGGCCAGGGTGAGGGGTCCAGGTAGAGGGAGAATGCTGGAGGCGGGTGAATGGGTCTGCTGGTCGGGGGGAGGACTCCTGGTCAAAGAAGTGAGCCCGGAGGCGGAGGCGACGGAAGAAGAGCTCAACGTCATGCCGAGCGCGAAATTCATTGAGGTGGGGGCGTAAGGGGATAAAACTGAGTCCTTTGCTGAGTACAGAACGCTCAGCATCAGAGAGGGGGAGGTCAGAGGGTATAGTGAATACACGGCAAGGGGTCAGATCAGAAGGGGTGGGGTCAGAGGGAAGTGAAGCGGAAGGAGGATCTGGAGGGGCATTAGTCCCCATCAGCTGCTGGAGCTTGCGTTCCTTAACACCTGAAAGGAAGAAAAAAAGTTTTTTGTTAATGCGTCGGATGAGACGTAAGATGAGATGAAACTGCGGAGTAGAACAGATTTGAGATAAGGTGAGACGGTGCTGCTGGAGAGAGAGGTCCAGTGTGTGCATATGGCGGCGCATAGCACTGAGTGTGGATCTCAGGATGCGGCGAGAGTAGCAGTCCGAGGAACGTTGTATTTCTCGGAGATACCTGTGATCCTGGGTGGTTTCAAAGCATGATGGGTGAAACTGCAGTTGGAATCCACGTGGAATCAGTCGGAGCCGGAGACAGTCACTGAGGAAGGAGATGTGGCTGTGAAAACGAGTTTTGGTAGATACCTTATCAAACACCAGGAGGGAAATAGAAAGCAATGAAGGTGAACAAGGTAAAAGAGACAAACGAAAATCCCGTCGGAGAGAAGAGCAGAACTTCTTCAAGGTAGGCATTCCTGGAAGAGAAGTGGCAGTGAATTAAACACTAAAATAAAAGCAAAATACTGCGGATGCTGGAAATCTGAAACAAAAACAAGAAATGCTGGATTCACTCAGCAGGTCTGGCAGCATCTGTGGAAAGAGAAGCAGAGTTAACGTTTCGGGTCAGTGACCCTTCTTCGGAACTGACAAATATTAGAAAAGTCACAGATTATAAACAAGTGAGGTGGGGGTTGGGCAAGAGATAACAAAGGAGAAGGTGCAGATTGGACCAGGCCACATAGCTGACCAAAAGGTCACGGAGCAAAGGCAAACAATATGTTAATGGTGTTTTCAAAGACAAAGCATTAGTACAGATTAGGTGTGAATATACTGAATATAGAACATCAGCAAGTGCAAACCTGAAGAAAAACAACCTGAAAAAAACAGTGGGTAAGCAAACTGAACAAACTAAGATGAAATGAAATAAATGCAAAAAATGTAAAAAGGAATGCAAAAAAAAGGAAGAAAAAATAACTAAAAATGACTAAAAATGAAAGTAAAGTGGGGGGCTGTCATGCTCTGAAATTATTGAACTCAATGTTCAGTCCGGCAGGCTGTAGTGTGCCTAATCGGTAGATGAGATGCTGTTCCTCGAGCTTGCGTTGATGTTCACTGGAACACTGCAGCAATCCCAGGACAGAGATGTGAGCATGAGAGCAGGGGGGAGTGTTGAAATGGCAAGCAACCGGAAGCTCAGGGTCCTGCTTGCGGACTGAGCGGAGATGTTCCGCAAAGCGGTCACCCAGTCTGCGCTTGGTCTCCCCAATGTAGAGGAGACCACACTGTGAGCAGCGAATACAGTATACTACATTGAAAGAAGTACAAGTAAATCGCTGCTTCACCTGAAAGGAGTGTTTGGGGCCTGGGATAGTGAGGAGAGAGGAGGTAAATGGGCAGGTATTACACCTCCTGCGATTGCAAGGGAAGGTGCCCTGGGACGGGGACGAGGTGGTGGGGGTAATGGAGGAGTGGACCAGGGTGTCGCGGAGGGAACGATCCCTTTGGAATGCTGACAGGGGAAGGGAGGGGAAGATGCGACTGGTAGTGGCATCACGCTGGAGGTGGCGAAAATGGCGGAGGATGATCCTTTGGATATGGAGGCTGGTGGGATGAAAAGTGAGGACAAGGGGAACCCTGTCACGGTTCTGGGAGGGAGGGGAAGGGGTGAGGGTAGAGGTGCGGGGAATGGGTCGGACACGGTTGAGGGCCCTGTCAACCACAGTGGGGGGAAATCCTCGCTTGAGGAAAAAGGAGGTCATATCAGAAGCACCGTCATCAGTTGAAGAGTCCGTAGACTGTGGAGTAAGATGATTAGACAGGATCTCTAATAGAACAATGATCAAACTGCTTACTTAGGATGGCTTTGAGGCAATGCCATGGGTGCTTGTTGCTAAGTGGCAGCAGAAAGAATGACAGAAACAGTTAGCAGATAATTGTTTTGTAGTTTATTTATAAATAAGATGACGAGGAGTTAACTATGAAATTGCCAATAAAAAACTCTTCCAATAATATCATGCTAGGCCCCCAACTGCCAAGAATGAGGCACATTAATTTTGTCATGAACATTGATTTTAAACTGTTACTGGAGTGAAGAAAGAACTTGTTAAACAGATCAGCCGTGGCTGGAAAAGACATTTGCATATTAACAGATGGTGATTGGAAGGACAAAGGACCATTCCCTGACACATTCAACCCACAATGGACCTTGATCACCAGGTATTGTGTGCAAGAGGAGCATTCCAGAGACTGCTAAGGTGATACAATCCAAGACGTGATCAGACTAGTTAGTCAGACATGGCTAACCTGCTTGGCAACCTGGGTTTTTTCTGAATTGTACAGTTTGAACTGAGAGTGTCTGTTTGCTCCTGGACTGAGAAGATCTCTCCTGTCGCTCCCATCTCTTTCTCACAAGCCTCTGAATCCACTGAAGACACATGAACCCCAAGAGAGAAAAGTCTCCTATAGCGAACAAGGTTTAAGAAGAATACATGGCCCCAACGAAAAGCAAGAACTACTGACAATCAAGGACTCTACAGTGAGCTCGAAGAACTGTAACAGCAACTCTTCAGATATTGCCTCAGACTTTTCACTTTATTTTTTTTCTTCTGCTATTTTCTGTTTCTATTTGCATGTGTGTATCGCATATGGATGCTAGCGTGGGTGCATTGTATATCCATAGGCATCAACCGAATTAGAGTTTAAGTTCAAGTTTAATAAATCTCAATCTTCTTTAAACCTAAGACAATCTGTTTGTGCTGGTTTCTTTGCCTTATAATTGGAAAGTGGTGAACAAGGATTCACTAAGGGGGAGCTAATAATATGGTGTCTTTAAAATTAAACCCTGTTACAATAAGACCAGGTGAAGGCTGAAGGGGAACCCGAGACCCCTTTCTCTGCTGGTCATAACAGAAATTTGGGTGCTAGCGTCCGGAATTGACCTACGGACAAACAACAGAAATACGAAGTGGGAAGCCAAATTGTTCCTAATCAAAAAAGAGCAAGATTTCAATACAGGTTTTCTTGTGGTTGTGTGTGCTTGAATACTAACATGTCTGCAACTGAAGCTAGTAGCTCCCCAAGCCAGGGTGAAGTAACTTGGGATAAGTTAAAAGCACTGTCTATGGAGGAGTTGAGGAAAATGGCTGAGCAGTGTGGGTTCACTGTATGTGGCAAGGCAAGGAAGCCTGAATTCCTAAGACTAGTGGCCAACCATTTTTCCTTTGAATTTGAAGAAGCAGAGACAGGGTTAGAAGTAGATCCCGACAGGGTACTGCTAACAAAGACACAATTGGAACAGAGGAAACTTGAATTAGAGGAGAAAGAGAGAGAGAGAAAGAAAGAGAGAGCCTTCCAGAAGGAATGTGAAGAAAATGAAAGGCAGGAGAGGGAGAGAGAAAGAATATTCCGGAAGGAATGTGAAGAAAGAGAGCTGAAGCGGCTTGAGTTAACTAGGGGGCGACAGAGTAACCCCAGTGAAATCATAGCCGATTTGGAGGAGTACTATTCAGGGCTGGGTAGAGAATTATTAAAACTAGCTCAACTAATTCAAATATTCAATAGGAGGATGTAGCAGAATTTTTTGTGTCCTTTGAGAAATTGGCAAGGCAGCTAAAATGGCCAGCTGAGACCTGGCCTCTTTTACTACAAAGCAAACTAACTGAAAAAGCCCCATGAGGTTTATTTCCTGTTGCCAGATGAGAGTTCATCAAATTATGAACTGACAAAAAGTGCTCTCCTCGGGGCATATGAATTAGTACCAGAAGCCTATCGCCAAAAGCTTAGAACCCTCAACAAAGCAAGCTAATCAAACTTATCTGGAGTTTGAAAGAAGTAAGCAGCTGGCTTTTGACCAGTGGCTGAGGACGCTTAAAGTACAGCTCAGCTATGAGACTCTCAGAGAAATAATTCTGTTAGAGGAATTTAAAAACACTCTCCCACTCTCAATAAAGACCCATGCAGAGGAGCTCCGAAGAAGGGTCACTGACCCGAAACGTTAACTCTGCTTCTCTTTCCACAGATGCTGCCAGACCTGCTGAGTGAATCCAGCATTTGTTGTTTTTGTTTCAGATTTCCAGCATCCGCAGTATTTTGCTTTTATATAGAGGAGCAGCGGGTTCAGAATGCCCAGCAAGCGGCCGTTCTGGCCGATGAGTTTGCTTTAATTTATAAGTGGTTTCCCAGGGGAAAACCTTTCCTAATCACCCCCACAAATCCGAAAAGGACAAAGGGCGGGAAGCTGATCTCCGCCCAGGCAGTCTTGGAAGAGAAAGGAAAGCAGGAGACACAGGGGGCCCCCCTCCAGCCAAAAAGGAAGGTCCTATGAGCAGTAAGAGTGAGACCCGGAGACTTGTGTGCTTCCATTGTAATAAAGCAGTGTATTTAAGAGCTGACTGCTGGAAACTAAAGGGAAAACCAGTAGGGTTAACAGGGACCACCTTTTACTGGGAAAAGGCCTGACCTTTCCCCCAGAGAGTGCAGTGAGCACCTGAATAGTATTGGAGGGCAGTGTATGTCTGTACCTGTACACCAGGTGCACCTGGAGTGCGACCTAGTTTCAGGACCGGTGACTGTGGATGAGGTTGACCTCCTGGGTAATGATCTGGTGGGGGTGAAGGTGGTAGCTCCCCCAGTAGTGAAAGAAAGACCACAGGAGGTCAGAAAGACAGGGCCGTGACAGGAGACGTTCCCCTGCAGTTTCCTTGAATATGTAGTGGATCAGGCCATGATCAGACCAGCTCCCCTAGAGGAGACTGAATTAGCATTGCAGGCAAATGACCAGGTCTGTCTGTCTGAGACTTTCTTTGGAAAGTTAGGAGACCCAGGGAGTGAAGTCCCCCACCCAGAGTACATTTTGTGCCCTTGCCACCCTCTGCTTCCTCCAAGTGCTGTTCAACATGGTGGAGTACTGAGTCATCAGCTGAGGGAGGGCGGTAGCTGGTAATCAGTAGGAGGTTACCTTGCCCATGTTTGACCTGATGCCATGGGGTCCAGAGACGATGTTGAGGGCTCCCAGGGCAACTCCCTCCCTACTGTATACCACTGTGCCATCACCTCTGCTGGGTCTGTCCTGCCGGTGGGGCAGGACATACCCAGGGATAGTGATTGCAGTGTCTGGGACATTGTCTGTAAGGTATGATTCAGTGAGTATGACTATGTCAGGCTGTTACTTGACTAGTCTGTGGGACAGCTCTCCCAACTTTGGCACAAGCTCCCAGATGTTAGTAAGGAGGACTTTGCAGGGTCGACAGGGCTGGGTTTGCCGTTGTCGTTTCCGGTGCCTAGGTCGATGCCGGGTGGTCCGTCCGGTTTCATTCCTTTTTATTGACTTCGTAGCGGTTAGGTACAACTGAGTGGCTTGCTAGGCTATTTCAGAGGACATGTAAGAGTTAACCACATTGCTGTGGGTCTGGAGTCACATGTAGGCCAGACCAGGTAAGGACAGCAGATTTCCTTCCCTAAAGGACATTAGTGAACCAGATGGGTTTTTACAACAGTCGACAGTGGTTTCATGGCCATCATTAGACTAGCTTTTAATTCCAGATTTTTATTAATTAAATTCAAATTCCACCTTCTGCTGTGGTGGGATTCGAACCCATGCCCCCAGAGAATACCCTGAGGTTTCTGGGTTCCTAGTCCAGTGATAATACCACTACGTCACCGCCTACCCTAAGTACCATCAGTAAAACCATATACAAATACATTTAAATTATAACACGGAAACAAGGCATTTGGCCCAACCAGCCTACATCAGCATTTACCCTCCACATGAGCAAGTAGTTCTAATCACATTGTTCCCTACCTTGTTCCTATCACTTGCTTTTCACTCATCCACCTATCCAAACTAATCTTGAATATTCATAGAATGGTTACAGCACAGAAGGAGGCCATTCAGCTCCTCGGGTCTTTGCCGGCTCTCTGCAAGAGCAATTCAGCTAGTCTTGCTACCCTGCTCTTTCCCTGTAATCCTACATATGTTTTCGCTTCAGGAGCCTATCCAATTCTCTTTTGAAAGCCACAAGTGGATCTGCCTCCACCATTCCAGATCATAACCACTCGATGTTTAAAAAAAAAAATGTTTCCTCACGTCACCTTTGGTTCTTTTGCCAATCACCTTAAATCTGTGCCCTCTGCTTCCCTACTCCTTTGTTGAAGGGAACAGTTTCTCTCGATCTACTCTGTCCAGGCCCCTCATGATTTTGACCATCTCTATCAAATCTCTTCTCAACCTTTTCTTCTCTCAGGAGAACAACTGCTGCTCTGCCAGTCTATTGTTGTAACTGAAGTCCCCCATCCCTGGAACTATTCTTTTAAATCATTTTTTGCACCTTCTCTAAAGCCTTCACATCCTTCCTAAAGTTCATGCCCAGTATTGGACTCAATACACCAGTTAAGGCTGAACCACTGCTTTAGAAATGTTCAGCATAACTTCTTTGCTTTTGTACTCTTATGTCTCTGTTTATAAAGCCCAGGATCCCATATGCCTTTCTAACCACTTTCTCAACCTGCCCTGCTACATTCAATGATTTGTGCACACATACCCCGGGGTCTTTCTGTTCCTGCATCCCCTTTACAATTGTACCCTTTAGTTTGTATTGCCTCTCTTCGTTCTTCCTACCAAAATGTATCACTTCACATTTCTCTGCATTAAATTTCATCTGCCACGTGTTTGCCCATTCCACCAGCCTATGTTCTCTTGAATTCTATCACTATCCTCACAATTCACAATACTTTCAAGTTTTGCGTCATCTGCAAATTTTGAAATTGTATCCTGTTATCCCAAGTCTAAGCCATTAATCTGTATCAAGAAAAGCAGTCCCAGTACTCATCCAGGGGAACACCTTCCTCCAGTCTGAAAAAGAACCATTTACCACTACTATCTTTCCTGTCACTCAGTCAACTTCGTATCCAGCCTTTTATTCCATAGGCTTCAACTGCTGTTATGTGGTACTTTTGGAAGTCCATGCACACCACATAAACTGCTTTACCCTCATCAACCCTCTCGATTACCTCATGAAAAACCTTAATTAAGTTAGTTAAGCACAATTTGCCATTAACATATCCATGCTGGTTTTCCTAAATTAATTTCCACTTGTCCAAGTGACCATTAATATTGTCCCAGATTATCGTTTCTAAAAGTTTTCCCACCACTGAGGTTAAACGTACTGTTAAACTGATTGGAATATAGCTGCTTGATTTATCCTTACACCCTTTTTTGAATAAGAGTTTAACATTTGCAATTCTCCATTCTTCAAGCTCCACCTTCATATCTAAGTAGGATTGGAAGATAATCGTCCGTACCATCGCAATTTTTGCCCCTACTTCCTTCAGCATCCTTGGATGCATCCCATCCGGTCCTGGTGATTTACCAAGTTTAAGTGCAGCCGGCCTTTCTAATACCTCTTTATCAATTTTTTTAGCCCATCCAGTATCTCAATTACTTCTTCCTTCACTATGACTTTGGAAACATCGTCTTCCTTGGTAAAGACAGATGCAAAGTAGTCATTTAGTACCTCAGCCATGCCCTCGGCCTTCATGTGTAGATCCCTTTTTTTGTCCCTAATCAGCCCCACCTCTACTCTTATTACTCTTTTTTATTATTTATATGCCTAAAGAAGACTTTTGAATTCACCTTTGTTAGCTGCCAGTCACTTCTCATACTCTTTCTTTCTTTGCCTCTGTTATTTAATTTTTCTCCCCTTTTGAACTTTCTATAGTCAGCCTGGTTCTCACTTATATTTATCAACCTGACATCTCACATGCGCACCCTTCTTCTGCTTCATCTTACTCTCTATCTCTCCCGTCATGCAGGGAGCTCTATCTTTCCCCTTCATAGGGATGTACCTTGACTGCACCCAAACCATCTCCTCTTTAAAGCAGCCTATTGTTCTGTTACAGTTTTGCCTTCCAACCTTTCATTCCTATTTACCTGGGACAGGTCTGTTCTCACCCCACTGAATTTGGCCCTCCTCCAATTAAGTATTTTTCCTCTAGATTGCTCCTTGTCCTTTTCCATAGCTAATCTAAACCTATGATACTATGATCACTGTCCCCTAAATGTTCCCCTACTGACACTTGATCCACCTCATTCCCCAGAACCAGGTCCAGCAATGCCTCCTTCCTCTTTGGGTCAGAAATGTATGATAGAAAATTCTCCTGAACACACTTCAGAAACTTTTCTTTCTCTCTGCCCTATACACTATTGTTGTCCCAGGTTATATTAGGATAATTAAAGTCTCCCTTTATAGTTTTTGCACCTCTCTGTCTTTCCCAGCAAATGTTCCCACTGATTGGTGGCCTATAGAATTCACTTCTATTATTTCTTAACTCTAACCAAATAGATGGTGTCTTTGCCTGTTCCAGGACATCATCTCTCTCCAACACTGTAAGATTCGCATTAATCAATACTACCACTGCACCTTTTCGCCCCTTTCTTTCCTTCCTTATCCTTCCTGAACATCTTGTATCCAGGGATATTTAGTACCCGGTCCTCCCCTTTTTTGAATCATGTTGACATTGTGGGACAGGCTAGGCTTGTATCTGCTGGAGTTTAGAAGCATAAGAGGCAACTTGATTGAAACATACAAGATCCTGAGGGGTCTTGACAGGGTGTATGTGGAAAGGATGTTTCTCCTTGTGGAAGAATCAAGAACTAGGGGTCACTATGTAATGTAAGGGGTCGCCCATTTAAGACAGAGATGAGGAGAAACTTTTTCTCTCAGAGGGTCGTGAGTCTTTGGAACTCTCTTCCTCAAAAGGCAGTGGAAGCAGAGTCTTTAAATATTTTTAAGGCAGAGGTAGATAAATTCTTGAATTAATTCTTGAAGCAAGGGAGTAAAAGGTTATCGGGGGTAGGCGAGAATCTGGAATTGGGGTTACAATCCCTGGTTACAGCCATAAGCTTATTGAATGGGGGAGCAGGCACGAGGGGCCGAGTGGCCTACTCCTCCTGATTCATATGTTCGTATGTATGTTCATGTGCCTCAATCACTAACCCTGGAAAAATTCCACAATATAACAACTCTTTGCAGAAAGAGGGGATGAGACTCCTTCTTTTAAGGGGGTCCTGATGGTGAAGCTCTGACTCTTAAAGAGGTCCTGGTGATGGTGTTCATTCACTGATGCTCACTCCTTGGGGCCACATGTGAAGAGGGTGAGGTACCAAAGAACTGGTTGCACCTGTGATCCCAGAGCAAGCGGCTGGCACCTTCAGGAGAAGCAAGAAGGACACTAGCAGAATTTTACCTTTAAAGTGAAAGAGTAAGCATGCTAAGGCCTTGGATGGGGTGCTGGGGAGATTCCAGGAATGAGGGATTAGAGAAGCTGGGATTTTTCTCCTTAAAGCTGAGGAGATAAAATGGAGGTATTCAGAATTATCAAGGGTTTTGATAGAGTAAATAAGAAGAAACTATTTCCACTGACAGGAGGGCCAGTACCCAGAGAACATGACATTTATATTGTGGATAATTGAGAATTTTTTAAAACTGCGAATTGTTATGTTCTGGAATGCACTGCCTGAAAGGAGGGTGGAAGCCAATTCAATTGTAACTTTCAAAAGTGAATTGGATGCCCACTTGAAAAGAAGAAATTTGTAGGGCTCTGGGAAAAGAGCAAGGGAGTGGGACTAATTGAATAGCTTTCAAAGAGCTGGCATCAGCATAATGGACTGAATGGTGTGAGCCACAGCTCAGTTGGTAGCCCTCTTGCTTGTTGGTTTAAGTCCTATTCCAGAGACTTGAGCACAAAAATCTAGGCTGACACTCCAATCCAGGTCTGATGGAACTGCACTGTCACAGGTAATATCTTTCGGATGAGACATTAAACTGAGGTTTCATCTGCTCTCTCAGGTGGGCATAGAAGCTCCCATGGTACTATATTGAAGAAGAACTGAGGAATTATCCCTGTGTCCTGGCCAATATTAATCACTAAATCAGCATCACTAAAACTGATTATCTGGTCATTATCAGTTCTTTGTTTGTGGGAGCTTGTTGTGTGCAAATCGGCTGCTGCTTTTCCTACACTTCAAAAAGTACTTCATTGGCTATAAAGCATAGGGACATAGGACTTAGGAGGAGCAGGAGTAGACCACTCAGCCCTTCCAGCCTGCTCCGCCATTCGATAAGACCATGGCCAATCTGGTTGTGGTCTCAACTCTACTTCCCTTGACTTCCTTTTCAATCAAAAATCTATCTGTCAGCTTTGAACAATTTCAGTGACCTAGCCTCCACTGCTTTCTGGGGAAGTGAATTCAGCAGACTAATGACCCTCTGAGAGAAACAAATTCTCCTCATCTCCGTCTTAAAAGGAAGACCTCTTATTCTTAAACGAGGATGTTCTGCGGACAGGAAAGACTTTCTTTCTTTTCCTCCTTTGCTGTAAGATTCTATGAAAAAAAATCTGCCTGCCATTGAGAGAATCTGTCTTTTGCCTCAAGTGGTTTTCTGTGCTTTCAGTAATCGTGGACAGGAATAGTATAGTTGCCGAGCCAATAATTGGGTTAAAAGCTTTTCATGTCTGAGTGCAGCAGGGAAGCTTAATGCTCTTCACTTAATCAATAAAAGGGGTTCTATTTCAGCTCTGAGGCTTTGTAGATGCAAAGCGTTGATTACACACTGAAGAAAAGCAAAGTGACTCCCCTTCTGTGTGCCTCAGTGTCAGCTCCTGTATGTGTACAGCACACTGTGGGTAAAATGGAACGATTGACTCCCGTCTGGTACCGTATGACCCATGTATGTCTCAGTTTCAGCTCCTGCACATGTATAGTACACAAGAGGTGAAAGGGAACGATTCACTCCTGCCTTGTAATATATGACTCATGCGCATCTAACTATGAGCTCCTGTACGTGTACTGTACACATCAAGTAAAAAAGAACAAATCACTGGTTAGTAATCAATAGCAGAAATATTTTAAAGGTTTCGTTTACATGTTGTCATTCTGAACTGTGCCCTGACTGAATGTTGCATCGACTGGAAGTGTCGCAGGGCAGTGTTGCAGTGCAGTCCGACAACTGCGCCAAAAGCCTCTGCCTCACAGTATCACCGATCCCAATTCAGTGGGACTGCCACTGGTCTTCATTCCGCTCCAGGCTTTTGTTTGTTCCCATGGAAATGCAGGCAAGTGAAAACGTCTGAAGCCATTATGGCTTGATCAGGGAGCTTTTGTTGTTATTGTGAATGTTCCAGAATGTTCTTTGGGTAAGAGCATGGAGAACTAATTAAATCCCTGAGAGGTGGCCAAATGCTTTTTAATGAGATGGGGGCACAAACACACGCTGCATCACATAATCGAGCTGTCAGTGCTCTTGTGGGCAATTTTAAAACCAGCTCTTCGATTGGGTTGTTAGGCAGATTCCTGCTCTCACACCAGTGTTAGATCATCTCACAATCTTTGTTTTACAATGAAAAAAAATTGCTGGTTTTATCGATTGCTGCTGTCTCCTTCCATAGACTAAGTGCTGAAGCAGAGAGACTGGTACCTGCAGCTAGTTAGTATCATCAAGGGATAGTTGAACTTATGATTCTCTTCACTCTATTTCTCGCTTTACCTTACTGTTTTCACCCAGGGATGGTGTCCTCTGCCGAGGGCCCAAGCCCTTCAACCTGAGGTGGTGTTAACTGTGGGTTTGGCCCCTTCACCATTGAATGACACCCCTCGCCATGGGTCTAGTACCTTCACCTTTGGGTGGTCTCTAACAGTCTGTCTGGGTCCTTCACCATGGCCTTGGGAACTTATATAGATTTATGAATTTAGAAAAAGACAACCTACTGGATTTTTAGGGCATGCAAATCTGAAAACAGAGTGGATTGGGGTGGATGGTAATCAAAGTATTCCAAAGAAGGAATTATTTTCCTAATCAGAGTGCCAACATGTTGTTTGCTGCAACTGCCTGCATCTCTTCCACAGCTTTGCCCTTGCCTGCATGACCCTGGAAAAGGAGCACATGGGCTGCTACTGGTACATGTGAGACCTTTTGTGACGGGTGGGCACTGAAGGAACTGGACTGCATGGTGAAACGTAGAAAGGTTTATGTCACAGGAGGAGGCCATTTGTCCCATCATGTCCATGTCAGAAATAGTGGATAAAGAAAATATGATTTGCTAAGTTTGCCATACAAAATAAAGGCCTACTCCTGCTCCTAATTCATATGTTCGGATACAATTTTGAAAGGGGTGCAGGAGCAGAGTTAACTGGGAGTATATGTAACACATAGCATTGAAGGTGGCAGGGCAGGTTGAGAAAGTGGTTAAGGAGACATATGCTACCCTGGGCTTTATAAATAGATGCATAGGATACAAAAGCAAGGAAGCTTTAGTTAACCTTTATAAAACGGTGGTTTGGCTTCAACTCGAGTATTAAGGACCACACTACGAAGGATGTTAAGGAATTAGAGAGGGTGCAGAAAAGATTTATGAGAATTCCAGGGTTGAGTGACTTCAGTTATGTGGATAGATTAGAGAAACTGGGGCTGTTCTCCTTAGAGAAGGTTGAGAGGAGATTTGATAAAGGCGTTCAAAATCATGAGGTGTCGGAACAGAGTAGATAGAGAGAAACTGTTCCCATTGGTGGAAGGATTGAGAATCAGAGGACACTGATTTAGGGAGAATAGCAGAAGAACTAATAATGACGTGACAAAAACATTTTTTTTAAGAAGCATGTGTTTAGGATCTGGAATGCACTGCCTGATGATATTGTGGAGGCAGATACAATTATGGATTTCATAAGGCAATTGGATAATTAATTGAAGAGAAAAGAATTTGCAGGGCTGCAGAGAAAGGGTGGAGGAGTGGGACTAACTTAGTTGCTCTTGCAGAGAGCCGGCACAGAAACGAGGAACCAAATGGCTGCCTCCTGTGCTGTAACCATTCTGTGGCTGGGATTTTACGCTGGCAACGGGAGACTCGATGTTCGGAAAAAATGATGTCGAGACCCCGCGTCGCCTGTTCTGTGGCAGGCCCGTGGAATCTAGTGCCAATTCGGCACTTAAGTAGACAGCGGCAGGCCTTCCACGGGATCAAGGACCCCAGTGACAGAAATCCTGCCCTCTGAGAGCTGCCGGCCAATCAGAGGCCTGCAACTCTTCCACTGAGTAGCGCCACCACAGAGGCGATGCTTGCTGCCGGTGGAGCACCACCCAAGCCCTAGGAGCGTTGCTGAACCCAGGCCACAGATAGGACAGGGCGGAATGGGTCTCACTAGGTGGGGGTCGTGGTGGAGGGGAGTGTAAGGGTTCTTAGCAAAGGCAGGGGCCCTTTCACATTTCACAGGCCTTCCTGCCCTGGACTTAATTTTGGCGGATCTCACCCAATTTTATGCTCTCCCCACCTCCAAACCCACTGTGAGAGAGCATAAAATTCCCTCCTATGATTTGAAGTTTCCTTTATTTTTATTATAATTTGGAATTTATTGCTTGTGCCCCTTTAAAAAGTGGGCACTTTTGCTAAATTAATTTCAATTGATGACACAGTCATCTTAATTGGCTGTTAAAAGATTCAAAAGGCAGCACCTCTGATAATGCGGCACTCTTTCAGTACTGCACTGAATTGTCAGCCTGGTTTATGTGCTCAAGTTTCTGCACTCAGAGGCAAGATTGGTTCAAACAATAAATAATCTCAATAGCGCTGAGCTTGAGAGGGGGAAGAAATATCAAAATATCAGCCATGATTCATGCCCCTGAATAGTATATAAAGGCCACTGCAGGTAAGTGTGCATGTGCATATTTTAATGTCAGATCAAGATCAGAATGTGGCTGTGATGATTGCAGATAGATTCTGTAGTGACAATTGCAGACTCCCTCCATAGTCTCACACACAAGTCCCACTTAGACAGCCACAATAGGTTTGTGGAACCTGTGGAATTGTATCCCAGAGTAAGTCTGTGAGTGTAGGAATAGAGGATTATGGATACAGTAGCCTACTGTTTTCGAACTGGAATGGCAGTAGGGAGGTTGTGAGTTCAATTCTCACCATGTTAGAATCAGAATTGGACATGGAGAAACTGTTTCCACTTTTGGGTGAGTCAGAAGAAGGGGCTTTAAAATATAAGATATCAAATCCAATAGAGATTAGGCGAAATTCTTTACACAGAGTGTAGGGAGAATGTGGAACTTGGTGCCACAAGGAGAAGTTGAACAGGTATAATTGATGCATTTAAGGGGAAGCTTTATGGATACATGAAGGGAAAGGAATTGAGGGGTTACAGGGGCAGGGTTGGATAGAGGCAATTACAGTGGGAGACATCTTGAAAGGAGTATAAATACTGACATAGATCAGTTGGACTAAATGGCCTGTTTCTGTGCTGTAAATTCAATAAATCTGGTAATTTATTAGTTGGCACCAGAAAAATAACCATGCTAGATTGTCATAAAAACACATCTAGGTCACTAATTTCTTTCAGCCAAGGGGACTGCTATCCCTACCCATTCTGGGCCTATACGTTACTCCAGTCCCGCACTATTTAGTTGGCTCTTGCTGCCCTCTGACATGACAGCTGAAGTGAACAAACCACTCTGTGTTAAAGCAACCTCTGTGCTGAAAAAGTCCCCCCATTATAACAAGGGATGAGTAATAAACATAACTGTGCCAGTGCAGCTCACATCATGAGAGCAAAGGGAGAAAATTAGCTGGGGACAAAAAGTGTTTTTAAAAAAAAACCCACAAGTGTTTATTATTGTGAAAGAAAACAGCCTCTCACTGGTTTATCATTACCCATTTGTTTTTTCCCAACAAAATGCTAGTTTGCAGTTATTTCAATACTTGGAGACGTTTGCAGATTTCTAAATGGCTCTTTGTCAGCCGATGAATACGTTGCTGCATTGTTTGAATCGTTAAACTATCGCAGGGGAAGACAGCAGGGGCGATACCATCTGCTTATACCCTGTAGCCTGTCTATTATGACTGCACCATCTGGAGCCCTCCCCACCCTTTCCTCATAGCCGCCAAACCACTGCAGTGGCCCTTTCTAAAACCAGATTGCTGAACAAAATTGGCAAGGCTGCATTATCCGAGAGTGTAAATAGATAACATTCCCTAACTCCCCTACGCATCCCCTATGATTAACCAACCATCTGTCCTTGTTGCAGGAGGGGGAAGGGTAGTGGGTGTGCATCAATCATAAAATATGATGAGGGGGAGGGAGAGGGTGGGATTGTGTACCAAAGTGTGTGGTGAGCGACAGGGAATGCCAGCGATACTTTCAACGGAGTTTCACTGCTTGTTTCTGTATAATGTAGACCGTGATCAGTTATTTCACCTTATCCAGAACAGTAAAACCAGAGGACATGACCTGCAATTGAAGATGGGTAAATTCAAAACTATGGAAAAAAAATACTTCAGTGAGCGAGTGGCCAATCTATGGAACAATCTCCCTCGGGAGACGGGGGAACAAGATTGATTCAGTCAAACACAAATTAGATAGATTGCTCTCAAAGTAATGTTTGGTAACTTGGGTGGAACACATAACTTTGGACCTATGGTTCTGAATATTCTCCACCACTGGGATTTTCCTCGCATTATGTCTGGGTCCATTGTAGACTAATTGTTCAGAGATTGATTGCTATGATTAGTCAACAACTCTATTATCATTGTACCATGTGACGACCAGTATGGTAGAAGCCAAACGAGATGGATCTTGGTCTTTTTTTATTCAGCAATTCCTATGTTCCTTAGGTTGATAGTGTCTGTATTTATAATAGTAACCTGTTTGATGAAATATGTTAACTCATGTATAAGCCACATTTATTTTGAAGCCTAGAATTAAAAAAATACAGTACAGACCCACCTTGCCTTGTGCCAGTGTGAGCTCTTCAACTCCAATCCATTATCCTGCCCTATCTCCAAATCCTTCTCACATTTTTCCTATCCAAATAATTATCCCATTCCCTTTCAAATGATGTTGCAGTCTCTGCCTCAATAGCATTCCAATTTCTAACAATCTGTCCGAGAAAAGATTCTTCTAACTTTCCCTTCATTCTCTCCAGGCACAGAAAATGTTGGAACCACACTACTTACTGGTTCTTAATTCATCTTCCCACAGAACAGTTAGAATTATGAATAGTAGTTGACTTTTGCAAAAACTCTCACAGAGTTTACTTAACAAGAAGATTTTGTATCTTTAAAGGGACTGCACCTATACTTTAGCAGCAGAACAATCCATTGTCTGTAACATGGTATATTGCCCCGATTCTTACAGTGCCTTCCTGTCAGGACTATAGGTAATTTACTGGTATACATAAAGAAATCTTGAGACGTAGCTTTCAAACTTAGGTGTCACACATGCAAATCTTTGTGTCTCATTTAAAAAAAAAGTGCACTTTGCTGAGAAGCACCCCCAACAACAGAAAATAGATTCTAATTAACTGCAGGAGTCGCACTTAAAATATAAACCAGCTGCTCTGTAGTTCACCCAAGGTGATACCTAAGATCCATTAGTGTCTGACTGACTGTAGGGCTAACATAGAACTAATTTGATAGCTCTTTCAAAGAGCTGGCACAGACACAATGGGCTGCATGGCCACCCTCTGCTGTATGATTCTAACCATTAAAGTTTTTTTAATGGGAAATTGTCTGGTCTCCCATGGCATAGCTCACTGGTTATCTGCTTAGTTACTAATCTGGCTTGTCCCTTTAAGGCCATTGTTGAACTATTCCCTGGTGTGAATTGGTCTAATTTTTCACATCCTGAGGAAATTTAGAGGATAATTATTGTTGCTGTTGGAAGATTTTCTCCATTGACTTGAATCTTTGGAATATAGAGTAGAATCTCAAAATTTGCCAATGACACCAAACTTGGAGGTGTGGCAAACAGTGAGGATGATATGAGCCACCTGCGACAGGACATAGGCTAGCAGAATGGGCAGACAAGTGGCAGATGGAATTTAATACAGACAAGTGTGAGGTGATGCATTTTGGCAGAAGGAATAAGGAGAGTCAATATATATTTAATGGCACAGTTCTAAAGAGTGTGCAGGAACAAAGGAACCTGGGGGTGCATCGATCTTTGAAGGTGGCAGGACATATTGAGAGTGGTTAGCAGAGTCTATGGGATCTTCGGCTTCATAAATAGAGGTATTGAGTACAAAAGCAAGGAAGTTATGCTGAACCTTTATAAAGCTCTGGTTAGGCCCCAGCTGGAGTATTCCGTCCAGTTCTGGTCACAATTTAGGAAGGATGCGAAGGTCCTTGAGAGAGTGCAAAGGAGATTTACCAGAATGGTTGGTTCCAGGATGCAGGATTTTAATCACAAGGTTAGGCCAGAAAAGCTGGCATTGTTCTTCGAACAAAGGAGATTGAGGGAGATTTAATAGAAGTGCACAAGATAATGAGAGGCTTAGATAAGTTAGATAATGAAAAGCTGTTCCCATTAACTAATGGTACAAGGGTTAGAGGACACCGATTGAAGGTTTTGGGCAAGAGATGCAGGGGGAATGTGAGGAAGAACTTTTTTTAATGCAGCAGGTGGTGATGACCTGGAACTTGCTGCCCACAAGGGTGATGGAAGCGGAGACAATCAATGATTTCAAAAGGAAAGAGGATGGGCACTTGAAGGAAATAAACGTGCAGGGTTATGGGGATCAAGCAGGGGAGTGGGACTGACTGCATAGCTCTGTGGAGAGCCAGCGTGGACTCGGTGGGTCAAATGGCCTCCTTCTGTGCCGTAAATGACTCTATGACTCTATGACTCCATGACTCCCTCACCCCCCCCTCCACCCCACCCCCCCCACCTTGGGAAGAGGCAGATTATTGGAAGGTCAGATGAAACCGCAGGAAATGACTGGTTTTCTTTTTTTTTGAAACTGCTCAATCATTTGTTGATGCATTGTACCAAGGCTGAGAGATGAGTCTCAAAACCAAGTTTAAGGGTGCATTACTTGAAAGGGTGGTGGAAGCAGATTCAATAGCAACTTTCAAAAGGGAATTGGATATAAACTTGGAAAGGAAAAAAAAAAATCAGGGCTACGTGGCAAGAGCAGGGGAATGGAGTTAATTGGATAGCTCTTTCAAAGGGCTGGCGCAGGCACAATGGGCTGAATGAACTTCTGTAATGTAAACTTCTATGAAATTAATGAAAATACTAATTCTTTACTATTTTGCTCTCCACCTTTTTTCCCTTTTTCCATTTTATATGTTTTGGCTATTTGCAATCCATCTGCTTTCTCTTTTTTGTTTCCTTTTGTTAATTCTGCAGACATTTCCCCTGATGTTTCCTGTGGCTCTTCTCACAGCATGCTCACCCCTAAAGACCCAGCTTCACCCCAGGCCTCCCCAACAGCTGAATCCTCATACCTGATGCAGCTTACTGACGGCTCAACGTGGTTTACAGGGATCGAGCAGAGCAATCTCCCGACTGCCGGCCCGGCATTGGATTGCAGCAGGGATGTTTCTGAAAACCTTGGTGAGAAGGGTCCAGCTGACAAGGGCACCCGACCTCAGCCTGAAGGAGCGAGTTGTGACATGGACACAGATAACTCGTACCCTGAGTCATCTTCAGCAGCGTCTTACATCAAGGAAAGTCTTTCAGAAAATGAAAGCCAAGTAGCCCAGCACAAACTGGATGTGGAACGAGAAAGGGCAGACATGTTTGCACTAAGCACTGTTGATGACACACAACTCATCAGTGCAGACATTGGCTCAGGGATATCCAAAGTGGAAGCTCTAGAAAAAAGCAGACACTTACCAGATGGTCCACCAGGCACTGTTGACCCTGTCATAGATGCAACGCAAGCTAGCCCGGAGGCCAGCGTAGGCCTGTCATTGGAAGAGTCGGAGGTGAGCAGTATTTCAGAGACAGACACAATATCCAGAGAGGAGCCTGATGGGGACATGCAACTGATAGATACCAAAGTAGACAAGGAGACAGAAATGACCGGTTTGGAGAAGGAGGGAGATCAGGATTTGTCCGACTCAGAAACAGATACATCAGTTCAGTTGCCCTTCATTGAGAAGGAGACTGCCCGTGCAGTAATGGACGTAGATTCACTTAAAACAGGCAATGAAAAACCAATCCCTCTTGTAGAAACACTCTGCTCAGCCGGCCTCCCTCCCAATGTCATGAGCAGCAGTATTGAACCTTCATTAACATTAGAACTTCAAGCCATTTCAGCCACAGGGCCCGATCTGCCTGCAGTTATTGATCCTCTCCACTTACTGACAAGGGCTGAAAACGCAAAGACTGAACCATCACAAACTCAGGATCAGGTTACAACCATTGGACACACTGATATGCCTTTGTGTTATTCAGAACCCACCAAAGAATTGCTTGTATATCCCAGTGCTGTGGACCACATGTGCAGTACTGATCCAGATCTTTTCTTCACAGCACCATCAAGTCCAGTAAAGACATCTTGCGTTGCCCAAAAATATTTTTCTTATTCGAAAACCAACTTACATGAGGAGCCCATTGAAGCCCTGGAGAATGAGGGCAGTGAGGGCATCTATTCTGCACCGACCTCGCCCTCAGGATCTTACAGAACTGCAGAAGGAGGCAGCTGGACATCGGGCACCCCGAATACTTCCCCGTCGTGCTCCCCAAACTTACTGGCAGAGGTTGAAACAATGGAAGTGTCTGCTTGTTACGTAGAATCATTATCTGCATTTGCAGAGGAGCTCAGTGAAGAGCAGTCCGAACCAGTGCTATCTCTTGCTGATGCTCCTTATGGCATAATTGATGAGGAAACTTGGACCTCTATGGAAGAGTCAACTGAAAGGTGCCTTACTGAAACACAGGATGACCTTGCTGCTTTAGCATTTGATAGTGAAAATCTTGAAACCAGCGAAGAGGATGATGAAGATGGACAGGAATATATAAATCTTAAAGATCAGGAAATTTTCAGTTTAGGACCAGGGTTAGTTGAGGGAAGTGTTATGAATCAACAATCGTACATGACAGACTGTGACATTAGGAGCTCACAAACAATGACACAAAATGCTACAACAGATGATAAGTGCTGTACAATCACTTCAGATGGAAAACACGAAGATGCACTCACCTTCCAGCCAATATCTATTCCTCAGGAGGATGACAATTCAGAGTCAAAATTTAGTAGAGAGTACAGGTGGTCTAATGGTGGTGAATCAAATTATGGAAATGCCAAAGGAGACCCAAGAGAAATAGTTATTATGCCCAGTAATGAAGATGCTCCAATACAGTTAGATATGCCCAAAGTAAGCACAGAGGTTGATGAAAGTACTGGGCAGCATGAGGCTGAACCTGTACAAGATCATATTGAGGAAGAAAGCACAATGCCAATGGGATCATGTGACAATATTACTTATTATGAAGCAAAAAATAGTAGCCTGACTTCAGAATTCAAATATCTATTAAAGGGAGGCGCAAGTACCAATCATGGGACAATTGACACAGGCGATAGCCTGTGCGCAATAGATAACTTGTTGCTCACTGCTGAGACAGTCAAGGACCAATATTCCTATAGCAAACATTGTGACGATTGCACTACTTATGCTCCTCTTGCTTCTTCTGAGGAGCTTGCTGAAGATTATGCTGATGCTTTCAATGAAGAAAGTGGCATGGAAATAAAGACCGAGAAGGAACCTAATACGAAACTTGAAACTTCAATCTCCTGTCAGCTCGACCTACTGTTGGATGAATCATGCAAGGAGATTTCCAATGCTCTTATCAGTCCTGATTATGATAGTTCCTTTGTAGCTGAAGGTGAGCTTGAAAGATCTGTGCCACTAGTTTCTGCAGTTTGCTTTCCAAGTGGTCAACCATCCAGTGGGATGTACAGTTCCATACAAGTTGGCTGTTCAGACATAACTAGCAGTCCTGAAATGGAGACGGCAATGTTGCTCCAATCTCCCGACGAAGTTGTTGGTATGGGTCTTGGTAATGAGAGAATGGTGCCTGCAGCATTGTTGTCATTTAGAGGCAGCATTATTTTTGAGGCAGACTCTATTGAAGTTACTTCATTGCCCACAGTGCCCCCAACCACAACAGAAGAGGAAAACGCTGAATGCGATGGTGATGATAGTGAGGTTAATGACGGCAATCATGCTGATGATGGTAACTGTGATATTGGAGATGAAGATGAAGACAGTTCTGTATCATTCCTTTATTCAATGTCCGAGACCTCTATCACTGCAGGAGTTGATGAATCCTTTGCATTCCAGGATACCACTTCAGATTCTTCTGCGTCTGCGTCTCTTGAGGGGGAGGATGAAAGAATCGCTGCGGAACATTACATCCTGTTATCGGGAGTTACTGACGTACAGATTGAAGGACCAAACGGTGAATCCATAGATTCAGGGAGTGACAGTGAGATGGAGATGTCTTCTTCAACCTCCTCATCAGACTCTGGAGCACATGAGGCCTACTGTGCCACAAGTATGACCTCATGTAACATGGCGTCATTCCAGACAGGGAAATCCACCTCTGTTGACAATGAAGAAGAGCCACCTAGTGCTGGAATGGAAACACAGAAGAATTGGAGGAACGAACCTGAGTGCACAGCTGTTGACTGTAAAGGTGAAACACAATTACTTGCAGAAGTCACACAGCAGCAAGCTTCAGTGTGCATTACAGCTTCTCCATTACAGACATATACCTTACAAACTGATGTATTGTCAGAAGATAAATGCATTTCACTGCCATCCTCCAGTGTGCCAGATGAGTCTCAGCAAACATTGGTTAATTCGACAAAAACCAGCCCAAAGATTTTTTCGGAGATGGTGTTGGAAGTTGAAGAGAATGAGACATGTTCAACTGATTCAGACAGTGAAGATCTGTCTTCTGGATTGTCAGCCTTTGAAGAAATGACTCATGAACTGGCACTGTGTGAAAGGCAGTCACCAGAGCTGGAACCTCTCCACACCATTTGTCAGGTCCAATCAGAGAGCTATGGTGAGACACTGACAAAATCTTGGATTACAAAGCAACTCTCACCAACAGAATCAAATTTAGATCTCACTTCCCATTTGGAAAATACACATCCCACCAAGAACCTCAATAGAGAAGAACTTGACTTTGAATTGGCTTCTAACTTACCCGAAGGTATGAATAAATTTGATGATTACCACCATCAACTTGTCAGCGCACGGTCCAAAGATGGCGAGAACAAAGGCCCCAATTCTGAGATGCCCTTGAATTTGCCTGTTGATCTGGCCAGTGATGCTGAAGTGCCAAATATGAGCTCAAGTGAATCAAATTCTGAAAGCAACAACTCCGTCTTCACACAAAAGTCATGTGATGTTGGTCAGTATGCTGTTGGGAAAGCTACAGATTCCACTAACGTCAGTGACAATATCAGTGAGGATTTAGAGTCAGTCTGTGTGAAAAATGACAATCCTTGTGTTAACCCAATACTTGAAGACGCTGAAAAATCTCCCTGCATCAGTCCTTTCCAGTCAGATCCTGCCAATGTAAACACCCCTGAGCCATCCTCTCTCTATGAATCACAAATGATAGACATTCATGGAGAAGGTCTCAGATCATGGTCTCCTTGTTCCAAATTAGCTCCCTCTGCGGACAATGTTGCTCACGAGCCGGGTGACTCTCCTTCCACACCAAAAGCTAAAGAGTTCCTGGAAACATTACCTGAAAGTAGACCAGCTATGGGATGTAAAAGTGTCATTGCATTAGGTTTCAGGGATATGCCGTTGCCTCATCATGGAACCTGCCCTGAGAGCTTGGATGAAAACATTGCGCCAAACAAAGAATCTCACTCCTTGCCTGGTATACACCAGTCCGAAACAAGTATCGGGCTCAATAACCTTTCAGATTTAACAAGTACTGAACAAACAGTTGGAGCACTAAAAAGAAACTCTGAAGAAAATAATCTGGAGGAGCAACATACTGAGCTTCTCAACATTGGACAGGAGATGATGAACATAGTTCCGGCAGATACCTCAATGAAGGAGGTGTTGACATGTGAAGAGTCAGAGGTCTTTACAAGTAACCCAAAACCCATATCATTGAGGGGTTCATCATCATCGGAAACAGAAGATTATGACATGAGCAGTGAACCTGACTTGTCTGAACACATGCCCTCAGTTAAAGGTCCTGAATCTACAAATGCCTTTGAGATTTATAATCTTATTGGTGAAACTAGTCCTCCTGTACAAGTGAGTGCTCAAGACGACATGGCCTTATCGGAAGGTATAATAAGTGACAGGTCTTCAGGTTCATCTCAGCAGATGGTCAGCAGGACTGCGTCTCGTTACTCAGAACTGGATAAACCAAATCAAAAATTTGAAAGTCAACAGGTTGAAGATGGAACACGAGACAGTATAGATTATACCATTGTCAGCCAAGAATGTATTGATGCTGAACCAAAAGTTGGCATTGATCAATCTAACTTCGCAGGTCCTGAGTTAAGTTCAGACTCTTTATCGAGAAATGATCAAGTGCAGTGCTCTGTCTCCTTGTCACAAGAATGCTTTGATCCTAAGGAGCTTCCGGACACTCAGACTGGAAATGCTACTAGCCAATTAAAGTTGTTGGGCTCCATTTTGGAAGCTGGCACTCAATCATTAACACACTCCGAAGCTGTACTGGAAGAGGGTGATAATCAGATTGGACTACCCAGTACACTAATTGAAGATACAGATGGGAAAGTGGAATCCTCTGATATGGTGCAAGACGATGATGTTGGTAAGTTAGAGGATTTAGATACAATACGGAAAGGGAGTAATGATCATACAGAGCCCTTAGATGGCTTGCCAAATAAGGACACCAACCACTTTGGTCTTTTAGAACAATTACCAGGGAATACTGCTGATACATTATTAAACCAGATGCCAAAAGATGATGGTTATCAATTAGAGCTCTCTAGAAGTAAATCCGAAAGTTATGCTGTTAAGTCGAGGGCCGTAGACACAATATTCACAGATGACAGTAAGAAATTGGAGGTGTCTAATGCATTACCAGAAGATCATGATTTTAAAACAGAGATCCTAGATATGGTGGTTGAAGATTTTGGTGGACAGTTGGAACTAACCAATATCCAACCAGGGAATGATGCTGCTAAATTAGGAAGTGCAGACAAAGTGACAGGAAATGATAATAGTCAAGCAGAAGTTTCTACCAGCTTACCAGAAAATGATGTTTGTAAATCTACTGTCATAGACTTGGCAGTAGTATATATGGGCGAACAAGTGAAAGTCTCCAATGTTGTAACAGAAGATGATTCTTTTCAATCAAAGGTCATAAATACAACAGCGGAAGATGCTCCAGAAGGCGATGAGGCTGACAAATTAGACATTTCAGGTATCAACACAGGGTGTACAGTTCCTACATTCATGGCCTTAGACAGACTGCAAGGGAATTATGATGATCAATTGAAGCTCTCCGACGGCCAAACAGGAGATAATGCTGACCAATTCGGGATTGCCAAAACAATATTGGGAGATGATGGCAGTCAAGTAGAAATATCAGGTACTTTACCAGATGAGAATGCTTATAAGTCAGAGGCCACTGACATGACAAAAGGGAATGTTGGTGAACAGGAAGGACTCTCAAACATCGACAAGTTAGAAATTGTTGGCACAGTAATGGGTGATGGTGCGGTTGAAGTCATTTTACCAGAAGATAATGATTACAAAGCAGCAATTGTAGACATGGCTGTAGATTTTGATGAACGAGTGGAAATCTACCACATCCTGCCAGGAGATAATGCTGACAAGTTTGAAGATATGGATGCTCTGCCAGTAGAGGAAGTTAGTCAAGTGATGGTCACTGACATCCTACTAGAAGATGACACTAGCAAGTTTGAAGATATGGATACTCTGCCAAAAGTGGAGGCTAGTCACGTGAAGGTCAGTGACATTCTAACAGGTAATGATGCTTGTAAATCAGAGGCTAATAGTACAGTGATATGTCAAGATAAACTGTTAGATGATTCACAGATCAGTGATGCTGCTGAATACTCAGAAACCCTTCTAAATGAATCTACTTGGACTTCAGAGATTTCAGGGGATCATAGTTCCCAGATGGAGAAGTCTGGTAGCCTATTGCAACATGATTCTAGTGAGGTAACAGATGTGGATCAAAGCAAGTTCTCGGGTGCATTATCAGGAGATGATGCTTGTAAATCAGAGATCATGGACACAGTACCAGATGGTAGGGATCAAACAGAAGTCTCTGATCTCTTGGGTTATGCTTCTTATAATTTGGAGATCATAGACATTACGTCAGAAGAAGATAATGATGATCTTGTTGATAATGAGGATGAAGATGAAGATGAACTCACAGACGTCTCACAAAATAGTGATACAGGTATATTAAATGTGTCACATATCATACCACATAATTTAACCGGTGAAGTAGAGTTCTGTAACAGCTCATCTGGAGGTAATGCTTATAAACTTGAGATGTTCAACTCAATGTTAGGAGGTAG
The DNA here is from genome assembly GCF_036365525.1 of Heterodontus francisci. Lineage (NCBI taxonomy): Eukaryota > Metazoa > Chordata > Chondrichthyes > Heterodontiformes > Heterodontidae > Heterodontus > Heterodontus francisci. The sequence continues at coordinate 58,361,630 of NC_090375.1, read as the reverse complement.
TGCATCAGGCAATGCTATAAATGATTCACAAGCTACTGACTGTGGGCCATTAAATATCTCTGATTCAACACTGGGAAACAATATGAACACAGTAGTGAACTTGGATAAGAGTCCAAGAGATAATGATGGTCAAATAGTTTCCTCCAGCCTTGCATCAGCAGGTGATGTTAGTACATTAGAAGTTGCAGAGACAGCTGCAACAAATGATTGTGGAAAAATGGAACTCGCTGATACGCAGCTGAGAGATGATGCTTGTCGATTGAAAATCATAAGCCTAGCATCAGAAGTGGAAGGCGGGCAAGACAAGATTTCAAATATCTCACAAGCCAATAATGCCGATCGACTAAATCATCTTGACTCTGTACCAAATATTGACTCCTGTCGTACAGAACTCTCTGGAATATCACCAGGGCACAGTGCTGGACAAGTGGAGGATTTAAACTTGGAAGAAAGAAACGGCAATGATCAAACTGAACTCCCAAACCCAATTCTAATTGCGAGTGATCATCGACAGGAAATTTGTGAAACTGCGTCAAAATCTTTTTATTGTAATTTGGAAATCTCAGTTTCTGCAACAGGATTGAACCCTCCTACCTCGACATTGTCAGAGTCTGCGCAAGGATTAACCGGTGAGTGTCTGAAGGCTTCTAGAAGCTCGACTGATGATGTTGCAGAGATATTTGAACACAAAACTACTCATCACACAGTGATCACTGATGTCACTCAACAACATGCTACTTCTGTAACGCAAAATGCGTCAGACTTTGAAGTGGAAAGCCTAGACGATGAAAGGAACCATGTTTTAGCTGTGAAACCAAATTCAGAAGTAGAGGAGATTTATGAGATAATGTCTAAAGTTTCAGAATTCACACCAGAAGCTGGCCTTGACCTTTCCACTGATGAATCCAATAATTCAATATCAGGTGGTTCTAAGTCAGAAGGTGTTGAGATCCATGACCACTCAGTCCTTTCATCAGAGCCAGTTTGCATTGCTTCGTCCATCCCTTCTGGCTGTCAAATAGTACAACAGGACTGTAAGGCTGATGAGGTTGCTTTAAAATATAAGGTGATACAGGGTGAGTTGTCAATGAAGGTGCCTGAAGATTTAAAAGAAAAAGTAAGCAAAAGTTCACACAATCATATGTCGGATTCATATCAACACCATGAGTCTGAAGGATTGAGTTGGCCATGTAACCAAGCTATTCCTGGTTTAGAAATAGACTCTCATTCCAGCCCGGATGTTAACCAGACTGTCCCTGATGCTTTTGTGGTCACACAGAATACTGAACAATTATATTCTAACAAAAAAGACAATCATGCATCATTGGAGACCCCTCCTCAAGACCAAAAACCTCTTTGCCTAGTGGGTAGCGATGAAGAAGAAAAGGTTGACTTTTATCACTGCGCTTCATTTGATGTGCATGGTGAGAACACTCAGGATAAAAGATTGGGCAATTCACATCATTCTGAGCACGTCTCCACCATTGGTCATTCACTGGCAGAGACACCAGTATTCAACACATTGCTCGATGCATCTTGCAGTCCTTCAGATCCATGTCCTCATGCTGCATTGAGTAACATTTCTTCTGCATTTTCAATGACAGAGTTTGGTTTTACTCCTACGCCCATCCATTCCGTTTTAGAAGTTCCCTCCCTAGATAAAGCTCCCTCCACAACCTGTCCTGAACTGGCTAACAACTGCTTTTCTGCTGTGTCATCCTCCCCATCATGTAAACTGACTTTAGGGCATCAGGATCAAGAAACCTCAACGCATGTTACTACAGCTGAAAGACCACCAGTGGGAGATAAAAGTCATGAAGAGTTTAAGCTGTCTGAAGCAGCGGACTTGGATGAGAAACCAACAGGTAATGAGTTTACGTGAGAATGAGAATAAATTTATCTGGATTTTTATTGGTTAAATATATATAGGCAATGTGGGATTATTCCCCCCCTCCTTCCCCCCACATAATGGTTCTTTCTTTTATCTCAGTGTATTAGTTTGGTTCACTTGAGTCTTGTCTTTATGTAAGAAGGTTGTGGGTTCAAGTGCTACTCTAGGACTTGGGTTCATTGTCTAGGCTGGCGGTACTGAGAGAGAGCTGTATTACTAGAACTGCTGTCCTTCAGATAAGACAACTCGGACCCTGGCTACTTCATCAAGTTGATAAATATTTCATGGCATTGTTTGAAGAAGAGCAGGTAGTTGTCTTTGGTTTGCATTTCTCTCTCAACCAAAACAATTCATCTCCCTAATGTTTGTTCATGCAAAATGGCTGCTGTGTGTGCTTCCATAAAATGACTTGAAAATTATTAATTTTATATGAAGTGCTTTGAGACATTTCTGAACGATGCGATAAGGTGTTGTATAAATGCTTTCTTTTAATATACTCTTCCACAACCTCTATCACCTAGTTATTAAATGCATCAAATGTATGCTTATTATGGAACCAGACTTGTGACAGGTCTCTTTTTGCTTCCTCAGAGGTAAGACATTTGATATCCATGACAACTACACCAGCTGAATTTTCCTATCATGGGATCAGAAATAGGCCATTCAGCTCTCAAGCCATTTAATCAGATCATGGCTGACCTGTACCTCAACTCCATTTATCCATCTTTGCTCCATATCCCTTGATGCCCTTACCACAAAAAAAAAAAATTGATCAAGTTTAGCCTTCAAGATTTCAATTGACCCATCATCTACTGCCTTTTGGTAAGAGAGTTCCAGATTTCCACTATCCTTCAAGTGAGAAAATGGCAGCAAACTTGCAACTTGATTCACAGCATAGACTCCAAATGGTGGTTTGAGGTGGGGTGGATGTTGGTTAGGGCATTCGGGGGGGATGGTGGGGGCGCGATCTTTCAGGAATTTCCTTGTATATTCAGCACCCATAACTTCAGTAGAAATCAGGGATGGGTATGTGTAAATGGAGTTTGTGCCTCAGAGTGGTGGCCCTACTTCCTCAAGGAAAATTCCGGTGAATGCATTTAAACAAAAATTGTAGAGATGAAAGTTACCGATATTATACGGGCGAACATTTAACTAATTGTATAACAGTTTTCTGTTGTTTGTCTGCTGTTTTAATTTAAGGTATTAATCTATTTGGGGGAAAAATGGGGTAATACGCCATTCAGTAAGATCATTGCTGAGCTTTTACCTCAATTCCACTCTCCCACCCTATCCCCATATCCCTCAGTGCCCAAAAATCCATCAATCTCAGTCTGAATATACTCTTTGACTACACATCCATAGCCCTATGGGATAGAGAATTCCAAAGATTCCCAACCCTCTGAGTGAAGAAATTTCTCTTTATCTAATCAATAAATAGCCGAACACCTGTCCTGAGACTGAAACCCTTCATCAATTGATATTACCAAAAATAACTTTCACCTGTCAATCCATTGAATTGTCCCATATTTTCTCCAATATTCCTGTTTCGCCTCTGCCTCGCTTTTTGTTGTCTTGGCAGCTGCATACTTGTTCGATTTAGCAGCCACTTTTCATTTGTGCGTCCATTTGGTAATTGTCGACAGGCAACTCGGCCTTGGGAGCAGTGGACCACAGCCAAGATCAATTCTGTTCTCAACTGACGCCTACATGCAGAAGGATGACAGGATAGTGATGAAGATAAGGGATCTCTGGCTGATTCCTCTACCCAATGTCCATGATCTAAGGGTGTTCAGTGCCATTTCTAATGGCATTTACTGCTGTCTTAGCTAAGATCAGTTAGCTCAGCGCAGGCTGAGGATCGAACCAAAACTATGGCTCAGCACCACGTTGAGTGATGCATCTGTCTCTATGCTTGCTCACAATCTGAAATGTTAAATAAGGAAATGTCTGTACACTTACTGGCATAGTATTGGGACCTTCCAAACCCACGATCGCTACCATCTCGAAGAACAAGGGCAGCAGATGAATGGGAACACCACCACTTGCAAGTTCCCTTCCAAGTCACACCCCATCCTGACTTGGAACTATATTGCTGTTACTTCATTGTCGTTGGGTCAAAACCCTGGAACTCCCTTCCTAACAGCACTGTGGGTGTACCTACGCCACACAGACCACAGCGGTTCAAAAAGGCAGCTCACCACCATCTGCTCGGGGGCAATTAGGGATGGGCAATAAATGCTGGCCTTGCCAGTGATGCCCACATTCCATGAATGGATAGAAAAAGAAACTTGTTATTTTGTTTTTGCTTTAGATCTGCTGATGAAAGACACTCTACAAGCAGTCATCTTTTAAAGACATATCTATCTGTGACATCATAAAATTCACCTCCAAACACATCCTGAAAGGGAAGCAGTACGTCATGGGGTTTCATGAGTTCAGGTGTCAGCATTTGAGTCAGGTGGTTGTGGGTTAAGCCCCACTCTGGAGACTTGAGTGCATAATCTAGGCTGGCACTTCAGCGCAGTACTGAGGAGTGCTGCACCGTTGGAGGTGTCACCATTAGGATGAGATGTTAAACCGAGACCCGTGTTTCCCCCTCAGGTGGATGTAAATGTTCCGTCAATATTAATTGAAGAAGAGCAGGGAGGTTTTCCCAGTGTCCTGGTCAATATTTATTCCTCAATCAACACCTGAAAAAGAGATGATCTATTTTACTTTCTTCTTGCTGTTTGTGGGAGCTTTCTGTGTGCAAGTTGGCTGCCATGTTTCCCTACATGTCCTACATGTATAAATGCTGCAATAAAGGGTGAGTGAGAGACACTGGTAAGGGCCTAGATATAGGAACAGGCGTAGGCGATTCAGCGCCTTGAGCCTGTTCTGTCATTCAATTAGATCATGACTGATCTGTATCTCAACGCCATTTACATTAGAATAATGACTTCACTTCAAAAGTATTTCATTGGCAGTAAACAGCTTAGGGAAGTTCTCCTGTTGTGAAAGGTGCTACTTGTGACTAAATGTTTGTTTATTGTGTCACAGAGCATTGCACAAAATGACTGCTGCCCACCCCTTCTCTCCAGCCATCAGTTCATATGTATAAAATACTGTAATAAGGGGTAAGTGAGGGACATTGATAAGGGTACAGATATAGAAGTAGGAATAGGCATTCACTCCCTTGAGTCAGTTCTGCTATTCAGTTAGATTATGACTGATCTGTATCTCAACTCCATTTACCTGCTTTAGCTCCACATTCCTGTATACTCTTACCCAACAAAAATCTATTAAACTCTGCCTTGAAAATTGATCCAGTATGTACACCTTTTCATGGGAGGGAATTACAGACTTCCACTATCCTTAGTCTGGATTTCCCTCCTGACTAATTTATATACACTCATTCTTGATCGCCCCACCAGAGGGCAGAGTTTCACCATATAAACCATAGGGCATCCCTTCAACAGTTCAAATCCCTCGACGAGCCTCAATGTGGAGAATCCGAGTACTACCTTGCCTAAGTTGAGAGCAGTCAAATCTGGATCAAAAAGTCATGGTTCCACTCTGCTGCTTTAATCCAGCCTGACACTTCGAGTGCAGTCCTGAGGGAGTGCTGACCTGTTGGTTGCATCCTTTCGAAGAGCCTTGGTGGGTTTCTGCAGTGCATCTTGTAGATGGTACACACTGCTGCCACTTTGCATCCGTGGTGATTGGAGTGAATGTTTGTGAATGGGGTGCCAATCAAGCGGGCTGCTTTGTCCTGGATGGTGTCAAGCTTCTTGAGTGTTGTTGGAGCTGCACCCATCCAGGCAAGTGGAGAGTATTCCATCACACTCCTGACTTGTGCCTTGTAGATGGTGGACAGGCTTTGGGGAGTCAGGAGGCGAGTTACTTGCCTCAGGATTCCTAGTCTCTGACCTGCTCTTGTACCACGGTATTTATACGGCTACTCCAGTTCAGTTTATGGTCAATGCTAACCCCTAGGATGTTGATAGTGGGGGATTCAGCGATGGTAATGCCATTGAATGTCAAGGGGTGATGGTTAGATTCTTTCTTGTTTGAGATAGTCATTGCCTGGCACTTGTGTGGCGTGAATGTTACTTGCCACTTACCAGCCCAAGCCTGTATGTTGTCCAGGTCTTGCTGCATTTCTACACGGACTGCTTCAGTATCTGAGGAGTTGTGAATGGTGCTGAACATTGTGCAATCATCAGCGAACATCCCCACTTCTGAACTTATGATTGAAGGAAGGTCATTGATGAAGCAGCTGAAGATGGTTGGGCCTAGGACACTACCCTGAGGAACTCCTGCAGTTATGTCCTGGAGCTGAGATGATTGACCTCCAACAACAACAACCATCTTCCTTTTTGCTCGGTATGACTCCAACCAGCGGAGAGTTTTGCCCCGATTCTCATTGACTCCAATTTTGCTAGGGCTCCGTGATGCCATAATCGGTCAAATGCTTGATGTCAAGGGCAGTCACTCTCTCATCATTCTGGAGTTCAGCTTTCTCGTCCATGCCTGAACCAAGGCTGTAACCAGGTCAGAAGCTGAGTGGCCCTGGCGGAACCCAAACTGAGCATCACTAAGCAGGTTATTGCTAAGCAAGTGCCGCTAGACGGTGCCTTCCATCACTTTACTGATGATCGAGAGTAGACTGGGGCGGTAATTGGCCTGGTTGGACTTGTCCTGCTTTTTTATGTACAGGACATACCTGGGCAATTTTCCACATTGCCGGGTAGATGGCAGTGTTGTAGCTGTACTGGAACAGCTTGGCAAGGGCCGCATCAAGCTCTGGAGCACAAGATTTCGGTGCTATTGCCGGAATGTTGTCAGGGCCCATACCCTTTGTAGTATCCAGTACCTTCAGTCGTTTTTTGATATCACGCGGAGTGAATCGAATTGGCTGAAGTCTGGCATCTCTAATGCTGGGGACTTCAGGAGAAAGCCGAGATGAAGCATCCACTCGGCACTTCTGGATGAAGATTGTTGCAGATGTTTCAGCCTTATCTTCTGCACTGATTTGCTGGGCTCCCCCATCATTGAGGATGGGGATATTTGTGGAGCCACCTCCTCCAGTTAGTTGTTTAATTGTTCACCACCATTCATGACTGGATGTTTCAGGACTGCAGAGCTTAAATCTGATCCATTGGTTATGGGATCGCTTCGCTCTGTCTATCGCGTGCTGTTTACGCAGTTTGGCACGCAAGTAGCCCTGGGTTGCTGCTTCACCAGGTTGATACCTCATTTTGAAGTATGCCTGGTGCTGCTCCTGGCATGCCCTCCTGCACTCTTCATTGAACCAGGGTTGGTCTCCTGGCTTGATGATAATGGTAGCGTGAAGGATATGCTGGGCCATGAGGTTACAGATTGTGGTTGAGTACAATTCTGCTGCTGCTGATGGCCCACAGCACCTCATGGATGTCCCATTTGGCATGGTGGTAGTGCCACACAACACGATGGACGGTATCCTCAATGTGAAGACAGGACTTCGTCTCCACAAGGACTGTGCGATGGTCACTCCTACCAGTACTGTCATGGACAGATGCATCTGTGACAGGCGGATTGCTGAAGAGGAGGTCAAATATGTTTTTTTTCTCTCCACCTGCTACAGACCCAGTCGAGCAGCTATGTCCTTTAGGACTCTGCCAGCTCAGTCAGTAATGGTGCTCCCGAGCCACTGTTGGTGATGGACATTGAAGTCCCCCACCCAGAGTACATTTTGTGCCCTTGCTACCCTCAGCTTCTTCCAATTGGTGTTCAACATGGAGGAGTACTGATTCATCAGCTGAGGGAGGGTGGTAGGTGGTAATCAGCAGCAGGTTTCCTTGCCCATGTTTGACTTGATGCCATGAGACTCCTAGGGCAACTCCCTCCTGACTGTATACCACTGTGCCACCACCTCTGCTGGGTCTGTCCTGCCATGAGACAGGACATAACCGGGGATGGTGATGGCAGCGTCTGGGACATTGTAAGGTATGATTCTGTGAGTATGACTATTCAGGGTTTTGATTGACTAGTCTGTGGGAGAGTTAGACTGCAGCAATGAATGCATCGGACAGCCAAATCCTGAACCCACTTGACCCCCCCCCCCCCCCCCCCCCCCCCCCACTGCATCACTCAACACCAAGCAGTCCTCCAACCAACAAAGTATTCCTGTCACAGACACCCATTGCTCAGCTTTAACTCTTGTTTTACCATTGATCGCAAGTGAGAAGCTCCCCTGCCAGGCAGCAAAATGGGCAATACTGGAAAAGGGAGCAATTTTAATCAGAGAAAAATTAAGCAGAAACGTAACCTGTTTAAGGCGGCAATCTGAGTGTGCAATCCACTGGTGAGGGCCAGCATGCACTTGTTTGATTGCCACGTCTGATACTCAATCAGTTGGCCACCCTTTCTATGGATGTAGACATCATCACGAAGCCCTATGATGTCATGGCACTCAGGTTGGAGATGGACTCCTCCAGTCTCTCTCCAATCATGCGCAGTGCGGCTGGAAATGTTGATATTTTCTGCAACTGTTCCAGGATTGTCCTCTTCATTGAATCCTGAGCCCTCTAATGGGGACTCTCCACTGCAGTCCCTCTCTCCATCACCTGCTCCTGCTTACTTGTGATGTGTGAGACACCATGTGAAAACCCAACTACTTGTCTATCCGCTCCCACCGGGGTTTGTGTATCTGAACTGGTGAACCCGTCTGCATGAGACCTGTAATGGTGCATCCTCAGAGTGAGTGACTTCCTCTGAGGCGTCCTTGTTCTCCTCTTGCACCACCTCCTGAGGAATGCTTGATGGGCTTGTGGAAGATGAAAGAGTTGATTTGAAACTGTCAAGGTAAGAGGTATTAAGTCATCATAATGCACATGATCTTATTTTACTGTCTACCGACCTCAAGTCTATATGAGTAAGTGTTATATGCATTTTTTATTATTCGTTTATGGGATGTGGGTGTTGCTGACAAGACCAGCATTTATTGCCCATCCCTAGCTGCCCTTGAGAACATGATGAGCCTCCTTCTTGAACCACTGATGTAGGTACACCCCACAGTGATGTTAGGGAGGGAGTTCCAGGATTTTGATCCTGCGACAGTGAAGGAACGGTGATATTGTTCCAAGTCAGGATGGTGTGTGGCTTGGAGGGAAACTTGCAGATGGTATTGTTCCTATGCATCTGCTGCCCTTGTCCTTCTAGTTGGTAGAGGTCGCGGGTTTGGAAGGTGCTGTCGAAGGAGCCTTGGTGCATTGCTGCAGTGCATCTTGTAGATGGTACACACTGCTGCCACTGTGCATCGGTGATGGAAGGGGTGAATGGCACCCCATTCACAAACAATCAAGTGGGCTGCTTTGTCCTGGATGGTGTTGGGCTTCATGAATGTGTTGGAGCTGCACCCATCCAGGCAAGTGGAGAGTATTCCATCATACTCCTGACTTGAACCTTGTAGATGGTGGACAGGCTTTGGGGAGTTAGGAGGTGAGTTACTCACTGCAGAGTTCCCATCCTCTGATCTGCTCTTGTAGCCACAGCATTTATGTGCCTGGTTCAGTTCAGATTCTGGTCAATGGTAACTCCTGGATGCTGATGGTGGGAATTCAGCAATGGTAATGCCATTGAACATCAAGAGGAGATGGTTAGATTCTCTCTTGTTGGAGATGGTCATTGCCTGGCACTTGTATGGCATAAATATTACTTGCCATCCCAAGCCAGAACGTTGTCCAGCTTGCTACATGCAGCACAGACTGCTTCAGTATCTGAGGAGTTGCGTATGGTACCAAGATCTGTACAAACATCAGCAGACATTCCCACTTCTGACCTTATGATGGAGGGAAGGTCACTGATGAAACAGCTAAAGATGGTTGGGCCTAGGACACTACCCTGAGGAACTCCTGCATTGATGTCCAGGGGCTGAGATGTTTGGTCTCCAATATCCACAACCATCTTCCCTTGTGCTAGGTATGACTCCAACCAGCAGAGAGTTTTCTTCTTGATTCCTGTTTTGCTAGAACTTCTTGATGCCAAGAGCACTCACGTTCACCTCACCTGTGAGGGTATGTGATATTTAATTCTGTTAACCAGGTGGCTGGGAGACACCCATCTCTCCATCTCTGATGGCCAGGCATGCCAAGACTTCCCTTATGTTCAGCACCTCCTCCTCTGCAGCTGTCAGTATGTTGATGCTGGAGGGCCACCTCCGGTTCTCTGCCTCTCCTGGTGTTTTGTGCTTTCTTCCCCTGCTAGGAGGGAAAGAAAAGACTTACGAGTGGGTGTAATGGAGTGTGTTGGATCGACAGATGTGCAACATTTGTTCAGGGGCACTGAGAGGGATAGTTGTGACATTGCATTAAGATGAGCATGAGCGTCAGTGGTGGATGGTCAGATGGGGATGTGAGGAGGTACCTCAACAGAGGGATGGGTGCACCTGCAAGGTAAGCTGGTATGAGGACTGATGTGCAGGAATATGTTTAGAAGGCAGAGTGAAGGAGATTGGGGTAAGACACACATCAGGATCTACTTGAATGTGCCATGCCACTCACCTTTCCAGACCTGATCAGGTCATTAACCCTCTTCCAGCACTGTATCCAGGAATGTGGCACCATACTGCTACTGCTGACCTCCTCAGCAATTTCCAACCACACCATCCCTTTAGCAGGCTTCTTCCTTCAGTGGGCAGGGAAGAGACTCTCCCTGCAGGCCCTTACAGCCCGCAGCATCAACTCTAGGTAGGCATCAGTGAAGCGTGGTTCTGCCTTGCAGTGTTGTTCAGTTTCTAACGCTGTTGAAAGACGTGGACAATCCTTCAAGACCCCTAGAAGGGTCCTTTTAAATGTTTCAGCTGAAATCGACTCATGCGGTTCCTCCTCATGCCTGTTGCACTAATTGGCTGGGAAACCTGGACGTTCGATGCAAATACACTGGCTGTGTTAAAAAGCCACTGACAAACACGCTGCTGAAACTTGAGGGATTCCCACGTGCTGCCAGGGGTTGCAAAGTTTAAATCCAGCTCTAGTTCAGATGGATTTTAAAGATCATATGACACCATTCAAGAGTGCGCTCAGATGTTCGGGCCTATATTCTCCCTTCAACCAACATCATGACCATTGCTGTCTGTGGGATCTTGCTATGTGCATAATGGCTTCTGTGTTTGCTTGCATAATAATATTGACTGCATTTCAAAATTATTTTCTGCTTGAATTTCTTGCATCTGAGAGACTTGATGATAAGTGCTATATAAATGCAAGTTCAACTCTATCTCCTTTTACTGCATTTAAAATATACCAGTCGTGGCATTGTCTGCAATCTAGAACATGATTGCAATGTTTAGTTGCTATCCTGGCCTGTACCACTGTTGGAACTCTCTAATGGGCAAATCCAGGTTATTGTAGCTACTTAAGAACTAATGAGATCAAGCAGAGCGGAATTGCAACTCATTAAAAATTTCAGGCTGCCGGTCAATGTTTGGGTTTCTTTTTTTCAAAAAAAAGATGTTTGCATTTTGCAAAGACAAATGCAAGTCATCGTTGTTTTTCATCGTTGTTGTTTGTCAAATTCATCTTTAATTTGTAACAATGTGAGATTTTGAAGCGTGATATAGATTGTGACATCCAGAGCGTGATGGCTACCTGTGGACTGGTTCCAGGGCCTCGGGTGAGTGCTCTACCAACAACCACCATTCCCTGTGCAGTGGTGCTGCTCAGTTAAAGAACTGCCGGCCTCTGATTGGCCAGCAGCTCTTAGCAGGTAGAACTTCTGCCACCGGGGTCCTTGATCCTGGGGAAGGCCCACTTAAGTGCCTAATTGACACTTAATCCGGCAGGCCTTCCCCAGAGGAGGCAACGTGCAGCTCTTGTCGGCTCTTTTGCCAGTGGTCGAGACCCCTGTTGTCAAGATAAAATCCCGGTCACTCTTTCCCTTCATCCAAGTCATTAGTATAGATTGTAAAAGGTTGAAGCCCCAGCACTGATCCCTGTTGCACTCCACTAGTTACAGTTTGCCAACCTGAAATTGTCCCATTTATCCTGTTTCTCTGTTTCCTCTTAGTTCGCCGATCCTTTATCCATGCTAATGTATCACCCCCAACACCATGTGATCTTAACTTGTGCCGTAACCTTTTATGTGGCACCTTATCGAATGCCTTTTGGACATCCAAATATGCTGCATCTACTGGTTCCCCTTTATCTACCCTGCTTGTTACATCCTCAAACAACTCTGACAAATTTGTCAAACACAATTTCCATTTCACAAAATCATGTTGACTCTGCTTGATTGAATTATGATTTTCTAAATGTCCTGCTATCACTTCCTTAATAATGGATTCTAGTATTTTCCCAATGATAGATATTAGGCTAACTGGCCTATAGCTTCCTGCCTCATGTCTCCCTGCTTCCAATCTGCTGGCACCTTTCCAGAATCTTAGGAATTTTGGAAGATTACAACCAATGCATCCACTATCTCTTCACTAGTCACTTTTAAGACCCTAGGATGCGGGCCATCAGGTCCAGGGGACTTGTCAGCTTTTAGTCCCATTAGTTTCTTCGTTCTTTTTCTCCAGTGATTTTTTTTTAATGTTCCTCTCTCCTTTTTACCTCTTTATTTTCTGCTATTCTTGGATTTTTTTGCATCATCTTCTGTGAAGACAAATACAAAATACTTGTTCAATGTATCTGCTGTTTCCTTGTTTCCCATTATTAGTTCCCCAGTCTCATCCTCTAAGGGAACCAACGTTTACTTTAGCAGTTCCGATGAAGGGTCACTGACCCGAAACGTTAACTCTGCTTCTCTTTCCACAGATGCTGCCAGGCCTGCTGAGTGGTTCCAGCATTTCTTGTTTTTATTTCAGATTTCCAGCATCCGCAGTATTTTGCTTTTAATTTACTTTAGCTACTCTCTTCCTTGTATATTAACTGTTATTGATTGTTTTTATATTTCTTGCTGTTTACTGTCATATTCTAATTTCTCTTTTTTTAGTCATCCTTTGCTGGTTTCTAAAATTTTCCCAATCTTCTGGCCTCTCACTAATCTTTACAGCATTGTACGCCTTTTCTTTCAATTTGATACCATCCTTAACTTCCTTAGTTAGCCATGGATGGTTCATCCTTCTCGTAGAGTCTTTCTTTCTCAATGGAATATATCTTTGTTGAGAGTTATAAATTATCTCCTTAAATGTCTGTCACAGCTTATCTACTGTGCTACCTATTTTTCCAGTCCACTGTAGCCAACTCTGTTTTCATACCCTTGTAATTACCTTCATTTAATTTTAAGACACACATTTCAGACTCAAGTTTCTCACCCTCAAACTGAAAGTGAAATTCTATCAAATTTTGATTATTCTTTTCTGGAGGATCCTTTACTGAGATCATTAACTAATTCTGTCTCATTACACATTGCCATGTCTAAAATAACCTGTTCCCTAGTTGGTTCCAGAATGTATTGTTATAAGAAACTGTCCCGAATACACTCTATGAACCAGCCTCAAGGCCACCTTCATCAATTTGATTTCTCCAATCAATACGAAGATTAAAATCGCCTACAATTATTGCAATACCTTTCTTACAAGCCCCCGTTATTTCTTGATTTGTACTCTGTTCTAAAGCGTGGCTAATGTTAGGGGGCCTATAAACTATATCCACCAGTTACGACTTTCCCTGGCTGTTCCTTATCTCTACCCAAACTGATTCTACATCTTGATCTTCCGAGCCAAGATCATGTCTCACTACTGTACTGATCTCATTCTTTATTAACAGAGCTTCCCCACCTCCTTTTCCTTTGTTCCTATCCTTCCAAAATATCAAATACCCTTGACTATTCAGTTCTTGTTTCTGTAATGGCTATCATTTCATACCCTTTTATTTCTATTTGTGCTGTCAATTCATCCAGTTTATTACAAATGTTGCATGCATTCAGATTAAGATTCTTTAATTCTTTTAATGTTGTCTTTTTACCATTTTTACCTAGTTTGACACTATTTGCTGGTGCATTCCATAGAACCAAAGGAAAATTACGGCACAGAAGGAGGCCATTCAGCCCATCCTGTCTGCACCAGCTGAAAAATCTAGCCGCCCAATCTAATCCCACCTTCCAACACCTGGTCCGTAGCCTTGCAGGTTACAGCACTTCAGGTGCATGTCCGGGTACCTTTTAAATGAGTTGAGGGTCTCTGCCTCCATCACCTTTCCTGGAAGTGAATTCCAGACACTCACCATCCTCTGGGTGAAAATGTTTTTCCTCATGTCCCCTCTAATCCTTCTACCAATCACCTTAAATCTGTGCCCCTTGGTAATTGACCTCTCCACTAGGGGTAGGCCCCTCATAATTTTGTACACCTCAATTAAGTCACCCCTCAGCCTCCTCTGTTCCAAGAAAAACAACCCTAGCCTATCCAATCTTTCCTCATAGCTGCAACTTTCAAGCCCTGGCAACATTTTTGTAAATCTCCTCTGTACTCTCTCCAGAGCAATTATGTCCTTTCTGTAATGTGGTGACCAGAACTGTACACAATACTCCAGCTGTGGCCTAACCAACATTTTATATAGTTCCAGCATTACATCCCTGCTTTTGTATTCTATACCTCGGCCAATGAAGGAAAGCATTCCATATGCCTTCTTCATCACGTTATCTACCTGTCCTGCCACCTTCAGGGACCTGTGGACATGCGCTCCAAAGTCTTTCACTTCTTCTTCCCCTCTCAGTATCTTCCCGTTTATTGTGTATTCTCTTGCATTGTTTGCCCTCCCAAAATGCATTACCTCACACTTCTCCCGATTTGAATTCCATTTGCCACTTTTCCGCCCACTCAACCAAACCATTGATATCATTCTGGAGTCTAGAGCTATCCTCCTCTTTATCAACTACCTGGCCAATGTTTGTGTCATCAGCAAATTTCCCAATCATACCTCCCAATTTAAGTCCAAATCATTAATATATACCACAAACAGCAAGGGTCCCATCACTGAGCCCTGTGGAACGTCACTGGAAACTGCTTTCCATTCACAAAAACATCTATCAAACTATCCTTTGTTTCCTGTCATTGAGCCAATTTTGGATCCAACCTGCCACACTCCCCTGTATCCCATGCGGGACCTTGTCAACTGCCTTACTAAAATCCATGTAGACCACATTCACTGCACTACCCTCATCAGTCCTCCTTGTTACTTCCTCAAAAAGCTCAATCAAGTTAGTAAGACATGATCTTCCCTTAACAAATCCATGCTGACTATTCCTGATTAATCCTTGGCTTTCTAAGTGACAGTTTATCCTATCTCTCAGAATTGATTCTAATAATTTACCCACCACTGAGGTCAGACTGACTGGCCTATCATTATTTGATATATTCCTCGCACCCTTTTTAAACAATGGTATAATGATAGTAGACATTCTTATGTTTGTACGCTCTGTCCCTTCCTGTCACATTCTGGTTACTGTTAGCCATATCACTACCCTGCCCTATCGCCTTGTCCTTTCTCATTAACTTTCTAACTCTCCCCTCACTTGAACTCTTCCCCCTCGAACCTGTTGGATCAAGTGCAGGGGCTGAGGCTCCTCCAGTGGTTCCTTCTGGATCCCCATAGCTGCCTCACTTTTATAGTCACACCCTCCTCTCCCTCACCACAGACCAAATTTGAAGTACCTAATCTAAGGGGTGTGACTGCCACCTGGAACAAAGCGTCCAGGTAACTTGCTCCCTCCCTGATCCATCACAGTGTTCATGGCTCAGACTCCAGCTCACCAATTCTGAGCCGAAGTTCCTCAAGCTGCAGACGCTCCCACATGCTATGGCTGCCCTGCCATCTTTATTGTATTTTGTTTTACTAATTAGGGTTCCAAGTTTAGAAATATAACTGTGTTAATTTGTAGTTATATTAAGTAGTTTAACTACTGGCCCATGACGAGGTCTGGTTGAAATTATTCAAAAAGGTTCCTGGGTGTGATGGTCTGTTGCTATTTTGTGAAAAATAAAGTCTCTTTCTTGATGAAGAATTTGTTCTTTTGCAATCTTTCCAGATGGAAACCTCATTGAAGGCTTTAACAAAGGTACAGAAAAGATTCATGAGAATGATTCCAAGGATGAGGGATTCAGTTATGTGGATAGATTGGAGAGGTTAGGGTTGTTCTCCTTTGATAAGAGATAGTTGAGATGAGATTTGATAGAGGTGTTCAAAATCATGTGAGTCTAGACAGGGTAGATAAAGAGAAACTGTTCCTATTGGCAGAAGGGTCTAAAACCAGAGAACACAGATTTAAAGTAATTGGCAAAAAAATCCCAAAGGCAACGTGAGGCAAAACTTTTTTACGCAGCGAGCGGTTAGGGTCTGGAATGCACTGCCTGACGGTGTGGTGGAGTCAGATTCAATCATGGCCTTCAAAAGGGAATTGGATAAGCACCTGAAGGGAAAATAATTACAGGGCTATGGAGAAAGGGTGGGGGATTGGGACCAGCTAAATTGCTCTTGCAGAGAGCAGGCATGGGCTCGACCGGCCGAATGGCCTCCTTCTGTGCTGTAATCATTCTATGACATGTTCACCTCTTGTCTAATTCCAGGTTCATAGTACTGAACTTTCCGATGAGAAGACCCCAGTTTCAATTCCCAACTTTCTACTGAGTTGGCAGATCTCAGCCAAGTCAGCAACCAGAGCACCACGACTGGCCTCCGCACCCTCTATGATTAAGGAGAAGGACATTAGCCCAGGTCCATGCTCCTCACCACTAATCCTTCCTGGAAGATGTATGTGAAAGCTCAGATATTAGCTGGAGAGAAGATTTGGCACTGATACTCTCCAAATTCTACCTGAACCCACAGTTCTGACTCACCGATGAGGAATGGCTACTCTGAGTGAGGCACTGTATGTCTACAGGCAGTCATAGACAGCAAGAGTCGTTACCTACATGAGAGCAGAGAATATAGAAGTTGAAATAGACAACATATAAAATTGATATGGTTGGGGAAAAAGACCATAAATTTCCCCCAATATTGTATATGAATTCACATATAGAATCATAATGCAGAACTTTCAACTTTGGTGGGGTATAAATTGGCAGTATCAGATTGAGCTGCTGTAAAAACCCAGCTAGTATCTATGTTGAACAGTGTTGGCCACTTATTTGCCATTCCATGCCACTGAAGGTGGGAGGGAATTCTATTCAATCATGAGTCTTCCTTGAAGTTTTTTAGTTTTACAAATGTAACCTTTATTTCTGCACACAGGGTAAGTTAAATAAGCCACTTGCAGTTATCCATTCCTCACCAAAGTTTAATACCCTAGCCTTTGTCCAATATCAAAAGATTA
This sequence comes from Heterodontus francisci, assembly GCF_036365525.1. Classification (NCBI taxonomy): domain Eukaryota; kingdom Metazoa; phylum Chordata; class Chondrichthyes; order Heterodontiformes; family Heterodontidae; genus Heterodontus; species Heterodontus francisci. Next base: position 58,344,469 of record NC_090375.1, on the reverse strand, counting down.
CAGGAAACCTGTGAATGTGGGAAGCTGCTTCTGAGGGTAGATTGCTTTAGCGGGTAAATGACATTGAACTGAGAGGCATATTCAGGGCAATATCAGCATTTTAATTCCACAGGCATGAGTTTGATATGGTGATTTATGGTGCAAGTGTCTCTCTTCCATCTGTCATAATAAATGAGAACCATTACCTCTGTGCATCATTCAAGGGAGAAAAGGCATTGCCGTCTGTGTCCTCTCATCTCAAGTCATGATATCCTCTCATTCTCTTGAACATTTTTTGGCTATTTTATCAATACAGCATTTCTGTACTTTTTTTCTCTTCCCAGTTCCCACACCATCCTGCAGTCCTTCTTGCATTCTCACTGTGTTGAAATCAAAACTTATCACACCATCTCGTATTTTACATGACTATTTCCTGTAACCTCAACACTACGTGGAACTGCTCACCTCTTTCAACCTTCCCTTATTCCTACAATATACTACAGGATGGCCCTGGTTTTCTGTCTGTGGGCTTTTTAGGCACATAATATGGGGCCAAGAGAATGAAAGGAAGAGCTTACATTTATATTTGGTCTCTTCTACACTGGTCAGACCAAACTCATATTGGCTGATTGCTTTGCGGAATGTTTTCATTCAGTCTGCAAGCAAGCTTCTGAGTTTTCAGTCACCTGTTGTTTTAATCGTGTGTCTTACTCTGACACCTCTGTCCTCTGACTCATGCTTTTTCAATGACGTTCAGTGGAAGCTCGAGGAACAGCGCCTCATCTTTTGTTTAGGCACTTTACGGCCTTCAGGACTCAACATTGAGTTCAACAATTTCAGATCAAACCACTGCTCCCATTTTTTCAGGCAGCAGTTGTTGATAATGATGCTGCAAATTCCCATTTACACCATCTTTTTCTCCTTTACTTGTCCCATTGCCACCTCCTTTTGCCTTACATGATTATCCCTTTTGTCATTTAATGTCTTCTGCCTTCCATCCAAATACAGAACTTCCCTTTAGCTTATTTCTTCCCTTCCCCTGCCTCTTGACATTTTTAAAAACCTGTTACATCTCTAACTTTTTCCAGTTCTGATGAAAGGTCATTTAAGCTCAAACGTTTACTGTTTTTCTCTCCACAGATGTTGCCTGATCTGCTGAGTATTTCCAGCATTTTCTGTTTTAGTTTCAGATTTTCAGCATCTGCGATATTTTGCTTTTACATTTATATAGCATCATTCAGGACATCTCAAAGTGGCTTACAGTCAATGAAGTATTTTTGAAGTCTAGTCGTTGTTGTAATGTAGGAAAACATGACAGCCAATCTGCATATGACAACGTCCCACAAATAACATGGGATAAATGACCAGTTCATCTGTTTTGGGTGAGGGAAGAATATTGACCAGGTCACTATGGAGAAATCACCTGCTCTTTAAAGTAGTGTCATCGAATTTTCTCATCCATCTTTAGGGCAGATGATACCTCTGACAGTGCAACATTCCCTCAGTACGACACTGGAGTGCCAGCCTAGATCATGTGCTCAATTCTCTGGAGTGGGACTTGAACTCCTGACCTTCCAACTCCAAGGCAAGTGTGGGCTGACCTTTAAACCCATGTTCTCATTAATTGCATTGATCTCGAGTTCTGATTCAGATCTTGGTGTTCAGAGCTAGGAATTATCCACAGCTCTAAGAATAGCCCTTTTCAAACCTTCGGGCTCACAAAATTCAAACAGGAGAACCCAATGATGAAGAAATATACGCACAATTAGGACCCTGAACTTTCAAGGGCTGGATTCCCAGGGTTTGGAAGCCACAAGTGGCTCATAGGTTTGACTTTTAAAACCAAAGCTTGGCATCACCACTTGCTGATGTCTAACCTCTTTTCAGTCTTTGTGGTGCCCTGTCCTAAGGCCTGTGTCACTTCACCTTGGTTTCTTAATAGTAAAAAGTAAATAAATCTAACTCGTAATACAAATATTCTGGTAGCAAAATCTTTAAAAGACCTATTTTTGTAGCCCGGCAGATCTCTGCACAGTTGGAGCAGTGCCAAAGAGTTGACCACCCGCACTCTGTCCGAGCTGAAGCCAGGACCTCTGACATCGAGCCCAACCGCCGGATACATCATGCTTTTAGTCCGTCAGATTCAAGTTCCTCCAGTGAGAATGAGCTGCCATTCCCGATCCCACTTAGAGACACCAGGAGCAGGAGCTCTCCCCAGGAGGACCACGTTAAATCGGAATCCAGGGATGCCCAGATCTCAGTGAGACAAAGGATGCATGAGATCACCACTGTCAGCAAAGGTAATTCGTGTCCTTGAGGGAAGAAAACTGCCATCCTGGCCTATATGTGACTCCACTCCCACACCAACGTGGTTGACTCTGTCTGCACTTTGAAGTGCCTAGCAGATCACCATCCCCTCAAGGTAACTAGGAATGGGCAATAACTCTTGCCAGCGATGCCCACATTCCAAGAATTCTTTTTTAAAATTGATCTGTAGTACAAAATGAGGAGGTTCCTTTCTGAAATATGTAATGGGTCAATGGCCTAGGCTTTCTGATTAAGAAAAGTTTTTTGCCAGGGACTGTCCTAGTGTGCCTTCTGTCCTGACCTTGGTCAAGTAACCAGCTCCAGAGTCACTTAAATGCAAGCAATGGAGAGTTGTACCAAACCAGGGGTAGAGTTTTACTTGGACAAGTCTCTGGGCCTACTGGAAGAAAGTGAGCTGCTGTGCATTCCTTTTTTTGCCATCCCTTTAAAAAGTAAAATTCTGTTTGCTGATAGGGTCTGTACTCTGAGAGCATTTGAACTGGCCTCTCTTTCTTTTGATGACCCCTAGTCTCCCCCTGCCCCTCACCGACCTTTGCACTCTGGAGGCCAGGCCTGACATCCAGCGTTGGCACATGGGAATACAGCAGAGGCTGTGTATTTCTCAACTACATCTAATTGCCATACACCAAGGACAGGCATAATCACCCTCGATGGAAACTGCCCTTGAAACTCAGTAGGGAGAGGAGCAGGTGTGTGCTACTTTCCAATTCAGACGTATCGAAAAAGCCCATGTCATTGTTAGCTGGGATCTGTGCAATATTGTGAATCTAGTGTATAGTTTACTGTTGCTCTCGGCACTCAAACCCAAGAGTTTTATATTCAGAAAGCTTCTTTATAAGCTAATGGTGTGATTGAGAGAGGGAGCTGGGGGCAAAACTAGATTCAGCATTTAACAGGTAAAACCACTGTGGAGCATCAGTCAACAGAGGAGGTATATTGCTAGATCAATTGAGGATGTTATGCTAAAATCTGTGTGAGATTGCACCTGCAATACTTCGTCCAGTCATCACCAAGACACAGGCTGATCCCTGATTTCAAAGGTTTGAGTGACTAGGGATGGCTGGAGAGGTTTGGGCTATCTGGCCTTGAAAGGAGGTGACTGATAGGGTGCTTTCTGTAAAATCTTAAAAGGCACCTTTGAGCACCTCTTCAAGGGCACTAGAACAAAGGAGCACAGACTAAAACAGTTCGGACCAGATGTCAGGACAAGCTTCACACAGAATGACCCAATATTTGGAAAGGTCCTTCGATAGGATGAGCTAAGATGGGCCAAATGGCATTCCTTGTCTGGATTTATTTTGCAGTCTTCCTAAAGAAACATAGTGGGTGAATTCACATGGGGTGGGAGGGGGTGGTTCTCCTGCTTCAGCTGTAAACTACCACCCCATCTCCAACCACCCTTTCCTCTCCAAAGAACCTACTGTCACTTTCCAAGTCCATACCCATCTTCCCTGGAACACAATGTTTGAATCCTTCCAAACAGGTTTCCGCCCCTGCCACAGTACCGAACTGGCTCTTACCAAAGTCACAAGCAACATTCTATGTGACTGACAAAAGTAAACTATTTCTCCTCATGCTTCTCAACCTGTCTGCAGCCTTTGACATGGTTGACTACACCATCCTCCTCCAATGCCTCTCCACCATTATCTAGCTGGATGGAACTGCATTTGCCTAGTTCCATTTTTATCTATCTAATCGTAGCCAGCTAATCACCTGCACTGACTTCTCTGCCTGCTCTGGCACCGTTACCTCTGGTGTCCCCCAAGGATCTATCCTTGGACACCTCCTACTTCTTACTGACATGGTGCCCCTTGACGATGTCATCCCAAAACATAACATTGGTTTTCACATGTATGCGAACAACATCCAGCTCTTCCTCACCACCAGCTCTCTCGACCCCTCCACTGCCTCAGACTGATTGCACGACATCCAGTATTGGATGAGCAGCAATTTCCTCCACTTAATTATTGGGAAGGCTAAAGCCATTTGCCTTCAGTCATAGAGTCATAGAATTATACAGCACAGAAACAGGCCCATCGTGTCCGTGCCACCCGTCAAGCACCTATCTATTCTAATCCCATTTTCCAGCACTTGGCCCGTAGCCTTGTATGCTATGGCATTTCAAGTGTTCATCTGAATACTTCTTAAATGTTGTGAGGGTTCCTGCCTCTACCTTCCCTTCAGGTAGTGTGTTCCAGATTCCAACCACCCGCTGGGTGAAATTTTTTTTCCTCAAATCCTGTCTAAACCTCCTGCCTCTTACCTTAAATCTATGCCCTCTGGTTATTGACCTCTCTGCCAGGGGAAAAAGTTTCTTCCTCTCTACCCTATCTATGCCCCTCATAATTTTGTATGCCTCAATCAGGTCCTCCCTCAGCCTCCTGTGCTCTAAGGAAAACAGCCCTAGCCTATCCAGTCTCTTTTCATAGCTGAAATGCTCCAGCCCAGGCAACATGCTGGTGAATCTCCTCTGCACCCTCTCCAGTGCAATCACATCCTTCCTATAGTGTGGTGGCCAGAACTGTGCACAAGTACTCCAGCTGTGGCCTAACTAGCATCCCCACCACAAACTCCCTAGTTCTGTAGTCACCGACTCCATCTCTCTCCCTGGCAATTCTCTGAGACTGATTCAGACTGTTCACAACCTTGGTGTCATATTTCAGTGATTCTAAAACTTTTTTGGTTCAAAGACCCCTTTTCAAATAGATTAGAAATCATGGACCTAAATTATAATACTATATTGTACTCATAATATGAAAGTACTACGTAAAATGTATAGAGTGCTTTAATAATGCTTTTGAGAAAACAGTTATTTATTTGGAGTAGCAATTTGAAGACTGGTTCACTGATGTAGACAATGATGAGACAGACCAGACAAACCAAAGATAAATAGTAAGTGTAACTCCATTAACGTTCTAGTGAATGCCAATTGAACTGCTTTTAATGTGGTTAAAGATTGGGTGTGTATGCCATTAACTGGCAATCAGTTCACAGATCACATCCAATACCAACAGCGACTGGCCAAATCAGTAAACAGTCGCACCATGTTTAGATGTTTAACAGGCTCAAAGTAGGTTATTTTAATTTGAAAAAAAAACTTCCAATAAACAGATGAGCTTCCCTCCAATTCTATTACCGAGTACTCACTTGAACATGAAATTCTCTGTGATATTTTATAGGCCTGGGTCAACCCAGTCCAGTTTCTCAGTGTTATTTAATCGTGCGAAGAATTATTGCAACACGGTTGCAACAGGGGTGGTGCAGTGGTTAGCACTGCAGCCTCACAGCTCCAGTGGCCCGGGTTCAATTCTGGGTACTGCCTGTGTGGAGTTTGCAAGTTCTCCCTGTGTCTGCGTGGGTTTCCTCCGGGTACTCCGGTTTCCTCCCACAGCCAAAAGACTTGCAGGTTGGTCGGTAAATTGGCCATTATAAATTGCCCCTAGTATCGGTAGGTGGTAGGGAAATATAGGGACAGGTGGGGATGTGGTAGGGATATGGGATTAGTGTAGGATTAGTATAAATGGGTGGTTGATGGTCGGCACAGGCTCGGTGGCCGAAGGGCCTGTTTCAGTGCTGTATCTCTGAAATGGTGGAAAATTTAAGTAAGTCAAACTGACAGCTTTTCCTCGATGACGAGAATCAAACCTGTAAGAAATTAATATAAACAGAAAATGCTGGACATACTGAATTTAACTTAATAAGTATTTTATTTCAAATTAATTTATTAATTAGTGCTAGAAATGTCAGTTAGAGGGGTAAAGTGCTTCACCTGTGAGATGTGCGAGGTCCGTGATGCTTCCAGCGATCCGGGCGACTACATCTGCAGGAAGCGTACCGAGTTGCAGCTCCTCACAGACCACATGGATCGGTTGGAGCGGCAACTGGATGCACTTAGGAGCATGCAGGTGGCGGAAAGCGTCATAGACAGGAGTTTTAGAGAAGTGGTTACACCCAAAGTGCAGGCAGATAGATCGATGAACGCTAGAAGGGGCAGGCAGTCAGTGCAGGAATCCCCTGTGGCTATCTCCATCTCTAACAAGTATACTGTTTTGGATACTGTTGGGGGGGGATGGCCTATCGGGAAAACAGCAGCAGCCAGAGCAGTGGCACCATGGCTGGCACTGTTCAGCAGGGAGGGACAAAGCGCAGAAGAGCAACAGTTATAGGCGACTCTATAGTCAGGGGCACAGCTAGGCGCTTCTGTGGACGTGAAAGAGACTCCAGGATGGTATGTTGCCTTCCTGGTGCCAGGGTCAAGGATGTCTCTGAATGTACAGGGGGCATTCTGAAGGGGGAGGGTGAACAGCCAGAGGTTGTGGTACACATCGGTACCAATGACATAGACAGGAAGAGTGACGAGGTCCTGCAGGGGGAGTTTAGGGAGTTAGGTAGAAAGTTAAAAGACAGGACCTCTAGGGTTGTAATCTCGGGATTTCTCCCTGTGCCACGTGCCAATGAGGCTAGAAATAGGAAGATAGTGCAGCTAAACACGTGGCTGAACAGCAGGGTTTCAGATATCTGGACCATTGGGATCTCTTCAGGGACAGATGGGACCTGTACAAGAAGGACGGGTTGCATCTAAACTGGAGGGGCACAAATATCCTGGCTGCAAGGTTTGCTAGCTTCACTCGAGAGGGTTTAAACTAGTGTGGCAGGGGGGTGGGAACCAGAGCAGTAGGACAGCAAGTGAAATAAATGAGGGGGAACTAGTAAATAAGGCCAGTAAGACTAAGAGGAAGAGCAGGTAGGGAGATGTTGCGGAGCACAGCGGGACTGGTGGTCTGAAGTGCATTTGTTTCAATGCAAGAAGTGTAACATGCAAGGCAGATGAACTTAGAGCTTGGATTAGTACTTGGAACTATGATGTTGTTGCTATTACAGAGACTTGGTTGAGGGCAGGACAGGATTGGCAGCTAAATGTTCCAGGATTTAGAAGCTTCAGGCGGAATAGAGGGGGATGTAAAAAGGGTGGGGGAGTTGCATTACTTGTGAAGGAGAATATCACAGCTGTACTGCGGGAGGACACCTTGGAGGGGTCGTGCAGCGAGGCAATATGGGTGGAGCTCAGGAATAGGAAGAGTGCAGTCACGATGTTGGGGGTTTTCTACAGGCCTCCCAACAGCCAGTGGGAGGTAGAGGAGCAGATATGTAGACAGATTTTGGAAAGATGTAAAGGTAACAGGGTTGTAGTGGTGGATGATTTTAACTTCCCCGATATTGACTGGGACTCACTTAGTGCTAGGGGCTTGGTTGGGGCAGAATTTGTGAGGAGCATCCGGAAGGGCTTCTTGAAACAATATGTCGATAGTCCAACTAGGGATGGGGCCGTACTGGACCTGTTATTGGGGAATGAGCCCGGCCAGGTGGTCGAAGTTTCAGTAGGGGAGCATTTCGGGAACAGTGACCATAATTCCATAAGTTTTAAGGTACTTGTGGATAAGGATAAGAGTAGTCCTCGGGTGAAGGTGCTAAATTGGGGGAAGGCTAATTATAACAATATTAGGCAGGAATTGAAGAATTTAGATTGGGGGCGGCTGTTTGAGGGTAAATCAACATCTGACATGTGGGAGTCTTTCAAATGGCAGTTGATTAGATCCAGGACCAGCACGTTCCTGTGAGGAAGAAGGATAAGTTTGGCAAGTTTTGGGAACCTTGGATAACACGGGATATTGTGAGCCTAGTCAAAAAGAAAAAGGAAGCATTCGTAAGGGCTGGAACTCTGGGAACAGACGAATCCCTTGAATATAAAGATAGTAGGAAGGAACTTAAGCAAGGAGTCAGGAGGGCTAAAAGGGGTCATGAAAAGTCAGTGACAAACAGGATTAAGGAAAATCTCAAGGCTTTTTATACATATATAAAGAGCAAGAGGGTAACTAGGGAAAGGGTTGGCCCACTCAAGGACAGAGAAGGGAATCTATGTGTGGAGCCAGAGGAAATGGGCGAGGTACTAAATGAGTACTTTACATCAGTATTCACCAAGGAGAAGGACTTGGTTGATGATGAGTCTAGGGAAGGGAGTGTAGATAGTCTCAGTCATCTCATTATCAAAAAGGAGGAGGTGTTGGGTGTCTTGCAAAGCATTAAAGTAGATAAGTCCCCAGGGCCTGATGGGATCTACCCCAGAATACTGAGCGAGGCAAGGGAAGAAATTGCTGGGGCCTTGACAGAAATCTTTGCATCCTCATTGGCTACAGGTGAGGTCCCAGAGGACTGGAGAAAAGCCAATGTTGTGCCTTTGTTTAAGAAGGGTAGCAAGGATAATCCAGGAAATTAGAGGCCGGTGAGCCTCAGATCAGTGGTAGGGAAATTATTAGAGAGGATTCTTCGGGACAGGATTTACTCCTGTTTGGAAACAAACAAACTTATTAGCGAGAGGCAGCATGGTTTTGTGACTGGGAGGTCGTGTCTCACTAATTTGATTGAGTTTTTTGAGGAAGTGACAAAGATGATTGATGAAGGAAGGGCAGTGGATGTTATCTATATGGACTTCAGTAAAGCCTTTGACAAGGTCCCTCATGGCAGACTGGTACAAAAGGTGAAGTCACACGGGATCAGAGGTGAGCTGGCAAGATGGATACAGAACTGGCTCAGTCATAGAAGACAGAGGGTATCAGTGGAAGGGTGCTTTTCTGAATGGAGGGTTGTGACTAGTGGTGTTCCGCAGGGATCAGTGCTGGGACCTTTGCTCTTTGTAGTATATATAAATGATTTGGCGGAAAATGTAGCTAGTCTGATTTGTAAGTTTGCGGACGACACAAAGGTTGGTGGAGTTGCGGGTAGTGATGAGGATTGTCAGAGGATACAGCAGGATATAGATCGGTTGGAGACTTGGGCGGAGAAATGGCAGATGGAGTTTAATCTGGACAAATGTGAGGTAATGCATTTTGGAAGGTCTAATGCAGGTGGGAAGTATACAGTAAATGGCAGAACCCTTCGGATTATTAACAGGCAGAGAGATCTGGACGTACAGGTCCACAGGTCACTGAAAGTGGCAACGCAGGTGGATAAGGTAGTCAAGAAGGCATACGGCATGCTTGCCTTCATCGGTCGGGGCATAGAGTATAAAAATTGGCAAGTCATGCTGCAGCTGTACAGAACTTTAGTTAGGCCACACTTAGACTATTGCATGCAATTCTGGTTGCCACACTACCAGAAGGACGTGAAGGCTTTGGAGAGGGTACAGAAGAGGTTTACCAGGATGTTGCCTTGCCTGGAGGGCATTAGCTATGAGGAGAGGTTGGATAAACTCGGATTGTTTTCATTGGAACGATGGAAGTGGAGGGGCGACATGATAGAGGTTTACAAAGTTATGAGCGGCATGGACAGAGTGGATCGACAGAAGCTTTTTCCCCAGGGTGAAAGAGTCAGTTACTAGGGGACATAGGTTTAAGGTGAGAGGGGCAAAGTTTAGAGGGGATGTGCGAGGCCAGTTCTTTACACAGAGGGTGGTGAGTGCCTGGAACTTGCTGCCGGGGGAGGTGGTGGAAGCAGGTACGATAGTGATGTTTAAGAGGCATCTTGACAAATACATGAATAGGATGGGAATAGAGGGATACGGTCCCCGGAAGTGCAGAAGGTTTTAGTTTAGGCAGGCATCAAGATCGGCGCAGGCTTGGAGGGCCGAATGGCCTGTTCCTGTGCTGTACTGTTCTTTGTTCTTTGTACTCAACAGGCCAGGCAGTGTTATAATAGCACTTGCTCAATACATGAGTCGAAATTGAATGCACCCGAGTATCACAGAAGTACCTGGCCTCACACCTCCCCTCCCTCTTGCTGAAAGCAAATTCAAGACTTACTGCTGAAAACCATGGTAACAGAGGTGCACATCACTGTGAAAAAGGCCAAGCAGTCAGAAACTTCAGGGATGAACACCTTATTTGCCATTCATGCAGGATTAACACTAACTACTGCTTATTTGTACAAAATGGGCGGTTTGCCTTTATTCTTTCCCATTTTACCCCTTGTGTTTATCTCTCTCCTGAGAGATTAATTTGTGGTTCCCTTGCAAAGTCTCTACGGATCCCAAGGTATCCGTAGATCCCAGTTTGAGAACCACTGTCATAATTGACTCTGAGATGAGCTTCTGACCACATATCTGCAGCATCACTAAGACCGCCTATTTCTATCTCCGTAATATCGCCTGACTCTGCCCCTACCTAAGCTCATCTGTTGCTGAAACCCTCATCCATGTGTTTGTTATCTCTTGATTTGATTATTCCAATGCATTCCTGGCTGGCCTCCCATATTCTACCCTCTTTAAACTGGAGATGATCCAAAACTCTGCTACCTGTGTCCTAACAGAAGCCGTTCACCCATTACCCCTGACCTACATTGGCTCCTGGTTAAACAACACCTCACTTTTAAAATTCTCCTTGTTTTCAAATTCCTCCGGGGCCTTGCGCCTTCCTATCTCTGTAATCTCCACCAGCCCGACAACCCTCTGAGATATCTGCACTCCTCTAATTCTGGCCTCTTGATCATCCCCGATTTTAATTGCTCTGCCATTGGTGGCTCTGTCTTCAGCCTCCAAGGCCCTTTGCACTGGAATTCCATTCCTAAACTTCTCTACCTCCCTACCTACCTTTCCTCCTTTTAAGACACTCTCCATATCCCTCGAGACTGAGATCGATAGATGTTTGCTGGTTCAGAGTATCTGGAGATATGGAGCAAAGGTGGGTAAGTAGAGTTGAGGTACGATCTGTTTGAATGGTATAATGGTCTCAAAGGGTTGAATGGTATACTGCTGTTCCTGTTTTCCCTTCTCCCTCTAGAAATGCCTGGTTCAAGAGCTAATTAGATGCATCTTGTCTGGATATTGAAGAGGGAATCAATTAAACACATGAAGCAGTAATATATTAGAGTACAGAAAAAGAGCTGGGAAATGGGATTCAGGCAGATAAAGAGAAAAGCTTTGATGTCACTGGAGAAGACCTTTTATGATGTCACAGCAGGAGCAGTGCTAAAGAAAATGGTCACTCCCTGTCTTACTCTAACCATTAGCTCTTGGCTGCAGAACACTGCAACGCAGATTGAATGAAGCACTGATAAATGTCAAAATATATCCTATTCTGGGGCAAGTCAGTGGATTGTACTTCTCATTTAAAGTTGCCTTTTTTTCAAGTATATTTTCTATTTGCCTAAGTGACTCTGTCTCACTGATGCTGCTGCTTTGTGTTACCAGGATCTTGCAATGAATCAGACAGCGATGATTCGGTACCTGAACTCGAGGAGCCTGAGGTCTCGAGTCCGATAGCTGGACAGGAACAGGTTTGTGAAAGTTTTTTCTGAATGGCCCAAGCTGTCGACAGTATGAGGGTTCTACACCAGAACATGATTGGAATTTTAAAAAATTCATTTATAGGATGTGGGCGTCGCTGGCCAGGCCAGCATTTATTGCCCATCCCTAATTGCCCTTGAGAAGGTGGTGATGAGCTGCCTTCTTGAACCGCTGCAGTCCATGTGGGGTAGGTACACCCACAGTGCTGTTAGGAAGGGATACCAGGATTTTGACCCAGCGACAGTGAAGGAACGGCACTCTAGTTCCAAGTCAGGATGGTGTGTGACTTGAAGGGGAACTTGCAGGTGGTGGTGTTCCCATGTATTTGCTGCCCTTGTCCTTCTAGTTGGTAGAGGTCGCGGGTTTGGAAGGTGCTATCTAAAGAGCCTTGGTGCATTGCTGCAGTGCATCTTGTAGATGGTACACGCTGCTGCCACTGTGCGTCGGTGGTGGAGGGAGTGAACGTTTGTGGATGGGGTGCCAATCAAGCGGGCTGCTTTGTCCTGGATAGTGTCGAGCTTCTTCAGTGTTGTTGCTGCACCCATCGAGGCAAGTGGAGAGTATTCCATCACATTCCTGACTTGTGCCTTGTAGATGGTGCTCAGGCTTTGGGGAGTCAGGAGATGAGTTACTCGCCGCAGGATTCCTAGCCTCTGACCTGCTCTTGTCATCGCGGTATTTATATGGCTACTCCAGTTCAGTTTCTGGTCAATGATAACCCCAAGGATGTTGATTCATAGACTGGGTTCCACTCCTGATAAGTTTTATCCCTCAGCCATTAGAGCTGCTGCATAGAAGCATCCTGGGAGCAGCCATTTTGTGCACCAACCTCCTTTGAGGTAAGCTTGACAATCTACTGCTGTACATTTTGAAAAGGAAACACTGTCTGATATGATCAGATACAGTCGTTTGACCTTTGAGATTTGAATTCAAATCCAACCCAAATTGATCCCCTCACTCTGCTGGCTGTAAGGACCCTAGATTTTAGAAGTCGCAACCTAGTTGCCAGTGGGCTTACAGTGCATAATGTCCAGAACTCATTTATAATTGCACTAAATTGACAGTCTTACAGCATATTTTCCACAGATAGTTATGGAAGTTAGCAATTGAAGCAGATGGAGAACACAAAGAAACTTCTCCCAGTATTCTGAATTTTCTGTCCTGTGAAAAAACAATTTTATTTGAACTAATGTTCTGGTGTTCTTTGGCAATCAATGTTAAACACCAATTAAGGGCTTGTATTGAACTTTTTAATGCTAGTTGTGACTCTTTTCCATTGAGTGCTATAAATATTAATTTGGTTTGCATTGTTCCAAACCTGACATGGAGATTTTGTATCTTGAGACAGGTTAACATGGCGGAGAGCATTCATCCAATCATATAGCACAGAAGGAGGCCATTCAGCCAACCATGTCTCTGCCAGCTCTTGGAAAGAGCTACCCAATCAGTCCCACTCGCCTGTTTTATCTCTTTCCCCCCCCCCCCCCCCACCCCAGTATTCCTGCAAATGTTTCCTTTTCTACTCCAGTTCCCCTTGAAAGTTAATATTGAATCTGCTTCCACCACCTTTTCAGGCAGTCTATTCCAGATCATCATACCTAGCTGCATAAAAAAATTTCTATTCATCTCCCCACTGGTTCCTTTGCCAATTGTCTTAAATCTGTATCTAATTACTGACCCTCCTGCCAGTGGAACCAGTTTCTCCTTGACTTCTGCACTTTTATATTCAAGTCCTCTAGATATAAAGGCCAGCATTCCATTAGCCTTTTTATTTTATTATTTTCTGTACAAGTTCGTGAGATTTTAATGATCTGTGTTCCTGGAACCCCCACGTCTTTTGGACCTCCAATGTTTCTAGCTTTTCACCATTTAAGAAGCATCCTGTTCTATCCTTTTAGGACCAAAGTGAATGGCCTCACATTTGCCTACATTGAAATCCATTTATCACAATTTTGCCCATTCACTCTATCAATATCTCTTTGTAATTTTAAGCTTACATCTATAATGCCGCCTATTTTTGTGTCATTGGCAAATTTGGATATGTTGCTTTTTATCTCATTATCTTAGTTGTTAATGAATACAGTGATTAGTTGAGGCCTCAACACAGATCCTTGCAGGACACCACTAGTCACATCCTGCCAGTTAAAGTACTTGCCCATTATCCCTACTCTGTGTCTCCTTATGCTCAACCAATGTCCTAACCAGATCAATAATTTGCCCTCAATTCCATGAGCTCCAACTTTAGCTAACAGTCTGTTATGAGGGACTTTATCAAATGCCTCCTGAAAGTCCATATAAGTAACATCCATAGTTATTACCTGTCCACTACTTTAGTTACCTCTTTAGTTAGGTTCGTCAGGCATAACCTACCCTTTACAATTCCATGCTGGCTGTCCCTGATCAGTTGAAATTTTTCAAGGTGTTCATCACTCTATCCTTAATGATAGGCTCGAGCAATATCCCGGCAACTGGTCTATAATTCCCTGTTTTCCCCCTTTCATCTTTCTTAAGTAGTAGAGTCCATCACCTCTCTCAAACACTCCACTGCCTCTATGTCTGACATACAATTGGCTGAGCCGCAATTTCTTCCAATTCAATATTGGAAAGATCGAAGCCACTGTCTTTGATCCCTGTCACAAAATCTGTTCCCTCGCCAGCTGCTAAACTTTCCTTCCTAGTCACTGTCTTAGACTGAGTCAGACTGTTAGCAGCCTTGGTGTCGTATTTAATCCTGAGCTGGACTTCCGACCCCATATCCTCTCCATCACAAGGACCACTTACTTCCACATATGTAATATCGCCATCTTTGCTTCTCCCTTAGCTAATCTGCTGCTGAACTCCTCATCCATGCTTTAGTCACCTCCAGAGTTATCTATTTCAATGCACTCCCAGTCAGCCTCCCATTTTCCACCCTCTATATACTTGAGCTCATCCAAAACTGTGCTGCTCGTATCTTAACCTGAATCAAGTTCTGCTTACCCATCACCACTATGCACGTCTTATATTGGCTCATAGCCAACCAATTTTTAAAATTCCTATCCTTGTATTCAAATCCCTCCATAGCTTCATCCCCTCCCTCCCCCCCCCCCCCCAAAAATCTCTCTAATCTCCTGAAGACCTACAGTACTCCTAGAATTCTGAATTTCTTCAACTCTGACCTCTTATGTGTCCTCCACTCTCTCCACCCCACCATTGGTGGCTGGGCCTTCAGTCATCTGGACCTCTGGAATTTCCTCCCCACATTTCTCTCTTCCTTTAAGACGATCCTCAGAACCTAACTCTTTGACTAAGCTTTTGTCACCTGTTCTAATGTCTCCTCCTTTGGTTTGGTATCAATTTTTATCCGGTTGTACATTATGGGATGTTTTACTACATTAAAGATGCTATATAAATGTAAGATGTTGTATCTGAACTGTGAGTGTACACTGGTCACGGTAGAGGGAGTTGTACTCTGTATCTAATCAGTACTTTCCTGTAATAAAAGCAAAGTACTGCAGAATCTGGAAATCTGAAATAAAAACAACAAGTGCTGGAAATACCCAGCAGGTCTGGCAGCATCTGTGGAGAGAGAAGCAAAGTTAACGTTTCAGGGCAGTGACCCTTCATCAGAACTGTTCTGATGAAAAGTCACTGACCTGAAAACGTTCACTCTGCTTCTCTCACCACAGATGCTGCCAGACCTGCTGGGTATTTCCAGCACTTGTTGTTTTTATTTCAGTACTGTACCTGACCTGGGAATGTTTTATTAGACAGTGTAAAGGAAGTTTTACTCTATCTAATCCTGCTGTACCTGAACAGGAAGTGCTTGATGGAGAATGTAGAGGGAGCTTTCCTCTGGATCTATCTCATGCAGTACCTGACACAATGTTTGATGCTTGACACTTGGACAGTACATTGTTTTCCATTCTGCAATATTTTTTGTCTCATTAATGAGGTCAACAATTCACTCGGATGTTTATGTATATTAACTACAAGTTTCTCTTTTTAAAAAAAAAATAAATCACTGCAGTCACAGTTGGCTCAAGCAGTTGGGATTGGTGATGAGTCTGTCAGCAAAGCTAAGCAGAGCCGGAGTGAAAAGAAGGCACGAAAGGTGAGTCATAATTTACACGTAGACTCGTGAGCACATAGACATGTACACACACAGAAATACACCGATGTGCGCTCACATGTATCTACAAGACACATGCATACACACATTGTCAAAAATACAGACAGAAATAATGCAATAACACAATGTGGATACGGTCGTATCGTAGTTATATTACTGGACCAAAAATCCAGAGAATGTGAGCTCATACCTCCCAAAGGCAGTTTAAATTCATAGAAATTAAAAAGCTGCTATCATTTAAAGTGGCCATGAAGATGTCAGATTGTTGCGTACACTCAACCGGTTCACTAATATTCTTTAAGGAAGGAAAGCTGCCCTGACGATCTAGCCTATATACGACTCCCATGCCCCACCAACATGATTAATTCTTAACAGCCCTCTGAAGTAGTCTAGCAAGCTACTCAGTTGTATGAAACTGTGAACAGTGGTTCAACAAGTACACACCCCTGCCTTCACACCAAGAACATCACACATCACGATAAACAGACACCAACCGAGTCCCCAACCAAATCCAATGTACTGGGTAACAGTCAATAAGACTGTTTATTCCTGGGAATAAATGATTCTGGAGACACAAAGTGATTCAGGGAGCTCTGTGATTCAATGGGAGAGCCACGTTTTGTGTTGGTTTCCACATTCAGTGACTGCTGAACCCGCCCATTCATTTTCCACACCTAATATAAACCCTCGCGTCTCAGGAGAGAAGGTTATCCAACCTTTGACAAACTCAACAGCCAGTATTCTTCCACATGGATTTTAAAATGAGTAGTAACAAATATTCTCACTCTCTGTCTTTCCCTCTCACTTTCTTCTGTCTCTGATCCTGTCTCCCTCACTGTCTATCTCTCCCCATCTTTCTGTCTATCGCTCTCTGTCTCCCTGTTTTTCTCAAACTGTTTCTCTCTCTTTCTCTCATTCTCTTGCTCACTCCTTTTATATATCTCTCTGTTTCTATCTGTTCCCTCCCTTTTGATCTCTCCTTCTCTATCTCACCTTCTTTCTCACCTTTTTGTCCTGTTCTATCCCCCTTTTCTCCATGCCCCTTGTCTCTATCACTACATCTTTCCCTCCACCTCACTTCCCTTTCACTCCATTTCTTTCTTTCTCTCTCTTCCTCTTCCCCTCGATCACATCTCCATCTAACTCAATCCAACACTCTCTCCTTCCTCTCTCTGTCTCCCACTATCACTTACAATCTCCTCCTCTTGCTGTCTGTTTATCTCTCCCCCTCACTCTCTTTCTCTCACACACTCTCTCACTATCTCTCTCTCATTGTCTTTCTGTCTCTCTCTTCCCCCCCACCCCCCCTCCCCCCATCCCAGGCTATGTCCAAGTTGGGGCTGCGCCAGGTACATGGTGTGACGAGGATAACAATCAGAAAATCTAAAAACATCCTGTTTGTTATAACGAAGCCGGATGTTTTCAAGAGTCCGGTGTCTGACATCTACATCGTCTTTGGAGAAGCAAAGGTGAGTGTCTTTTAGTAACTATATTAACCAATAAATGACTGGGCCTTGTTGAGCATTACTGAACATTAGCTTGTTAAAGATTAAATAGAACATGAGGACTGGATTTATTGTGGGGGGCGAGGGGGGGTGGGTCTTAATTTCGGGCTTGCTGCAGCAGTGTAGAGGGAGCTTTACCCTGTATCTAACGAAAATTCTGATGAAAGTTCACTGACCCGAGACATTAACTTTGCTTCTCTCCACAGATGCTGCCAGACCTGCTGAGTTTTTCCAGCATTTTTTGTTTTTATTCCAGATTTCTAATACCCTGTTGAAAAGTTGTTTGCTGATCCAGCTGTAATTTTAAGATTTGCATCTGAGTTCTGGGAGAGGAAATAGCATCTCTATATTTATTCGATCAAATTCTTTAAACATTTTAAACACCGTGGTCAGATAACCCCTCAACTGTCTATGCTCAAAGGAATACAAACCAAGTTTATGCAGCCTACCCTTGTCATTGAACCCTTTTAGCCCTGCTTTAATTCTGGTGAATTTGCACTGCGTTCCCTCAAAAAAATCAATATATTCTTCCTGAGGTGGTGTCCAAAACTGAACACAATATACCAGATGGGTTCTGACCAACGCTCCATACAACTGAAGCATAACCTGTCCCTCATTGTCTTTACCTGAGGCTAAACTATTGAAAATGGCTCAATTGAATGACAGGGTGAGGGATGAGGACCTGACACAGAGTTGTAAAGGGAGAATTGACTGAGGCTTGCCATTGGGAATCCTGGGTAGGGAATGGGTATGGCAGTGGGGGAAGATGGTGCAAAGCTTGCTCCGCCAGCTTCATCCTTGGAGTTTGCTAGCACAGAAAATCTCTGCCACTTCATCCTATCCCACACGCAAGCCTCAGCTGTCTGTTTGAGGTGCTGGGAGGGTAGCTGCAGCCTGTGAACCTCTGCCCCCTATGTGCTCCCCCTCAGAGGTGCCAGTCACAGTTCAGTTGGTAGCACTCTTGCTTCTGAGTCAGAGGTTATGGGTTCAAACCCCACACTGGAGACTTGAGCCCACAATCTAGGCTGACACTCCAGTGCAGTACTGAGGGAATGCTGCACTGTCTGAGGTGTTGTCTTTCCGATGAGACTCATTTGCTATCTCAGGCAGGCACAAAGTATCCCACAGCACTGTTGGATGAACAGTTGGGGAGTTCTCCTCGTGTCCTGGCTAACATTTATCTCTCAACCAACATCACCAAAAACAGATCTTCTGTTTATTTATTTTATTGCTGTTGGTGGGATCTTGCTGTGTCTTCATTGGTTTCTGTGTTTCCTACAAAACAACAATGACTACATTTCACAAGTAAAGTTCTTTGGAATGTCCTGCAATTGTAATGGGCACCATAGAAATGCAGTCTTTGTTCCTTCATTCCAGATTGAAGATCTGTCCCAGCAGGCTCACAAGGCAGCAGCTGAGAAGTTCAAAGTTCCCATTGAACACGCCACACTGGTCCCTGAAACGACTCCGACGCTCACCATTAAGGAGGAGAGTGAAGAAGAGGAGGTAAAGCACCTTTGCAGCATTTCAGGAACAAGGGGGAAGAGGAGATTGGGGACCCCTTCACTGCTCCCAGATCCTGCATTTCCTTTGTAGTATACTGATCTTCCCTATGCGCTTTCCTGACTATGCCCAGTACTGAAAGGGATGGAATGGCTCCAGTGATAGTTTTGAGAGGTGGCACTACTCAACATCCAGTTTGGGATCTGGGACACACAAGGTGACCATGTTGGAAATAGGCAGAAAACAAACAGATGGCCATTCAGTGGGCTTCATGTTTTACTTTCCTTTCTGAAAAGAACTTGAAAACCCACAGATGCAAATGGTAAAAAAAAGTCAGCACAAAACTGAAAGAAGTGGCAACACAAATTAATGAGGTGCCCTTGAGAGAGTATGGAGATGAGTATCGGGTGTCAGGAATTGAAGGTGAGAAGAAAGGTTAATGATGATAGGGACATGTTTCCTTGGGAGAAAATGGAATTTAGAGATAAACTAACAGCCAATCTCAAGATTAGAAAGAGGTCTAAAAACAAGGATCCAGTTAGAGTGGTTGAAGGGAATGTATTCTTGCAAGAATATAGACTGAGGCTTTAGTTCTGTGTCTGAGTGTCAAGTATTGAGTTTGAAACTTGGTGTCAAACACTTGCAGGTTTATTAAGGGTTAAATGAACAAACATACTCACAGTCAACACTGAGATTACAAGAGATGATTTGATGCAGAAGAATGTATGTTACAACCAATTGAGCGTAACAGTTTCTCCTCCTTATCTCACATTACAATGGTCTTGCTTCTTAAGCTCCGCCAAAAGGCCTTTCCATCACCTCCTTCATTCTAGCTTTTAGGTTAGGTATTAATAGCTCAACATACCAAAGGCTCCAAAAAAAAAAGCTCCACAGCACAATCTCAAGACATAACATAACTACCTTATTTATTTATGTGTACAGTAAAGAATAAGCTTATAGATGTATCCCCAAGATTAGCAGTATCCAAGGCTAAATTATATGATGACAGCTACAGCCTTACAGATATCTTGACATTCTACAAATATGGCCTGTTATCTACACTTTCAGCATTTAAATTTTACTTTTTTAACAATAGAGCTAATATAAAATGGATACTAATATTTGTTTTGTACAGAATGGATTCCTTTATTATCTCTTGACCTTAATCTCTAACGTAGTCACCATGGAGACCGGTTCAAATTCCAAGCGACACAAGTTAACAATGAGGAAGCTAGGAGTAAGAAGGAAAGTCTTTTGGGGGAGGGTTATGATGGGTAGGGTGGGGGGAACCTTTTCACCCAAAGCGGCAATACAGTTGTAGGATAAGTTACCTAGGGAAGGACTTTGAAATGGACAGTATAAGTAGGGTCAACGCAATTAGCTATGTTTGTAGAATTCAGGGCGAAGGTGAGTAGGAAATTAATTGAGAAGAGATAGTTGGGCTGAACAACCTTTACCATTTCTATAAATTTTTGCGTCTCCCTATGAAACATTTACATTATGCCCATTTGAGTGAATGAAAACTTAGTTCTCTTAACCTAATTTGTGTAGTTTAGGCTTCAAAGGTCCACCCACCATCTGCTCAGGGCAACTAAGAAGGAGCTTGCAGTGGTACCCATATCCCGTGAATTAATTTTTAAAAAGAAAGTTCATATTTCTCCATATAGTGTTCAACAGTTTTCCACTGTTTCCTCGATATTGTCTGGCATGAACTCCAGGGCTGGTTGAGTTCCCAGTGCTGAGGGTGAGAGAGAGGGACAGGGGCCTCCACTGGCCCAGTATGGATGGCATGCACCCCGAGTACATTTACTGAGCAAGGGACACAAATTGAGCCAACAGGCTAATTGGGAGATAACCATTAGTGCTTAATGCATGATGGCACAATATGGAACAGTGTCCTTGTTATGAACAACATAAGCAGGTGTAGGCCATTCGGCCCTTTGAGCTTATTCTGCCATTCAGTATAATACTGGCTGCTCATCTACCTCGACTCCGCCTTCCCGTATTATCCCCAGTATCCAAAAATCTATCAATATCCGTCTTGAATAATCTTCATTGACTGAGCATTCACAGCTCTCTGGGGTAGAAAATTTCCAATATCTACAACGCTTCTAGTGAAAAGATTTCTCCTCATCTGTGTCTTAAATGGCCAACCTCTTATTCTGAGACTGTGACCCCTAGTTCCCAAGCCAGAGGAAACATAATCCCAGTATTTATTGTATCAAGTCCCTTCAAAGTTTTATATTCTTCAATAAGATCACCCCCCCATTCTTCTAAATTTCAGGGAATATAGGCCCAGTCTACTCAATGTCTCCCCTTAGGACAATCCCCTCATCCCAGGAACCTTTGTTGCACTCCCTCCAAGTTTAGTTTGTCCTTCCTTAAGAAAGGAAGATTCTAAGAGTAACGAGGACTGTCTCATTTAACGGTTCTGCGGTTGTTATTTTTCAGCTGGATGAAACGGGACTCGAAGCGAGAGACATAGAGCTGGTGATGGCCCAAGCAAATGTCTCAAGAGGAAAAGCTGTGCGAGCACTCAGGCACAACAAGAATGATATTGTCAACGCTATAATGGTGAGATGCTCCGCAGCTTTCTGCCATTTCTGTTTTATATTTGCCTCTGTATTTACTCTGTCTTCAGAAAAAAATGACTCAACACGTTTATAGAATCATAGAATGGTTACAGTACAGAAACACGCTATTCGACCCGTCATGTCCGTGCCGGCTCTCTGCAAGAGCAACTCGCCTAGTCCCACTCACCCTCTTCATATAATTATTCAATTCTCTTTTGAAGGCCTCGATTGAATCTGCCTTCACCACACTCTCAGGCCGTGCATTCCAGATCCTAATCTCTTGCTGCATAAAAAAAAATTTCTTCATAAAAGTAGCTGTTTTTTTATCCAATCACCTTAAATCGATGTCCTCTGGTTCTGGATCCTGCTGCCAATGGGAACAGTTTCTCCCTATCTACTCTGTCCAGACTGCTTATCATTTTGAACACCTCTATCAAATCTCCTCTTAATCTTCTCTTCTCCAAGGAGTACAGCCCCAGTTTTTCCAATCTATCCACGTAATTGAAGTTCCTCATTCCTGGAACCATGCTCGTGATTTTTTTTCTGCACTGTCTCTAATGCCTTCACATCCTTCCTGAAATGTGATGCCCAGAACTGGACACAATACTCCAGTTGAGGCTGAGCAGTGTTTTATACATAACTTCCTTGCTTTTCTACTCTAGGCCTCAATTTATAAATCCCAGGATCCCGTACACTTTATCAACCTGCCCTGCCACCTTTAATGATTTGCACACATATGCCCCCAGGTCCCTCTGCTCCTGCACCCCTTTTAGAAATGTATCCTTTAATTTATATTGCTTCTCCTCGTTCCTTCTACCAAAATGAATCACGTCACATTTTTCTGCATTAACTTTCACCTGCCCTGTGTCCACCCATTCCGCCAGCCTGTCTATATCTTCTTGTAGTTTACCACTGTCCTCCTCACCATTCACAATACTTCCAAGTTTTGTGCCATCCACAAATTTTGAAATTCTGCCCTGCATACCCAAGTCTATTACTGTATATCAAGAAAAGCAATGGTCCTAACACTGACTCTGTGATATTTGATTGGATGGTACAGTGGGTTTGGAAACTTGCCTGACCCTTCGTTTCCAGACCCTGAATTGAGTTTGACTCATCCTGATGAGTTGAAAGTCTCCTTTCTCTGCTGGTGGCAAGGGTCTTGAGCGAGATGTGTCTGGGGCTATTTCATTCCATCTCCTGAACAAAAAGAAAAATACTGCAGATTCTGGAAAACTGAAATAAAAACAGGAAATGCTGGAAATGCTCAGCAGCTGAAGGCTGTTGGATTGTTGTTCGAAACTCAACTGATTTACTTAATAGTCCCTAGGAAGAAAGCTGCTACGTGATCCAGTCTGGGCCTACATGTGACTCCAGTGCCACACTACTTGGCTGACTCTTAATGCCCTTTCAGGCCACTCAGTTTTCTAGGGTCTGGCAATAGATGAAGCCTTGCTGGTGTTGCTCATATCCCGGGACTATCATTCCACAGGTGTGAGTGGGCAATGAACAGTAACTTGAGAGGCATGTTAACCATCTTCTGGAATGCCAGCTGCCTCCCGTCTGACCAGGTGAGTAGTGTGCAAGAAGAAACTGTGGAAATTCAGGCAGCTAAGGGCTCCTCACTGGCTCTCAGGTAAGTGTAGAAGCCCATGGAGTAGGACTAGTGTTGGGGAGTGGGGTGCACGAGAATGAGTCTGGGGCAGGGGGAAGGCCTAAACTTTCATTGTGGGGGACCGTCTTCCTCCTCCTGTCCCCACAAAGGAAAGTAAGAAATTTTACCTTAAATGGCCTCTTCTGACAGGCCCACAACCAGCAGGAAATTTACAGCTGCTTCCTCACTGTGGCCAGAGTTAAAACTAATCTGTATATTTAATGAATGATCCCACTGAGTGTCTGTGCCACCTGCTCAGAAGAGCAGGTTAAAATTGAACAGAAAGGGATCCAGGCCAGCCATCAACTGGTAAAACACTCGGTTGATTTTTATCTGCCTACCTGCCCAGTTGCTGCCAGGTGGGTAGGGTCAAAATCAACCCCCTGGAGTCACATGGATTAGACAATCAGCCAAGGGCCACCAGTAAAGGTGAGTTAGGCCTCAGGCTTTATCATGAGTACAGCTGTTTGAATATTCTCTTTTTATTCCCTCTAGGAATTAACAATGTAAACTGCAAAAAGAAGATCTATTTCCATATATAATCACTGGATATTATCAACATTATAAACTATAATCAAACTGTAAATCATACAAGTTTGCATCTGTTATACCACTAATAAACTCAGCCTATGGAAACTAAACCAGAGTGTGTTTGTTATTTGTTTGAAAGAACAAGGGGAAGACAAGGGGGGAGAGATGAGGGTTGTCACAGAGTCAAGCCCCACTCCAGAGACTTGAGCACATAATCCTGGCTGAGACTTCGGTGCAATAGTGAGGGAGGTATTGTCTTTTGGATGAGATGTTAAACCATCTGCCCTCACAGGTGAATGTAAAGATTCCACAGCACTATTGGAAGAAGAGTAGGAGAATTCTTCCCGGTATCCTGTTCAATATTTATCCACCTGCCAACATCACTTAAACAGGTTATCATGTCATTACCTCATTGCTATTTGTAGGACCTTGTCTTGAGTAATTTGGCTCCTGCATTTCTAACATTATAACAGTTACTACACTTCAGAAATAATTCTTTGTCTGTAAAGCACTTTGGGACGTTCTGAGATCATGAGAGGTGCTATATAAATGCAAGTTGGTTCCTTTTTTTCCTTCCATGTCCATTTCATTCTCGGACCTGCAAGGGATACTGCATGTCTTTCCAAAGTGAGAATTAGACTCAGTTGTGATGCCCTTCGTAGTTAAATAATCTCACAAAACTTGCTGCCCCCAATGGCTCTGTGAGATCATCTAGGAGTTGTTAAGCCATAGATATAGGTGGGTCTCAGATTTGAACCCTGCTTTGTGTTGAGTTAGAGCAGGTTTGAGCTAGGCTCTGAGGCTCCTCCTCTTTCTGTCGCCATGGTGGAATCGCCTGCAGACATTCACTTATCAGGGTTCATCCATGAGTAATGGCCACCTGGGTGAGGTGGAACATTCCCTATAGAGAAAAAGCACATCCTGGTGATGTTGACCAGCAATGGTGGTGCAGAGGATGGAGCCTGCCATTTCCAGGTCAGCAATATTTTGGTGATGTTGCCTTGCTGATTGTTTTGTACCTTGTCCTTGTGCTAACCCTCCCACCTGATTGATGCTCACCTGTTAACCTGTCACATCTTGAGAAGTGCAGTGTGAAATATTTTCCAGCATGGAATCCTTTAAGTCTCTGCCTATAACTGGACACGGGTATGCTCTAACAGGGATCCTAACATTGTATTTAGAAATGATTTTCAAATAGGTTGCAGAATTTTTTTTTAATAAAACAGGTTATGTTTTATTTTTAAGCTATTACATGCTTAGTTTTTGCATCAATGAGCTTTGATCAATAGAGAAAAAGACACGAAAACACAATGGGGATAGTCACAATTCTTGTGCTTTTGTTTATATTGAGAATTTGAAAGCAATGATTATTTATAAAAACTGCATTTGTTTTACTCAGTACAGAGGTCAATAAATGCCATTCTTCATTGTGCAACACTATTTGTGAGGTTCTTTGATTTTCAGAATAATTTGAAAACATTTTGAAAAATGCATTTTGATAGGTTTGATGTGGAAATTCTATTATTTAATGGTGGCGGTGGCCAGGTGGTAACGTCACTGGACTAGTAATCCGGTGAAATTTGAATTCAATCAATAAATCTGGAATTTAAAAAAATCTAGTCGAATAGAGTTTTACAGCACAGAAACAGGCCCTTCGGCCCATCGTGTCTGTGCCGGCCATCCAGCACCCAACTATTCTAATCCCATATTCCTGCACTTGGCCCATAGCCTTGTATGCTATGGCGTTTCAAGTGCTCATCTAAATACTTCTTAAATGTTGTGAGGATCCCTGCCTCTACCACCTGTTCAGGCAGTGTGTTCCAGATTCCAACCATACGCTGGGTGAAGAAATTTTTCCTCAAATCCAATCTAAACCTCCTGTCCCTCACCCTAAATCTATGCCTCCTGGTTCTTGACCCCTCTGCTAAGAGAAAAAGTTTTTTCCTATCTAACCTATCAATGCCCCCTCATAATCTTGTACACCTCAATCATGTCCCCCTCAGCCTTCTCTGCTCCAAGGAAAACAAACCTAGCCTTTTCAGTCTCTCTTCATAGCTGAAATGCTCCAGCCCAGGCAACATCCTGGTGAATCTCCTCTGCACCCTCTCCAGTGCAATCACATCCTATAGTGTGGTGACCAGAACTGTACACAATACTCCAGCTGTGGCCTAACTAGCATTTTATACAGCTCCATCATAACCTCCCTGCTCTTATATTCTATGCCTCGGCTAATTAAGGCAAGTATCCCATTTGCCTTCCCAACCACCTTATCTACCAGAGCTGCTGCCTTCCGTGATCTATGGACAAGCGCACCAAGGTCCCTCTGACCCTCTGTACTTCCTAGGGTTCTACCATCCATTGTATATTCCCTTGCTTGTTAGTCCTCCCAAAATTCATCACCTCACACTTCTCAGGATTAAATTCCATTTGCCACTGCTCCGCCCATCTTACCAGCCCATCTATATCGTCCTGTAATCTAAGGCTTTCCTACTCACTATTTACAACACCACCAATTTTTGTGTCATCTCCGAACTTACTGATCATACCTCCTATATTAACGTCTAAATCATTAATGTACACTAGAAAAAGCAAGGGCCCCAGCAATGATCCCTTTGGTACACCACTGGTCACAGGCTTCCAATTGCGAAAACAGCGCTCGACCATTACCCTCTGCCTCCTGCCACTAAGCCAATTTTGGATCCAATTTGCCAAATTGCCCTGGATTCCATGGGCTCTTACCTTCTTAACCAATCTCCCATGCGGCACCTTATCAAAAGCCTTACTGAAATCCATGTATACTACATCAACTGCTTTACCCTCATCTACACATCTAGTCACCGACTCAAAAAATTCAATCAAGTTAGTTAGACACGATCTCCCTCTGACAAAGCCATATTGACTATCCCTGATTAATTCCTGCCTCTCCAAGTGGAGATTAATCCTGTCCCTCAGAATTTTTTCCAATAGTTTCCCAACCACTGATGTTAGATTCACCGGCCTGTAATTACCTGGTTTATCCCTGCTCCCTTTCTTGAATAATGGTACTGCATTTGCTGTCCTCCAGTCCTCTGGTAACTCTCCTGTGGCCAGAGAGGATTTAAAAATTTGTGTCAAAGCCCCTGCTATCTCCTCCCTTGCCTCACATAACAGCCTGTGATGCATCTCATCTGGGCCTGAGGATTTATCCATTTTGAAGCCTGCTAAAACAGCTAATACTTGCACCCTTTCAATGCTAATATGTTCAAGAATATCACAATCCTCCTCCCTGATCTCTACACCTACATCGTCCTTCTCCATAGTGAACACCGATGAAAAATAATCATTTAAAACCTCACCTATGTCCTCCAGCTCCACACAAAGATTGCCACGTTGGTCCCTAATGGGCCCTACTCTTTCCCTGGTTATCTATCCTCTTGCCCTTAATATACTTATAAAACGCCTTAGGATTTTCCTTTATCTTGCCCGCCAGTGTTTTTTCATTTCCCCTCTTCGCTCTCCTAATTACTTTTTTAAGTGCCACCCTACACTTTCTATACTCCTCTAGGGCCTCCGCTGTTTTCAGCGCTTGGGATCTGCCAAAAGCCTCTTTTTTTTCCTGATCCAGTCCTCTATATCGCTTGACATCCAGGGGTCCCTGGTCCTGGTGGTCCTACCCTTCACCTTAACGGGTACATTTTGGCTCTGAACTCTCACAATTTCCTCTTTGAATGACTTCCACTGATGTGATGTAGACTTTCCTAGAAGTAGCTGCTCCCAGTCCACTTTGGCCAGATTCTGTTTTATCATATTGAAATCGGCCTTCCCCCAATTCAGTACCTCTATTTCTGGTCCATCTTTGTCCTTTTCCATAACGACCTTAAATCTTAGAGTTATGGTCACTATCCCCGAAATGCTCCCCCACTGACACTTCTACCACTTGTCCAGCTTCATTCCCTAGGATTAGGTCCAGTACTGCCCCTTCTCTTGTAGGACTTTCTACGTACTGGCTCAAAAAGCTTTCCTGTATGCATGTTAAGAATTCTGCCCCCTTTAAGCCTTTTGCACTAGGACTATCCCAGTTAATATTGGGAAAATTGAAATCCCCTACTATTATTACCCTATTATTTTTACACCTCTCTGAGATTTGCCTACATATCTGCTCCTCTATCTCTTCCTGACTGTTTGGAGGCCTGTAGTACACACCCAGCCAAGTGATTGCCCCCTTTTTGTTTTTAAGTTCTACCCAAATGGCCTAATTTGAGGAACCTTCGAAGATATCATCCCTCCTTATTGCAGTAATTGACTGATTGATCAACAGTGCAATGCCACCTCCTCTTTTATACCCTCCCCTGTTGCGCCTGAAGTTTCTATACCCTGGAATATTGAGCTGCCAGTCCAGTCCCTCCCTCTACCATGTCTCTGTGATAGCAATAATATCATAATCCCATGTGCTAATCAATGCCCCAATTCATCTGCCTTACCAGTAAAACTCCTTGCATTGAAATAGATGCAATCCAGCCTTGCATTTTTCACTTGTGCCTTACCAGGTCTATATTTGCTCTGCCTTCCAGACAGACTCAGTTTCTGTTCTATATTACCCCCTACTGTACCTCCACTCGGAAACCCATCCCCCTGCCAAATTAGTTTAAAACCCCCCCAACAGCACTAGCAAATCTCCCAGCAAGGATGCTTGTCCCACTCGGGTTCAGGTGTAACCCATCCAACTTGTACAAGTCCCACCTTTGCCAGAAACAGACCCAGTGATCCAGCAAACTAAAACCCTCCCTCCTGCACCATCTCCTCAGCCACACATTCATCTGCTCTATCCTCCTATTTCTAAACTCACTAGCACATGGCACCGGGAGTAATCCAGAGATTGCGACCTTAGAGGTCCTGCTTTTTAATCTGCTACCTAGCTCCCTAAATTCTTGTTGCAGGACCTCATCCCATTTTCTACCTATGTCGTTGGTACCAATGTGTACCATGATTTCTGACTGCTCATCCTCCCCCTTCAGAATGTCCTGCAGCCACTCCGTGACATCCTTGATCCTAGTGCCAGGGAGGCAACATACCATCCTGGAGGCACATTTGCTGCCACAGAAATGCCTATCTGTACCCCTTATGATAGAATACCCTATCACTATAGCTCTTCCACTTCTTTTTCCCCCTGCTGTGTAGCAGAGCCATCCTTGTTGCCATGGACCTGGCTGTTGCTGCTTTCCCCTGCGAGGCTACCCCCCCCCCCCGCCCCCCCACCCCAACAGTATCCAAAGTGGTATATCTGTTTGAGGGGGGGGGGGGGGATGGCCACAGGGAACTCCTGCACTACCTGCCTGCGCCTACTACTCCTGGTGGTCACCCATCCCTTTTCTGCCTGTGCTGCCATTACCTGTGGTGTGACCACCTCTCTAAGCGTGCTATCCACAACGTCCTCAGCATCGCGGATGCTCCACAGTGAATCCACCCGCAGCTCTAGCTCCGTAATGTGGGTAGTCAGTAGCTGCAGATGGATACACTTCCTGCATACATGGTTGTCGGGGACACTGGAAGCATCCCTGATTTCCCACATAGCGCAGGAGGAGCATATCACGAGGTGCGAGCTCTCCTGCCATGAATTACTTTTAAATTAATTAGTTACTCCCTTTAAAAAAAAATACGAATTACACTAGGGGCCTTGTTCTACTCCAAACACTGCCCAGTACAATCTAAAGTCCTTAATAAATTACACTAATTTAAAAAATAAATTAAAAAAACGCCCTTTAGTACTACTCACCTTAACACTTGAGGTTTTTTAAAAAAAAACTTTCCCTTTTTTAAGCTATTTAAATGCACTAACAGCCGGCTAAATGGCTTCCCACTTATCCTTAGATTGTGACCCCTGGTCCTGGACTCCTCCAGCATCGGGAACATCCTTCCTGAATCTCGTCTGTCCAGTCCTGTTAGAATGGTGGCCATGAAAACATTGTCGATTGTTGTAAAAACCCACCTGGTTCACTAATGCCCTTCAGGGAAGGAAATACGCTGTCCTTACCTTTTTTTTTATTTCCAAAATATACTTTATTCATAAAAATCTGTAAAAATTACATTCCCAAACAGTTTAAAACAGCATCCAGTCAAAAAATACAAACAGTGCAAAGGTGATCAGTTTCCTTCTATACAATTATGAGTTGCCTCACAACCCTTCCATTTCATTGTCATGCCATAGACATTTCTACATTTACAGCACACAAAATTTTCCCGATACAATTCGAGGGGTTTCCCATGAATCCAGCCCCTCAGTTCAGCTTGGTGTGGGGGACCTCATACTGTGGTCTTTCCCCATTGAGCCTTTGCTGTGGCTGCCCCAAGCTTTAGTGCGTCCCTCAGCACGTAGTCCTGGACCTTGGAATGTGCCAGTCTGCAACATTCGGTGGTGGACTATTCTTTGCGCTGGAAGACCAGCAAGTTTCGGGCAGACCAAAGGGCGTCTTTCACCGAATTGATAGTCCTCCAGCAGCAGTTGATGTTTGTCTCGGTGTGCGTCCCTGGGAACAGCCCGTACAGCACAGACTCCTGTGTTACAGAGCTACTTGGGATGAACCTCGACAAAAACCACTGCATCTCTTTCCACGCCTGCTTTGCAAAGACACATTCCAGGAGGAAGTGGGCAACTGTCTCTTCCCCACAGCCACCGCGGGGGCATTGTGCAGAGGGGGCGAGACTTCCTTACCTGGTCTGGCCTATAGGTGACTCCAGATCCACAGCAATGTGATTGACTCTTAAATGCCCTCTGAAATGGCATAGCAAGCCACTCACGTCAAGGTCAGTTAGGGGTGGGCAATAAATGCTGGCCTCGTCAATGACGCCCACATCCCATGAATGAATAAAAAAATTATTGTTTTTGAAATGGTGGCAGGAGAGAAAAAAAGGAAGTGATTCTAACAGCTGCACTTTCTTTTGTTTATACAGAGAATTTGAGAACAATTGATTTGCTAGCTATATCTAGAATATTCTGTAACTCAACTACAAAAGTTATATAACTAAAGGCAAAGCAATGAGAAAATAATTAGATTTCTTGAACGATTAAATAAAAAGTATTTCAGAGGACATTTTTTCTCTTCCTCACATGATGGCTGTTTGAGACAGTGGTTGTACATTGATGCAACAAGCCTTATTTTTACTTACTGTTCTGGATAGTGATAGAAATAAACATTCATTTATGCAGTTGTAGTACACAGGAAAACACTCTTATGCTTCCCAAGAAACAATGAAAACCATCTTAACTACACTTAGGGAAACCTCTTACACCTTTCTAAATTCTTTGGCCTGTATACCTGTTCCTAATTTTCCTTTCAGCCCCTCAAGCCTGCTTCTTCAATTAGATCATGGCTGATTTGTACCTTAACTGTACTGGAGCAGCTTGGAGGGGCTGAATGGCTTACTCGTTCTTCTGTTCCTACCCAATAGGCCAAAGGGGGTCCTATGCAGCATGTTTTTTTTACAGCTTTTAATTGGCACGGAAATTCATATCAACCCATTTGTAGTCATAAGGTTTGAATATATTAGAGTTTGCAGTCTTTTTGTTGTGTTTTTACAAAGATACAGATTACTTTTTACCTAAGTTTACTGATGACATACCAGTTGCTAATGCAAGTTGTGATAGTGCCACCATGGAAGTTTGCAGCTCAGCCTCAATTTAATGATGCACAAGCAACTGTTGCCAATTTAGGGGATTGTTCAAACTACCTGATCCTGCCCCCCCCCCGCCCCCCAACCCTCATGCCTATATACTCTCTCTAACGGTCAGTTGGAGCTGGGAGTCGGCTGCAGCGAACCAGCAATTTAGTTCAAGGAGTACTGGAAATCTGTATAGAAATATCACAACTCAAACATGATTTGGGGTCATGGAGTCAATGGAATTGAGGAGATGTAGAATAGCCTACCGGAAAACACTTTTAATGGAATTAACTGTTGTCAGCTGGGGAGGCGGGGGACAGGCAGTAGGCTGCTACAGTTGGCCTCAGGTTAAAGGAGCATTTTAACACCTTAGCACCATTCACTGAATCCTGGTGAAAAAGTGATGTGAGCATGGTGGATGAAGAAAAGGATCAGGTTCGACTGTCCTGTTCCTCCTCAAACAGCCTGAAAATTTTCTCATGCTTTTACTACTTGACTGAGGCACAAGGGACTCCTACACCAATGTGACTCTGCAGCTCAAGGTACAATGTAGGGAGAGTAAGGATTAGGATAAATACAGATAGAGGTGACCAAATGTATCATGAGAGCTATTGAGCTGCGATGACTTTGCAAATGTGAAGACTTTTTTTTATTAAAGTTGGCAAGGATACATTTATTGTCAATTGAGAAGATGGTGATGTGCCTTCTAACTGTGATCCATAGCAATTTGTTTACACAGATCTTTTGTATGCAGCTTGAAAAGCAACATTAAACATTGACCTCCAAGTCGGTCATCCATAGTATGGCCTCTGGCGATACGAGTTATTCTAACAGAGAAGGATCTTAGCTTCACAGGATGCTCCATGATTTGGATAGCCTCTCCACAGTCACACCTTGGGCTGTCCTTCATCTTCTATTTGTGTAGCAGTTGGTTGTAGTTGTCTGTATGAAGTTCTTTTCAGGTCTAATGTCAAACAGTAGACATAGTCCCACATTCACTGTCACGTAAACAAGATGAACTGATTTTTGTAATTGAATAGAGGAAATTAACAGAGCATCATATGGTTTGGGACTGGAGTCACATATCAGCCAGGTGAGGTAGGGAGTAACAGGATTCCTTCCCTGATGGATATTAGTGAACCAGTCGAGTTTTTACAATAATCCAGTAATGGCCATGGTAATTTTTATTCCCCTGGATTGATTGAATTCACATTCAAAACCCAGCATGGTGAGAATTGAGCTCTCAGCTATCTGCATTGCCTGTCAGTTACCATAACCTGAATAACTAGCCTACCTAACTGGTGAAGGACAAATAATATAGGATATAAAGTTATATCGAGCTTTACTTAAGTCTCAAGAATCTTTGGACAATCCTTCCACAGGGTAGGGTGGGTGTGGGTAGTGCCCGATTGTCCTAAAAGCCCATGTGCTTCACTGATGTCCTTTTGGGTAGGGAACCTGTCACCTCTAGTTGTTGACTTTTAATGCTTTCCAAGTGACAAGGGATGGACAATAAATGCAGTCTTTCCAGTGTCACCTAAATCCCTAGGACAATTTTTTTTTTAAATTGGTAGGTTTCAAGGCTGAGTGGATTAGGCACAAGAACAAAACTCATATTTAAAAAGTTACTTCACATCTGACTTTATCTTGGGAGAGGAGGTGCAGTCACCCAAGCAATCTGTTAGATTTCCATTGTCAGCAGGAGAGAAGAGATTATCAGATAGAAACACATTAGTTGTGTTTGATTTTCAGAGGACCTCAGAATGACTTTGCACTGCAGTAAAATGCAGGAACAAAATGAAAGAGCAGAAGTCATTGACGAAATTACTTGTAGCGCAATGCTCAAAATAGCTTCTGTGGGTTGAATTACCGTGAAACAGATGGTGAGGAGACTATTGATCCGTACCTGGAGTCTTATGTCATCAGAAAGTGCTGCCTGATTCCCAATGCGATTTAATTTACACTGAAGAGACAGCTTGCCAGAACCAAGGTCCTGCCAGACCCGATTACTCAGCATAACATAAGCGGCCTTTTGCCCTTGTCTTTGCTCACCACAACAAAGGAAATGTACAATAGAAAAGAAAACAGGCTCCAACATTTCCCGCGTTGTGCTCCAGCTGGTTATGACAGGATCTCAGCCAATGCTATACTTCAGCACTGACCACCCCCACCCCCCCCCCCCCCCCCTCACCCCCCGGCCTTCGAATTTTGAGGGTTTGATGAGAGGGCACCATGGTGAGGGGTGGGGGGCATTTATACTGAAAACATAGGCCCCTGCCAACTATTTTGGGGGAACTTGCTCCACTCCCTTATCTCCCCACCCCCGGCACTGCTCATTTTCATTCGTTCAAGGGATGTGGGTGTTTTGGCAAGGCCACAATTTATTGCCCATCTCTAAATGCCCTTGAGAAGTGCTGTTAGGAAGGTAGTTCCAGGATCTTGGTCCTGTGACAATGAAGGAATGGCAATATAGTTCCAGGTCAGGATGGTGTGTGACCTGGAGGGGAACTTGTAGGTGGTGGTGTTTCCATGCATCTGCTGCCCTTGTCGTTTTGGTTGGTAGAGGTCGTGGGCTTGGAAAGTGCTGTCAAATGAGCCGTGGTGAGTTGCTGCAGTGCATCTTGTAGATGGTACACACTGTAGCCACTGTGTGCCAGTGGTGGAGAGAGAGTGAAGGTGGGTGTCAATCAAGCAGGCTGCTTTGTCTTGAATGGTGGTGAGCTTCTTGAGTGTTGGAGTTGCACTCATCCAGGCAAGTAAAGGGTACTCCATCAGACTTGTAGAGGGTGGAAAGGAGTCAGAAGGGGAGTTATTTGCTGTATTTCATTTCTGAACGGCTCTTGTCATCACAGTATTTACGTGTCTAGTCCAGTTAAGCTTCTGGTCAACAGTAACCCCCCAAGATGTTGATAATGGGAGATTCATTGATGGTAATACCGTTGAATGTTGCGAGATGGTTAGATTCTCTCTACTGTTGGAGTTGGTTATTGGCTGGCACTTGTGAGCCGTGAATGCTTCAGTCCACGTCACTGCCCCCACCCACCGAACATGGAGGCTACTCAATCAAATTTATGGTTAACTCATTGGAGGTTCTGGCTGCTTGCCACTGCAACACAGGAACCCATTCTGGGTCCAGGTCTTCGCTTGTCCACAGGAACTTTACGGGCTAGTTTTCTTCTTGTACCCTGATGCAAAGCCTCATCATGGAACAGAAATCAGGATTTTCAGTGCTAGTAGACCGCATTGATCATGCTTATGTTATCTGGTATTTCAAAGCTGTTGTTTTCCACCCCAGCTGGGAACTGGTTGAAATTGCAATTTGTGCATCTACGGTTAGGTTGTGTGAATGATTCTCCTGCATTTACTCTTGGGTAGCTAGGCTCCAGGGTTATTCATGAGTTATCCAAGGATAGAGCTAGGTCAGATTTGGACAGGTCTCCTTCACTCAGAGGATAGTAACCCTATGGAAGAAGTTGCCAACTCGTGCATTGAGTATTAACTCTCTTCATACCTTCAAATGAGAGCTGTGGGGCAGGCTTAACTTTTCCTGCCCATCATTTACAAATCTACATCTGTCAGTTTATAAGCAGAGCACAAAAGTGAATAAAATTAACTTTGTACTCAACTGGATTCTAATATTGGATTTAAGAACTAGGAACATACAGGACTGGAAATACACCTCTGTGTGCCTTCAGGCTGTTGAGAGATTGCCCTCCCCGACATCCTTTAGTTACTTCTTTTGCCAAATATTCAGCATCGCTGTTGAATTTTGACAGCATCTACTACCACCACCAACTGCTTGGACAGTCTGTTCCACACATTTACCTATATATAAGATTCCCATTTAAAGTTTAGTCTGTTTCTCTTCCCCAAACACATTAATTTCCTGCAGACAGGAAAACTAGTCTGCAGGGTTTGGAACTATTTTTCTTTTGTCTATTTTCCTCAACAAATGAAAAAACCTCAAGAACATTCCAAAGTGAAGGTGATAGGGGTCAAGCTTCAATGGGAAAAGGAAAAGACTTCTTTTGCTGCCAACTTTGACTTAGTGGTAGCTCTCTTGCATCTGAATCAGGAGGTTGTGGATTCAAATCACAATCCAGTGAGGTGACCCATAATCCAGGCTGCCAATTCAATGCTTTACTAAAGGTGTGCTGTACATTTGGAAGTGCCATCTTTCAGATAAGATTCATCTGCCCTCTTAGGGTGAACATGAAAGATACCATGATTGTTGGACAAAGATAAGGGAGAGTTATCCAAGTGTTCTAACCAACCCCTAATCAACCAACACCTAACACAGATTATCTAGTCATTTTGTTTCATTATTAGTTGTGTGACCTTGCTGTGCATAAATTGGTTGCTACATTTCCCTATATAACCATGATTGCACAAAGATATTTTATTGGCAATGAAGCACTTGAAGACAATGGGACATCCTAAGGTTCTGAAAGGTGCTTATGTAATTGCAAGCCCTTTCTTTAGTGAAACCACTTGGAGATTGAACTGTAAAAAGTCTTTGCTGTGACAACAAGATTCAACCACAAGTCACAACCTGAGTAAAGATCTTACAACTCCTGGATTCAATACAAAGTATTTATTGCAGATAATCTGGTATCTGAGAATGTGCTACAGGGGAATTTACAACTCCAATCTTTTATATTAACTAGGTAACAACAATTAGAGGTACTACTGTTTGTAGAAGCAGGTCTCAAAGCAACTAGTGGGAAGTGTGTTGTGGCTTGTGCTGGCAGACCCAGCAGTCATTATGCAACAGAAACAGAAGGCATGTCCAGTTAATTCACTTTGGGTAATAGGTTGATTGAGAAATAATGAGAATTCCTCCCCTTTTCAAGGGTGACATGCGATCCTCAGGCACCAAAAGAAAAGTATTTGTTTACTATCACAACTAAATCTAGTTCTTTGAAATAGAAGAGATGGAGCAGAAAAACCAAGAGCATAAATCATATCATACACTTAAGGTTTATTTGTTGTCTTTATATACAGTTCTATATTTCATAGGGCCACACTCATACAAATTGCAGTTGGACAACTCTTCAGCTACAGACACCTATTTCAAACTATTAAGGCATCATCATTTGCCCATTAATACAGGGAAGGGAGGCGAAAGAGGGAATTTTGCTTTCCTATCCTATGCTGGTACAACACTAAATTGCATAAATGTCAGATGGAGCATTGTATTCATTCGACCATAAACAGCAATAACCAGTTGATGTAAAGCAAGATGCATTTTCTGGTCTTGAAGCTTTGGCAAGACTTAACACACATGCAGATAGGAGGCGTAAGTGAACTTAGTTGGGCCATTGATTATATATTTTTTTAAAAATCAAACCATTTAAAATCACCATAGATTTTGGGAGGGAGGAAAAGAAGCGCAGCACCTGTTACACCCAGTGGAAATAGTCACTTAGGTCATTGCAACAATGGACAGACCTCATGTCCACACTACATCTATCTCAATGGGGCTCTGGAATGCATTACAGTTGTGTCAGATACACAGAACCCAAAAAGATTTCTCTTCAGCTACTATTTCAGGTTGTTCTCGAAGCTAGCTATTCTGAAATTAAACCCTTCAGAGTAGCAATACCAAAAGACCAATATTCCACACATTTGGCATTGGGAGATGTTAAAGCTTTCAAACTCATTATACTCAAAGTTGGTTCTTCCCATTCTCTTATCACCTTGTTTTAATTGAGTTTCCCTTCATTTACTGCTTTAGGGCATCCTCTGATCAATTGCACTAAGTCAATTGGATGGTGCATTACAATGGCATAGCCAGTTGAAGACCCCGAGAATAGTTAACTGATAATCCCACAGGGTGAACAGATCAGGCACAAGAGTCAACCTCTGAGTCAGGTCACTTGTGGTATTTCACAGTGATTCTTTGTGCCACTTTAGACAGCTGGTTAAAAAAAAACATGCACCAGTGAACAGGAGTGGTTACTGAACATCTTAAATTCTACTTCCAAGGCTAATTGAACTGCCTCATCAAGAGGAAGGACACAATGGGCAATCTTTTGAAGGGTGGTTGGGCTGGGGTTGGGTGGGTGTGGGGGTGGGGGTGTAGTGGGGGGGGGGGTGGTTTGGTGGTGTGGGGACAGTGTAGTAGGGAAGAAAACCAGCATTGTATGCGGTGTTTTAAAAAACAAGAGGGGGACTTTAAATATAACCTGCAGCAGTTAGTTTTACATAATTCAAGATAAACTAAATGGGATACATGTGCAATTGGGACTCGGTAAAGGTTACATTTGGAAACAGATCAAATTAATACGCCAGCATCTTGACCAATTGCTGACAGCCAATATTAGTTGTCTCAAGATGAATAAAGTAGTGGTTAAAACAAACAAGTATGACCAGTGGTGGTAAAAAAGTATATGGAAGGAGTTATGGGTTTTGTCACAAACCCTTTTATCAGGGAATCCTGAAATGCACTTAAAAAGAATAACTATGCTAGATAAAGGAGACAAAGAGGAAGCAGATTTGGAAAAAAAGAATTGCATCTGACTTTCTCGCAAGACAGGATTTTAAACTAGGAAACTCCCAGTTTAGGAGAACTTCCTCGATCAGTATGTTTTCAGCCCAACTATAAAAGGAGGCGAGGAAAATTAGACTGGCAGAGAGAAAATATGAGAATAGAATGGCAGTCAACATGAGAGGGAATCCAAAAATCTTCTACCGGCATGTAAATAGTCGGCAAGTCGTAAGAGGTGGAGTGGGGCCTAATAGGGACAAAGATGGTAATATATGCTTAGAGACACAGGGCAAGGCTAATATACATATAGGATACTTTGTAACAGTGTTCTCTAAGGAAGAGGAATCTGACAAAAGATCAGTAGAAGCAGAGAAGGTAGAGGCAATGGATAGGGGAAAAAAATTGAGGGGGAGGTACTAAAAAGGTTGGCTATGCTTCAGGTAGATAAAAGTCACCTGGTCCAAATGGCTTGCATCCCAGGTTGCTAAAGGAAGTGGGGATGGAGATAGCCAAAGGGTTTGCCATAATCTTCCAATCTTCCCTGGATACAGGGGAGGTTTGGAGAGTGGCAAATATCCAAGAAAGGGTGTAAAGGACCGTCTTAGCAACAACAGGCTCATTAGTTTATCAGTGGTGGGTAAGGTTTGAGAAACAATAATCAGGGAAAATATCAATAGACACTTAAAGAGATTTGAGTTAATTAAGGTTAGCCAGTATGGATTTGTAATAGGCAGAACATGCATTACTAATCTAATTGACTTTTTTGATGAATTAATAGAAGTTTGAATGTAGTGGATATTGTTTGTATGGATTTTAAGAAAGCATTTGATGACTACCCTTTTATGTGATACTTTAAAATTAAGGCTCATGGAATAGGAGGGTCAGTGTCCAATTGGGTAAAAATTGGCTTAAGGACAGAAAACAGCAAGTTGTAGTAAATGGTTGTTTTTAAGACTGGAGGATGACACACAGTGGTATTTGGATCTTGGAATGCAGAAAAGAATCTCAAACTTTGATGACACCAAACTTGGAGGTACGGCAAACAATGAGGATGATATGAATTACTTGCAACAGGTCATAGATAGGTGTGTGGAGGGGGCAGACAGGTGGCAGATGAATTTAATACTGACAAGTGCGAGGTGATGCATTTTGGCAGAAGGAATGGGGAGAGGCAATACATACTTAATGGCACAATTCTAATGAGTGTGCAGGAACACAGGGACCTAGGGGTGCATGTGCATCGATCTTTGAAGGTGGCAGGACATATTGAGCAAGTGGTTAGCAATATGGGATCTTGGGTTTCATAAATAGAGGCATTGAGTAAAAAAGCAGGGAAGTTATGTTGAACATTTGTAAAGCTTTGATTAGTCCCCAACTAGAGTATTGCATCCAGTTCTGGTCACCACACTTTAGAAAGGATGCAAGGGTCATGGAGAGTGTACAGAGGAGATTTACCAAAATGGTTCCAGGGATAGAGGATAGTTACGAGGCTAGGTTGGAAAAGCTGGGTTTGTTCTGCTTAGAACAAAAGGAAATTGAGGGGAGATAAAGTGTTCAAGATTATACAGGCTTAGATAAGTTAGACAAGGAAACACTGTTCCCCTTAGCTAATGGTACAAGGACTAGGGGACACAGATTGAAAGTTTTGGGCAAAAGATGCAGGGGACTATGAAGAAGAACTTTAATGCATTGGGTGGTAATGACCTGGAACTCGCTGCGCACAAGGGTGGAGGAAGTGGAGACAATCACTGACTTCAAGAGGAGGTTGGATGGCCACTTGAGAGAAATAGACTTGCAGGGCTATGGGGAAAAGAAAAGAGCTGGGGAATGGGACTGACTGAAGAGCTTCATGGAGAGTTAGTATGGACTATGGGCCGAATGGCCTCCTTCCATGCTATAAATGGCTATGTATATATAACTGAACACCCTGCCAACAGGAATCTATCCTTTAAAAACAGCATAACCAAAGAAAAATGGCAGTTTAAAAAAATGTTTTAAGGCAATATTCTACTTAGACAATGGCCTGGGTGCTTGACATTTCAAACAAAATCACAGATCAGA
Organism: Heterodontus francisci; assembly: GCF_036365525.1. Lineage (NCBI taxonomy): Eukaryota > Metazoa > Chordata > Chondrichthyes > Heterodontiformes > Heterodontidae > Heterodontus > Heterodontus francisci. Next base: position 58,304,822 of record NC_090375.1, on the reverse strand, counting down.
AGCACTTGCGATGGACGATGGAGGGCCCTGACTCATCATACTCTTGCTTGGTGATCCACATTTGCTGGAAGGTGGAGAGAGAAGCCAAGATGGAGCCACCGATCCACACTGAATATTTCCTTTCAGGTGGAGCAATGATTTTAATCTTCATTGTGCTGGGAGCCAAGGCTGTAATTTCCTTCTGCATTCGATCAGCAATACCTGGGTACATGGTGGATCCACCAGACAGGACAGTATTGGCATACAGATCCTTCCTGATGTCTATGTCACATTTCATGATGCTGTTGAAGGTGGTCTCATGGATCCCAGTTGTTTCCATTCCTAGGAAAGAAGGTTGGAAGAGAGCCTCTGGGCATCTGAAACGCTCATTGCCAATGGTGATGACTTGACCATCAGGTAGCTCATAGCTTTTCTCTAGGGATGAAGAGGAGGCAGCCATGACCATCTCAGTCTCAAAATCAAGAGCCACATAGCACAGCTTCTCCTTGACATCACGTACAATCTCCCTCTCAGCTGTGGTAGTGAACGAGTACCCACGTTCTGTCATTATCTTCATCAGGTAATCAGTAAGGTCCCTGCCAGCCAGATCTAGCCGCAGAATGGCATGGGGCAAGGCATACCCCTCATAGATGGGCACGGTGTGGGTAACACCATCACCAGAGTCCATTACAATACCTGTAGTGCGGCCAGAGGCATACAAGGACAGCACAGCTTGAATGGAGACATACATAGCTGGTGTGTTAAAAGTCTCAAACATTATCTGGGTCATCTTCTCCCGGTTGGCTTTGGGGTTGAGAGGTGCCTCTGTGAGGAGAACAGGATGTTCCTCTGGTGCAACTCGCAGCTCATTGTAGAAGGTGTGATGCCAGATCTTCTCCATGTCATCCCAGTTGGTCACAATTCCATGTTCAATTGGGTACTTCAGGGTTAGAATCCCCCTCTTGCTCTGGGCTTCATCACCGACATAACTGTCTTTCTGACCCATTCCCACCATGACACCCTGGAATTAGGAAAAAAAGGTCAATGAGTAAAGCTGGAATTTTAAATATTAAATGAAATCAGAGTACAAAACTAAAAGCTCTGTATCTGAATGCACGTAGCATTCATAACAAAGTAGACGAACTGATTGCGCAAATTGAAGTAAATAAATATGATCTGATAGCCATTATGGAGACATGGTTGCAGGATGACAAGGATTGGGTCCTGAATATTGAGGTGTATATGACATTCAAGAAGAATAGGAAGCAAGGTAAAGGTGGAGGGGTAGCACTGTTAATCAAGGAGGGCATTGCGGCAATAGTTAGAGATGACCTTGGTTCAGGAGATCAGGATGTAGAATCGGTTTGGTTGGAGATGAGGAACAGTAGGGGAAAGAAATCATTAGTGGGAGGAACTCCCTCACTTCCATTCTCCTGCCTTCTCCCCATAACCCTGCACATTCTTCCTTTTCATATAACTGTCTAATTGTCTTTTGAATACTTCAATTGAACCTGCCTCCACCACATTCTCAGGCAACACATTCCAGACCTTAAGCACTCACTGCGTGAAATTTTTTTTCCTCATGTCACTTTTGGTTCTCTTATCAAATACTTTACATCTATAGGTAAGAAAGTATGTTGTGAAGAGGAAGTAAGGAGGTTGCAGACCAATATAGATAGGTTGAGTGAGTGGGCAAAAGTCTGGCAGATGGAGTATAATGTGGGGAAAATGTGAAGGTGTTCACTTTGGCAGGAGGAATAAAAAATCAGAGTATTTCTTAAATGGGGAACGACTGGAAAATTCCGAGGTGCAGAGGGATTTAGGTGTTCTAGTGCATGAGGCACAAAAGGTTAGTATGGAGGTACAGTAAATAATAAAGAAGGCGAATAGAATGCTATCCTTTATTACGAGAGGAATTGAAAATAAAAGTAAGGATGTTATGCTTCAGTTCTACAGGGCATTGGTGAGACCACATCTTGAATACTGTGTGCAGTTTTGGTCTCCTTATTTAAGGAAGGATGTTAATGTGTTGGAGGCGGTTCAGAGGAGGTTTACTAGATTTATACCTGGAATGATCGGATTGTCTTATGAGGAAAGGTTGGACAGACTGGGCTTGTTTTCACTGGAGTTTAGAAGAGTGAGGGGAGACTTGATTGAAGTATATAAGATCCTGAACAGTCTTGACAAGGTGGATGTGGAAAGGATGTTTCCTCTTGTGGGGGAGTTCAGAACTAGGGGGCACTGTTTTAAAATTAGAGGTCACCCTTTTAGGACAGAGACAAGGTGAAATTATTTCTCTGAGGGTTGTGCGACTTTGGAATTCTCTGCCTCAGAAGGTGGTGGAGGCGGGGTCATTGAATATTTTTAAGGTGGAGGTTGATAGATTCTTGTTAGGCAAGGGAATCAAAGATTATCGGGGGTAGATGGGAGTGTGAATTTTGAGACAAAAACAGATCAGCCATGATCTTATGAAATGGTGGAGCAGGCTCGATGGACTCAATGGCCTACTTCTGCTCCTAATTCGTATGGTTGTATGGAGTATGATGTTGATTGGGAAGTAGCGAAGAGATACAGAAAGGTCCCACCAATAAAAAAAGTGACCAGTAACCCTGAAGCTCTCTGCCAATGTCTTTTTTTCTAAGGGAAAAATGCTGATCTGGCTTACATAACTAGTCCAAGACTAACTTGTCTGGTTCTCAATTTATTTATTTATTTAGAGATACAGCGCTGAAACAGGCCCTTCGGCCCACCGAGTCTGTGCCGACCATCAAACACCCATTTATACTAATCCTACACTAATTCCATATTCCTACCACATCCCCACCTGTTCCTATATTCCCCTACCACCTACCTATACTAGGGGCAATTTATAATGGCCAATTAACCTATCAACCTGCAAGTCTTTGGCATGTGGGAGGAAACCGGGGCACCCAGAGAAAACCCACGCAGACACAGGGAGAACTTGCAAACTCCACACAGGCAGTACCCAGAATTGAACCCGGGTTGCTGGAACTGTGAGGCTGCGGTGCTAACCACTGCGCCACTGTGCCGCCCTGAAGTGGCCGAGCAATCAATTCAATTGGATGAAATTTATAATTAGTTTCAGGTATTGGTTGAGGGATATGTATTAGTCAGGACACCAGGAAAACTCCCCTGCTCTTTGAAGAGTGCCAGGGGGTCGTACATCCACCCAAAATTGCACATGGGGCCTCAGTTTGTCTCATTCAAAGAATGACACCTTTGACAGTGCAGCACTCCACTAAGTGTCAGTCTAAATTACATGCTCAAATCTCTGGAGAGGGGCTTGAACTCACTACTGACACAAACAAGAATTCAACCACTCAAGCCAAGAAAACTGCTCCCCTCCCCCGGGTTTGAATGTTTTGACATAGAAGCCTTAATCATTGAACTGGGATAAAATAAGCTACTCCCAATGGCATGGAAGGCAAGGAATAAAAAAGTGGCAATGCCACTGGGGGCTCTTTGTCACAAGGGAGAGGTGCTGTGTCCTTTTGAAGGGATGTGACAGAAAGGTAGGCTGCACTCAACTAAAGAGCATGAGCTCAGTGTTAAAATTTTCCTCATACACTTATTTACAATTGATTCTCAGGATGTGGGCATTGCAGGCAGAAGCTGGCATTAGTTGCTTATCCCTAGTTAAGCAAGAAGAGCTGGTGGTCTTTCTTAATACAACTGAATTCCTTCCTCGGCACTTCCGAGACCCAATTAAGAACCAACCATGTCAGTGTGGGGCCAGAGTGCTATAGCCCAGATTAGCATTTTCGTCCCTAGAAACAAGGACATTTGGTTCACCAATTGGCAGAGAGCTTCAGGGTCACTTTTACTGATACCAGATTGTTAACCTGAATGATGGGATTTGAACTCATTGCCTGGATTCTTAACCCAGGCATCGGAATCACTAGTCTAGTAACAGCTACCACACGACCCTGTTCCTTCTCTGGAGGCTAGTTTGTAAAATTTCCTTTCAGCTCTAGAGAACAGGCAGAAACAGGTTAACTGTGCATTCCATCATTTATCAGACTGAATGCTTTCAAGCACATAGGAAGAGAGAACATAATAGAATTAAAACTGAGTGGGTGCTAAGAATATTTATTTCTCAATAAAATTGATGTATTAATTTGTAGACAGGGAGTGATGTTCACAATTAGAGTCTCTTGGGCAATTCTGTCCAGCCAATAGAAATTTTGACTCTTTATATCCCTCCCAAAAAAAAATAAAGGAAAACACATTTTTGTTTTATAGCACAGGGTTTCTTTTGTAACCACTGTAATTCAAAGTCACTTGTTAAAATAACAAACAGCAACATTCTATGGATGCAGGTTTTTAAAATGGCTGACTTTCTATCAAAAGTAGTTACTTGCAAACCGTATCAGAATAGAATTTTTGGCTTCTTTTCTTCCTTCACCACGCTCTCCTCAAAAGAGATGATGTCCCTTTACAAATCTCTCTTGCTCCTGTAATGTGGAGCTAATCATGGGTTAATCATAGACAACAGGATACAGCTTAGTGATCAGTTTCATCACAACCCAATTGCAGTCCACACAGCCCGATTTACCATTTCGCTCCCCTCCTTCTCACCCACCAAGAACAGGATGCAGTGTCATTGGCAAGGCCAACATTTATTGCCCATCCTCAGTCGCCTTGATTCTAGATATGTGACTTGATAGGCCAGTTCAGAGAGCAGTTAAGAGTTACCCACATTGAGTGAGAAACTGGAGTTCAACATTGGCTACATTGGGTAAAGATAGATTTTTTTCCTCAAGGAAATTATTTGCTGCAAAAACCCAACCGGTTTTCTAAACAGCTTTTAGTTTAAGTTTGAAAAAAAAATTCCGATTCTTTACCATGGTGGGATTTGAACTCATTTTCTAGAGTCCAGGCATCTGGATTGTTAAACTAGCAACTTAACCCATATCCTTCACACATCATAGAAAGGAGAGGGAGATCAGTCATGCCCAGAAGTCTTTTGACCTTCAACTCACATCCCTGTAGTATAACCCAAAATTTAAAGATCTCCCTTAACATTTTACTTTGAACAGTTTAATTAAAGTGAATGTTTTTACCTGGTGTCGAGGCCTCCCCACGATGGAGGGAAACACAGCTCGAGGAGCATCATCCCCTGCAAACCCAGCCTTACACATCCCAGATCCATTATCCACAACCAGAGCTGCAATCTCATCATCCCCCATGGCTCAGAACCTGCTAGAAATCACTGCAGAGAGAAAAAGAAAATCACAACACTTCATGAACCGAAAAAGCAAACCATATTCTTGCAGTAAGTTCATCAGCAAATTTTACCTTCAAGGATAAACCTAGCACAACCCCTCTTATATTACAACATTCAGTGATTAAGATTATTCATATGTTCCTTACCTCGTTCACTGTTCTTTATACTGCACCAGGTTCAGCTCATCCATATCACATGAGGTAGGCATAGGGGTGGAGCTAAAAAAACCTCTACTAAATACAATTACATTTATTATTAAACCTTGTATTTTAATTTTAAAAAAAGACCCTGCTTTTTTCTTTGCCCTCTGACTTTAATATAAATTTATCAATTTTTTTCTCTAAATATGATGTTTGGTTTAACCTCTTAATTGCCTCAATTTCATCTGCTTGGAACATTTTGAAAGGAAGACTTAGGCTTGTACAGCTCATCCACACTTCACAAACATTGATTCCTTTGACCTGGCTGGATATTATGTAGTTCAAGTGGCAGCCATTGTGCGCACAACAAGATGAAGTGAAGAGTAGGTTAATCTGTTTTTATTTTGAATGGATAATGCTGACCAGGACACTGATTCAATGATATTAAAGTTGTTGACTAATCATAGCAATCAATCTGCTTTCAATGAATCTACAATGGACCCAGAAATAACACAAGGAAAACCCGAGTGGTGGAGAGTTTTGGGAACCATAGGTCCGAAGTCATGTGTTCCTCCCAAGCTACACTTACAAAATGCCATATCCAAATTACTCATATGCTGTATCCCAAAATGATTTTTTCCAAAAGAAATCTAATTTGTATTTGGATAAATCAATGCTATCTACTGCCACTGTCTCCTTAGGGAGTCTGTTCTATAGATTGACTACTCACTCACTGAAATATTATTTCTGCGGGTTAGTTTTGAATTTACCCCTGTTCAAGTGCAGGTCGTGTTCTCTGGTTCTACTATTCCAGACAAGGTGAAATAGCTTATTGTGGTCCACATTATTTAGACTTCAAGACAGCACTTTTGTGACTGGGATAGGCAGATGGTTTAATCTTTCATCCAAAGGATGACACCTCTGACAATGTAATACTCCCTCTGGACTACATTGGCTGTTGGACTAATCTATGTGCCAAAGTCTTGAGTGGGGCTTGGAGCCACAGACCTCTGACGCAGATGCAAGGGTACTACCAAATGAGAAAAATGGGTACATTTTGATTTATTTGAGGACCCCCCCACCCTCCATGTCATGTCATAAACCAATCGTCATTGATCTCATCGTTGCCTTGTTAATGTCAGCCATTAGGTTTCGGGACAAAATTGGCCAACATGTAAGGAGGTAAATCCAACACGTTTCCATTGCTGGTTCTTAAGAGCTGCTTTAAAGTTACTTAGTTGGTGTTTAAAGAGTCAAAGATGGAGACTGTTAGGCTGCAGCCTGCACTATCCTTCGCCCCTGCAACAGCAAATCTTCTCTGTCAAGAACAGCACAACCTTTTCTAACCACCCACTTCCTCTTTCTGAAAATACAAGGGGAGATATTTAATTGTAAATAGCCTTATCGCTTTTTGTGAAATTCTCCTTGTTTCCATTCTAGGGAGATTGGAAACAGCTAATAGTCCTTACCTCTATTGAGAGTGTACTCCCCAGTAGAGCTTATATAGCATCTAGTTAACACCTTATGATCTCTCTAACAAACTATTACTACTATTTAAAACTAGAACAGATGCCTTTGCAACATCTTTTTTGGCTGACAGCATGAATGTCACTAATCCTGTTTTTGTAAAGGGTAATGTTGAGTTTGCCAGGCACAAACCCAGACTTGCTCTCTTCTCCTGGAGGCAGGGATCTTGGGAATTGAATGGATTCCCTGTATGCAGAGGGAAACACTTCTTTTTATTAGTTATAAAACCATTGGAGAAGGGAACAAAGGCTGTTTCACTAGGTGGGAATATGGAGTAAATAAAGTTAAGGTACATATCAGACATGATCTGATTCAATGGTAGAACAGGCAGTTGAGCCTGAGAGTCCCTTGTGGAGTCTCACTTAGGTTCAGAGCTGTACTTTGGGCATAGCAGGAATGAGTGACTCAATACCAAATAATGTGTTAAATTTTTATTAAACAATTTTTATTAAGTAATTATTAAACAATTATTAACGATAAAAATATGAAGGAAAGATAACTTTATTAAAAAGAAAGGAAGGAAAAGAATATAGAAAGACAACAATCTTATAGCACAACTGCTATAACCCCAAGTTAGTCTCTTCACAACAGCTCCCTAAAATTGTATAGTTCCGACAGCACAACTGCTATAACCCCAAGTTAGTCTGTTCAAGACAACTCCCTAAAATGGTACCATTCCCCCTTAGTGCATGCATCACCAAGTCTCCAGAGAACCTTGCACGGGTGTGGACCCTCCAGTCAGTCACTCTGTCACCATCACTTCATCCCTAGTCTTCAGTGGTTGACTAGTCCACTCCGGCTGCAGCCCCGAACGTTGAATGCTGTGTCCCTTTAAGTCCAATTTCTGGCTCCATTTCAGCTTTCCGAGGCCTCCATCAGACTTTCTCAAAACAAGAATCTGACAACCATGAGTCCTTAATGAATTCTTCTCACAGGCACTACGAAGCTGCCCAGGCTGTTTACACATCCTTTGATGGAGTCTCTCACCTGCCATCAATTAGGTTATATTGTCTATCAATTAAACTCAATCTGCTGACTAGCCTATGTGCGAGGCTATCCATTGTCCTGGCTTGTAGTTCAAGGGACATTGACTACCGTGTTATGCTAGGCCCCCACCTGCCGAAAATGAGGCACATTACTTTTGTCATGAACATTTGATTTTAAACTGGAAAAGACATTTGCATATTAACAGACAGTGTTTGGAAGGACAAAGCAGCCATTCCCTGACACATTCAACCCACAATGGACTTTTGATCACCAGACTTTGAAGGTGGGGGAGCTCGCATTCCAGGTTGACTGCTAAGATGGCCGAATACACAAACGGACATGGTCAAACCAGCTAGTCACATGTCTAACCTGCTGGGCAACCTGCGTTTTTTGCATTTGTACAAACAGTTTGGGCAGAAAGCAAAATGCTCCTGGACTGAGAAGATCTCTCCTGGCTGGCTCGCCACAGCCTCTCCTGTCTGCCTGCTCCCATCTCTTTCTCACAAAACTCCAAATCCACTGAAGACACATGAACCTCAAGAGAGAAAAGTCTCTTACAGCATACAAGGTTTAAGAAGAATACTGGGCTCCAACAAAAAGCAAGATCTACCTACAATAAAGGACACTACAGTGAGCTCGAAGAACCATAACAACAAAAAACCTTCTCAAATATTGCCTCAAACATTTCCACTTTATTTCTTCTGTTTTCTTTCTGTCTCTATCTGCATGTGTGTATCGCATGTGCATGCTCGTGTGGGCGTGTCGTGTATCCGTAGGCGTTAACCGAATGAGAGTTTAAGTTTAAGTTTAAATAAATTTCAACTTTTCTTCTTTAAACCTAAGAAAGCCTGCTTGTGCTGGTTTAGTTTAGTTTAGTTTAGTTTCTTTGCCTTATTATTGGAAAGTGGTGAACAAGGATTCACCAAGAAGGAGCTAAAACACGGTGGGTTCAAAATTAAACCCTGTAACAGTAAGACCAGGTGAAGGCTGAGAGGGACCCTGAGACCTCTTTCTCATCTGCCGTAACAACCGTAAGAACTGACTTCTGTTTAGACAATGGGAAATGACCATTATTTTTAAGAAGAGAAAAACAGTAGTTTAGATAAAAAAGCTGCGACATAGCCTGCTTTGACCAGCATGAAAATAAAAGGAAGGAGTTCTTGGGAAAAACAAGTTCACAGTTAATGATATTACTACTGATTGCCATTGATTACATAATTAATTAATTACTCGACTTAATCAGAGCACAATCACACTTAGTTTTAAGTCAATGTCTACAAAGTAACCTTTAAACATTCAGTGCAGGTTTAATACAGTTTAAAAAAAAAAATCAAAAGCAAAGCGAAAGCAAAATGCAAAAACATAAAAGTACAGAAAGCAGTGGCTGCAGGCCTGAGGCCTACAGGCTAAATGGTCAACTCCTGTTCCTACGTTGCTATTCTTCTCATTGTTCGGATGCTAATTTTCAACGATGTAAATTTAAAGAATTCTACAAATCCCTACATTTCCCAGAAACCCATAACCAGGGTACTGGAATTGTGAAAGTTGGTATGTAAGTGTGAAGGGACAGAGGTTATGTGCCCCTTTAAGTCCAATTTAAAGCTGAGCATTTGGGAAGCTTTTTGATTGGTGGTTGCCACCTGTTACCAACCTCAGGCATGTTCAGCTAGCCCATGGATGGGTTTTATGCTTGGGCCTTGCAGATTTGTTGGTTGAACCGCTAGGGACAAGGTCAGGGGGTTGGGGAGGCTGTAGAATGCCCTAACAGAGATAGTGATTGAAACAGATACCTTGTAAATTTTTAAGAATAGGTGAGATTGATGACTGAAGGAAAAGGGTATAAAGGAATATAGGAACAGAGTGGCAACATGCTGCTTGTGGAGGATAAACAACAACTCTTGTTGTTGCATTAGAAGGTTGCGGATTTAAGTCTCACTCTATGGACTTGAGCACATAATCTATGCTGATACTCCAGTACAGTGCTGAGAGAATGCCGCATTGTTGGAGATGCTGTCTTTCAGTTGGATGTAAAAGATCCCAGGGCACTATTTGAAGAAAAGTAAGGGATTTCTGCTTGGTGGCCTGGCCAATATTAATCCCTCAACTAACATCATTAAAACAGATTATCTTGTTATGTGCAAATTGGCTGTCATGTCTCCCTACATCACAGCAGTGACCATATTTCAAAGGTTCATTGGCTTGGAACGTCCCAAGGCTGTGAAAGGTGCTATATGAAGGCTTCTTTCTTTTCTTCAGCACTGAATGAATGGCCCAAATATCTTGTTTCTAGTTTCTAGCTTTTAGGTGATTTTATGTAAGCTACCAGTGTAAAATTGTCTTCATTTCATCATTTGGCTTCCTATCCGTCTATTTTTCTTGACTTTGTGACTGTCTGTTCAATTTTTTTTGTGCTTGCAACCTAACTGCCTCAGGCTCCCTGCTGTCTCCAAACATCATCTGGTTCATAGGATTTCTGGAGCATTGACATCATAATGGCATATGGGAGCAGTGGGAGATCAGGGAGTTGATTTTATTTAGTTTTCCTGTTGTTTTTTTTTTTGCTCAACATCCATTTTGAAGTAACTCTGTTGCTTCAAGCAAATTGAATATAGTTTATTTTATTAACTGAAATTTGGGCATTTGGCTCACACATCACTCATATATACATACCTTTTTAGAAGTCAAAATGACACATTTGACAAAAAAGCATCATATTTATATAGCTTAATATGGTTATAGTTCAGGCTTTTTCTCACATTATTAGTTTTCTGCAACACCTCCTATAAGCAGAATGAGTCTCTTGTGAATCAAAAGGATTCAAGGAGAGGGTGCAGATGAGATTTACCAGAACAATACCAGGGATGAGGGGCTTCAGTTATATGGAATGATAGGAGAAGCTGGGTTTGTTCTCCTCAGAGCAGAGAGAGTTGAAGGAGATTTAATAGGTATTCAAAGTTGTGAGGGGACAACTATTTCCACTGGCAGGTGAGTCAGTAACCACAGGACACAGATTTAAGATAACCAGCAAAATAACCATGGTTTGACATGGCAGAGACATTAATCAAATACCTTGTACCTGTCTTCATGGTAGAAGGCACAAAGAACATTTTGGTAAAAGTGGGAACCAAGGGGCTAGTGAAAATGAAAAAATTAAGGATATTAGTATTAGTAAAGAAATAGTACTGGAGAAATTGATGGGACTAAAAGTCAACGATTCAGTGGACATGATGGCCTACACTCCAGGGTTTTTTAAAAAACGTGGCTATAGAGATAGTGGGTGCATTGGTTTTGATCCTTAGGTTCTAGAACAATCCCCACAGATTGGAAGGTAGCAAATATTGGAGGGCAGCACAGTGGCGCAGTGGTTAGCACCACAGCCTCACAGCTCCAGTGATCCGGGTTCAATTCTGGGTACTGCCTGTGTGGAGTTTGCAAGTTCTCCCTGTGAGTGTGTGGGTTTTCGCCGGGTGCCCCGGTTTTCTCCCACAGCCAAAGACTTGCAGGTTGATAGGTAAATTGGCCATTGTAAATTGCCCCCAGTATAGGTAGGTGGTAGGGGAATTGAGGGAAGGTGGGGATGTGGTAGGAATAAATGTAGGATTAGTATAAATGGGTGGTTGATGATCGGCACAGACTCGGTGGGCCGAAGGGCCTGTTTCAGTGCTGTATCTCTAAATAAAAATAAAAACATAACCCCACTATTCAAGAAAGGAGGGAAAGACAAAATGGAATTATAGACAAGTTAGTCTGACATCAGTGGTAGGGAAAATATTAGAACCTATTATTAGGGATATGATAGCAGGACACTTAGGGTAAGGAACTTTAAAAGTAATTAATATCAGCAGAGAAAGAATAATAGAAAAACCTAAGGGACTAAAAGCCGACAAATCTCCAAGGACCTGATGGCCTGCATCTAGGGTTCGAAAAGAGGTAGCTGCAAAGATAGTGGATGCACTGGTTATGATTTTCCAAATTTCCCTAGATTCTAGAAGGCTCCCAGCAGACTGGAAGCTAGAAAATACAACCCCACTATTCAAGGAAGGAGGAAGAGAGAAAACAGGGAACTACAGGCCAGTTAGCTTAACATCAATGTTAGGGAAAATGCTGGAATCTGTTACAATGGACAGGGAACTTAGAAAATCATAGTATGATTGGGAAGAGTCAACATGGATTTATGGAAGGGAAATCTTTTTGACAAATCTGTTAAGAGTGTTTTGAGATTCAAATAAGGGGGAAACCAATGGATGTGTATCTTGATTTTCAAAAAGCATTTGATACGGCGCCGCACAAAAGGTTATTACATAAAAGTAGAGCTCATGGGATTGGGGTACTACATTAACATGGATTGAAGATTGGTTAAGGACAGAAAATAGAGTAGGAATAAATGTGATATTTTTATGTTGCCAGGCTATACTATTGGGGTACTGTAAGGATCAGTGCTTGGACTTCAGCTATTTACAATCTATATTAGATTAGATGAGGGGATCGAGTGTAATGTATCCCAGTTTACTGATGGTACAAATTTAGGTAGGAAAGTAAGCTGTGAGGAGTAATCAAAGAGGCTGCAAAAGGATATAGACAGGTTAAGTGAGTGGCAAGAATGTGGCAGACAGAATATAATGTGGAAAAATGTGGGGTTATCCACTTTGGTAGGAAAAATAGAAAAGAAATTTTTTTTTAACTGATGAGAGATTGGGAAATGTTGGTATTCAGACAGATCAGGATGTTTTTATACACGAATCATAGAAAGTTACCATGCAGGAAGTGCAGCAAACAATTAGATAAGCAAATGGTATGTTAGCCTTTATTACAAAGAGATTGGAGTATAAGAATAAAGAAGTCTTACTGAAATTATATATGGCCTCGGTGAGACCACACCTGGTGCACTGTGTACAGTTTTGGTTTCTTTACCTATGGAAGAATATATTTGCCTTAGAGAGAATGCAAAAAAAGTTCATGAGACTAATTGCAGGGATGAGGGAATTGTCCTACGCGCAGACATTGAGTAAACTGGGCCTATATTCCCTACAGTTTTGAAGAATGAGTGGTGATTGTAGTATAAGGGTCTGAAAAATCTTGAGTGTGAAGAATACCTCCTACCATGATGATGTAAGAGATCACATGTGAGAGACTTGATGCAGTGTGGCTTTGGTGGAGTCACACAGACTAGTGTGAAGCTGTATGTAAGTCTCATACAATAAATACCAATGTTCTAACTGCCCGAGACTGAAGTATCTCTATCAGCTAGACTAATTAAGATGGCAGGGTACCAAACAAACGTACAATATGATGATCAGCGGTGAGATCGAGACCAATGGGGTTCTTACCAGGCTAAACCCCAGAAGATGAATTTGAAAGAAGTTAAACCTGAAAAAAGAGCCAAAACTGCAGGACTTGAGAAGAGGCTGTAGAAAAGCTCCAGGGCTCAAGACACAGGAAGTTGGAGAATCGGCGGTAGAAATCCAGTCCGGCGATCGCAGGCTTGAGCCGGCGAACCAAGCAAAGTTCAAAGATCTGGTGAGCAACCCTGAAAGAGGGTAAAAAATCCATCCATAATGGTACTAGGAAGGCATCACCGGGAAAGTCCATAGTGAGGGCTGATCCGAGGTCTGGAGCAGGAAAAAAATAGCAAGGAAGGAGGATGCAAATACTTGATTCTCTAGAGAGTTAAAGGTGTATAGCAGTAATGCTATAAACCAGAGTTTAATATAAGGAGAGAAGTAATCCTTAGTCTAGTGTCGAGATCTTGGAGGCTGAAATGGCCATAGCAGGAATCAAGGTGGAGATGAAAAAGCACAGGAAACTACCGATACTGGAGGGAAGAACACCAAAGTGAAAGTAAAACTAATTGAAGCATTGGAGCTTAAATTCTCAATTTCAGAGAGATTTGGACACATGGAAGGTTCAAATCAAACCCAAAATTGGTCACTCTGCGAAAAGGTTTCTCAGGTACAGTGGTGTATCACAGGGATCGATGCTGGGACCCTTGCTGTTTGTAGTATACATTAATGATTTAGATGTGAATATAGGAGGTATGATCAATTAGTTCATAGATGACACGAAAATTGGTGGTGTCTTAAAAAAGGGGTGTGGAAGCAAATTCACCAGTAAACCCTGCCAATGATGTGGCACCAAAAACACCCACAGACGCGAACAGTGTCTGGCAAACAAAGCAGAATGCTTCTACTTTAAGAAAATAGGGCATTTCGGTAAAATGTGACAAACAAAAATATCTATTACCATAGGTGCAAAAGAAAAATCATTCAAGAATAGAGTGGTTAACGAAGTCAAACAACATTCTTCAGAAGAGCAACCAATACACTTTCTTGGTGAGATCAATGATCCTAATCAGACATTTCAGTCTGCAGATATATATGTCAAAGAACATATCACTATTTTTAAGTTCAACATTGGAGCGAGTGTAATGGTCTTATCAGATGAAGAGCCATGGTTATCAACACATTTTCTGCAATCAACAGAAACCCAATTACATGGCCCAGGAGGGGTTGAACTCGAAGTAAAGGGGAAGCTACAGACAACACTACAAAAGAAGCAAATATTATAAACATTGTATGTTCTAAGGAATCAGGAATTCTCCCACTTAAGTAGAAGAGCTTGTATTGAACTTCATCTTATAAAGAAAATAGAAGTAGTTAAGTAACAAGAATCTGGGAGTCACTTCCAAGATGAATTCCCAAAATTATGTACTGGTTTAGGCAGACTGAAGATCGAATATGGTATTACATGGCGGAAAGACGCTAAACCAGTATGTCTTTTCACACCCAGGAAGATTCCACACCCACTAAAGAAGCAAGTCCAACATCAATTAGAAGTCATGACCAGGATGGGAGTCATTTCTCCTGTTACTGAACCTAACGGTGACCTACGTATTTGTGTAGCCTTAACTTAATAAGGCTGTGGCATGAGAAGTCCATCCGATGTCCTCAGTGGACAAAAACTTAGCAAAGTTATCCAAAATTTCCATGTTCATGAAGCTTGACATGAATGGTGGCTTTTAGCAAGTTCCATTAGATAACAAGTCAAGGTTATTGACAACCTTCATTACTCCCTTTGGAAGATTTTGTTTTAACCATCTACCATTTGATATCACATCAGCACTGGAAGTATTTCAGAGAACTATGTTGAATATTTTATAGGGCCTTGAAGGTGTAATATACCATATGGATGACATCTTAGTTCATGGATAGTCCATTGGAGAACATAATCTGAGAGTTACAGTGGTTTTGAATTGTCTGTAGGATGAAGATCCAACAGGAAATGAGAAGTGTGAGTTTTCAAAAGTATCCATTCATTTTTTAGGACACATTGTTAGCAGTAGTGGCATAATGGCAGACCCGCAAGAGATGAGAGCCATTAATGAATTTCTACTTCCTATTTCGGTCCAACAAATTCATCAGGCGTAGATGCAAGATGAAGAATGCATCTATATCCACCACTATTGCAAGCAAGGTTGGCCACAACAGAGTCCTAGTGGTAAGAGGATGAAAATCTTCTTCGAACACAGAAGACACTTTACCATAGTGGATGATTTGCTGGTATATGACAAGAGATTGGTGATTCCAGAGTCACTCTAGGTACAGATCTTGGAGAAGATACACCAGTTATACAGGCATAAGTAAATATAGAACACAGGCTCAGGCATCTGTGTGGTGGCCAAGAATATCAAAGGATATTGAGGAAATGATTTCAAATTGCCACATATGTGCAATTCACAAACAGGATCAGGGAGAACCTCTTATTTTGACCCAATTCCAAACCAGACCATGGGAATGTTTGGCAATGGATCTATTCATCTTTGATGGAAAATCCTATCTAATTGTAGTAGATTACTTGTCAAAATGGATTGAGGTTAAATGTATGTACACAACAACAACTGAAGAAGTCATTCGAGTGTTACAAGAAATCTTCACAGGTCTACCTGATCCAGGGAGTGTCCAATAATGGACCATAATTTGCAAATAATTACTTCAAAAATTTTGCAGAAATCAGTGGATTTGTGCATATAACAAGTTCCCTAGGTATACACAATCTAATGAATAAGCTGACTGAGCAGTCAGAACCTTTAAAGCACTGTTAAAGAAGAATCAAGAATTCCAATCAGCAATTCTGAACTACAAAACTACTCCATTGTTATGCGGATTAACACCATTGGAAATGTTAATGGGAAGAAAACTTAGGACACAACTTCCAATTTTACCTAAGAAGTTACTTCCAGGGATACAAATCCAGGATTATCAGAGAGTTCCAGACAGAGAAAAGTCTTACTGGAAGAAACAAAGCCATAATTAGAACAGGAAATACCGTACTAGGAACCTACCAAAGTTGTCAGAAGGGCACAAGGTATGGGGACGAGACCAAAACAGGAAGGAGTAATTCTCCAGAGACAGGAGAATCAACAGTAATCTTATCTACTCTGAACTTCAGAAGGCACTATACGAAGAAATAGAAGGAATCTTATTCCTTCACATCAAAAAAGTCAATTGGTCATACATTTGGATGAATGAGTTGTTGAACCAGAAATTCAGAAAGCTCAGGATACTGCAAACCTCAATGAAGGTTGTCCAAGTCAAGAAACAAGAGCACAGAGAAAGACTACCAATCTTCCACATCTGATGACAACAAGATCAGGGAGAGTTGTGAAGCCTCTTGACAGATGAATCTATGATATAGGGTAGTAAAGTAAAAAGTGAATGTATGTAAATATATATTTGGATAAAGACTTCGGGGGAGATGTAGTATAAGAGTCTGAAAGGGTTAATCTTGGGAGAGTGTAAAGAATACCTGTTACCATGATGATGTAATTGGCCTTTATAGCCACTCCAGGCGCTGCTTCACAAACCACTGACCACCTCCAGGCGCGTATCCATTGTCTCTCGAGATAAGGAGGCCCAAAAGAAGATGATGTAAGAGATCACATGTGAGAGAGACTTGAAGCTAGATGCAGCATGGCTTTGATGGAGTCACACAGACTAGTGTGAAGATGTATATGGTTCTAATATAATAAATACCGATGTTCTAACTACCCCAGACTGAAGTATCTCTATCAGCTAGACTAATTAAGATGGCAGTGTATCAAACAAACATACAAAAATGATCTAATTGAACCTAAAATTCTTTAGGAGCTTGGCAGAGTAGATGCTGGAAAGACGTTTCCCCTGACTGGGGAGTCTAGAACTAGGGGACCCAGTCTCAGAGTAAGAGGTCAGCCATAGGACTGAGATGGGGAGAAATATCTTCACTCATAGGTTGTGAACCTTTGCAATTCTGTGCTGCAAAGAGCTGTGGATGTTTAGTTGTTGATTATATTCGAGTTAGTGATGGATACATTTTTAGATACTAAAGGAATCAAAGGATGTGTGGATAGTGCGGAAGATGTAGCTGAAGTAGAAGATCTTCCACGATGTTATTGAATGGAGGAGCAGGCTCGAAGCGTTGAATGGCCTTGTCCTGCTTCTATTATGTTTGGAGACGTTGGGTAGGGGGAGGGGGTTGCTGGCACAAGTGTGGGGAAGAGATGAGTTTTTTAAAATTAATGGAGTACATTATGATCTGCAATGCACTGTTTTAAAGGTGGTGGAAGCAGATTCAATAGTAACTTTCAAAAGGAAATATTGGAAAAGGAAAGATATGCTAACCTATGTGGAAAGAGGGGGGTGTTGGGGCAAATTAATTGTATATTTCTTTCATCGTGCCAGCACAGGCATGATGGACCAAATAATCTCCTTTTATGTTGTAAGATTCTATGATTCAATGAAAATGTATGGAAATACATAAAAGCCATTTGTCCAAACAGTCTGTATTAACTTTTACCCTCCATGTGAGCAAATAATTCTAATCATATTTAGCCATCCATTCCCTTCTCTAGCATCCATTTATCAAATTTAGTCATGAATGTTCATTTCTACCCCAACCATTAACCCTGCAAGCGGAATTCACAGCCTCACAACTCTGAAGACATTTCTCCTGTCTTCTGTTGAAAATCTTATATTTATTTCTCTTTGTTCTTGAGCCCTCAGTTACTGGAAACCTTCTGGTCAGATTTTTCCTAGGCCTGTGGAGGAAGATTTGGAAAGTTGCGTGTTGTGTTGGCTCCCTGACGTGTTCCCACCTCCTTGCACTTTTCCTGGAGGAGGACGAGTGGATTCCGACGGCAACCCACCCAGCAGCGGTGAGAAGCCACTTAAGGATAGTAATGAGCCACTTATTTGCAATTTTCCATGTCACGTGAGATTTTCCCTGAGCCATACGCTCCCCCCAACCCCCTATAACTGCATCAGGAAACCGGCAATGGATTGGAATCAGTTTCACAGCGAGAAATCCGAGTTGCGACCTATATGAGGGTTTAAATTAATTTGCTGGCAGTAATTCACAAGAGGGATCTATCCCCAGGTTGCAGGCATGCCCTTGCAACCACTTCATGAAGACCGATGTCTCTGCTAATGCTTGCCCCCTACTGAAGGCACCTCCATGCCATCGCTGCCACTCATGCTGATGGCCAGCAGGATGGAAACCCAACCTGCCAAGAATGAGGCATATTAATTTTGTCATATGGAACATTAATTTTAAACTCTCACTGGACTTACACGTCAGTGGTAGGGAAACTATTGGAGAAAATTCTGAAGGAGAGAATCTATCTCCACTTGGAGAGGCAAAATTTGATTAGGAATAGTCAGCATGGCTTTGTCAGAGGGAGGTCATGCCTAACAAATTTGATTGAATTTTTTGAGCATGTGACCAGGTGTGTCAATGAGGGTAGTGCAGTTGATGTAGTTTACATGGATTTCAGCAAAGCCTTTGACAAGGTCCCACATGGGTGACATATCAAGAAAGCAAATGCACATGGGATACAGGGTAACTTGATAAGGTGGATTCAAAATTGGCTTAGCTGTAGGAGACAGAGAGTGATGACAGACGGTAGTTTTAGTGACTGGAAGTCAGTGTCCAGTGGCGTACCACAGGGATCTGTGCTGGGTCCCCTATTGTTTGTCATTTATATAAACGACATAGATGACTATCTGGGGGGTAGGATCAGTAACTTCGCGGATGACACAAAGATTGGCCGAGTGGTTAACAGTGAGGTGGAGTGTCTTAGGTTACAGGAAGATATAGACGGGATGGTCAAATGGACAGAAAAGTGGCAGTTGGAATTTAATTCTGAAAAGTGTGAGGTGATTCACTTTGGAAGGAGTAATGTGACACAGAAGTATTCAATGAATGGCCTGACACTGGGAAGTTCCGAGGAACAAAGGGACCTTGGCGTGTTTGTCCATAGATCTCTGAAGGCAGAAGGGCAGGTTAATAGGGTGGTGAAAAAGGCATATGGGACACTTGCCTTTATCAATCGAGGCATAGATTACAAAAGCAGGGAGGACATGTTGGAGTTGTATAGAACTTTGGTAAGGCCACAGCTGGAGTACTGTGTGCAATTCTGGTCGCCACATTATAGGAAAGATGTGATCGCACTGGAAGGGGTGCAGAGGCGATTCACCAGGATGTTGCCTGGGATGGAACATTTAAGCTATGAAGAAAGGTTGGATAGGCTTGGGTTGTTTTCGCTGGAGCAGAGAAGACTGAGGGGTGACCTGATCGAGGTGTACAAGATTATGAGGGGCATGGACAGGGTGGATAGGGAGCAGCTGTTCCCCTTAGTTGAAGGGTCAGTTACGAGGGGTCACAGGTTTAAGGTGAGGGGCGGGAGGTTTAAGGGGGATTTGAAGAAGAACTCTTTTTACCCAGAGGGTGGTGACGGTCTGGAATGTCCTGCCTGGGAGGGTGGTAGATGCAGGTTGCCTCACATCCTTAAAAAAGTACCTGGATGAGCACTTGGCACGTCATAACATTCAAGGCTATGGGCCAAGTGCTGGCAAATGGGATTAGGTAGACAGGTCAGGTGTCCTTAATGCATCAGTGCAGGCTCGATGGGCCGAAGGGCCTCTTCTGCACTGTATTATTCTGTGATTCTGGACTGAAAGCATGGCGGCATCTGCATTCTAAAAGGACAGTGGCTGGAAATATTTGCATTCTAAGAGACAGTTGCCTGGAGAAGACAATGGAACTGCTCCCTGATTCAATTAACCAAATGCATTTTGATCAAAAGATATTGAGTGTATGAAAGCTAGTGTTCTAGACCCCCTACTGAGGATGTCTGCTGAGATTGAAAGAATCCACAAACAATGCAGGTGGTGAGGTAGTCACATGACTGGCCTGCTGGCCTATGTTTAAAATGTTTTTAAAAATTCATTCATGGTATGTGGGTGTCGCTGGCGAGGCCAGTATTTATTGCCCATCCCTAATTGCCCTTGAGAAGGTGGTGGTGAGCTGCCTTCTTGAATTGCTGTAGTCCATGTGAGGTAGGTACACCCACAGTGCTGTTAGGAAGGGAGTTCCAGGATTTTGACCCAGCGACAGTGAAGGAATGGCGATATAGTTCCAAGTCAGGATGGTGTGTGACTGGGAGGGGAACTTGCAGGTGGTGGTGCTCCCATGCATTTTCTGCTCTTGCTCTTTTAGTTGGTAGAGGTCGCGGGTTTGGAAGGTCCTGTCTAAGGAACCTTGGTGCGTTGCTGCAGTGCATCTTGTAGATGGAACGCACTACTGCCACTGTGCGTCGGTGGTGGAGGGAGTGAATGTTTGTGGATGGGGTGCCAATCAAGTAGGCTGCTTTGTCCTGGATGGTGTCGAGCTTCTTGAGTGTCGTTGGGGCTACACCCATCCAGGCAAGTGCAGAGTATTCCATCACACTCCTGACTTGTGCCTTGTAGATGGTGGACAGGCTTTGGGGAGTCATGAGGTGAGTTACTTGCTGCAGGATTCCTAGCCTCTTACTTGCTCTTGTAGCCACGGTATTTATATGGCTACTCCAGTTCAGTTTCTGGTCAATGGTAGCCCTTAGGATGTTGATAGTGGGGGATTCAGTGATTGTAATGCCATTGAATGTCAAGGGGAGATGGTTAGATTCTCTCTTGTTGGAGATGGTCATTGCCTGGCACTTGTGTGATGTGAATGTTACTTGCCACTTATCAGCCCAAGTCTGGATATTATCCAGGTCTTGCCGCATTTCGACGCGGACTGCTTCAGTATCTGATGATTCGCGAACGGTGCTGAACATTGTGCAATCATCTGTGAACATCCCCACTTCTGACCTTATGATTGAAGGAAGGTCATTGATGAAGCAGCTGAAGATGGTTGGAACTAGGACACTACCTGAGTCCTGCAGTGATGTCCTGGAGCAGAGATGATTGACCTCCAACAATCACAACCATCTTCCTTTGCGCTAGGTATGACTCCAACCAGCGGAGACTTTTCCCCCTGATTCCCATTGACTCCAGTTTTGCTAGGGCTCCTTGATGCCATACTCGGTCAAATGCTGCCTTGATGTCAAGGGCAGTCACTCTCACCTCACCTCTTGAGTTCAGCTGTTTTGTCCATGTTTGAACCAAGGCTGTATTGAGGTCAGGAGCTGAGTGGCCCTGGCGGAACCCAAACTGAGTGTCACTGATCAGGTTATTGCTAAGCAAATGCTGCTTGATTGCACTGTCGATGACACCTTCCATCACTTTAATGATGATTGAGAGTAGACTGATGGGCGGTAATTGGCCGGGTTGGACTTGTCCTGCTTTTTGTGTACAGGACATATCTGGGCAATTTTTCACATTGCAGGGAAGATGCCAGTGTTGTAGCTGTACTGGAACAGCTTGGCCAGGGGTGTGGCAAGTTCTGGAGCACATGTCTTAGGTACTATTGCCGGTATATTGACATCAGACCCTCCGGCCTTCCTTGTCTCCACTTTAAAGACGTCTGCAAATGCGACATGAAGTCCTGTGACATTGATCACAAGTCGTGGGAGTCAGTTGCCAGCGATCGCCAGAGCTGGCGGGCAACCATAAAGGCGGGGCTAAAGCGTGGTGAGTCGAAGAGATTTAGCAGTTGGCAGGAAAAAAGACAGAAGCGCAAGGAGAGAGCCAACTGTGTAACAGCCCCGACAACCAATTTTATCTGCAGCACCTGTGGAAGAGTCTGTCACTCTAGAATTGGCCTTTATAGCCACTCCAGGCGCTGCTTCACAAACCACTGACCACCTCCAGGTGCTTACCCATTGTCTCTCAAGACAAGGAGGCCAAAGAAGAAGAAGAATATTGTCAGGGCCCATTGTCTTTGCAGTATCCAGTGCCTTCAGTCGTTTCTTGATATCACGCGGAGTGAATTGAATTGGCTGAAGTCTGGCATCTGTGATGCTGGGGACTTCAGGAAGAGGCTGAGATGGATCATCAACTCGGCAGTTCTGGCTGAAGATTGTTGCAAATGCTTCAGCCTTATATTTTGCACTGATGTGCAGGGCTCCCCCATTATTGAAGATGGGGATATTTGTGGAGCCACCTCCTCCGGTTAGTTGTTTAACTGTCCACCACCATTCACGACTGGATGTGGCAGGACTGCAGAGCTCTGATCTGATCCTTTAGTTATGAAATTGCTTAGCTCTGTCTATTGCATGCTGCTTACACAATTTGGCACACAAATAGTCCTGTGTTGTAGCTTCACCAGGTTGACACCTCATTTTGAGGTATGCCTGGTGCTGCTCCTGGCATGCCCTCCTGCACTCTTCATCGCACCAGGGTTGGTCTCCTGACTTGATGGTAATGGTAGAGTGGGCAATATGTTACAAATTGTGGTTGAGTACAATTCTGCTGCTGCTCAAGTCCCACAGCACCTCATGGATGCCCAGTTTTGCATTTCTATGTCAAGATCTATCCCATTAGTACGGTGATAGTGCCACATAACATGATGGAGGGTTTTCTCAATGTGAAGGCGGGACTTCGTCTCCACAAGGATTGTGCAGTGGTTACTCCTACCAATACTGTCATGGACAGATGCATCTGCGGCAGACAGATTGGTGAGGATGAGGTCAAGTATGTTTTTCCCTCTAGTTAGTTCCCTCACCACCTGCCGCAGACCCAGTATAGCAGCTATGTCCTTTAGGACTTGGCCAGCCTGGTCAGTAGTGGTTCTATTTTCAAACGGCTTTTAGATAGGTATATGGATAAAGGAGAATGATGGGGTATAGATTAAATTGTCCTTGACAGAGGACAAAGGATCGGCACAACATCGTGGGCCGAAGGGCCTGTTCTGTGCTGTATTTTCTATGTTCTATGTTCTACCGAGCCACTCTTGGTGATGGACATTGAAGTCCCCCATCCAGAGTACATTCTGCGCCCTTTCCACCTTCAGTGCTTCCTCTAAGTGATGTTCAACATGGAGGAGTACAGATTCATCAGCTGAGGGAGGGCGGTAGGTGGTAATCAGCAGGAGGTTTCCTTGTCCATGGGGTCCGGAGTTGACGTTGAGGACTCCCAGGGCAACTCCCTCCCGACTGTATACCACTGTGCCGCCACCTCTGCTGGGACTGTCCTGCTGGTGGGACAGGATATAGCCAGGGATGGTGATGGCAGTGTCTGGGACATTGTCTGTCAGGTATGATTCCGTGAGTATGACTATGTCAGGCTGTTGCTCTTCCAACTTTGGCATAAAGCCCCAGATGTTAGCAAGGAGGATTTTGCAGTGTTGACAGGGCTGGGTTTGCAGTTCTTGTTTCTGGTGCCTACGTCGATGCCGTGCGGACCGTCCGGTTTCAGTCTTTCTTATCGACTTCGTAGCGGTTCGATACAACTGAGTGGCTTGCTATGTCATTTCAGAGGGCATTTAAGAGTCAACCACATTGCTGTGGGTCTGGAGTCACATGTAGGCCAGACCAGGTAAGGACACCAGTTTGTGAATTGTGTTCACAGAGCAGTTTGAGTCAGACTGCAATTTGAAGACAAAATATAAGGAAGGCCTCTCTCTCTCTCTCACGAAAAGCAGAGCGTGCAACTGGATTTCAAGAAGACAGAAAACCATCGATACAAGTATGTCGGAGTGTACTGGGCCCCAACGAGATGGCAAGATTTAACTGCAACCAAAGACATCACATCGAACTCAAAAGACAGTAAATGAACTCCAGCTATTGCTTCAAACCTTTCCCCTTGATTCTTTCTCCTTTTCTGGCTCTAGCTGCACGTGTGTTTATCGTGTATGCATGCTGGCGTGGTTGTGTCGTGCATTTTTAGTTGTTTTAAACGAGAACATTGGAAGTGGGAAATCAAATTGATCCCAATCAAAAAGAGAAAAGATTTCAATATAGGTTTTCTTGTGGTTGTGTGCGCTAGAATACTAACATGTCTACGACTGAAGTTAGTAACTCCTCAAGCCAGGGTGAAGTAACTTGAGAAATATTAAAGGCACTGTCTATGGAAGAGTTGAGAAAAAATGGCTGAGCAGTGTGGGATCACTGTCCTTGCCAAGGCTAGAAAGTCTGAGCTCTTAAGACTAGTGGCCAATCATTTTTCCCTTATCTGAAGAAGCAGAAATGGGGTTAGAAATAGACTCTGAAAGGGTATTGTTAGCAATGATACAATTGGAACAGCAGTGGAAACTTGAATTAGAAGAAAGAGAAAGAAAAAAGGAGGGTGATTAGAGAGAGAACGAAAGAACCTTCCAGAAGGAATGTGAGGAGAGAGAGCTGAGGTGGCTTGAGTTAACTAGGGGGCGACAGAGTAACCCCAGTGAAAGCTTGGCCAATATGGAGGATCGTAATTCAGGTCTGGGTACAGAATTGTTAAAATTTACTCAACTGATCCCAAAATTCAATGAGGGAGATGTGGAAGAATTTTTTGTATCTTTTGAGAAACTTGCAAGGCAGTTAAAGTGGCCAGCTGAGGTTTGGACTGTCCTGCTACCAAGCAAGTTAACAGGAAAAGACCATGAGGTTTATTTCCTGTTGCCAGATGAGAGCTCATCAAATTATGAACTGACAAAAAATGCTATCCTCGGGGCATATGAGTTAGTACTGGAAGCCTATCGCCAAAAGTTTAGAACCCTCAAGGAGCAAACTGATCAAACTTACTTGGAGTTCGAGAGAAATAAGCAGCTGGCTTTTGACCAGTGGCCGAGGTCTCTTAAAGTGCAGCCCAGCTATGAAAATCTCAGAGAGGTAACTCTGCTAGAGGAATTTAAAAACTCTCTCCCACTCTCCATATAGATACATGTAGAGGAACAGAAAGTTCATAGAGCCCAGCAAGCCACAGTTCTGGCTAATGTTTTCTCTCATCTATAGGTCGGTTCCCTTGGGGAAAAACTTTTCTAATCACCCCCACAAATCTGAAAAGGACAAAGGGTGGGAAGGTGATAGAAGCCCAAGCAGTCCTGGGAGGGAAAGAAAAGCAGGAGACACAGGGGCCCTCCTCCAGCCAAAAAGGAAGGTGCTGCCAGTAAGAGTGAGAGCTGGAGACATGTGTGCTTCCATTGTAATAAAGCAGGCCATCTAAGGGCGGACTGCTTGGAAACTACGGGGAAAGCTATAGGGCTAATCAGGGCACATCTGCTCAGTGAAGGAGAAAGGACCCTGATGGAAAGCACAACTGAACAAGCTGTGGTTTTAACTGCAGCAGTAGTAAGGCCCAGAAAACATTCTGCTGTAGGTGCAAGAAAATCTAATAGGATTCCTGAAGGTTATCAGAATTTTGTGTCTGAAGGGAGAGTAATCCCATACCCTCGAGTGGGGCAAGCAAGTCCATTGTAATCCTCAGGGACACAAAGGCCACTAGATCCCTTTTCACTGGGAAAAGGCCTGACCTTTCCCCCCAGAGAGTGCAGTAAATACCAGAATGGTGCTGAATGGTATTGGAGGGCAGTGTATGCCTGAACCTTTATGTTGGGTGCACTTGGAGTGCGACCTAGTTTCGGGACTGGTGACCGGAGGGATTGTCCCTAGATTGCCTGTGGACAGGGTTGACCTGCTCCTAGGTAATGATCTGGCGGGGGCGAAGGTGGTAGCTCCACCAGTAGTGAAAGAGAGACTGCAGGAGGTCAGAGAGACAGGGCAGTGGCAAGAGACGGTCTCCTGCAGTTTCCCTGAATGTGTAGTGGGTCAGGCCATGATCAAACCAGCTCCTCCAGAGGAGACTGAATTGGCACTGCAGGCAGATGACCATGAGGTACGTCTGTCTGAGACTTTCTTTGGAAAGTTAGAGGCCTCAGGGAATGGCTTAAATGAATCTTCCCTAGCTGAGGCTCAGAGAGCCAACCCAGTACTGAGAGAGATAGCGCAGGCTGCCCAGTCTGAAAGTGAAGCAGAAGGAGTCCCTGATTGCTATTCTTTAAAGAATGAGGTGCTGATGGGGAAATGGATTTCTTCTCTCAGACCTGAGAGCAAGGAGTGGAGAGTGGTTCACCAGTTAGTGGTGCTGCAGAGGTACTGGAGAGAAATATTAAGAATGGCTGTCATGCTAGGCCCCCACCTGCCAAGAATGAGGCACATCAATTTTGTCATGAACATTGATTTTTAACTGTTGTTGGTGCGAGGAAATGACTTGTTAAGCAGATCAGCTGTGGCTGGAAAAAATATTTACATACTAACAGCCATCAAAGGTGAAGAAGCACATTCCAGGGTCTGCTAAGGAGGATACAATCCACAAGGGCCAGGACTGGTTAGACCAGCTGGTCACATGACTAACTGGTTGTTCCAGGGTTTTCTTTTGAACTGGCCACAGAGAGTTTGAACCGAGAAAGACCTTTTGCTCCTGGACGGAGAAGTTCTCCTCTGCCTGCTCCCATCTCTATCTTAATCTCACAGAACTCCAAGAGCGAAAAGTCTCCTACAATGAACAAGGTTTAAGAAGAATGCTGGGCCCCAACAAAAAGCAAGATCTACCTCCAATCAAGGACTCTACAGTGAGCTCAAAGAACCATAACAAAAGCTCTTCAAATATTGCCTCAAACTTTTCCACTTTATTTTTCTGTGTCTATTTGCATGTGCGTATCACATATGCATGCTAGCATGGACGGGTCATGTATCCACTGAACTAGAGTTGAAGTTCAAGTTTAATAAATTTCAACTTTTCTTCTTTAAACCTAAGAAAGCCTGTTTATGCTTGTTTCTTTGCCTTATAATTGGAAAGTGGTGAACAAGGATTCACCAAGGGGGAGCTAAAAACACGGTGTGTTTAAAATTAAACCCTGTTACTGTAAGACCAAGTGAAGGCTGAGAGGGACCCCTAGACCCCTTTCTCACCTGGTCGTGACAGAAATTTGGGTGCTAGTGTCCGGAATTTTACCCACAGACAAACGAGAGAAAATGAGAGCGGGAAGCCAAATTATTCCCAATCACAAAAGAGCAAGATTTCAATACAGGTTTTCTTGTGGTTGTGTGTGCTTGAATACTAACATGTCTGGAACTGAAGCTAGTGGCTCCCCAAGCCAGGGTTAAGTAACTTGGGATAAGTTAAAAACACTGTCTATGGAGGAGCTGAGAAAAGTGGCTGAGCAGTGTGGGAACACTGTATGTGGCAAGGCTCGGACGTCTGAACTAGTGGCCAACCATTTTTCCCTTGAATCTGAAGAAGCAGAAACAGGGTTAGAAGCAGACTCCGACAGGATACTGCTAACAAAGATACAATTGGAACAAAGGAAACTTGAATGAGAAGACAGAGAAAGAGAAAGATAGAGGCAGGAGAGGGAGAGAGAAAGAATATTCCGGAAGGAATGTGAAGAAAGAGAGCTGAAGTGGTTTCAGTTAACTAGGGGGTGACAGAGTAACCCCAGTGAAATCATGGCCAATATGGAGGAGTATAATTCAGGTCTGGGTACAGAATTGTTAAAACTAGCTCAATGAATTCCAAGATTCAGTGAGGAGGACGTAGAAGAATTTTTTGTGTCCTTTGAGAAACTGGCAAGACAGCTAAAATGGCCAGCTGAGACCTGGCCTCATTTACTGCAAAGGAAGCTAACTGGAAAAGCCCATGAGGTTTATTTCCTGTTGCAAGATGAGAGTTCATCAAATTATGAACTGACAAAAAGTGCTATCCTCTGGGCATATGAATTAGTACCGGAAGCCGATCACCAAAAGTTTAGAACCCTCAAGAAGCAAGCTAATCAAACTTATCTGGAGTTTGAAAGAAGTAAGCAGCTGGCTTTTGACCAGTGTCTAAGGGCTTTTAAAGTACAGCTCAGCTGTGAGAATCTCAGAGAAATAATTTTGTTAGAGAAATTTAAAAACTCTCTCCCACTCTCCATAAAGGCCCATTTGGGTGAGCAGTGGGTTCAGAGAGCCGAGCAAGCAGCTGTTCTAGCTGATGAGTTTGCTTTAATTTATCAGTCCGTTTCCCAGGGGAGAACCTTGCCTAATCATCCCCACAAATCCGAAAGTGACAAAGGGTGGGAAGGTGATAGGAGCTGAAGCAGCCCTGGAAGACAAAGGAAAGCAGGAGCCACAGGGAGCCCTTCGCTAGCCAAAAAGGAAGGTGCTGTGGGCAAGAGTGAGACCCGGAGACCTGTGTGCTTCCATTATAATAAAGCAGGGCATTTAAAAGCTGACTGCTGGAAACTAAAGGGAAAACCTGTAGGGTTAATCAGGCACACCCGATCAGTGAAGAAGATAACCTGATGGAAAGCACAACAGAACAAGCTGTGGCTTTAACTGCAATAAGAGTGAGACCCAGGAAGCTTACGGCTGCAAGTTCAGGAAAAGCTAATAGGATTCCTGAAGGTTATCAAGGTTTTGTGTTTGAAGGGAAAGTAACCCTGTGCCCCTCGAGTGGGGCAAACAAGCCCATAGTAATTCTCAGGGACACAGGGGCGACTAGATCCCTTTTACTGGGAAACGGCCTGACCTTTCCCCCTGAGAGTGCAGTGAACAGAAAAATGATGGTGAGTGGTATTGGAGGACACTGTATGCCTGTACCTGCAAACCGGGTGCACCTGGAGAGCGACCTAGTTTCGGGACTGGTGACCGTAGGGATTGCCCCTAGTTTGCCTGTGGACAGGGCTGACCTGCTCCTAGGTAATGATCTCACGGGGGTGAAAGTGGTAGACCCCCAATAGTGAGAAAAAGACCGCAGGAGGTCAGAGAGACAGGGTAGTGGCAGGAGACGGTCCCCTGCAGTTTCCTTGAATGTGTAGTGGATCAGGCCATGATCGAACCAGCTCCCCCAGAGGAGACTGAATTGGCACTACAGGCAGATGACCAGGTCTGTCTGTCTGAGACTTTCTCTGGAAGGTGAGGAGACCCAGGGAATTAATTAAATGGACTTTCCCTAGGTAAGGCTCAGTGAGCTGACCCAGTATTGTGAGAGTTAGCACAGGCTGCCCAGTCTGAAAGTAAAGCAGAGGGAGTCCCTGATTGCTACTATTTAAAGAATGAGGCACTGATGAGGAAATGGAGTTCTCCTCACAGACCTGAGGAGCAAGGACACTCAGTAGTTCAGTAGTTCACTCAGTAGTATGGTAAGTCCACGTGAAGGCTGAGAGGGACCCCTAGACACTTTTCTCACCTGGTTGTAACAATGGCCCATAAGATTACAGTGGCTGTATATGTCGGTATACGAAAAACCAAAGCCCGCATAAGACAGCAGTTTGACTGGCAAAAAACTCCACAAAGATGTGGTGGTGTACTGTAGGAGTTGCCACATGTTCCAGGTTGAGGGGAAACCCCAATCTACAGTGAAATCTGCACCCCTAAGTCCTGTATTGGCTTTTGGGAAATCCTCTGGTGAACTGTAAAGGACCCTTACCAAGAACAAAAGGGGATAGGCAGGCACAAGGCTGACAAAAGGTTAGTGAGGAAAGGGGAAAAAGGGACCAAGAGGCCAGGGTAAAAGAGATCTGAGAGGAATCCCAAAAGGAAACCCTACAGCCAACCCCGAAATGTTTGAACAGTTAAACCCCGCATCCTCCAATGTAAATGCAGACACCTGAGGGACTCCACCAGAGTTGCTAATAGCATTTACAGAAACCTGCAGAGGCAAAGAAAGTCCTCAAGAGTGCAGAGAAACCGTGAGGGTGATGCCCCATCAAATCGAAGTGTCGCAGGGGTGTGCAGTAGAATCTGGACAAAATACCTGCAAGGAGGAGTGTCCCAGAGGACAAAGGGAAGATTAGAAAAGAATCACCTCCCCCACAGTCAGGAGAAAAGGGAACCAACCATTCCCTAAGGTGAAAAGCCTTTGCATGACACATCAAAACACTGAAAGAGAGTTCAGAATGCATCCACCCACTACTGACTCTTTAGAGCAGAACTCCAACCTCGAGCTAATTAAATCTAACCCTCCTCCTGCAGGAACAAAGACACCCTGGGCAGTCATGGAAATGTGCAAACTGAAAAACTTCCCCAAAAATCACATATTTATTGGGATGCCAAAAAGGGCAGTTTAAAGCAGCACTGCTAGAAACGAAAGACAGGCGGTAACAATTTCTAGGATTTCTGAATGAGAGAGAACGCATGTGTGTTTTCCTGTACTTACTCTTTTCTCTAGTCTTTTTTAAAAATGAAATGCTCTTCTAAAATAACATTTCATTCCGCTGCGTGTGGAGTTGTGAGAGATACCCCACCTGCCAATAATGAGGCATATTAATTTCATCATATGGGACATTAATTTTCAACTATTGTTGGACTGAAAACATGGCGGCATCTGCATTCTAAAAGGACAGTGGCTGGAAACATTTGCATTCTAGGAGACAGTTGCCTGGAGAAAACAATGGAACTGCTCCCTGATTCAATTAACCAAATGGAGTTTGATCAAAAGACATTGAGGGTGTGAAAGCTAGCATTCCAGACCCCCGACTGAGGATGTCTACTGAGATTGAAAGAATCCACAAACAATCCAGGTGGGAGCTAGTCACATGACTGGCCTGCTGGCCCGTGTTTGGTTTGAATTGTGTTCACAGAGCAGTTTGGGTCAGACTACAATTTGAAGACAAAGTATAAGGAAGGCCCCTCTCTCTCTCTCACGAAAAGCAGAGAGTGCAACTGGATTTCAAGAAGACAGAAAACCATTGAAACAAGTTTGTAAGAGTGTACTGGGCCCCAATGAAATGGCAAGATTTAACTGCAATCAAAGACTTCACATCGAACTCAAAAGACAGTAAATGAACTCCAGCTATTGCTTCAAACCTTTTCCGTTGATTCTTTCTCCTTTTCTGGCTTAATCTATGCGTATGTTTATCGTGTATGCAAGCTAGCATGGTGGCATCACGTATTTTTTTAGTAGATTTAACTGAATTCGAGTTTTAAGGTTAATGAACTTACACCTTTCTTGTTTAAATCTAAGAAAACCTGTCTGGATGATTTCTTTGCCTCACAATTGGAGAGCAGTGAACAAGGGTTCACTGAGGGGAAGCTAAAAACAGTGTTTTTATAAATTAAACCCTGTTATGGTCAAACCAGGAAAAGGCTGAGAAGGAACCCCTCGACTCCTTACACACACTGTAAAGGCGGCTGGTGGCCCCACCCATGGACTTGGCTTGGATCTCCCGATGCTGGAAACCAGCTGCCATCCCTAATTGGTTGGGGGTCCCAGAGGCAGCTTCTTAATTGGCTGGCTCCGGGAAGATCATGTCTGACATCCCACCATGGCCACTTCCAGCTTCCTGAACCAGAATTCATCAAAATGTTATGTTACGACCAGGTGAGAAAGAGGTCTAGGGTTCCCTTTCAGCCTTCACCTGGTCTTACTGTAACAGGGTTTAATTTTAAACGCATTGTGTTTTTAGCTACCCCCTGGTGAATCCTTGTTCACCACTTTCCAATTATAAGGCAAAGAAACCAACACAAACAGGTTTCTTAGGTTTAAAAAAAAGTTGAAATTTATTAAACTTGAACTTAAACTCTAATTTGGTTGACGCCTATGGATACACGACGCACCCACCCTAGCATGCCTACGCGATACAGACATGCAAATAGAGACAGAAAAGAACAGAAGAATGATAAAGTGAAAAATTTGAGGCAATATCTGAAGAGTTTTTGTTACGGTTCTTCGAGCTCACTGTAGCGTCCTTGATTGTAGGTAGATCTTGCTTTTCGCTGGGGTCCAGTATTCTTCTTAAACCTTTTTCACTGTCAGAGACTTTTCTCTCTTGGGATTCATGCATCTTCAGTGGATTTGGAGTTTCGTGAGAAAGAGATGGGAGCAGACAGGAGAGGCTGTGCTGAGCCAGCCAGGAGCAATCTTCTCAGTCCAGGAACATTTTGCTTTCTGCCCAAACTGTTTGTATAAATTCAAAAAACGCAGGTTGCCCAGCAGGTTAGTCATGTGACTAGCTGGTTTGACCATGTCCGTTTGTGTATTTGGCCATCTTAGCAGTCAACCTGGAATGCGAGCTCCCCCATCTTCAACGTTTGGTGATCAAAAGTCCATTATGGGTTGAATGTGTCAGGGAATGGCTGCTTTGTCCTTCCAAACACTGTCTGTTAATGTGCAAATGTCTTTCCAGCCATGGCTGATCTGTTTAACAAGTCCTTTCTTTACTCCAATAACAGTTTAAAATCAATGATCATGACAAAATTCATGTGCCTCATTCTTGGCAGCTGTGGGCCTAGCATGACAATAGGGATCGGCACACTAGCAGCAAAATTCAGCCCTCTGCTTCTATCCATGCTGTTCTCTCTATTCATTATTTTAAACACTTCAACCATATCATCCTGTAATATGCATTGTTCTAATGAAAAGCCCCAATTTTTCATCTTTTTGTATCCTTATTTCCTCAAAACAGGGAATATCCCAGTGAATTTACACTGTAGCTGCTCTAAAGCCTCAATATTCCTCCTATAGCGTGAAACCTCAATATTGCTAAAACTCTAGTGTCTGATATATGTGCTTCATTGAATTAAAGGTTGAATTCCATTAGGTTTTTCTAAATGGCCTTATCAACCTGAGGTGCTGTGTTTAGGTTCTGTGAAGCTGTACTCAACAAATCCCTCTGCTCTATCACAGCATCACACATACCTCCACAGTATAATTACTGCTGTTATTTTAAAATCAATAGATCATCTCATACTGAATTCCATCTGCCCCTTTTTAAGCCTAGTCACCCATCTTAATATCCCCTTTGGTCCTAATGAAGACTATCTATGGGATAGGGTGCCCAAAGTTTACAATTAACCCCCATTTGGAGTGTATTACTCACAAAAGAATGTGCAAGGAGGCATGAATCAAAAGCCATTGGTGAAGGTCTTGCTAAAGGCATACCAGGCTCTGTCTGTCATAGGGAGATAGAACTATTCAAGGAGAGTTCTTCCAGTGTTCTGGCCTATAATTATCCCTCAGTCAAAACCTAAAACATATCATCTGGTCATTTATCACATTGCCATTTGTAGAATCTTGCTGTGCGCAAATTGACTGCTACATTTTCCTATGTCATAACAGTGACGACAGTACTTCATTGGCTTGCAAGTGTTTTGGGACTTCCAGAGGTCAGGCGAAGAGCTATATAAATGCAAGCTCTAAGTTTGATATGGCTAATGTGACTAAATGAGCCAACAAAGCTACACATAATAGGACAGCAGCCCCAGGGTTTTCACTTCCTTACTTCATATTTTAGCAATTTGCAATTATTTGGAAAAGGCTTACTCAAGCTTTTAATTATAATGAATGTTTATATGCAATTTCTACATCAAGATTAATTTTAGATGCTTTATTGCACAGGTTACTGACGAACAGCTTGGAAAAGCAAGTTGTGAAAAACAAATATTCAAGTTCAGTCCTAAAATTGGATCAAGACATGAGGTAGTCATGTGTTTGTTGTAAACAGCATGGTTTTATTCACAATAGGTCCAAGTAGTTGATGTACATCAACATGCTATAGTCCTATTAACTGGCTGAGGTCTATTACATCACCACTGACACCTTGGTCAGTGGTTGGTGGGGGAGGGGGAAATCAACTTGATCCTAGTGCATTTTACCACTGAGCCTAAAGAATTGCACGGAAGGTAAGTAAAAAGAGGTTTTGGGATCTATTCTAGGCAGTGATGTTAATGAAAAGCCATTTATTTCCACTGCGTGAATTTAACAGTCCTTTCTCCTAGATTGAAATGATCATATTTGGATTTAGGCGGTGAGGTGGGGGGGTATAAGATAAAGTTTAACATATCCTAGCATAACAAAGGTCTGACTGTTGGAACAGGCATTCAGTACTTTGATGAAAGGGCGAAGGGATGGAAGACTTCAAAGGATCAATGGCAGAAAACTAAGATTGGTCAGCAGCTGTGCCACTGTAGCTTTGGGAAAAAAGCAGCACCCTGAACAATTGTTAATCAAACATTCAACTCAAAGAAATGAATACTATTAAATTTAGTATACAAATCCAAAGATATGAATTCACACGGAAAAGAGTTGTAAATACTGAAAGAGGAAAATCCAATGGTGGACAAGATGTGAGGTCAAAGTTATTGCAAGCCATTACAAACATATTTTATAGCAGATCACTGTCCTCCTGTCCCATCTCCACAAAAAAAATCACTCGGATTCTCAATGGGAACTTAGAATTGGAATGTCAACTACTAGAACTAGCTACAATGGAGAGTTCTGGCACAGAAGAATCGAAGTAGCTCATTTCAACAGTCATTTAGAAGCACTTGCGAGTGACTATGGAGGGCCCTGACTCATTGTATTCCTCCTTACTAATCTATAGGAAGCTGAAAGGTGGAGAGAGAAGCAAGAATGGAGCCACCAATCCACACTGAATATTTCTTCTTGAGGTGGGGGAGCAATAATCTTAATTATGCTCGGAGCCAAGGATGTGATTTCCTTCTGCGCTCCATCATCAATACCTGCGTACATGGTGGATCCACCAGATAACACAATATTCACATACAGATCCTTCCTACTGTATCTATCACATTTCATGGTGCTGTTGAAGGTGGTCTCATTGACCCCAGTAATCTCCATTCTTAGGAAGGAAGATTGGAAGAGAGCCTCTGAGCATCTGAAATGCTCAATGCCAAAGGTGATGACTTGACGATCAGGAAGCTCATTGCATTCTTTAGGACTGAAGAGGCAGTCGTGGCCATCTCAATCTCAAAGTCAAGAGTCACTTAATAGTTTTTCTTTAATGCCACATAAAATCTCCATTTCTGGTAGTAAACAAATACCATATTCAATCAGGATCTTGTAGTCAGTGAGGTCCTCACCAGACGGATCTAGCACAGGATGGCAATGGGGAAGTCATACCCCTTATAGTGGGGGCAGTTTGGGTAACACAAGAGCCTATTACAATATCTGTAGTGCAACCAGAGGTGTAAATGGCCATCACGACTTGGATGGTAACATACATGGCCAGTATGTTAAATGTCTCAAGTGTGTTTTGGGTCATCTTCTCCCAGTTAGCTTTTGGGTTCTGAAGCGCCTGTGAGAACAGAATGCTCTTCTGGGGCATCTTGCAACTTATTGAAGAAGGTGTGGTGTTAAATCTTCTCCATACAGCAAAGGCCCAACAACATCTGGCTGTAGTGTTTAAAACCTGTGCTGCAGAACTAACTGTGCCCCTAGCCAGGCTGTTCCAGTACAGCTGCAACACTGACATCTACCTGACAAAGTGTTCTGTTCACAAAAAGCAGAACAAATCCAATATGGCCAATTACCAACCCATCAGTCTACTCTTAATCATCACCAAAGTGATGGAAGATGTCGACAGTGCTATTAGGTGGCAGGTACTCACCAATCGTCAGTTTGGGTTCCGCCACAGTCACTTAGCACCAGACATTATTACAGCATTGGTCCAAACATGATAAAAGAGCTGAATTCCAGAGCTGAGGTGAGAGTGATTGCCCTTGACATCAAGGCAGCATTTGATCGAGTGTGGCATCAAGGAGCCCTAGGAAAATTGAAGTCAATGGGAATCAGGGAAAAACTCCACACTGGTTGGAGTCATACCTAGCACAAAGGAAGATGGTTGTGGTTGTTGGAGGTCAATCAGCCGAAGGACATCACTTCAAGAGTTCCTCAGGGCAATGTCCTAGACCCAACCAGCCGCAGTTGCTTCATCAATGACTTTTCCTCCATTATTTGGTCAAAAGAGGAAATGCGCAGTGAGGATTGCATTGTGTTGAGTCACATTCTTAACTCGTCAGTTAATGAAGCAGTCCATGCTCGCATGCTAGATCAGAAACTTAACTGGACCAGCCACACAAACTGTGGATACAAGAGCAGGTCAGAGGCTGGGAATTCTGTGGCAAGTAACTCATCTCCTGACTCCCCAAAGCCTGTACAACATCTATAAGGAACAAGTCAGGAGTGTGATTGGAATACTCTCCATTTGCCTGGATGAGTGCAGCTCCAACCACACTCAAGAAGCTTGACACCATTTCGGACAAAGCAGCTCACTCGATTGGCACCCCATTGACCACCTTAAACAATCACTCCCTCCACCACCAGCACACAGTGGCAGCAGTGTGTACCATCTACAAGATGCACTGCAGCAACTTGCCAAGACTCCTTCGACAGCATCTTCCAAACCCATGACCTCTACCATCTAGAAGAACAAGGGCAGCAGGTGCATGGAAACACCACGACTTGCAAGTTCCCCTCCAAGTCACACATCAGGCTGACTTGGAAGTATACTGCCATTCTTTTACTGTTGCTGGGTCAAAATCTTGGAAGTCCCTCCTTAACAGCATTCTGGGTGTACCTACATTACACGGACTGCAGTGTTTCAAGAAGGCAGCTCACCACCACTTTCTCAAAGGCAATTAGAGATTGTTATGACTGAGGTGGGAGCAATGCACTGTCAATTCAGTTCCATCACTCCACAAAACGCAGCATATTATTAAAGTTTTCCCACCTAATCGGAAACCAACC
Source organism: Heterodontus francisci (assembly GCF_036365525.1). Lineage (NCBI taxonomy): Eukaryota > Metazoa > Chordata > Chondrichthyes > Heterodontiformes > Heterodontidae > Heterodontus > Heterodontus francisci. The sequence continues at coordinate 58,268,262 of NC_090375.1, read as the reverse complement.
AAATTAAACACTTTATTAACCCCCCAGAATAAAATACATCAAACCAGGTATCTTTAGACAACAACAAATTAACTATTTATTAATAAACTAAATCTTAGCCCTATTAAGATAAATTTATGTCTAAAGACCTTATAACTTCTTATTTATCCTCAGCCTTCCCCATGCACACACACATATATTCAAAACTAACAATGGTTAACCGATTTTAAAAATGGTGTTTCTTAGGAATAAAAATAAGTAGCTGGGTTGTAAGTCCTGGTAAGTGACGTTCTCGGTTGATGAGGAGTCCCAGAGTAGAGTAATCAGATGCCACATGGTCGCCAGGTGAATTTGACGAAACAGTCTTTAATGGATAGGCATTCAAAGTATTTCAGCTGCAGTAGGCGTCACACAGTTCTTTCAATGAGAAGCACAGCAATAGGTCTACTTGGATTTTAAAATCGGCAGTTTTTTGATAAAAAATTTTACTGAGAATTCCAGCAAACACAAATAGGCAATAGAGACTTCTACAAATAGGCACTTCTATAACAAACTTCTTAGAGTTTCGAAGTAAAAGGGAATTTACTACCTCCAACAATGCAAATTGTTCTTTTTCAGGGTTTTTTCCTCCTTAGGAAAACATGGTCTGAGCTCAGTGTAGATTTTCTCTGCTGAGATATAGGCAGCTTCTTTTCTGTGTATAGCACGCTTCATTTGTCTCCAGTTCAAACCAGTCTTTTCCCACAGTTAAAAGTTACAGTACACCATGTGACCTTCTCTTTCTCCTGCTGTGGCCTAGGAAGCAGGTGCAACTGACACACTGTGCCCCCTTAGTTTTTAAAGGCACACCTTTTTAAACAGAAAAAAACTACACTTCCAATACAAGATGGGCAATAAATGTTGGCCTTGCCAGTGACACCCACATCCCACGAACAAATAAAAAAGTCATCCTAGTTGGTCACAATCCCATGCATAATTGGCTAATTCAGGGTGTTACGGACAGGTGGTAAGGGATGTGGGCGGTTCCCACTGTTCACCTCCCAACTGACCACAATCATGTTTTGTTTAAAACGATGAGTTAGCCCCTGAGTGTTTTTAGGGTCAAATAAACAGACAAATGACAGGTTTTCTTGTAGGTTTAAAACAGAAGATTAACTATTTATTGAACAATATTCATTTCCCGAAATGTTCGCAATACCACTCGCACGGATTCAGTCTCACATGCGCTCTCAAGAGAAATTAAAAGGTAAAGGGTAAAAGTTCAAGTTGTGGTAGATGGTCATGGTTTATGGTAAACCTGTTGAATCTTCGAAGTAGAATAGTCTCTTTTAAAGGTGCAGGCCTAGGTGTTTGTAGTCCTGAACTTGTTGAGGTGTTGTAGATTTCTGGTGGTTAAGATTTCAGACTGGAAGTGGCGATCACTTGCAGTTCTCTGCTGCACCAAGTTGAAGTGTAGAATTAGTAGCAGGGTTTCATGTGGTGGATATGGTCTCCTCCCTTCCTCTTCTTTTTTTTCCTCCCGACATGACTTCTGGATCCCAGGAGGTAGTGGCTGGGCCCTTATAATTGCAAGGTTGTGGAAGACGCAGCGCACCACCACAAACATGGACGCTCTCTTGGGTATGTACTGCAGAGATCCCCTTGAGTGATCTAAGCAAAACCTTTGCTTTAGGAGACCGATGGCTAGGTCCACAGTGTTCCTGGTGGCTGCATGGCTTTCATTGAAGGCCCTCTGACCTCGAGTGGTGGGATGGCAGAAGGGGGTCATGAGCCATGTGTGGCGGGGGTAACCCTTGTTGCCGAGCAGCCACCCTGCATTGTGTCTTGGAGGCTCGAAGATGGTTGATATTGCGGACTGGCGCAAGATAAAAGCATTGTGGGTGCTGCCAGGATAGGTCACTGCACAATCAGTCTATGACTCTGTTGGTTCCTGCACATGTACATGCATGTCTAGTGCATAACAGGTTTGTGCCCATCTGAAATTGGAAGCCATTGCCCTATACAAATTATTGATCAGGCTGCAGTTTTAATTTTATTCTTTCATGGGATGTGGGTATCACTGCCTAGGTCAGCGTTTATTGTCCTTCCCTAATTGCCTTTGAGAAGGTGGTGGTGAGCTGCCTACTTGAACTGCTGCTGTCCAGTTTTGAACAAAGAACAAAGAAAATTACAGCACAGGAACAGGCCCTTCGGCCCTCCAAGCCTGCGCCGATCCAGATCCTCTATCTAAACATGTCGCCTATTTTCTAAGGGTCTGTATCTCTTCGCTTCCTGCCCATTCATGTATCTGTCTAGATACATCTTAAAAGACGCTATCGTGCCCGCGTCTACCACCTCCACTGGCAACGCATTCCAGGCACCCACCACCCTCTGCGTAAAGAACTTTCCACGCATATCCCCCCTAATCTTTTCCCCTCTCACTTTGAACTCGTGACCCCTAGTAATTGAATGCCCCACTCTGGGAAAAAGCTTCTTGCTATCTACCCTGTCTATACCTCTCATGATTTTGTACACCTCAATCAGGTCCCCCCCCAACCTGCGTCTTTCGAATGAAAATAATCCTAATCTGCTCAACCTCTCTTCATAGCTAGCGCCCTCCATACCAGGCAACATCCTGGTGAACCTCCTCTGCACCCTCTCCAAAGCATCTACATCCTTTTGGTAATGTGGCGACCAGAACTGCACGCAGTATTCCAAATGTGGCCGAACCAAAGTCTTATACAACTGTAACATGACCTGCCAACCCTTGTACTCAATACCCCGTCCGATGAAGGAAAGCATGCCGTATGCCTTCTTGACCACTCTATTGACCTGCGTTGCCACCTTCAGGGAACAATGGACCTGAACACCCAAATCTCTCTGGACATCAATTTTCCCCAGGACTTTTCCATTTACTGTATAATTCACTCTTGAATTGAATCTTCCAAAATGCATCACCTCGCATTTGCCCTGATTGAACTCTATCTGCCATTTCTCTGCCCAACTCTCCAATCTATCTATATTCTGCTGTATTCTCTGACAGTCCCCTTCACTATCTGCTACTCCACCAATCTTTGTGTCATCTGCAAACTTGCTAATCAGACCACCTATACTTTCCTCCAAATCATTTATGTATATCACAAACAACAGTGGTCCCAGCACGGATCCCTGTGGAACACCACTGGTCACACGTCTCCATTTTGAGAAACTCCCTTCCACTGCTACTCTCTGTCTCCTGTTGCCCAGCCAGTTCTTTATCCATCTAGCTAGTACACCCTGGACCCCATGTGACTTCACTTTCTCCATCAGCCTACCATGGGGAACCTTATCAAACGCCTTACTGAAGTCCATGTATATGACATCTACAGCCCTTCCGTCATCAATCAACTTTGTCACTGCCTCAAAGAATTCTATTAAGTTGGTAAGACATGACCTTCCCTGCACAAAACCATGTTGCCTATCACTGATAAGCCCATTTTCTTCCAAATGGGAATAGATCCTATCCCTCAGTATCTTCTCCAGCAGCTTCCCTACCACTGACGTCAGGCTCACCGGTCTATAATTACCTGGATTATCCCTGCTACCCTTCTTAAACAAGGGGACAACATTAGCAATTCTCCAGTCCTCTGGGACCTCACCCGTGTTTAAGGATGCTGCAAAGATATCTATTAAGGCCCCAGCTATTTCCTCTCTCATTTCCCTCAGTAACCTGGGATAGATCCCATCCAGACCTGGGGACTTGTCCACCTTAATGCCTTTTAGAATACCCAACACTTCCTCCCTCCTTATGCTGACTTGACCTAGAGTAATCAAACATCTGTCCCTAACCTCAACATCCGTCATGTCCCTCTCCTCAGTGAATACCGATGCAAAGTACTCGTTTAGAATCTCACCCATTTTCTCTGACTCCACGCATAACTTTCCTCCTTTGTCCTTGAGTGGGCCAATCCTTTCTCTAGTTACCCTCTTGCTCCTTATATATGAATAAAAGGCTTTGGGATTTTCCTTAACCCTGTTTGCCAAAGATATTTCATGACCCCTTTTAGCCCTCTTAATTCCTCGTTTCAGATTGGTCCTACATTCCCGATATTCTTTCAAAGCTTCGTCTTTCTTCAGCCTCCTAGACCTTATGTATGCTTCCTTTTTCCTCTTAGCTAGTCTCACAATTTCACCTGTCATCCATGGTTCCCTAATCTTGCTATTTCTATCCCTCATTTTCACAGGAACATGTCTCTCCTGCACGCTAATCAACCTCTCTTTAAAAGCCTCCCACATATCAAATGTGGATTTACCTTCAAACAGCTGCTCCCAATCTACATTCACCAACTCCTGCCGAATTTTGGTATAGTTGGCCTTCCCCCAATTTAACACTCTTCCTTTAGGACCACTCTTGTCTTTGTCCATGAGTATTCTAAAACTTACGGAATTGTGATCACTATTCCCAAAGTAGTCCCCTACTGAAACTTCAACCACCTGGCCGGGCTCATTCCCCAACACCAGGTCCAGTATGGCCCCTTCCCGAGTTGGACTATTTACATACTGCTCTCGAAAACCCTCCTGGATGCTCCTTACAAATTCTGCTCCATCTAGACCTCTAACACTAAGTGAATCCCAGTCAATGTTGGGAAAATTAAAATCTCCTATCACCACCACCCTGTTGCTCCTACATCTTTCCATAATCTGTTTACATATTTGTACCTCTATCTCACGCTCGCTGTTGGGAGGCCTGTAGTACAACCCCAACATTGTTACTGCACCCTTCCTATTTCTGAGTTCTGCCCATATTGCCTCACTGCTCGAGTCCTCCATAGTGCCCTCCTTCAGCACAGCTGTGATATCCTCTTTGACCAGTAATGCAACTCCTCCACCCCTTTTACCTCCCTCTCTATCCCGCCTGAAGCATCGATATCCTGGGATATTTAGTTGCCAATCATGCCCTTCCCTCAACCAAGTCTCAGTAATACCAATAACATCATACTCCCAGGTACTAATCCAAGCCCTAAGTTCATCTGCCTTACCTACTACACTTCTTGCATTAAAACAAATGCAGCTCAGACCACCAGTCCCTTTGCGTTCATCATCTGCTCCGTGCCTACTCTTTCCCTTAGTCACGCTGACTTCATTATCTAGTTCCTTACAGGCTTTAGTTACTACCTCCTTACTGTCCACTGACCTCCTCATTTGGTTCCCAACCCCCTGCCACATTAGTTTAAACCCTCCCCAACAGCGTTAGCAAAAGCACCCCCAAGGACATTGGTTCCAGTCCGGCCCAGGTGTAGACCGTCCAATTTGTAATAGTCCCACCTCCCCCAGAACCGGTCCCAATGTCCCAAAAATCTGAACCCCTCCCTCCTGCACCATCTCTCAAGCCACGCATTCATCCTGACTATTCTTTCATTTCTACTCTGACTATCACGTGGCACTGGTAACAATCCTGAGATTACTACCTCTGAGGTCCTACTTTTTAACTTGGCTCCGAACTCCCTAAATTCTGCTTGTAGGACCTCATCCCGTTTTTTACCTATATCATTGGTGCCTATGTGCACAACGACAACTGGCTGTTCACCCTCTCCTTTCAGAATGTTCTGCAGCCGATCTGAGACATCCCTGACCTGTGCACCTGGGAGGCAACATACCATTTGGGAGTCTCGTTTTTGACCACAGAACCGCCTATCTACTCCCCTTACAATCGAATCCCCTATGACTATAGCCCTTCCACTCTTTTTCCCGCCCTTCCGAACAGCAGAGCCAGCCATGGTGACATGAACCTGGCTACTGCTGCCTTCCCCTGGTGAGCCATCTTCCTCAACAGTATCCAAAACGGTATATCTGTTTTGGAGGGAGATGACCGCAGGGGACATCTGGGCTGCCTTCCTGCTCTTTCTCTGCCTTTTGGTCACCCATTCCCTTTCTCCCTCAGCAATCCTAATCTGCGGTGTGACCAATTCGCTAAACGTGCTATCCACGGCCTCCTCAGCATCGTGGATGCTCCAAAGTGAGTCCATCCGCAGCTCCAGAGCCGTCATGCGGTCTAACAAGAGCTGCAGCTGGACACACTTGCAGCATGTGAAGGAGTCAGGGACATCAGCCATGTCCCTGAGCTCCCACATTGAGCAAGAGGATCATAACACGGGTCTGAGATCTCCTGCCATTTTTAATCTTAAGCTTAACTTAGTCTTAACTTAGATAAATGAAAAAGGAACGAAAAGTTTTTACCAATCACACGAAAAAAAAATAAATAGAAAAAGCCTTACCTTATCTGCACACCACCGAGTCCTTTTTTTTTTGGTTAGAGGAGGAGGGTGGGTGGGAGACACTACAGGTGTAGTGTCTCGGGTTCAGCCCCTGCCCAAATATATAGGACTTACTTACCCAGCTGCCACCTCGCTCTCCCTGTCGCCTCTGCAAAAAGAAACTGCCAAAACAAAAAGGTAAGTTTATATAAGTTGTAAACTCACTTATCCAGCTGACACTTTGCTCTCCCTGTCGCCGCTGCAAAAAGAAACCGCCAAAACAACAAGGTAAGTTTATATAAGTTGTAAACTCACTTACCCAGCTGCCACCTTGCTCTCCCTGTCGCCGCTGCAAAAAGAACACTACGGTTTCTGTGTGATTCAGTGTGAAGAATACCAAGATCATTGAGATGATGGGAAGGAGATTCAGTTACATGATTCTGGGGATCAATGATTTTAGTTTGGAGAGAGGCTAGAGAAATGAGAGAGCTTTTGGAGGATTTTGCTGACCACAGGAAGACAGAAATAGGTATAGGGTCAGCAGTTGCAGTGCCACTTGCTCTTACATAAGTAGGACGTGCAGAGGAGGATGCAGCAAGTGAAAGCTCCTGGAGGAGGAAGGAGAAGAAGGGCTCTCCATAGGAGGTCCTACCTTGAAAGGGTCTTCCAGAACACCAGTCCTAAGTAGCAATGAGCCAGCAGCAGTGCCTTAGGAGGCTACACTTTACAAAGGAGGTAGAGACGGAGTTGTACCACATCCTTCATGATGACCAGAAGCCTCAAACCAGGGCAAGGTGGCCCTCCCGGTGAAGATCACCTTGGCCTTTATGCTGTATGCCATGGGATCCTTCCGGGCAGGAGCAGGCGACATTAGCAATGTTTCACAAAGTACTGTGCATAGATGTATCCGGGAGGTGACAGAGGAACTGTACAACAGGAGACGGGACCTCACTACGGAGGGAAGACCAGGATGTAAGGACTCATGGGTTTTCCCGATGGTTCAGGGTACTTCGTCTGCAAGCAGGTGGCTCTGTAGGCCACCAAGTTAATGGGGAGAGATACCACAACTGCAAGGGCTCCCACTGCCTCAATGTGCAGTTGTATATACTGTATATGTACAGGAGAAAACAGTTCAGTATTAGAATGGGATAACTTGTTACTTCTCACTCTCCCTGTATCAATGTTTCTGTCTGTTCCTTTTTGTCTGCCTGATCTCTCTCTGTCTCTCTCTGCCTCTCACTGTCTCTCTCTGTCCCTCTCTGTCTCTCACTGTTTCTCTCTGTTCTCACTGTCTCTCACTGTCTCTCTCTGTCTCTCTCTGTCTCTCTCTGCCTCTCACTGTCTCTCTCTGTCCCTCTCTGTCTCTCACTGTTTCTCTCTGTCTCTCACTGTCTCTCTCTGTCTCTCTCTGTCTCTCTCTGTCTCTCTCTGCCTCTTACTGTTTCTCTGGGCTGAATTTATGATCCTGCTGCCGGGAGCAGCGGCGGGTGCACAAAATGGTGGCGGTCCCACTTGTGACGTCCGGCTGCACTGCTGCGATTACACGGCAGGTGGTCATTTTGCATAATGGCGGAGGCTGTCCTCCTCCCCAATCACGTGGTGGGGCGGCAATGTAGATGCTATTGACGGCATCTCCTGATGTTGGCGCCATCTTTAAAAGCCTGCCAGCCCTGCATTTACTCTTTCCTTGCACAGAACTGTGCCCCTTGCACAGTTCCTCCCATTCTCACACAAGCCCCTTGCAGAACTCCCTCTGTTCACACATAAACCGCTTGGACACTCAGCACAGCACCAATGGCCACTCTAAACCCCAGTTCCTCTATGCTACTCTGGTTAGATTATCTTTTGGCTTGCAGCAATCTTGCCTCGGTGGCACCAGCTTTTCAAAGTCATGAAACTGTAGGCACGTGAGTGCCGCACGTCAACCAGAAAATTAAGAAACATTCATTGGATCGCAGTGAACTAGATTCAACTTTATTTAAAGCAGCATTTACAACATTTCAATGATGATGCCATCGCGTCGGGCCATCAATACTGCCATGGTACTTTCCCACCTCCAACAAAATTGGCACACTGCAGTACGGCGCCGGGATTCATGGAGGACGGCTTTGCGGAGATTCTCCACACCCCCCACAATGAGCCCACCTCCGACAAGAGAATAAAATTCAGCCCTCTGTCTCTGGCTGTCATTCTTCCTCTCCCTCTCTTTCTATAACTGCATTTCTCTCATTTTCTCTCTCTTCTATCCCATTTCTATCTCTCCCTGTGTTTCTGTCTCTCAATCTATTCTTACTTGCTTTCTATCTCTCCCATCTCTAACTTTCACTTTGTCTCCTCTTTGTTTCTGTCACTCTATGGGCTGGATTTTAAGAGCTCGGCACCCGCCTGTGTGGGCCGCATGCCAAAGAGCCGCTGCAATCTCTCGTGCGGTGGCTCATTTAAACAGCTGGGACAGCCCGCAGCCCCCAATCATGTGGAGGGGGCGGGCTGTCCGTCACCAGCAATGTTGTCAGCTGCCTGTGCGCAGGCGCTGGTGCCATTTTTAAAGGGCAGCCAGCCCTGCCGGCACATTAAAATTTTTAAAGAAGTAACCCCACAGAATTAAATAAAAAATTGTAACGCTTCTTTCCCACCCCCCACCATAACAATTACAATAACTATTTGCCCCCCCGAAAACTTTTACATCTGACCTTCCCCCACAAACCGCACAAAATTTAAAGGTCAACCCTTCCCACCATCTCCTACACCCATTATGTTTCTTTGACCTCGTCCTCCTCCCCTTTCCCCAGCAATGTGGTGCCGTGTTTCCCCGGATGGGGATTTGAAGGCACAGGAGTGCCAGCTGCTACGCCGAAGATCACGGCTAAGTCTATTTAAATGTGTTCATTTTATTGATTTGAGTATTTTAATTGCTGTCCCATCGCCCAGCGGTGGGTGGGGGAGGGGTGGGGGGTGCCGCCATGGAGCCTTGCCGCAGCTGGGAAGATGAGGCCGGGCCCTCAGGCGTCAAGGTTCATGGCGGGCCTCATCCGGAGCCATCTTCAGGCACCCCCGCCATGGAACCCGATGCCTGGGGGAGAACAAAATCCAGCCCATTATCCCTGTCCCTCTCTATCTCTCTAACTCAGTCTCTCTTTCTCTCTCTTTTGTTTCTCCTCATCTTCCTTTATTTGTTTCTGCCTCTCTTCATCTTATTTCTCTACCTCTCTCTCTAACTTTGCTTATGTTTCTATCTTTATATATCTGCCTATTTGTCTGCCTTTATTCCTCTCTCTCTTAAAAAAAAGCTGCTTGTCTCCATTTCAACAGAATTATTTTATTTTTAGCCCATGGAGGCTGGATGAGGCAAAAAAGGATCTGTAAGGTGAGTATATTAATAGCACTGCCTGTGGGTCAGAAGAAGCAGGACTGCTTTCTCCAGGCCCAACAAGCTTACCTCTTTACACACCCTGCGACCTGCTAGCCCCACTCACCCTTCCGCAATTTTTGACTCAACCCTGTGATCTCTGACTCTCCAAACTATTCTCCTACTCAATCTCCGACTCTCTCACCCCATCCAATTTCACTCTCCATTGAAACCATCCGACTGCAGATAGTACTTGGAATGTACTGATGAGGGGAGGGATTTCACAGACATCATCAAAGAAAATGATAATGACTATGACCTGCCTCAAAACTAAAGCCTCCCCCACCAGTTAAAAGGTATAATCCAGCAACAGAATACGGAGAAAATATTTTAAATTTTTGTAGACGTACACATTTTTTTCAAAAGCTTTTATAAAAATAGAAGTTTATATGGTGGAGACCTTTAACACCACCACTGCACCACCCACCGCACCCTCAGCCCCACTGCCAACACTGTGCCTACCTCATGTGATGCCAATGATCTGGAGCCCAATGCAGTATTAAGGAGGGAAGCGCAATAAATACATAAACCCTTACTCAGATTGCAAGGGACTTAACATTGGATTTGACTCAAAGAAGTTGAGAGGTTTTGTGAAATAAAAGCAGAAAGTTCTGGAAATACTCAGCAGGTCTGGTAGCCTCTGTGGAGAGAGAAGCAGAGTTAACGTTTCAGGTCTGTGAACTTTCATCAGAACTCCATGCAGGGGATATTAAATAGTTATTGTTTTCTCAATGTATTGATGTGTGATTTCTCTCTCTCTCTCTCTCTTGCTCTGTCTCTCGCTGTGCAGTGATTTCTAGCAGGTTCTGAGCCATGGCGGATGATGAGGTTGCAGCTCTGGTTGTGGATAATGGATCTGGGATGTGTAAGGCTGGGTTTGCAGAGGATGATGCTCCTCGAGGTGTATTTCCCTCCATCGTGGGGAGGCATCGACACCAGGTCAGTATTCACAGAAACTCTTTTTTAAAAACTCTCAACTATCTTTTTTAGGGGGGGAGACCTTCAACTCGTTACCTGCTATCGTCTTTTTAAACCCTTCAAGAAAGCAAACTGCATGTTAAATGACAGATTTAGGGACTGTGATCACTATCCCAATAGTTTATGCTTCTCAATGTCTGTCTCTCAATCTCTTTCCCTTTGAGTCTCTTTCCCTTTCTCCTTTTTCTGCTTAAGTAAGCAGTGTCTATGGTGAAAAACACTGAAGAAAATACAATGCTCAAAAGTTGGAAGCCCATCATTAATGCCACTGAGCGTGATACCAAGCCAGAAGAGATATTGAAGGGGTAACTATCAGCTTCATTGAATAAGTAGGTTTTAAGGAGCTTCTTAAATGAGGAGAGAGAGAGAGAGAAGTTGAGGGAGGTAATTTCAGAGATTAGGGCCTAGGCTGTTGAAGGAACAGCTGCCAGTGTTGGGGCAAAGGAAATGAGGGATGCATGCAATGTCAGTGTTCGAAGAGTGCAGCATTTTTGAAGGTTTATGCGGCTGGAGAAGGCAACAAAGGTAACGAGAAGTGAGGTCATGGAGGGATTTAAATAGGAGGATGAGAATTTTTAAATAGAGCCATTGGTGGGCTGGGAATCAAAGTAGATTGTGAATAATGATGGGTGAACAGGACTTGGACTGGAATTTTATTCTCGCCAAAGGAGTGGGCTGGTGGTGGGTAGGGGTAAAATTGAGTGGGAGGCGGGGGAGGCCATTCCCAACCCCCTCCCACCCCCGTTGCAATTTTATGTGGGGTGGTGGCGGCAAGAAATGGCCCACCCGCCCCAGGCCAATCAAGACCCTTAAGTGGCCAATTAACTGGCACTTAAGGGCCTCCACCTGCTGCCGCGGGTATTTTACCCTTGGCTGGCAGGCGGCTGAGGCCTCAAAAAGCCCACCTGGTGAAACCAGGCAGCCTCCTTGCAGGCTGGTGGGGGGCCCTCCTGATTGGGTACCCTGTGCCCCATGGAGGGACGCCCCTGAAGCCCCAACCACCCCCAATGCACAACACTCCCCTCACCCCCCCCTAACCGAACCCCCTTGCCTCGCTGGGGCCCAACTGATGGTCTCCGGCAAGGCCCTAAAAACGTAACTTTTTCCAGGGCCATCCTTCCGATGGCTGGGTGTAGTCCCAGCAGTGGCCACCATTCCCAGTTCCTGCTGATTGGCTGGCAGCTCCATTAGGTGGGACTTCCTGCCTCCAGGAAGTGGCAGTCCCACCCAAGACCAATTAAAGGCCTGGGGAGTGAAAAATCCCAGTCTGGCTCCCAGGCCTAGCGGAGGTGTGCTCGCCACCAAGTTTTTGGCTGCTGGACGGGGCCTCCCACCCAAAAAAATTCCGGCTTTGGTGTGAGTTAGTCTGTGGCAGCAGAGCTTTGGATGAGGTCAGATTTATGAAGGGGGAAGATGGGAGGTTGACCATGAGGGCTTTGGAAAAGTTGAGTCTGGACTTCTTTCACTATCCCCACATTTGCATTCCTTCTCCTCCTAATATGAGCAGCTCACCTTACATCCATTGGTCGGTGCAGATGCTTGATCACCATGACTCAACCACTCAATAATTGTTTTGAAGTTGATCAACAAATAGTCAGGGGAACTTAATAAAATGTGATTATTTAAAAAAAATAGTTTTTTATTAAGTGTTTGTGGAACTCATTAGGAACAATGTGAAGGTTATTTTGGATACTAAGCTTTTTAAAATATTCATTCTTGGGATGTGGGTGTATCTGGCAAAGTTGGCATTCATTGCCAATCCCTTGAGAAGGTGGTGGTGAGCTGCCTTCTCGAACCGTTACAGTCTGTGTGGTGAAGGTGTTCCCACAATTCTGTTTGATAATTTCAGTGTTTTGATTCAGTGGCAATGAAGAAACAGAGATATATGTTCCAATCAGGATAGTATGTGACTTGGAGGTGATGATGTTCCCAGGTACCTGCTGACCTTGTGTTCTAGGTGACGGAGATTGTGGGGAGGGAGGCGGATTGTGAAAAGTGTGTTAGAAAACTCTGTTGTTCATTAGGACCAATGTTATGGTTTGCACTGTCATCCAACTAGCACGCATACAGGACTCGTAGTGAAGCTTGAATAACTGAAAACCTTAGCCTTAATTTAATTTGGGAGACAAAGTTTGAATTTAAAATTCTCAAACTGAAGATTTACTCCAGAATTTAAGCACACCAACATGTGACTATAAGGTGTATTTGCATTATAGAACTTTTTTTGGAATACATAAATCTGCCTTCGCAAACACACTAACCTGCTTCTGAAAGGCATACTTCACTCTCTTTAACAACTTGTATTAGATCATTCTGGTCCAAGCAACCATTTGCAACTAGTGAAATATTCTAGCGAAAGTTATTAAGGTGCAAGGTAGGTCAGGAGGATGTATATTTTCCCTGGCCTTCTTCCATTGCACCCAACACTCCTACATATTGTACATCTATGGACGTGGTGTATAAAAAGCCAAAAACAGAAGTTTATAATGAGACATTTAGATAGACCTTACTGAGAACCTGGTCACTTACTCACAGTGCCAATCATTTTGGTCTAATTAAAATAGTCTGGTCAGGAGCTGTAATGTATGGAAGTGTAAGAATCTTCCCTCCCCTAAAAATCATGATATTCAGTTTATAGTAATGAACATAATTGTATTCTGCACAAATTGCCTCAAATAGGCGAAGAAAGTGTGATCACTTCAGACACACACCTTCAAATAATAATGTAGTCAGCAGTGTTGAACTTTGTGTGAGCATGAGTGTCTTTCTCTTAGATTCACAAAATGATACAGCGTAGAAGGAGGCCATGTGGCCCATTATCCCTGTGCCAGCTCTTTGGTAGAGTTATCCAATCAATTCCACTCCCCATCTCTTTCCCCATAGCCTTGTATTTTTTTTCTCATTCAACTATTTATTCAATTCTCTTTTGAATGTTTCTATTGAATCAACTTTCACCACTCACTTAGCCAGTGCATTCCAGATTATAACAACTGCTGATACTGTGTTTAAGAAAAAAAGTTTTCCTTGTGTCAGCTCTCGTTCTTTTGCCAGTTATTTTAAATAAATGTCCTCTGGCTACTGACCCTTCCACTACTGGAAACAGTTTGTCCCTATCTTTTCTATTAAAACCCCTCATAATTTTGAACATCTCTATTAAATTCCCCTTCCGTTAATCTTCTCTGCTCTAAGAAGAACACAGAAACATAGAAACAATATTAGCTTCTCTACACTGTCCACATAACTGAAGTCCTTCATCCCTGGCATCATTAGAACAAAGAGAACAAAGAAAATTACAGCACAGGAACAGGCCCTTCGGCCCTCCAAGCCTGCGCTGATCCAGATCCTCTACCATTCTAGTAAATTTCCTCTCCATCCTCTCCAAGGCCTTGACATCCTTTCTAAAGTGTGGTGCCCAGAATTGAACTCCAATGTGGCTTAACCAGTAATTTTATTAGAGGTTTAGCTTAACCTCCCTGCTTTTGTACTCTATGCCTCTATTTATAAAGCCTGAAATCCTGTATGATTTTTACCAGCCTTCTCAACTTTTTTGAAGACTTGTGTACATGTACCCCCAGATCTCTGTTCCTGTACCCACTTTAAAATTGTATCTTTACCGATAGTTTATATTGTCTCTCTTCATTCTTCCTACCAAAATAATCATTTTTCTGTACTAAGTTTATTTGGCATGTGTCTGCCCATTTCATCAGGTCTCCTATGTTCTCCTGAAATCTGTTACTTTCCACCTCACTGTCCACTATATTTATGAGTTTCATGTCATCTACAAATTTGAATTTATGCCCTATTAAACCCAAATCCAGGTTATTAACATATATCTAAAAAAGCAATGGTCCCAATACCTAATTCTGGGGAACACCACTGCACACCAGCCTCCAGACTGAAAAACAACCATTCACCACTGCTCTATGCTTTCTGTCCCTTAGCCAATTTTGTATCCACACAGCTTCTGCCCTTTAATTCCATGGTTTTCAGTTTTTCTAACAAGTTTATTATGTGGTACTTTATCGAATACCTTTAGAAAGTCCCCATACACAACATCAACTGCACTATCCTCATCAAACCTCTCCATTATTTCACGAAAGAACTCTGATTAGGGGGGCAAGGCAAGAAGCACCACCAACACCAGCAACAGCAGCTGTCTTCTCCTCAGTCAAATGCTGCTCCACATGGCAGATGGGATGGACACAGAAATCAACATAGGGTCTACAGGCAGAGGATCAGCTCTCTCAACATGTCTGAGCACCAGTGCCTCAGGAGGCTCAGGCTTTCATGTCAGGTTGTTGCTGACACCTGCAGCCTCCTGGAACAAAACCTCCTTTCCACTGCACGCATTGCCAGTGGTCGACAAGGGGCCACTGGAGGTACACCACCCTCCTCACAGCTACCCCTCTCCTCCCCCGGGGTCCTCCTTAATTGGAAAATCTTCCTTTGATAAATTCAGCACATCATCCCACTTGCCGTCCCTGATTGGCTGAGGAACCCAGAGACGGGATGCTGATTGGTTAAGAAGGTATGAGCCCATGGGATCCAGGGCAATTTGGCAAATTGGATCCAAAATTGGCTTAGTGGCAGGAGGCAGAGGGTTGTTTTTGCGAGTGGAAGCCTGTGATCAGTGGTGTACTGCAGGGATCAGTGCTGGGACCCTTGCTGTTTGTAGTGTACATTAATGATTTAGACGTGAATATAGGAGGTATGATCGGTAAGTTCGCAGATGACACAAAACTTGGTGGTGTCGTAAATAGTGAGGAGGAAAGCCTTAGATTAAAGGACAATGTAAATGGGCTGGTAAGATGGGCGGAGCTGTGGCAAATGGAATTTAATACTGAGAAGTGTGAGGTGATGCATTTTGGGAGGACTAACAAGGCAAGGGAATATACAATGGATGGCAGGACTGTAGGAAGTACAGAAGGTCAGAGGGATCTTGGTGTACTTGTCCATAGATCACTGAAGGCAGCAGCACAGGTAGATAAGGTGGTTAGGAAGGCATATGGGAGACTTGCCTTTATCAGCTGAGGCATAGAATATAAGAGCAGGGAAGTTATGATGGAGCTGTATAAATGCTAGTTAGGCCACAGCTGGAGTACTGTGTACTGTTCTGGGCACCACACTATAGGAAGGATGTGATTGCACTGGAGAGGGTGCAGAGGAGATTCACCAGGATGTTGCCTGGGCTGGAGCATTTCAGCTATGAAGAGAGACTGAAAAGGCTAGGGTTGATTTCCTTAGAGCAGAGAAGGCTGAGGGGGGACATGACTGAGGTATCCAAAATATTAAGGGCATTGATAGGTTAGATAGGAAGAAACTTTTTCCCTTAGCGGAGGTGTCAATAACCAGGGGACATAGATTTAAGGTAAGGGGCAGGAGGTTTAGATGGGGATTTGAGGAAAACAAATTTCACCCAGAGGGTGGTTGGAATCTGGAACGCACTGCCTGAAGAGATGGTAGAACAGGAACCCTCACAACATTTAAGAAGTATTTAGATGAGCACTTCAAATGTCATAGCATACAAGTCTACGGGCCAAGTGCTGGAAAATGGGATAACAATAGTTAGGTGCTTGATGGCTGGCATGGACACAATGGGCTGAAGGGCCTGTTTCTGTGCTGTATAACTCTATGGCTCTAATGCTAATACCATGGGACAGTTAAAGATCCTTAGTAAAGCCCACTGAAGCTGCCAGTGGGTTCCCGACCTGCTAATAGTCCCATCATTTCAGCATGGATTAAATCCAGAAAATTCAGCCCTTGCTGTGTAGCGTCATGATCCTGTATTTTTTTTTCTTTTCGCTCCGGGAAATATGTGGTGTGCCTTTAAGACAGCAAAGGATCAGTACTGCTTTCAGAACAAGCAGGCCTCAGAAGTTACTGAGAAAGTGCATTCTCATTGCCTTGGATACAGCCATTTGGAGACTGAGATTCAAAGGGTGCATTCTTATTGCCTTGGATACAGCCACTAGGACTAAGCATCAAGAGATACATTTGTTACAATTTAATTTTGAACTGGCTTATAGTGCAAACAGACTGTTCTAACAGAGGACACAGGCAAACAGCTGGGTATTAGCACCTGAAAGAAGACCATTTCAACTGAAGGAAGAGAATTTAGTCTGTTTATTTATTATTCTCTCGCAAAATTCTATAAAAGTCAAGCCAAAACAGAGATCTCTGATAATTTAAACTGAAGGAAGGGAAGTTAGACTGTATCAATCTTTCATCCCTTAAAAATTCAAAAGCCAAATTGGTTCATTTAAAAAGTGTTTGCAAGTCGTTAATTGTGGAAATTCATCGCTGGAGAAGGAAAGCATCACTTATTGTTACTACGCACTGTTCTACTGTTGAAGAACCTTTTTTCTCCCCATCAGATGGCTGTGAGGACTTCAAGCAACCTTGGACTTTTTTACCTCCGGCAGGAGTGTAAATTTGCAAGGACTCTAATTTTTTCTATTTTTAATGTTGTTTATATCTTCGTAGTGTTTAAGAGTTTAGTTTTTTTAGTTAAACAGTTAATTTGTTGATTTGAAGACACCTGGTTTGGTTAGCCTCATTCAGGGGTTAATAGATGGTACAATTTGTCTGGGTCTTTCTTTAATTTGGAAAGTTTTAAATGATATGTTAGGCGATCTGTGAAGGGATGGGATTGAACCACAATCAGAATCATATATTTTGATTGGGGGCTTTGACTGGAACGGTCAGTCATAACAGACGTCAACATCATAATGTAGGGAAATGCAGTGGCTCATCTGTACACAGCAAGGTCCCATAAACAGCAATGAAATAAAGGTCTAGATAATCTGTTTTAGTGATGTATTTGAGGGTTAAAAATAGGCCAGGACACTGAGAAGATCTACCCTTGTCTTTTACCTGTACCTGAGGAAGCAGATAGGGCCTCAGTTTAACATTTTATCAGAAAAGCGGCATCTCCGACAGTGCAGCATTCCCTAACTTCTGCACTGAAGTGTCAGCTTAGATTGGAATGGGGCTTGAACACATAATGCTCTTACTCAAACGAGATTGCCACGACTGAGCCACGTTTGACAATGGAACTATGTTACTATACTAACAATCTGGAGAACTGGCAATTTAAGAATTTAAATTTTCTTCATTAAAAAAAACCTGGAAATAAAAAAACTGTCAGAATGTTGTAAAAATCCATCTGGTCCACGAATGTCTTTGAGGAAAGGAGACCTGCTGTCATTAGCCAATCTGGTCCAGATGGAACACCAGTCCCACACCAATGTGGCTGCTGACTCTTAACTTTTCCTGAAGGGCTTATCGAACTTCTCCGTTGTAACAAACCATTACAATGAATACTACCTGAGTTGCAGCGGTTCAAGAAGAAGGCCCACCGCCACCTTCTCAGGGCAACTAAGGATGTGAAATTTGGGCTGAAGTTTACTACCCCTCCGGTGTCAGGGGTCGTGGCGGGGAGTGGGGGTGTGGGGGGGCGGAAGATTCTTCTGGGAGAGGTGGCGGAGCTTTCATTTGCATAATAAAATTAATTCAAATCCATGTAATTTTCAGGTCGGGAGTGGGGGAGGGGAGGAAACTGATTCCATTGGCTGAGAAGATGGTGGGAAGGAGTTGAAGGGCAAAGATAATAAAGTTTGGGGGTGAAAGGTTGGGACTGGCAAAAATGGTTTCTCAGGGGGTGAGGGAAATAAATTTATTGTCTGATGATTGGGGGGTGGGGGTGGGGGTGGAAGAGGGTCATTGATGTGGACGTTACTGTTTTTATTTAAAGTAAAGGTAATATTCCCTTTAAACAATCAAATGATCTGTTAGGGCTTGAAGCCCCTTAAAAATGGCACCGTTGCTTGCGCAGTGGCGCCAGACGCCATTTATGGGGATGGAGCAGCCACCCCTTTTACGTCATCAGGGATGGCCGCACCGCCCCCTCCATTGAAATGAGGCCCTGCACGAAATATTTCTGGGGCTCAGCAGCGGCCACTCCACGCGGGCCGGCTGCCGTCTTCAAAGTGTACCGCCGCGATTTGTGGTGCGCTATTAAAATCCAGCCCAAATGCCGGCCTTACCAGTATAGCCCACTTCAAGAGAATGAATTCTTTTAAAAAAGGAGGTCCTTCATTTTCCCTTCCTCCACAGTCTTGTAGCTCTTCTTAGATCATGAACTTGCTGCGTGGTATCAGTAAAAACTTAATGTTACTGATCACCAATTTACTGCACTGTGTATACAGATCTGTTTGTGCTTAATTTTTCTTACTGGCTAACTAAATCCTGATGTATATTTTCTGCAACTACAGACCTTTGTTTCCTTAGCATATTTTGTTTTCCTAATTCCAGGGTGTCATGGTGGGAATGGGTCAGAAAGACTGTTATGTTGGTGATGAAGCCCAGAGCAAGAGGGGGATTCTAACCCTGAAGTACCCAATTGAACATGGAATTGTGACCAACTGGGATGACATGGAGAAGATCTGGCATCACACCTTCTACAATGAGCTGCAGGTTGCACCAGAGGAACATCCTGTTCTCCTCACAGAGGCACCTCTCAACCCCAAAGTCAACCGGGAGAAGATGACCCAGATAATGTTTGAGACTTTTAACACACCAGCTATGTATGTCTCCATTCAAGCTGTGCTGTCCTTGTATGCCTCTGGCCGCACTACAGGTATTGTAATGGACTCTGGTGATGGTGTTACCCACACCGTGCCCATCTATGAGGGGTATGCCTTGCCCCATGCCATTCTGCGGCTAGATCTGGCTGGCAGGGACCTTACTGATTACCTGATGAAGATAATGACAGAACGTGGGTACTCGTTCACTACCACAGCTGAGAGGGAGATTGTATGTGACATCAAAGAGAACCTATGCTACATGGCTCTTGATTTTGAGACTGAGATGGCCTTGGCTGCCTCTTCATCCCTCGAGAAAAGCTATGAGCTACCTGATGATCAAGTCATCATCATTGGCAATGAATGTTTCAGATGCCCAGAGGCTCTCTTCCAACCTTCGTTCCTAGGAAAAGAGACTACTGGGATTCATGAGGCTGCCTTCAATAGCATCATGAAATGTGATACCGACATCTGGAAGGATCTGTATGCCAATACTGTCCTGTCTGGTGGATCCACCATGTATCCAGGTATTGCTGATCGAATGCAGAAGGAAATCACAGCCTTGGCTCCCAGCACAATGAAGATTAAGATCATTGCTCCACCCGAGAGGAAGTATTCAGGGTGGATCGGTGGCTCCATCTTGGCTTCTCTCTCCACCTTCCAGCAAATGTGGATCACCAAGCGGGGGTATGATGAGTCAGGGCCCTCCATCGTCCATCGCAAGTGCTTCTAATCCGATTCCTTGAGTGGATGCGAACTTGCTTGGGGCATTGTCACAAGCAAAATGTTCCATTATGCAGCTTCACTAATCTTTATCTTCCCTTCTCCAAGGGATACTGAATGCGGAAAGAGACATTCTTCTAGATTTTGTTCCTAATAGTGTGTGTTATAATCTGCATGCTGGGAGTCTCCCAGTTGTTCAGAGATTCCTTTCCCTGTCCTGTTAAAAAAATTAAAAGCCAATTGATCTTCCAGTTCGCTATCTTAATTTCCAGCAGCTTTCTGGCTTGTCCATGTCCCTGCATTGTGCATGTGATCTCTTTAATCACTTTGTTGTTCCCACTTAACTTTGACTTTTAAATGTGTTCTCCAACAGCCTCTCTGCAAAGAATCTCAAAGAGAACGTCTGTCAATCAAATGGTTCGCCTATTGAAAGAGAAACAATGGTTATATCCTGGACAGTACAAGATCTAGCATGTCTTTTTGGCAGGCGGGGACAGGGGACGGGTCTAGAAAAGCACCCCATTGCTGCCTGTCCCCTGTCTTTGCTCCTCCAGTGCTCGGTGTATACATTCTGATCAATTGTGCCTGGCAGTGTGCCACCATTCCTACCTCCCACCTTAAGTGGTACTTGCTTGTCTGACTAAAACCAACTGTTGAATTCTTGCAGCCATTTCATTCCTTTCTGAATTAGAAATCGCAACAATTATTTTACAACATTCTCTGGCTCAGTAATTAGGGGCTGGATTTTACCAGCCCTCTGGAGGCGGGCTGGGAGGCAGAAGGCCTTGGAAAATGGTGGCAGAAGACATTGGGAGGGGAGCCTGATGTTTTCCCCTCACCGCGGGATATTACCAATGGTGGCAATCTCAGCCAGAGGCAGGTGGCTAATTAAACCAATTAAGGGCCACTTCCCATGCCTGCTGGTATTAATTGGCATTGGCAGGGGATGCTGCCATGTAGGAAGACTGTCAAGTAAACGCTGGCAGCCTCCCATCGGGTTCCCAAGGGGTGGGGGAAAGAAGAACCATTATTTATGGCCAATCCACGGCCCACGGCGGGTCCCCCCCAACTGCAATGGCCATCCCTGCGGCTACATTGCTGCCACTGGAGGGTGCACACCCTGATAGCTGGGGCCTGTCTGGCTGGCTCCGGCTGGGTTTAAAAAAAAATTACCTTGCCTTTGAGGGCACCTCAGCATGGATGCAGGCTCTTCTTCCTGCGGCCAAAGTGGCAGCCACATCTATCAGTTAGAATTGGTTACCTGGTCAGCAGGGGCTGACTCAGGTCTTGGAATTTATTCTAGGATAAATACAGGAAGTTTTTGCTCAGGTTTGCAAGTTCTCCCTGTGTCTGCGTGGGTTTCCTCCGGGTGCTCCGGTTTCCTCCCACAGCCAAAAGACTTGCAGGTTGATAGGTAAATTGGCCATTATAAATTGCCCCTAGTATAGGTAGGTGGTAGGGGAATATAGGGACGGATGTGGTAGGAATATGGGATTAGTGTAGGATTAGTATAAATGGGTGGTTAATGGTCGGCACAGACTCGGTGGGCCGAAGGGCCTGTTTCAGTGCTGTATCTCTAAATACAAAAAATAAAAAAAATGTAAGTAGTGAGTAGCACGAAGTCCAGCTTGACAGAGTATATAACTCGGGAAATTTGGTCAGGGAGGGAATTTGGCGTAATGAGGGAAGAGGTGCTATTCTGGTCTTTTACAAAACAAGGAGCACTCCGAGTGAGGGAGCGAGAGACAACAAGACGTGGCAACAGCAGCGGCATCTGATTAAATCAAAGCAGGGAAAGAATGGCTCTTCTATGGCATTTTCCAAAAAAAGCAAGGAGTGATGTCAGAGGCTAGTGTTTCTGTGGCTGCAGACATGAATCCAGGATGGTTTGTTGCCTCCTGGTGCCAGGGTCAAGGATGTTACTGAGCGGCTGCAGAGCATCCTGAGTAGGGAGGGTGAACAGCCAGCAGTCGTGGTCTGCATTGGTACCATGGACATAGGTAGAAAGCGGGATGTGGTCTTGCAGAAAGAGTTTACTGAGCTAGGTAAGAAATTCTTAGCACGGATTTGTAAAAGGCAGATCGATAATTCCATCTGCCACTTGTCTGCCTATTCTGCTGGCCTATCTATGTCCTGTTGCCGGCATTTGGTTTCATCCTCACTGTCTGTCACACTTCCAAGTTTGGTATCATCTGTAAATTTTGAAACTTTACTCTGCATTGATTATTTTTTTTGATGAAGTAACAGAGAAGGTTGATGAAGGGAAAGCAATGGATGTTGTCTAGATAGATTTTAGGAAAGTCTTTGACAAAGTACCACATAAAAGGCTGGTTACCAAATTTGAGGCTCATGGAATGGGAGGGTCAGTGTCAGCTTGGATGAAAAAATTGGCTGAAGGACAGAAAACAGCGTGTCATGGTAAATAGTTGGTTTTCAGATTGGAGGATAGTAGACAGTAATGTTCCCTCAGGGTCAGTGCTAGGAGCACTGCTTTTTTAATATACATAATTGACTCGGATATTGCAATGCAGAGTAAAGTTTCAACATTTACAGATGATACCAAACTTGGACGTGTAGCACACAGTGAGATGGAATTATCGATACCAACTGCCTGCAACAGGACATAGATAGACTAGCAGAATAGGCAGACAAGTGGCAGATGGAATTTAATCCAGAGAAATGTGAGGTGATGTATTTTGGCAAAGGGGAAAGGGAGTGGCAATATTGACTAATTGGTACAGTTCGAAAGAGTGTACAGGGACAGAGGCCCTGGGAGTACATGTGCTTGGATCTTTAAAGATGGCAGGACATATTGAGAGAGTCGTTAGCAAAGCATATGGGATCTTGGGCTTCATAAATAGAGGTATTGA
This sequence comes from Heterodontus francisci, assembly GCF_036365525.1. NCBI lineage: Eukaryota > Metazoa > Chordata > Chondrichthyes > Heterodontiformes > Heterodontidae > Heterodontus > Heterodontus francisci. The sequence goes on along the minus strand of NC_090375.1, from coordinate 58,245,512 downwards.
ACAGAAAAGCATGGAGGTTATGCTCACCCTTTATAAAGCTTTGGGTAGGCCACAACTAGAGTATTGCATCCAGTTCTGGTCACCACACTTAGGAAGGATGTGAGTGTCCTCGAGAGGGTCCAGAGGAGATTTACCAGAATGGTTCCACAGATGAGGGATTTTAGTTACAAGTTTAGGTCGGAGAAACTGGGGTTGTTCTCCTTTGAGCAAAGGAGATTGAGGGAAGATTTGATAGAGGGGTACAAGATTATGACAGGTCTGGATAAAGTAGACCAAGAACAGCTATTCCATTAGCTGATGGTACAAGGTTTAAGGAACACAGATTGAAGGTTTAGGGCAAGAGATGCAAGTGGGATGTAAAGAAGAACTTTTTTACACAGCTAGTGATGATGACCTGGAACTTGCTACCTACGAGGGCAGTGAAAGTGGAGATGATGAATGATTTCAAAAGGAAATTGGATGGGCACTTGAGGGAAATAAACTTACAGGGCTACGGGGATAGAGTCAAGGATTGGGACTGATTTGATTGGTCTACAAAGAGCCGACATGGACTTGATGGGCCAAATGGCCTCCTTGTGTGCCATTATGACTTTATGTCTCAGTTGGACAGCAGTCCCGACGGTGGTTTCTTAATTGGCCAACAGTGGTAAAATGCCGCCCGGGGTCCCGCTGCCTGCCTGCAAGGGGTAGTGTCCTGCTTTCAGACTGGCAGTGGGACTACTTACCTTTTTTGAAAAATTCCAGCCCAGGTATCAGCCGTGGCACAGTGGTAGCACTCTCAGAAGTCAAAAGGATATGGGCTATCATCAGACCCTGCCACAAACTCATTCTGTAGCTATCAACTCCATCCCTCACCCTCGCCACTTTCTGAGGCCAAACCAGATCATTTGCAACCTTGGTGTCCTAATTGACCCTGATGAGCTCCCAACCACATACCACTTAATCACCAAGACTGTCTACTTCCACCTCTGTAACATCACTCATCTCTGCCCCGCCCTCAGCTCATCTGCTGCTGAAACACTCATCCATGTCGTTGTTACCTCTTAGTCTTGACTATTCCGATGCTTTCCTGGCTGTTCTCCCATCTTCCATTCTCCATAAACTTGAACTCATCCAAAATTCTGCTGCCCATATCCTAACTAGCACTAAGTCCCAATCACCCATCATCCTTATTGTCACTGACCTACATTGTGACCTCGTCTGGCAATGCCCTGATTTCTAAAATTCTCATCCTTGTTTTCAAATCCTTTCGTGACCTTGCCCCTCCCTATCTCTGTAACCTCCCGCAGCCCTACAACCATCTGGTTCTCTGTGCTCCTCCAATTATCGTCTTTTGCGCTTGCCCAATTTTAATCGCTCTACATTGGTTGCTGTGCCTTCAGCTGCCTGAGCCCTAGGCTCTGAACTTTCCTCAACATTTCCGCCTCTCTGCCACTCTCTCCTCCTTTAACTCACTCCTTAAAATCTACCTCTTTGACAAAGTTTTTCATTACCTGTCCTCATATCTCCTTACGAGGCTCAGTATCAAATTTTGTTTGATAGGCTCCTCGGGATCTTTTACTATGTAAAGGTGCTATATAGATGCAATTGTTGTTCACCTTTCCAGCAACTGGAGCACAAAATCTAGGTTGACACTCCAGTGCAATACTGAGGGAGGGCTGCACTATCTGAAGTGCTGTCTTTCAGATAAGACGTTAAATTACGACTCTGTCAGCCCTCTCAGGTGGACATAAAAGGTCCCATGACACTATTTTGTATAAGAGCAGAGGTATATTCCCCATTGTCCAGGTCAATATTTATCCCTCAATTAATATCACAAAAAAAACAGATAACACGATCAGGAACAGAGGCACCAGGGCAGGGGGTGGGGGATATATGTGTACAAATTCTTGAAGGTGGAAAGGCAGGTTGAGAAAGCAATAAAAAAGCATACGGGATTGTGGGCTTTATAAATAGAAGTTATGATGAACCTTTATAAAACTGATTAGAAATAGCCAACATGCATTTATAGTGCATTGGTCATGCCTAACAAACATTGAATTTTTTGAGGAAGTAACTAAAGTAGTAGACAAGGGAATATCTATGGATGAAGTTCATATAGACATTGAGCAAGTATTCAATAAGGTTTTACATAAGAGGCTGTGAGCTAAAATTAAAGCTCATGGAATCGAACACAAATTATTGACCTGGTTAGGAAATTGGTTAGGCAGTAGAAGATAGAGAGTATGGATAATGGATATTTATTTGAATTGGAAGGAAGTGACTAGTGGTGTCCCACAAGGATCTGTGCTGGGGCCTCAACAATTCAGTATGCTTACTAATGACTTAGACAATGCAATAGTGAGCCATATATCCATGTTAGCTGTTGATACAAAGATTGATGGCACAACATTGTAGATGGGAGCATAAATTATAAAGAGCCAGATAGATTCAGTGAGTGGGCAAAATTGTGGCAGATGAATTTCAACACAGGTAAGTGTGAAGTCATCCATTTTTGACCAAAAATGGATAGATCAAGTATCTTTTAAATGATGAAATGCTAGGCACAGTAGAAATAAAGGAGATTTAGGGCCCATGTATGCAGATCAATAAAATGTAGCAGTCAGTTACAAAAAATAGTCAGATGAATGGAATGTTGTTAGCCATTATAACTGGAAGGCTAGAATATAAAGGGAGGAAGTTTTATTACAGCTATACAAAGCCCTGGTTAGACCACATCTGGAGCATTGTTGAACTTTCTAGGCACTGCACCTTAGAAAGGATATATTGGTTTTGGATGGAGTGCAGCATAGGTTCCCCAGAATGTTACCAAAGCTCCAAGTATTAGATTTGTTATGACCAGGTGAGAAATGTGTCTTTACCTGGTCTTAGTGTAACAGAGATTAATTTTAAACGCACTGTGTTTTGAGCTCCCCTTTTTGTGAATCCCTGTTCACAGTTTTCCAATTATAAGACAAAAATAAACAATTCACATCGGCTTTCTCAGGTTTAAAGAAGAAAGATGAAATTTTATTCAAACTTAAAACTTAAACTCTAATACGGTTCATGCCTACAGATATACGATGTGCCTATGCTAGCATGCACACGCGATATAGACATACAGATAGGAACAGAAAAGAGAAGAAATGATAAGGTGGAACAGTTTGAGGCAATATCTTGTTACGGTGCTTTGAGCTCAAAGTTTAGTCCTTTATGTAAGTAGTCTTGCTTTCGTTGTGGCCTGGTGTTCTTCTTAAACCTTGTTCACGTAGGAGACTTTTCTCTCTTTGCATTTCACGTGTTTTCACAAGATTCCATTCCGTGGGAAGGAGATGGGACAGGCAGACACGAGAGGAGGTAATTCTTGCTTCAGTTCCAGGAGAGATCATTCCTCCATGAGCACACGGCTCTGTCTCAGTTCAAAATCCTTTGTTGGAAGTTCAAATTCTCTACAACAGCCAGTTAGTCATGTGACTAAAACTGGTCTGACTGTTTCTTCTGTGTATTGGGGAAGCAATGACTGGGCCCCCATTGTTCCAACACTGCTAGTACTATGCAAATGTCCTTCCAGTCAGGGCTTGCAATTTTAAGTTTTAATGTTCATATGGTGAAATAATGTGTGCCTCAGTCTTGGTAGGTGGGGAGGGGGGTGGTTTGCCTGACAGATTATGAAGAGAGATTACATAAACTAGCCTTATATTCCCAGGAATATAGAAGGTTGTGTGGTGATTTGATTGAGGTTTTAGGATTTTGAAAGGAATTTAGAAAGTACAGTGAAGATCTAAATGAGTAAAAGGGGCAAAGAGAGAGCATGAGAATCGTCTAGTGCCTAGCATAAAAGGGATCTCAAAAGTATTTTATAAATACATAAATGGTAAAAGAATAGTCAAAAGAAGGGTTGGCCTGATTAGGGACAAAAATTGAGCTCTTCTTGTGGAAACACAGGGCTTGGCTGAGGTACTAAAAGGGTACTTTGCATCTGGTTCACTAGAGAAGAGGATGCTACCAATATCACAGTAAAGGGTGAGGCAGTAGTGATTTTGAATAGAATAAAAATACAGTGAAAGTACTTAAAAGGTTGGCAGTACTCAAAGTGGAAAACATTTATCTGGTCTGGATGGGATGCATCTGAGGTTACTGAGGGAAGTCAAGGTGGAAATTGCTGCAGCTCTGGCTACAATCTTCCAATCCTTTTGCAAAAAATGACAACATTGCTTTGCCTTCTTAATCACTTGCTGTAACTGCATACTAACTTTTTGTGTTTCATATACTAGGACACCCAGATCCCTCTGCATCTCAGAGTTCTGCATTCTCTCTCCATTTAAATAATATGTTACTTTACTATCCTTCCAGCCAAAGTGGACAAGTTCACACATCCCCACATTATACTCCACCTGAAAAATCTTTGCTCACTCATTTAACCTATCTACATCTCTTTGCAGACTCCCTATGTTCTCTTCACAACTTACTCTCCTACTTATGTTTGTGTCATCAGCAAATTTAGCAACCATAAATTCTGTCGCTTCATCCAAGTCATTGATATAGATTGTAAATAGTTGAGGCCACAGCACTGATCGCTGTGGCACTCCACTAGTTACAGCTTGCCAACCTGAAAATGACTCATTTATGCCTACTCTTTTTTCCTGTTAGCTAACCAATCCCCTCCACACAATTTTCCTCCACACAAGATCAGGTGGCAGGTTGTTCAACCTTGCCCGCCTAAGAGCGAAGACCAAAGTACGGAAAGTCCTCATCAGGGAACTCTTCTTTGCTGACGATGCTGCATTAACATCTCACACTGAAGAGTGTCTGCAGTGTCTCATCGACAGGATTGCGGCTGCCTGCAACGAATTTGGCCTAACCATCAGCCTCAAGAAAACGAACATCATGGGACAGGACGTCAGAAATGCTCCATCCATCAATATCGGCGACCACGTTCTGGAAGTGGTTCAAGAGTTCACCTACCTAGGCTCAACTATCACCAGTAACCTGTCTCTCGATGCAGAAATCAACAAGCGCATGGGAAAGGCTTCCACTGCTATGTCCAGACTGGCCAAGAGAGTGTGGGAAAATGGCGCACTGACACGGAACACAAAAGTCTGAGTGTATCAAGCCTGTGTCCTCAGTACCTTGCTCTATGGCAGCGAGGCCTGGACAACGTATGTCAGCCAAGAGCGACTTCTCAATTCATTCCATCTTCGCTGCCTCCGGAGAATCCTTGGCATCAGATGGCAGGACCGTATCTCCAAAACAGTAGTCCACGAGGCGGCCAACATCCCCAGCTTATACTCACTACTGAGTCAGCGGCGCTTGAGATGGCTTGGCCATGTGAGCCGCATGGAAGATGGCAGGATCCCCAAGGACACATTGTACAGCGAGCTCGCCACTGGTATCAGACCCACCGGCCGTCCATGTCTCCGCTTTAAAGACGTCTGCAAACGCGACATGAAGTCCTGTAACATTGATCACAAGTCATGGGAGTCAGTTGCCAGCGATCGCCAGAGCTGGGGGGCAGCCATAAAGGTGGGGCTAAAGTGTGGCGAGTCGAAGAGACTTAGCAGTTGGCAGGAAAAAAGACAGAAGCGCAAGGAGAGAGCCAACTGTGTAACAGCCCCGACAACCAGATTTTTCTGCAGCACCTGTGGAAGAGTCTGTCACTCTAGTATTGGCCTTTATAGCCACTCCAGGCGCTGCTCCACAAACCACTGACCACCTCCAGGCGCTTACCCATTGCCTCCCGAGACAAGGAGGCCAAAGAAGAGAAGAAGATAACCAATCCCCTATCCATGCTGATATACCATATTCAATCCCCTATACCTTTGTCAGTGGGAGAGGTCATTGCATCTCACTGGACAGCTACCGCCCGCCTCAAACCGGGCAGCCCCCTGTCAGAAAGGTTCTGTCCCGCCACAGTCCACCTGCGTCAATGGGTGCTTGGAGCTCAGGGTCATTGCCCGACAAGTGGACTGTAACACCGCACAAAACAGCACGACAACAAAAGGAAAGAAGGTACCAGTCCTTCATTTGGCAAGCTGGAATGTCAGAACTATGTGTTCTGGCCTGTCAGAAGACTTTACACAAATCAACGACTCTCGGAAGACCGCCATCATTAACAACGAGCTCAGTAGGCTCAAGGTGGACATTGCAACACTTCAGGAGACACGGCCTCCCTGCGAGCGGATCTCTAAGAGAGCAAGACTACACCTTCTTCTGGCAGGGTAGGGATCCTGAAGAACCAAGACAGCATGGAGTGGGCTTCGCCATCAGAAACTCTTTGCTCAGCATGATAGAGCACCTTCAAATGGCTCGGAACACATACTGTCCATCTGACTGCTCACCGCCTCTGGCCCAGTACACCTACTCAGCATCTATGCTCCAACACTCTGCTCTCCACCTGAAGTTAAAGACCAGTTTTATGAGGAACTCCATAATATCATTAGTAGCATTCCTAATACTGGGGGACTTTAATGCTAGGGTTGGGGCTGACCATGACTCATGGCCCTCCTGCCTTGGGCGCTATGGCATTGGAAGGATGAATGAGAATGGACAGAGACTGCTGGAGTTGTGTACCTATCACAACCTCTGCATCACCAATTCGTTCTTTCATACTAAATTCTGTCACCAGGTTTCATGGAGACACCCAAGATCATGTCGTTGGCACCAGCTGGACCTCATCGTCACAAGGCGAGCCTCTATAAACAGTGTCCAAATCACATGCAGCTTCCACAGTGCGGAGTGCAACACCGACCACTCCCTGGTGTGCAGCAAAGTTAGACTCAAACCAAAGAAGCTACATCACTCCAAGCAGAAGGGCTGCCCACGCATCAGCACTAGCAGAATTTCTTATCCACAGCTGTTACATAAGTTTCTTAATTCACTTGAAAAAGCCCTTCAAAACACTCCTGCAGGGGATGCAGAGACGAAGTGAGCCCACATCAGAGACGCCATCGAAGACTCAGCAATGACCACCTTTGGCAAACGTGAGAAGCAGAATGGAGACTGATTTCAATCTCACTTTGAAGAGCTGGAAACTGTCATAGCCGCTAAGGGCACTGCACTGTTGAAATACAAGAAAGCCCCCAGTGAGCTAATATCCATAGCACTTAAGGTAGCCAGAAGCACTGCACAAAGAACAGCCAGGCACTGTGCAAATGACTTCTGGCAACACCTATGCATTCGTATTCAGCTGGCCTCCGACACCGGAAACATCAGAGGAATGTATGATGGCATTAAGAGACAAGGAGGCCAAAGAGAGAATACCATGGGCTCTTATTTTGTTTAGTAACCTTTGATGTGGCATTTTGTCAAATACCTTCTGGAAATACAAGCACACCACATTCACAGGCTCCCCTTTATCCATGTTGCTTTTTACTTGCCTCTTATTTCCTCAAAGAACTCTAATAAATTAGTCAAACACGATTTCCCTTTCACAAAACCATGGTCACTCTGCCTGCTTGCATTGAGATTTTCTAAATGTCCTGCTATAACCTCCTTAATAATAGATTACAGCATTTTCCCTATGACGGATGTTAAGCTAACTGACCTGTAGTTTCCTGCTTTCTGTCTTCCTCCTTTCTTGAATAGTGGAGTTATGTTCACTATTTTCCAATCTGATGGGACCTTTCCAGAATCTAGGGAATTTTGGAAAATTAAAACCAATGCATCCACTGTCTCAGCAGCAACTTCTTTTAAGACCCTAGGATGAAGTCTATCAGGACCTGGGGACTCGTCAGCTTTTAGTTCTAATAATTTTCTCAGTACCCTTTCCCTGGTAACGGTAATTGTTTTAAGTTTTCCTTTCCAACTCCTGATTCATAATTATTTCTGGGATGTTATTTGTATCCTCCACAGTGAAGACAGATGCAAAAAACTGTTCAATTCTTCTGCCATTTCCTTATTTTCCATTATTAACTCCCCAGACTCTCTCTCTAGAGGACCAAAACTCACTTAACTTACATGTTTCCTTTTTAAATACCTGTGGAAACTCTTACTATCCGTTTTAAAATTTCTAGCTAGCTTTCTCTCAAACTTTAATTTTTCTCTCATTATTCTTTCAGTCATTCTTTGCTATTTTTATATTCTGTCCAATCTTCTGAACTACCACTACTCTTCCTGAATTGTACACTTTTTCTTTCAATTTGGTACTATCTTTAACTTCCTTAGTTAGCCACAGATGGTGCACCCTTCTCTTAGAGTCTTTCTTTCTCACTGGAATGTATCTTTGCTGAGTGTTATGAAATATCTCCTTAAATGGCTGCATCTCTAATGACCTATCCCTTAACCTAATTTCCCAGTTTACTTTAGCCAGCTTTGTCTTCAAACACTCATAATTACCCTTATTTAAGTTTAAAACACTAGTCTTAGATCCACTCTTCTCACCCTCAATCTGAATGCGAAATTCAATCATGTTGTGATCACTGTTACCTCGGGGCACCTTTACTATGAGGTCATTAATTAATCCTGTCTCATTACACATTCGAGATCTAGAATAGCCTGCTCTCCGGTTGGCTCTAGAACGTGCTCCTCTAAGAAACTGTCCCGAAAACACTCCATGAACCCATCTTCCAGGCTACCTTAGCCAATCTGATTCATCCAATCTATCTGTGGATTAAAATCACCCATGATTATCACCATGCCTTTCTCACAAGTCCCCATTATTTCTTCCTGTATACCCCGTCCTGTAATGTAGTTACTGTTAAGGGGCCTATAAACTACTCCCACAAGTGACTTCCTACTTTTACTATTTCTTATCTCTACCCAAACTGACTCTACATCTTGATTTTTAGAACTGTCACCTCTCTCTATGGTACTAATGTCATCCTTAATTAACAGAGCTACCCCTCCACCTTTCCTAGTTTCCTGTCCTTCAAGGAAGTGTGCAGCCTTGAATATTCAGATCCCAGCCTTTGTCATCTTGCAGCCATGTCTCTGTAATGACTATCAGATCATACATATTTATTTCTATTTGAGCTATCAATTCATTTGTTTTGTTACGAATGTCTTGTGCATTCAAATACAGAGCCTTTAGTTCTGTCTTTTTACTATTTACACAGCCTCTAGCCTTAGCTGCTTACATACTCTTAATTTTGTACATTCTGTCATGCTCTGATTATTATTTCCCTTATTGCTACTTTGCTCTCCAGCCTTGTCCTCTCTCTTTAATTTATCATATCTGCTTTCACCTAATCCCTCGCCCCCCACTATTTAGTGGAAAGTTCTCTCTATCACCCTGATTATATGACTCGACAGAACACTGTTCCCAGCACGGTTCAGGTGGAGACTGACAGAACACTGTTCCCAGCACGATTCAGTTGGAGACTGACAGAACACTGTTCCCAGCATGGTTCAGGTGGAGACTGTGAAGACAGCACTTCGGGTGCAAATTCAAGCATTTTTTAAATGCGACGAGGATTTCTGCTTCTACCACCCTTTCAGGCAGTGAATTCCAGACACCTCTGGGTGAAAAGATCCCTCCTCCACCCTCTGGGTAAAAAAGTTTCTCCTCAGAAATGTGGAGGTTGTTTAGGGAGCACTTGCTGCGACTACTGGATAGGTTTGTCCCGATGAGGCAGGGAAGGGATGGTAGGGTGAAGGAACCTTGGATGACAAGAGATGTGGAACAGCTAGTCAAGAGGAAGAAGGAAGCTTACTTAAGGTCGAGGAAGCAAGGATCAGACAGGGCTCTAGAGGGTTACAAGGTAGTCAGGAAGGAACTGAAGAATGGACTTAGGAGAGCTAGAAGGGGACATGAAAAAGTCTTGGCGGGTAGGATTAAGGAAAATCCCAAGGCGTTCTACACTTATGTGAGGAACAAGAGGATGGCCAGAGTGAGGGTAGGGCCAATCAGGGATAGTGGAGGGAACTTGTGCCTGGAGTCGGAGGAGGTAGGGGGGATCCTTAATGAATACTTTGCTTCAGTATTCACTAGTGAGAGGGACCAGGTCGTTTGTGAGGACAACGTGGAACAGGCTGATATGCTCGAACAGGTTGAGGTTAAGAGGGAGGATGTGCTGGAAATTTTGAATGATATGAGGACAGATAAGTCCCCGGGGCCAGACGGGATATACCCAAGGATATTACGGGAAGCGAGGGAAGAGATTGCTGCGCCTTTGGCGATGATCTTTGTGTCTTCACTGTCCACTGGAGTAGTACCGGATGATTGGAGGGTGGCAAATGTTGTTCCCTTGTTCAAGAAAAGGAATAGGGATAACCCTGGGAATTATAGACCAGTCAGTCTTACGTCGGTAGTGGGCAAATTATTGGAGAGGATTCTGAGAGACAGGATTTATGATTATTTGGAAAAGCATGGTTTGATTAGAGACAGTCAGCATGGCTTTGGGAGGGGCAGGTCATGCCTCACAAGCCTCATTGAATTCTTTGAAGATGTGACAAAACACATTGATGAAGGAAGAGCAGTGGATGTGGTGGAAATGGATTTTAGCAAGGCGTTTGATAAGGTTCCCCATGGTAGGCTCATTCAGAAAGTAAGGAGGCATGGGATTCAGGGAAAGTTGGCTGTCTGGATACAAAATTGGCTGACCCATAGAAGTCAGAGGGTGGTAGTAGATGGAAAGTATTCAGCATGGAGCTCGGTGACCAGTGGTGTTCCACAAGGATCTGTTCTGGGACCTCTGCTCTTTGTGATTTTTATAAATGACTTGGATGAGGAAGTGGAAGGCTGGGTTAGCAAGTTTACCGATGACACGAAGGTTGCTGGAGTTGTGGATAGTGTGGAAGGCTGTTGTAGGTTGCAACGGGACATTGACAGGATGCAGAGCTGGGCTGAGAAGTGGCAGATGGAGTTCAACATGGAAAAGTGTGAAGTGATTCATTTTGGAATGTTGAATTTGAATGCGGAATACAGGCTTAAAGACAGGATTCTTGGTAGTGTGGAGGAACAGAGGGTCCATGTCCATAGATCGCTCAAAGTTGCCACCCAAGTTGATAGGGTTGTTAAGAAGGTGTATGGTGTGTTCGCTTTCATTAACAGGGGGATTGAGTTTAAGAGCCGTGAGGTTATGCTGCAGCTCTATAAGGCCCTGGTTCGACCACACTTGGAATATTGTGTTCAGTTCTGGTCGCCTCATTATAGGAAGGATGTGGAAGCTTTAGAGAGGGTGCAGAGGAGATGTACCAGGATGCTGCCTGGACTGGAGGGCATGTCTTATGAAGAAAGATTGAGGGAGCTAGGGCTTTTCTCATTGGAGTGAAGAAGGATGAGAGGTGACTTGATAGAGGGGTACAAGATGATGAGAGGCATAGATAGAGTGGATAGTCAGAGACTTTTTCCCAGGGTGGAAAGGGCTATCACCAGGGGGCATAATTTTAAGGTGATTGGAGGAAGGTTTCGGGGAGATGTCAGAGGTAGGTTCTTTACACAGAGAGTGGTGGGTGCGTGGAATGCGCTGCCAGCGGTGGTAGTAGAAGCAGATACGTTAGGGGCATTTAAGCGACTCTTGGATAGGTACATGGATGATAGTAGAATGAAGGGTAGGTAGTTAGTTTGATCTTAGAGTAGGTTAAAGGTTCGGCACAACATCGTGGGCCGAAGGGCCTGTACTGTGCTGTACTGTTCTATGTTCTATGTTCTATGTTCAACTCCCCTCTAACACTTCTGCCAATTACTTTAAATTTATGTCCCTGCTTATTGGCTTCTTTGCTAAGCTTCTTCCTATCCACTCTATCTCGACCCGTCATAACTCTGTACGTCTCATTTAAATCACCCTTGTCCACCTCGATTCCAAAGAAACTGCCTATCCAATCTTTCCTCATAGCTAAAATACTCTATTCTTGGCAATTTTCTCATAAATCATCTCTGTACTCTCTCTATTGTGATCACATTCTTCCTGTAATGTGGTGACCAGAACTGTATGCTGCACTCTAGTTGTGGCCTAACTAGCAGTTTTATATGGTTCTAGCATATCCTCCCTGCTCTTATTTTCTATGCCTCAGCCAGTAAAGGAAAGTATCCCAAATGCCTTCTTAACCACCTAGCTATCTGTCCTGTTACCTTCAGGGATCTGTGGACATACACTTCAAGGCCCTTCTGTTCCTCTACACTTCTCAGTATCCTACCATTTATTATGTATCCCTTGCCTGATTTTCCCTCCCCTATTGCATTACCTCACATTTCTCCAGATTAAATTCCATTAGCACTTTGTTGCCCACCTGACCAGTCTATTGATATTTTCATGCAGTTTACAGCTTTCTTCCTCACTATCAATAACACAACCAATTTTTCGATCATCTGCAAACTTCTTAATCATTCCCCTATCTTTAAGTTTAAATCATTGATAAATGCCATGAAACGCAAAAGACCTAGTACTAAGCCCTGCACAACTCCACTGGGAACGGCTTTCCAGTCACAAAAACGCCTCTCGATCATTATTATCCTTCGCATCCTGCCATTGAGCCAATCTTGGATCCAACTTGCCACTTGTCCTTGGATTCCATGAGCTCTTATTTTTCTCACCAGTCTGCCATGTGGGACTTCTCAAAAACCTTGCTAAATTCCATGTAAATTACATCAAATGCATTACCTTCACTGATCCTCCTTGTTACCTCCTCAAAAAATTCAATCAAGTTAGTCAGGCACAAACGTCCCTTATCAAATCCATGCTGACTGTCCTTGATGAATCCATGTCTTTCCAAATGATCATTTATGCTGTCCCTCAGAATTTTTTTCAATAATTTGCTACCACCAGATTAAGCTGACTGACCTGTAATTACTTGATCTATCCCTTCCTTTCTTTTTAAACAATGGTACAACATTAACAATCCTTCAGTCATCCAAGCACCATGCCTGTAGCCAGAATGAATTGAAAAATGTTGTTCATAGTCTCCACTATTTACTCCCTTGCTTCTCTTAGCATCCTGGGATGTATTTCAACCAGGACAGGAGATTTATCCACTTTCAAAGATGCTAAACCCCTTAATATTTCCTCTCTAACTATGTTTATACCTATGTTTATACTGAGTCAGCGGCGCTTGAGATGGCTTGGCCATGTGAGCCGCATGGAAGATGGCAGGATCCCCAAAGACACATTGTACAGCGAGCTCGCCACTGGTATCAGACCCACCGGCCGTCCATGTCTCCGTTAGAAAGACGTCTGCAAACGTGACATGAAATCGTGTGACATTGATCACAAGTCGTGGGAGTCAGTTGCCAGCATTCGCCAGAGCTGGCGGGCAGCCATAAAGACAGGGCTAAATTGTGGCGAGTCGAAGAGACTTAGTAGTTGGCAGGAAAAAAGACAGAGGCGCAAGGGGAGAGCCAACTGTGCAACAGCCCCAAAAAACAAATTTCTCTGCAGCACCTGTGGAAGAGCCTGTCACTCCAGAATTGGCCTTTATAGCCACTCCAGGCGCTGCTTCACAAACCACTGACCACCTCCAGGCGCGTATCCATTGTCTCTCGAGATAAGGAGGCCCAAAAGAAAGAAAAAGATGTTTATACCATCCAATATTTCACACTCCTTCTCCTGAACATCATTCCCTTCTTTAGTGAAGACAGACACAAAGTATTCATTCAGAACCTTGCCCATGTGCTTCTGCCTTCACTCACATGATACCTTTTAAGTCTCCAATTGGCCCTACTCTTTCTTTAATTATCTTCTGTCTCTTTATGTACTTAGAAAATATCTTTGGGTTTTCCTTGATTTTACTTGCCAATTTTTTATGCCTTCCCTTTGCTTCCCTAATTTCCTTTTTAATTTCACCCCTGCACTTTCTCGACTTCTTTGCAGTATTGGGCCTCTTGGGAGCTGACATCAGTGTTGTGTTTGATTGCTCAGTGATCGATTGCTCTATGTTGTGTTTGTAAGACCGCTTACTATGCTGTCAGTCAACTGACTGGCTCCTCCAGCTTTTGCAGATGTCTTCAATTTTTTCAATCTGTGGATTTTTAAAAATTGTGCAGGTTCACTTTTAAAGTGCAATGGTTATACTCATTTCCAGATCCTTTCCATGAAGAAATGATGACAAGAATGAAAAGATGATAAGGAGGTGAAGAGAATCTCACAGACAAAGAAAAGACTGAACAACACTGCAGACCAAGAGCTGGAAAGTGGGATTAGGCGGGATGGCTACTTGTCTGCCAGTGTGGACATGATGGGCTGAATGGCCTACTTCTGTGCTTTAATTTCTATGATTCTGTAACCCTGAGGCAGTGAGGTTCCAAAAGTGAAACTAAGACAAATCTGAGCAGCCATTTGAATAAAGTCTACACACACACACAGACATAACTCCATTCTTTGCTCCGAAACTGTTAGAAGCGGAGCCATCGAACTGTACAGTGCAGTGCATGTTGTCATGGAAGGAATGGATGAGACTGAGGAACTTTGGTGGACAGCCAATTTTTCCCAAAATCTTGTACAGCCCTGCTCTGCTGATGGTGTCGAATGCCTTACGAAAGTAAGGTAAAGGGGTATACTCTATTCCCTACACTTCTTTTGTTGTTGGCATTTGGAGAAGATCATGTCCATAGTCAATCTGCCGGCATGGAAATGGCACTGGAGTGAAACAGGGTTGTGTCCTAGCCCCCACTCTGTTTGGCATCTTCTTCTCCATGCTCCTGACCTTCGCCTTCCCTGCAGATATGGAAGGAATCTACTTACATACTAGGTCAGACAGCAAGCTCTACAATCTATCAAGGCTGAAAGTGAAGACAAAAACACATTCCTGATCAGAGAACTCCTCTACACTCATGATGCTGTGCTAGTCGCTTACATGGAAACTTAGCTATAAAGACTCATGGACTGTCTCTCCCATGTTTGTAACTTGTTCTCTTTGAGTATAAGCATCAAGAAAACCATAGTTATGGGACAAGGTGTTGCATCTCCACCCCTGATCACACTAAATATAACCCGACTGGAAGTGGTTAGCAAATTCTGCCAGCTTGGGTCCACGGTGATGGACAATCTGTCCCTTGATACAGAGCTCGATACATACATAGGGAAAGCAGCTACCACATTTGGCCAACTCGCAAAATGCACATGGGATAACACCAAGCTGAACCTTAAGACCAAGCTATGGTTTATAAGGCCTGTGTTCTCAACATCTTGCTTTATGGCTGTGAAACATGGGTGACTTACAGCTACCAGGAAAAGAAGCTCAATAATTTCCATCTTCACTGTCTGTGGCACATTATGAGTATATCCTGGCAGGACAAAATCACAAATGTGGCAGTTCTCTCAAAGGCAGAGCTCCCATGTGTGCTGGCAATGATCAAACAGAGGTGGCTTCGGTGGATCGGACATGTCTGCAGGATGGAAGACAGTCGCATACATAACCGCCTCTGTATGGTGAGGTAGCTGGGGCCAGACGACCAGTGAGGCGCCCAAACTCCGCTTCAAGGATGATTGCAATTGTGACATGAGGGCCCTAAATGTCAACTGAGAGTCATTAGCTGGCGAAAGAGGGAAATAGCAATATATCCTGTGGACTGGTGTTCACTACCACAACAACCAGTTGCTACAGCAACTTGGCAACAAATGCCAATGTCAAAAACAACAACTCATAGCATCACTTGGCAGCTTCACATGTGGCACTTGTGGCAGAACCTGTCTTCAAGGATTGGCCTTCGCAGCCATCAGCAAAGGTGCACCAAGATTGGATTGTTTGCTGCGTGTCTTTCATAGATGGAAGGATGCCAACCTAACACACACACACAAATCGTGAATCTAGTTTCTTCATGCTTGGGGTACAAAACACAACAATAAGCTTTCGTTCTTTTGCCTTATCCTACTCTGTTTGCTCTTTGATTTCTGGTGGTGGGGGGCGGTCTAGATTTGGGAGTCCTATCTTTTTCCTCTCTGGCAACATATTTGATTTGAACCCTTTCTATCTCCTCTTTAAATGCTGTGCTCTGACATTCAAGTATCTGTTTCCAGTCCACTTTTGCCAAATCACATCTCAGCTTTGTAAAATTGGCCTTTCCCCAGTTTAAACTTTTACACTTGGTCTGTTTTTGTCATTTTCCATAACCATGCTGAATCTAACTGAATTATGATCATTACCACCAAAATTCTTTCCCACTAATACCCCCTCCACTTGCCTAACTTCATTTTCTAAAACCAAATTCAGAACTGCCCTTCCTCTTTTAGGTTTGTTACATACTGACTAAAAAAGTTCTCCTGAATGCATTTTAGGAATTCTGCTCCTTCTGTACCTTTTGCACTGATTTTATCCCAGTTAAAATTAGGGTAATTTAATTCCACTTATATTAACTCCAGACCCACAGCAATGTGGTTAACTCTTACATGCCCTCTGAAATGGCCTAGCAAGCCACTCAGTTGTACCTAACAGCGACAAAGTCAATAAAAAGGAATGAAACCGGACGGACCACCTGGCATCGACCTAGGCACCGGAAACGACAACGGCAAACCCAGCCCTGTCGACCCTGCAAAGTCCTCCTTACTAACATCTGGGGGCTTGTGCCAAAGTTTGGAGAGCTGTCCCACAGACTAGTCAAGCAATAACCTGACATAGTCATACTCACGGAATCATAGCTTACAGACAATGTCCCAGAAACTGCCATCACCATCCCCGGGTATGTCCTGTCCCACCGGCAGGACAGATCCAGCAGAGGTGGTGGCACAGTGGTCTACAGTCGGGAGGGAGTTGCCCTGGGAGTCCTCAACATTGACTCTGGACCCCATGAAGTCTCATGGCATCAGGTCAAACTTGGGCAAGGTAACCTCCTACTGATTACCACCTACCGGCCTCCCTCAGCTGACGACTCAGTACTCCTCCATGTTGAACACCACTTGGAAGAATAACTGAGGGTGGCAAGGGCACAAAATGTACTCTGGGTGGGGGACTTCAATGTTCATCACCAAGAGTGGCTCGGTAGAACCACTACCGACCGAGCTGGCCAAGTCCGAAAGGACATAGCTGCGAGACTGGGTCTGCAGCAGGTGGTGAAGGAACCAACACGAGGGAAAAACATACTTGACTTCGTCCTCACCAATCTGCCTGCCGCAGATGCTTCTGTCCATGACAGTATTGGTAAGAGTGACCACCGTACTGTCCTTGTGGAGATGAAGTCCCGCCTTCACATTGACGAGACCGTCCATCGTGTTGTGTGGCACTACCACCGTGCGAAATGGGATAGATTTCGAACAGATCTAGCAATGCAAAACTGGGCGTCCATGAGGCGCTGTGGACCATCAGCAGCAGCAGAATTGTACTCAACCACAATCTGCAACCTCATGGCCCGGTATATCGCCCACTCTACCATTACCATCAAGCCAGGAGACCAACCCTGGTTCAATGAAGAGTGCAGAAGGGCATGCCAGGAGCAGCACCAAGTATGTTTTTCCCTCGTGTTGGTTCCCTCACCACCTGCTGCAGACCCAGTCTAGCAGCTATGTCCTTTAGGACTTGGCCAGCTCGGTCAGTAGTGGTGCTACCAAGCCACTCTTGGTGATGAACATTGAAGTCCCCCACCCAGAGTACATTTTGTGTACAGGACATTCCTGGGCACCTCAAAATGAGGTGTCAACCTGGTGAAGCTACAACACAGGATTATCTGCGTGCCAAAGTGCATAATCAGCATGCGATAGACAGAGCTAAGCCATGCCATAGCCAACGGATCAGATCTAAGCTCTGCAGTCCTGCCACATCAAGCCGTGAATGGTGGTGGACAATTAAACAACTAACTGGAGGAGGTGGCTCCACAAATATCCCCATCCTCAATGATGGGGGAGCCCAGCACATCAGTGCGAAAGATAAGGCTGAAGCATTTGCAACAATCTTCAGCCAGAAGTGCCGAGTTGATGATCCATCTCGGCCTCCTTCTGAAGTCCCCAGCATCACAGATGCCAGACTTCAGCCAATTCGATTCACTCTGTGTGATATCAAGAAATGACTGAAGGCACTGGATACTGCAAAAGCTATGGGCCCTGACAATATTCCGGCAATAGTACTGAAAACCTGTGCTCCAGAACTTGCCGCGCCCCTAGCCAAGCTGCTCCAGTACAGCTACAACACTGGCATCTACCCTGCAATGTGGAAAATTGCCCAGGTATGTCCTGTACACAAAAAGCAGGACAAGTCTAACCCGACCAATTACCGCCCCATCAGCCTACTCTCAATCATCAGTAAAGTGATGGAAGGTGTCATCAACAGTGCCATCAAGTGGCACTTGCTTCGCAATAACCTGATCAGTGACGCTCAGTTTGGGTTCTGCCAGGGCCACTCAGCTCCTGACCTCATTACAGCCTTGGTTCAAGCATGGTCAAAGCAGCTGAACTCAAGAGGTGAGGTGAGAGTGACTGCCCTTGACATCAAGGCAGCATTTGACCGAGTATGGCATCAAGGTCCCTGGCAAAACTGAGGTCAATGGGAATCAGGGCGAAAACCTTCCGTTGGTTGGAGTCATACCTAGTGCAATGGAAGATGGTTGTGATTGTTGGAGGTCAATCATCTGAACTCCAGGACATCACAGCAGGAGTTCCTCAGGGTAGTGTCCTAGGCCCAACCATCTTCAGCTGCTTCATCAATGACCTTCCTTCAACCATAAGGTCAGAAGTGGGGATGTTCGCTGATGATTGTGCAATGTTCAGCACCATTCGTGACTCCTCAGATACTGAAGCAGTCCGGGTCGAAATGCAGCAAGACCTGGACAATATCCAGGCTTGGGCTGATAAGTGGCAAGTTACATTCGCGCCACACAAGTGCCAGGCAATGACCATCTCCAACAAGAGAGAATCTAACCATCTCCCCTTGACATTCAACAGCATTACCATCGCTGAATCCCCCACTATCAACATCCTAGGGGTCACCATTGACCAGAAACTGAACTGGAGTAGCCACATAAATACCTTGGCTACAAGAGCAGGTCAGAGGCTGGGAATTCTGAGGTGAGTAACTCACATCCTGACTCCCCAAAGCCTGTCCACTATCTACAAGGCACAAGTCAGGAGTGTGATGGAATACTCTCCACTTGCCTGGATGGGTGCAGCTCCAAAAACACTCAAGAAGCTCGACACCATTCAGGATAAAATGGCCCACTTGATTGGCATCCCATCTACAAACATTCACTCCCTCTCACCACCGACGCACAGTGGCAGCAGTGTGTACCATCTACAAGATGCACTGCAGCAATGCACCAAGGCTCCTTAGACAGCACCTTCCAAACCCGCGACCTCTACCAACTAGAAGGACAAGGACAGCAAATGCATGGGAACACCACCACCTGCAAGTTCCCCTCCAAGTCACACACCATCCTGACTTGGAACTATATCGCCATTCCTTCACTGTCGCTGGGTCAAAATCCTGGAACTCCCTTCCTAACAGCAGTTTGGGTGTACCTACCCCAAATGGACTGCAGTGGTTCAAGAAGGCAGCTCACCACCACCTTCTCAAGGGCAATTAGCGATGGGCAATAAATGCTGGCCTAGCCAGCGACGCCCACTCCCTGAATGAATAAAAAAAAAAATGCCCTATTATTTCTGCACTTCTCAAAAATTCGCCGACATCTTTGCTCTTCTATCTCCCTCTGACTGTTTGGGGGTCTATAGTACAATCCCAGAAGTATTATTGCCCGTTTTTGTTCCTCAGTTCAACTCATATGGCCTCATTTGATCATCCTTCTAGTGCATCGTCCTTCTTCACGGCTATGATTGTTCCTTCAACCAATGTTGCGACTGTTCTTTTTTATCCCCCTCTCTATCCCATCTGAAAACCCTGTAACCAGGAATGTTGAGAGTTGCCGTTCCTGCCCTTCTTTAAGCCATGTGTCAGTAATAGCTGGGATATCAAACTTTCAAGTGTCTATCTGTGCCCTCAGCTTACCTGCCTTATTCACTCGACTTCTTGTATTGATGCATACGATATTAAGCACTGCCAAACTTCTTTGTTTCTATTTTCTAGCCTTTGTTTTCTTTGCCCTCTGTACTTGCTTACTAATTTCCAGCCTTCTATTTCCAGTTTTTCATCTGTCCCTTTGTCCAGCTTGTACAGGTCTCATCTCCCCCAGAACCTGTCCCAATGCCCCAGGAATGTGAAGTCTTCCCTCCTGCACCGTCTCTCCAGCCACACATTGATCTGCACAATTGCCTATTTCTGAACTCACAAATGTGTGGCATTGGGGGTATTCCAGATATTACTACCATTGAGGTCCTACTTTTTGATTTCTTTCCTAGCTCCCTGAAATTTGCCTGGATGACCTCATCCCTCTTTCTACCTATGTCATTGTTACTGATATGAACCATGACCTCTAACAGTTCATCCTCCCCCTTCAGAATGCTCTGCAGCCATTCAGTGATATCCTTGACCCTGGCACCAGGGAGGTAACATATCATCCTGGAGTCACATCCTCAGCCACAGAAATGCCCCTGTATTCTCCTAACACTTGAATGCCTTTTTGCTATTGCTTTTGTGACCTTCCTCCTCTCTTTGTACATCTGAGCCACCAATGGTGTCATGGGCTTAGCACCAGCTGCACTCCCCAGATGATCCATCATATCAGTTAGAGAGCAAGATGAACTCAGCAGCTCCTGCACTAACTGCTTGGTCTTCCTCGCCTTCTTGTCTGTCTGGTTGTCACCTATTCCCTTTCTGCCTGCATACTATTAAGCTGTGGGTGACCACCTCTTGAAATGTGCTATCCATGTTGCAGATGCGCTGTAGTGATGCCAGCTCTGAAACCTAGAGCTCAAGCTTCACTAGCTGACAAAACTTTCTGCACATGTGATTATCCAGGAGCTGAGAAGTGTCCTGGAGTTCCCATATAGTGCAAGATATGCATTTAATAGATGATTATCTAAAGTTACCAGGAATAAATTTTACAACTTCTGTGAGCTGGAGAAAAAAACTCACCAGCTACTCACCAATCACCTAGTGGTCCCTTGCTTTCCAATTGAAGCCTGCTTTTGTTAAAGAAAGAAGTTACTTGCTAGTTACTGCAAGATATGTATTTGTAGCACTCTGAGCTTTGTGCCCACTGAAAGCTGTGGGTTGGAACCCACTTCCGACTTTGAGAATGTAAGCTCTGCCACTTCTGTGCTGTCAAACTGCATAGGATTATAAGAACAGGAGAAGGCCATTCAGCCTCTCAGGCCTGTTCTACCATTCAATTAGATCACAGATGAACCCTACCACAACTCAATTTACCAATTTTTGCCCCATATCTCTTGATACTCTTAACCAACAAAAGTCATATCTTACATCCAGTTGGATTGCCTTTGACCTCAAGCACAATGTCTGTACGCTTGCCAGCAACTTCACCGCCCTCCCCAGCTTCTGTTGCAGACTGAACTAGACTGTTTAGATCCTTGATGTGTCTGTTCAACTCCAAACCTTCTACATAATGAAAGACCCATTACTTCCACATCCATGCCATCGCCTGCCCCTGCCCACTTTATCCATAGCTTTAACATTTTCGACTATTTGGCCAGATTCCCTCAGCTCATCTGCCTGATTACATTATTAGGTCCACAATGTAAGTGTCAGTGTACAACCCTGTATAAACTTTGATCAGAAGCAGGAAGCCCAGGCTGGCATTTTCCGGCCCATTTAGGGACAGTTTGGGAGGTGGGAAGGCTAGCAAAATGACCCTGGAAGACGTCTTCCCACCGCCATGCCATTTTGCCAGCAGCGGGAAGGTTGGCAGATCGGTTGCCTGCTGGGAGGCCAATTGAGCCACTTAAGCGGCCAATTAAGGGCCACTTCCCGCCTTTGTGTGCATTTTGCCTGCATCGGGGGGTCTGCCACCGTGTGGGGAGAACACCCAGTGAAACATAACGGCCTCTCAGCGGGCTCTGGGGCAGCCCTCCTTTCTGGCCACTCCATCGCCCACGGAGGGAGCCCCCAGCAAAGGTGCTGCTGGTACTAACTGACGTTTCCTGCCCCCAATTCCCCTACCCTAATCAGCTGCTGAGGCTGCTGAGCTGCCCGCCCTCTGATTGGGCCAGCAGCTCTTGGGCGGGCTGCTGTCCTTAATTGGCAACATGCCTCCCCGAGACCCGCCACTGGCTCCAGTGGGGTTGCCTCCTGTTTTCTGCCCCGGCAACGGGACTTCTGCCATTCCAAAAAAATTCAGCTCCCAATGACAGAAATAACCTTAAATATAAATTCTTCATTTTTGTTACAGATATGTGGAAATGATTTATAGAACAGTTGGATGCTCTGATAGTGGCATTGTAAGCTCTTTCCAGATAGATGAGCTCAGGGTCCATCTCATTTGTTCCTCTTGGTACAGCCCATCTTTAACTATTCATCACCAGATATGTCTGGACCACATTAGATCAAGCTTTCCTCTGTCAAAATTGCTCACTAGTCCAGGATCATCCTGAAATGCAACGACCACCCCTGCCTTCTTTTCTCCATGACGAAATGTCTCCTTAAACCCCTTTCCACCCTCAGCTCCAACAACTGTGAGGAGACCATGGGCTTCTTTGTCACTAAGATGGAGACCATTCATTTTATTCTACTAAAGGCGCTATATGAATGCAGGTTGTGGATGGTGTTAATCATATCCGTCTTGTGAACATTCCTTTTCCTGAACAGTGTGTCGTCACTGACAGTTATAGGGTTAAAGCTGAATAGAAGTGGAAGCTTTTTAGAGAATGCCTGTCAAGAAATGTTGAGTCATCTATAAACAAAAACGCCCAAATTCCAACTGGAGCTAGGCTCCTCCCTCTTCATTCTGTAGTTGGAATCTTAAAGTGATTAAATCAGACATTTTTCTCCATGATCTCCAAAAGGTAAGAAAGAAACCATTGTCTCTTGCTTGTAGACTAGGAGGCAGGCAAAGTAGGAAATAGGTAGAAGTTAATTGTACTGAGCACAGCCATTAGCTGGTTTGACTCTTTTACGACACAGAAAAGCTCGGAGAGATCGTGTGGAGAATATCCAAAGAGCAAGATTGGAGCATTTCCCCACAGGGCGAGTGTTACCACCTGACACTCCTTATAGTCAGTGGTTGATTGTTCTACCTGCTATTGTCCAAGTGTTTAATTGCACTACAAAAGCCTTACAAAGGTTACCCATGTGAGCCATGCTGTGAGACTACTGCCGCGGAGGCCTCTGATCTCGGCTGCACCAATGGGTGCTCCACCTGGCTGAGGATGAGGTGGAGGCAGGCTGCGCATATGTGTTTTTAAAAATTAATTCATGGGATGTGGGCGCCGCTGGCCAGGCCAGCATTTATTGCCCATTCCTAATTGCCCTTAATAAGGTGGTGGTGAGCTGCCTTCTTGAACCCTTGCAGTCCATGTGGGGTAGGTGCACCCACAGTGCTGTTAGGAAGGGAGTTCCAGGATTTTGACCCAGCGACAGTGAAGGAACGGTGATATAGTTCCAAGTCAGGATGGTGTGTGACTTGGAGGGGAACCTGCAGGTGGTGGTGTTCCCATGCATTTGCTGCCCTTGTCCTTCTAGTTGGTAGAGGTCGCAGGTTTGGAAGGTGCTGTCTAAGTAGCCTTGGTGTGTTGCTGCAGTGCATCTTGTAGATGGTACACACTGCTGCCACTGTGCGCCAGTGGTGAAGGGAGTGAATGTTTGTAGATGGGGTGCCAATCAAGCGGGCTGCTTTGTCCTGGATGGTGTCGAGCATCTTGAGTGTTGTTGTAGCTGCACCCATCCAGGCAAGTGGAGAGTATTCCATCACAATCCTGACTTGTGCCTTGTAGATGGTGGACAGGCTTTGGGGAGTCAGGAGGTGAGTTACTCGCCTCAGGATTCCTAGCCTCTGACCTGCTCTTGTAGTCACGGTATTTATATGGCTACACCAGTTCAGTTTTTGGTCAATGGTAGCCCCTAGGATGTTGATAGTGGGGGATTCAGCACTGGTAATGCCATTGAATTTCAAGGGGAGATGGTTTGATTTTCTCTTGTTGGAGATGGTCATTGCCTGGCACTTGTGTGGCACGAATGTTACTTGCCACTAATCAGCCCAAGCCTGCATATTGTCCAAATCTTACTGCATTTCTACACGGACTGCTTCAGTATCTGAGGAGTCACGAATGGTGCTGAACATTGTGCAATCATCAGTGAACATCCCCACTTCTGACCTTATGATTGAAGGAAGGTCATTGATGAAGCAGCTGAAGATGGTTGGGCCTAGGACACTACCCTGAGGAACTCCTGCAGTGATGCCCTGGAGTTCAGATGATTGACCTCCAACAACCACAACCATCTTCCTTTGCGCTAGGCATGACTCCAACCAGCGGAAGGTTTTCCCCCTGATTCCCATTGACCTCAGTTTTGCTAGGGACCTTGATGCCATACTCGGTCAAATGCTGCCTTGATGTCAAGGGCAGTCACTCTCACCTCACCTCTTGAGTTCAGCTTTTTTGTCCATGTTTGAACCAAGGCTGTAATGAGGTCAGGAGCTGAGTGGCCCTGGTGGAACCCAAACTGAGTCACTGATCAGGTTATTGCGAAGCAAGTGCCGCTTGATGGCACTGTTGATGACACCTTCCATCACTTTACTGATGATTGAGAGTAGGCTGATGGGGCGGTAATTGGTCGGGTTGGACTTGTCCTGCTTTTTGTGTACAGGACATACCTGGGCAATTTTCCACATTGCAGGGTGGATGCCAGTGTTGTAGCTGTACTGGAGCAGCTTGGCTAGGGGCGCGGCAAGTTCTGGAGCACAGGTCTTCAGTACTATTGCCGGAATATTGTCAGGGCCCATAGCTTTTGCAGTATCCAGTGCCTTCAGTCATTTCTTGATATCATGCGGATTGAATCGAATTGGCTGAAGTCTGGCATCTGTGATGTTGGGGTCTTCAGGAGGAGACCGAAATGGATCATCAACTCGGCACTTCTGGCTGAAGATTGTTGCAAATGCTTCAGCCTTATCTTTTGCACTGATGTGCTGGGCTCCCCCATCATTGAGGATGGGGATATTTGTGGAGCCACCTCCTCCAGTTGGTTGTTTAATTGTCCACCACCATTCACGACTGGATGTGGCAGGACTGCAGAGCTTGGATCTGATCCGTTGGTTATGGGATTGCTTAGCTCTGTCTATTGCATGCTGCTTGTGCAGTTTGGCACGCAGATAGTCCTGTGCTCTAGCTTCACCAGGTTGACACCTCATTTTGAGGTATACCTGGTGCTGCTCCTGGCATGTTCTCCTGCACTCTTCATTGAACCCGGCTTGGTCTCCTGGCTTGATGGTAATGGTTGAGTGGGGGATATGCCAGGCCATTAGGTTACAGATTGTGGTTGAGTACAATTCTGCTGCTGCTGATGGTCCACAGCGCCTCATGGATGCCCAGTTTTGCATTGCTGGATCTGTTTGAAATCTATCCCATTTAGCACGGTGATAGTGCCACACAGCACGAAGGAGAGTATCCTCAATGTGAAGGCGGGACTTCGTCTCCACAAGGACTGTGCGGTGGTCACTCCTACCAATACTGTCATGGACAGATGCATCTGCGGCAGGCAGATTGATGAGGACGAGGTCAAGTATGTTTTCCCCTCCTGTTGGTTCCCTCACCACCTGCCGGATACCCAGTCTAGCAGCTATGTCCTGTAGTACTCGGCCAGTAGTGGTGCTACCAGGCCACTCTTGGTGATGGATATTGAAGTCCCCCACCCAGAGTACATTCTGTGCCCTTACCACCCTCAGTGCTTCCTCCAAATGGTGTTCAACATGGAGGAGTACTGACTCATCAGCTGAGAGAGGGCGGTAGGTGGTAATCAGTAGGAGGTTTCCTCGTCCATGTTTGACATGATGCCATGAGACTTCATGGGGGTCCAGAGTCGATGTTGAGGACTCCCAGGGCAACTCCCTCCCTACTGTAGACCACTGTGCCACCACCTCTGCTGGATCTGTCCTGCCAGTGGGACAGGACATACCCCGGGATGGTGATGGCAGAGTCTGGGACATTGTCTGTCAGGTATGATTCCGTGAGTATGACTATGTCAGGCTGTTGCTTGACTAGTCTGTGGGACAGCTCTCCCAAATTTGGCACAAGCCCCCAGGTGTTAGTAAGGAGGACTTTGCAGGGTTGACAGGGCTGGGTTAGCCATTGTCGTTTCCAGTGCCTAGGTCGAGCCGGGTAGTCCGTCCAATTCGATTCCTTTTTATTGACTTCGTAGCAGTTCGATACAACTGAGTGGTTTGCTAGGCTATTTCAGAGGGCATGTAAGGGTCAATCACATTGTTGTGGGTCTGGAGTCACATGTAGGCCAGACCAGGTAAGGACAGCAGATTTCCTTCCCTAACGGATATTAGTGAACCAGATGGGTTTTTACAACCAACGACAATGGTTTCATGGCCATCATTAGACTAGCTTTTTAATTCCAGATTTATTAATTGAATTCAAATTCCACCTTCTGCTATGGTGGGATTTGAACCCATGCCCCTAGAACAATGCCCTGGGTCTCTGGGTTACTAGTCCAGTGACAATATCACTATGCCACCGCCTCCCCTGTGTGTGTGTGCATGTGTGTGCATCTGTGTGTGTGTGAAGCGTGCGTGTGTGTGCGTCTGTCTGTGTGCGTGTGTGTGTATGAGGCTGAGATGTCTGTGGTGGGCATCCTTGGTGCCAAGGCGCCAGTGTGGGTGCAGCAACAGGCTGCCCCATCGGCGATGATGCAGGGGTACCGCTGCCACAAGCCGTCCTGCTTTAATGGTGCTTCAGTTGGAGGGGCTAAGGGGGCGTCATATGATGAAGGTGCCCTGTGAGGGGTGGCCCCCTCACACTTGTCACTACCTGCCTCAGCTCTTTCATGGCCTGCTTGAATGTCAGAGTGGACGACCAGCTGGGGTGCACCTGACATCTACCCCATATATCGTTGCGCCATCAGTGCCACTGACCGGTCAATGCTGCAGAAAATGGCATTCATTGTCTGGCAGTCAGTACGCTGCTCCTGCACTCACTCGGCTTGATACCACATATGGCTCTCCAAAAGGTTGGCCACTCTCTAAATGGATGAGCTCTTGCGCTCATATGCCTGAGACATAGCGGTGCACGTGTCATGGATGGACTCGTTCATTCTCTGCCCATAACTCTGCACAGTCTTAGGGACCTCCGACATTTAGGCACACATCTCCCTCTGCTGCCCTCGGAAGACATGCCTTGTGTGTGATACCCGGACCTCTGCATCTCCACCGCTGTGTCTGTCCTCCATCCTCCGAGGGGGACTGCCCACAGCTGCCTCTGCCTCCTTCACCACAGGGTGTTGCTCACCCTCTGTCACCCATTCTACGATTGCTTGAGTCCCCCTGAAATGAGTGTACCTGCGCTGATGGAGGGTGTGCTTGACTGGTGTGACGGTGCAGGATCGCTCACTTCTTCTTCCTCTGCAAACGATGCTGATGGTGTCATTGTGGCCTGTGGTGCCTCCCCCTCCACATCTGGCCCGTGATAAACATAAGAAGGTGATTATGCCTCTGTCATTATATGCTTCTGCAGAGCTGAAGCAGGCCCTTTGAGCCACTGCTTTAGCATGAAGGAAGCTGAGGAGGAGGGAGCTTCATCCCCGCCAGCTGAAGATGTTCAGATCTTTTCATCCTGTCTTGGATGGACGCCCCTCTCGCCATTGCCCAGTCCCTCATGCACTGCCACCCTGATCAGGTCAAGGGCCACCTCCTCCATAATCATCAGAATGGCCCGATTTGGTACTCCACCACCCAACCAAGCCCTTTCTCTGGCATTATGCGGTCTCTTCTCCTGCAAGGTCAAGATGGTGAGAGTTAAGACAATGTACACTCCCTCACTACATCCATCTGCACTAATACATGTGATGTGTTGCCTGCTGCACTTTTGATAGAGAGGTAAGCTTTGCCCATGGCTCAGTGATGCTCCTTGCATCACTGTTGACCGTTCAGGAGGACAATGCACCCTCAGGCTGCTCAACTCGTGCTTATGCTTGTGACTGCAGACTTGGAGGCCTGTCATCGTGTGAAGTGCTGCACTCACCTTGCCAGTCTGCAGAAGATTGTTAAAGCATTTGCAACATCAAATCCAGGTCCTCCTCACCACGCTGTGTCCATTCACTTTCTCCGCCACCTCCAGCCAAGACTGTTTGGTCTGGCTTGTTGGCCTCCTCCTGCTGCTCTCCGGGAATAGAATGTTGCGGTATACTGTGACTGCCTGCAAGAGAACCTCAAGGGAGGCAATGCTAAAACGGGGGGACACCCTGACATAGGTGCCTGTCCTTCTGCTGGCACGCTGTTCCTCTCCTTCTGCCATCTCCAATTAAATAATGGCTGCTGACCCCTTTCTAAATTGTGCCCACCTCGCTGCTGTCCTGCCTACACCCTGCCTCCATTTATATAAACTGAATTATGTTAATATTGAGTTACCATGCAAATTCAATCCAGATAACAGCATTACAAACACGGAAGGAATTGGTGTCACCAAGGTAAGTATTTGATTACCTATCTTTTGCTCGGAGCAGTGGAATGCAGTTGCAAAAGGTTATAAATGATGTAATCTATAAATGATGCAATTTATAACTCCCCACCCAGCATGTCTTGTTCAAAAAACCAGTTTTACATAAAAATAACCTGAAACACTGCACTGCCTCGTTTACATACTCTCAGCTAATGATATAACCAGATACTTTACTTTGTCACAGGAGGCCATTCGGTCCATCATGGCTGTGTTGACTCTTTGGAAGAGCTCACTTAGGGTAGGGTAGCATAGTAGTTATGTTACTGGATTAATGATCTGATGATCTAGAGGAGAAACTTCAGTTGTGAGGATTGATTGAAACAGTTAGGACTGCTCTTCGAAAAAGCCAGCATGGGTACACAATCGGCCAAATGGTCTCCTTCTGTGCGGTTGGTTTCTAAGATTCTATGAAGTGGCTGTCGAGGCAGAGAATAGAACACTATTTAAAAGGAAATGGGATATGTATTTGAAATGAAGGATTATAAAAGGTCTGTATGGAAATGTCAGACAGCACCAGCACCAGTACCGGCACTGAGGGGCTGAATGGCCTCCTCCTGTATTGTCATGTCTATAATTCTATGAAAATTCTTCTTTATGGAGTCTGAAGCTAGTGGTTTAGAAATAAAAGATAAAAATGATAGGAAACATTCAGCAAGTCAGGCAGCATCTGTGGAGGGAAAACTGGACTAGTAATCCAGAGGCCTGGATAAATGTTCTGAAAAGATTTAAATTCAGTTCATTAAATAATCTTGGAACAATGAGTTAGTATCAATAATGGTGATGTTGAAACTACCAGATTGTCATGAAAACCCATGTAGTTCACTAATGCCCTTTAGGGAAGTAGAGTTGTATTAAAAAGCTACAAAAATGTCTAATACGAATAAAAATGGATGGACCACATGACATCAATCTAGGCACTGGAAATAATAAAAGCACATCTCGCCCAGTTGACCCTGCAAACTCCTCCTCACTAACCTCTTAGAACTTGTTTAAAATTGGGAGAGCTGTCCCATAGCCTAGCCAAATGACAGTCTGACATAACCATACTCTCAGAGTCATACTTTCATACTAGGTGGTAGAGGTCATGGGTTTGGAAGGTGCTGTCGAAGGAGTCCTTGGGAGTTGCTGCAGTGCATCTTGTAGATGGTACACTGTACATCAGCGGTGGAGGGAGTGAATGTTGAAGATTGTGGCTGGGGTGCCAATCAAGCTGGCTGCTTTGTCCTGGATGTTGTCACATTTCTTGAGTGTTGTTGGAGCTGCACCCATCCAGGCAAGTGGAGAGTATTCCATCACACTCCTGACTTGAACCTTGTAGATGGTGGATAGGCTTTGGGGAGACAGGAGGTGAGTTACTTGCCACAGAATTCCCAGCCCCTTCTTTCCTGCTTTTGTAGCCACAGTATTTATATGGCTGTCTAGTTTAGTTTCTGGTCAATGGTAACCCCCAAGATGTTGATAGTGGGGAATTCAGTGATGGTAATTCCATTGAACATCAAGGGGAGATGGTTGGATTTTCTCTTGTTGGAGATAGTCATTGCCTGGCACTTGTGTGGCATGAATGTTACTTGCCACTTATCAGTCCAAGCCTGAATGTTATCCAGGTCTTGCTGCATATGGACATGGGCTGCTTCAGTACCTGAGGAGTCACGAATGGTGCTGAACATAGTGAACTCATCAGCGAACATCCAACTTTTGACTTTATGATGGAGGGAAGGTCATTGATGAAGCAGCTGAAGATGGTTGAGCCTAGGACACTACCCTGAGGAACTCCTGCAGTGATGTCCTGGAGCTGAGATTATTGACCTCCAACAACCTCAACCATCTTCCTTTGTGCTAGGTATGACTCCAACCAGCAGAGAGCTTTCCCCCTGATTCCCATTGACTCTAGTTTTGCTCGGGCTCCTTGATGACATATTCGGTCAAATGCTGCCTTGATGTCAAGGGCAGTCACTTTCACCTCACCTTTTGGGTTCAGCAGATTTGTGCACGTTTTGTATATCCATGCAGTGCTATGGGCCATCACCAGCAGCAGAATTGTACTCCACCACAATCTGCAACCTTATGGCCTGGCATATACCTAACTCTACCATTACGATCATATCAGAGGACCACACTGGTTCAATGAGGAGTGTAGAAGGACGTGCCAGGAGCACTATCAGATGAATCTTAAAATGAGGGGCCAGCCTGCTGATGCTACGACACAGGCCTGCATGCTGAACAGTGGATACAGCATGTTATAAACAGAGCTAAACAATCTCACAACCAACAGATCAGATCAAAGCTCTGCAAACTTGTCACATCCATTTGTGAATGGTGATGGAGAATTAAACAACTAACGGGAGGGAGGAGGAGGCTCCATGAATATCCCCATCTTCAATGATGGCAGAGTCCAGCACGTCAGTGCAAAAGACAAGGCTAAAGCATTTTCTGAATGGATGATCCAACTCAGCCTCCTCCTGAGGTCCCCACCATCATAGACACTGGTCTTCAGCCAATTTGATTCATTCCACCTGATATTAAAAAATGGCTGAGCGTACTGGATATAGCAAAGGCTACAGGCCCCAACAACATCCTGGCTGAAGTGGTGAAAAGTTTGCTCCAGAACTAGCTGGACCTCTAGCCAAGCTGCTCCTGTACAGTTACGACACTGGCAAACTGAGTAGGTAGCCGAGTGAGCACTTGTAACTTGGGTGTGTCTCAAAAGGGTCTATAGAAGTGAACAGTTATTTTATGATGCACAGTCATAAACGAAGTGTCTTATAAATAAAGGGTAAAGGTTGGGAATTTGGTGAGAGTGGGTGAGTAGTCTCAAATTGAAATTTCGTTTAGCTTTTTGAATTTAACTTGGAGCTTAAAAAATGTAAAAGAAACTGCAAGTTAGTCAACACTGCCTGTCAGTGGTAGTTGGAAATTAACACAATCAGCTGTAAGAAATTGCCTGAATAAAGGGTAATTACTGTAAGCAAAAAGCTTTATGAGCGCTTAGAACTTGGGTGTGGCTTGAAAAGCTGTATAAAAGTAAACAGTTATCTGCTGACATAAAAACAAGAAACGCTGAAAATATTCAGCAGGTCTGGCAGCATCCGTGGAGAGAGAAGCAGAGTTAACGTTTCAGGTCAGTGACCCTTCTTTAGAACTGGCAAATGACCAGCTCTGATGAAGGGTCACTGACCTGAAATGTTAACTCTGCTTCTCTCTCCACAGATGCTGCCAGATTTGCTGAGTATTTCCAGCATTTCTTGTTTTTATTTCAGATTTCCAGCATCTGCTGTACTTTGCTTTTATTATAGTTATCTGCTGACATACAGGGCTGAATTTTATTCTGGCAGTGGGGTTCCCAGCAGTGGGCCAGAAAGTGGGGGGTGACCCTGCCTCGGTCCTCTGGCAGATCCCCATTGCAATTCCATGGCGGGCAGGCAATTAACTGCCTGCCTTTGGGGACAAAGTCTCTTTAAAGGACAAGCTCCCACACGAGCTGCCGGCCAGTCGGAAGTCCAGCAGCTCTGCAGTACCAGCAGTGCCACTGCAGTACTGAGGAGGTTGGAGACCCTGGGAGAGGTAAGTGGGTTCGGGGTCATCGGGGCCATTTAGGCAGGCCCTGGCGATGGGGTGGCGGATGGGGTTGGTGAGGGTGGGGGTGGGTGACTTCATGGGGGTGGGGGGGTTTGGGGGCCCTGGATTTCCCTCAAAGGCGGGACCCAACCCTCCAACCCCACTAAGAGGCCGTGAGAAAAATTCAGCCCTAAGTGGCTATAAACATAGTGCATCATAAACAGAGTATAAAAGTCAGGAATTTAGTGAGAGTGAGCATTCAGTGCAGCAGGGGAAGGAGCTGCTGCTTTTTTGCCTTCAATACTTGGAGTGGTTTGTGTTACAGGTACGTATTTAACTTAATATACCTTTATCTTAAACTAGATCATGTAAATAGTTAAAAAAAACTTAAAGCTATAAGTTAAGCTGATTATATACATATACTTTAATTATTTATATAAATAAAGCAAAGTTAGATAGGGATGGCAGTGCAGGTGATATGCCACAACTGCAGCATATGGGAGTTTGTGGAGAACATTACGATCCAAGACAGTCACATCTGCAGTAAGTCTGCATCTCAAGGAACCTCAGCTCAGAGCTGTTGAGCTGGAATCCGAGTTGCAGGCGTTGTGGGGCATCACGGAGGAGGTGAGTTAACCCGGACCCTTTGATGCAGAAAGCAGTCGCACCCCTCAGGTTAGGAAGTGGTACAGCTCTGGTTTAGTAGTCATGGGCAGGCGGGTGTGACTGTGAGTAAGGCAAATAAGTGGATCCCAGGTGCAGTGCTGGATAAACCTCAGCCTTTTCTCTTATCCAACAGCTATGAGGTTCTTGCAACCTGTTTAGATAAGGGCAAAATCTGCAGAGTAGATGAGCAAACTGACCATCATACCGTGGTACAGGAGGCCATTCAAGTGGCAGGAGTGAAAAGGAATCTGGTAGAGGTAGGGAACAATTAGTCAGGGGGATAGATACTCTGCAGCTGCAGCTGGGAATTCCGAAGGTTTCATTGCCTTGCCTGTGCCAGGGTTAAGAACATCTCCTCCTGGCTGGAGAAGAACTTGGGGTGGTCCATGTAGGAACAAATGACATGGGTAGAATGAAGAATGAAATTCTTCTGAGAGAGTTTGAGGAGCTAGGGTCCAAAATTAATAAGCAGAATCTTGAAGGTAATAATTTTTGGACTACTACATGAACCACGAGTATATTGGCATAGGGTCAAAGAGATCAGAGTTGAATGCATGACCCAGCGTGGAGACAGGGGCTTCAACTCATGGGCACCAGTACTGAAGACAAAGGGACCTGTTGTGTTGGGACAGGCTCCACCTAAACTGAGCTGGGATTCAATGTCCTGGTGAATCGAATAATTAAGTCTGTGATAGGGCTTTAAACTAAAAAGTTGGGAGTGGGGTGGTGGGGGGTGGGTGGGTTATGTGTGGAGAAGTTTCAGGTGAATTAAAATTAGTAAATCTAAAGAGAAAACTCAAGGCCACAGGGGAGTCCAGAGAATTGGTTAAAGATAGGCAGAGTGTGATAGGAAGGGCCAAAGAGTTTAATGGTAACAGTGCATCAGTGAATAAGGTCAAATCAGGGGAAAATGATAAGTTAAAATGAAAGGCACTTTATCTGAATGCACAAAGCATTTGTAACAAGATAGACAAATTAATGGAACAAATAAATATAAATGGGTTTGATCTGATGGCCATTACAAAGAAGTGGTTGCATGGTGACCAAGGTTAGCAAATAAATATTCCAGGGTACTTTCTGTTTCACAAAGACCAAATGGAAAAGGAGGGTGGCTAACCTTGGTAATAATGATGACATAAGGACAGCAGTGAGGAAGGATCATAGTTCGGAACAGCAAAGAGTATAATCAGTATGGGTGCAGATAAGAAATAACAAAGGCCTGAAAACACTGGTGGGAGTAGTTTATAGACCATCTAATAGTAGCTCTGCTGTTGGACAGAGTATTAACCAAGAAATAAACGAAGCTGGTAACAAAGGTAGTGCAATAATCATTTGGGACTTTTATTTTCATATAGGCTGAACAAATCAAATTGGCAAAAGTAAGTTGGAGGATGAGTTCGTGGAATGCATTTGAGACAGTTTCTTAGAACAATATGTTGTGAAACCAACTAGGGAAGAGGTTATTTTAGATCTTGTCTTGTGTAATGAGACGGGATTAATTAGTAATACCAGAGTAAGAGATTCTCTGGAGAAGGGTGATCATAATATGAGAATATAATAATTTCGCATTGAGTCCGAGAGTGATGTACCTCATAAGTCTGAAACTAATATGAAACTTAAATAAAACCAATTACATAGGTACAAGAGTCAAGGTGTCTAAGGTGGATTGGGAAATTAGATTAAAGGGCATGATGGTAGATAAGTAATAGTAAACATTTAAAGAAATATTTCATAATTCTAATTGAGCATATATTACATTGAGAAATAAAAATTCCATAGGAAATGTGATCCATCTGTGGTTAACTAAGGAGGTTAAGGATAATATTAGATTAAAAGAAGAGGCTTATAATATTTCCACAAAGAGTTGTAAGCCTGAGGGTTGGGAGAGTTGTAGAACCCAGCAAAGAATGGCCAAAAAATTGATTAAAAGGGATAAAATAGAATATGAGAGTAAATTAGAAAGAAATATAAAAACAGATTGCAAGAGTGTCTACAAGTATGTAAAAAGATCTGCAAAAATAAGCATGGGTCCCTTAAAAGCTGAGAAAGGGCAAATTATAATGTGGAATAAGGAAATGGCAGAGTCTTAAGCAATATTTTATGTCTGTTTTCACAGTAGAAGACACAAAAAAGTACCAGAAATAATGAAGAACCAAGGGTTTAATAAGATTGAGGGACTTAAAGTAAATGAAATTAAATAAGTTTAAATTAATAATTAAAGTTAAGAAAATACTGGAGAAATTAATGAGACCAAAAACTGATAAATTCCCTGGACCTGATGGCCTACATCCTAGAGTTCTAAAAGAGGTGGCTGCAGAGATAATGGATGCATTGATTATGATGTTCCAAAATTCCAGGTTCTGCAACAGTGCCAGTGGGTTGGAAGGTAGCAAATGTGACACTGCTATTCAAGAAAGGAGGGAGGGAGAAAAGAGAGAACTGCAGGCCAGTTGGCCAGACATCAGTTGTCAGGAAAATACTGGAATCCATTATTAAGGAAGTGGTAACAGGGCACTTAGAAAATCATAATATGATTAAGCAGAGTCAGCATGGTTTTATGAAAGGGAAATCATGGTTGACAAATCTATTAGAGTTTTTTGAGGTTGTAAGCAGCAGGATAAAGGGGAACCACTGGACATAGTACATTTTGATTTTCATAAGGAATTCGATAAGGGGTCATATGAAAGGTTGTTACACAAGATAAGGGCTCATGGGGTTGGGGGTAATATATGGCTAAAGGAATGGTAAAGGAGAGAAAACAGAGACTAGGAATAAACAGGTCATTTTCGGTTAGCAGGTTGTTACTAGTGGGGTGCCACAAAGATCAGAGTTGGGGTCTCAGCTATTTACCATCTACACTAATGACTTAGATAACGGAACAGAGTGTAATGTATCCAAGTTTGCTGATGATACGAAGTTACATGGGAAAGTAAGCTGTGAAGAGTACACAAAGGGCTGAATTTTCTCATTCGAATCACGAGTCCAACTTCACACGTAAACCTAAACGTGCGTGCGTTGGGACATCAAGCTAATTAAGGAGCCACCTCCGGGAGCGTCATCGAATTAGGGGCGTCAAGTGGTCTGAGGATGTGGGAGGGCCAATCAGAGTGCCCAAAGTGAATGGCATCTGGCAAACTCACTGTGAATGCAGTGTGCTGCTGAGGTGAATGGAGAATGAGAGGGTGGCACAAGATGGAGGTGCCATACTGCTGATGGGACCAGCAGCCAATTGCTCACACCCAGCACTATCTGGTAGATCTATTTTCGGGTGACAAGCAAACAATTGTAAGCATTTGCCTACGAATGTCCTGAGGAATGCCAATTTTAAAGTGACCACTGTATATGAATCTCATGGCTCACAGACGTCCTGCTCTGCCCTCACCTCCTATGGATAGATGAGCTGCAGACACAGTGGGGATCCTGTGTGCCACTGGGAACATTCCATAACCTTCCAAAAACGCCCACTAATTGCCTCCATAATTACCTTAATTGGCTTCCTGCCGCTGATGGGTGGGTTGCTGTCACTGCTCTGATGCCACCTCCGGTATTACGAGAAGGCGGGAACACTTTGGGGAGCCGACACAACGCAATGGCATTTTATGCCATTTTCCCAGCACCCATTGTTGGATCCTCCAGTAAAGACACTTAACATGACTGAGACTTAACTTGCTTCACAGACTTTATTCGGCGGTCTTCACTCTCTAGATACAGCCCTTCAACCTATGCTAGCTGACCTTTTACTCCCAGGTCAGATGACCTCCTAACTAGTACAGAATGTACCTTATATTATCTAATGTGTGAGTACTGTATTGTATTTAATATGCAAATCCACATAACACTCAGTTCTCATCATGACATTCCCCCACCTCCAAGGTGCTGGGAGAATTCCCCACAAAGAGTCTGCAAAGGGTTATAGATAGGTTAAGCGAGTGGACAAGCAGGTGGCAGGTGGAATATAATGTGGTGAAATGTGAGGTTATCCACATGGGTAGGAAGAATTAAAAAAACAGTATTTTTTTAAATGGTGAGAGTCCATTAAATGTTGGTGTTCAGAGGGAATTGGATGTCCTTATACATGAAACACTGAAAGTTAACATGCAGGTACAACAAGCAATTAGGAAGGTAAATTGAATGTTGACCTTTATTGCAGGAGGTTTGCAATATGAGTAAGGAAAACCTGCTGCAATTGTATAAGGTTTTGGTGGGACCACACATGGCGTACTGTGTACAGTTTTGCTCTCCATACCTAAGGAAAAAGAAAGACTTGCATTTATATGGCACCTTTCACGACCACTGGACATCTCAAAAGTGCTTTACAGCCAATGAAGTACTTTTTGAAGTGTAGTCACTGTTGTAATACAGGAAACACAGCAGCTAGTATGTGGACAGCAAAATCCCACAAACAGCAATGTGATAATGACTGGATAATCTGTTTTTGAGATGTTGATTGAGGGATAAATGTTAGCCAGGACACCAGGGATAACTCCCCTGATCTTCTTCAAAATAGTGCCATGGGATCTTTTAAATCCACCCAAGCAAAAAGATGGGGTTTCAGTTTAATGTCTCATCTGAAAGACGGCACCTCCAACATTGCAGCGCTCCCTCAGTACTGCATTGGAGTGTTGTGATGTTCTTGGGACTAAACAGTAAGATCCAGCCAGAGTTAGTAAGAGATACAGAACTGCTGCATGTACTTTTAAAAGGTGCATATGGTAGCCTTAAGTGGACAAATTGCACAACATAAGCATAACTTGAACATTCAACTTTACAAAGAAACATATTCTAACTTTTATATTAATTTAGCAATGAACTCAGTCATATACAATGAGATGAAAGATTTGTTCACCAACTGACAATAGTTCACTTCGTAACATATCACTTAAGTATGGAGGACGTTTTCTCTCATAAGTAGGATATTGTCTGACATCAGGTGTAGTCTCATTTAACTCATGTTCTTCATCTGAGTTGCCGATGCTGGCATCAGGTTCAATGCTTATGAATGATGTTTCCTGTGCTTTGAAGAATTACACATTTCATGTGATGATTTGCGAACTGTACCTAGCAATCATCACTGATCATTTTGTGTTGGTCACAACAAATGGTTGGATGTCATAAGGGGTTGTTTGCTTTCCAACATGACAATCACGTTTCACAAGTACTTTATCTCCTGGCTTTAATGGTGTAGCTCTAAATTTCATGTTTCGCTCTGCATTTACTTTCATTCGTTCCTTCTGTTCTCGATCGTGTTTGCTTACATGGTGATCATTAGCTCATGTGTGCATAGGATGTGCACAGTTGAATATAGCTGGAGGTTTTCCAGTAGTTGAGTGAGGAGTCGTTTTGTAATTATGAAAATAACGATACAACTCTTTCTTCTATGACTTGCTGTCAGCAGTAGCTGTATATGTCATTTTTTTCAAGGTAGACATAAATCTCTCGACTTTTCCATTAGCTCTTGGCCAATGGGGTGTGATTTTTTGATGAGCGAAAACTAGGTTGTTCGTAAATTTATTGAACTCATTGCTGTGAGTTGGGGTCTATTGTCACTTCTCACTGTTTCAGGGATTCCAAATAAGGTTAAAATCTGGTCAGGCTTTGTGATCACTGCTTTCATTGAAGTTGAAATCACTAATTCCACGATTGGGCATCTGCTGTATTTGTCAGTGTCAACAAGCAGGTGTTCACCAGTAGGCAAATCTGCAAAGTCAATGCTAACTTCAATCCATGGTCCTGGAGGTAGTTCAGACATCCTGAGAGATCATGAAGATTTGACATTGTGGTCGCTTGACATGGCAAACACTGATTGATTTTGTGCTCTACCATGCTGTCAATTCCTGGGAACCATACCTTTTTTCTAAGGAGTTGCTTGATTTTGACAATTCCCTGGTGACTTTCATGTGCTATATCGACAAGATTCCCTCAATGAGTCTGCATAACACGAGATCAGATGTGGTTGTAATGGTGAGCTCATTTTGAACATTGTGAAGACCTTGTCGTGTGTGAGTGATTTCATTTGTAGACGCTTTCTCGATCACGTCTTTCCAGTTTCGTGATTTCATAGCCTTCATACATAATTGCAATGCCTCATCTTGTTTTGTTGCCGTTCTGATGTCAGATAGCTTTAGCAACTTTGGCACTGCATTTAGGCTTACGTAGTTAAGATGTTGTTCAACAACCTTTTCCTCACGACTAGTAGGACCCATTGTTGGCAACAGATGTCATGAAAGGTAGTCCTCTGGGTTGACCTTGCTTGGATGATACTCAACTTGGAACTCGTACTCTTGTAGTTTGAGTATCCAATGCTCTATTCGAGTGGGTGGTTTGCAATGTGAATTGTTGAACAAGCTCACGAATGGTCTTTGATCATTTATTACTTCAAACTCACGTCCATACAAGTAGAGATGAAAGTTTAAGATACTCCAAGTGACTGAGAGTGCTTCACTCTCTGTTGCGAATAACATTACTCTATGGGCGTTAGCGATCTGTTTGCCATCGCAACCTGTCTTATCTTTCTGCATGAGAGCTACACCTAACCCAACCAGACTTGCATCCATGACTAGCTAGGTCGTTTTCTCAGGGTTGAAATAGGTATTTACGCAACTTGCTGACAACTGTCGTTTAATCTGGTGTACTGCCTGTTTGTGTAATTAAGTCCATTCCCACTTGGTGGTCTCTTTTGTCAGATTGCATACATAACATAGTGAGGTCAGGAATGAAGCAACTACAGTATATGATGAGTCATAGCAGACTCCGGACTTCCTGCACATTTGTAGGATCTGCAGTGTTTGTAACGGCTTCAACTTTCTGTTGATCAGTTGACACTCCTGCACTGCTGAACACATGACCGAAGAATTCAATGCTGCTTTCAATAAACAAGCACTTGTCTTTGTTCAAGGTGAGGTTACATTCTCTGAGATGTTGTAGGCATGCATGTAGGCATGTCTCAAATTCATTTTCACTGATGTTCAGTGTGCCTTCAAATCCTTGAATCGCTGAATGAATCATGTGCTGAAATACCTCAGCTGTTGAGTTGACTCCAAAGTTGAGCCTCTTGTATCGAAAAAGTCTGATGTGAGTGGAGAATATAATAAGATATCTTGATTATTCTGCAAGCTTGATTTGATTGTAGCCTGCATTGAGGTCAAGCTTAGAGAAGTGTTTAGCACCATTCACTTTCCCCATGATACAATCGATTGTCGGTGTCAAGTGTCTTTCTCGTTGTATGGCTTGGTTTTGTGATCGCATATCAATGCAGATTCTATTCTAGTTTTTGCTCTTGGATTTCTTGACAATTTGTATGGGTGAGACCCAAGGTGTAGACTCATCCCCAACTTTCTCACTAATGTCAAGGTCAAGTAGGTGCTAAAGTTCCTTCTCTGTCTGCTTTCTGACATGAAATGATATTCATCACTATGGAAATGTAACTGAAGGCACATTAGGGTCTACATGCAGCTTGCATGTAATATCTTTCAGTTTGCCGATATAAGTGAAGCAACCAGCATACAATTCGAGAATAATGTTGTTGTATGTAGGAATTGCGTATGTGACTGCAATCATGTGCAGATTTGTTGCTGTGTGGAAACTGATAAGCATGTCACTCTCTTCATATGTTCTAGTGTATTGTCACTGCTGTAAGGAAAAATCTTCATCATTCCTGGTTTGCAGAGAATGGGGCAATCCTGAAGTTTGTTGAACATTTTGTCTCCCATGACTTTGACAGATGCTCCTGTACCTATGAGAGCATCTACATCCGAGCAGCCAATAGTCACTATCATACGTAGCTGTTTGTTGTGTCCAAGAAAGAGCTCA
Organism: Heterodontus francisci; assembly: GCF_036365525.1. NCBI lineage: Eukaryota > Metazoa > Chordata > Chondrichthyes > Heterodontiformes > Heterodontidae > Heterodontus > Heterodontus francisci. The sequence goes on along the minus strand of NC_090375.1, from coordinate 58,205,145 downwards.
AAAGTATGTTCAGGGTCATCTGCCTCGACATTGACTACATTTTCTCGCCTTTTTGCTGTGGTACGCATGCGTGGCACCATTCTGTTGGTATTTGTCTTAGTAGTTGATTTTGCTGATTAGTGACAAACATGAGCAAAGTGGTTAGGTTTTCCACAAGCTTTACACTGTTTACCAATAGCAGGATACTCTGTCTGGTCTGGGTAAGTACCACCACAGTGGAAAAACTCTTTGGACAAGTCGCAACTCTGTTTGTGAGACTCCTGTCATTGTTTTGCAGGTGATTTCCTGGCATGTGAGCAATGAATAGTGTTCACAGAAGTTGAACTCAGACTGTGATAGTTACTGTTAGCAGCTTCAACTTCAGTAGCTCTGGACTCTGAAAGCAATAGTGAGCTTGCTAACTCCAGCAGCTCCGACAGCTTCCTGTCTTTCTCAAGTGCTTTTTGGCGTAGTTGACTAGAGAGACACCTTTGATTAGTTGTGTTTTGATTTTCTGTTAGACATGTTCAACATCACCGAAGTCACATTTGCCAATGTGAGAATATAAATGATGGCTCTGAATGCACATCAAAAGGTGGTAGATGGGCATAAGCAACGCAGTGATATTGCATGATTAAGGATCGAGGATTGCGTTACTTTCAAAAATAAACTTCTCTGTAATTATCCAAGATTATTTTTTTGATTGGATGGTTATTTTGGTGAGATCAGTGTATGTGTTTCTAGCACAGTCTCAATGTGTTCCTTAAATCACCAACTTAGAATGATGTCTGCAGAAATTAGACAAACACCATCCAAAAGCTTCCTACCTGAAAGCAATATTCCCTATTGCGATTGTAATGTTCTTGGGACTAAACAGTAAAGTTCAGCCAGAGATAGCAAGAGACATAAAACTGCTGCATGCACTTTTAAAACATGGATTCCTTTTTATTCTTCCTTCCAGCTCCTTTTGCTGGCATATGTGTGTATGGTAGATTTAAGTGGACAAGATGCACAATGGAATTTTCAATACATTATGGGCTGCATTTTGTGGAGGAGGTGGAGCTCCTGGTGCTTGGCTGAAAATGCGAGGGGATCCCCGCCTAGGCCTTTTATGCCCCGCTAGAGCGATCCTCTGTTGTTTTTCTGCCTAACTGCTCCCTGCCGGGATCCCTGTCCCTTTAAAGAAAGGGATCTCACCTCCAAGAGCTGCCAGCCAATCACAAGGCCAGCAGCTCAGCAGTAGCGACAGCGCCACCGGGGGCTGTGGCCACTGCCGATATTGAAGAGGCCTTGGAGCCAGGCCCAGCCCTGGAATCCTGGACCTTAAGTAAGTGAGGGCCAGTCCGGAAGGCCCCAGTGAGGGGATTGGAAGTCCAGGGGAAGGGGTTTCCAGGGAGTTGTAAGTTTTGCCACTGGGGGTCCTCCATGGGCTACAGATTGCCCATGAAGAACAGAATAACACCTCCCCCCCCCCCCGCCCACAAGCTTGTAGGGAGGGCGCTTCATTTTACAAAGCGCCCTCCCAACTTGGCGGAGGTACCCCCGTAGGAAGAGGCCAATAAGTGGCCATTAATAGGCCTCTTAATGGCCTCCATTGGCCTCTGGGCGGGAAGGCCATCGTTGGCCTATCTTGCCTCTGGCAAAATTGTTTGGTGATGGGATGGTGACGGGCCCTCCGCCCTCTGCCTCCCATTGTGATTCTATGGCCCCCCCGCCTCTGACTCCACCTTGGGAGGGGGGGTGCACCATAAAATCCAGCCCTACAAGTGTCAGCCTTGATTTTTGCGCTGTCGCCCTGGAAGGATATACTTGCCTTAAAGGGGGTAAAACAAAGGTTTATTAGATTGATTCTCAGGTGAGATGGTTGTTTTGTGAGGAGAGATTGAGTTTTTGGGCCAATACATTCTGGAGTTTTGAAGAATGAGAGTTGAACTCACTGAAACATCAGATTCTTATGAGGAAAGGTTGGACAGACTGGGCTTGTTTTCACTGGAGTTTAGAAAAGTGAGGGAAGACTTGATTGAGGTTTATAAGATCCTGAACGGTCTTGACAAGGTGGATGTGGTGAGGCTGTCTCCTCTTGTGGGTGAGTCCAGAACTAGGGGGTACTGTTTTAAAATTAGGGGTCACCCATTTAAGACAGAGATGAGGAGAATTTTTGTCTCTCAGAGGGTTGTGCAACTTTGGAACTCTCTGCCTCAGAAGGTGGTGGAGGCAGGAACATTGAATATTTTTAAGGTGGAGGTAGATAGATTCTTGTTAGGCAACGGAATCAAAGAGTATCGGGGGTAGATGGGAGTGTGGAATTCGAAACACAAACAGATCAGCCATGATCGTATTGACTGGTGGCGCAAGCTCGAGGGGCCGAATGGCCTACCTCTGCTTCTAATTCATATGCTCGTAGGCTCATATTCCGAGAGGGCCTGACAGGTTAGATACTGAGAGGCTGTTTGCTCTGGCTGCAGAGTCTGGAACGCAAGGTCACAGTCTCAGAATAAGAGGTCAGCCATTTAGGACTGATATGATGAGAAATTTCTTCACTCAGAGTTGTGAATATTTGGAATTCTCTACCCTGAAGGTCTCTGGATGCTCTGTTGTTCAGTATATTCAAGGCTGAGATCAATAGATTTTTAGACTCTATGGGAATCAAGGAATATGGGAATCAGGTGGGAGAGTGGATTTGCGTTTGAAGCTCAACCATAATCTTATTAAATGGCAGAGCAGTCTCAGAGTCATATGGCCCACTCCTGCTCCTATGTCTTATGTTCATACAGTGGAAAATTGTCCAGGTATGTCCTGTCCACAAAAAGCAGTACAAATCCAATCCAACCAATTGTTGCCCCATTGGTCTATTCTCAATCATTAGCATAGTGATGGGAGGGTTCATTGACAGTGCTATCAAGCAGCACTTACTAATAATCTGCTCACTGATGCTCAATTTGTGTTACACCAGGGCCACTTGTCTCCAGACTTCATTACAGCCTTAGTCTAAACATGGACAAAAGAGCTGAATTCAAGACAGGGAGATAACAGTGACTGCCCTAGACATCAAGGCAACATTTGATTGAGTGTGACATCAAGGAGCCCTAGTAAAATTAAAGTCAGTGGGAAATGGGGGAAACTCTCCACTGGCTGGAGTCATACTTAACACAAAGGAAGATGCTTGTATTGTTGGAGGCTGATTATCTCAGCCCAAGATAACACTGGAGGAGTTCCTCAGAGCAGTGTCCTAAGCCCAACCATTTGCAACTCCTCAGATAATGAAGCAGTCGTTGGCTGTGTGCAACAAGACCAGGACAACATTCAGGCTTAGGGTGATAAGCAGCAAGTAACATTCACACTACACAAGTGCCAGACAATGGCCAGCACCAACAAGAGAGAATTTAACAACCTTCCCTTGACATTTAATAGCATTGCTGTTGCTGACTCTCCCACCATCAACATACTGGGGGTCACCATTGACCAGAAACTGAATTGGACCAGCCACATCAATACTGTGGCAGGTTAGAGACTGGGTATTCTGTAATAAATGACTCATCTTTTGACCCCTCAAAGCCTTTCCACCAACTATAAGGCACAAGTCTGTGATGGAATACTCTCCAGTTACTCGGATGAGTACAGCTCCAACGGCAATGCTGAAGTTCGGCATCTTCTGGGACAAAGCAGCTTGCCTGATTGCAATCCATTCATTCCCACCACCACTGCCTCACTGTGGCTCCAATGTGTTCCATCTATAAGATGCACTGCAGCAAGTTGACAGCATCTTTGAAACCCCTGACCTCTACCACCTTGAAGAACAAGGGTAGCATGCACATGGGAATACCACCATCTGCAAGTTACCCTCTGAGTAACACACCTTTCTGACTTGGAAATATATCACTATTCCTTCATCGTCACTGGGTCAAAATCCTGGAGCTCCCTCTCTAACAGCACTGTGGGTGTACCTACACTACATGGATGCAGGGGTTCAAGAAAGCAGCTCACCACCACCCTCTCAAGGGCAATTAGGGATGGGCAATAAGTGCTGGCCTTGTCAGTGACACTCAAATCCCAGCAATTAATAACAAAAATGATCCAATTATTTCCACTCAGCTGTGTTTCCCCCATAACCCTGAAAATTTTTCTTTTGAAGTAGATATTCAATTCTCTTTTGGAAGTTATGATTGAATCTGCTTAAACCACACTTTCAGGTTGTGCATTCCAGATCATAACAACTTTCTGTGTAAACTTTTTTTTATCACTCACCCTCAGTACTGTACTGAAGTGCCAGAAGGAGAGTTAAAAATGTTGCTCAGTATGGGTTAATGTACATTGGTTGGGTGGGGAGAGAAGGATTCATGGTATAGTAAGCAAAGGTGGGCTTTGGGTGGAGTAGGATTGATGGGCTGAATGGCATTTGCCTGTCTTGCACTTTATGTTCCAAAAAATGCACGGTCTGGATGGAACTAATGTTGAATGTCTGTGGAATACAAGCTTTTAAATATGGTTAAAACTCCCAGAGAGCTGGAAAAGGCCAGTCTCTCTCTTTACTACTCTCTTATCCCCATGTGTAACCACGTTGTGATTTTATATTTGTCTTTTCACACAGATTCTGAGTTATGGCTGTGGTTGTGGATAATGGAACTGGGATAATCAAGGCTGGGTTTGCAGGAGACGATATTCCCAGAGCTGCGTTTCCCTCTATTGTGGGGATACCTCAACGCCAGGTAAACTTCATAAATTGCTCAAACTGAAATACTTAAAGAGAACAAATTTCATCCCTAAATTTCCTTCTGGCTGTTGATGACTTAAACTGCATTTCCAACTGCACCCATCCTTTTACTTGAAATGTTTATTTGCATCCATAGTGCTGGACAGTTGAGGGTCAGGACAGGGAAGGACGAAATAGGTAAAAGGGCTTGGATCACACTTACTGCTGGATCATGATGGGACAAAATTGAAAAATTATTGTCAGGTTCTGATCTGTGTCGTCCTGGTTTCCTGACCGGCGGAGATGCATTGTGGAAAACAGAAGAATCAAGGAGTTAAAATAAGAAAAGAAAATGATAACAGCAGAGAACGAAGAGGATAGAGGATAGAGATGGGATATGGGAGAATAAAGGATAGGAGTGGGATATGGGAGGATAAAGGATAGATATTTGAAAGGGGTGTATGAAGGATAGAGTAGGGTTCTGAAGCTGCTGCGAAAGAAGCCTTGGAGAGTTGCAGCATTGCATCCTGTAGATAATACTCCCTGTATGTTGGTGGTGGAGATAATGGTTATTTAAGCTAGTGGATGAGGTGCTGATCAAGCAGACAGCTTTTTCCTTGATGACACGTTGTTTCATTCTCAAGATGCGAGTGTCATTGGCAAGGCCACAGTTATTGCCCATTCCTAGTTGCCATGATTGATATAACTGTGTGAATGGCTCGCCAGGCCATTTCAGTGCGCAGTTAAGAGTCAACCACTTTAGTGTGATATTGGGGAGTTACATATAGGACAGACCAGGTAAGGATGGCAGGTTTCCTTTACAAAGAAAATTAGTGGACAGTTTGGATTTTGGACGTTTAGTGATGCCAGCTTTTTATTTTTGATATTTTAAAACAAGCCTGAATGTTGTTCAGTTCTTTCTGAAAGCTGTCATGGAAGTTTCATTATCTGAGGAATTAAGAATGGAGCTGAATGCTCTGCAATCTTCATTAAGCAGTCCCACTTCTGACCTTATGAGAGAGGGCAGGTGATTGATGAAGCAGCAGTTCAGAATTGAGCCAAGGATACTGCCGTGACAAACTCCTACAAGCATCTCCTGGGGCTGAGATAATTTGTCTCCAACAACCACAACTATCTTCCTTGTGTCAGGTATTACTCCAGTCACTGTAGCGTTACAACCGAGGTGGGAGAAGTGCACTGTTTATTCTAGCTCCACTTCTCCATGGATCACAACATATATTTAAATTTTTTCTCACTTACCAATACGGTCAATCATAGAGTGTATTTTTATCCCAGAATAAAACACACCAACCAGGTTACCTTCAAATACCTACCATTAATGGCAACCATGCTACACAAAGGGTTCCCAGAGTGCCATTGTTCCTTCACTCCCATATACATTCAAGGGCACAGAGTGCCCCTCTTTATGTAGGGAGGATATGCGGTACCTCCCTTCATGCCTGCAGAGCTGTGCCCCCGGTAATACCATCCCCCCCTCAGCTCCCTTCATGTCTGTAGAGTTGTGTCCCAGTAATACCTTCCCCCCACCCACCTCCCTTCATGCCTGCAGAGTTGTGTTCCGGTAATGCCATCCCCCTCCCACCTCTGTACACATGCAAGCAGAGTTGAGATCCATATTGCAACGCTAATCTTCACTAGCTCCAGGCACTGCACCTTCTGTCCTGTTGGCTTTTATCAGTTGGGAATGGGAAGGCACGTGAAAGATGCCAGTTCACCTGAATATTCGAAGGTGCTTCCGAAGTGGCAACGGGATGCATAATGTGGCAAGGTAAGTAGCGCTTTGCATATTTAAATATGGCTCCCATTGCTGAGCGGTGGTGGAGGGGGGTGGGGCGGCGCCATGAGGCCTCGCCGCCGCGGGCAATATGTGGCCTGGCCTTCCCAGCATCAGGGAGCGTGGCGGGTCTCTCCCGGAGGCATTTTCCGGTCCGCCGTGCCACGACCCCCGATGTCGGGGGGTTCGGTAAAATCCAGCCCATGGAGTTCTATCTCTATCTTAGTCCTTTTCTACAACTATGCTAAATCTAACTGAATATTGATCATTACCAGCAAAATGTACTCCCACTGATTTCCCTTCCGCCTGTCCAGCTTCAGTTCCGAAAACTAAATCCAGAACTGCCTGTTCTCTTATTGAGCTTGCTACATACTGGCTAAAAAAAAAATCCTGAATGCAATTTAACAATTCGGTACCTTTTACACTGATTTTATCCCAGTTGATATTGGGGTAGTTGAAATCCTCTCCTAGTTTTGCTCCATTTTGTTTTAGAGAGATACAGCACTGAAACAGGCCCTTCAGCCCACTGAGGCTGTGCCGACCACAACCACCCATTTATACTAATCCTGCATTAATCCCATATTCCCTACCACATCCCCACCCATTCGCCGACCACCTACCTACACTAGGGGCAATTTACAATGGCCAATTTACCCATCAACCTGCAAGTCTTTGGCTCTGGGAGGAAATCAGAGCACCCAGCGGAAGCCCACACAGTCACAAGGAGAACTTGTAAACTCTGCACAGGCAGTACCCAGAACCGAACCCAGGTGCTGGAGTTGTGAGGCTGTGGTGCTAATTGCTCTGCCACCCCACTTCTCAGCAATGTTATTTTATTCATTCATGGCATGTGGGCATCGCTGCCTAGGCCAGCATTTATTGCCTATCCCTAATTGCCCTGGAGAAGGTGGTGGTGAGCTGCCTTATTGAACTACAGCAGTCCTGGGAGTGTAGATGCACCAACAGTGCTGTTAGGAAGGGAGTTCCAGGATTTTGAGCCAGTGACAGTGAAGGAACGGCGATATAGTTCCAAGTCAGGATGGCATGTGGCTTGGAGGGGAACTTGCAGATGGTGGTGTTCCCATGCATTTGCTGCCCTTGTCCTTCTAGTTGGTAGAGGTCGCCAGTTTGGAAGGTGCTGTCTAAAGAGCCTTGGTGCGTTGTTGCAGTGCATCTTGTCAATGGTACACACTGCTGCCAATGTGTGTCGGTGGTGGAGGGAGTGAATGTATGTGAATGGGTGCCAATCAAGTGGGCTGCTTTGTCCTGGATGGTGTCGAGCTTCTTGAGTGTTGTTGGAGCTGCACCCCTCCAGGCAAGTGGAGAGTATTCTATCACACTCCTGACTTGTGCCTTGTAGATGGTGGACAGGCTTTGGGGAGTCAGGAGGTGAGTTACTCACCGCAGGATTCCTAGCCTCTGACCTGCTCTTGTAGCCACGGTATTTATATAAGTCAGGATGGTGTGTGGCTTGGTGGGGAACGAGCAGGTGGTGGTGTTCCCATGCATCTGTCGCCCTTGTCCTTCTAGGTGGTAGAGGTCGCGGGTTTGGAAGGTGCTGTCGAAGGAGCCTTGGTGCGTTGCTGCAGTGCATCTTGTAGATTGTACACACTGCTGCCACTGTGCCTTGGTGGTGGTGGGAGTGAATGTTGAATGTGGTGGATGGGTTGCAAATCAAGCAGGTTCCTTTGTCCCGGATGGTGTTGAGCTTCTTGAATATTGTTGGAGCTGCAGCCATCCAGGAAAGTGGAGGGTATTCCATCACACTCCTGACTTGTGACTTGTAGATGATGGACAGGTATTGGGGAGCTACTCGCTGCAGAATTCCCAGCCTCTGACCTGCTCTTGTAGCCACAGCATTTATGTGGCTGCTCCACTTCAGTTTTTGGTCAATGGTAACCTCCAGGATGTTGATAGTGGGGAATTCAGTGATGGTAATGCCATTGAACATCAAGGGAGATGGTTAGATTCTCTCTTGTTTGAGATGTTCATTGCCTGGCATTTGTATGGTGCGGATATTACTTGCCACTTATCAGCCCAAGCCTGGATGTTGTTCAGGTCTTGCTGCATATGGACACAGGCTGCTTCAGTATTTGAGGAGTCGCAAATGGTGCTGAACATTGTGCAATCATTCCCACTTTTGACCTTATGATGGGGGAAGGTCATTGATGAAGCAGCTGAAGATGGTTGGGCCTAGGACACTACCCTGAGAAACTCCTGCAGTGATGTCCTGGGACTGAGATGATTGACATCCATCAACCACAACCATCTTCCTTGTGCGAGGTACGACTCCAACCAGTGGAGAGTTTCCCCCGATTTCCCATTGACTCCAGTTTTGCGAGGGCTCCTTGAAGCTATATTCAGTCAAGGGCAGTCATTCTCACATCACCTCTGGATTTCAGCTCTTTTGTCCACGTTTCGACCAAGACTGTAATGAGGACAGGAGCTGAGTGGCCCTGGCAGAACACAAATTGAGCAGGTTATTGCAAAGCAAATGCCGCTTGATAGCACTGTTGATGACCCGTTCCATCACTTTACTGATGACAGGGTGTAGACTGATAGGGCAGTAATTGGCCGGGTTAGATTTGTCCTGCATTTTGTGCACAGGACATCCCTGCACAATTTTCCACATTGCTGGGTGGATGCTAGTATTGTAGCTTTACTGGAATAGCTTGGCTAGGGGTGTGGCTACTCTGGAGCACAGGTCTTCAGTACTATAGCCCGAATGTTGTCAGGGCCCATAGACTTTGCCTACATGTTTGCTCTTCTGTCTCGCTCTGACTATGGTGTGAAACAGACTGGTAAGCTCGAGGAAGTGCTCGTTAGGAGGGAAGATGTGTTGGGGTTTTTGAATAACTTGAAGATAGACAAGTCTCCCGGGCCTGACGGGGTATATCCAAGGATGTTATGGGAAGCAAGGGATGAAATTGCAGAGCCGCTGGCAATGATCTTTTCATCTTCTCTGCTGACGGGGGTGGTACCAGGTGATTGGAGGGTGGCAAATGTTGTGCCCCTGTTCAAGAAAGGGAATAGGAACAACCCTGGGAATTACAGGCCAGTTAGTCTTACTTCGGTGGTAGGCAAGTTGATGGAAAAGGTGCTGAGGGATAGGATTTCTGAGCATCTGGAAAGACACTGCTTGATTCGGGACAGTCAGCACGGTTTTGTGAGGGGTAGGTCTTGCCTCACAAGCCTGATTGAATTCTTTGAGCAGGTGACCAAGCAAGTGGATGAGGGTAAACCAGTGGATGTGGTGTACATGGATTTTAGTAAGGCATTTGATAAGGTCCCCCATGGTAGACTTATGGAGAAAGTCAGGAGGCATGGGATAGTGGGGAATGTGGCCAGTTGGATTAAGAATTGGCTAACTGATAGAAGGCAGAGAGTGGTCTTAGATGGTAAATACTCAGCCTGGAGCCCAGTTACCAGTGGCGTGCCGCAGGGATCAGTTCTGGGTCCTCTCCTGTTTGTGATTTTTATTAACGACTTGGATGAGGAAGTCGAAGGGTGGGTCAGTAAATTTGCAGATGATACAAAGGTTGGTGGAGTTGTGGATACCGAGGAGGGCTATTGTCGTCTGCAAAGGGACTTGGATAGGTTGCAGTGCTGGGCTGAAAAGTGGCAGATGGAGTTTAACCCTGAAAAGTGTGAGGTCGTCCATTTTGGAAGGACAAACATGAATGCAAAATACTGGGTTAACGGTAGGGTTCTTGGGCATGTGGAGGAGCAGAGAGACCTTGGGGTCTATGTGCATAGATCATTGAAAGTTGCATCTCAAGTGGATAGGGCTGTGAAGAAGGCATATGGGGTGTTAGCGTTCATTAGCAGAGGGATTGAATTTAAGAGCCGTGAGGTGATGATGCAGCTGTACAGGACCTTGGTAAGGCCTCATTTGGAGTACTGTGTGCAGTTCTGGTCGCCTCATTTTAGGAAGGATGTGGAAGCCTTGGAGAGGGTGCAGAGGAGATTTACCAGGATGTTGCCTGGAATGGAGAATAAGTCTTACGAGGAAAGGCTGAACATTCTAGGCCTCTTCTCATTAGAAAGGAGAAGGATGAGGGGTGACATGATAGAGGTTTATAAGATGATCAGGGGAATAGATAGGGTAGACAGTCAGAAACTTTTTCCCCGGGTGGAGCAAAGCGTTACAAGGGGTCATAAATTTAAGGTGAAGGGTGGGAGATATAAGGGGGATGTCAGGGGAAGGTTCTTTACCCAGAGAGTGGTCGAGGCATGGAATGCCTTGCCCGGGGAAGTTGTTGAGTCAGAAACTTTAGGGACTTTCAAAAGGCTTTTGGATAGGTATATGGATAAAGGAGAATGATGGGGTATAGATTAAATTGTCCTTGACAGAGGACAAAGGATCGGCACAACATTGTGGGCCGAAGGGCCTGTTCTGTGCTGTATGTTCTATGTTCTATGTTCTATGACTACTTGGGGGCTTATACTGCACTCTCAGTAGCGTGATTGACCCTTTCCTGTTCTTCAGTTCAACTGATATGGCCTCATTGATGATCCTTCCAGCAAATCATCCCTTCTCAGCGATGTGATTGTTTTTATAAACAATATTATGTCTGCCTTCTTTATTTATCCCTTTTTTAGTTGTTTGTGGGCGTCGCTGGCTAGGCCAGCATTTATTGCCCATCCCTCATTGCCCTTGAATGGAGTGGCTTGGTCCTGGTGGAAACCAAACTAAGCATTGGTGAGCAGATTATTGGTGAGTAAGTGCAGCTTGATAGCACTGTTTGAAATTCCTTCCATTACTTTGCTGATGATTGAGTGTACACTAAAGTGCACTTGGTGGATGATGAGTCCAAGGAAGGGAGTGTAGATAGTCTGGGTCATGTCGATATCAAAAAGGAGGAGGTGTTGGGCGTCTTGAAAATCATTAAGGTAGATAAGTTCCCAGGGCCTGATGGGATCTACCCCAGAATACTGAGGGAGGCAAGGGAGGAAATTGCTGGGGCCTTGACAGAAATCTTTGTATCCTCATTGGCTACAGGTGAGGTCCCAGAGGACTGGAGAATAGCCAATGTTGTTCCTTTGTTTAAGAAGGGTAGCAAGGATAATCCAGGAAATTACAGGCCGGTGAGCCTTATGTCAGTGGTAGGGAAATTATTGGAGAGGATTCTTTGGGACAGGATTTACTCCCATTTGGAAACAAATGGACTTATTGGCGAGAGGAGCATGGTTTTGTGAAGGGGAGGTCGTGTCTCACTAACTTGATCGAGTTTTTTGAGGAAGTGACGAAGATGATTGATGAAGGAAGGGCAGTGGATGTTGTCTACATGGACTTCAGTAAAGCCTTTGACAAGGTCCCTCATGGCAGATTGGTACAAAAGGTGCAGTCACACAGGATCAGAGGTGAGCTGGCAAGATGGATACAGAACTGGCTCGGTCATAGAAGACAGAGGGTATCAGTGGATGGGTGTTTTTCTGAATGGAGGGCTGTGACTAGTGGTGTTCCGCAGGGATCAGTGCTGGGACCTTTGCTGTTTGTAGTATATATAAATGATTTGGAGGAAAATGTAGCTGGTCTGATTAGTAAGTTTGCGGACAACACAAAGGTTGGTGGAGTTGCGGACAGTGATGAGGATTGTCAGAGGATACAGCAGGATATAGATCGGTTGGAGACTTGGGCGGAGAAATGGCAGATGGAGTTTAATCCAGACAAATGTGAGGTAATGCATTTTGGAAGGTCCAATGCAGGTGGGAGGTATACAGTAAATGGCAGAACCCTTAGGAGTATTGACAGGCAGAGAGATCTGGGCGTACAGGTCCACAGATCACTGAAAGTGGCAACGCTGGTGGATAAGGTAGTCAAGAAGGCATACGGCATGCTTGCCTTCATCGGTTGGGGCATAGAGTATAAAATTGGCAAGTCATGCTGCAGCTGCACAGAACCTTAGTTAGGCCACACTTGGAATATTGTGTACAATTCTGGTCGCCACACTACCAGAAGGATGTGGAGGCTTTGGAGAGGGTACAGAAGAAGTTTACCAGGATGTTGCCTGGTCTGGATAGTATTAGCTATGAGGAGAGGTTGGATAAACACGGATTGGTTTCACTGGAACGACGGAGGTGGAGGGGTGACATGATAGAGGTTTACAAAGTTATAAGTGGCATGGACAGAGTGGATAGTCAGAAGCTTTTTCCCAGGGCGGAAGAGTCAGTTACTAGGGGACATAGGTTTAAGGTGCGAGGGGCAAAGTTTAGAGGGGATGTGCGAGGCAAGATTTTTACACAGAGGGTGGTGAATGCCTGGAACTTGCTGCCGGGGGAGGTGGTGGAAGCAGGTACGATAATGACTTTTAAGAGGCATCTTGACAAATACATGAATAGGAAGGGAATAGAGGGATACGGACCCCGGAATTGCAGAGGTTTTATTTTAGACAGGCATCAAGATTGGCGCAGGCTTGGAGGGCCGAATGGCCTGTTCCTGTGCTGTACTGTTCTTTGTTCTTGTTCTAATGGGATGGTAATTGACTGTGTTGGATTTATCCTGCTTTCTGTGGACAGGACATACTTGGGCAATTTTTCACTTTGTTGGGTAGATGTCAGTGTTGTAGCTGTACTGAAACAGCTTAGCTAGAGGCGCAGCTCGTTCTGGAGCACAAGTTTCAGCAATACAGTAAGGATGTTCTTCAGCCCCATAGCCTTTGTTCTGTCCAGTGCACTCAGCTGATTCTTGATGTCATGTGCAATTGAATTGGCAGAAGACAGGCATCAATGATGGTGAGAAGCTCAAAGAGGCTGAGAAAAATTATCCACTCGGCACTTCTGGCTGAAGATGGTTGCAAACATTTCTGCCTTTTCTTTTGCACTCATGTGCTGGGCTCTGCCATCATTGAGGACAGGGATGTCACTTAATTGTCCACCATTATTGATAATCTGATGTGTCAGAACTGCAGAGCTTTGACCTGATCTGTTGGTTGTGAGATTTCTTAGCTCTGTCTATAGTATGCTGCTTTCACTGTTGAGAATGCAAGTAGTTTTCGCACCTTATTTTCAGGTATGCCTGATGCTGCTCCTGACATGCTCTTCCATACTGCTCATTGAGCAAAGGTTAATTGTCTGGCTTGATGGAGATGGAGGACTGAGGGGTATGTTGGGCTACTGGGTTACAGATTGTGGTGGCTTACAATTCTGTAGCTGCCGCCGATTGCTCACAGTGCCTCATGGATGCCCAGTTTTGAGCAGCTAGATCTGTTCTTAATCAAAGACATGAAGGAGGTGTCCTCAGTGTGAAGAAAGGATTTGGTCTCCACAAGGCTCTGTGATAGTCTGGCAGTTATGCTCGTCTGGACTCAGCTTGGTAAGTGGGGATATCACTGAGCCACACTTGGTGGTGGACATTGGTCCCCCACCCTAATCACATGCTGTGTCTTTGCTACCCTTGGTGCTTCTTTCAAATGGTGCTCAACATGGAGGAGTACTGGATCACCAGCTGGGGGAGGGCACTCAGTGATAATCAGCAAGAGATTTCCATGCCCATGTTTGACCTGAAATCATAGGACTTAATGGGGCCCAAAGTGAACGTTGAGGACTCCCAGGACCATTTCCCGCAACAACCCCAAATTTTATACCACCATGCCTGCAGCTCTGGTGGGTCTGTTCTGCCCAGTGGGAGGACATGCACAGAAATGCTGATGATGAAGTCTAAGCTATTGGCTGATATTCTTTCACTAAGCCTATGTCAGGTTGTTGCTTGGCTGGTATAGGGGACAGCTGTCCCAGCTTCAGCATCTGTCCAAAGAGGTTGGTAGACAGGACTTTACATGCTCAAATTGGCTGGGTGTAAGTTTGTTGTCCACTAATTCAATACCTAGGAAAGGGGAGGATAAACAACAGAGTGGAGAAAGGGTTTTATATACAATAGGGTGAGCAAATCGAAGGTTAAACAATAGGGAAAGGAGAGATAAATAATAGAGTAGAAAAAGAGGAGGATGAATGATAGAGTAGGGAAAGGGGAAGATAAACAATAATGTTTTCTTTTATACTCTAGGATGCCATGGTCAGCAAAGGTCCAAAAGACCACTGTGTTGGGGATGAAGCCAGGGATAGGCCAGACATTTGGATCTCCAAGTATCCAATCAAACATGGGATTGTGACCAACTGGGATGACATGGAGAAGATCTGGCACCACGCATTCTATGATGAGCTGCAAGTTACCCCAGCAGAACGTCCTGTTTTACTCACAGAGGCACCTCTGAACCCCAAAGCAAACCGGGAGAAGATGACCCAGATGATATTTGAGAGTTTTGCTCCACCAGGATTCTATGTTGCTCTCCCCGGTGTACTCTCCATGTATGCAACAGGCCGCATCACGGGCCTTGTGTTGGACTGTGGTGATGGTGTGACCTATGCTATGCCAGTCAATGATGGTTATATGGTACCGGATAGTGTTAGGCGTCTAAGCTTTGCTGGCAGGGAGCTCAATGACTACTTAATAGAGAGTTTGATTCACCGTAGGTGCCATTTCATCACGCCTGCTGAGAAATTGGTTGCAACACATATCAAGGAGAAGCTTTGCTATGTGGCTCTTGATTATGACCAGGAGATGGCAATGGCCGCTTCCTCTTCCTCCCTGGACAAAAACTATGAACTTCCTGATGGTCAAGTGATCACCATCAGCAATGAACGTTTCCAATGCCCAGAAGCTCTATTCCAACCTTCCTTCTTGGGAATGCCATCAGCTGGAGTTCATGAGACTGCCAATGATAGCATCAAGGCATGTGAAAGCTGCATCAGGAGTGGTCTCTATGCAAATATTGTCCTGGCTGGTGGATCTACCATGTTTCCTGGCATTGCTGATCGAATGCTGAAGGAAATCACAGAACTGGCTCCGAACACAATGAAGATTAATATCATTGCTCCGCCCGAGAGGAAGTATTCAGTGTGGATCGGTGGCTCCATCTTGGCTTCTCTCTCCACCTTCCAGCAAATGTGGATCACCAAGCAAGAATATGATGAGTCAGGGCCCTCCATAGTCCATCGCAAGTGCTTCTGAAGTGATATGGCTAGGTTGGGGTTATAATGGAATAGGTAATTGCGGGGTGGTGGTGGGGTGGTGTGGGGAAGTAAATATTTAAAACAAGCTTAGTGACATTATTTTCTTTGATTTATGGCTGACATAATGATGATGATGGCAGTGACCCTAGTTCCAGTGCTGAATTTCTATGCCTTGGCCTCATTCTAGTTGCTTCAGATGATTTTCTGATATCTCTCAGTTATCTGTTCACAGCTACAACAGGCAGGTGACAGATGCTTTGCTTGCTTGTTGAAGCCAACTCCCCATGGAGGCTCAGTGACTCTAATCATATCAGCAGGCCAGATACCTCAAGATCCAAGGAACCATAGATGGCAATCACTCGTCAAGCTTCCTTCGACAGCACCTTCCAAACCCGTGACCGCTATCACCTAAAAGGACAAAGGCAGCAGATACGTGGGAACACCACCACCTGCAATTTCCCCTCCAAGCCACACACCATCCTGATTTGGAACTATATCGCCGTTCCTTCATTGTCGCTGGGTCAAAAATCTGGAACTCCCTCCTTAACAGCATTGTGGGTGTACCTACACCAGATGGACTGCAGCAGTTCAAGAAAGCAGCTCACCACTAAATTCTCAGGGGAAATTAGAGATGGGCAACAAATGTTGACCTTGCCAACAATGCTCACATTTCACAAAAGAATTTAAAAAACGAATCATAGAATCATACGGCACAGAAGGAAGTAATTTGTCCCATCAAGCCTGTGCTGGCTCTTTGAAACAACTGTCCAATTTAGTCCAACACCCCAGCTTTTTCCCTATCCCCCTGCAAATTTTTCCTCTTTAAGTACATTACCAATTGCCTTTAAAAGTTCTTATTGAATCTGAATACATCATCCTATCAACCCCCCCTTGTGAAGAAATTTCTTCTCATTTCCTCTTTAGTTCTTTTGCTTCCTAGAAAACTAAAAGCAGTTGAAGGAAAGGGGAATCAAAACCACTAATGTAATTTATTTATCTTGCTTGCTTCTATTTTGAGTCCTAACTTAAATTTCAAGTTGTCAAGACAAATGTTTGTAAGAACAGAGAATACAAAGGAAGCTTCCGATAATAATGTATGTGTGTGAGTTTTAATGTGTTCTTTGGCACTTTGAGTTTATAACTCATTACAGGAGTTCATAATTCTGGGGTGCATGGAAATATGAAAGTGTGATGTAATTATTGAGTGTGTCTGTGTCAATTTAATGTTCTGTAAAGTTAAGTTGGGGCTCTAAGGAAGCAATTAGTGTTGGGAGTTTATTGTGTTATTATGACTCGCAGGTAAAAGAAGAGAGTTGAGGTGAAATGTAAGACGTTCTAGTGTTCTGTCCCATTAATAAGCTGTGAGTGCAGATTTTTCAAGCTGCAAAGGCAAGGCACTTTGCTTTTTGTGTGCAAGCAGGCTTCCTTTTAGGACTAAATACTTTAAGGTGTTCCTTGGGAATTAACCTTGTTTGGAGTTTTAATTGCAGGCACTTCAGAAGTTTAGAGAAAGAAGACAAGCAATGTAATTTTTTAAAAAGTAAAAGCACATGCTATTCCACTCTGCTTGCGTGTGGAATAAATGGAATTTTTGTGTGGATGATATTTTGTGTGCTTCAAGCTTCAATGTTTTTCTTCCTGAAATTGTGGTTTTGTGGCAGTACCACCGTGCTAAATGGGATAGATTTCGAACAGATCTAGCAATGCAAAACTGGGCATCCGTGAGGCGCTGTGGGCCATCAGCAGCAGCAGAATTGTACTCAAACACAATCTGTAACCTCATGGCCCGGCATATCCCCCACTCTACCATTACCGTCAAGCCAGGAGACCAACCCTGGTTCAATGAAGAGTGCAGGAGGGCATGCCAGGAGCAGCACCAGGCATACCTCAAAATGAGGTGTCAACCTGGTGAAGCTACAACACAGGACTATCTGCGTGCCAAACTGCGTAAGCAGCATGCAATAGACAGAGCTAAGCGATCCCATAACCAACGGATCAGATCTAAGCTCTGCAGTTCTGCCACATCCAGCTGTGAATGGTGGTGGACAATTAAACAACTAACTTGAGGAGGTGGCTCCACAAATATCCCCATCCTCAATGATGGGGGAGCCCAGCACATCAGTGCGAAAGATAAGGCAGAAGCATTTGCAACAATCTTCAGCCAGAAGTGCCAATTTGATGATCCATTTCGGCCTCCTCCTGAAGTCCGCAGCATCACAGATGCCAGACTTCAGCCAATTCGATTCACTCCACACGATATCAAGAAACGACTGAAAGCACTGGACACTGCCAAAGCTATGGGCCCTGACAATATTTCGGCAATAGTACTGAAGACCTGTGCTCCAGAAATTGTCGCACCCTAGCCAAGCTGTTCCAGCACAGCTACAGCACTGGCATCAACCCTGCAATGTGGAAAATTGCCCAGGTACGTCCTGTACACAAAAAGCAGGACAAGTCCAACCTGGCCAATTACCGCCCCATCAGCCTACTCTCAATCATCAGTAAAGTGATGGAAGGTGTCATCAACAGTGCCATCAAGCAGCACTTGCTTAGCAATAACCTGCTAAGTGAAGCTCAGTTTGGGTTCCGCCAAGGCCACTCAGCTCCTGACCTCATTACAGCCTTGGTTCAAACATGGACAAAAGAGCTGAACTCAAGAGGTGAGGTGAGAGTGACTGCCCTTGACATCAAGGCAGCATTTGACTGAGTATGGCATCAAAGAGCCTTAGCAAAACTGAGGTCAATGGGAATCAGGGGGAAAACCCTCCGCTGGCTGGAGTCATACCTAGCATAAAGGAAGATGGTTGTGGTTGTTGGAGGTCAATCATCTGAGCTCCAGGACATCACTGCGGAGTTCCTCAGGGTAGTGTCCTAGGCCCAACCATCTTCAGCTGCTTCATCAATGACCTTCCTTCAATCATAAGGTCAGAAGTGGGGATGTTCGCTGATGATTGCACAATGTTCAGCACCATTAGTGACTCCTCAGATATTGAAGCAGTCCGTGTAGAAATGCAGCAAGACCTGGACAATATCCAGGCTTGGGCTGATAAGTGGCAAGTAACATTCGTGCCACACAAGTGCCAGGCAATGACCATCTCCAACAAGAAAGAATCTAACCATCTCCCCTTGACATTCAACGATATTACCATCACTGAATTCCCCACTATCAACATCCTAGGGGCTACCATTGACCAGAAACTGAACTGGAGTAGCCATACAAATACCGTGGCTACAAAAGCAGGTCAGAGGCTAGGAATCCTGAGGCGAGTAACTCACCTCCTGACTCCCCAAAGCCTGTCCACCATCGACAAGGCACAAGTCAGGAGTGTGATGGAATACTCTCCACTTGCCTGGATGGGTGCAGCTCCAACAACACTCAAGAAGCTCGACACCATCCAGGACAAAGCAACCCGCTTGATTGGCACACCATCTACAAACATTCACTCCCTCCACCACCGACGCACAGTGGCACCAATGTGTACCATCTATAAGATGCACTGCAACAATGCACCAAGGCTCCTTAGACAGCACCTTCCAAAACCGCGACCTCTACCAACTAGAAGGATAAGGGCAGCAAATGCATGGGAACACCACCACCTGCAAGTTCCCCTCCAAGTCACACACCATCCTGACTTGGAACTATATCGCCGTTCCTTCACTGTTGCTGGGTCAAAATCCTGGAACTCCCTTCCTAACAGCACTGTAGGTATACCTACCCCAAATGGACTGCAGCGGATCAAGAAGATAGCTCACCACCACCTTCTCCAGGGCAATTAGAAATGGGCAATAAATGCTGGCCTGGCCAGTGATGCCCACATCCCATGAATGAATAGAAAAAAAATTCTAATTCAGATACGAATTCACACATATTAGAATGGGGTGGTTTTAATATTAGATGGTTTAAATTGGAATTTGGGATGTTTGAAGTGATTATGGTTAATCCTGTGTTGGTTGATCTGAGGTTGGAGACATTTTCACAAAAGTTAAAAGTTTGTTTTGGGAATCATTGGAGTTTTTGCTCTGAAATAGTTGGGAAAAGGAATTTGGTAAAAGTTTAAAAAGTCTTTCTTTGCTCAGAGAAAACAAGTTGAACTGTTTTGTGTAATCATGGAATGCATTTGTTTCTTGATTTTAAAAAAAAGCTTGGAATTTAAAATACCGAGCAGAACATTCTGAAATCTGAGGAAGTTCTAGGAAAAAAATCAGAAGAGTTTGAAAAAATAAGATCAGGCTAATAGGAAAGCTTTAGGTATCTTCATTGTTTGGGAAAAAAGACCCAGTTGAAACTAGCCAGAACATACGGCACTGTCTTTGTTCTGTTCTTTTTTTAAAAATGGAAGGGTGACGACATAACTTGTCCATCTGAGGGCTTTTACCCAGCCCTCTTTCAAAGCAGCGGAGAGTTAACCCTTTCTGCTAGCAGCTTAAGCTAACCACACACTTATATAAATATTGGGCATTATAAAAAACTATACGTTTTTGAGTTGTCAAATATTAACCCATTCGGCCACGAGCAGAATGGAACCTTTGGGCTGAATTTTACACCCCCTGAAAGAGCGGGAAGGTGACGGTGGGGGTGTGGGGGGGGGGGAGGTGGGGTGTGTAAAATGGAGTGGGAGGCTCGGGGGCCCTTCCTGACCTGCTCCCGCCTCCGCCGCCACTTTACGCACGGAGGCGGAAGCACAAAACAGCCTACCCACCCCAGGCCAACTAAAGCCCTTAAGTGGCCAGTTAATACCCACTTAAGGGCCCCTGCCCATCACCACAGGGATTTTACCCTTGGCCGTTTGGCTAGCCCAGGCCCGAAAAGCCGCCTGACAAAAGCAGGTAGCTTGCTGACGGCCTGGGCAGGGGGTCCTCCTGTTCAGGCACCCTGGGCCTGAAGGAGGGCCATCCCCAATGCCCCAACCATCCCCAACACACTCCCCATCCCCCCCATCGACCACCCTTGCCTCGCCGAGGCCCGACCGAACACCCTCGGTGAGGCCCCAAAAACATACCTTTATTCCGGGGCCGTCCTTCATCTTCCTTCCGATGGCTGGGTTGCAGTCCCAGCAGTGGCCACCGCTCACGGTGGCGCTGCTGGGACTAAGAGCTGCCAGCCCGCGATTGGCCGGCAGCTCCATTAGGTGGGACCTCCTTTCTCTATGAGGTGGAAATCCTGCCTCAGACCAATTAAAGGGCTGGGGACTGTAAAATGCGGGCCGGATCCCCAGGCCAGGTGGAGGTGACGGCTCCCGTCCGCTGAGGGTAAAATTTAGCCCTTGTGTTTTTTTTACAGGCAGTTGGAAGTGCGACAGGATTTCCAGCAGCTTCAAGAATTTAATGACATTTGTCACAGTATTGCGGCAATTCGGACTCTGGGCACAAGGAATTAGAATTGTTGAAGTAAAATTAGATTCATATGAGTTAGCATTTTGAACATTTAATGGAAACAATAAAAAAGACTAACACATAGTTTCAATAGCTTTTATGGATATGAATAAAAATGTAAAGTATTATTTGAAGAGAATTAAATAAATTGATCTTAACATTAAGTGATCTGCAGGTGGAGGAACTAGTGTTGAACTGAAAGGAATATCAATCTAAGTAACGCAAATTATGGGAAAAGGAAACCAAGAAAAAAAGGAAGGAAAAGCAGTAGGGATATGCTGTGGTACCCACCTCTCCTCATCCCCCCCAGAGAAGGAGGAGCGGGAAAGCACAGAGAAAATCAGCAAGGAAGTTCGAATATGTATGTGTGTATATAAATATGTATATTGTATATATACAATTGAAACTGTATTAAGTAATAAGTAAACATCGTACACCAGAGCAAAATGTTGTTTTGTTTCATGTTTTACAGGAAGTGTGGTGGAAGTTAATTTTAATGATAGTTGCGTTTGGAGAAGGGGGTGAAGGATATTAAACATAACAGTACATGGTTGTTGTGATCTGGAGAGATCATGACAAACACCCAGTAGTGACATCCCATGGTGAATGAATACTTGGCTCCAGTTGATCACCTGTTACACATGTGGCTACCCTAAGCCCACCATTCTGAGACTCACTAGTCCTCAGGGGGAGTTTGTGTGTGTTAGTTCCCCAAGTCACTGGCAGACAGGTCCCTTGTGGCTTAAGGCGGCAAAGGGATGGCCAGAGCAACCAACGGAGATAAGGAGCCTACCCAATGGTACCCAATGGAAGCAACAACCATTAAAGAGAGAGTTGCAGTTAGGAGGGGAATAATAAACACTTGCCCGAAGAATGTGGTTGTGAGTCTAATCGACGTAGAGGTGGAATGGGGAAAACCATTTTGCATACAGTGTATGGAAGGGTTTAGGCCTAAGATAATATTCCAGGGAGGGAAAATGTCCCCAAAGCTGTGAGTAATAGAGTCAGGGATAGGGAGACCGCTAAAAGGGTGGGTATGGTTGGCAACACCAGGGGAGACAAGATGTTTTGTTGGAAGAGATTTCCAGCTCAAGGGGTAGGCATTCATGAGTGCAAGGATAAAGATCAGGACCTATGCTGCTCAAGTAGCAGGATGAGCAGTGTGTGGGCATCCAGGTGACATTGCCTGGGAAGCCACGGCCTTTAATCACACAGATAGTACTGCAAGGTGTCTCTAACAGACCCCAGGCCCAAAGAATGGTTTGATTTTGATACCTATTGGGAAAATTTTATATCATAAAGTACACCATGAAGTGGCACTGGTGGTGTTGAATTTGACAGAGATGGGGTTGCTCAGGTGATGTGGGAGAAAGAAGCAGAGCCTGTATGCCAAGTTATTGGACAACGTTTTGGTACACTGACTAAGGACCAATGGTGATGGGTCTGGTCTCAGGAGACAGGGTATCTCCCATCCGTAACAATAGGAAAGAGGAAGCGAGAGCTGGTCAATGACACAGCTCCTGTCTTTAATACTGGGACCTCGCTGGTGTTTAGTTTGGATCTGGTATCTCTGGAAGCAGAGATGAAGGATTTATTGGGAAGGTTAAAAGATGTTCTTACAAATGAAAATACCAACCAGGATTCACAACTGAGGAAAGATCGAATTATGACAGTCTATTTAAAGGATGTAGCAGATCAATTGGAAGATCATGCTAAAGCCATAAATAAACTCATCCGGGAGGATAGGAATGTTTCTGATCAGGCTGCCCGGAATGGTGTGTGTATTATGTATGGCTCCTGGTTGGTAGAGCAGGCTAGGGAAGATCTGAGGCAAATTCACACAGGGGAAGTGCCGTCTTGATCACTAATGATCATCAGGACACATTGATGAGGGATAGAACAACATCACTGTGTGCCAACTCAGAGATTTGGTGCGGGCATACACTATACAAACAGATTGTAAAAGGGAACATCTCAAAATAATGAATTTGGTGATGTACCTTCTGGTAATGCCACACGAGGAAGCACTGCTCCTGGTCTGTAGAATAGAGAATGTAGGAGTCGTCAAGGGGGATAGTCAGATTGACGGCAACTAGATTAGAAGGGTGCACTGACAGTATGCCCCTATCGGTTGGAAAAGCATGCCCAGTCAACATGTGGATTCAACATCACTGAGGTAAACTGTACCATGGAGGCTGCAAGGGTGGATCTGAAGCCGACACAGGCAACCTATGTGAGGGAAGGGAATACTGTGTAACCGCTAAGGAAAAGGAGTACAAGTATGGAAGGGATTTATGGTGCCTGATATCCCAACCTACTTCAGTTTTACTCCCGAAGGATGTTTAGGGACAGGCAGCAGGGAGATTGTAAATATTCATAGTCCTAACAGTACTGAGCTTATTGTGAGGGATGATATAAAGGGAACTTTGAGACAGTGGGGTGAATTTCACTGACCCCCCTGACGTCAGGGGGGTGGGGGGGGGGGGGGCCCGGAGAATGCCTCCGGGAAAGCCCAGCCCCATATTGTCAGTGTTGGTGAGGCCTCGTGGTGGCCCCCCCACCGCTTGGCAATGGGACATCCATTTAAATATGTTAATATATTAAAATGAAAGAACAATTACTTCCCTCATCCCACTGGCTGTCCTGCTCCAGTATTATGGTTGGTGGTCAGCACTGCCGTCAGATCTCTGTCTGGAGATTTGATGCAGAACACTGGTGGGGAGGGGGGAGGAGGTAAGTTTTCTTAATGGGAGGGGGTGAGCAGGGTGAAACCTTTTTGTTTGGTCTAGGGGGTGGTAGGAAGGGGTAAAGTTCATCATTTATGAACTTTGCAGGGGGAAGGTTGGGATCGCAAGATAAATCTTTTTGGGGGAGACAGCAAGTAATAAATTTTAAGGTTGGGGGGTGGGAGAGGGTCATGAAAACGTTATTCAGTTTTTCACAATCAGTTTTGGTTAAAAATTTAAATTATATTGAAGGGCTGGAAGCCCTTTAAAAATCGTGCCCCGGCCACGTAAATGAACCACCGCGTATAATATCGCAGCAGTTCCGCAGAGTAAAGCCGTGTGTGTGGGCTGCCATCGTTGAAGTTCACTGCCAATATTGGTGGTGAGCTAGTAAAATTCAGCCCAGTATGTGGAGAAGTTTGGGTACAACATGCCCCCCCATTGCCTGAGCAAGTTGACTAAGTTGTGCGAGGAGATTGATAAGTCGCAAAAAGCATATCGTCAAATCCAACAAATGAACCACCAGATTTTGCAAGAGATTAATGACATTCCAGAAACGTCTTGTTTAATATGAGATTCCACCCCCCCCCCCATCCCCCCCACCGCCGGATAAGAATGATCTCCCACACACTCATCGTTGTACAGTCATTTATTGTTGTATATCTGTTGTATGATCAATGTCGTCGGCGCAAACGTAGGAGAGCAGAACAGCAGGTGAAACTGTTACTGGAGGGATAGAATAAGGCGAATGGATTAGATTCGGAAGTGTAATTTTTAAAATAATATTCATCGACAAAATTATATACTTAAGGGTGGATGTTGTAAGGCATTTTAAATATCGCTTGCATTTCTGTTTCTAAGTAAAATATAACCAGTTGGGGTGTGGTGGTGTGGACCAGTATGTGCAGCTCACCAGGTGGTAAAAACATGGAGGCAGAGGAGATTGGGACAAAGAGAGAAGAATTCTGACCTCATCACTGGGATTCATATTGGACTATTTAAAATCAAAGACAATGTAACTGAACAAGGAACCCCCCCACCCCCATGCACACACACACACACACACACACACACACACACACACACACACACACACACACACACATAAACAGACACATAAACACACACAGACACACGCATAAACACACACACACACACACACACACACACACACGCATAAACAGACACACACACACGCATAAACAGACACACACACACATAAACAGACACACACACACACACACACATAAACAGACACACACACACGCATAAACAGACACACACACAAACACAGACAAGTCAGGGCTTGCCACTAATTGGTAGCCCTGGGATATTACAACATCAGTCTGTCTACAACCACTCTCATGGACAATGGCCTCTCGGAATATGTGTGAATGGTTTCCTTCTTGTCTTATCAAGATATAGATATCACATCCATTGCTGGTATACACCTACGAACCCCCCTCCACCTCTGCTGAGAGCAGGATATGATCACATTGCAGGTGGTCCTGCATAGCCATGGTGGGATTGATAAGGCATTGAAACTCAATCAGATGACCCAATTCAAAACATTACCTTATATGTCCGAGGGTCCAGGGTCAGAAAGGGGTAAAAAGCCACAGCTCACAAAGACGTTGTTGCTGCAGCCGGGAGGTGTGACTTGGTCAGTCACAGGAAGTCGTGCAAAAGATATCGTTCAGTTGACCTGACCACCTGGGAACAAGCTCCTGAACGTGTGTTTAACTAAGCAACTGGTGATGTAAGTATATACTACTGCGTAGTGGATTAATAAAGGTTTTCCACGTAAAGTGGAAATTGTATCCAAAGTTTGTTTTGTGCGATTGATACTCAGTACGGACCTTAAAGGGAAGCCAGACCCCCTGTTTAAGAGTCTTACATCAGTGAGACAAATCTAAGGTAGCTAAGCTTCATTTGCTGCCTCTGCTTTAAATTAAACAGACATTTCCATTGCCCTCATCTCCCTTCACAATGCTCATGTCCTCCCAATGGCGTTTTCCCTGATCCCAGCATTTAAAAATTGTTCCCTGCTCCTGACAAGCCTGTTAATGAGCTCTTCAAAGAGCTCAACAAGTAATTAATTGGTTGCGGGTGCCCGACCCACTCCTTCCCTACTGGCTGAGGTTTAAAAATCAGATCATGTTCCGGAGGAGAATGCGATCTTCAAATTGATTATGATTATGATTAGAGATACAGCACTGAAACAGGCCCTTCGGCCCACCGAGTCTGTGCCGACCATCAACCACCCATTTATACTAATCCTACACTAATCCCATATTCCTACCAAACATCCCCACCTGTCCCTATTTTTCCCTACCACCTACCTATACTAGTGACAATTTATAATGGTCAATTTACCTACCAACCTGCAAGTCTTTTGGCTTGTGGGAGGAAACCGGAGCACCCGGAGAAAACCCACGCAGACACAGGGAGAACTTGCAAACTCCACACAGGCAGTACCCAGAATTGAACCCGGGTCCCTTGAGCTGTGAGGCTGTAGTGCTAACCACTGCACTCGTTGCCGTCCCTGCTCTTAGTGGGGATTGAAAATATGGCCTGTGGTGTCCAGAACTGAATGCAGTACACAAAGCTGAGAGACAATTAAACAGCTACTGACCTGTCTTGGTTTTGGATGTCCAGGACTGCCATCAGGGAGAGGAGTGCTTCCTCAGGTATGTGTAGTTAGGCTGTGGTGCACAGCAACTTATCTTGCACAATGCCTGAGGTAGCACTTTGTCAAAACTGACTTCAGGTATCAGCAGACTGAGGAGTGAGGACACTTTCATCTCATCTCTCTAAGCTGGATTAAAACTCAGGCCTTCTGGAGGTGAAAGGGTAACCCATGGCACCATTCAATTATTGGTTGGCCAATTAATATTAATTGTTAGATTCCTTCTGTTGCTCTTTTTTAACTCAAAGTTTTATTTTAACTTCACAAAACTGAAAGCTGAATGTTTATTCAGGCAGATGCCACAAGTGTTTGTTTTGGTTGACAGCCATGAACAACTGAAGCACTCGATCCATGCAAAAAAAAACAAAGCCAGTCATCCTATCCATCAGAGATATTCAAGGCCAATGATAATAATTAACCTCAGCAACCAATAGTTAACTAATGGGTACATAGGCTTCTGCTGGTGTGTCGCAGCAGTTTTGACTGGAGTCTTGCACAGGAGACATCTGACAGGATGAGATCCTGGTTGACTGCGCTTGTGTGCGTCGTTGTGGTTGCTGTGGGGCATGGAGCCCCAGTTCAACGGACACCAACATCCAAAGATGCTCTGTATGCTGCCATCCACAAGTACAATGCAGGGTCTGACCAGATGAACCTCTTTAAGCTCCTGAGAGCCTACTGCATTGCGATCAAGGTACAAAGATGTAATTGAAGGGCTGAAATTATGAAAGTGGATTCAAAGTGAGCTTGCATAAAGCTTGCTGTATTGCGTCAGAATTTGGAGGAGGAGACGGATGGGTGTGGGAAGCATAGGGTAAGACCTTCTTTTGCACTCAACCAGAGGCAAGCGAAGCAAGAAAAAAGCAACAGGGTTGATTTTCACTCCCTTCGCCTGGCATTAACAGAATAGTAATTCCTCAAAATGGGATCAGTAGCATGGCAGCCCTTTTATCACTGGTGATGGGAGCTCCACATTGAAAGGGGCCTCCGGCAGGGTGTTCAAAACAGCTGCCTGATTCAGGTGACAGGCCTGTTTAAATATAGAAAGCAGGGTCCTATGATGTAAATGGACCCCAATTGCCATTTTAAGTCGGATCTGGTCAGAGCCAGCGCCATACACAGTTTGACCTGTTTCATAGCTGATGAAATCGAAGAGGCCGACCAAAGGTAGGTGTTGAATTATTTTTGTGGGCCCTGGAGGAGCAGGAATGCTTCTTCAGGGTTCACAAAAATATCCTAGGATTCTGCCATTCCAGGACCCCTATGCTCCATGATTGCAGCCCAACACACCCCACCCCCAACAATTTACCTTGTTGGGAGCAGTCCTGGTGTGAGCTGTGAGCCTGTAAGCTGTGTCCAGCTGCCCTTTGGGCTATTCCACCTTGGAAGGCATCATAACTAAATCTGACCCTGCAGTTGCCTGGTATTGTTGCATATACACTTTCCAATGCTGGTTGCTGGATAGTGATCAGCAGCATGCACCCAGCTGATCCTATTTCCCCCCTCCCAACTGTAGCATTCTTAATCCCCTCCCAATCAGCTCCATATTCCTCCTACATCGGGATGAGTGTAGCTCAGCCAGCACTGGCTGTAGACAGGAGCTGGGACCTTCCTGTCTGTGTGACTCACCGTGACAATGGAGGAGATTCAATACGGACATATATATCTATTTTTTGATAGTTGCTATTTTTCAGTTGAATGATTTCCATTGCTTGCAAATTTGTTTTTAGCCATCATACCAGTGATAAAGCCCAATTTATAGTTTAGCTTATTTTTATTATTGATAAATCCGAGGACGACCATATTGGACATGACCAATGGTTAAGAGTAAGACAGAATTACATATGCTGGAAAACTGTAGCACTGTTGGTGCCAGAGCTATGGCAGCCCAGAAAGTCAAAATTGGTGCCAGCCGCACTTCTGGCCACTCCTGGCATAGCCCGCGTGGTGCCCATGCTGGGAAGGGGCTGGCGCTGGATTGCTGTGCAGGCATTGGAAGTGTCAGAAGAGATCCTATCATGAAGTCAAATGGGCGTTCTGGCTAATATGACACTCATTTCAGTAACTCAGTCTGCGCTTGTCCACTGAATGAATGCTTGTGGTAATCACTCAGATCTGAACTGTGTTCAGCAGCATAAGGGACCGGCTCACTACCATCATTTAAAGGGTTGGCCACCAACTTGCAGGCCAGGTGCTTTTGACTTACTTCTGGTTAGGCAAAATTAGTGGAAGTACTATGGCTTATGTCTGGAGGTGTTTTGGAGAGCTGCATTGTACGTTCAGGCAGGCAACAGGGCTTAGTGACCCAACTCTGCACAAGGTATGGGAGCTGTTTTTGCAGTGCCTCTGGGTCTGCAACATGACCAGCGAATACTGCAGGGAGGAGAAGCTCTGCAAAAAGGGAGGAGAAGGAGGAGGGCTCTTCACAGAAAGCCCTACCCACAACAGATTTGTTGAGAGACTTCTCCCACCTGACCCAGGAGCAATGCCTGAGGTGACTCTGGTTCACCAAGCATGTGATCAAAGGCAGCCAGCAGTCGTGGTCCACATCGGAACCAATGACATAGGTAGAAAGAGGGATGTGGTCCTGCAGTCAGAATTTAGGGAGTTAGGTAAGAAATTAGCAAGCAGGACCTCTAAAGTAGTCATCTCCGGATTACTCCCAGTGCCATGCGCAAGTGAGTATTGAAATAGAAGGATAAGACAGATGAATGCGTGGCTGGAAAGATGGTGCAGGAGGGAGGGCTTTAGCTTCCTGGGACATTGGGACCAGCTCTGGGGGAGATGGGACCTGTACAGGCTGGACAGTTTGCACCTGAACAGAGCCTTGTGGGACATTTTGCTAGTCTGTTGGGGAGGGTTTAAACTAGTTTGGCAGGGAGATGGGGACCTGAGGGTAGACTCAGTTGGGACAAAATCAGAAATGAAAATGGAAGGCAGAAAATTAATGGTTGAGTCTAGAAGACAGAGGAAACAAAAGGTTAGAAAATAAATAAAAGAGTTTGGCAGTGCTCAAGGGTATCTATTTCAATGCAAGGAGCATATAAAGCAGATGAGCTGAGGGTACAGATAGAAATGTGGCAGTATGGTATCAGAGCTATTACAGAAACATGGCTTAAGGAGGGACAGGAATGGCAGCTCAATATTCCTGGTTACAGGGTTTTCAGACGCGATAGGGAGGGGGAAAAGAAAGGAGGGGGAGTGGCAATTTTGGTCAAGGAAACTATTACAGCTGTGAGGAGGGATGATATGTTGGAAGGTTCATCAAATGAGGCCATATGGATCGAAGTAAGGAACAAGAAAAGGGCAATCATACTGCAAGGAGTGTACTATAGACCCCCCAAACAGTTAGAGGGAGATAGAAGAGCAGATATGTAGGCAAATCTCTGAGAAGTGCAAAAACAATAGGGCAGTAATAGTAAGGGATTTTATAATTAACTGGGATAGTTTTAGTCTGATAGGAATTGAGGGAGCAGAATTCTTGAGGTGCATTCAGAAGAACTCTTTTGTCCAGTATGTAGCAAGTCCAACAAGAGAGGGCGCAGTTTTAGACTTAGTTTTAGGAAATTAGGATGAGCAGGTGGAAGGGGTGGCAGTGGGAGAGCATTTTGGTGTTAATGATCAGAATGCAGTCAGTTTTAACATAACTATGGAAAAGGAACAGGAGATGGAACAGGAGTTAGAGTTCTCAGTTGGGGCAAGGCCAATTTTAGTTAACTGAGGAGTGATTTAGCGAAAGTGGACTGGAAATAGTGGGAGGCATTGAAATGGAAGATTCAAGGGGTTCAGAGTAAACATGTTTCCACAAAGAAAAAGGGTGAGATGGCCAAATCTAGAGTCCCATGGATGTTAAATAGCTTACAGGGTAAGATAAGGCAGAAAAGAAAAGCTTATGTCCGACATCAAGAACTTAATATGATAGAAAGCCGAGAGGAGTATAGAAAGTGGAAGGGTGAAATCAAAAAGGAAATTAGGAAAACTAAGAGAGGGCATGAAAGAATATTGGCAAGCAAAATCATGGTGAACCCAAAGATGTTTTATCAATGCATTAAGAGTAAGAGGATAACTAAGGCCCATAAAAGACCAAAAAGGTAACCTATGTGTAGGGATGGAAGATGTTGCTGTGTTTCTTAATGAATACTTGCCATCTGTCTTCACAAAAGAGGGGGACGATGCAGATATTGTAGTTAAGGAGGAGGAGTGTGAAGTATTGGATGTGATAAACATAGGGAAAGAGAAAGTATTAATGGGATTAGCATCCTTAAAAGTTGATAAATCACCAGGGCTGGATGAAATGTACCCATTAAAAGAAGCAAGAGAGGAATTAGCAAAAGGTCTGACCATCATTTTCCAGTCCTCACTGGATACAGGTGTGGTGCCGGAGGATTGGAGAACTGCTAACATTGTACCTCTGTTTAAAAGGGAGCGAAGGATAGATCAAATAATTACAGGCCAGTCAGTCTAACCTCAGTGGTGGGCAAATTATTGGAATCTATTCTGAGAGGCAGGATAAACTGTCACTTCGAAAGGCACAGGTTAATGAAGGATAGTCAGCATGGATTTGTTAAGGGAAGATCTTGTCTGACCAACTTGAACTAATTTTTTGAAGAAGTAACAAGGAAGATAGATGAGGGTAGTGCAGTTGATGTGCTCACATGGATTTTAGCAAGGCTTTTGACAAGGTCCCACACGGCAGACTGGTTAAAAAAATAAAATCCCGTGGGATCCAGTGAAATGCAGCATGATGGATACAAAATTGGCTCAGTGGCAGGGAACAAAGGGTAATTGCTGACAGGTGTTTTTGCAACTGGAGGGCTGTTTCCAGTGGCGTTCCGCAGGGCTCCGTACTGGGTCCCCTGCTTTTGGTGGTATATATTAATGATTTGGACGCAAATGTAGGGGGCATGATCAATAAGTTTGCAGACAACACAAAGATTGGCTGTGTGGTAGATAGCGAGGAGCATAGCTGTAGGCTGCAGAAAGATATTGATGGTTTGGTCAGATGGGCAGAAAGGTGGCAAATGGAATTCAACATGGAGAAGTGTGAGGTGATGCATTTGGGGAGGTCAAACAAGGCAAAGGAATACATGATTAATGGGAAAATACTGAGAAGTGTAGAGGAAGTGAGGGACCTTGGACTGAATGTCCACAGATCCCTGAAGGTAGCAGGACAGGTCGATAAAGTGGTTAATAAGGCATATGGAATCCTTTCCTTTATTAGCTGAGGTATAGAATATAAGAGCAGGGAGGTTATACTGGAACTGTATAACTCATTGGTTAGGCCAAAACTTGAGTACTGTGCGCAGTTCTGGTCACCTCATTACAGAAAGGATGTAATTGCACTAGAGAGGGTACAGAGGAGATTTATGACTATGTTGCCAGGGCTGGAAGAATGCAGCTATGAGGAAAGGCTGGGGTTGTTCTCCTTGGAACAGAGAAGGCTGAGGGGAGATCTGATTGAAATGTACAAAATTTTGAAAGGCCTGGATAGAGTGGATGTGAAGGGCCTGTTCAATGTATTAGAGAGGTCAGTGACTCGGGGGCATAGATTTAAAGTGATTGGTGGACAATTTAGAGGGGAGATGAGGAAAATCTTTTTTACCCAGAGGGTGGTGGGGTCTGGAACTCACTGTCTGAAAGGGTATTTGAGGCAGAAACCCTCAACTCATTCAAAAAGAGTCTGGATATGCACCTCAAGTGCCGTAATCTGCAGGGCTATGGACCAAATGCTGGAAGGTGGAATTAGAATAGGTGGATTGTTTTTCGGCTGGCACAGGCCAAGTCGCCTCTTTCTGTGCCTTAAACTTTCTACAATTTCTATGAAAGGACTGAGCTACCTCTTACAGTGCAAGCTGGAATCTCATACCAGGGTGAGAACAGCATTTCCAGTTGGTCACAATGAGATTAAACAGGAGCGGGCAACATTTCCAACATATCCAAGTACACTTTCTATCGATGCATCCGAGATGTGATGCAGGGCATCTATGCCAGGAAAGCCAAATACATCGTTCTGTCGCTCAGCAAGGAGAAGCAGGATCAGAGGGCATATGGCTCTGCCAGGTTAACGGGATTCATGATGGTGCAGGGTGCCATCAATTGCATGCAGCTGACTCTGCAGGTCCCCCATGTCAACAGGGAGAGATACAGGAACCAGCAAGAGCTACCATTTAGGGTGCTTTTATGTTGGTGAATGCCTGGATCCTGGCAACAGCCTTAATGCCTACATTCTGAGGCAGTCACCCATTCCCACAGTCTTTGGACCTCAACGGAGAACCTGAGGCTGGCTTCTCGGGGACAAAGGCTACACCTGTACATGCAACTCATTAAGCCACGCCCCCACCGCTCCACTACCCAAACATGCGAGGACACCACACGCATAATGAGAGCCACAGAGCCATCAGGAACACTGAAGAGCAGACAATCGACATGTTCAAGCAATGCCTCTGATGTCTGGACTGCTTTGGGGGAGCCCTCCAGGACATGCCAGAACAGGTGTCCAAGTTCATGTGGTCTGCTGTGCCTTCATAACAGTGCAATCATGAGGGCGCAGTCATGGTCACCAGGGATCCGGAAGACAACTCGGAAGGAGGAGGAGGAGGAAGAGGAAGAGGAGAAGACAGGGAGAATGCATCCTGGACCCCTTCACTCCAGATGGGCTGCCCAAGAGTGCCTGCTCAGACTGCAGTTTCCATAGAACTACTTCCCTTTACCACCATGGATCCACCATTCCCCACTGTTACATTCATCTCAGACTCCCCATCACAAAGTCCCCTTAGCCAGCATCAATCAATTCATAAAGGCCAACAGCAAAATCCTTCACTCAGCAACTTTAGCCAGCAACTCATCAATAATACAAAAAAAAAGAACTAATCACCCTTGTGCATCGCCTTAGTGCCTGTCTACAGGTCCTTGCCTTGTCTAGTGCTTATCCCAGTGGCTGCAGCCTGGCTGGTGGAAGGCTGCGGACTTTCACTGGGGGGAGACTGCAAATGGCCTTGCAGACTGCCCTCGAACAGCTCTGGGCCTTGAGGGCCCGTCTTTGGACAGCAGCACCTCAGCATGGGTGGCAATAAGTCTGGGCTGGCTGACTGAGAGGCATTGGTGGAGTGACATTGGTGGGAGTATGAATGCTTTCATCTTGAGATAGGACAGTGGGCTCATGCTCCATGGTGTCATTGCCACTCCCACGAAGCCATTGCCACTCTCCCGGGGCAGTGGCTTAGCAAGCCTAGTAATCTGTTGGAGGGCAGATTGCTGGACTGCTGTGAGAGCCTGCATGCCCCTTTGAGAACTGAAATCTGTAGCAGTGATGCAGCAGTCTAAGCCTGCATGGCAAATAGTATAAATCTGATGACCTCCGTCTGAGCTTTCATTGCAGTACTGAGATGTTGGATAACTTCCACCTTTGCTACAGTAGAAGCTGGGACAGCAGCCACCAGACTCTGTATCACAGCTGGGTCTGCTAATGCTACCATGAAGTTGGTCACCACTTGGGCTCCAAGCTTAATGGGATACCCTTTGCCAAGTTGCAGCTGCATTCCTCCATGCCTCTTGATAGTGACAGAAGGCAGCTTGGTAGGCAGGTGAGCATTGTCATCAGTGTTTTCCTGTATGCCACCTCATCAAAATCCTCATCCGAGTTCCCTGTTGCAGAACATGTCTGCGATCTCACTCTCCAGTGATCTGGCACATGCGCTACCCTTTCCCCCTGGCCTGGCGCAGCCCACTCATGCCCAGTATCTCACCACATGCTGAATCTATACTAGCATCTAAGGTAGGTGCAGTGCCAGTTTGTGAGTTAGTGACTGCGATTGTTACAACAAGTAACAGTGCTTCCTCAAAACTGTGGTTGTGGAAGGTGTCAGTTCTTGGGTATTTGAAAGCATAAAATCAGAAGGGAAGAGTTGGGGTGATGGACGGTGGGAGGGGTGGAGTGTAAAGCAAGAGGTCTGTGGCCACGATGTCAGCAGCTTGCACATCATGCCAGATAGCAGGATGAGGATGAGGTGTGAGTTGAGATGGGCCATCAGGCAGTAACGTACCATCATCCTGAATGGTCTTGGTGATGCAGCCAGCCCCATGATGCAGAGCACCATCTCCTCCATCAGGCTCAGTGGATGAAGGTGTGCTTTGTCCCTGCTGGTTATCTACTGCCCCCTTCTATTATGGATGACCTTGTCCTGTAAAAGAGAGGGAAGAATATAAGTGATTATGTTGCACCGTTTGGATGATATGCCTGCCATAGCTGAATAGCTGGAGGTATGTGGAGGCGGCAAAAGGTAAAGAAAGAAAGACTTGCATTTATATAGCATCTTTCATGACCACCAGATTTCCCAAAGCGCTTTACAGCCAAAGAAGTACTTTTGAAGCAGTCACTGTTGTAATGCAGGAAACGTAGCAAATTTGAGCACAGCAAGATCCCGCAAACAGCAATGTGATATTGACCAGATAATCAGCATTCCCTCAGTACTGCCCAGTAGTATCCACTTTTGGTGCTCATGCCCCTGGAATGGAACTTGAACCACAACCTTCTAAGTCAGAGGCAACAATGCTACCAACTGAGCCTCAACTAACTCCACATCATTGTGGTTAGGCTGGGATCAGTGGAAGGTGTATGAGGGTGAGGTGGAGTATCTGTAAGTTAGACATAAGTCCTGAGTGCTAGGATCTGCTGATGGGTGAGTGATGGGTGAATGTGGCGCTCTGAGCAGTGTGAAAAGTTGGTGTATGGTAGGTAGGAGATGCCATATGCTGATGCAGTCACTGACCTGGATCACCCAAGTGAGATCATTAAACTTCTTCCAGCACTGTTGCCACGTCCTCGGGACCGGACTTTGGGAATTGACCTCCCTGGCCACCTGCTTCCATTCCCTTTGGAGGGCATTCCTGGAGGACTTCCTGGCCCCCTGTACAAACATGCCCTCTCTCCCCCTGTCCACCTCCATGATTAAAGCCTCCATCACCACATCCGTGAAATGTGAAGCCCTGTCTTTGCTCTGGTGCTCCTTTTCCCTTATCTTCAGATGCAGAACTGGTAGTCAGCAGCAGCCTCCTGTGGTTCGGTGAAACTTTCCAGTGCTACTCAGGCCCCCTCCCCCACCAGGATAGGCACCAATATGTTGCACCATGGACATTTGACAAAGTTATTGATTCAGCTACGGACATGGGTGTGATTAATCTGTGGATAAAGTCTATAGCCAATCTAATGCCATCAAAACACAGTCTGATTTAAAATGCATTTCTCCCTATTTAGTGAGATACTTGGCATTGTCTTGCTTGCACAAGCAGCCAATGTCTGCCTATACACTTGATGTAGCGATGCGGAGAATCCGGACAGATGTCCATCTGTCAGGAATGATCTCGATCTCTTTCTCTCCCCTCTCACTTGCTCTCTCCCACTCTGTGTCAATCCCTATCCCCTCTCTGTGTCGATCTTAAATGCCTCTCTCTCTCCCCTCCCTGTGTTCATCTCTCTCCCCCTCCCCTTTGTGTCTATCCCTCTCCCCCTCACTCTCTCTCACCCATCTCCCTGCCCCCTCTCTTCTCTGCCCCCTCCCCCTCGCTCCTTCATCACTCCCCCCTCTCTCTCCCTTCCCCTTTCTCTCCCCTCTGCCCCCTCCCCTCTCTCTCTCCCTTTCTCCCCCTCTCTCTCTCTCCTTCTCCCTCTTCCTCTCTCTCCCTCTCCCTCTCTCTCCCTTCCTCTCCTCCCTCTCCCCTCTTTCTCTCCTCCTTCTCTCCCCTTCTCTCTTTCCCCCTCGGTCTCTCCCCCCTCTCTCTCTCCCCCCTCTCTCTCTCCTCCCTCTCTCACTCCTTTCTCTCATTGTTACTGAGAGCCAGAACAGCAGTTTCTGAACTTCGGACAGATTCGGGTTTTCTGGTGGGCTTTTAAAAAACTGCTCTCAGCACCTGTCACTTGTCAGCTGTGAAACTGACACTTGTGATTATTTCTTAAAAGCCAGTCTGAAGAAGTCAATGGGAAATTTCTCGTCCCTGAAATTACCAAGTCACGGACCTCAACATCTTTTACCACGGAACTGGTGTCTGTGTACAGACATGTTGCCGACCCCTGCTCCCCCAACTGGTACATTGATGACTATATAGGTGTCGTTTGCTGCTCTCACCCTGAATTGGAAAACTTCATCAATTTTACTTCCAATTTCCACCCTTCTCTCACCTTCACATGGTCCATCTCCGACACTTCCCTTCCCTTCCTCAACTTTTATGTCTCCTTGCTGGGGATAGACTGTCCACTAATATCCATCATAAGCCCACT
Organism: Heterodontus francisci; assembly: GCF_036365525.1. NCBI lineage: Eukaryota > Metazoa > Chordata > Chondrichthyes > Heterodontiformes > Heterodontidae > Heterodontus > Heterodontus francisci. The sequence continues at coordinate 58,168,608 of NC_090375.1, read as the reverse complement.
GACTCCCACAGCTACCTCGATTACACTTCCTTACACCCAGCCCCTGTAAGGACTCCATTCTAATCTTCCAGTTTTCCAATGCATCTATTCTGATGATACAACCTTCCACAACAGCGCTTCTGGTATGTCTTCCTTTTATCTCAACTCTTGTCCTCACTTTCCACCCCACCAGCCTTCACATCCAAAGGATCATCCTCTGCCATTTCTGCCACCTCCAGCGTGATGTCCCCACCAAACACATCTTCCGCATCCTCCCCTGACAGCATTCCGAAGAGATCTTTCCCTCTGTGACACTCTGTCCCACTCCTCCATCACCCCTGACACCTCATTTCCTTCCCACGGCACCTTCCCATGCTATCGCAGGAGGTGTAATACCTGCCCTTTTACCTCCTCTCTCCTCACCATCCAAGGCCCCAAACACTCCTTCCAGGTGAAGCAGCGATTTACTTGTACTTCCTCCAATACTGTATTCGCTGCTCTCAATGCGGTTGCCTTTATACTGGGGAGACCAAATGCAGATTGGGTGACCGCAGAGGGCAATTGACCGCTTTGTGGAACACCTCCTCTCAGTCTGCAATCATGACCCCGACCCTCCAGTTGCTTGCCATTTTAATTCACCATCCTGCTCCCATGGCAACATTTCTGTCCTGGGCCTGCTGCTGTGTTCCAGTGAACATCAATGCAAGCTTGAGGAACAGCACCTCACCTTCCGCTTGGGCACCCTACAGCCTTCTGGACTCAACATTGAGTTCAACCATTTCAGAGCATGACTGCCTTTTTTATTTGATTTTATTTTTTAACCATGGGCCTGTCTTAAACATGTTTTGCAGGTTTTTGCTTTTGGACAGAGCTGTTCATTATTCTGCCATTAGCACTCTCTCTTGACTAATGCTTTGCCTTTCAATACAACTATTAGCTCTCCCTTTGCCTTTGTTCCATGACATCTTTGTCATTTAATCTCTCCTGCCCTCTGCCCTATCACACACCTTCCCTTTTGTTCTTCTTCCACCTCCCTCTTTTCAGTTGCTCAAAGCCTATTCCATTTCTAACTTTTGCTAGTTCTGATGAAAGGTCACAGACCTGAAGCATTAACTCTGTTTCTCTCTGCACAGATGCTGCCTGACCTGCTGAATATTTCCAGCACATTCTGTTTTTATTTCAGAATTCCAGCATCTGCAGTATTTTGCTTTTTCTTTGATGTTTACATTTGCATATCAGGATCTGGCATTTTGCAATGGGACCATTGGGGCCTAGGCCCTCTGAGTGTCCAGAGCAAATCATATCTTAACCTGAAAATACATAGGAGTTAATACACGGAAATGGGCCATTCAGCTCAACCAGTCCATTTTAGTGCTTACCTGCCAGGTGATCAGGTAGTTTTAATATTATTTACCCGCCTTATTCCCATATCTCTTCAGCTCCTTTGCCTTCATCCACTATTCCAATCTGATTTGAATGCTCTCTTGAGCTCTATCGATGGCGGCGAGGGCATCATCCTCGGGGGAGGGTGGATTTTAACTGTACCCTCATCGGTGGAAAAGTTGAAGGAACTGATCAGCTTCCTCGACTTGGTGGATGTCTGGTGGAATCTCCATCCTGACTCCAGCGCCTTCACATGGAGATCCGGAGGAAGAGAGTCCCGAATCAACCGCCTCTACATTTTGCAGGCATAAGTCTCTCGCGTCTCGGCGGCCTCCATGCGGCTGGTGCCATGCTCGGACCGCCACCTGGTGTGAGCGGAGTTCACTTCAAGTGTACTTAGAAACCCATCACCAACTGTGTTTGATGTGAAGATAACCATAGCCAGCCTCAACATTAATACAGCAGGGGGTCTCACCACAGATTTCACAATCTCTCAGTCCTCAGGGAAGGGAGATGTGCAGTGAGCTTTCTGCAAGAAACCCACACCGTTCCGGGAGAGAAAGCCACCTGGCACCTGGAGTGGCAGGGTGAGGCCTACAAGAGTCACCTCACCCCTATTTCTAGTAGGGTGGCTATCTTGTTGGCCCAGACTTTTCAGCTGGAGATCTTGGGGGTCAAGGCACTTGTGGCGGGCCGCTTACTCCATCTCACCGTTCGCCTGGATAGCCTGCCGCTCCACTTTGTGAATGTGTAGGTGTCCTGGGTCAGCGCATTGCAAGACTTTAAAGACTTAGAAAATTAGTGCACTAAGAAACCCGTCACCAACTGTGAGGACGGAGCAGAAGTGCACCTGGCCTTCCACTCCCCAGCAGCCCATTGAGGAACGCTTTAAATCGGCCACTCTCAAGCAGTTTCACGCCCACGCCCACGCCCACGCCCTTCCCTGCTTTCTTGAGAGCGGCATGGATGGACTGGATGATCAGCGCCAGATTCGATCATTGGTCGAGGGCCAGCTGAACTTTACTGCGGAACCCCTGTATGCCGCAAGGAAGTCCCGGAGTTCCGCCGTAGGGATCACAGAATCACAGAATAATACAATGCAGAAGAGGCCCTTTGGCCCATCGAGTCTGCACCGATGCATTAAAACACCTGACCTGTCTACCTAATCCCATTTGCCAGCACTTGGCATATAGCCTTGAATGTTATGACGTGCCAAGTGCTCATCCAGGTACTTTTAAAGGATGTGAGGCAACTTGAATCTACCACCCTCCCAGGCAGGGCATTCCAGACCGTCACCACCCTCTGGGTAAAAAAGTTCTTCCTCAAGTCCCCCTTAAACCTCCCGCCCCTCACCTTAAACTTGTGACCCCTCGTAACTGACCCTTCAACTAAGGGGAACAGCTGCTCCCTATCCACCCTGTCCATGCCCCTCATAATCTTGTACACCTCGATCAGGTCACCCCTCAGTCTTCTCTGCTCCAGTGAAAACAACCCAAGCCTATCCAACCTCTCTTCATAGCTTAAATGTTCCCTCCCAGGCAACATCCTGGTGAATCGCCTCTGCACCCCCTCCAATGCAATCACATCCTTCCTATAATGTGGCGACCAGAACTGCACACAGTACTCCAGCTGTGGCCTTACCAAAGTTCTATACAACTCCAACATGACCTCCCTGCTTTTGTAATCTATGCCTCGATTGATAAAGGCAAGTGTCCCATATGCCTTTTTCACCACCCTATTAACCTGCCCTTCTGTCTTCAGAGATCTATGGACAAACACACCAAGGTCCCTTTGTTCCTCGGAACTTCCCAGTGTCAGGCCATTCATTGAATACTTCTGTGTCACATTACTCCTTCCAAAGTGTATCACCTCACACTTTTCAGCGTTAAATTCCAACTGCCACTTTTCTGCCCATTTGACCATCCCGTCTATATCTTCCTGTAACTTAAGACACTCCACCTCACTGTTAACCACTCGGCCAATCTTTGTGTCATCTGCGAAGTTACTGATCCTACCCCCCACATAGTCATCTATGTCGTTTATATAAATGACAAACAATAGGGGACCCAGCACAGATCCCTGTGGTACGCCACTGGACATTGGCTTCCAGTCACTAAAACAGCCGTCTGTCATCACTCTCTGTCTCCTACAGCTAAGCCAATTTTGAATCCACCTTATCAAGTTACCCTTTATCCCATGTGCATTTGCTTTCTTGATAAGTCTCCCATGTGGGACCTTGTCAAAGGCTTTGCTGAAATCCATGTAAACTACATCAACTGCACTACCCTCATCTACACACCTGGTTACATGCTCAAAAAATTCAATCAAATTTGTTAGGCATGACCTCCCTCTGACAAAGCCATGCTGACTATTCCTAATCAAAATTTGCCTCTCCAAGTGGAGTTAGATTCTCTCCTTCAGAATTTTCTCCAATAGTTTCCCTACCAGTGATGTGAGACTCATTGGATGAGTGGAGATTTGGTCGGAGGCACGAGGGAGTTCCACCGCCTCACTGGCGATGGATTCAAGATCATCCTCCGTGCCCCAAATCGAGTCCCCATCCTCCTCTGGGTCATCACCACCAGCGGCCGACACACCAACCACACACTGTGGGGTGATCATCCCAGCCGCACCAGCTGGTTCCATCTCTGTCACGATCTCACCCCCAGGATCGAGGGGGGAGGAGTACTCACTGGGTTTTTGAATGGAACTGGAGCCTATGGGCGCCAGCAGTTCAGGACCCCACTCCACCTCCATCCCCAGGGCAATGAATGGCCCAGGGGAGATGGTAAGTTGACGACTCTGGAAATCCAGCCAGAGACAGAACCAGAGGTGGAGAGAGGAGGCCATCTCCTGTCCTGCCAGCGTCCACAGGCCCAGCAAACGGGGAAACTCGCAAATTGGCCTCAGGGCCGAGTATATCCTGAGCAGCAGCGTCAGACTGCTGGCGGGGTTGACTCTCACAGGACTCGACCCACCCAGGAAACCCGACCCAGTGGCAGATGGAATATTTTCTCCTGGTGAGTCCACAGACTCCTCTACTATGGGCGGGCCCCCCCACCTCAGGAGTTGCCAAGACTATAGGGGCATCTCCCCCACCTCCGTTCTGAGGGATGGAGGGTTCCCGCCCAGGGCTCGAGGCCCTCATGGTGCTGGTGGCGGGGTGGAGTCCGAGGAACCACGCTGGGAGCCCATAGTTCAGGGCCTTCTTCAGAGGAGGGGTGCATCCTCCTTTTATTCTGGGAGGGGCGCGTAGGCTCAGACACTTCCATCTCAGTTGAGGCCTCTCCTTCGACCTCCGCACCCCCCTGCCCAGATCCCTTGGGCCCGAGCTCAGCCATGGGGCAGGTGGGCTCCCCTGGATTGGGCCTAGGGCTAAGCTCAGGCTCAGGTTCTCCTGTTGTGTCTAGGGGGCGTACCTTTGGGTGTTTTGACCTGCACCGTGCCTTCGTTCCACTCGGACCGGTCTCCACCTCTCCACCAGAGGCCCTGAAAACCACGGCCTCTGGAACTGCCTGAGCATTGGTTGTTGCAGGTGTTGGGGGAGTAGGGGGAGGTGCAGCAGCGCCATGCTGGGCCGCCGAGGTGGAGTTGGCGGCGCGGAGGTTCGGGCAGCACTTCCGAACATGCCCCACCCCCTTGCAGGCATGGCACCGCGCCCCGTCCCAGGTCCAGAAGACACGATAGGCGACCCCCTGGAACTCCACATTAAACTGGTCCTCTGTAACATCCTCCCATGCCAGCTGCATAAAGAGCTGGTGGCGGAAGGAGTATATATGCCGGAGGCTGTTCTCCTGAAGATCGAGCGGGACTGGGGTGAGCCCTGTTTTTACTTCCCCCAGGTGGTGCAGGTGGGGAAGGAGGTGCTCACCAGGAATGAAGGGTGGGACAGGGGAGTCCACTGGCAGAAAGGTCCCGCCCACGGTGAGCCACTTACTCAGAGCCAGGAACACCGCCTGCTCGCCCTCAGGAAAAACATAGCCTTCCCGTACATTTTAGAGGCAGCAACAATAGCTGAAGGGCCGACAACCTGGGCCATTGCTTTCACGCATGCCTCTATTGACGTACTGAGGTGGACGTAGCTCTTGACCCTATGCTTAGATGTTATCAGTGCAAACGGTGACAGGGCAACAGGTGCAGCTGCAGCAGCCACAGCAGCATACGCGTGAGAAGGCCCCGACACCGGCGAAGAGGGGTTTGCCATGGGGTCGAAGAGGCACGCCCACCCCTAAGAAACAAAGCAAACAACAGTTTTTTAAAAAAACTTAAGCAATGTGATGAAGGGGTGGGAGTAGAGGAGGATAGGGGTGGGAAAGGAAAAGGAAAAGGAGAGGAGAGAATAGGTGGCCGAGTGTTGGAAGGCAGAGAAGGGCTGCGAGGATGTTGCTTCACGGTTGGTGGTTGGAGCACCTTACTGCAGAGTCTACAGTCCAGTCTTCTGGTCAGGGGAGGGTTCTTTGCCCAGATTTTCTGGGCTCCCCTGCCACAACCCCCGATGACAGGGGGGACTGTTAAAATTCAGCCCAAGTTGTTAACTCTGGTATGTAGATGTGTGAAATGTATTCTGTTTCTCACAAAGGAACACAAGAAACAGGAGCAGCAGTAGACCATATCACTCATCGAGCCTACTCCACCATTCAAAACGATCATGGCTGATCTTAGGATTCAATTCCTCTTTCCCACCCACTCGCCATACCCTTTGATTCCCTGAGAGACCAAAAAACTAGCCTTAAACGTATTCAACGATGGAGCATCCACAACCCTCTGGAGTAGAGAATTCCAAAGATTTACAACCCTTTGAGTGAAGTAATTTCTCTTCATCTCAGTCCTAAACGATTGGCGCCTTATCCTGAGACTGTGCCCTCATGTTTTAGATTCCCTAACCAGTGGAAATAATCTCTCAGTGTCTACCCTATCCGGCCACTTTAGAACCTTATATGTTTCAATGAGATCACCTCTCATTCTTCTAAACACCAGAGAATATGGACCCAATTTATTTAGCCTTTTATCATAAGACAACCCCCTCATCCCAGGGACCAATCTAGTAAACCTTCACTGCACAGCCTTCAATGCAAGTATATCCTTTCTTAAATGTGGAGACCAAAACTGCACACAGTATTCCAGATGTGGACTCACCAAAACCCTCTACAATTGCAGCAATACTTCCTTATTCCTGTACTCCAATTCCCTTACAATAAAGGCCAACATGCCATTTGCCTTCCTAATTGCTTGCTGTACCTGTATGTTAACTTTCTGCATTCCTTGTACAAGCACACCCAAGTCTCTTTGAACATCAACACATACAAGTTTCACATCTTTTAAAAAATATTCTGCTTTTCTATTCTTAAGACCAAAACACATAATTTCACACTTCCTTATATTATACTCCATCTGCCACCTTGTTGCCCACTCACTTAACCTGTCTATATCTCTTTGCAGCCTCTCTGTGTCCACCCCACAGCTTACCTTTCCACCTACCTTTGTATCATCAGCAAACTTAGATACATTACTATCTGTCTCTTCATCTAAGTCATTAATATAGAGTATTGGGGTAAAATCCCTCAGCTGGTGAGAAGACAAATTCATTGGCAACAAAAAAGAATGAGAATGTCAATGGACCTGGTTTCCTGGAATGCACTGTTAGAAGTGTGTAAAAACTTAATCACCTCTTCTTTTTGCAGCAAATACCACCAGGAAAAGAATATGAGATTGGATTTTCCCTCAAGCAGACAGTGTGCACTAAAGGAATGGAGGATGTACTGCAAGAGTGTGAATTCATGGATAATGGAGTGAGTATGCCTTTGTCCTCTTTCTGAGTGAATTGGGGGCCTGTGAACAAAGGTGACCCAACGGAATTAATTGCGATTCATGGATGCCGCCTTTTATCAAACAATGCCAGATGGTGAGGAGAGCTGAGCCTGGGCTTAGCTGCCATCTACTGTGCTGCAGTGATGAATGTTATTGGCCTCAAGAGACCTCATAGGTCCCATCAACTTCCCACCATAAGGCCAGTTGGAGCATGACAGAGCCATTCGAACTCAGCAGACACAAGTTTGCACCAAGTCTCCACTGTACCTGGGATTTTTCTTGTTGAGGGGAATGAGAGGAAAATGGAGAAATTTTTGTCCAACCCTTAACTAGGCAAATTAGGGCGGGAGGTGGAACAAAGGTCGGGAGTCCCTAAGCCAGGAGATCCCTGTCCTAGTTCATAGTTCCCTCTTGAACTCCTTTCCATCAACTGTGCCAATATCCTTCTCATGGAACTTATTCTAGACCTTTTTGTATCTTAGAAGTTTGCAGTACAGAAGGACCATCAAGTCTGTTCCAGCTCTTTTCTATCACAATCCAAACCTAATCCTGCTGTCCCCAATCTCTCCCCATAACCTATAAATCTTCCTTCACTTCAAATATTTAACCAATTGTCCATTAAAAAATGCAATGGTCTCTGTCTCAGACACTCGCTCTGCTGGCATTCCAGGCTTTGTGTAAAGATTTTTTTTCAATCTCTCACCTTGCTCTTTTAGTGGCAATTCTATATTAATGATCTCCTGTCACTGACTGTCAAACGAAAGGAAATAGTCTTTCGTATTATTTTATCAAAACTCCTGGACAAAACTCTTTTTAACCTTCACTGCTCCAGTGAAAATAGTTCAAGTATCTCAAGTCTGCATTTGTAAACTATAGTTAGAATCTACACTGTACACTCTCTATTGCTTTAATGTCCTTTCCATGACAATAAAACCAAAAACTGAACCCACTACTATGTTTGTACAAATGTTTTATATAAATTTATCATTGCTTCTTCACTCCTGTATTAATTTCCTATTTATAAACTTAGAAATGTTCCTGGTCTTTTTATATCTTTATCTACCTACACTCAGACTTTCAGAGAATTATGCACTGGAACCCCACAGTGATGGGGTGGCACAGTGGCGCAGTGGTTAGCTCCAGTGACCCAGGTTCAATTCTGGGTACTGCCTGTGTGGAGTTTGCAAGTTCTCCCTGTGTCTGCGTGGGTTTCCTCCCACATGCCAAAGACTTGCAGGTTGATAGGTTAATTGGCCATTATAAATTGCCCCTAGTATAGGTAGGTGGTAGGGAAATATAGGGATAGGAGGGGATGTGGTAGGAATATGGGATTAGTGTAGGATTAGTATAAATGGGTGGTTGATGGTCGGCACAGACTCGGTGGGCCGAAGGGCCTGTTTCAGTGCTGTATCTCTAAACTAAACTAAAATTCAACCATACACTTCAGTGTCTTTCCATTGAATGTATACTCCCACTCCTTGTTTTTCCTCAGAATTAGGAACTGTGGAGAGACAGAGATTTAGGGCTCAATGTACAGAAATCAGTGAAAGCTAGTGGACAGGTAGAAAAAATAATTTAAAGGCTAATGGAATGTTAGCCTTCATCTCAAGGAGGCTGTAATACAAAGGGGTGGAAGTTGTGCTACTGTGGTATACAATTTGCTTAGACCACATCTAAAGTATTGCGCTCAGTTCTGTGCACCACATCTCAGAAAGTCCTTGAAGGGAGTGCAATGCAGGTTCACCAGAATGAGATGAGTTACTACAAGGTGACTGAGGGCAGGACACTGGATATATTTAAGATGAGGTTAGATGGTGTAATAAGGAGACTATGGGGTTGTTCTTCTTGAAAGGGGTCAAATGGGCAGAAGGACTTTCCTGATCCAAACCTATGTTATGAACTTTGAACATCTTCCAAAATTTTAGAACATGACCATTTATTCCATTAATTGTGGAAAGAGAAGCAGAGTTAACGTTTCGGGTCACTGACCCGAAACGTTAACTCTGCTTCTCTTTCCACAGATGCTGCCAGACCTGCTGAGTGAATCCAGCATTTCTTGTTTTTGTTTCAGATTTCCAGCATCCGCAGTATTTTGCTTTTATTCCATTAATTGTTTCATTTTCCCAACAGACCACATTGACCTGCAACTCAGTGATTACAATTAGCTTCAATGTCCCTCGACCAACTAAAACCGTAGTCAGTTGCACACAGGTAAGCAATCCTTTTCTTTCCTTTTTGCTAACTACTTCAGCGGGACAGTGAAAATACAGACCTAGTCATAATTACTGTCAGGCAATGACCATCTCTGACATGAGATAGCCTAACTTCCTCTGCTTGATATTCAATGACAACATTACCATCGCCAAATTCCCTCCAGCATCTTGGAGGTCACCATTTAGCAGAAACTCAACTGCACCAGCCACATGAATGCCATGGCTATTACAACAGGTCAGAGGCTGGGTATTCTGTCGTGAGTGGTTTACCTCTTGACTCCCAAAAGCCTTACCACCTACAAGAGTGCGATGGAATAATCTCCACTTGCCTGGATGTGTGGAGTTGCAATGACATTCAACAGGTTTGACAGCATCCAGGACAAATCAGTACACTAGACATGCACCTCATCCACCAGTTTAAATATCGACTCCCTCCGCCACCGCTGCACTGTAGCTGCAGTCAGAACCATTTCCAGAATGCACTGCAGCAAGTCATCAAGGTTCTTTTGATAGCATCTCCTAAACGCATGATCAGCACCACCTAAAACGCCAAGACAGCAGGTGCATGGGATGTAGGTGTTGCTGACAAGGCCAGCATTTATTGCCCATCCCTCACTGCCCTTGAGAAGATGTTGGTGGGCCTGCTACTTGAATCTATGAACTCCATGTGTTGAATGTACACCCACAGTGCCATTAGTTAGGGAGTCTGAGGATTTCAACACAGCGACAATGAAAAAACAATGATATATTTCCAAGTTTGGATGGTTTGTGACTTGGAGAGGAATTTTAAGGTGATTGTCTTCTCGTGCAACTGCTGGCTTAGTATGGGGGTCAGTCATTTTTTTTATTTGTTCACGGGATTTGGGCATCGCTGGCTAGGCCAGCATTTATTGCCCATCCCCAATTACCCTTGAGGAGGTGATGGTGAGCTGCCTTCTTGAACTCCAGCAGTCCTTGGGGTGTAGGTACACCAACAGTGTTATTAGGAGGGGAGTTCCAAAATTTTGGCCCTGTAACAGTGAAGGAATGGCGATATAGTTCCAAGTCATGATGGTGTGTGGCTTGGAGGGGAACTTGCAGGTGGTGGTGTTCCCATGCACCTGCTGCCCTTGTCCTTCTCGGTGGTAGAGGTCACCAGTTTGGAAGGTGCTGCTGAAGGAGCCTTGGCCAGATGCTGCAGTGCATCGTGTAGATGGTACACACTGCTGCCACTGTGCGTCATTGGTGAAGGAAGTAAGTGTTGAAGGTGATGGATGTGGCCAATCTAATGGGCTGCTTTGTCTTGGATGGTGTCGTGCTTCTAGGGTGTTGTTGAAGCTGCACCCATCCAGCCAAGTGGAGATTATTCCATCACACCCCCGACTTCTTGTGCCTTGTAGATGGTGGCCAGGCACTGGGGAGACAAGAGGTGAGTTACTTGCCACAGAATTCCCAGTCTCTGACCTGCTCTTAAAACCACAATGGTTATGTAGCTGGTCCAGTTCAGTTTCTGGTCAATGGTAATCCCCAGGATGTTGATAGTGGGGGATTCAGTGATGATAATGCCATTAAGCATCAAGGGGAGATGGTTCGATTCTCTCTTGTTTGAGATGGTCATTGCCTGGCATTTGTATGGTGCAAATGTTACTTGTCACTTATCAGCCCAAGCCTGGATGTTGTCTGGGTCTTGCTGCATATGGACATGGGCTACTTCAGTACCTGAGGAGTCACGAATGGTGCTGAACATTGTGCAATCATCAGCGAACATCCCCACTTCTGACCTTATGATGGAGGGAAGGTCATTGATGAAGCAGCTGATGATGGTTGGGCCTAGGACACTACGCTGAGGAACTCCTGCAGTGATGTACTGGAGCTGAGATAATTGACCTCCAACAACCACAACCATCTTCCTTTGTACTAGAATGACTCCAACCAGCAGAGAGTTTTCCCCCTGATTCCAATTGACGTCAGTTTTGCTAGGGCTCCTTGATGTCATACTTGGTCAAATGCTGCTTTGATGTCAAGGGTAGTCACTCTCACGTCACCTCTTACGTTCAGCTCTTTTGTGCATGTTTGGACAAAGGTTACAATGAGGTCAGTAGCTGAATCGCCCCGGCACATATGAGAAGCCAAAGGCCGGCTGGGAGACAGAGTTGATTACCCAGTCTAGCCAGAACAATAGGGGTGCACTCTGATTCAGTTACTTAGAATGGTTTTGTCAATGTTGGTCATCAAAAGCCATTGACACCCATTGATTTTGAAAGAGATATCCCCTCTCTCCCTCACCAAATATGTCTGAACAACTTTGAATTTCAAAGATCATTCCAGAAACTTCTGTTTCAAACAAAGAGGTGATCACATGACATGACTATCTGTGTAACTCTGAGGTTTTGTGAATTTTGCCTGAGAAAGCAGACAATAACTGAACTCCAAGGAAGAAAGCACCTCTCCCTCACTCCTTCTCCAGCAAAGTTCCAGGAAAGCCTCGGCTGCAGCTAAACATCAAATCTACAGATCATCACAGTCATCAACAAGGAGGATGGATAAAGTCTCTCTTCGGCCTTCCGGAATCAGAGAAGAAAGCCCAAATTCTGCACGTGACCCAGCGAGGTCACCAAGACTTCAATTTTACCTAAGGAATAAATATTTATTTATTTTTATTTAGAGATACAGCACTGAAACAGGCCCTTCGGCCCACCGAGTCTGTGCCGACCATCAACCACCCATTTACACTAATACCATATTCCTACCACATCCCCATCTGTCCCTATATTTCCCTACCACCTACCTATACTAGGGGCAATTTATAATGGCCAATTTACCTATCAACCTGCAAGTCTTTGGCATGTGGGAGGAAACCAGAGCACCCGGAGGAAACCCAAGCAGACACAGGAAGAACTTGCAAACTCCACACAGGCAGTACCCAGAATTGAACCCAGGTCGCTGGAGCTGTGAGGCTGCTGTGCTAACCACTGCGCCACTGTGCCGCCCTGTATTTAAATTCCATTTTAATTAAGGCGTCTACTCCAACCTCTCAACTCTGCTTTTTCCCCTCTGTGTGTATTTGTGTGTGTGTGTGTCTCTCATATGAATGTGAGCATGGATGCGTCATGTATTTTAGTGATTTTAACCAGTTTAGAGTGATAAAGTTAATAAATTTACATCTTTCTTGTTTAAACTCAAGAAAACCTGTCTGATTGGTTCATTTGCAAGTACTAATTAGAGTAACAGGAGCACATGCTCACTGGTAAGTTAAATCACCGTGTTAAAAGGATAAACCCTGTTAAGGCCAAACCAAGGAAAGGGGCGAAAGGGGTGTCTGAGACCCCTTCCTTACTTGGCCGTAACACGATTGATAGCACTGTTGAAAACCCCTTCCATCACTTTGCTGATGATCGAGAGTAGACTGATAGGGCGGTATTTGACCAGATTGGATTTGTCCTGCTTTTTGTGGACAGGATATACCTGGACAATTTTCCACATTGCCAGGTAGATGCCAGTATTGTAGCTGTACTGGAACAGCTTGGCTAGGGGCGCAGCTAGTTCTGGAGCACAAGTCTTCAGTACTAATGTCAGAATTTTGTCAGGGCCCATAGCCTTTGCAGCATCCTGTGCCTTCAGCCGTTTCCTGATATCACGTGGAGTGAATCAGATCGGCTGAAGACTGGCATCTGTGATGCTGGGGACTTCAGGAGGAGACCGAGATGGCACTTCGCACTTCATGCTGAAGATGGATGCAAATGCTTCAGCCTTGTCTTCTTCACTGATGTGTTGGGCTCTCCCAGCTTTGAGGATGGGGATATTTGTGGAACCTCCTCCTCCGATTAGTTGTTTAATTGTCCCCCACCATTCATGACTGGATGTGGTAGCACTGCAGAGCTTAGATCTGATCTGTTGGTTCTGGGATCGCTTAGCTCTGTCTATTGCATACTGCTTCGGCTGTTTGGCATGCAAGTAGCCCTGTGTTGTAGCTTCACCAGGCTGACACCTCATTTTTAGGTATGCCTGGTGCTGCTCCTGGCATGCCCTCCTGCACTCTTCACTGAACTAGGGTTGGTCGCCTGGCTTGATGGTAATGGTAGAGTGGGGAATATGCTGGACCAAGAGATTACAAATTTTAATTGAATACAAATGTGCTGCTGCTGAAGGCTCATGGCGCCTCATGGATGCCCAGTTTTGAGTTGCGAGATCTGATTAAAATCGATCTCTTTAGCACAGTGGTGGTTCCACACAACATGATGGTGGGTATTCTTAATGTGAAAACGGGACTTTGTCTCCACAAGGACTGTGCGATGGTCACTCCGCCCAATACTGTCATGGACAGATGCATCTGCGGTAGGCAGATTGGTGAGGATGAGGTCAAGTATGTTTTTCCCTCTTGTTGATTCCCTCACCACCTGCTGCAGAGGTCATCCAGCAGTTATATATCCTTCAGGACTCAGTCAGCTTGATCAATAGTGGTGTTACTGAGCCACTCTTTGGGATAGATATTGAAGTCCCCCACCCAGAGTACACTCTGTGCCCTTGCTACCCTCAGTACGTCTTCCAATTGGTGATAAACATGGAGAAGCACTGATTCATCAGCCGAGGGACTTCATGAGGTCTGGAGTCAATGTTGAGGACTCCCAGGGCAACTCCCTCCCGACTGTAAATCACTGTGCTGCCACCTCTGGTGGGTCTGTCCTGCCCGTGGAAAAGGTGATGGTGGTGTCTGGGATATTGGCCAGAATTTTACGGTGGGCGGACGGGAGCCGGCCTCCGACGTAAAACTTGTCTGGGGATCCGTTCCGTATTTTACGGGTCCCCAGGCTTTAATTGTTCTGAGGCGGGACTTCCAACTACTTGAGGGAGGAAGTCCTGCCTCATTGAACTGCCGGCCAATCAGCGGGCCCCGGGATGATCGCAGCCACCTGGTTCTCACAGGCGGCTTTTCCTGGCTCCAGGACGTCCACTTGCCCTGCGTAAAATCCGCCTGGAGGCAGGCAAAGGCCCTTATGTGGCTGTCAAGTGGCCACTGAAGGGCCTTGATTGGCCTGGGGCAGCAGACCGTTTTTCTCCCCCCGCCCTACGTAAAGGGGGTGGAGGCAGGAGCAGGTCGGAAAAGCTCCCGGAGCCTGCCTCTCCATCTTATGTCACCCCCCCCGCCACCATCCAGCTCGTTGGGGTGGCTTAAATTTTCGGCCATTGTCTGTAAGGTATGATTCTGTGAGTATGACTATGTCAGGCTGTTGCTTGACTATTCTGTGGAACAGCTCTCCCAATTTTGGCACAAGCCCCCAGATGTTAGTAAGGAAGACTTTGCAGGGTCAATGGGGCTGGGTTTGCCATTGTCATTTCCTGTGCTTGGATCGATGCCTGGTGGGCTGTCCAGTTTCATTTCTTTTCTTAGCTTCCGTAGCAGTTTGATACACCTGAGTGGTTTGCTAGGCCATTTCAGAAAGTACTTTTTCATGCTGAGGGTAGTGGAAATCTGGAACTCACTCCCCCAAAGGCTCTGGAACCTGGGTCAATTAAAGATTTGAAGCTAAGATAGATTTTTGTTGGGTAAGGTTATCAAGAGATATGGAGCAGAGGCAAATAAATGGAGTTGAGGTACAGATCGGCAACTGAATAGGATTGAATAGATGAATAACTCACTTCTGTCCCTATGGGGGAAGAGTATGGTCAGGATTTGCTTGCGCAACATTCAATCCCTGTGTTTTGCCTTTGCCTTTTCAGCAGAATTGAGTGAGGAGTTTCGAAGAGGACGGTGGCCAGCAGCAAAGTCGGTGGAATAAATTGCCAAGGCAACCATCTTTTGTCGGAAGTTACACATTTAAAACAAAAACAGTGAAGACGGGACGCAATGTAAAATTTGTTACAGAAAACAACATATGAAAATCAGCTTTGGATTCTCTGGAAACCTTTGTTTAAAATGAGACATTTGAGAGCAAAATTTGCAATATGTATTGTACATCTCTCCAGACCAATGGTAGGAGCTGAGTAGCCCAATCAATTATAGCTGTTTCTCTAAGTGTTATCCGAGGCAGGCGTTAAATTGAATTCCATTTAAACAGTGAGTCTCACTATCTGAATCACCTGATCCTGTTACAATAAATTATAATCGAAATTAAACGTCTGTCTGATTCTCAGTTTTCTGCAAAGTTTGGACAGCACTGCCCCCTACAGTCAGGAACTGAATTAACAGATAGGCGACTGATGTGCATTCAAAGTGTCCTGCTCTACTGACTGTATAGCTACTGATGTTAATCCAGCTCCCTCACTCTGATACTCAGTAACCCCTTCCAGATAGCTTCCTTTGTCACTGACTGAATCTCTGCTGATGTTAATCCAGTACCCTCACAGTGCCACTCACTAAGCCTTCCCCCAGAGCCCTGTGTTGTTGATTGTGGTTGATTTTTCTGGCCCAATTGGGAGCGGGAACTGAGGCAGACGGGGCCCGAAAATACCGATGCCTGCTGGCGTGTTGATTTTGAGATGCTGTTCCCTGCAGTGGCAGTGTTCACCTGGGAGGGAGGAGGGTGGGACAGTGATCTCGTCCGACTCCCAATTCAGGTCAATTAAAGTTATTTAAGAGCTCATTATGAACTCGTTAAAGGGGGAGGTTGAAATTTTCATGAGGGCACACGGGTTGCATGCACTGTCTGGGGCTGACTAGTTAAAAGGAGGCAGGTACAGAGTGGGGAGCCAGTCATGGTCTCCCCAGGGAATTACCCTGGCCCCATAAGAGGGTCAGTGGTGCAGAGCGGGACTCGGCCTTTGGGAAAGATGCGCTCTTGGTGCTGTGCATATGGTGGGGAGAGTGCTTGGGCACTGAACGGGGTTGTCACCCTACTGGCATCACGGGGCAGAAGAGCAGGGGGCAGGACTGCCAATCAAAATAGGATGGCCACCTGTACACCAGGAAGGCTGCAGTTGGCAATGGGGGCATGGCTCTCAGATTTTGGGCCCAGTGGCAATGAGGGGCCTTCCGCAGGAAGGACAGAATCTCGAGCAGCACGATGGCATGGAAGAGGAAAGAGGGGCAGGAAGACGATAGAGACCATGCCCTCAAACCAGATCTACCATCAAAAATGGAGCTACCTGGAGATGATCGAAACCCAGTGCCGCAGGAGATGCTGATTCTCCAGGCAGATGGCCACAGATATCTGTGACCTTGACGCCAAAGATGTCACAGCTTGCAGCACTATTCACCATGCCCTGCCAGTAGCAGTCAAAGTCATTGTGGCCTTGAACTTCTCACTTCTGGCTTCTTCTAAGAGTCATCTGTGAACCTTTGTGGCATCTTTCAAATGACAGCACACCACTACATCTCACAAGTCACTGATGCCCTCTTTGCCAGGGCTGGACGGTACATTCATTTCACAACAGACGTGTCCTTGTAGACACAGAGGGCAGTGAGTTTCAGCGCCATCACTGGATTTCCCCAGGTCCAGGGCATCATCGATTGCATCCATGTAGCCATCAAGGCACCCAGTGACTACCCAATCAGATTCATCAACACGCTGTGTTCCACCTTCACTCCAACCCCCAAAGTCCGTGGATGGATCCTAGGGGACAAGGGATATCCCTTGAAGAGATGGCTACTCACCCCTCTATCGAATGCAAATCCTCAGAGTCAAGCGATAGCCTCCTAATTTGCTGAGTTTAAGGTAATTAGTCCGCCACTTAGTCAGTAGAGGGAGCATTCCTCGGTAATGTGAAGCATTGTTTGTGTCTCTCCATAAATGTATAAGGGGTTTGTACTGACGTCCCAGCGGTGGAGGTTGGCTGCGCAGGGGCCCTGATTTGTCCTGAATCTGTTTAGCAAGGACCATTTTTGCTGTGTTAGTTCAAAGCCTGCCATTCGACAGATGGGGTTTGTCACAAGGAACTTGTTAGTGACTTCCTGTGTTGCCCATTCCTTGATCCAAAGGATGTCTGATGGTAGATCTTGCTCCATGTGGGGTGCCGAGATGGAAGGTAGGCAATCGGTGGATTGAACATGTCATTATGGAGTGGTAAGTGAGGTGCAGCACCCCTCTATGACAGCCCCAGACAGAGGTACAGAGACAATACAACCAATGCCACCTGCTCACCAGGACCACCATTGAGCAGGCCATTGGGCTTCTGAAGATGTGATTCTAGTTGGGTGGCACCCTCCAATATCTTCCTGCAAGTGTCTCTGTCATTGTGGTGGTCTGCTGCATTCACCATAACATGGCCCTCCAGAGAAATTAGAACTTTGAGGGCAGTGAGGCCTTCGAAGGAGACAGTTCATCAGGGAGGAACAGGAGCTGAGAGGAGGAGGAAGTGGAGGCGGAGAGAGATGACCTGAACAGAGAGGTTTCCTGGCTGCACAAAGAGTTGACCAGGCAAGGCTTGGGGCATGAAGGGCTCATCAGGATGCCATGAATGTCAGGGATCATCCGATTCAGGAGCATTTCACCTCAGTTCTTCTGAGCCAGAATGAGGGACATTGTATGGACGACAGTCTGAGATACCTGTGCTAACACATCCATGGAAGATGCAGCCTGGATCATCTAATCACTTACTGCCAATGAAGGAAGCGCATCTGCCCAGAGGCTTTGCCCTCACCATGGAAGAACCTATTATCTCTGTCACCACCTCATACCACTTTTCCTGTCACTGCAGAAATAAAAGGAGTACCAGATGTGTGGCTTCAAGTGTCATCGTTTATATATTGCAAAGGGAAGAAAATAGTAGACAGAGACAGCAAGAACACACCCCAGTGACCCACTTAGTGCTCAGCGCGACGCCATGGCCTCTGAACTCAGCCACTCCTATGCTGTGCTCCCCCTGTGGCCTCGGAGGAGGTGGAGGCAGCTTGCTCACTCGACTCGGCTTGTGGCTGAGATGCATGTGGCAGTCGACCTTGTCATGGAGGTGCCAAAGGAGGCAGCTTCAGAGGTTGCCGCACCTGTAGCATTGCAGGAGCAGCATCCATCACTTGGCCCTGCAGTCAGAGGGGCCAACGTGGCTGAGGATGATGAGGGCATCCCATGAGAGGTGACACACTTATCCTCCTCCATGACATCCTCAGCCCTTGCCAGGCACTCCAGATAGCTGGAGGAGGACACCAGCTGTGGTGCAGCTGGCATCCTCACCAAAGATCTCTGCACAGCCAGGGCCACTGACTGAGCCATGCTACACCACGTATCATGCATCCTGTGGACATCAGTGCCTAGTTCCTGCATGCACTCTGAGTGAGGCTGCATATGGCTCTCCAAGATGTTGGTCACTCTCTCATTGGAGGAACTCGTGTATGCAAAGCCCTGAGCCATTATGGCACACATGGGCTGGATGGACTCGACATCGTCTGTCCAAGACCCCGCACTGCCTGAGGGAACTCTGACATGTGGGAACACATCTCCTGCTGTTCAAATTAGAACTTTGTTTCTTGCGACTCATGAGGCCCTGTATCAGTGCCCAGCTGAGTAGGGCTGTGTCTGTCCTCCCTCCTCCGAGGGGAACTGATAACAGTTACTTCTGCCTCTAAGGGGCAGGTGATGTCTGAAGGGTCAGGGAGATGGAGTAGTTTGGAGATTAGTGCGCTCCCTCCGAAACCTCGACTTCACCTCCGCATGTTCCCGACAAAGTCTCTCGGTGTACGATGCCTTCCCTAAAATACTTTCTCCATCTAGGACAGTCATAAGCCAGGGACTCCCACAGGTTAACAGGGATGTTTGATCTCTTCAGCAATGCTTTGAGGACATCTCTAAAGCATTTCCACTGTCCTCCTGGGAATCTCCTGCTATAACCAAGTTCTGAGTAGAACAGCTGCTTCAGGCATCTGGTGTCAGGCATGTGAACGACATGTCCCATCCAGCGGAGCTGGCTTTGCATGATTAGCGCCCTGATGCTGGGCAGGTTGGCTTGGGAGAGGACACTGTTGTTGAACCGCCTTTCTTGCCACTGGATTTGGAGGATCTGGCAGAGATACCTCTGCAGTGCTTTGAAGTGTCCAAGTCTCCAAAGCATTCTCCATTTTCCTTGCTGCAATGCTACACCTCACCTCCAGCAAATTACCCACAGGCGTGGAGAGAATCTACAGGACAGGTGGGAAACTGTTCAACCTACACTACCTTCAAATCAAAACTAAAGTCACTCCAACCTCAGTCTGAAGCTGAATTCCAGATCATTGTCGACTCCTTCTTTGAAGCAAATGAGAAAATGGGTCTTTCACTAAACACTTGGAAAATGAAGTTCCCATAGCACAACACCTCCCTCATCAATCCTGTGACTCCTGAGGCCCTGTATCTGCGCCCAGCTGAGTAAGGCTGTGTCTGTCCTCCCTTATCTGAGGGGAATTGATTACATTTTCCATCTCTGAGAGCCTCCTCTCAGCAAAGGCAGACATGGACAGTAAGGTTCATCAATGCTTTCAATGTGCCGGCTCAGCCTTTGGTCAACTGAGGCAGAGAGTATTTGAGGATCAGAATCTTAAACCCGAGACAAAGATCATGGTTTACCGGGCAGCAGGGATCCCTGTGCTCCTATAAGCTTCAATCAGCTATACTCAAGGGTATATAAACCAAGTTTATGCAATCTGTCTCATAATTTAGCCCTGTAAGTCTTGGATCCAAAGTTCATGACAAAACACCTCCAACCAGGATCACATTACCCATTATTTTCTAAACAGGACCACCCTACCCATTGATTAATAGCCAGCATTACCTTACCTTAAGGCATTGTTTCGCCATTGGAATGGGGCACAAGTTGAAGAGACCCCACAGGAAGCCGTATTGTGCAGAGCAGTCACAGATATGTGCATTTGGAGAAGCAATGATTGGAGAAATAAAGAAGCAGTCCCTAAAAAAGGCAAATTACACTATCTGCATTTAATGTTCTCATTGGAGACACAGCATAGCATGTTGCAATGTGATGTTTGGCTCTTGAGTCACTCTCCAGCAGGTGGCAGACAGTGTCTATCTGTCAGACTCATCACTGGTCTCCACAGAAACAACACGTCTGATTCAAAGGCACGATTCAGACAAAATTAAAGGCTATTTTTAATTTTCTATTTGGGGGCAGTGCTGCAACCTCTTGTATGATGGTTTGTTCTGATGTTTATCCTATCTGCCTTGCTTAAACAAGGAACTCCCACTTGGATAAAGTAACTGTGAATTATCCATTATTCTATATATAGACCATTTGAATATTTGAATCCTCAATTAGATACCACCCTGTAACTCACTCCTGTGTTTCCATTATTCTATATATAAACTATCTGAACCCTTTGATTAGATTCCAGTCTGTAACTCATTACTAGGTATTCATTATTCTAAATATAAACCATCTGAACCCCTCAATTAAATTCCATCTGTAACTCACTCCCAAGTATCCATTATTCGTTTTATATAAACCAATTGAACCTCTCAATTAGGTTCCAACCTGTAACTCACTCCCAAATATCTATTATTCTATACATAAACCTTCTGTAGTCCTTGATTGGATCCTAGCCTTTACCTAATTCTGAATATCTATTATTGGATATAAACAGCTGACATACAACAGATTATGTGCTTCCTATATACACTGTGTTTGAAGAGTTGATTGTACCTCCAGAGGTGGTGCTGTGAACACTGTCTCCCTATCTCATACCAACCCTACTTTAGTTAGTACATGTGCCAAATTGTAGAAAGGTAAAGAAATCAACTTGTAGGCTGTAGACTTGTTATAAAATTCAGGTTGGGTAGGAATAATTGAGCTCAGTGGTGAGGAAGGAAGAAACCAGTGAAGAGTTGTGATCCTGATCACTTTGCAACCAGGAGATTTATGGAAGTTTTGATTGAGGGAAGGATTTGGTTCAGCTAGGATGCCTACCATTGTTGAATTTTTAGATTCCACCCACGATCTGGTTCATACATGAATAGTAGCCTCTTGGAAGAGTGTTTTTGTAGAGTTGTATGTCATCAAAGCAGAGGAGAAGAAGATGGGAACTTTGGAGGGAATAAAATCTCAACTAGCAGAGAGTGAAACATCAGTCAGGGAGCTGAGGTCACAAGGGCTAAAGATCTGCTTCAGTAGCTCCTGATATTAACAGCCTGCTCCATTGATTTTATCCCCCGTAAATTATTGCCTTGTTAACCACAACATCTAACGGTTAGTTATGTACTAAAGTGTTGAGATTCAATTCAGTGGTAGAATGTTTAAAATTCACAACCTGGTGAATTAATCAATAAGTGCATAATTCTTTCTGTGACTTTATTTTACCAAGTGATCTCAGTAGTTTTTCCCCAGGGCCTCGTGACTGTGGAATCTTGTTGCATTTTTAATTGAGAACATCACTGAGCAATTGAAATAGACATGACGGGTACAGGCGTTACTGTTGTGCCTTTGTTTCTGTCTCTGTCCCACTTCTACATAACACCAGTCAATGTACTTCGAAGCAGTTCATTGTCCGTGCAGCACTGAGACACTTCTAAAGATGTGATGAGGCACTAGTAAATAAAAGTTTTTCTTTCTTTCTTTCCTTCTTTCTATTATTGTATCTTCAGTGTCTGGAGTAGTTAGAGGACACCACATCATGAGCAACAATTACAGTATACTAAATTGGTAGGAGTACAAGTAAATCACTGCTTTACTTTGAAGGAGTAGAAGGGTATCGGGGTAGGTGGCAATGTGGAGTAATCAGTTCAGCCATGAACTTATTGAATGGTGGAGCTGGCTCGAAGGGCCGAGTGTCCTACTCCTGTTCCTAATTCGTATGTTCGTCTGTAGCCTGGATGGTGGGAAGGGAGCAGGTAAAAGGGCAGGGCAGGCATTTCCTGTCTTTGCCCAGGAAGATGCCATGGGAAAGGGAGGGGGTTTGTGGGGTGATTAATAAGTGGACCAAGGTGTTGCGGAGGGAATGGTGCTTTGGAATGCTGAAAGAGGAGGGGAGGTGTGTTTGGTCGTAACATCATGCTGGAGGTGTGTGACTTGGAGGGAAACTTGCAGGTGGTGATGCTCCCATGGGTCTGCTGCCCTTGTTCTTCTAGGTGGTAGAGGTCATGGGTTTGGAAGGTGCTGTTGAAGGAGGTTTGGCGAGTTGCTGCAGTGCATCCTGCAGATGGTACACACTGCGGCCACTGTGCACGAGTGGTGGAGGGAGTGAATGTTTATGGAGGTGGATGGGTTGCCAATCAAGCCGGTTGTTTAGTCCTGGGTAGTGTTGAGCTTCCTGAGTGTGCTTGGAGTTGCACTCATCCAAATGGGGAGTATTCCACCATACTCCGACTTGTGCCTTGTAGATGGTGGAAAGTGGGGAGTCAAGATGATTGAGAGTAGTGTCATG
Source organism: Heterodontus francisci (assembly GCF_036365525.1). Taxonomy (NCBI): domain Eukaryota; kingdom Metazoa; phylum Chordata; class Chondrichthyes; order Heterodontiformes; family Heterodontidae; genus Heterodontus; species Heterodontus francisci. The sequence continues at coordinate 58,145,967 of NC_090375.1, read as the reverse complement.
CAGGCCCCCACCTGCCAAAAATGAGGCACATTAATTTCACCACATGGACATTAAACTAAAAAATGTTGCTGGGAAGAAAAGTGGGCCTATCACAAGGAATTGCCAGGCCCCTTGCCGGAAAGACATTTTTGCAAACTAGCAGACAGTGTTGGAACAAATGAACTAGTCCCTGCTCCCCAACACACAGAAGACGTGGTCAGACTAGTTTAGTCACATAACTAACTGGCTATTACAGAGAATTTGAACTGAGTAAGCTGTTTGCTCCTGGATTGAAAAGACCTCTCCTGGCTGGCTCACCGCAGCCTCTCCTGTCTGCTCCCATCTCTTTTTCATGGAACTCCAAGACCCAGTGAGGAGACATAAACCCCAAGAGAGAAAAGTTTCCTACAGTGAACAAGGTTTAAGAAGAATTCTGGGCTCCAATGAGAAGCAAGATCCACCTACAAACAAGGACTCTACAGCGAGCTCGAAGCACAGTAACAATCCTGTTCAGAGATTGCCTCAAACCTCTCCACTTAATTTTCCTTCTACTCTTTTCTGTCTCTATTTGCATGTGTGTATTGTGTATGCATGCTTGCATGGGGCATGGCATATATCTGTAGGCGTTAACCGAATTAGAGTGTGTAGTTTAAGTTTAATAACTCACTTTTTTTCTTTAAACCTAAGAAAGCCTGTTTGTGCTTATTTCTTTGCCTTATAATTGGAAAGCGGTGAACAAGGATTTACCAAAGGGGGAGCTCAAAACACGGTGTGTTTAAAAATCAAACCCTGTTACAGTAGGTCCAGGTGAAGGCTGAGAGGGAACCCTAACACCTTTCTCACCTGGTCGTAATAGTAGATTAATGGGGCTGTAATCGGCCAGATTGCAATTGTCTTGTTTTTTGTGGACAGAACATTTCTGGGCAATTTTCCATGTTGTTGGGTGTTGTGGCTGCCCTGGAACAGCTTGGCTAAGGGTACAGCTAGTTCTGGAGCACAACTTTTCAGCACTGCAACCAGGATGTTGTCAGGGTTCAAAGCTATATCCATAGTGCTCAGATGTTTCTTGATATCACGTGTAGTGAATTGATTTGGCTGAACACTGGCTCTGCTGGGGCCCTCAAGAGGAGCCCGAGATGTATCATCCACTCAGTACTTCTGGCTTCAGTCTTGTCTTTTGCACTGATGTGCTAGGCTCCCCCATCAGTGAGGATGGGGATGTTTTTGGAGCCTCCTCCTGCCATGAGTTGTTTAATTGTCCACCACCATTCAAGACTGAATGTGGCAGGACTGCAAAACTTTGGTTCTGATCCATTGGTTCTGGGATCGCTTAGCTCTGTCTACAGCATGCTTTTTTCGCTATTTATCATGCATGTAGCTTCACCAGGTGCACACCTCATTTTTAGGTATGCCTGCTGCTCTTCTACACTCCTCATTGAACAGGGTTGGTCCCCTGGCTTGATGGTAATACTGGAGTGAGGGATACGCTGGGCCATAAGAATGCAGATTGTGGAGGAAGACAATTCTGCTGTGGTTGATGGCCCACAGCACCTCATGGTCGCTCAGTTTTAATCTGCTAGAGCTGTTCTGACTCTATCCCATTTACCACAGTGGTAGCGCCACACAACATGGAGGGTGTCATCAGCGTGAAGATGGGGCGTCGTCTCCACCAGGACTGTGCAGTGATCACTCCAACCATGTCCTGGATAGATGCAACCACAACAGTTAGATAGATGAAGATGAGGGCATGTAGGTTTTTCCCTCATGTTGTTTTTTTTACTACATGCCGCAGGCCCAGGCTGGCAACTATGTCCTTCAGGACTCAGCCAACAGTGATGCTACTGAGTCACTCTTGGTGATAAGTTTCTCACTCAGGGTACATTCTGTGTCCTTGCTACCCTCAGTGCTTCCCCCAAAAGGTGTTTAACATGGAGGAGGGAGGACGTAGGTGGTAATAAGCAGGATGTTTCCTTACCCTGTTTGACCTGATGCCGTTAGAATTTATAGGATCCAGAGTCAATGATGAGCACTACCAGGGCCACTCACTCCTGAATGTATATCACTGAGATGCCACCTCTGGTGGGATAGGTCATACCCAGGAATGGTGATGAAGGAGTGTAGGACATTTGCTGAAATGTTCCCTGTGTATGACTATGTTATATTCTCTCTTGATTAGTCTGTGGGAAAATACTTGCATTTTTGGCACAAGTGTCCAGCTGTCAGTGAGGAGGACTTTGCAGAATGAACTGGGCAGGATGTGCCTTTGACCTGTCTGGTGCCTAGGGTTGATGCTGGGTAGTCCATCCGGTTTTATTCTTATACAACTTTTCTGTAGCAGCTTGATACAACCAAGTGGCTTAATAGGCCATTTTAGAGGCAGTTAAGGGTCAACTACATTGCAATTGGTCTGAAGTCATTTAGGCCAGAGCAGGTAAGGACAGCGGAGTTCCGGATATTAGTGAATCAGATGAGTTTTTTTCAATAACAATGGCCACCATTTCTGAGACTGGCTTTTTATTCTAGATTTAAATTCCCCAGCTGCCATGGTAGGATTTAAACTCGTGTCGCAAGAGCATTAGTCCAGGCTTCTGGATTACTAGTCCAGTATCATAACCGTTTGCCACCCCACCCTCTGAAATGGCCAAGTAAGCCATTCAGTTGTATCTTAGAGAAAAGTGGTAAACCATTCAGCACCTCAAGCCTATTCCACCATACAATTAGATTATGGCTGATCTGTATCTCAACCTCATTTTCTTGATCCATATCACTTTACCTAACAGAAATGGGCGGCACAGTGGCACAGTGATTAGCACTGCAGCCTCACAGCTCCAGCAACCTAGGTTTGATTCTGGGTACTGCCTGTGTGGAGTTTGCAAGTTCTCCCTATGACCGTGTGGGTTTTCGCCAGGTGCTCCAGTTTCCTCCCACAGCCAAAGACTTGCAGGTTGATGGGTAAATTGGCCATTGTAAATTGCCCCTAGTATAGGTAGGGGAATGGTGGGGATGTGGTAGGAATATGGGATTAATGTAGGATTAGTATAAATGGGTGGTTGATGGTCAGCACAGACTTGAAGGGCCTATTTCAGTGCTGTATCTCTAAAAAAAAATGTTGATCTCAGCCTTCAACATTCCAATTGACCCAACATTCACAATCTTTGGGGAGAGAGTTCCAGATTTCCATCATGCTTTGTGTGAAAAATTCATCCTGAATGGTTTTGCTCGAATGTTAAGATTGGACCCCTTTTTTGTGGATCCCTCACAGGAGCAATGATCTAACTGTAGCTCGAAAGGAATTGCTCTCCATTAGGAAGAGACAATTGGTAATGTAGAGTTTGAGGGTCACCATTCCAGAAGTGTGGGGTATGGCGAGGAGGCAGGCCTCCATAAACTACCGCAGCCAATACAGGGATTGAACCCATGCAGTTGCATCAAATGCTAGCTGTCTAGCCGACTGAGCTAACCAGCCCCCCACAGGGAGCTAACTTCTCTACATCTCCCTTATCATTTTAAACACCTCAATTAGATTATACTTTTTTTTTCATTAATTCTAGAGATAGGGGCTTTGCTAATAAGGCTGGCATTTATTGTCTATCCCTAGTTGCTCTTGAGAAGGTGGTGGTGGGCCTATTTTTGAACCATTGCCAACCCACAGTGTTGTTAGGGAGGGAGTTCCAGAATTTTGACCTATTGACCATGCAGAAACAGTGATTTTTGCCCAAGTAGGGATGGCATATGGCTTGAAGGGGAACCTGAGGTGACAGTGTTCCCATGTACCTGCTGCCCTTATCCTTCCAGATGTTGGAGATTGCAGGTTTGGAGGTGTTGTTGAAGAAGCCTTGATGGCTTGCTGCAGTGCATCCTGTGGATAGTACAAACTGCAAACTCGATTCTCCAATGGCAGAGAGAGAGGAATGTTTAAGGTGGTGGATGGGTTGCTGCTCAAGCAGAATGCCTTGTTCTGGATGGTGTCAAGTTGAGTGTTGTTAAATAACTGGAATGCAAATCGGATGGATTCCATAAATTGTGGGCGATCTGCTCTACCTGATTAGTTTAGTTTTTTTTTAGTTTAGAGATACAGCACTGAAACAGGCCCTTCAGCCCACCGAGTCTGTGCCGACCATCAACCACCCATTTATACTAATCCTACACTAATCCCATATCCCCACCTGTCCCTATATTTCCCTATCACCTTCCTATACTAGGGGCAATTTATAATGGCCAATTAACCTATCAACCTGCAAGTCTTTGGCATGTGGGAGGAAACCGGAGCACCCGGAGGAAACCCACGCAGACACAGGGAGAACTTGCAAACTCCACACAGGCAGTACCCAGAATTGAACCCGGGTCGCTGGAGCTGTGAGGCTGCGGTGTTAACCACTGCGCCACTGTGCCCCCCCTATTCCTGCTCAGTCTGTGAAGTTGAAAACCTACCCCACCTTTTCCACAGCATACACTCTCATAGTGCCATAAGGTCAGCTCTCAGTTGCCACATTTCAAGGCGGAAAAGTTCAAATTTCATCAGTGTTTCCTCATAATACAGCCCTGTGTCTTATCCCTGCATGGCTTTGCAGCCTCAAAATCCATTTTGTATCTAGGCGACCAGACAGGGACAAAGTACTTAAAGACCATTCAACTGCAAATTCTATAGGTTTCTTTCAGAAAATATTTAAATATATAGTATATGAATAATTTGAAATATTTAAATATATAGTATGTGAGTAATTTGAGATTTGACATGTGCTAAGTGTAACATGCTTGGGAAGAACAGTGGACTTTGAACCTATTGCTCCCACAGCTGTTCACCACTGGGGGTTTCCTCATGTCATTTGGGGGTCTCTAGTAGAATCATCGATAGAGATTGATTGCTATGGTTAGTTAATAACTTACTTATCATTGTATCATGCAATTACCAGGATGATAAAAGCCAAACTAGATGGACCTTGGACTTTTTCATCTCGCATTTCTTGTGTTCCTATGATCAGAACACTGCACATTACAACAGGACATCTTTTGCCTTGTACACTAATGGTTTGACTGTCTGGTTCTATAGTTTTATTTGCTTTGTTGCTTGATGCCTGTGGTGGTTGGACTTGTTGAGTGTCAAGTGCAGTACAACTCATCTTTAAAAGATGCAAAACCCCATAGCGTGCCTTCGGAAAGTCCACATACAAAACATCGACTGGATATCTCTCCTACGCTAATTTAATTACCTCCTCAAAGAATTCCATTAGATTCGTGACGCATGACATATTGCTTCTAAAACCGTGCCGAGTACTCCTTATGGCCTCTGCACCCTTTAGATAAACATTGATAACATCTTGTACAATATTCTCAAGCATTTTCTCCATTACAGATTCGAGATAAATTTGTCTATGATAAAGTTTAACTCCTTTTTTGGACATTGGGAGAACATTCGGTTGGTCTCGGTGTTTTTCCTGAATACATTTTTTAAAATTCATTCATGGGTTGTGGGCGTTGCTGGCTAGGCCAGCATTTATTGCCCATCCCTAATTGCCCTTGAGAAGGTGGTGGTGAGCTGCCTTCTTGAACCGCTGCAGTCCATGTGAGGTAGGTACACCCACAGTGCTGTGAGGAAGGAAGTTCCAGGATTTTGACCCAGCGACAGTGAAGGAACGGCGATATAGTTCCAAGTCAGGATGGTGTGTGACTTGGAGGGCAACTTGCAGGTGGTGGTGTTCCCATGCATTTGCTGTCCTTGTCCTTCCAGTTGGTAGAGGTCACAGGTTTGGAAGGTGCTGCCTAAGGAACCTTGGTGCGATGCTGCAGTGCATCTTGTAGATGGAACGCACTGCTGCCACTGTGTGTCGGTGGTGAGGGAGTGAATGTTTGTGGATGCAGTGCCAATCAAGCGGGCTGCTTTGTCCTGGATGATGTCGAGCTTCTTGAGTGTTGTTGGAGCTGCATCCATCCAGGCAAGTGGAGAGTATGCCATCACACTCCTGACTTGTGCCTTGTAGATGGTGGACAGGCTTTGGGGAGTCAGGAGGTGAGTTACTCGCCTCAGGATTCCTAGCCTCTGACCTGCTCTTTGAGCCACGGTATTTATATGGCTACTCCAGTTCAGTTTCTGGTCACTGGTAGCCCCTAGGATGTTGATAGTGGGGGATTCAGCGATGGTAATGCCATTGAATGTCAAGGGGAGATGGTTACATTCTCTCTTGTTGGAGATGGTCATTGCCTGGCACTTGTGTGGCGCAAATGTTACTTGCCACTTATCAACCCAAGCCTGGATATTGTCCAGGTCTTGCTGCATATCTACACAGACCGCTTCAGTCTCTGAGGAGTCACGAATGGTGCTGAACATTGTGCAATCATCAGCGAACATCCCCACTTCTGACCTTATGATTGAAGGAAGGTCATTGATGAAGCAGCTGAAGATGGTTGGGCCTAGGACACTACCCTGAGGAACTCCTGCAGTGATGTCCTGGAGCTCAGATGATTGACCTCCAACAACCACAACCAACTTCCTTTGCGCTAGGTACGGCTCCAGCCAGTGGACGGTTTTTCCCCTGATTTCCATTGACCTCAGTTTTGCTAGGGCTCCTTGATGCCATACTCGGTCAAATGCTGCCTTGATGTCAAGGGCAGTCACTCTCACCTCACCTCTTGAGTTCAGCTCTTTTGTCCATGCTTGAACTAAGGCTGTAATGAGGTAGGAAGCTGAGTGGCCCTGGCGGAACCCAAACTGAGCATCACTGAGCAGGTTATTGCTATGCAAGTGCTGCTTGATGGCACTGTTGATGACATCTTCCATCACTTTACTGATGATTGAGAGTAGACTGATGGGGCGTCAATTGGCCGGGTTGGACTTGTCCTGCCTTTTGTGTACAGGACATACCCGAGCAATTTTCCACATTGCCGGGTAGATGCCAGTGTTGCAGCTGTATTGGAACAGCTTGACTAGGGGTGCGGCAAGTTCTGAAGCACAGGTCTTCAGTACTATTGCTGGAATATTGTCAGGGCCCATAGCTTTTGCAGTATCCAGCACCTTCAGTTGTTTCTATATATCATGTGGAGTGAATTGATGGGGACTTCAGGAGGAGGCCAAAATGGATCATCAACTAAGCACTTCTGGCTGACAATTGTTGCAAATGCTTCTGCCTTATCTTTCGCACTGATGTGCTAGGCTTCCCCATCATTGAGGATGGGGATATTTGTGGAGCCTCCTCCTCCAGTTAGTTGTTTAATTGTCCATCACCATTCACGGCTGGATGTGGCAGGACTGCAGACCTTAGATCTGATCCGTTGGTTATGGGATCGCTTAGCTCTGTCTATTGCATGCTGCTTACGCAGTTTGGCACGCAAGAAGTCCTGTGTTGTCGCTTCACCAGGTTGACACCTCATTTTGAGGTATGCCTGGTGCTGCTCCTGGCATGCCCTCCTGCACTCTTCATTGAACCAGGGTTGGTCTCCTGGCTTGATGGTAACGGTAGAGTGGGGGATATGCCGGGCCATGAGGTCACAGATTGTGGTTGAGTACAATTCTGCTGCTGTTGAGGCCCACAGCGCCTCATGGATGCCCAGTTTTGCATTGCTAGATCTGTTCGAAATCTATCCCATTTAGCACAGTGATAGTGCCACACACCACGATGGAGGGTATCCTCAATGTGAAGGCGGGACTTCGTCTCCACAAGGATTGTGCGGTGGTCCCTCTTACCAATACTGTCATGGACAGATGCATCTGCGGCAGGCAGATTGGTGAGGACGAGGTCAAGTATGTTTTTCTCTCTTGTTGGTTCCCTCATCACCTGCCGCCTACCCAGTCTAGCAGCTATGTCCTTTAGGACTCGGCCAGCTCGGTCCGTAGTGGTGCTACCGAGCCACTCTTGGTGATGGACATTGAAGTCCCTCACCCAAAGTACATTCTGCGCCCTTGCCTCCCTCAGTGCTTCCTCCAAGTATTGTTCAACATAGTGGAGTACTGACTCATCAGCTGAAGGAGGGTGGGATGTCGAAATCAGCAGGAGGTTTCCTTGCCCATATTTGACCTGATACCATGAGACATGGAGAAAGAAAAAAGTAAGGAAAGAAAGAAAGAAAAAAGAAAGATAGAAAGAAAGGTAGAAAGAAGGAAAGAATTTACATTTATATAGCACTTTTCACAACCTTAGCATGCCCCAAAGTGCTTCACAGCCAATTAAATTCTTTATTTGAAGTGTAATCACTGCTATAATATAGGGAAATGCAGCAGTTGATTTGCGCACAATAATGAAATAAATGATCATATATTCTGTTTTTGATTGTGTTGGTTGAATGGTTAATTGGCCAAGATAATGGGAGAATTCCGCTATTCTTCTTTGAATGGTGCCATGGGATCTTTTACATTCACCTGAGAGGCAGGGACAGTTTAACATCTCATGCAAAAGATGGCACCTACAACAGTGCAACCCTCCTTCAGTTTTGCACTGAAATTTCAGGTTGGAATATGGGCTCAAATCCCTGGAGTGTGACTCAGAGGTGAGAATGTTACCACTGAGCCATGGTGGACACCATATAATGCAATGTAATTAAAGGTCAGGCCAAATATTTATCTAAGTGACTGATTATTGCAGGTCCAGCACAGAACTCACTTAACCAGATCTTGGAGATTTTCCTAGGCAACCGTTCCGACAGGGAGTAATGACCATGAGGCTTCGCTGACAATGAGGGGAAGTTCCATGCAGTCCAGCGGCACAGAAACAGACTACGTTAGGCCGAGAGCTGAGCTGGCCTGGACTAACCGATGCCGGTTATGGGGACTGGCTCAGGGGCCCTGTGTATTTGCATGGCCCCTACACAGCCACTGTATACTTTTAAGCTCCAGATCTTGGTTCTGTCAGCCTACATCTAAACTCACTTGATTTTGGAGAAGTGGGTTACATCCATACAAAAAAAGTGTGCATCCCATTTCGAGCAAACAGGTGTGGAATACCCAGAAACTTATTTTAGTCAAAAGTAAAAATGGTCCAGGACTGCTTTGAATTACTTTGCAATAAATGCTTTACCAACCTTGACATATGGTAGAGATTTAACTGGCTGTACAATTTCCTCACAATCTCCATAGCACTAATTTAATACGTCTATTATTATACATCTCTAATGATGGATCTTTCAAAGTTGCAGAAGGCCATTATCCCCAAGGTGCTTTTCCCTTCTTCAGACGTCAACCCCATCTATCCACCTTCTCACCATCCCCTTCAATCCCTTCTCACTGCAGAAATTCAACAAGATGTCTCTTGACCCTGTTTATAATGTGCTCTTCAGGCTCATCCCCTCATTTCACAACTCAGTGCCCCAGGTTCACCCTGACCTTCCCTCTCACTCCTAACTTTCTCATATTATTGTTCTTTGCCACAGGGAATAATTTACCTGGTCAATTTTATTCCTTTTGAAATGCTATTACTTCCAGGTTCAAGGTCACAACATAAAAACCATATGATTGTCTAGTTTAAGTACAGAATGCAAGGAAACAAGGGCCAGAATTTTACCAGCCCCATGGAGGTGGCTTTAAAGGTAGGGGGAAGGGGGGGAAGGGTGTTAAAATGTGAAACACAGCCCGTCGGGGTGGCTCCCCAATGTGTTCCCGTCTCCGTGCGCTTTTCCCGGAGGTGGGCTTCCAGCAGCAACAGCTACCTGCCCAGTAGCGGAGTAGCCAATTAAGATACTTAATAGGACAATTAACCTCTATTTTGGCAATGCATTGAAAATTTTACGATGGCGCACAGTCTCCCCCCCTCCCTGCCACTGTGTCAGGAGCCCAGCAACACATTGGACGAGGCCTCATGGCGGGAGCTCGGAGTGCCAGTATAGGATCTTTCAGAATCAAGTAAAAATTAGCAGAAAGGCTGTAAGCAGCTCATTAGCAGGCAGTTGGAGCCATTCCCCCTGCACACGGATCCCCGAGATATTTCTGGCCTTTATTCAAAGGACGCCGCTTGGACTTTTAAGTGAGCACCTCCACCTTGTGGTGCCTTCTCACTCTCCATCTGCCCGAGCAGCTCTTCGTTTTCCCAGTAGGACTGCCGGCCAGCCTTTCCTTTGGCCCCTCCAATTGGCCTCCCCGCCTCTGTGTGTTGCCCGCTGTCCCTAATTAGATAGCAAAAGCGGAGTTGGCCTGTTAATTGGCATTATCATTAGGCTGGCAGGTGTCCCACTGAAATGTGCAGACTTACGACCCGGAAATATTTCTGACGTCGGGTTCCGAAACACCAGTGGGAAAAGGCAGCCCAAGAAGTCCCATTCATTTAAATAAAGCTTATTTTTTTGTACCCTTCAAATTAAGAGATGATGGTTTTGAGAAATGGAGCAACTTTTCACTTCTGACATCCAGTCAAGCATTATATACTGCTAGGGCAAATACAACAAGGGTTAGGTACAGAGTAAATCTCCTTCTATGGTGCCCGATGAAACAGTCCCATTTCAGGCAGGTAGCAGAGGCTAATATGAGAGCTTAGAATAAATTCAAACCTTTGTGACCAGGAGTTCCCTATCTCATCATCTGTGCACTGAGGTTCCGCCTCTGTGTCAGCAGAAACATCTCCTCACTCAGCGTCCACACGGGTCTTTGTGAGGTGATCAGTTTTGTGCTAACGTCGAAAACTAGTTTCATTCTTCAGTCCCCAAACCTCGTGACTCTAAATGTCCCAAAGCACTTCACATATAATTAATTACCTTAGAGTGCTATGAATGCTGTTTTGTTACATTTTAAGTTACAGTGTATGAGTAATTTGAAACATGACAGGTAGTGAACAATGTTTTTTCTAAGCTGTGCAGCCGTGCAGCAACCCAGAGGTTCCCATGCAGGTTGTGCACAAGTGGGCCCTTTTAAGTTACCACATGTGCGCGGCTGCGCAAAAAATTTTAAAAGGCGCACACACTTAAATGAATAGGCCTTCTTCTTCTTCTTCTTCTTCTTCTTTGGCATCCTTGTCTCGAGAGACAATGGGTAAGTGCCTGGAGGTGGTCAGTGGTTTGTGGAGCAGCGCCTAGAGTGGCTATAAAGGCCACTATTAGAGTGACAGACTTTTCCACAGGTGCTGCAGAAGAAATTGCTTGTCGGGGCTGTTACACAGTTGGCTCTCCTCTTGCGCTTCTGTCTTTTTTCCTGCCAACTGCTAAGTCTCTTTGACTCGCCACACTTTAGCCCCGCCTTTATGGCTGCCCGCCAGCTCTGGCGATCGCTGGCAACTTACTCCCACAACTTGTGATCAATATCACAGGACTTCATGTCGCGTTTGCAGACGTCTTTAAAGCGCAGACATGGACGGCCGGTGGGTCTGATACCAGTGGCGAGCTCGCTGAACAATGTGTCTTTGGGGATCCTGCCATCTTCCATGCGGCTCACATGGCCAAGCCATCTCAAGCGCCGCTGACTCAGTAGTGTGTATAGGCTGGGGATGTTGGCCGCCTCGAGGACTTCTGTGTTGGAGATGCGGTCCTGCCACTTGATGCCAAGTATTCTCCGGAGGCAGCGAAGATGGAATGAATTGAGACGTCGCTCTTGGCTGACATACGTTGTCCAGGCCTCGCTGCCATAGAGCAAGATACTGAGGACACAGGCTTGATACACTCAGACTTTTGTGTTCCGTGTCAGTGCACCATTTTTCCACACTCTCTTGGCCAGTCTGAACATAGCAGTGGAAGCCTTTCCCATGCGCTTGTTGATTTCTGCATCGAGAGACAGGTTACTGGTGATTGTTGAGCCTAGGTAGGTGAACTCTTGAACCACTTCCAGAGCGTGGTCACCGATATTGATGGATGGAGCATTTCTGACGTCCAGTCCCATGATATTCGTTTTCTTGAGGCTGATGGTTCGGCCAAATTCGTTGCAGGCAGCCGCAAACCTGTCGATGAGACTCTGCAGACACTCTTCAGTGTGAGATGTTAAAGCAGCATCGTCAGCAAACAGGAGTTCCCTGATGAGGACCTTCCGTACTTTGGTCTTCGCTCTTAGACGGGCAAGGTTGAATAACCTGCCCCTTGGTCTTGTGTGGAGGAAAATTCCTTCTTCTGAAGACTTGAACGCATGTGAGAGCAGCAGGGAGAAGAAAATCCCAAACAGGGTGGGTAACAGCCACACACAACAAAAAATATTAGAGGAAATATTGGTGGTAAGTGCGGTATACAAAGAACAAAGAACAGTACAGCACAGAAACAGGCCATTCGGCCCTCCAAGCCTGCGCCAATCTTGATGCCTGCCTAAACTAACACCTTCTGCACTTCCGGGGCCCATATCCCTCTATTCCCTTCCTATTCATGTCTTTGTCAAGATGTCTCTTAAACGTCGCTATCGTATCTGCTTCCACCACCACCCCTGGCAGCAAGTTCCAGGCACTCACCACCCTCTGTGTAAAAAACTTGCCTCGCACATCCCCTCTAAACTTTGCCCCTCTCAGCTTAAACCTATGTCCCCTAGTAACTGACACTTCCACCCTGGGAAAAAGTTTCTGACTATCCACTCTGTCCATGCCGCTCATAACTTTGTAAACCTCTATCATGTTGCCCCTCCACCTCTGTCGTTCCAGTGAAAACAATCCGAGTTTTTCCAACCTCTCCTCATAGCTAATGCCCTCCAGACCAGGCAACATCCTGGTAAACCTCCTCTGTACCCTCTCCAAAGCCTCCATGTCCTTCTGGTAGTGTGGCGACCAGAATTGCACACAATATGCTGAGTGTGGCTTAACTAAGGTTCTGTACAGCTGCATCATGACTTGCCAATTTTTATACTCTATGCCCCGACCGATGAAGGCAAGCATGCCGTATGCCTTCTTGACTACCTTATCCACCTGCGTTGCTACTTTCAGTGACCTGTGGACCTGTACGCCCAGATCTCTCTGCCTGTCAATACTCCTAAGGGTTCTGCCATTTACTGTATACCTCCCACCTGCATTAGACCTTCCAAAATGCATTACCTCACATTTGTCCGGATTAAACTCCATCTGCCATTTCTCCGCCCAAGTCTCCAACCGATCTAGATCCTGCTGTATCCTCTGACAATCCTCATCATTATCCGCAACTCCACCAACCTTTGTGTCGTCCGCAAACTTACTAATCAGACCAGCTACATTTTCCTCCAAATCATTTATATATACTACAAAGAGCAAAGGTCCCAGCACTGATCCCTGCGGAACACCACTAGTCACATCCCTCCATTCAGGAGGATCAGGCGACTTTGGGTTAATGCTCCCCAAAGCTCCGCAGCACTGGGGGTTTCATGGCTGGGTCTGTTATAGACTAATTGATAGAGATTGATTGGTATGATTAGTCAACTCCATTATCGTTGTATCATGCAACTACCAGGATTGTAGAAGATGAACTAGATGGATCTTTGACTTTTCCATGATTTGAATGAGGTATTGTGGACTTTAAAAAGGAATTGATAGGATAGATAGAGAGAATCTTTTTTCACTAATGGGGGAAGTCCATGACATGGGGGCCCACTCATAAAATCTGAGTCAGGTCATTCAGGAGAGAAGTTAGAAAACACTTCTTCACGCAAAGGGTGGTAGAAGTGTCGAATTCTCTCCCAGAAAAAGCAGTAAATACTACAGTCATAGAGTCATTACCAGACAGAAGGAGGCCATTGGGACCATCGAGTCCATGCCTGGTCTCTGTAGATCAATCCAGTCAGTCCCATTACCCCACTCTATTCCCATAACCCTGCAATTTTATTTCCCTCAAGTGCCCATCAAATTTCTTTTTGAAATCATTCATCATCTCCGTTTCCACCACCCTCGTAGGCAGCAAGTTCCAGATCATTACCACTCACTGCGTAAAAAAATTCTTCCTTCCACGAATCCCCTACTATCAACATCGGGGAGTTGCCATTGACCAGAAATTGAACTGGAGTAGCCATATAAATACCATGGCTACAAGAGCAGGTCAGAGGCTAGGAATCCTGTGGTGAGTAACTCACCTCCTGACTCCCCAAAGCCTGTCCACCATCTACAAGGCACAAGTCAGGAGTGTGATGGAATACTCTCCACATACTTGGATGGGTGAAACTCCAACAACACTCAAGAAGCTTGACACCATCAAGGACAAAGCAGCCCACTTGATTGGCACCCCATTCACAAACATTCACTCCCTCCACCACCGACGCACAGTGGCAGCAGTGTGTACCATCAACAAGATGCACTGCAGCCACATACTAAGGCTCCTTAGACAGCACTTTACAAACCTGCAACTTTTACCACCTAGAAGGACAAGGACAGCAGATGCATGGGAACGCCACCACCTGCAATTTCCCCTCTAAGCCACACACCATCCTGACTTGGAACTATATCGTCGTTCGTTCACTGTCGCTGGGTCAAAATCCTGGAACTTCCTTCCGAACAACATTGTTGGGGTACCTACCCCGCATGGACTGTAGCAGTTCAAGAAGGCAGCTCACCACCACATTCTCCAGTGCAATTAGGGATGGGCAATAAATGCTGTCCTAGCCAGCGACGCCCACATCCCATGAATGAATAAAAAAAACATATGCACAGTTGCAGCGGTGTGTACTATCTACACAAGATGCTATGCAGTGATGCACCAAGGATCCTTAGACAGCACTTTACAAACCCGCAACTTCTACCACCTAGAAGGACAGGGGCAGCAGATGCATGGGAACGCCACCACCTGCGAGTTGCCCTCCAAGCCACACACCATCCTGCTTTGGAACTATATCGCTGTTCCTTCACTGGGTCAAAATCCTGGAACTCCCTTCCTAACAGCACTGTGGGTGTACCTACCCCACATAGACTACAGCGTTTCAAGACGGCAGCTCACCACCACCTTCTCAAGGGCAATTAGGGATGGGCAATTAATGCTGGCCTAGCCAGCGATGCCCACATCTCATGAACAAAAAAAAAAAATCACCCCTGCACCTCTTGCTCAAAACCTTCAATCTATGTCCCCTCGGAACAGCTTTTCTTTGTCTACCGTATCTAAACCTGTCAAAATCTTGTACACCTCTATCAAATCTTCCCTTTATTCCAAGGAGAACAACTCCACCTTCTCCAGATTAACCGTGTCGCTAAAATCCCTCATCCCTGGAACCATTCTGGTAAATCTCCTTAGCATCTTCTCAAGGACCCTCTCATGCTTGCTAAAGTGTGGTGACGAGAACTGGATGCCATACTCTAGTTGTGGCCAAACCAGAGCTTTACAAAGGTTCAGCATAACTTATTTGCCTTTGTACTCAAATGCATCTATTTATGAAGCCTAAGATCCCATATGCTCTGCTTACTACTCTCTCAATATGTCCTACCACCTTCGAGAATCAGTGCACATGGACCACAAGATCACTATGTCCCTGCACTCTCTTTAGAACTGTGTCATTGGGCTGAAATTTGCACCTCGGCTGCAGGTACTGTCATCGGGAATGGAAGCAGGAGCCCCTTCCGCTTGAATCGACTGGCTGCACGTGTCCTTTTGCTAGCTGTCCAATTAAGAGTCGGGATGTGAGAAGGTTGACCACTGAGCAAACGGAGGTGAGCAGGGAGGCAGCAGTGATGGTGTGAGGTCACGCTGCAGCAGGAACTGGTGCCATACTTAAAGGGTAGCCAGCACTCAATGTAATGGGGACTCTCGGGACACCTTTAGAGAGGAAGGAAAGCAGTAGAGAGCATGGCAAAAGGTAGACTCACAGCTCAGTGATGCCTCCCTGCAGGCTCTCCTCCAGGCTCCAAGGGCAATACAGGAGGTCTTCTTCTGCAGGGATACGAGAGGTAGACCAGTCCGACTGACCAAGCAAGCCTGGATGGAGATTGCAGAGGAGTTCCGCAGCCATGGGACCACCCCCAGAACCAATGCTGCAAGACCTTATTCATTCTGCCAAGGTGAGTACTCCATCCCTTTTGTCCTTTTGGGTCTTGCGTGTGGCAAAGCAAGAGGGTGAGTTTGGTGGAGAAAGGGGGAGCACCCAGTCTGTGGAAATGGGGTCTGGCAGCAGCAGCAAATCCTCTCAGAGGCATGGCTACATCTCAGTGAGAGGTGCTCGTCTGTGACTGATGACTCCAGCAAGGTCCCTCGGGAGTGGCCACGTTCAGGAGGCATTCCTATGCCCCCCTCATAGACCACTGGGCTGCCACCATCAGAGGCATTGTGCTTGCCTTCATGGGGCGATTAACATTGTTCATCTTTCTGCTTGCAGGAGAAGACAGTCCATAAGTTAAAGGGATGTACCAACCGGCAGAGGGGTTCCATTTCTGGCCATCCTAACCCTCATGGAGGAGGAGGTGTTGGAATAGGCTGGACAGCATGGCAGCCACTCTAAAGCTGATGGTGACATAGGAGTGCAGATTCAAGAGAGTGAGTGGCTGAGTGAAGAGGCACCAGGGATCCTCTGGTTCACATGAGGCATAGTGCTCATGTGCCCACCACTGGACAAATGGAGTTCCACACTAGGAGCAGTTGGAAGGACATAATGGGAAGCACATAACCCTTTAATCTATCTGTTCTCTCAGGCAGGTCAGGCCGAAGACAGAGAGCCGCCCTTCTCTGAGGTGGAGGAGGAGGGGGATCGCCTCATATCATTCCCTCACACCGTCCACCAGCTCAGATACTCTCACGTTGATGGGTGTCTGTTCGCATATAGATTCGGGTTCACAACCTAGTGAGCACAGTACAAATGTGCCTGAGCAGCTGCCAGAGGCTGTGACAGCCGAGGACACTGACAGTTGGAGGACTGTTGGAGCCTAAGGTGATGCTGAGACCCAGGCTGATGAAAAGTCTCTGGAATCATTGGCAGGATGGCAACTGCTGCAGCTGCAGCGAGAGGTCAGGGAACATCTGGCGGAGATTCTAGAGGCTATATGCACCCATGCATGAATGATGGAGGAGTCCATCCAGGCCATGATTGCTGCCATGTCTCTGATGGGTGCCTGCTTGGCTTCCTCCATCGAGAGATTGGCAACCCTCATGGAGAGCCAGATCCAGGACCACACAATAGATACCAGAGATGCATGCGGACCTGCATGCCATCGCCTCGTCCATGAGCACTATGTCGCAGTGGCAAGTTGAGAGGGAGGCGCGGTGCTTGGAGTCTCTGCCAGGTCCATGCACTTCTCAGGTCAGCAGGGAAGTATAAATGTGCCTTGCAAGGGAGGACGAGTGGCTGCCTTCTTCATCTGGTGGCTCCT
The DNA here is from genome assembly GCF_036365525.1 of Heterodontus francisci. NCBI lineage: Eukaryota > Metazoa > Chordata > Chondrichthyes > Heterodontiformes > Heterodontidae > Heterodontus > Heterodontus francisci. Next base: position 58,128,862 of record NC_090375.1, on the reverse strand, counting down.
CACAGAGCACTCCTGGTGTGGACAGTGGTTCCTTAGCCGTGACGACAGAGGAGGATCCTGCACCTGTGCAGGTGCCCCTCAGAATGCCGGGCCATCCTATTCCATGAGCCTCAATTTTGTTAGCCAGCATTTTATGTGGTACTTTGTCAAAGGCTTTCTTAAGATCCATATAGACAACATCCACCATGTTCCCTTCATCAACCATCTCTGTTATTTCATCAAAAAATTCAATTAGATTAGTCAAGCACGATTTGCCTTTACAGATCTGTGCTTGCTCTTCTTAATTAACTCAAACCTCTCCAAGTGCCTGTTGATTTGCTCCATGATATTGTTTCTAAAGCTTTACCCACCACTGATGTTAAACTGTAGTTACTGGGAATGTCTTTACACCCTTTCTTGAATAAGGGTGTCACATTTGTCATTCTTCAATCTTCTGGCACCGCCCTGTATCTGGGGAAGATTGGAAAATTCTGGCAAGTCCTATCGCTACCTTCACCCCCACTTCCTTGCAAGTCATCCGGACCAGGCGACTTATCTACCCTAAGCATAGCCAGCCTTTCCCATACATCCTTGCAATCAATTTTCCCCCCACCCATTACCTCTACCATCCCCACTTCTACCGATATTTAATCAGCATCCTCTTCCTTAGTAAACATCGATACAAAGAGCTCATTAAGTATTCTAGACTTGCCCTGCACCTCTAAGCATGTATCACCCTCTTTTTTGGGTTACGTTTTATGTTAACCGCCATTCTATTTTCATATTCTCTCTTTGCCAGTCATGTCTTCCTCCTCACTTCCCCTCTCAACTTATTGTATTTGGCCCAGTTCTTGCTTGAAGAATTCATCTGACATGCATCATACATCCTCTGTTTTTGTTTCATCATATTCTTTTATCTCCCTCCTCATCCAAAGACCCTGGCTTTCGTTCCTCTATCTTTCATGCCTGTTGGAATGTACTGAGCCCGTACTTGAAACATCTCTTTAAGGATCACCCATTGTTTCATTACTGTTTCTGCTTTCAATCTTTGGTTCCATTTTACCCTGGCTGGGTCTCTTCTCACCACATTGAACATAGCCCTACTTTAGATTGTTCCTTGCTCTTCTCCATTACTAATCTAAACCTAATGATATGATAATCACTCTTACCCAAGTCTTCCCCCACAGACACTTGGTCCACTTGGCCCACCTCATTCCTGAGCCCTAGATCCAGTAACGCCTCCTTTCTAGTTGGACTGAGAATATACTGGTCAAGGAAGTTCTCCTGAACACATTTCAGAAATTCCTCCCCTGCATTACCCTCTGCTCTAACATGATCCCAATTGATATTTGGGAAATTAAAGTACCCCAATATGCCGACTCTATAGTTCTTGCACAGCTCCGTGATTTTCCTTCAGAGTTTCAACTTTATCTTTCTCTTACTATTTGGAGGCCTATAGAATAGCCCCAGCAGTGATCATCCCCTCTTTATTTCTCATCTCTATCCAAATGCATAACTTCCTTGACCCCTCAAGGACATCCTCTCTTTCCAACACTAAAATGTCTTCCTAAATCAGTACTGCCACCCCACCTCCATTTTTCTCTAACTGTTCTGAACACTTTGTATTCTTGAATATTAAGTACCCAGTCCTAACCATTTTTAAGCCATGTTTTTGTTATTACCATACATCATATTCCCACATGACTATTTGTGTTTGTAGCTCACCAATCTTATTCACCACACTTTACGTGTTCACGTACAAACATCCTAAACCTGTACTTGTATTCCTTGTGGTCCTTCTTAGTCTGCTGCTCTCTAATATGGTACGACTTCTTTCTCTAGTACTATACAATACTCTCACTCCTTTATTCCTCTTTTCTACTTCTATATGCTGGTGCCCATCCCCCTGCCAATTTAGTTTAACCCCTCCCCAACCACACTAGTGAACTTTCCCGTGATGACATTGGTACCAGTCCAATAGAGGTGCAACCCATCCCTTTCGAAGAGGTGATTCCTGCCCCAGAACTGATTCTAATGCTCCAAGAATCTGAAGCCCTCCCTCCTTCACCATGCCACTGGCGAGAGTAGAAATAGGAAGATAGGGAGGATCAATGCGTGGCTTTTTAAACATTATTTTATGGGATATGAGCGTGGCTGGCAAGGCAAGCATTTGTTGCTGATCCCTAAATGACCTTCTCAAGGGCACTGGCACCAAGGAGGCAACATACCATACAGGACTCACAATGACAGTTAGAGAAGTGTCTTTCTGTCCCCCTAACTTTGGAATGTCCTATAATGAAAACTTTCTACTATTTGCTGTTCCCCCTGTATAGTCCCTTGCCCATTGGTGCCATGATCTGGACTGCACTCCTTCAAGGTGTCATCACTCCCAGCAGTCTCCAATGCTGAGCACAAGTTTGAGAGGGACACACTATGAGGACCTCTGAAATTCCTGCCTCATCTACTAATCTGAACTCTCACTGCCAATTCATAATTTTAAATCTGAGATTGATAGCAACTTGCTAGTTTTAAAAAAAATATTGTTCTTGGTATGTGAGCATCACTGGCAATTATTGCCCATCCTCAATCAAATGGCAGTGAGCCACAAATAACTGAATAGCTTGCTAGATCATTTCCTTTCCTTTTTGGCCTCCTTGTCTTGAGAGACAATGGGTAAGCGCCTAGAGGTGGTCAGTGGTTTGTGGAGTGGCTATAAAGGCCTATTCTAGAGTGACAGACTCTTCCACAGGTGCTGCAGGTAAAGTTGGTTGTCGAGGCTGTTACACAGTTGGCTGTCTCCTTGCACTTCTGTCTTTTTTCCTGTCAACTGCTAAGTCTCTTCAACTCGCCTCTCTTCAGCCCTGCCGTTATAGCTGTCCGCCAGCTCTAGCGATCGCTGGGAACTGGCTCCCACGACTTGTGGTCAATGTCGCAAGACTTCATGTAACATTTGTAAACATCTTTAAAGCAGAGACATGGATGGCTGGTGGGTCTGATACCAGTGACGAGCTCGCTGTACAATATATCCTTGGGAATCCTGCTATCTTCCATGCGGCTCACATGGCCAAGCCATCTCAAGTGCCACTGGCTCAGTCGGGCATAGATGCTGGGGATGTTGGCTGCCTCGAGGACTTCTGCGTTGGAGATACGATCCTGCCACCTGATGTCAAGGATTCGCTGGAGACAGCTAAGATGGAATGCATTGAGACATCGCTCTTGGCTGACATATGTTGTCCAGGCCTCGCTGCCATAGAGCAAGGTACTGAGGACACAGGCTTGAAACACTCAGACTTTTGTGTTCTGTGTCAGTGCGCCATTTTTCCACACCCTTTTGGCCAGTCTGGACATAGCAGCGGACGCCTTTCCCATGCGCTTGTTGATTCTGCATCAAGAGACAGGTTGCTGGTAATGGTTGAGCCCAGGTAGGTGAACTCTTGAACCACATCCAGAGTGTGGTTGCTGATATTGATGGATGGAGCATTTCTGATGTCCTGTCCCATGATGTTAGTTTTCTTTTTCTTCAGTGGGCTGTTAATAGTCAATCACATTGCTCTGGGTCTGGAATCACATGTAGGCCAAACTAGGCAAGGATGACAGATTTCTTTCCCTGAAGGGCATTAGTGAACTAGATGTGTTTTTATGCCAATCTGGCAGGTTCATGATCATTATTAATGAGACTAGCATTTTATTCTAGATATATTTAATTAATTGAATTTACATTTCCCCGGCTGCCATGATGGGATTTGAACTTATGTCTGTGGACTATTTGTCCAGGCCTGTAGATTATTAGTCTAGGAACATTACCATTATGCTATCATCCAGGTATTAGGGACTTGCCGCCAAGGTGGGTGGATGGAGTTAGGATACATATCAGTCATGATCTTATTGAATGATGGGACAGGCTCGGTGGGGCTGAATGCTCCTATCTTAACACATTTTTGGTGATGTTGGGGGAAGGCAGAATGTTGGTCAAGTCTCTAAAACAGTTCCCTGTTTTCCTGTGAATAGTGTAAGGGCATTTTTAACTTCCACTTGAACAGGAAACAGGACCTTAGTTATGTGTATCATCTGAAAGCTGGCACAACAGCAACAACAACAACAACTTGCATTTATATAGCACCTTTAAAGTAGTAAAATGTTCCAATGTGCTCCAGAGGACTGTTATCAGACAAAATTTGACACAGAGTGAGATACTAGGGCAGATGACCAAAAGCTTGGCCAAGCCTTTAACAATGTAGCACTCCCTAAGTACTGTAATAAGGGGCGCGATCTGACTCCTACCTGCCTGGTGGGTAGGCAGGCAGTGTTAATTGTATGTAATTGTATGCAGATTGTGGGCATTAATTGGGGATTCATTTCTGTTACTATAAATACGAACAGACTGGAAGTGTGGTTGTTGGGATTAGGATGTGTATGTTTGCAATGTGTATCACTGTAAATAAATGCTTACAAAAGTGTGTAAAGATGGATTTCAGTTCTATCCTTCACCACCCGGCTTTCTGGACTAAAACAGGAGGACTATAACAGTTGAAAGCACCTAGGTTACTTACCTGTCAGAATTCTGCTGTCTGCAGTTTTAACTTGCTCTCCTGAGCAGATGGCAAGGTCACATTTGACATCTTGCTGATGTTATCAGGACCTGACTGCAATTTTAAATCGGACCTGAGTTGGGAAGTGGCTGTGGCTTTCCTGTCAGGCCAATCAGAAAAAAAGATTAACCTGAGGTAGAGGCCGGAAAATGTTCTTTCCATTGTTGGCCCAGGAGGAGCAGGAGTGCTCCTCATGCCACCAGGGGGAAAGGTTAGGCCTCCTCTGACCAGGACTCTCATTGCTCCAATTATCTGAATGCAAGACCCCTGTGGGATGGCCCTGGAACCCGATTCCGCTCTCTACTCTGTGCCAGCATATAGCCTTTGGGTCATGAAATTTTCTGTTGCTTTGAAAGCTCAATGGGAGCCTGGTGCAATATCAAGCAACTGGCAGGAACTGGGCTACGTTGGGAAGTCATTAAGTGTCAGGGTCATATAGGCAGCCCCAGGCCACACTCAAGGCCTAGCAGAAGCCAGAGATAAATTAGGTAGCCTACGGAAGCTATGGTCTCAATGGAAAAGCAAGAAGGAGCTGAGGGCACATTGGAAGGCAAATAGAGATTGGGGGCTATGTTAGATGGCCAGTGACCAGTAGGCTAAATCTGGAATCCAGTCAGAGCTGGGAGTCATGCTGGGAGGTCATGGGGAGATGATTCTGCATCAGGAGGCCATTGCAGTGATGGAGAATACTTTATCTGTGAGAAAGACAATGAGAAATATGCCAGTCACATAGCAACAATATGTACTCAATTAACAATCTTGTCAAAGAGACCCAAGAATGGCTAGTGTTAAAAATAGAAGTGTCATTAAGGGCAGTAAGACCAGAGCCTGGTGATTGAAGCCCAAGCTTAAAGTGTGGGTGTCAGATTTTAAATTGTGAGGAACACATTTAAGACATAACGCTTGCTGTATATAAAATCCATCAATTGAGACTAAAAAGGGAGGCAAACACGTAATTGGGAAGTGAGTATTAAGGAATGTAGAAATAGGACAGGAAGTCTGTCTGGAACCAATTCAATAGGCCAAATGAGTCCTAGTCATAGAGTCATAGAGTAATTTATGTCATAACAGGAGGCCATTCAACGCATTGAGTCCATGCCGGCTCTCTGTGTCATGCAATCCAGTAAGTCCCCCTCTCACTGCTTGATTCCCTAGCCTTGCAACTTCATTTCCTTCAAGTGCCAATCCAATTTCCTTTTGAAATCATTGATTGTCTCCACTTTCACCACCCTCGTGGGCAATGAGTTGCAGGTCATTACCACCCGCTGCATAAAAAAGTTCTTCCTCACATTTCCCCTGCAGCTCTCATCTAAAACCTTCAAACTGTGTCCCCTAGTCCTTGTACCATCATTTAATGGGATCAGTTTTTCCTTGTCTAACTTTTCTAACCTTGTGCACCTCCAACAAATACCCATCAATCTCCCTTGCTGGAAGGAGAACAGTTTTTCCAATCTAATCTGTAACTAAAATCCCTCATTCCTGGAACCATTCTGGTAAATCTCGTCTGGACTCTCTCAATGATGCTCACATCCTTCCTAAAATATGATGACCAGAACTGGATGCAATACTCTAGTTGGGGCCTAACCAGAGCTTTATAAAGGTTCAGCATAACTTCCCTGCTTTTGTACTCTATGCCTCTATTTATGAAGCCCAAGATCCCATGTGCTTTGCTCACTACTTTCTCAATATGTTCTGGGACCTTCAAAGATCGGTGCACATGAACCCTCAGGTCCCTCTGTTCCTGCACACTCTTTAGAACTGCACCATTACGACTATATTGCCTCACCCTATCCCTTTGTTAAATGAGCTGCACTTGTTTGTATGTTCCTAGATAGATAGAAAAATAATAGATAGTTAAGAGATCTGTAAATAATAAATATTGGTAAATAAATAAATGATATAGGCACTAGATAGGTAACACAGAAAATAGATAGATAAATAACAGATAATAGATAGATGGACAGATGAATAAATATAGATTTGTAAATAGATAATGGCTAAGTACATAGATAATAGAAAGAGAGATGGTTAAATAGGTAACAGATACATAGATATTGATAGATATATAGATATAGTTTGATAATAGATAGGGAAATAGATTGATAAATAAATGAATAGCTAATAGATAACAGATGATAAATAGTTAAAGGATAGGTAAATTGATAATAGAGAGATAGATGGGCAGTTACATCCACCAAGAAAAAGCTTCAGACTGTCTCAAAGTGATAGGGCCTGGACTGCATTATCAGGAAGCACACAGAAGACACCAGCTGCTTCCCATCAGATAGGGAGGTAAAGTTGCAGGGGAGAGTCACTTTATACAGCTGTCATGTACCAATTCATAGCTTGGCAGAGCCACACCTTCATACTGAGCCCAATTCTGGCTTCTCAAACACAAGTGAACCATCCAAGCTGTGGAGCTGGTGCTGGAAAGGAACATAAAGCTGAGCCTTAGTGTCAGGAGACTGGGTCATGAGGAAAGGTTAGAAAAATTTCAGCCTTGAACAGCAGCAGGTGTGTGTGTTGTTATAGAGAGATAATTGCAATAGAAAAGCTTAACATGAAACATTATGTCGAGTTAAACTCCAACTGCAGGACAAAGAATCATGGGTACAAGCTGGTAAAGGGCACTGCAGACTCATCTCAGTGAGCACCTCACAAAGACTGAATACCGGAATGGACTTTAGGTAGGGAATTGTGGCAAAAACATCAAGACTTGATCCTTCAATCTGACTCCTGGCTACTATCATTAAATTTACCTGCAGAATGTACTGTATATTGTTACAACCTGGTGAGAAAGGTTCCCTCTCAGCTTTCACCTGGTCTTACAATAACAGGGTTTAATTTTAAACACGTCATTTTCTTAGCTACCCCCTTGGTGAATCCTTTTTCACTAACTTCCACTTATAAGGCAAAGAAATTAGCCAAACAGGTTTTCTTAGGTTTAAAGAAAAAAAGGTTGAACTTTATTAAACTTAAAGTCTAATTTGGTTAACGCCTACTGATACGTGACGTACCCACGCTAGAATGCATACGCGATACACACTTGCAAATAGAGACAAGAAAGAGCAGAAGAAATAAAGTGCAAAGGTTTGAGGCAATATCTGAAGATGGTTTTGGTTACTGTTCTTTGAGCTTGCTATAAAGTCCTTGGTTGTATGTAGGTCTTGCATTTCGTTGGGACCCAGTATTCTTCTTAAACCTTGTTCAATGTAGGAGACTTTTCTCTCTTGAAGTTCACGTATCCTCAGTGGGTCCAGAGGCTTGTGACAAAGAGATGGGAGCAGACAGCAGAGATCTTCTCACTCCAGGAGCTAACAGTCTTTCTGAGTTCAAAAACTCGGTGGCTAGTACAAAAAACAGAAACTGTAATACAGAAACTGAACTGGAGTAGCCATATAAATACCGTGGCTACAAGAGCAGGTCAGAGGCTAGGAATCCTGAGGCGAGTAACTCACCTCCTGACTCCCCAAAGCCTGTCTACCATCGACAAGGCACAAGTCAGGAGTGTGATGGAATACTCTCCACTTGCCTGGATGGGTGCAGCTCCAACAACACTGAAGAAGCTCAACACCATCCAGGACAAAGCAACCCGCTTGATTGGCACCCCATCTACAAACATTCACTCCCTCCACCACCGACGCACAGTGGTAACAGTGTGTACCATCTACAAGATGCACAACAGCAATGCACCAAGGCTCCTTAGACAGCACCTTCCAAACCCGCGACCTCTACCAACTAGAAGGACAAGGGCAGCAAATGCATGGGAACACCACCACCTGCAAGTTCCCCTCCAAGTCACACACCATCCTGACTTGGAACTATATCGCCGTTCCTTCACTGTCGCTGGGTCAAAAACCTGGAACTCCCTTCTTAACAGCACTGTGGGTATACCTACCCCAAATGGACTGCAGCGGTTCAAGAAGGCAGCTCACCACCACCTTCTCAAGGGCAATTAGGGATGGGCAATAAATGCTGGCCTGGCCAGCGGCGCCCACATCCATGAATGAATTAAAAAAAAACCCTGGACCAGCCATTTATTCATATGACCAGCTGATATAACCAGTTCTGGCTTTTGTGGATTGTATCACTTTAGAAGTCTCTGGAATGCTCTTCCTTACACCTTCAATGTCTGGTGATCAAAATCCGTTGTGGGTTGAACGTGTCAGGTAATGGTCCTTTTCTCTCCACAAGCACTGTCTGTTAGTATGCAAATGTTTTTTTCCAGCCACGTCTCATCTGTTTCATAATTCATTTCCTCGCTCCAGCAGCAGTTTAAAATTAATGTTCATATGACAAAATTAATATGCCTCATTCTTGGCAAGTGGTCGTCTTGCATGACACCTCCACATGCAACGGATTGAAACGCACTTTGAGAAAAGCGCATTTCATTAAAAAAGGTCGAGAGGGAAGATATAAGATACAAGGAAAAAGCATGCGTCTATCTCTCTCTCATTCATTTACATTCATTCATAAATCATAAAACATATTACAGCCTGTCTTTTCTTGGTGCCAGTGCTGCTTTAACTACCCCCTTTTGGCATCCCAATAAACATGTGGTTCTTTGGGGAGGTTTTCTTTCAGTTTGCCCATTTTCATGATTGCCTTGGGTCTTTGTTCCTGTTGAGGTCGACAAAGGTGTGGGGGGGTGGAGGTGTGCGGACGGGGTTATATTTAATTAGCCCTAAGTTGGAATCTCTTTCCTCAGGACAGACCGTAGTGGGTGGGTCTATCCTGAACTCTCTTTCAGTGCTTTGCTGAATCATGCAAAGGCTTTTGACTTTAGGAGTTGGGTGATTCTCTTTTTTTTCTGACTATGGGGGAGGATTCTCTGCAAATCTCCCCTTTGTCCTCTGGGACACTCCTGCCTGCAGGTATTTGTGCAGACTCTACTGCACTCCCCTGTGGCACTTCGAATAGGTGAGGCATCACCCTCAAGGTTTCTCTGCTCCTAGAGGTCTTTCTTTGTCTCTGCAGTTTCCTGTAAATGCTGTTAACAACTCTGGTGGGGTGCTTCTCGTGTCTGTATTTACATAGGAAAATGTAGCGTCTAACTTTTCAAATGTTTTGTGTTTGGCTGACCGGGCAAGAGGGGTTTTCAGTATGCTTGAAGACCCTCCAGGTCTTCCTTTAACCTGCCCTCTCGGTCGCTTTTTCCCCTTCCCTTTCTAACCTTTTGCCAATCGTGTGCTTGCCTGTCCCCGGTTGTTCTTGGCAGGGGTCCCTTACAGTTCACCAGCCCTCTGCTACAGGGTCCTCCTAACACTGGTACAGGACTTCGGGGTGCAAGTTTCACTGTAGGTTGAGGTTTTCCCTCAACCTGGCACATGTGGCAACTCCTGCAGTACTCCACCACATCTTTGTGGAGTTTTGGCCAGTCAGACTGCTGTCTTATGTGGGCTTTGGTCTTTCGTATACTGGCATGTACAGCCACTGTAGTCTCATGGGCCCTTCTTAATATTTCTCCCTGGTACCTCTGTGACACCACTAACTGGTGAACTACTGCCCACTCCTTGCTCCCAGGTCTGTGAGGAGAACTCTGTTTTCTCATCAGTACCTCATTCTTTAAATAGTAGCAATCAGGGACTCCCTCTGCTTCACTTTCAAACTGGGCAGATGTGCTAACTCTTACAATATTGGGTTGGCTTGCTGACCCTCAGCTAGGGGAAATTTATTTAATTAATTCCCTGGGTCTTCTAACTTCGCAAAGAAAGTCTCGGACAGACAGACCTCATGGTCAATTGCCTGCAGTGCCAACGCAGTCTCCTCTGGGGGAGCTGGTTTGATCATGGCCTGATTCATTACACATTCAGGGAAACTGCAGGGGACCGTCTCCTGGCATTGCCCTATCCCTCTGACCTTCTGCAGTCTTTCTTTCACTACTGGAGGGGCTCCCACCGTCACCCCCACCAGATCATTACCTAAGAACAGGTCAATCCCATCCACAGGCAAAATAGAGACAATCCATACAGTCACTGGTCCCAAACATAGGTCGCACGCCAGGCGCACCTGGAGTACAGGTACAGGCATACACTGCCCTCCAATACCATTCACCACCATTCTGGTGTTCACTGTACTCTCTGGGAGAAAGGTCAGGCCTTTTTCCAGTAAATGGGATCTAGTGGCCCCTGTGTCCCTGAGCATTACTATGGGCTTGCTTGCCCCACTCAAGGGGTATAAGGTTACTTTCCCTTCAGGCACCAAACCCTGATAGTCTTTGGGAATCCTATTAACTTTTCCTGCACTTGCAGTAGTAAACTTCCTGGGTCTCACTGTTACTGCAGTTAAAGAGACAGCTTGCTCTGTTGTGCTCTCCTCCATAATTCCTTCTTCACTGAGCAGATGTGCCCTGATTAACCCTACAGGTTTTCCCTTTAGTTTCCAGCAGTCAGCTTTTAAATGCCCTGCTTTATTACAATGGAAGCACACAGGTCTCCGGGACTCACTCCTGCTCACAGCACCTTGCTTTTTGGCTGGAGAAGGGTCCCCTGTGTCTCCTGTTTTTCTTTCTCTCCCAGCACTGCTTGGGGTCCTATCACCTTCCCACCCTTGGGCCTTTTCGGATTTCTGGGGATGACTAGGAAAGGTTCTTCCCTGCGAAACCGATTTATAAATTGAAGCAAACACTTCAGCCAGAATGGCCGCTTGCCAGGCTCTTTGAACCTAGTGCTCCTCTACATGGATCATTATGGAGAGTGGGAGAGAGTGTTTAAATTCTTCTAGCAGAATTACTGTCTGAGATTCTCATAGTTGAACTATACTTTAAGAACCCTTAGCCACTGGTCAAAAACCAGTTGCTTACTTCTTTCAAACTTAGATAAGTTTGATTAACTTGCTTCTTGAGGGTTCTAAACTTTGGTGATAGGCATCATATTTCATAATTCATATGCCCCGAGAATAGCATTTTTTGTCAGTTCATAATTTGATGAACTCTCATCTGTTCATATGACAAAATTAATATGCCTACTTTTTGGGAGGTGGGGGTCTAGCATGACAATATGTACAGGAACTGACACTAAGACACACATGAGCCATTTAGTCCCAGGCTGGAATGAATCATCCCCTTTTACCCACTGTGTACTGTACCTATACAGGAGTTCACACTGAGACACGCACGAGGCAGGAATTAATGATTACCATATACCCCAGTGTACCATTTAAAAATGTTCCCTCAATCCATCACACTATTATTAGCGTAATCTGATAATAATGAAAATAAAAGATTCTGGAATGTTCTGTAATAATTCCCATAATATTTTTTTCCCTCAAATTGCTACCGTTTTGCATTCCTCCTGTTTATTTTGGGACTAGATATTAACTGCCAAGTGAAAAAAAGTAGCTGAACAGATTCCAGTAGGAGTCAGGAAACCATCCTGTGGTGAGAGACTGGAGATCATTGCATGTTTGAGGAGGGACAGAGCTGGAGAGTCATTACATTACATTTTTAAAATATTTCCTCCTCCCCCCTAACCTCTTCTTAATCACTAGCTGGGTGGAGGCTGAGCCAATGATAGGCAGCCTACCCTCTGTACTTTCTCAACCTCATCTCTGATACCTGCCCAATACATACATAGTGGACAGAGAGAGAACGAGCTGGGCTATAAGGACATTTTATACGATCCTATCCCTTTCAGGCTCATCATTGCTAGTAAGCAAGAGGACTGGGAAGGAGGGTTTGAATGAATAATAGGAAAGTTGAAATTAAATATAAAGATATATATGTGTATATGTATATAAATTGTAACCGAAACTGTTTCAAGGCTTTGAACAAAGCTGAAAGAACTTTTCTTTAAAATAGAATTCAATTTATAAGAAAATGACTTGGTGTGCACGCAGGAGAGTGGCAAAAGTAGTTTGAAATTGACACGAAATTTACGTGGTGATATTCACACACAAATGTTTTTTTCTTCTTCGTCGAAATCCTGGAACTGGATTGAGGAAACTGGAGAAAGGCGCCTGACGTGACAACACAGAAACCGCTAGTCTATTTTAACTCGTGTCTTGCCACTGGGAAAGATCCAAGGGAGAGGAAAAAGAGATTTGAGGGAAGCAGGGTTAATAAGCAACTGAGTTCTGTCATATGGATGTGATTTTTTTTTTGCTGCTCTGTAACCAGCATGCACAGAAACTCAAATATCAGTAGTGACTGCCCCACACTCTGCTCCCTCCACAACTGAAGGAAGAAAAGTTAGCGAGAGTTTCAATTAGATTTTTTCTTTTTGGGAGGGGGGTGGGTTTGCGGGGGACGAGTTGGACTGGACTCGTGGATTCGATGCTACCGAAGGTGAAGGAAGAGAGGAAAGCGTTTGAAATAACCAGTTTGAAAAGTGGATGAAGAGGAAGGAGGTGGGCTGGTATCGCCCGGTGTCGGAGATGGGAGCCACCACCGTCTCCAGCAGCCTCGGAGTCCTGCTGTACTGCTCGGTGCTCAGCTGTGTCTACGCTCTGGTGAGTGTCTGTGTTCCTTTAGAGGAGATCCTTTGTACAGATTCATTTACTAGGTTATTCCGGCTCGGAGATACCACATATTTCTTATATTAGCTCCTGGTATTATAGTTGTGTGTGTATATGAGAGATTATTTATGTACCGCAGGAACAATTTTATGAATGCATACTTGGAGCTCCAGACCACCTTTCATTCTCATTTCCAAGATCAGCTGCTCTCTCTGTATATATTTTATATATTTCACATATATGAGTGTGATGATATGCTATATATTTATGTGGATGTACCATAGGACAGAAATTAAAAAGCCCCACTGTCCTCAGAGTTTATATCTATATGGATTATATATGCATAGGCTGTTTCTTTCTCCTGATATATACGTGTGCGCGTGAATATATACTATGTACAATATTTACATAAGCATGTATTATAGGACAAAAATTTGCAAAGCTTAGCTGCCTGCAGTCTATATAACATATATATGCACACGCTCTTTCTCACTATATATATGCTTTATTTTATATTGTCTATATATTTACAAACACATATATATGTGTGTGAGCATACACTATATATAATATTTACATGTACATATACTATAAGATAGATATTGTATAGTTTTACTGGCAGCACACTGGCTTGCTCAACCTAAGTACAGATCAGATACAGAGTTATAGATTGTAACCCCAGTTCTGTAACCACATTCACATCTAGTGAGACCTAGTTCTGTTAGGTACCGTCATCTCTGCTCCATATGTGTGTGTGTGTTTGTATGTATGGATTTGTGTGTGTCTGTGTTCAATTCCCTCCATGGCCTTGCTCCCCTCGATCTCTGTAACCGCATCCAGCCCTACAAACCTCCGAGATTTCTGCGCTCATTTAAGTCTGACGCCATTGGCAGTCGTGCCTTCAGCTGCCACTGCCATTAGCTCTGGAATTCTATTCTTAAACCTCATTTGGTTCTCTACTTCTTCCTCCTCCTTTAAGTTGCTCCTTAAAACCCACCCCTTTGACTAAGCATCTGGTCACCTGTCTTATTCCTATATGTGGATTGACATCAAATTTGGTCTAATAACACTCATGAAGCATCTTGGGACATTTTTACAACATTAAGGTTCTATATAAATGCTATATAAATGTTATACCTATGTGTGCATGTGTGAATATATGCCTGTGTGCGTGTGTGTGTGTCTGTGTGCATATGTATATGTCTGTGAATGTGAGTGTGTGTCTGTGTGCATGTGTGAATGGATCTGTGCAAGTGTATCTGTGCATGTGTGTGAATCCGTCTGTGTGTGTGTGAATACGCCTGTGCGTGCGTGTGTGTGTGTCTGCACATGTGTGAGTGTGTCTGTGCAAATGTGTGTCTGTATATGAGTGTATGTCTCTGTAAGTCTGTGTGTCTGTGTGAGTGTGCATCTTTGTGTGTGTGTGTCTGTGTCTGGGTGTGTGTGTCTCTGAGTGTGTGTATGTGCGTGTGCCGGTATGAGTGTTTGTCTGTGTCTGAGTGTGAGTGTGTGTCTGTGTGAATGCGCCTGTGTCTGTATGAGTGATTGAACACACGCATCTCGTTCTTTTGCCAATTATTTTAAATCTGCATGCTCTGGTTACTGATCTCTTGCCAGTCGAAACAGTTTCTCCCCAACTACACAATCAAAAGCCATCATCATTTTGAACATTCTACTAAACTTCCCTTATTGAATTTGTCAACCACAAATGATCATGAGGAGATAGTAGGAATATTTTCATTTTAGTAAAGATTAATATTTTAATGAATAAAGGAAAATGCATTGCATTAGTGGCTTTTCATTTAAATAATTTTGCTATTTCCTCCCTTCATCCTCTCCCATAGGTGCCAACTGTGGGTTCCACAGGAACCCCATACCCCACCCAATACCTCATCTGAGTGGCCTTCCTTCGTGTGTGAGTCTTGACGGAGTCTGTTTGACCGTGGGGGCTTTATGACTGAGCTTAATTCTGTTCCTGCACACAAATGCGCATCCCCTCCCAGCTGTGATCAGGAGAGGGGACCCTCACTCTTTTGTTCCCCTGCACCTCCCATTCCAGAGGCACTGCAGACAATCACACCTGAGATCTGCTGAAAGTGGAATCGTTCCATCTCTGTCCCTCAGTAAAGAGAGAATAAACAAACAGGACATTCAAGCTGCTTCACAGTCAGTTAAATACTTTGAAATGCAGTCACTGTCTTAATGTAGGAAGCATGGTAGCCAATTTGTGCACAGTCAGATCCCACAAACAGCAATGAAATAAAAAATATAATCTGTTTTAGTGATGTTGATGGAGGGGTAAATATTAACCATGACACCGGCTTTTCTTTCCCTGCTTTTCTTTGAATCGTGCCATGAAATCTTTTACTCTCACCTAAAAAGACTGTTGAGGCCTCAATTTAACGTATCAACTGAAAGACAGCACCTCCAAATGTGCAGCGCTCCCTTAGTACAGTGTGAAGTATGGTGCCTGAATCCACAACCCACTGAATCAGAGGTGAGAGAGCTACTGACTGACACAAAATTCACAGTCCATGACCTGCAGCCTCAGGGCAAGCAAACTATTGAGATTGTTGATATTTGTAAGATAGGATGTGGCGTGCTTTTGATAAATAAGTGACAGAAAAATCAATATCAACAGCAGTGGAACAGAAGGAGGATGTTTAGAATGAGGAAGGTTAGAAATCTGATGTTGTGCCTGATTTAAAGAACAAAGACAAAACAAATGAAACACATCAAGTCTGAGATAAAAACAGAAAATTCCAGAAACATAAAGCAGGCACGTCAGAAACTGTAAAGAAAAAAAAGAGGTTAGAGCTTGAGCTGGGTCTCCTTAATTGCCGTTAATTTACAGAAGAAATTTTCACACTACAATATAATGCCTTCAGACCTTTTCTACAGCTCTCACTATAGTTCAGTTCCATGGATCCCCAAAACCCTGCAATGTATTTTCCACTTGAGCACATATTCTAGGTTGATACTGCGGTCCAATACTGAGGGAGTGCTGCACTGTTGGCAGTGCCATCTTTTGAATGAGACATTAAATTGAGGTGCTGGCTGACCTATTGAAAGAAGAGCAGTGAGACAAAAGCAAAATACAGTGAATGTTGGAAATCTGAAATAAAGACAGTAAATGCTGGAAATGTTCAACAGATCAGGCAGCATCTGTGGAGAGAGAAACAAATTTAATATTTCAGGTTGACGACCTTTCTCTAGTTCTGACAAAAGGTCATTGATCTGAAAGGTTAACTTCATTTCTCCACAGATGCAGCCAGACCTACTGAGTATTCCCAGAATTTGCTGATTTCATTTAAGAGTAGTGAGACCCTGGTAAAAATTCCTACCTCAACTAACACTGCGTACAGGCAGCAACAGCACTCACTCAGGAATTGATTTTTCTGTCAGAAATCAGGGAGTTAGAGTCTTTCTGAAACTGCCTCATCCATACCTTTGTTTGTCTAGACTTGACTATTTCAATACACTCCTGCTCAGACTCCACCCTGTTTAAAATTAAGCTCAGCCGAAAATTCTCTACCTGCTAACTCACACCAAGTCTCATTTACCCATCACCCCTGTGCTCACTGATCTACACTGACTCCTGGTAGAGCAATGCCTTAATTTTGAAATTCTTATTGTTGTTTTCAAATCCCTCCAAGGCCTTGCCTCTCCCTATCCCTGTAATATCCTCCAGTTCCACAACTATCTGAGATAACTGCTCTCCTCCAATTATTACCTCTTATGCAACCCAGACTTTAATCCCTCTGTCATTGGCAACTGTGCCTTCATTTATCTGGGCCGTCAGCTCTGGAATTGCCTTCCTAAACCTCTCTGCCTCTCTACCTCTCTTTCCTTCTTTAAGATGCTGCTTAAAACTCACTTTTTTTGACCAAACATTTGGTCATCTGCCCTAATTTCCCCTTAAGTGACTCGAAGTCAAACTTTGTTTGATAACACGCCTGTAACATGCCTGGGATGTTTTACTATGTTAAATGCAAGTTGTTGTTGTTGGCTCCATTGGCAATTTCAGTACTCACTGTGAAACTGAACCACATGGAGCAGGAAGTTCACAGCTTTTAACTCTTAGTTTGTGCTAAGTTAACTGAACTCAGTTGTGCGATGGTATGCATGTAACAATTGAATGAAAAATAATTGGTCAGCGCTCTTCTGCTTCTCTAAGAGAAAAATACTGGGGATGCTGGAACTCTGAAATGAGAACAGAAAGTGCTGGAAATACTCAGCAGGTACTGCCAAACCTGCTGAGTATTTCCAGCACTTTCTGTTCTCTCTTGCTTCTTACTGCTGACGTGTGTGTGTGTGTGTGTGTGTGTGTGTGTGTGTGTGTGTGTGTGTGTGTGTGTGTGTGTGTGTGTGTGTGTGTGTGTGTGTGTGTGTGTGTGTGTGTGCATCAGGTGAGAACAAGATTAGCTGTAATGCCCTGTTATGGCATAGCCCAGGTCACCGCTGAAGGGCTGGTGGATCCCACACAGGTAAACACGGGGCAAAGCAAGAAGAGATAGCATGAAGAATTAAAGCAAAACACTGTCGATGTTGGAAATCTGAAATAAAAAATGCTGCCAGACCTGCTGAGTGTTCCTAGCATGAAGAATTGTTGCTTTGAGAATGGTGAGAGACTACAAGGTGCGAGGGGGAGCTGTGGGAATGGACCCTCAGCCCAAGAAACAGCACCGTCAGGAGAGAGGGAAACAAACTGCGACAAGGAAAATATGAAACAAATCTCCAATGACTGGCAGAGAAGTGAAAAGAATTTACAAGATTTTTAAGGGCATGGTATTTGCCTGCCGATGATTGTGGTGTGTCGGCTACTTTGGTCTCTGGTTTAAATTTCCCTTTGCTGGTTTAATTGCTCAGAAAGACAGCCCATTGTAATTTCTGCTTGATTCAACCCTGTTATATTTTTATAACCCAAAGTTAGTCGTCCTTTGAAGGCTGGTGCCGTGGGTTTTTAATTCTGTAACTCCAGATGTCGTATGGAATTCAAATGCCTTTTAACTCTCCACTGACAGTTCAAGTGGTTTGTCAGGAGCAGGGGTCTGTTTGATCCGATGGGATGTTCTTTCTGAAGTTTTCTTGGCTCAGTGCTTGTGAAAGCAGGGTCCCATGCAACCACTGTGAACACCCACTGCTTTTTTTTTACCAACTCGGAGGTTGCCCAGCATTGCTGGCTACCAATGCATTAGGATCCCCCTCCCGTCCCCCACCATTGGTGGGCGTGCCTTCAGCCGTCTTGGCCCTAAGCTCTGGAATCCTCTCCCTAAACCTCTCCACCTCATTCTCTTCCTTTGAGACCCTCCCTAAAACCTACCTCTTTAACCAAACTTTTAGTCACCCATCCTAATATCTTCATGTTTAGCCCAGCTTTGTCTGATTACATTCCTGTGAAGCACCTTAGGATGTTTACTACAGTAAAGGTGCCATATAAATGCATGTTGTTGTTAAATGAACTCAGAAAACAAGTTCAATCTGTAATATGGATAGGATTAATATATATGGAAAGATGAAATTGTAAGTGACAGTATTCTAAGGAAATGAATGAAATAAAATACATTTGCAACTCAAGTGAATGAATTGTCGAGTAACTTATTAAATGGTTCATCCAGCAATTGGTTCTTGAATTAACTCTAAAAGGGAAACTCAACTGAACCATCACCAGTTTGATAGTAAAGGGTGAACATGTTATGAGGCCCAAATGGGAATAATGTGTCACGCAGGCCCCTACCTGCCAAGAATGAGATACATTAATTTCGCCACATGAACATTGATTTTTAAACTGTTACTGGAGTAAAGAAAGAACTTGTTTTTTTAAAATAAACACCAGACCCTTGACTGGAAAGACATTTGCAAAGAACTTGGAAAGGACAAAGGGGTCACTCCTGCTCCAATTTAATCCACAATGGACTTTTGATTACCTAACGTTGAAGGTGGAGAGTCTAGCATTCCAGGTTAACTGCTAAGATGGCTGAAAACACAAACAGATGTGGTCAGACCAGTTTAGTCACATTACTAACTGGCTGTTGGAGTTTTTTGAATTTGAACATGCCACAGAGAATTTGAACTCAGAAAGCTCTTTGCTCCTGGACTGAGAACATCTCTCTCCTGTCTGCTCCCATCTCTTTCTCACGGAACCGAAGACCCATTGAAGACACATGAACCCCAAGAGAGAAAAGTCTGCTACAGTGAGCAAGGTTTAAGAGAATACTGGGCCCCAACGAAAAGCAAGAATTACCTACAAAAGGACTACAGTGAGTCCAAAGCACAGCAACAAGAAACTCTTCTGATAGTACCTCAAACCTCTCCATTTTATTTTTATTCTGCTCTTTTCTGTTGCTATTTGCATGTGCGTATCACGTATGCACGCTAGCGTGGGCGGGTCATGTATCCGTAGGTGTTAACTGTATTAGAGTTTAAGTTTAAGTTTTAATAAATTTCACTATTCTTCTTTAAACTTAAGAAAGCCTCTTTATGCTCATTTGTTTGCCTTATAATTGGAAAGTGGTGAACAAGGATTCACCAAGGGGGAGCTCAAAACGCGGTGTGTTTAAAAATTAAATCCTGTTACAATAAGACCAGGTGAAGGCTGAGAAAGACTCCAAGACACCTTTCTTACCTGGCCATAACAGAAATTTGGTTGCCCGGAATTTTACCTTACAGACAAAAGAGAGAAATTGGAAGTGGGAAGCCAAATTGTTCCCAATCAAAAAAGAGCAAGATTTAGGGCGGCACAGTGGTGCAGTGGTTAGCATCGCAGCCTCACAGCTCCAGCGACCCGGGTTCAATTCTGGGTACTGCCTGTGTGGAGTTTGCAAGTTCTCCCTGTGTCTGCGTGGGTTTCCTCCGGGTGCTCCGGTTTCCTCCCACAAGCCAAAGACTTGCAGGTTGATAGGTAAATTGGCCATTAGCAATTGCCCCTAGTATAGGTAGGTGGTAGGGAAATATAGGGACAGGTGGGGATGTGGTAGGAATATGGAATTAGTGTAGGATTAGTATAAATGGGTGGTTGATGGTCAGCACAGACTCGGTGGGCCGAAGGGCCTGTTTCAGTGCTGTATCTCGAAACTAAAAAAAACTAAACTAATACTGGTTTTCTTGCGGTTGTGTGTGATTGAATACTAACATGTCTGCAATCAAAGCGAGTAGCTCTCCAAGCCAGGGTGAAGTAATTTGGGATAAGTTAAAAGCACTTTGTATTGAGGTGTTGAGGAAAATGGCTGAGCAGTGTGGGATCACTGTACGTGGCAAGGCCAGGAAATCTGAACTCCGAAGGCTAGTGGCCAACCATTTTTCCCTTGAATCTGAAGAAGCAGAAGTGGTGTTAGAAGCAGACCCAGACAGGGTGCTGCTAGCAAAGTTACAGTTGGAACAAAGGGATTTTGAATTTGAGGAAAAAGAGAGAGAGAGGCAGGAGAGGGAGAAAGAGAGAGACTTCCAGAAGGAGCGTGAAGAAACAGAAAGACAGGACAGGGAAAGAGAGAGGCAGGAGAGAGAGAGAAAGAATACTCCAGAAAGAATGAGAAGAAAGAGAGCTAAGGCAGCTTGAGTTAACTAGGGGGTGACAAAGTAACTCCAGTGAAAGCATGGCCAATATTGAGCAACAGAATTTAGGGCTGAGTACAAAATTGCTAATACTCACTCAATTAATTCCAAACTTCAATGAGGAAGATGTGGAAGAGAAACTGGCAAGGCAGCTAAAATGGCCAGCTGAGACCTGGTCTCTTTTAATACAAAGCAAGCTAACGGGAAAAGCCCATGAGGTTTATTCCTTGTTACCAGATGAGAGTTCATCAAATTATGAACTGACCAAAAATGCTATCCTCGGGGCATATGAATTAGTAGCCGAAGCCTACCACCAAATGTTTAGAACCCTCAAAACGCAAGCTAATCAAACTTATCTGGAGTTTGAAAGAAGTAAGCAGCTGGCTTTTGACCAGTGGCTGAGGACGCTTAAAATACAGCTCAGCAATGAGACTCTCAGAGAAGTAATTCTGTTAGAGGAATTTAAAAACTCTCTCCCACTCTCAAGAAAGACCCATGTAGAGGAGCAGTGGGTTCAGGGTGCCCGGCAAGTGACCATTCTGGCTGATGAGTTTGCTTTAATTTATAAGTGGTTTCCCAGGGGAGAATCTTTCCTAATCACCCCCACATATCGGAACAGGGCAAAGGGTGGGAAGGTGAAAGGAGCCGAAACAGTTCTGGAAGACAAAGGAAAGCAGGAGACACAGGGGGCCCTCCTCCAGCCAAAAAGGAAGGTGCTGTGAGCAAGAGTGAGACCCAGAGACCTGTGTGCTTCCATTGTAATAAGGCAGGGCATTTAAAAGCTGACTGTTGGAAATTGAAGGGAAAACCTGTAGGGTTAATCAGAGCACACCTGCTCAGTGAAGACGGGGACCCTGATGGAAAGCACAGCAGAACAAGCTGTGGCTTTAACTGCAGTAAAAGTGCAACCCAGGAAGCTTACACTGGCCAGTGCAGGAAACGTTAATAGGATTCCTGAAGGTTATCAGGGTTTGGTGTCTGAAGGGAAAGTAACCTCATACCCCTCAATTGGACTAAGCAAGCCCATAGTGATTCGCAGGAACATGGGGGCCACTAGATCCCTTTTACTGGGAAAAGGCCTGACCTTTCCCCCAGAGAGTGCAGTGTACACCAAAATGGTGGTGAATGCTATTGGAAGGCGCTGTTTGCTTATACCTGTACACCGGGTGCACTTGGATTGCGACCTAGATTCGGGACCGGAGACGGTAGGGATTGTCCCTAGTTTGCCTGTGGATGGGGTTGACCTGCTTCTAGGTAATGATCTGGCTGGGGTGAAGGTGGTAGCCCCCCAGTAGTGAAGGAAAGACCACAGGAGGTAAGAGAGACAGGGCAGTGGCAGGAGACCTGCAGTTTCCCTGAATGTGTAGTGGATCAGGCCATGATCAAAGTAGCTCCCCTAGAGGAGACTGAATTAGTATTGCAGGCAGATGACCATGAGGTCTGTCTGTCTGAAACTTTCTTTGGAAAGTTAAGGAGACCCAGGGAATGAATTAAATGAATTTTCCCTAGATGAGGCTCAGAGAGCTGACCCAGTATTGCAAGAGTTAGCACAGGCTGCCCAGTCTGAAAGTGAAGCAGAGGGAGTCCCTGATTACGACTATTTAAAGAATGAGGTACTGATGAGGAAATGGAGTTCTCCTCACAGACCTGACAGCAAGGAGTGGGCAGTAATTCACCAGTTAGTGGTGCCACTGAGGTACTGGGGAGAAATAATAAGAAGGGCCCACGAGACTACAGTGACTGTACATGCTGGTATACGAAAGACCAAAGCCCACATAAGACAGCAGTTTGACTGGCGAAAACTCCACAAAGATGTGGTGGAGTACTGCAGGAGTTGCCACATGTGCCAGGTTGAGGGGAATCCCCAATCTACAGTGAAACCTGCACCCCTAAGTCCTGTACCGTCGTTAGGAGGACCCTGCAGCCGAGAGCTGGTGAAATGTAAGGGACCAACGCCGAGAACAAACAGGGACAGGCAGGCACACGGCTGGCAACAGTTTAGAAAGAGAAGGGGAAGAAGTGACCAAGAGGGCAGGTTAAAGGAAGTCCGGGAGGAATCCCGGATGAAAACCCCTACTGTCTTGTCAGCCAACCCTGAAAAATGTGAAAAGTTAGACCCCACATCCTCCTATGTAAATGCAGAGTCTAGAAGCACCCCACCAGAGTTTCTAACAGCATTTACAGGAACCTGCAGAGACAAAGAGTGATCTCTAGGGGGCACAGAAACTGTGAGGGTGATACCTCACCTAGTCGAAGTGCCAGAGGAGTTTGCAGTCAAGTCTGCACACATACCTGCAGGCAGGAGTGTCCCAGAGAATAAAGGGGAGATTAACAAAGAATCCTCCCCCACAGTCAGAGAAAAAGGGAACCACCCATCCGCTTAAGTCAAAAGTCTCTGCATGATTTAGAGAGTTCAGGATAGACCCGCCCACCACTAACTCTCCTGGAAAAAAACATCACGTCAACAGGAACAAAACACGAGGCAGTCATGGCAATGGGCAAACTGAAGAAAAGCTTCCCCAAAAAAGCACATGGCTATTGAGATGCCGAAAAAGGGGAAATGAAAGCAGCACTGGCACCCAGAAAAGACAATTCTAATAGGCTTTAAGATTGATGAATGAATGGAAATGAATGAGAGAAATGCCTGGTTTTTCTTTCTTTATCTTATATTTCTCCCAAACCTTTTAATGAAATGCACCGCTGTTTTCAAATCGCATTTCATTCCCCTAGGTGTTGAGGTGTCATGCATGTCCCCACCTGCGACGAATGAGAAACATCAATTTCGCCACATGACCATTGATTTTTAAACTGTTACTGGAGTAACAGTTTAAACAGCGGGTCAGTAACAGTTTTAACAGCGGGTCTATACTGACCACCTCCAGGCGCGTATCCATTGTCTCTCGAGATAAGGAGGCCCAAAAGAAAAAGAAAAGAAAAGAAAAAGAAAGAAAAGAAAAGAAAAAGAACTGGAGTAAAGAAAGAACTTGTTTTTTTTTAAAAACCCAGACCCTTGACTGGTAAGACATTTTCATCACAACAGACAGCACTTGGAAAAGCTGCAGGGGTCACTCCTGCTCCAATTTAATCCACAATGGACTTTTGATTACCAGACATTGAAGATGGAGAGGCTAGCATTCCAGGTTAACTGCTAAGATGGCTGAATACACAAACAGATGTGGTCAGACCAGTTTAGTCACATTACGAACTGGCTGTTGGAGTTTTTTGAATTTGAACATGCCACAGAGAATTTGAACTCAGAAAGCTCTTTGCTCCTGGACTGAGAACATCTCTCTCCTGTCTGCTCCCATCTCTTTCTCACGGAACCGAAGACCCATTGAAGACACATGAACCCCAAGAGAGAAAAGTCTGCTACAGTGAGCAAGGTTTAAGAGAATACTGGGCCCCAACGAAAAGCAAGAATTACCTACAAAAGGACTACAGTGAGTCCAAAGCACAGCAACAAGAAACTCTTCTGATATTGCAAAGAACAAAGAACAAAGAACAAAGAACAGTACAGCACAGGAACAGGCCATTCGGCCCTCCAAGCCTGCACCGATCTTGATGCTTGCCTAAACTAAAACCTTCTGCACTTCCGGGGACCATATCCCTCTATTCCCATCCTATTCATGTATTTGTCAAGATGCCTCTTAAACGTCGCTATCGTACCTGCTTCCAACACCTTCCCCGGCAGCAAGTTCCAGGCACTCACCACCCTCTGTGTAAAGAACTTGCTTCGCACATCCCCTCTAAACTTTGCCCCTCTCACCTTAAACCTATGTCCCCTAGTAACTGACTCTTCCACCCTGGGAAAAAGCTTCTGACTATCCACTCTGTCCATGCCGCTCATAACTTTGTAAACCTCTATCATGTCGCCCCTCCACCTCCGTTGTTCCAGTGAAAACAATCCGAGTTTATCCAATCTCTCCTCATAGCTAATGCCCTCCAGACCAGGCAACATCCTGGCAAACCTCTTCTGTACCCTCTCCAAAGCCTCCACGTCCTTCTGGTAGTGTGGCGACCAGAATTGCATGCAATATTCTAAGTGTGGCCTAACTAAAGATCTGTACAGCTGCAGCATGACTTGCCAATTTTTATACTCTATGCCCCGACCGATGAAGGCAAGCATGCCGTATGCCTTCTTGACTACCTTATCCACCTGCGTTGCCACTTTCAGTGACCTGTGGACCTATACGCCCAGATCTCTCTGCCTGTCAATACTCCAAAGGGTTCTGCCATTTACTGTATACTTCCCACCTGCATTAGACCTTCCAAAATGCATTACCTCACATTTGTCCGGATTAAACTCCATCTGCCATTTCTCCGCCCAAGTCTCCAACCGATCTATATCCTGCTGTATCCTCTGACAATCCTCATCACTATCTGCAACTCCTCCAACCTTTGTGTCGTCCGCAAACTTACTAATCAGAGACCAGCTCCATTTTCCTCCAAATCATTTATATATACTACAAACAGCAAAGGTCCCAGCACTGATCCCTGCGGAACACCACTAGTCACATCCCTCCACTGCTACCCTCTGTCTTCTATGACTAAGCCAGCTCTGTATCCATCTTGCCAGCTCACCTCTGATCCCATGTGACTTCACCTTTTGTATCAGTCTGCCATGAGGGACCTTGTCAATGGCTTTATCGATAACATCCACTGCCCTTCCTTCATCAATCATCTTCGTCACTTCCTCAAAAAACTCAATCAATTTAGTGAGACACGACCTCCCCTTCATAAAACCATGCTGCCTCTCGCTAATAAGTTCGTTTGTTTCCAAATGGGAGTAAATCCTGTCCCGAAGAATCCTCTCTAATAATTTCCCGACCACTGACGTAAGGCTCACCGGCCTGTAATTTCCTGGATTATCCTTTTTACCCTTCTTAAACAAAAGAACAACATTGGCTATTCTCCAGTCCTCTGGGACCTCACCTGTAGCCAATGAGGATGCAAAGCATGTCAAGGCACCAGCAATTTCTTGCCTCAAATCTCTCCACTTTGTTTTTCTTCTGCTCTTTTCTGTCTCTATTTGTGTATGCATGCTAACGTGGGGCGTGGTGTGTATCTGTAGGCGTTAACTAAATTAGAGTTTAAGTTTAAGTTTTAATAAATTTCACTTTTCTTCTTTGAACCTAAGAAAGCTCATTTCCTTGCCTTATTATTGGAAATTGATGAACAAGGATTCACCAAGGGGGAGCTCAAAACACGCTGTGTTTAAAAATTAAATCTTGTTACAATAAGACCAAATGAAGGCTGAGAAAGACCCCTTGACATCTTTCTCACCTGGTCGTAACAAATGGCATAATCTTGTGAACAAACAGTCAGCAGATCCTGCACTGTGCATATTTGCACTTTGTTGTTGGTTGGACTTGCTGGTCGAGATTTTTGTACAGTAGTGCAATTAGTCTTAAATGGTTAACTGCTGCTAATCCATTCAGCTCATAAATAGCAGCACTGAGTCAGCTCCTCTACATAGTTTATTCTTAAATCTGGGTTCAGACTTGAGTAGGGGGTAATACTGATGCACAAACAATATTCAGTTCCCAACTATGAGTGAATGGGATAAAAACAAGAAATGCTGGAATTATATGAGTGAATGGGACTGGAAAATTCCGTATGAATGAAATTTAAAGTGAGGGGAATAAGTAAAAGGGAGGTATCACAAAAGGGCTGCAAAGGGAATTCCAAACCACTAGCAGCCATTTCTAGGGCTGAAGGGGCAAACAAGGAAGCTTTTCACTCGCAAACATCATCTGAAGGCAAGTGACGCTAAAGCCCAGTACCTCGTCTGCCCTCACCCCACTTCATGGCGGCTGAAGTCAAGGACACTAGGATCGCCAGCTCTGGTTGGACATATTCCTGGAGGATTGATCACATGACATCTGATATTGTGATGGCAAATATTATTGTATTTACATTATAAAGGTCAGGTTCCCTGTATTGAGAATTTATGCCCGTGGATTTGTGTCAGTATCAGTTGTGCAAGAAGTTTAGAGAAACAGGAGTCCACCCCAGAGCAGGCGCGAAGGGAAATAGAGGGTGGGTGAGACGCACAACCAAAAGTGGGAGAGAGGGAAAACTGTAAGTCGGGGAGTGATTTGCAGAGGGGGAGCTAGAGGTGGAAGGAAATTTGATTCTACCAGTAACTAATGGTAATTCACTGAAACTGGACTGATAATTAATAGCAATACTTGTAACACTCGGATTTCTCTCGTAGCCAACAGTAATACAATAACTTACTGATAATCTATTGTCATGCAGACCCCCACCTCCCAAGAATGAGGAATATTAATTTTGTCATATGAACATTGATTTTAAACTGTTGCTGGAGTGAAGAAAGGACTTGTTAAAAAAAAATCACCAGACATTTGGCTGAAGGACATTTGCATACAAACAGACAGTGCTTGTGGAGACAAAGGACCATTTCCTGGTCCACTTAATCCACAATGGACTTTGATCACCAGACACCAGGATGACTGTTAAGATGGCAAAATCCACAAACAGAAGTGGTCAAACCAGCTAGTCACATGACTAACCTGCTGGGCAACCTGGGTTTTTTTTGAATTGTGCCACAGAGAAAGAGGCAGAAGGCAGTTTTGAACTGGAACCTGGAACAAGGAAGCCTCTCTCTCTCTCTCTCTCTCTCTCGCTTTCTCCCAAGCCACTGGACCCATGGAAAACACGTAAACCTCAAGAGAGAAAAGACTCCAACCTCGAAACAAGTTGAAGCGTGCACTGGGCCCTAACAAATTGCAAGTCTGACTGGCAACTAAAGGCTTCACAGAAAACTCAAAGGGCAGTAAAATAGAAACCCACCTATTGCCTCAAACGCTTCCCCTTCATTTTTTTCTACTTTTCTGTCTCTATCTGCGTGTGTGTTTATCGCAGATGCATGCTAGTGTCGTCGCATTGCATATTCGTAGTCGGCAACCTGATTAGAGTTTAACATTAATAAACTTCTACCGTTCTTGTTTAAAATCTAAGAAAATTGATTTCTTTGCCTTACAATTGGAAAGTGGTGAACGAGGATTCACTAAGGGGGAGCTAAAACATGGTGTTTTTAAAAAAGTTAAACCCTGTTACAGTTAAACCAGGAAAAGGCTGAGAGGGAACTCCTAGACTCCTTCTCACCTGGTCGTAACACTATATGCTGTTATAGGTCCAATATGCTATCTGTAACTAGTAATAATACTATATGTAGCCAGTTGGTATTCACCCTGAAATTACAGTCAGAATCCCCCAGCTACTTTTAACAGGCCCCAGGTTTCTGCCTACCTCCTTGGACTCTGGTTTGGACACAGATTCAGTGTGAAAGTGACAACTCTGAAGCCTCAGTCTCAGCTGATCTGTACTTGGATTTCACATGTCAAAACTTCTTGGCACAGACTGACCTGAACAAACGGAGTGGCTGCACGAAGGGCAACAGGTTTAGTCTTTGGGGCACCTCTCACAGAGAACATCGTCTTAAGTGTAGCTCAGTGCCAAAATTGCTAAACCATGCTCTGGGCTCAGACGCAATAAGGAGAGTTTTCATAGAAATTACAGCACGGGAGGGGGCATCTAACTCCTGGCCCTCTTTCCTGTAATCCAATTCCCCCAGAACCATTGATATTCCTCCTTTTCAAATATTTATCCCATTCTCTTTAAAATGATGTTCTAGTTTATGTCTCAATGGCCACTTATGGTGAAACATCCCATAGTCTAATAGCCTTCAGTGCAAGAAGCTTCCATCTCCCATCCCCTTAGACAACTGGAAGTATGGCCGTCAATGATGGGTTTAAGGACAATAGGCCAGAGTAGGAGGAATACATAGCTGTGAATGGTTGTAGGGCTGGAGGCGTTTGCAACGATAAGGAAAGGCAAGGGTATAGAGGGACTTGAACAAGGATAAAAATTTTAAAACTGTGGCTCTCGGGCACCGGGAGCCTATGTAGGTCAGTGAGTACAGGGGTGATGGTTGAATGGGACTTGGTGCCAGTTAGGATATGGGCAGTAGAGTTTTGAAGAGCTCAAGTTTATGGTGGGTGGAAGATGGAAGACCTATCAGGGCAACATAGAATAGCTGAACCTTTAGGGAACAAAAGCATTTCCTGCTTTCCCTATCTTCCATTAACAAGCCCCAATTCCTTGACAGCCAGTTCCTAGTCTCCCTCTGTAACTTCTTCTTCTCCAATCCCTCTCTCTCTGTCCTACTCCCCATCCCTCAAGTCACCAACAGCCACCCCCCCCCGACCCCTGCCTCCCTCTCCCCAACCCCCAGTATGCTGCCACTCTTTCCCACCTACCCGAGGCCCAATACATTCACCCACTCCTTCTACCCCTTTTGATTTCGAGGCCCTGGCCCCATGGTCTCAGTTCACTCCCTTCCCATCTAGTCCTGCACCTCTCCAACCTCTCTTTCTTTTCCCCTTCCCTGGTCTCCTGGTTGTTTCTCCACCAGCCAGTCCAGTTTCTGGTCACTCCTAATTGGGGGCTGGCTCTCTATGGCTGTGGCACAATGGGGTTAATAGGTCATAGAGAGATACAGCACTGAAACAGGCCCTTCGGCCCACTGAGTCTGTGCCGACCATCAACCACCCATTTATACTAATCCTACATTAATCCCATATTCCCTACCACATCCCCTCCTACATTAATCCCATATTCCCTACCAACACTAGGGACAATTTACAATGGCCAATTTACCGATCAACCTGCAAGTCTTTGGCAGTGGGAGGAAACCAGAGCACCCGGCAGAAACCCATGCGGTCACAGGGAGAACTTACAAACTCCACACAGGCAGTACCCAGAACTGAACCTGGGCCACTGGAGCTGTGAGGCTGCAGTGCTAACCACTGTGCCAGGTGATATTATTTAGCTGCAGATTTCTTAGTGGTGGCAGCTGGTGATGCCATAGAGGGAGAGGGAGGGGCCTTGGTTTAATATCTCTTCTGAAAAAGCAATGTTTTCAAGGAGGAGGAGAGTCAGAGGAGATTCTGGAGAAGTGAAGGCAAGTAGCTGTCAATGGTCGTGTATGGGGATGGTGAGGGAAGAACATAATAAAAGGCCAGTATCAGAGGAAAGGGGTGTTCAGAGGGATGGTGTCAGGGCTTTGCTCAGGCAGCGATTGGATGGAATGAGACTGCAGAGAGATTTAAAAACAAAGACTAACATTTTAAAGGTAATGTGCT
Source organism: Heterodontus francisci (assembly GCF_036365525.1). NCBI lineage: Eukaryota > Metazoa > Chordata > Chondrichthyes > Heterodontiformes > Heterodontidae > Heterodontus > Heterodontus francisci. Next base: position 58,099,119 of record NC_090375.1, on the reverse strand, counting down.
GGGGATGAGAGGCTGGTGTAGGTCAGGGGAAGGGGCTGATTGGCGAGTGGGTCTTATACTGGGCACAGTAGGTCCCTTGTGTGTATCTGCTACACTTGCTCCGCAGGCTCTGTTTACCAGCGGCTGCAATAGAAATATTTGTAGAGACTAAATTGTACTTCTTGGAAGGCTACCAAGAAGTATTTCTGTGCTGCGAAGAGTTACCTGTGTGAAACTGCGGGGCCTCGACACACACTGCGGAGGATGTATTATTTTGGTCTGAAAGTGCTAATTAAGTCCATGGTGCTTCTAGCACCATTCTCCATCTGGCTGGAGACTGATGGGAGTGGATTGACCTCCTGGTTTACACCCTGCCTGATTTTACTTTCGACTGACTTCAATGCCTTAGGTTAGAATTACCTCAACATTGTATTGGAAAGGGATTCATTGGCATTTAAAAGATAGATTCTATCAAGAGAGATCTTGTATTTTAAAAGTAACCTTTCACAGTCTCAGGACATCCCCAAGTACTTTACAGCCACTGGAGTACTTTTTGATTTAGTAATGACTAGAAAAGAAATAGGCAGCAAATTTTCACACAGCAAACTCCCACAAACAGCAATGAGATAAATGACAACATAATTTGTTTTATCGATGATGCACCATCTCTTGGATGAAACTTCAAATGGCAGTCCCATTTTGCCTTTCAGGTAGATGTAAAAGATTCCATGACATTATTTCGAAGAGGAGCAGGGAGTTCTCCCTGTTGCCCTGACCAATATTTATCACTCAACCAACATCATCAAAAGAGATTTTCTGCTCATTAATTACATTGTTGTGATTGCATGGACATGCTTTTTTTGGTGTGATGAGTGTGCGCATATGCATGTGTGTGTATTGTGCTTGTTTGAGTGTGACTGTATGCGACATGTGAGTGTGTGTGTGTGCATGTGTGACAAATGCATGTGTTTGAGAGAGTGTATATATGATTGGAGATTGGGATTGGTTGTGATTTCCCCTGCAATTGAATATCCTCCTGATATTCACTGATTGGCCACTTCACAGAAATCATACTATGGTTACAGCACAGAAGGAGGCTATTCAGCCTACCGTGTCCATACTGGCTCTCTGCAAGAACAACTCTGCCAGTCCCACTTCTCCACCCTTTCCCTGTAGCCCAGCAATTTTTTTCTCTTCAGGTTTTTATCCAATTCCATTTTGAAAGCCACCATTGAAACTGCCTCCACCACACTCTCAGGCAGTGTATTCCAGATCCTAACAGATTCAGGCAGGAGGGGAATGGGTGACCACCAGGCAGAGCAAGAGGACTAGGCAGGCAGTTCAGGAATCTCCTGTGGCTATTCCCCTGCAAAACAGGTATACTGCTTTGGATACTGTTGGGGGGAATGGCCTCTCAGGGGAAAGCAGCAACAGCCCAATTCGTTGCACCATGGTTGGCTCTGCTGCACAGGGGAGGAGTAAAAAGTGTGGGAATGCAATAGTTATAGGGGATTCAATTGTAAGGGGAATAGATAGGCGTTTCTGTGACCACAAAAGAGACTCCAGGATGGTATGCTGCCTCCCTGGTGCTAGGGTCAAGGATGTCTCAGAGTGGTTACAGGACATCCTGAAGGGGGAGGGTGAACAGCCAGTGGTCGTGGTACACATTGGTACAAACGACATAGGTACAAAAAAGGATGAGGTCCTAAAAGCAGACTATAGGGAGCTAGGAAGTAAGTTGAAAAGTAGGACCTCAAAGGTAGAGATCTCAGGATTACTACCAGTGCCACGTGCTAGTCAGAGTAGAAATAGCAGGATATATCGGATGAATACGTGGCTGAAAAGATGGCGTGATGGGGAGGGTTTTAGATTCCTGGGGCATTGGGACTGGTTCTGGGGGAGGTGGGACCAGTACAAACTGGACAGGTTACACCTGGGCAGGACTGGGACTGATGTCCTAGGGGGAGTATTTGCTAGAGTGGTTGGGGAGGGTTTAAACTAAAATGGCAGGGGGATGGGAACCTTTGCAAGGAGTCAGAGCAGGGGGGATCAAAGACAAGAACAAAAGACAGTAAGGGGAATAAGAAAAGTGATAGGCAGAGAAATCAAGGGCCAGAATCAAACAGGGCCACAGTGAAAAATAATGGGAAGGGGACAAGCAATGTTAAAAAGACAAGCCTTAAGGCTTTGTGCCTTAATGCGCGGAGCATTTGCAATAAACTGGATGAATTAATCGCGCAAATAGATATAAACGGGTATGATACAGTCAGGATTATGGAGACATGGCTGCAAGGTGACCAGGGATGAGAAATGATCATCCAGGGATATTCAGTATTTAGGAAGGACAGACAAAAAGCAAAAGGCGGTGGAGTTGCATTGCTGGTTAAAGAGGAAATTAATGCAATAGTGAGGAAAGATATAAGCTCTGGTGATGTGGAATCTGTAGGGGTAGAACTGAGAAACACTAAGAGGCAAAAAACATTAGTGGGGGTTGTATATAGACCCCCAAACTGTAGTGGTGATGTTGAGAATGGCATTAAACAGGAAATTAGAGATGCATGCGATAAAGGAACATTTGTAATTATGGGTGACATTAATATGCATATAGATTGGGAAAATCAAATTAGTCACAACAGTGGAGGAGGAATTCTTGGACTATATACAGGATGGTTTTCTGGACCAATACGTTGAGGAACCAACTAGAGAACAGGCCATCCTAGACTGGGTACTGTGTAATGAGAGAGGAATAATTGACAATCTAGTGGTGTGAGATCCCTTGGGGACAAGGGATCCTAATATGATAGAATTCTTCATCAAGATGGAGAGTTTTTTATTTTTTTTTATTTTTAAGAGATACAGCACTGAAACAGGCCCTTCGGCCCACCGAGTCTGTGCCAACCAACAACCACCCATTTATACTGATCCTACATTAACCCCATATTCTCTACCACATCCCCACCATTCTCCTACCTACACTAGGGGCAATTTACAATGGTCAATTTACCTATCAACCTGCAAGTCTTTGGAGGTGGGAGGAAACCGGAGCACCCAGCGGAAACCCATGAGACACAGGGAGAACTTGCAAACTCCACACAGGCAGTACCTAGAACTGAACCCGGGTCGCTGGAGCTGTGAGGCTGCGGTGCCAACCACTGCGCCACTGTGCCCCCAGAGTGACGTAGTTGATTCTGAGACAAGGGTCCTGAATCTTAGTAAAGGAAACTGCGAAGGTATGAGGCGTGAGTTGGCCATGACGGATTGGGAAACGTTACTTAAAGGGATGACGGTGGATAGGCAAAGGCAAACATTTAAGGAGCACATGGATGAACTGCAACAATTGTTTATCCCTGTCTGGCGCAAAAGTAAAACGGAAAGGAAGCCAAACCATGGCTTTCAAGGGAAATCAGAGACAGCATTAGATCCAAGGAAGAGGCATATAAATTTGCCAGGAAAAACAACAGACCTGAGGATTGGGAGCAGTTTAGAATTCAGCAAAGGGGGACCAAGGGATTGATTAAGAAGGGGAAAATAGAGTACGAGAGCAAACTTGCAGGGAACATAAAAACTGACTGTAAAAGTTTCTATAGGTATGTGAAGAGAAAAAGGTTGGTGAAGACAAATGTAGGTCCCTTACAGTCAGAAACAGGGGAATTTATTATGGGGAATAAAGAAATGGCTGACCAACTAAATGCATACTTTGGTTCTGTCTTCACAAAGGAGGACACAAATATCATACCAGAAATGTTGGGGAACACAGGGCTTAGTGAGAGAGAGGAACTGAAAGAAATCAATATTAATAGAGAAATGGTGTTGGGGAAATTGATGGGATTGAAGGCCGATAAATCCCCAAGGAAGTGGCCCCAGAAATAGTGGATGCATTGGTGGTCATCTTCCAAGATTCTATAGACTCTGGAACATTTCCTACAGATTGGAGGGTAGCTAATGTAACCCCACTATTTAAAAAGGGAGGTAGAGAGAAAGCAAGGAATTATAGACCAGTCAGCCTGACGTCGATAGTGGGGAAAATTCTAGAGTCCATTATCAAAGATTTTATAGCAGAGCACTTAGAGAACAGTGGTAGAATCTGGCTGAGTCAGTGTGGATTTACAAAAGTGAAATCATGCTTGACAAATCTACTAGAATTCTTCGAGGATGTAACTAGTAGAGTTGATGAGGGGAAGCCAGTGGATGTGGTTTATTTGGACTTTCACAAGGCTTTTGACAAAGTCCCACATAAGAGATTAGCATGTAAAATTAAGGTGCATTGGATTGGGGATAGTGTATTGCGATGGATAGAACGTTGGTTGGCGGACAGGAAACAAAGAGTAGGGATAAATGGGTGCTTTTCCGAATGGCAGGCAGTGACTAGTGGGGTACCGCAGGGATCGGTGCTAGGACCTCAGCTATTCACAATATACATTAATGATTTAGATGAAGGAACTAAATGTAATATCTCCAAATTTGTAGATGACACAAAACTGGGTGGGAGTGGGGAGTGGGGGAGGGTGAGTTGTGAGGAGGATGTAGAGAGGCTTCAGTGTGATTTGGACAAGTTGAGTGAGTGGGCTAATGCATGGCAGATGCAGTATAATGTGGATAAATGTGAGGTTATCCACTTTGGTAGCAAAATCAGGAAGGCAGATTATTATCTGAACGGCTATAAACGGAGAGAGGGGAATATGCAACGAGACCTGAGTGTTCTTGTACACCAGTCGCTAAAGGTCAGCATGCAGGTGCAACAGGCGGTAAAAAAGGCAATTGGTATGTTGGTCTTCATAGCGAGAGGATTCGAGTACAGGAGCAGGGATGTCTTGCTGCAATTATACAGGGCCTTGGTGAGGCCACACCTGGAATATTGTGTGCAGTTTTGGTCTCCATATCTGAGGAAGGATGTTGTTGCTATAGAGAGTGGAGCAAAGGTTAACCAGACTGATTCCTGGGATGGTGGGACTGACGTATGAGGAGAGATTGAGTCGATTAGGATTATATTCGTTGGAGTTCAGAAGAGTGAGGGGGGATCTCATAGAAACCTATAAAATTCTAACAGGACTTGACAGGGTAGATGCAGGAAGGATGTTCCCGATGGTGGGGGAGACAGAACCAGGGGTCATAGTCTAAGGATACGGGGTAAACCTTTCAGGACTGAGATGTGGACAAATTTCTTCACCCAGAGAGTGGTGAGCCTGTGGAATTTGCTACCACAGAAAGCAGTTGAGGCCAAAACATTGTATGTTTTCAAGAAGGAGTTAGATATAGCTCTTGGGTCTAAAGGGATCAAAGGGTATGGGGCGAAAGCGGGACCAGGCTACTGAGCTGGATGATCAGCCATGATCATAATGAATGGTGGAGCAGGCTCGAAGGGCTGAATGGCCTACTCCTGCTCCTATTTTCTATGTTTCTATGTTTCTAACCACTCACTGCGTAAAAATGTTTTTCCTCATGTCACCATTACTTCTTTTGCTAATCACCTTAAATCGGTGTCTTCTGGTTCTTGACCCTTCCGCCAATGGGAACAATTTCTCCCTATCTGCTGCCTCAATGCTTCATAATTTTGAAAACCTCTATCGAATCTTCTCTCAACCTTCTCTTCTCCAAGAAGAACAACCCCAGCATCTCCAATCTATCCTCGTAAGAAGTCCCTCATCCTGAAACGATTTTTGTAAACCTTTACTGCACCCACTCTAAAGCCCTTACCTCCTTCCTAAAGTGTGCTGCCCAGAATTGGACACCATACTTCAGTTGAGGCTGAAAGCATGTTTTATAAAGGTTCATCATAACTTCCTTGCTTTTGTACTCTATGCTTCTATTTATAGAGTCCAGGATCCCATATGCCTTTTCTAACCACTTTCTCAAACTTCAAAGATTTGTGTACATATAGAGTGATACAGCACCAAAACAGGCCCTTCGGCCCAACGAGTCTGTGCCAACCAGAAAACACCCATTTATACTAATCCTACATTAATCTATTTTCCCTCTCACATCCCCACAATTCTCCTACCACTTACCTACACTTGGGGCAATTTTTACAATGGCCAATTTACCTATCAACCTACAAGTTTTTGGTATATGGGAGGAAACCGGAGCACCCGGAGAAAATCCACACGGTCACTGGGAGAACTTGCAAACTTCACACAGGCAGTACCCAGAACCGAACCCAGGTCGCTGGAGCTGTGAGGCTGCAGTGCTAACCACTATATCCCCAGCTCTCTCAGTTCCTGCACCCCCTTTAGAATAGTACTCTTTAGATTATATTGCCTCTCCTCATTCTTTCTATCAAATCACACTTCTTTGCATTAAATTTCATCTGCTACGTATCCAACCATTCCACCAATCTGTCCATGTCTTCTTGAAGTTTATCACAATCCTCCTCACAGTTCACAATACTTCCAAGTTTTGTGCCATCTGCAGATTTTGAAATTGTGACCTGTACACCCAAGTCTAGGTCATTGGTGTCTTTGTACTGACCTGTGGGGAACTCCACTATATACCTTCCTCCAACCTGAGAAACAACTGTTCACTACTACTGTTTCCTGTCACTCAACCAATTTCATCGCCATGCTGCCACTGCCCCTTTCATTCCATGGGCTTCAAACTTGCTGACAAGCCTATTTTGTGGCACCTTATCAAATGTCTTTTGGAAGTCCATGTACACCACATCAACCACATTACCCTGAGCAACCCTTCCCTGTTACCTCATCAAAAAACTCAATTAAGTTAGTGAAACACAACTTGCCTTTAACAAAAACAGAAAGTGCTGGAAATACTCAGCAGGTCTGGCAGCATCTGTGCTCAGAGAAACAGAGTTAACGTTTCAGGTCTGTGACCTTTCAGCATAATGGTTCAGGTCACAGACCTGGAATGTTACCTCTGCTTCTCTTTCCACAGATGCTGCCTGATCTGCTGAGATTTCCAGCACTTTCTGTTATTATTTCAGATTTCTAGCATCCGCAGTATTTTACTTTTATTGCCTTTAACAAATCTGTGCTGGCTTTCCTTAATTAATCCAATTGTCGAGTAATTGTTAATTTTGTTCTGGATTATCCTTTCTGAAAGGTTAAACTGACTGGCCTGTAATTGTTGGGTCTATTCTTACACCCTTTCTTGAATAAGGCTGTAATGTGTGCACCACAACCCACATCCTCTGGCACAAGATCCCTATCTAAAGAGAACTGGACAATTATGGCTAGTACCTTCACAGTTTTCACCCTTACTTCCCTCAGTATCCTCGGATATATCCCATCTGGTCCCAGTGACTTATCAACTTTAAGTACAGCCAATCTTTATAATATTTAGCAGTTGTTAGCCCATCCAGTATCTCATCTACAATACAAAAGCAAAATACTGTGGATTCTGGAAATCTGAAACAAAAACAAAATGCTGGAAATGCTCAGTCGATCAGGCAGCATCTGTAGACAGAAACACAGAGTTAACATTTCAGGTCGATGACCTTTCATCAGAACTCAATTGATCTCAATTACTTTCTCTTTTACTATGACTCCATCAGTATCTTCTTCCTTGGTAAATACAGATACAAAATACTCATTTAGTACCTCAGCTATGCCCTCTGCCTCCATGCCTATTTCCCCTTTTAGGTCTCTTATTAGCCCATCCCTCCTCTTCCTACCCTTTTGCTATTTATATGCCTCTAGAACACTTTTGGATTCCCTGTTATGTTAGTTGCCAGTCTCTTTTTATACTCCCTCTTTGCCTCTCATTTTCTTTTTCACCTCCCCTCTGCACTTTCTATTTTCAGCCTGGTTGTCATTTGTATCATCAAACTTATATTTGTCATAGGCCCCCTTTCTCTGCTTCATCTTATTCTCTATCTCTTTTGTCATCCAGGGAGCTCTGGCTTTGGTTGCCATACCTTTTCTGCTCGTGGGAATGTACCCAACTGTTCCTGAACATTTTCTCTTTAAGGGCATCCCATTGTACCTTTACCATTTTGCCAATCTTTGATTCCAGTTTACCCGGGGCTGATCCATTCTCAACCCACTGAAATTGGCCTCCTCCAATTGAGCATTTTTACTCTGTCCTTTTCCATAAATAACCTAAACCTTACTATACAATGATTACTATTCCCTAAATGTTCTCCTACTGACACTTGATCCACTTGTCCCACTTCATTCCCCAGAACCAGATCCAGCAATACATGCTTTCTCATTGGGCCAGAAACATAATGTGGAAAATTCTCCTGAACGTACTTCAGAAACTCTTTCCCCTTCCTGCGCTTTACACAATTATTATCCCAGTCTATATTAGGACAATTAAAGTCTCCCATTATCACTATTCTATAGTTTTTGCATCTCTCTGTAATTTCCTTGCAAATTTGCTCCTCTCTATTCCACTGTTTGGTGGTGTATAGAATACACCTAGTAGTGTAATAGCACCTTGAATGTTTCTTAAAGTTTCCAAATAAATTCCATCCTTGACCTCTCTAGCACTTGGGTGAGACATCAGAGGTGCAACAAAAACATAAAGCAGCAAGGATCAGTAGCTTCGAGTGAGGAGAGAACAGAGAGAATGGAGACAGTAAACCGTCACAATCATAAGAACATAAGACATAGGAGCTGGAAGGCTATTTGGCCCTTTGAGCCTGCTCCACGATTCAATAAGATCATGGCTAATCTTCTACCTCAACTCCACCTTCCTGCACGATCCCCATATTCTTGAATTTTCTAAGTACCCAAAAGTCTGTAGATCTCTGTCTTGAATATACTCAACAACTGAGCATTCACACCTCTCTGGGTATAGAATTCCAAAGATTCACAACCCTTTGAGTGAAGATATTTCTCTTCATTTCAGTCCTAAATGGCTGACATCTTATTATGAGACTGCGACCCTGTGTTCTAGATTCCCCAGCCAGCGAAAACATTTTTTCAGCATTTACCCTCTCAAGTCCCTCAAGAATTTTATATGTTTCAATTAGATCACCTCTCATTTTTCTAAACTCCAGGGAATATAGGTCTAGTCAATTCAATCTCCCTCATTGGACAATCCTCTCATCCCAGGAACCAGTCTAATGAACCATTGTTGCCCTCCCTCTAGGGCAAGTACTTCCTTCCTTGGGTAAGGAGACCAAAACCGCACATAGTACCCCAGGTGTCACCTCACCAATGCCCTCTACAATTGTAATAAAACATCTTTACTCTTCTACTCCATCCGTTTGTAACAAAAGCTAACATACAAATTGCCTTCCTAATTGCTTGCTGCACTCGCATGTTAACATTCTGTAATTCATGTACAAGGACACCCAGGTCCATCTGAATGCTAACATTTCCGAGTCACTCACTATTCAAAAAATATTTTTCTTTTTAAGTTTTCTGACCAAAATGGATAACTTCGCACTTCACACATTGTATTCCATCTGTCATGTTCTTGCCTGCTCACCCAACCTGTCGATATCCCTCTGCAAGCTCCTTGTATCCTCCACTGCTTAATTTCCCACCTAACTTTTGTATCATCAGCAAATTTGGATACGTTACACTCTCCCCTCATCTAAGTCATTAATATAAATTTAAAATAGCTGAGGCCCAAGTATTGATCCTTGTGGTGCCATGCTAGTTACAGCCTGCCAACCTGAAAATGCCCTCTGTATTCCTGCTCTCTGTTTTTTGTCCATTAACCTATTCTCAATCTATGCTAATATATTAGCCCCGATCCCATGAGTTCTAATTTTGTGTAATAACATCTTGTGTGGCACCCTATCGGATGCTTTCTCAAAAAATAAATACACTACATCCCCTGGTTCCCTTTACCCATCTTGCTAGTTTATATCCTTAAAAAACTCTTAACAGATTGATCAAACATGATTTCCCTTTCATAAGTCCATGTTGACTCTACTTAATCATACTATGATTTTCTAAGTGCTCTGTTACCACATCCCTAATAACTGATACTAGCATTTTGCCTGCTACTGATGTTCGGCTAGCTGGCCTGTAGTTCCCCGTTTTCTCTCTTCCTCCTTTCTTAAATACCGGGTTAATTAAAGCAGTTGGCATTTTGAAAATGTTTCTGTATTAAACAGGCTAAAGCATTGTTAGAGGTAAAAGATATATAGCACCTTAGCATGTCTCTCAACCCTTCACAATATGTGTACGTTAATGCAATTGTTATGCTACTGTACGAGTAATCCAGAGAATGTGATTTCAATTTACAATTTTAAAAATCTGAAAATAAAAAGCTGGTATCAGTAAAAGTGACCTTGAAGCTGTCGAATTGTTATAAAAACTCAACTAGTTCACTAATGTCCTTTAGGGAAGGAAACTGGCTGTCCTTACCTGGTCTGGTCTATATGTGACTCCAGTCCCACACCAATGTGGTTGACTTTTAACTGATCTGTAAAGTGGACTAGTAAGATCCTCAGTGTATAAAACAGGTTCAAGAAGAAGACCCAACACAATCTTCTCAAGGGCAACTCGGAATGGGAAATTAATGCTGACCTTGCCAGTGATGCTCATATTCCAAGAATTAAAAATAAAAGTACTTTAAAATACAGGAATTATTGTTGTATAAGGAAACACAGTAACAATTTTGCACACAAGATCCCAAGATGACTATCAGCTTTGGTTCAATATTGAATAGTCTTCAGGAAAACACCTCTTTCCATCGGATCGTGCCACAGACTCTTTAGCATCCATCTGTACCTGAGGTGAAGGGGATGGGGGTTGGGGTGGGCGGGTCTCAGTTTAATGTCTCCTCCAGTAAAGAAGCAGTATCTCACTACTGCTTTCTGCCTAAGCCTGGCCCAAACTCTAAATTAAAGAGAAACAGGCGTTTATGAAAGCGTCGGAAAAACTCCAACAGGGGATCCAAAGGCCACTCAGACTGAGGATAGTATACTACCATTTTAAATTATATTCTCCATCTTGACCTTAGGTCCTGTTAAAATGACAATCGATGCTTCTGGAATCAATTTCATTTTTGACTTTTGCACTTCAGGTGCTGCTATAGGCAGATATGGTATGGGACTCAGCGCACATGAGTCCCTTTCGGCCTATCTTGGGGAGGATTTCTGGCAGAGTTGTCAGAATAGCCCAGGAATGCCTACCAAACATGTCACCAAAGTGCTGCCAAGTCATGTTGGCAGTGAGAATTGCTGTTTCTGGGCTTATGAATCAGCTTGGCTTTGATCCACAACCTTCTGAACAAGATGTGAGGCTAGGGTTTCCAACTTTGGTTGGTTGTATTCCTGGAGGCTTCATTATATAACCTCCAGCCTCCAACTGCCCCATTCATGTCCATTCCCGTGGCTCATTGCCTTCCACTGTCAATTGGAAAGCCACAGATTCTTTATTACCAGATTGGATGATTCTTGACTGTCAGTCAGCTATTTTCCACCATCCCCAATATCTTTAGAACTAATAAACAAAAAGTATTCAAAGATAATGAAGTCAGTGTATGATTAGAACTGGGGGAGCACCGTCGGAGGTGCTGTCCTTCAGATTGGATGTTAAACTGAGGCCCCTTTTGCCCTCTCGGAGGGATGTAAAAGATCCCATGATCCTTTTGAAAGAATGGCAGGGGTGTTCTCCTGGTGTCTTGGCCAATATTTATCCCTCAATCAAGACCACTGAAACTGGTCATTTATCTCACTGTTGTTTGTGGGATCTTGCTGTGTGAAAATTGGCTGTTGCATTTCACTACATTTCAACAGTGACTCCACTTCAAAAGTACTTCATTGGTTGTAAAGCGCTTTGGGATGTCCGGAGGCACTATATAAATGCAAGTTCTTCCTTTCTCTCCTAGATTGCTCGCAGCACTGTCCGGGAAATTAACTTTTAATTCCTGGAGACTCCAGGACAATCCTGATGGGTTGGCAACCCTAAGTAGAGTGCTGCAAATCTTCTCAAAGTTAAAATCAGTGCCGTTTAAATTTCCAGGTTTAACCCTTATCTCTGTTACCTCTTTTGGCATTTCCCAGTTAAGCAATTTCACTCAACAAATATTCGGACTCCAATAAAATTTGTGCCGAGCCTTCAAACAGGCGCTGTATTTATTTATCTGAACTCCTTGCTCTGGCTCACACCCTTTTTCTTTCAATTGATGAAAAGGCCTGGCCTGGCACTAAATCAACTGTACAAAGTGTGTACATTATAGTACACAACACAGTCAATACAGTGGAATCCTGTTCTATGCATTCAGCTGAGAGTTGACCAAAGTACAATTTCATCTATGCAGAGTTCCATTACTCCAGCAGAGACTGCATGACCTGGTGTAAAGAGGGAGGCTATAAATATTCTGTTAACACTTGCCGCTGAAAATTTCACCAGAATATTTTAGACTTATTGCTTTGCTAATCCCTTTGCAATGAACAAATTATTTTCAAAGTGGGTTGATGCATGGCTTCAAACCCCACTCTTCAAGTGTTCCTGAAAATGTTAACACTAACCCTGTAAAGTGCCAGCCAGACTCAGTCAGTAGCACTCTTGCCTCTGAGTCAGAAGAGTACATGCTTCATTCTAGAAACTTGAGCACATGATCCAGGCTGACACTCCAGTGCATTACTGAAGTAGTGCTGCACTGCCAATGGCGCTGGCTTTCGGATGAGACGTTAAACTGCCTGCCCCCTGAGGTGAACGTGAAAGATTCCACGACACTATTTGGAGAAAAACAGGAGAATTCCTGCTGTGTCCTGGCCAATATTCATCCCTCAACCAACATCCCTGATGAACAGAGTAGCTTGTCACTTATCTCATTGCTGTTTGTGGGACCCTGCTCTGCAAATTGGCTGTTATGTTTCCTACATTACAACAATAACTATACTTCAAAAAAGGGAAATTAGTCAAGTTGTAAAGGACTAGGGACATCCTTGAATCGTGAAATATGCTATATAAATGAAACTTCTTTCTTTTAATACTTGTCATTATTTGCTGGATGAACTTCGGATCATTCGGGAGGCGGAGGGGGTTATTGAGAGGAGTTATGGGGAGGTAGTCACACCTCAGGTAAAAGAAGTAGGTAGATGGGTTACCGTCAGGGGAAGGAGAGGGAACCAGCAGGCAATGCAGGGATCCCCTGTGGCCATTTCCCTCAACAACAGGTATACCGTTTTGGATACTGTTGCGGGGGACGACTTACCAGGGGTAAGCAATGGGGTACAGGTATCTGGCACAGAGTCTGTCCCTGTTGCTCAGAAGGGAAGGGGGAAGAGGAGCAGAGCATTAGTCATTGGGGACTCCATAGTTAGGGGAACAGATAGGAGGTTCTGTGGGAACGAGAGAGACTCACGGTTGGTGTGTTGCCTCCCAGGTGCCAGGGTTCGTGATGTCTCGGATCGTGTTTTTGGGATCCTTAGGGGGGAGGGGGAGCAGCCCCAAGTCGTGGTCCACATAGGCACCAACGACATAGGTAGGAAGAGAGATGGGGATTTAAGACAGAAATTCAGGGAGCTAGGGTGGAAGCTTAGAGCGAGAACAAACAGAGTTGTTATCTCTGGGTTGTTGCCCGTGCCACGTGATAGCGAAGCGAGGAATAGGGAGAGAGAGGAGTTGAACACGTGGCTGCAGGGATGGTACAGGAGGGAGGGTTTTGGTTTCCTGGATAATTGGGGCTCTTTCTGGGGTAGGTGGGACCTCTACAAACAGGATGGTCTTCACCTGAACCAGAGGGGTACCAATATCCTGGGGGGTAGATTTGCGAGTGCTCTTCGGGGGGGTTTAAACTAATTCAGCAGGGGAATGGGAACCTAAATTGTAGTGCCAGTGTACAGGATGTTGAGAGTAGTGAGGTCAGGGATAAGGTTACAAGACGCAAGAGGGCACTGGCAAGCAAGAACCTGGTTTAAAGTGTGTCTACTTCAATGCCAGGAGCATCCGGAATAAGGTGGGTGAGCTTGCAGCATGGGTTGGTACCTGGGATCTCGATGTAGTGGCCATTTCGGAGACATGGGTAGAGCAGGGGCAGGAATGGATGTTGCAGGTTCCGGGATTTAGATGTTTCAGTAAGAACAGAGAAGATGGTAAAAGAGCGGGGGGGTGTGGCATTGTTAATCAAGGAGAGTATTACAGCGACAGAAAGGACATTTGAGGACTCGTCTACTGAGGTAGTATGGGCCGAGGTTAGAAACAGGAGAGGTGAGGTCACCCTGTTGGGAGTCTTTTATAGACTTCCGAATAGTTCCAGAGATGTAGAGGAAAGGATAGCGAAGATGATTCTCGACAGGGGCGAGAGTAACAGGGTAGTTGTTATGGGGGACTTTAACTTTCCAAATATTGACTGGAAATACTATAGTTCGAGTACTTTAGATGGGTCAGTTTTTGTCCCGTGTGTGCAGGAGGGTTTTCTGACACAGTATGTAGACAGGCCAACCAGGGGCGATGCCACATTGGATTTGGTACTGGGTAATGAACCCGGCCAGGCGTTAGATTTAGATGTAGGTGAGCACTTTGGTGATAGTGATCACAATTCGGTTAGGTTTACCTTAGCGATGGGCAGGGACAGGTATATACCGCAGGGCAAGAATTATAGCTGGGGGAAAGGAAATTATGATGTGATTAGGCAAGATTTAGGATGCGTAGGATGGGGAAGGAAACTGCAGGGGATGGGAACAATCGAAATGTGGAGCTTATTCAAGGAGCAGCTACTGCGTGTCCTTGATAAGTATGTACCTGTCAGGCAGGGAGGAAGTTGTCGAGCGAGGGAGCCGTGGTCTACTAAAGAAGTTGAAGCGCTTGTCAAGAGGAAGAAGAAGGCTTATGTTAGGATGAGACGTGAAGGCTCATTTAGGGCGCTTGAGAGTTACAAGCTAGCCAGGAAGGATCTAAAGGGAGAGCTAAGAAGAGCAAGGAGAGGACACGAGAAGTCATTGGCGGATAGGATCAGGGAAAACCCTAAGGCTTTCTATCGGTATATCAGGAATAAAAGAATGACTAGAGTTAGATTAGGGCCAATCAAGGATAGTAGTGGGAAGTTGTATGTGGAATCAGAGCAGATAGGGGAAGCGTTAAATGAATATTTTTCGTCAGTATTTACAGTAGAGACAGAAAATGTTGTCGAGGAGAATACTGAGATTCAGGCTACTAGGCTAGATGGGATTGAGGTTCACAAGGAGGAGGTGTTAGCAATTTTGGAAAGTGTGAAAATAGATAAGTCCCCTGGGCCAGATGGGATTTATCCTAGGATTCTCTGGGAAGCCAGGGAGGAGATTGCAGAGCCTTTGTCCTTGATCTTTATGTCGTCATTGTCGACAGGAATAGTGCCGGAAGACTGGAGGATAGCAAATGTTGTCCCCTTGTTCAAGAAGGGGAGTAGAGACAGCCCTGGTAATTATAGACCTGTGAGCCTTACTTCGGTTGTGGGTAAAATGTTGGAAAAGATTATAAGAGACAGGATTTATAATCATCTTGAAAAGAATAAGTTCATTAGCGATAGTCAGCACGGTTTTGTGAAGGGTAGGTCGTGCCTCACAAACCATATTGAGTTTTTCGAGAAGGTGACCATACAGGTGGATGAGGGTAAAGCAGTGGATGTGGTGTATATGGATTTCAGTAAGGTGTTTGATAAGTTTCCCCACGGTAGGCTATTGCAGAAGATACGGAAGTATGGGGTTGAAGGTGATTTAGAGCTTTGGATCAGAAATTGGCTAGCTGAAAGAAGACAGAGGGTGGTGGTTGATGGCAAATGTTCATCCTGGAGTTTAGTTACTAGTAGTGTACCGCAAGGATCTGTTTTGGGGTCACTGCTGTTTGTCATTTTTATAAATGACCTGGAAGAGGGTGTAGAAGGGTGGGTTAGTAAATTTGCAGATAACACTAAGGTCGGTGGAGTTGTGGATAGTGCCGAAGGATGTTGTAGGGTACAGAGGGACATAGATAGGCTGCAGAGCTGGGCTGAGAGATGGCAAATGGAGTTTAATGCGGAAAAGTGTGAGGTGATTCACTTTGGAAGGAGTAACAGGAATGCAGAGTACTGGGCTAATGGGAAGATTCTTGGTAGTGTAGATGAACAGAGAGATCTTGGTGTCCAGGTACATAAATCCCTGAAGGTTGCTACCCAGGTTAATAGGGCTGTTAAGAAGGCATATGGTGTGTTAGCTTTTATTAGTAGGGGGATCGAGTTTCGGAGCCATGAGGTCATGCTGCAGCTGTACAAAACTCTGGTGAGACCGCACCTGGAGTATTGCGTGCAGTTCTGGTCACCGCATTATAGGAAGGATGTGGAAGCTTTGGAAAGGGTGCAGAGGAGATTTACTAGGATGTTGCCTGGTATGGAGGGAAGGTCTTACGAGGAAAGGCTGAGGGACTTGAGGTTGTTTTCGTTGGAGAGAAGGAGGAGGAGAGGTGACTTAATAGAGACATATAAGATAATCAGAGGGTTAAATAGGGTGGATAGTGAGAGTCTTTTTCCTCGGATGGTGATGGCAAACACGAGGGGACATAGCTTTAAGTTGAGGGGTGATAGATATAGGACAGATGTTAGAGGTAGTTTCTTTACTCAGAGAGTAGTAGGGGTGTGGAACGCCCTGCCTGCAACAGTAGTAGACTCGCCAACTTTAAGGGCATTTAAGTGGTCATTGGATAGACATATGGATGAAAATGGAATAGTGTAGGTCAGATGGTTTCACAGCTCGGCGCAACATCGAGGGCCGAAGGGCCTGTACTGCGCTGTAATATTCTAATTCTAATTCTGATTATTGCTAAATTGTTCTTTTTTTTTATTAAGTTGAGGGCCAAACAGCCACAGTCCAATTCTTTGGATGCCACTACAGATGGGTTCACTGCTCTGTGTGGTGCTGAGCTGTACAAGCTACAAAATTTACAAATGAATCCATGACATGTGTATGGGATAACCAATCTCAGCCAATGCAGCAGTTGGGTGTTGCTACAATTAGTTTCAGTGACCCTGGGTTAAGGAAAGGGGAGAAAAAAATCAGCCCATGTCGCTGCTCCTGTTTGCTATCCATAACCCCAACTAGGAAGAACAGTGAAATTCAATTTCAGCAGGTGGCACAAAATGGCAGTAGTGGATTGGGCGCCAATTACACAATACCTGATTTTTCTTACCACTGACTTCAGTTGGCATGGTGTATAATGGTTGTCGATCCACTACTGCCCACCAAAGTTTAAATTCTATCCTCCCTTCTCCCCTTGTACAGATGTCGGGTAAGAACTTAGCTGTGATAGTCCCATGGTCAAATGATGAACACCCTTATGTGAGGTGCTGCTGGGATGCCAGCACTCATGGACCAGAATATTAGCGAGAGGCTGCGTTTGGCAAAGTCATTTGATATATACAAATATACAAATATACAAATATACAAAGTCATTTGATGCCACGTGTGAGTAATGAGGTTTACACAATCTTGTAAATAGCATGTTTGACAGAATTTACACAGTTGCACAAATATACGAGTAGCAAAATTTGCACA
Organism: Heterodontus francisci; assembly: GCF_036365525.1. Classification (NCBI taxonomy): domain Eukaryota; kingdom Metazoa; phylum Chordata; class Chondrichthyes; order Heterodontiformes; family Heterodontidae; genus Heterodontus; species Heterodontus francisci. The sequence goes on along the minus strand of NC_090375.1, from coordinate 58,081,772 downwards.
ATCACATGATTTATATAACCGAGCAAATACAGCTGTAAATAAATGCTCAAGTAATGTGATTGGCAGAGTTCTGTAAATAAGTGCACAAGTAATGAGACTTATATAACTGTGTAAATGCCTCACAATTGTCGAAATGCATCTGCTCTTTTGTAAGGCTCTTGGTTGCAGCACTCTTACATCGCGTTCTTAATATCAAACTTAGCATCATTTCCATTACATCCCACTCTCATTATGTATGTGTTTTATTGCACTCCACTGCACCTCATGCTCACTAATAAGTTGTCATAACACTTGTGTTATAATGATGTATTTTAAAAGAGCAGGAGTTAAGTTTCTTCATTGGATCAGTGCAGAAGCAAACTGATTGGTATGGCCTGAGTCCCACCAAACATTTGTAAAGTCAGCTGATCTTAGCTATTGTGGCAGTTGGGCTGTGGATCCCTGTCTGACTAGCATCCAGTACCTCCTGGCTGGAAAGTGTGTTTGAGTGTGGGGATGTCAGATGAGGAGATGATCGGGCTAAGGTGTGATGGCCCTGCAGTTGAATAGACTATTGGCGATCACTGTTTGGATTGACAAATGAAGGAAGTGCATGTGAACAAGATGTCGCGGAGTGACTGGCACATATGGAATTGTAACCCAGGTCAGTGGGGAGAGGGGAGGCGGGCTCAATGACATCAGGAGACTGAGGAAGAAAACTTGCTGGGGTGCGGGGGGTAATGTGGATGGTGGGAATTTCTGGGTTAAAGCTAAATAATCCTTGTGGAGAAGTTATTCTGGGATTTGTTAATGGAAAAATGATGAGGTTAATTCCTGACACACTGACAGAATTGTCCAGTGTGAATTTTTCCCTTTGATGAGTTTCACCACAGGGATAATTATGACAAAGTTGACAGTCAGGAACTGTGGCACAGAGACTCCAACTCCATTACATCCCAGGGTTACCTGTCGCTAACAGGAAAAGGACATCACTGCTGAAAAAACAGGTTCCTGAGTTGTTTGAGGTGGGAACACTGCTTCCAAGAAACATGTCTCAATGTTTGCTTAGTTTGTTGGGAAATCCTTTCTGTTTGAAGCCTCAGTTTATTGGTGAGATTTCCTGCCAAACCAAGTAGGGTCAGTGCGATAGGGTAGTGGTTATAATGTTACAGTCCTGGACCAATAATTCAGAAAATTCCTCAGATAATGAAGCAGTCCATGCCAGCACGCAGAAAGACTTGGATAACATCCACGCTTAGACTGATAAGTGGCAAATAACATCCATGCCACACAAGTGTCAGTCAATGACCATCTCCAACAGACAAGAATCTAACTGCCTCCCTTTGACATTCCAGGGATCACCATTGACCAGAAATTAAATAGAGCCTTCCATAGAAATACCGTGGCTACTGGAGCAGGTCAGAGGTTGTACATTTTGTGGCATGTAACTCACCTCCTGACTCACAAAATCCTCTCCACCATTTATAAGGCACATGTCAGGATTGTAACGAAATAATCTCCTTGCTTGGATGAGTGCAGCTCCAATAACACTCAAGAAGCTCAACTGTATCCAGACTCAAGCTATCCTTTTGATCGACACTTCCTCCACTGGTTTAAACATCCACTCCCTCCAAGACTGCAGTGTGTATTTTCTACAGGATGCATAAAATAACTCTCCGAGGATTCTTCAGCAGCACTTCCCAAACCTGTGACCTCTACCAGAAGGTCAAGGGCAGCAGGTGCATGGAAGCACCATATAGTGTTCACCACATGAACTTCAGTGATTCAAGGAGAAGGCTCATCACTACCTTATCAGGGCAACTAAGAATAGGTAATAAATGCTGGCCTTGCCATTGTTGCCCATACAGTAATAATCAATAAAAAAGAATGTGCGTTTAAATCCAACACTGTTATCTGTGAGAGAGTTGCCATTCTGCACGGTGGGCATGACAGGAGCTGTATGGGTGCTGCCCAATCTCATGTCACAGGGGTTATGGTAGTATTGTGGTTATGTTACTAGACTGGTAGTTCAGAGATACGGGCTTATAATTCCTAGAGAATATGAGCTCAAATATCATTACGGCAGTTTGAGAATTTGTACTCTGAAATAAAAAGCTGAGATCAGTAAAATTGGTGATGAAGCTGTTGTATAAAACCAGCCAGTTCACTAATGTCCTTTAGGAAAAGAAATCTGCTGTCCTTGCCTGTTCTGACCTTATGTGACTCCAGCCTCACTCTAACATGCTTGCCATTTTTTTTACAAGAACGCAAGAATACAAGAAATAGGATCTGAAGTAGACCATATGGCCCATCGAGCCTGCTACGCCATTCGATACGAGCATGGCTGATCTTGGGCTTCAATTCCACTTTCCTGCCCACTTCCCATATCCCTTTGATTCCCTGCGAGACCAAAAATCTATCTATCCCAGCCTTAAATGTATTCAATGATGGAGCATCCACAACCCTCTGGGCTAGAGAATTCCAAAGATTCACAACCCTTTGACTGAAGTAATTTCTCATCTCAGTCCTGAATGATTGAACCCTTATTCTGAAAATGTGTCCCCATGTTCTAGATTCCCTGACCAGTAGGAACAATCTCTCAGCTTCTACCCTATCAAGCCCTGTCAGAATATTATATGTCTCAATTAGATTGCCTCTCATTCTTCTGAACTCCAGAGAATATAGGCCCAATTTACTCAGCCTGTCATCATAGGACAACCCCCTCATCCCAGGGACCAATTTAGTAAATCTTCGCTGCACTGTCTCCAGTGCAAATATATCCTTTCTTGAATGTGGTGAGTAATGTTTTAGTCAGGGGTTGGCGTCCCTAGACAGTCCTAAGTTGAGTTACAGATCAGGTAAAAGACAAATGGCATGGGTATGAGACAGGAAGCTGTTTCTCTCTGAGAATGGACCATTTGTTAGTTAGGTCTGCTTATTCAGAAGGACACTGCACCTCTTTCTCAATTTCTGTACTGGCTGTGAGAGTGGAATTGAAACACAGATATCCAAATGAGGGCCAAGCAGCTGAAGGTCAAGAAAGAGTGAACTATGGTCCTGGGTGATAGGCTAGGGTAGGGAGAGATTGTGCGTTCCATCATTCTGTCACAATAGTCGCACCGACTGTTTCAAGTCACTCATTGTTCTGCATGTTTCACCTATACTGTGGGATAAGACAGTTTACAATCTGGGGGAGTGAGTTCCAGATTTCCACTACCCTTTGTGTGATTAAAGTGCTTCCTGATTTCGAAATGGCCTAGCTCCAATTTTAAGATTGATCCCTCCTGTCCTGGATTCCTCCACCAAAGGAAAGATTTTAAAGTGGGGGTTGGTACAGTGTGCATGAACTCCAAAGGGGGCAGCACCACTGGGGTGTCTGGGGACATGCAGAGGATGGCCATAATGCACTACCAGCATTAACTCAGTCTGCTTTTGCCAGGATCAAAGGGGTACACAAGGATAAGGCACGGAAGTCCCATCCAGATCATGAGAGAGTATCATTGTTAGATGCCTGGGTCCAGTTACCAAACAAGCTGATACACACAGGAGTCAAATTCCCTAAGTAGCAGGCACCCTGACCTCAGCCTGACAGGATGTCAACCACAGTGATGATCTTTTTGCAACAAGATGTTTCACCATCTTTATCATTGGGTAACTATTTAAATGGCTATGTATCCACAAAATAGCCCCACAATATGGCAGATATACTATGCGTGTGAATGACAGGATGTGGGAGGGGACTGAAACAGGTCCAGCTTCATGTCTATTTTAATCTTTGCTAATTGGTCTGATGGATGAGAAGGGATTTGAGTTAACATCCTTTCTAGAACGAGAGGTCATCTTCTTTGGCCTCCTTGTCTCGAGAGACAATGGGTAAGCGCCTAGAGGTGGTTAGTGGTTTGTGGAGCAGTGCCTGGAGTGGCTGTAAAGGACAATTCTAGAGTGACAGACTCTTCCACAGGTGTTGCAGATACAATTGGTTGTCGGGGCTGTTACGCAGTTGGCTCTCCCCTTGCACTTCTGTCTTTTTTCCTGCCAACTACTAAATCTCTTCGACTCGCCACTCTACAGCACCGCCTTTATGGCTGTCTGCCAGCTCTGGTGATCACTGGCAACTGACTCCCACGACTTGTGGTCAATGTCACAGGACTTCATGTCGCGTTTGCAGACGTCTTTAAAGTGGAGGCATGGACGGCCGGTGGGTGTGATACCAGTGACGAGCTCGCTGTACAATGCGTCCTTGGGGATCCTGCCATCTTCCATGCGGCTCACATGGCCAAGCCATCTCAAGCGCCGCTGGCCCAGTAGGGTGTATATGCTGGGGATGTTGGCCATCTCGAGGACTTCTGCATTGGCGATACGGTCCTGCCACCTGATGCCAAGGACTCTCCGGAGGCAGCGAAGTTGGAATGAGTTGAGACGTCGCTCTTGGCTGACATACGTTGTCCAGGCCTCGCTGCCGTAGAACAAGGTACTGAGGACACAGGCTTGAAACACTCGGTCTTTTATGTTCCATGTCAGTGCGCCATTTTCCCACACTCTCTTGGCCAGTCTGGACAAGTGGAAGCCTTTCACATGCGCTTGTTGATTTCTGCATCGAGAGACAGGTTACTGGTGAGAGTTGAGCCTAGGTAGGTGAACTCTTGGACCACTTCCAGAGCGTGGTCGCCGATATTGATGGATGGAGCATTTCTGACGTCCTGTCCCATGATGTTCGTTTTCTTGGGGCTGATGGTTAAGCCAAATTCGTTGCAGGCAGCCACAATCCTGTCGATGAGTCTCTGCAGACACTCTTCTGTGTGAGATGTTAATGCAGCATCGTCAGCAAAGAGGAGTTCCCTGATGAGGACCTTCCGTACTTTGGTATTCACTCTAAGGCGGGCAAGGTTGAACAACCTGCCATCTGATCTTGTGGAGGAAAATTCCTTCTTCTGAAGACTTGAACGCATGTGAGAGCAGTAGTGAGATGAAGATCCCAAGCAGTGTAGGTGCGAGAACACAGCCCTGTTTCACGCCACTCGGGATAGGAAAGGGGTCTGATGAGGTACCGCTATGCTGAATTGTGCCTTTCATATTGTCATGGAATGAGGTGATGATTCTTAGTAGCTTTGGTGGATATCCAATCTTTGCTAGTAGTCTGAAGAGACCACACCTGCTGATGAGGTCAAAGGCTTTGGTGAGATCTTTGACAGCAACATAAAGGGGCATCTGTTGTTTGCGGCATTTCTCCTGTAGCTGGCGAAGGAAGAACAGCATGTCAATGGTGGATCTCTCTGTTCAAAAATCGCACTGTGCCTCAGGCTAGACATGCTCAGCCAGCTTCTGGAGTCTGTTTAAAACAACTCGAGTGAAGACTTTCCCTACTATGCTGAACAGGGAGATTCCACGGTAGTTGTTGCAGTCACTGCGGTCACCCTTGTTCTTATTGAGGGTGATGATATTGGCATCGCGCATGTCCTGTGGCACTGCTCCCTCATCCCAGTACAGGCAATGCAGTTTGTAGAGTGCTGAGAGTATAGTAGGCTTGGCACTCTTGATTATTTCAGGGGTAATGCCGTCCTTTCCAGAGACTTTTCCACTGGCTAGAGAATCAATGGCATCACTGAGTTCTGATTTTGTTGGCTGTTCGTCCAGCTCATCCATGACTGGCAGAGACTGGGCTGCATTGAGGGCAGTATCAGTGACAACATTTTCCCTGGAGTACAGTTCTAGGTAGTGCTCCACCCAGCGGTCCATTTGCTTGCGCCCAAAAGCTCTCTTAATGCCATCATACATTCCTCTGATGTTTCCGGTGTCAGAGGTCAGCTGAATACGACTGCATAGGTGTTGCCAGTAGTCATTTGCATAGCGCCTGGCTGTTCTTTGTGCAGTGCTTCTGGCTACTTTAAGTGCTACGGATGTTAACTCGCTGGGGGCTTTCTTGTAGTTCAACAGTGCAATGCGCTTAGCGGCTATGACAGGTTCCAGCTCTTCAAAGTGAGATTGAAACCAGTCTGCATTCTGCTTCTCACATTTGCCAAAGGTAGTCATAGCTGAGTCATAGATGGCATCTCTAATGTGGGCCCATTTCATCTCTGCATCCCCTGCAGGAGTGTTTTGAAGTGCTTTTTCAAGTGAATTTAGAAACTTATGTAACAGCTGTGGATAAGAAATTCAGCTAGTGCTGATGCGCGGGTGGCCCATCTGCTTGGAGTTGATATGGCTTCTTTGGTTTGAGTCTAACTATGCTGCACACCAGGGAGTGGTCAGTGTCGCACTCCGCAATGTGGAAGCTGCTTGTGATTTGGACTGTTTATAGAGGCTCGCCTTGTGACGATGAAGTCCAGCTGGTGCCAACGACGTGATCTTGGATGCCTCCATGAAATCTGATGACAGGGTTTAGTATGAAAGAACGAGTTGGTGATGCAGAGGTTGTGATAGGTACACAACTCCAGCAGTCTCTGTCCATTCTCATTCATCCTTCCAATGCCATAGTGCCCGAGGCAGGAGGGCCATGAGTCATGGTCGGCACCAACCCTGGCGTTAAAGTCCCCCAGCAGGGACAAATGTTCGGTATTAGGAATGCTACTAATGATATTATGGAGTTCCTCATAGAACTGGTCTTTAACTTCTGGTGGGGAGCAGAGTGTTGAAGCATTGATGCTGAGTAGGTGTACTGGACCAGAGGCAGTGAGCAGGCGGATGGACAGTGTGCGTTCCAAGCCATTTGAAGGTGGCTCTATCATGCTGAGCCAAGGGTTTCTGAAGGCGAAGGACACTCCATGCTGTCTTGGTTCTTCAGGATCCCTGCCCTGCCAGTAGAAGGTGTAGTCTTGCTCTCTTAGAGATCTGCTCGCAAGGAGGCGTGTCTCCTGAAGTGCTGCAATGTTAATGATGGTGGTCTTCCGAGTGTCGTTGATTTGTGTCAGGTCTTCCGACAGGCCAGGACACATAGTTCTGACGTTCCAGCTTGCAAAACGAAGGGCTGGTACCTTCTTTCCTTTTTTTGTCATGCTGTTTGGTGCGGTGTTACAGTCCACATGTCGGGATGACCCTGAGCTCCAAGCACCAATTGAAACAGGTGGACTGTGGCAGGACAGAACCTTTCTGACAGGGGGCTGCCTGGTTTGAGGCAGGAGGTAGCTGTCCAGTGGGATGCGATGACCTCTCCCACTGACAAAGGCAACCCGTGGCACCCAATCTCTATGCCAATTGAGCTGGACTTATAACCCGTAACTGCTGCCTTCTGTGTTGTTTTGGTCGCTGTGAGGCGACTATGGAGTGACCTCTCCATGGCGCATGCCTGGGTGGAATGTATGGAGGTTGTGAGTTGCGCAAGCATCAAAACCCCCCTCTTGGCCTTCCTAGTGGGGTCTAAAGGAGTGCAGAGCACGACGTTTGGCACCGGTATGGCTGCAGGAACTGCCAGACACATGCCAAAGGTGACACATGACCGCCTTTGGGGTTCCGCTCTGGATTTTCTATTAGGCTGTACTCCATTAGCCTTGGTCTCTCCTGAGACGCCTACAAGGCAGTGGGGTTGTTAGCTTCTATCCCTGAGCAGGGGTCGTAACAAGTAAACTGTGTGATTTCATGGAGGGAGAGGGAAGGGGGGAGGGGGGTGCGAGGAGGGAGGGGGTGTGAGGGGGGAGGGGGTGCGAGGGGGGGAAGGGGGTGTGCGGGAAGGGGTGCGGGGAGGAAGGGGGAGGGGAGAAGGGGGTGCAAGGCGGGAAGGGGGTGGGGGTGGGGGGAAGGGGGTGCAGAGTGGTGCGGGGGGAAGGGGGCATGAGGGGGTGTGAGGTGGGGAAGGGGGTGCGGGGGAAGGGGTGCGGGGAGAAAGGGGGAGAGGGGAAGGGCGTGCAAGGGGGGAAGGGGGTGGGGGTGGGAGGGAAGGTGGTGCGAGGGAGGGAGGGGGTGGGGGGACAGTGCTATGGCCGGCTGCAATGTAGAGCTTCTTTTCCTGGGATCCGATCAAGTTTTTTCCGTACGACTCCGGGAGGGTGGGGTGGGGGGGGTGTTGCTGAGGCCTCGCTGGGCCTTTGGCATGCGCTCATCGTTGGCCCAGTCCAGGCACTGTGGCTCCGTCTCCGACGTGACCCCATAGTGACATCTTACCCACCAGGTAATTCCCAACCTGCTTTGTGTGAGAGAACCAGATCCTGAGGTAAGGCGGCAAAGCACTCCGGCACTTCAGAGTCCTTGTTCGCGAGAGGTCATAGTTTTGGGATAAGGGTTAGCAGATTTAAAACAGAGATGAGGAAAAATTACTTCTCTAAAAGGCTCGTGAGTCTGTGGAATTCACTACCCCAGAGTGCGGTGGATGCTGGGACATTGAGTAAATTTAAGGAGGAGATAGACAGATTTTTAATTAGTAATGGGTTGAAGGGTTATGGAGAACGGGCAGGAAAGTGCCGTTGAGGCCGAGATGAGATCAGCCATGATCGTATTGAATGGTGGAGCAGGCTCGAGGGGCTGAATTGCTTACTCCTGCTCTTAGTTCTTATGTTCTTATGTTCTTTCTTCATTCTATTGGTGATTGATAACCAATGAATACAGCATGTAAATATCAGGTGGATAGGATCCAGCTTGGCTGCCATCTTTGATGCCTTCCATGGCTAATTTGCCTGCTGACACTCAATAATTAACTCATTCATGAAGGGTATCCACCTGGATTCGATACATAGAAATACATAGTTATAATGTGGAAGCAGAAGAGTCGGCCCATAGCTAGGAATGGAAATTTGGATGGGTCTTTCCTGGCACATCTCCTTTAGCTCTGATGAAATGTCATAGACCTGAAACGTTAACTCTGCTTCTCTCTCCACAGCTGCTGCCTGAGCTGCTGAGTATTTCCAGCCTTTTCTGTTTTTTTTTCAGATTTCCAGCATCTGCAGTATTTTGCTTTTATTATCATCTCCTTCAGCTATGATGTTACTCTTCCAGGCAAATGGGTTTAATGTCACAACTAAGAAATGGCATCTCTGATAGTGCAGCACTCCCTCAGTACTGCTGTGCAGAGTCAGTCTAGATTATATGGGCTAGATTGGCTTTAAGCACATAATGTGAGCTCTTCAAATACATAAAGACGGGGGAGGGGGAGTGGGGGGAGGGCTCAGGTAGTGAGAGGGCATCATTCTTTCTTCTGAACATTCGAGAGAATGGAAAAGGTATCTCAGTCCTGTAAAGAAGCCCAGATATACAAAAGAAAGAGAGATAGGGGTGGAAAATCAGCCATTCATTAGCCTGCTTTGCATGCTAGGTGAGCTTGGATACCTTGCTAACTTTATATCCCCAGTCATTCACTTCTGAAAGTGTAAAGACAAAGGCCTGCCTTATACCAGACCATTGAAATATTTGAAGATGATGAAGAAGGTGCCAGAGCTTTGGAACATGATTGAACCGCAGCTAAGCATACTGTTGTTGTTATTTTCCCATTCTTCCATAACAAAGCAGAGGAGGCAGCCTGCTAACAGTACAGTGCTGTTGGATGGATCAATGCCCAACTCTGTTCCATTGGCCTTCAGCCATGTGTGCCAGTTTTCTTCAACTTGGCAAACACTGTACACTGTTAGCCTCTCACAAAAATATTAGAGAACTAAATTTATTCACTTTGACAGAACTGAAAACATTAGTTGTCCTCTGTTTGAGATTTGAATTTGAGTATTCTTTCATTGTGTTCCTCCTGCTTCTCTACTGAAGCACACTGACTTATTCTTGGAATTTTTATGTAGACACTCAACCCAATTTTGAAAAAGCCTTCTTCATGTATTGGTACCTTCTGAGAAAGAAGATCATGGGTTCAAGTCCCACTCCAGGACTTGAGCGCAAGATCTAGGATGACACTGCAGTTCAGTACAGAGGGAATGTTGTATTGCCAGAGGTCCTGTCTTTCAGATGAGATATGACATAGGAGCATTGGAACAGGAGTAAGCCATTCAGATCCTTGAGCCTGTTCCGCCATTACAATTAGATCATGGCTGATCTATATCTTACCTTCATTTACTCACATATGTTCTATTTCTGTTTCCTGACAAAATATCTACCGATCTCAGTCCTGAAAATTTCAATTGACCCAGCATCCACGCCCTTTTGGTGGAGTGAAGTCCAGATTTCCACTACCCTTTGTGTGATTAAAGTGCTGCCTGATTTCTAAATGGCCTAGCTCTAATTTTAAGATTGTTCCCTCCTGTTCTGGATTCCTCCACCAAAGGAAAGATTTTCTCGGGCTAAGATTTTAAAGTGGGGTTTGGTAGAGTGTGTATGAACCCCAAAGGGGGCATCACCACTGGGGTGTCTGGTGATGCGGAGAGGACGGCCCTGATTATCATAACTTTCATTGGAGTCCTGCCCAAACGCGGCCATGATGCACTACCAGGCTGGCGAGCAAGAGAGGAAGATCGCAGACAGGGCGCCGGGAACCTGTGGGATTGGTCCCTGCAAGTTAGATAAATGGGAGAGGGGAGGTGGTGGGGGGGGGGGGGGGTGAAGCTGATTGGGGGAGAGATGGGGAAGCCCGGGATAAGTGAGGCTCTCAATTTCCTTGCAGGGCTCAGAGGAGCATTCCGGCCCCTCCTGGCCCACAAAACTTTTAAAAACTGATCTCCTAGGTCTCTTCTGGCCTATAATCAACTTCCCAACAGGTCTAGCCTGATGGGGAAGCCATCACTGCTCCCCCGCTCAAGCCTCCAACTTGTAGTTGCAAATAATTGCATTATTCAAACGATTGAACCTCAATTATTCAGTCGGACGGCTCAGCAGTTTGGAGGTCAAATTGCCATAGGCTGTATCAGAGCAACAAAAAGAATTGCTTTATTTGAATTCCTGTTCTGTCATCTTTCCACCAGGCAGAGGCAGTTAAAATCCCATCTTCTAACTCATTTCTCTTTAAGGGAGCAATGCTATTGAAATATCATTGTTCTGATTCCTCTTACATGATGCCTGATAGGCTTTCATGGAATATTACAGCACAGAAAGAAGTCATTTGGCCCATCATGACTGTGCTGGCTCTTTGAAGAAGCTATCCAGTTGGTCCCACTCTCCACCTTCGCCATTGCTCTGCAAATTTCCCTTTGCTATTGATTCTCCTTCCACCACCCTTTCAGGCAGTAAATTCTAAATCATAACAACTCTCTGTGTAAGAACAATAATTCAAGCATCCCACACAGACAAGCTTTGATGCCCATTGGCAACATTTGTAAGGAGGCCAAATATCTTTCCAAGACTTCGGAGATCCATGCCCCATCCTGGGTCTGGACAGTTAAATGGAGACACAGCCATCAGTGCTTTGACCAATTCACCTGGTTTCCAGTGTATCTGGGCCTTCCAATGCACTCCTGATGAAGTAATGGCAGGAATACATGGGAAGACTATGGATTTTTCAGATCTTTCTTTGAGTCAGGTGTCATGCTGGCCCCCCACCTGCCAGGAATGAGGCATATTAATTTCGCCTTATGGATATTAAATTTCAAATTGTTGCTCGGAAGAAGAGGAGGTCTGTTACAAGGGCTGCCAGAGTTTGATGGAGGACATTTGCATACCAATAGGGACAAGAGCATTTACTTCCCTTATCCACTTATCCTAAAATGGACTTTGATAACCAGGTATTGTGTAAGAGGAGCATTCCAGAGACTGCTAAGGTGATACTGTCCACAAACTGGTTAAACCAGCTGATCACATGACTAACTGGCTGGTCCAGGGTTTTTTGAACTAACCACAGAGTTAGAACTCAGAGTGTTTGTTTGCTCTTGGACTGAAAAGACCTCTCCTGGCTGGCTCGCCATAGTCTCTCCTGTCTATTCCCATCTCTTTCTCACAGAACTCCAAATCCACTGAAGCCACATGAATCCCAAGAGAGAAAACTCTCCTACAGCGAACAAGGTTTAAGAAGAATACTGATGAAAAGCAAGATCTACCTACAATTAAGGACTCTACAGTGAGCTCAAAGATTCGTAACAAAAACCCTCTTCAGAGATTGCCTCAAAATTTTCCACTTGATTTTTCTTCTGCGCTTTTCATTTGCATGTGTGTATCATGTATGCATGCTAGCATGGGCGAGTCGTGTATCCGTAGGCGTCAACCAAATTAGTGTTTAAGTTCAAGTTTAATAAATTTCAACTTTTCTTCTTTAAACCAAAGAAAACCAGTTTGTGCTGGTTTCTTTGCCTTGTAATTGGAAAGCAGTGATCATGGATTCACCAAGGGAGAGCTAAAAAAACGGTGTGCTTAAAATTAAATCCTGTTACTGTAAGACCAGGTGAAGGCTAAGAGTGAACCCTAGACCCCTTTCTCACCGGGTCGTAACAGCAGTGAGAAAGGGGTCTAGGGTTCCCTCTCAGCCTTCACCTGGTCTTACCGTAACACAGGTTTCATATCCTTAGAAGCATAGAAAAATTACTGCTCAGAAGGAAGCCATTCAGCCCATCGTGTCTGTGCCAGCCGAAAAATATAGCCACCCAATCTAATCCCACCTTCCAGCACCTGGTCTGTAGCCTTGCAGGTGACAGCACCTCGGGTGCAGTTCCAGTTACCTTTTAAATGAGTTGAAGGTTTCTGCCTCCACCACTGTTCCTGGCAGCGAATTCCAGACACCACCATCCTCTGGGTGAAAAAGCTTTTCCTTATGACCCCTATAATCCTTCTACCAATCACTTTAAATCTGTGCCCCCTGGTAACTGACCTCTCTGCCAGGGGAAGCAGGTCCTTCCTGTCTACTCTATCTAGGCCCCTCATAATTTTGTACATCTAAATTAAGTCACCTCTCAGCCTCCTCTGTTCCAAGGAAAACAACCCTAGCCTATCCAATCTTTCCTCATAGCTGCTACTTTCAAGCCCTGGCAACATTCTTGTAAATCTCCTCTGTACTCTCTCCAGAGCAATTATGCCCTTCTTGTAATGCGGTGGCCAAAACTGTACGCAATACTCTAGCTGTGGCCTAATCAGTGTTTTATACAGTTCCAGCATCACATCCCTGCTTTTGTATTTGGCCAATAAAGGAAAACATTCCATATGCCTTCTTCACCACTCTATCTACCTGTCTTGCCATCTTCAGGGACCTGAGGACATGCACTCCAAGGTCTCTCACTTCTTCTCCCCCTCTCTATATCCTTTATTGTGTAGTCCCTCGCTTTGTTTGCCCTCCCCAAATGTATTACTTCACACTTCTCCGGATTAAATTCCATTAGCTACTTTTATGCACACTCAACCAAACCATTGATATCATTCTGGAGTCTACAGCTATCCTCTTCATTATCAACTATACAAACAATTTTTGTGTTTTTAAAAATTCTTTCATGGGATGTGGGCATCGCAGGCTAGGCCAGCATTTATTGCCCATCCCTAATTGCCCTTGAACTGAGTGGCTTGCTAGGCCATTTCAAGGGCATGTAAGAGTTAAGCACATTGCTGTGGATCTGGAGTCACATGTAGGCCAGACCAGGTCAGGACAGCAAATTTCCCAATCATGCTTCCCACATTTAAGTCCAAATCATTAATATATACCACAAACAGCAAAGTTCCCAACATTGAGCCCTGTGGAACGCCACTGGAAACTGCTTTCCATTCGCAAAAACATCCATCGACTACTACTCTTTGTTTCCTGTCACTGAGCCAATTTTGGATCCAACCTGCCACATTACCCTGTATCCCATGGGCTTTCATTTTTCTGACCAGTCTGCTATGTGGGAACTTGTCAAATGCCTTACTAAAATCCATATAGACCACATCCACTGCACTGCCCTCATCAATCCTTTGTACTTCCTCAAAAAGCTCAATCAATTTAGTAAGACATGGCCTTTACTTAACAAATTTCTAAGTGGGAGTTTATCCTGTCCCTCAGAATTGATTCTAATAATTTACCCACCACTGAGGTCAGACTGACCAGCCTATAATTATTTGGCCTATCCCTTGCACCCTTTTTAAACAATGGTATAAGGTTCGCAGACCTCCAATCCTCTGGCACCTTGCCCGTATCCAGTGAGGAGTTGAAGATGATTCTCAGCGCATCCGCTATTTCCTCCCTGGCTTCCTTTAACAACCTGGGATGCAATCCATCTGGACCTGGTGATTTATCCACTTTCAAGGATGTCAGACCTTCTAGTACTTCCTCTTTCATTATGCTTATCGTATCTAATATTTCACACTCCTCGTCTTTTACTACAATGTCTGCATCATCCCTCTCCTTTGTGAAGACAGAGACAAAAACTTATTAAGAACCCTGCCCCACATCTTCTGCATCCATGTGTAAGTTTCCTTGTACATCTCTGATAGGCTCTACCCTTTCCCTAGTTATCCTCTTGATCTTAATGTACTGATACAACATCTTTGGGTTTTCCTTGATTTTACCTGCCAATAATTTTTCATGCCCTCTCTTTGCTTTTCTAATTTCCTTTTTTACTACACTCCTGCACTTTCTATAATCCTCGAGGCTTTCTAAAGTATTACATTTTTTGTGATTGTCATAAGCTTTCTTTTTCTGCTTTAACTTACCCTGTAAGGTTCTAAATAACCAGGGGGCTCTTTGGCTGTACCACCCTTTATCTTTGTGGGGATATGCCTACACTGTGCCTGTAGTATCTCACTTTTGAATGCCTCCCACAGGTTTGCCACCGATTTTCCTTCCAGTAGCTGTATCCAGTCCACTTTTGCCAGATCACCTCTCAGTTTTGTAAAATTTGCCTTCCCCCAATTTAGAACTTTTACTCCTGTTTTATCTTTGTCCTTTTTCATTGTTATGCTAAAACTAACTGTATTATGGTCACTAGCTCCAAAATGGTCACCCACTGCTACTTCATCCACTTGCCCAGCTTCATTATTGAAGACTAAATCTAGAATTACGCCCCTTCTGGGCTTGTTGCGTGCTGGCTAAAAAAGTTCTCTTGAATGCAGTTCAAGAATTTTGTGCCCTCTGCGCCCTTCACACTGTTTGTATCCCAGTTGATATTAGGGTAGTTGAAATCCTCAACCATGGGAAGTATACAGTAAATGGCAGAACCCTTAGGAGTATTGGCAGGCAGAGAGATCTGGGCGTACAGGTCCACAGATCACTGAAAGTGGCAACGCAGGTGGACAAGGTAGTCAAGAAGGCATATGGAATGCCTTCATTGGTTGGGGCATAGAGTATAAAAATTGGCAAGTCATGCTGCAGCTGTACAGAACTTTAGTTAGGCAACACTTAGAATATTGCATGCAATTCTGGTCGCCACACTACCAGAAGGATATGGAGGCTTTGGAGAGGGTACAGAAGAGGTTTACCAGGATGTTGCCTGGTCTGGAGGGTATTAGCTATGAGGAGAGGTTGGATAAACTCGGATTGTTTTCACCGGAACGACGGAGGTGGAGGGGCGACATGATAGAGGTTTACAAAGTTAGCAGTGGCATGGACAGAGTGGATAGTCAGAAGCTTTTTCCCAGGGTGGAAGAGTCAGTTACTAGGGGACATAGGTTTAAGGTGCAAGGGGCAAAGTTTAGAGGGGATGTGTGAGGCAAGTTTTTTTACACAGAGGGTAGTGAGTGCCTGGAACTTGCTGCCGGGGGAGGTGGTGGAAGCAGGTACGATAGCGACGTTTAAGAGACATCTTGACATATACGTGAATAGGATGGGAATAGAGGAATACGGACCCCGGAAGTGCAGAAGGTTTTAGTTTAGACAGGCATCATGATCGGCGCAGGCTTGGAGGGCCGAATGGCCTGTTCCTATGCTGTACTGTTCTTTGTTCTTTATTGCCCTATAGTTTTTGCACTCAGATATTTGCCTACATATTTGTTTTTCTATCTCCCTCTCACTATTTGGCGGTCTATAGTACACCCCTAGTAGTATGGCTGCCCCTTTTTTATTTCTGATCTCCAGCCATATGGCCTCATTTGATGTTTCTTTTCACATATTATCCTTCCTCACAGCTGTTATTGATTCCTTAACCAATAATGCTACACCCCCTTCTTTTTATCCCACTCTCTATCCTGCCTGAAAACTCTATATCCAGGGATGTTGAGCTGCCATGCTTACCCTCCTTTAAGCCAAGTTTCCGTTATAGCAATAATATCGTGTTGCCATGTGTCTATGTGTGCCCTCAGCTCATCGGCTTTATTTACTATACTCCTTGCATTTAAATAAATACCTTTTAACGCTGCCAAATTCCTGTGCTGCACCCTTTTTAACCTTTGTTTCTTCTGTCTTTCAGAGTCACTTGCTAATTTTCTGCCTCTCGTTCCCTGCCCTGAAACTGTCCTGTCTGAAACTGCCCTTAGGTTTGCTTTCCTGCAAGGATATTTGTCCCAGTCCTGTTCAGGTGTAGACTGTCTGGCTTGTACAGGTTCCAGCTTCCCCAGAACCGATCCCAATGCCCCAGAAATCTGAAGCCCTCCCTCCTGCACCATCTGCTGTATTCTCCTATTTCTATACTCACTGGCACGTGGCCTTGGGAGTAATCCGGAGATTATTACCTTTGCTGTCCTGCTTGCTAATCTCTTTCCTAACTCCCTAAACTCAGTTTGAAGGACCGCATCGCTCTTCCTTCCTATATTGTTGGTACAAATGTGGACTATTACCGCGAGCTGTGCATCCTCACCCTCCAGAATGCCCTGTAGCCTCTTGGTGATATCAATGACCCCTGCACCAGGGAGGCAACATACCATCCTGGAATCACATCTTTGACCACAGAAACGCCTATCTGTTCCCCTAACTATAGAATCTCCAACCACTGTTGCTCTCTTGTCTTTTCTCCTGCTTCCCTGCACAGCTGAGTCACCCATGGTCCTCTGGTCATGGCTCTCACTGCACTCTCTGGAGGAACCATCTCTCCCATTGGTACTCAGCACTGAATACTGGTTAGAAGTTAGGATGTTCTCTGGAGACTGCTGCACTACCTGCCTTGACCTTCTTGTCTGTTTGACAGCTACCCAGTCCCTCTCTGCCTGTGCTCTCTTAAGCTCCAGGGTGACTACCTCCTGAAACGTGCTATCCCAGTCCACTGGGATAAAGGGGTTGTAGGGTTCTGTGTGAAGTGATTTGGAACATCTTCAACCATGTTCTAAGAGGTCCTGAAACTGTTGTGCCAAACCAGTTTGAATGCTGTAGCAATTGAAACTTAAGTGACAATCTTATTTCGAGAGGCCCTCAGGATGGATGCATTGGAGGAGTGCCTCTTCTGAGGTTGGAGTTGAGTAACCATTTTGAAATGGTTCAGTGTTAATCTGGTTGTACTGTATCTGACCTGGGAGTGTTTGATGAGACAGTGGAGCTTTACTGTTCATCTAACCTGTGCTGTATCTGCCCCAGGGGGTGGATTGAATGGGAAAGCAATTATACACCAGGGAAATCCCTTACCGCAACTTACACAAAAAAAAATCAGCAAAAAAGGACGACAAACTAAAGCAAAGCAGTTCAATCAGTCTTAACTTTGGGACTGACTAAGGAAGAGTGCTTGGTTGAAGACAGAGCGAAAATTGATTTATAGCTCAGGAGACAGTGCCACTTTTCAGAAGGAGATGTGAGGATGGGATATGTCAAAAACATCTGTCTAAAGCAGACTTGCAAAGAAATGACACATTGTGGGTGACAGCAGAGTCCCAAGTGCTGACTTGTCGACAAGTTAATAGCATATGAGATAGGCATGGATGGGTTGCCCATTAATGGAAATGAAATTCCTTCTTTGGCTCTCATTAATATTAATTCTGAGCTCAAATGCATCAAAAAACACATATTGTAATAGGTGTTCATAGCACTTGAAGATGCTGAGGAGATGTGAGGCCAGAGAATCTCAGGTTAACTTGTGATTGGCATCTGATACAAAATTTGAAAACACCAAAAGTTTCAGTTTCTGTGCTTGGGATCTGTTTCTTTCTTCTGATTAACTGGCCCAGATTTCAGGTGGAGGGTGCACGGATGTTTGGAAGTCTTAGTTCAGTCCATAGAACCATAGAAAAGTTACAGCACAGAAAGAGGCCATTCATCATGTCTGCGTTGGCTGAAAAAACTAGCCGCCCACTCTAATCCCACCTTCCAGCACCTGGTCCGTAGCATTGCAGTTTACAGCACTTCAGGTGCAGGTCCGGGTAACTTTTAAATGAGTTGAGGGTTTCTGCCTCTACCACCAATCTGGGCAGTGAATTCCTCATATCCCCTCTAATCCTTCTACCAATCACCTTAAATTTGTGTCCCCTGATAATTGACCTCTCCATTAGGGGAACCAGATCCTTCCTGTCTCCTTTATCCAGGCCCCTCATAATTTTGTACACTTCAATTAAGTCACTCCTCAGCCTCCTCTGTTTTAAGGAGAACAATCCTAGCCTATCCAATCTTTCCTTATAGCTGCAACATTCCAGCCCTGGCAACAATCTTCTCTGTACTCTCTCCAGAGCAATTATGTCAGTCCTGTAATATGGTGACCAGAACTGTACACAAAACTCCTGTGGTCGATATCACTGATTCAGATGGTCACAGCTTCCAGTCCCACTCCAGGACTCGAGCACAGCTTTGCAGTTGACATTTCAATTTGGAAGTGCTATTTCTAAGGCGAATGTCAAACCGAGGCCCCATCTGCCCTCTCAGGTGGATGTAAAAGATCCCATGGTACTATTTGAAGAAGACAGGGAGATCCCCTGGTGTCCTGGCCAACAGTTATTCCTTAATCAAAACCAGCAAAACAAATTAACTGGTCATTCATTTCATTGCTGTTTGCAGGACTTAACTGTGTACAAATTGTCTGCTGTATATTCTTGCACTACAACAGTGACTGCACTTGATAACGACTTCATTGGCTGTAAAGCACTTTGGGACATTCTGAGGTTGTGAAAGGTGCTATATAATTGCACATTCATTATTTCTTGGCTCTGGGCCAATGAATTCTGAATGATTGCAGCTGGTTGGAGATCTGCCAGACTGGATAATGCTGGGGGCAGTGATATTAGCCATAGTCCTGAAAGTAGGGTGGGGAGGAGGGTAGTGGAGAGTGTCACAGTAATGGCATCATTTTCAAAGGGAGGGAGACTCCTTTTGAAGAGTGAGTCTCACCATCACTACACCTCTTACTTCTTGATTAAAGGGTAAATTGGTAGAAAGCTAATGAGCTTTTCTGTGTGCAAAAATGCCACCATGTTCACCCAAATACAGCAATTGCTTTATTTCAATGTAATTGATTGTATGGGAAGCATTGTGATATGATAAGGCACGAGGTATAAAGACGTCTTTTTGAACCTAACATAAAAGGCTTTATTTTCACATGTCCTGTGCCTAATTTCATTACATTGTGGCCTGATTTTCACCCTTTGCCCTGTTACTACCCTGCCCAATCTCACAAATGAAATCTAGTGATGTTCGCCAAGACAATACTTTGAAATGAAGGCCTCCTTTTTCCTGGAAGGTATACAGATTGCCTGTGTAGCATCACATGGTAACAACTGCTCCCTTCAGCGAGCTGCTGGCATCTTCAAAGTAACAAGAATGAACTTCCACTAACCTTCTCCTGTAAGTTAGTTAAAGGCACTCACTGTGTGATGTTTTGGGTCTTGTGCAACTATCTGTCATGTGGACTTACAACCCTTCAGTGAGAATTTTCAATTAAAAAAAACTTTCCAGAGCACTGTAATAAAATGGCAATTGTGGATCGACATTAATTGGACAGGAGGATGCTGTATAACTTGACCTCAATTAAAGATGGGTATGGTAGCATGGTGGTTATTTTACTGGGTTAATAGTCCAAAGGCCAGCACTAATGATCTGAAAGCATGAGTTCTAATCCCAATACAACAACTGAGGTGGGAATGGGGGCATTTAAATTCAGTGAATTAAATAAATCTGGGACTAAAAGAAAATTAGCAACAGTAATGGTAACCACAAAACAACTAGATTGTTATAAAAACCCATCTGGTACACTAATGTCCTTCAGAGGAGGAAATCTGCTGTCCTTGTCTAAGTGTGACTCCAGACCCACAGTGATGTCCTTGATTTTTTAAGTGCACCTGAAATAGGGGACGTGGTGGTGTAATGGTATTGTCACTGGACTAATAACCCAGAGAGCCAGGGTATTGCTCTGGGGACATGGGTTCACATCCCACCACAGCAGAAGGTGGAATTTGAATTCAATTATTAAATCTGGAATTAAAAAGCTAGTCTAATGATGGCCATGAAACCATTGTAAAAACTCATTTGGTTCACGAATCCCCTGTAGATCCTTACCTGGTCTGGCCTACACGTGACTCCAGACCCACAGCAGGTTGACTCTTACATGCCCTCTGAAATGGCCTAGCAAGCCAGTCAGTCGTATCTAACCGCTATGAAGTCAATAAAAAAGAATGAAACCGGATGGACCACCTGGCATCAACGTAGGCACCAGAAATGACAACGGCATACCCAGCCCTGCTGACCCTGCAAAGTCCTCCTTACTGACAGCTGGGGGCGTGTGCCAAAGTTGGGAGAGCTGTCCCACAGACTAGTCAAGCAACAGCCTGACATAGTCATACTCATGGAATCATACTTGACGGACAATGTCCCAGACACTGCCATCACCATCCCCGGGTATGTTCTGTCCCACCGGCAGGACAGACCCACCAGAGGTGGCAGCACAGTGGTATACAGGCGGGACGGAGTTGCGCTGGGAGTCCTCAACATCGACTCTGGACCCCATGAAGTCTTATGGGATCAGGTCAAACATGGACAAAGAAACCGCCTGCTGATTACCACCTACTGCCCTCCCTCAGCTGATGAGTCAGTACTCCTGCATGTTGAACACCACTTGGAGGAAGCACTGAGGGTGGCAAGGGCACAGAATGTACTCTGGGTGGCAGACTTCAATGTCCATCACCAAGAGTGGCTCGGTAGCACCACTACTGATCGAGCTGGCCAAGTCTTCAAGGACATAGCTGCTAGACTGGGTATGCAGCAGGTGGTGAGGGAACCAACATGAGGGAAAAACATACTTGACTTCGTACTCAAGAGCTAAGCAATTCCACAACCAACGGATCAGATCTAAGCTCTGCAGTCCTTCCATATCCAGCCAATTAAACAACTAACTGGAGGAGGGGGCTCCACAAATATCCCCATCCTCAATGATAGGGGAGCCCAGCACATCAGTGCAAAAGGTAAGGCTGAAGCATTTGCAACAGTTGTCAGCCAGAGGTGCTGAGTTGATGATCCATCACGGCCTCCTCCTGAAGTCCCCAGACTTCAGCCAATTCAATTCACTCTACGTGATATCAAGAAACGACTGAAGGCACTGGATACTGCAAAGGCTATGGGCCCTGACAAAATTCCAGCAATAGTACTGAAGACCTGTGCTCCAGAACTTGCAGCGGCCCTAGCCAAGCTGTTCCAGTACAGCTACAACACTGGCATCTACCCGGCAAAGTGGAAAATTGCCCAGGTATGTCCTGTACACAAAGAGCAGGACAAGTCCAACCTGGCCAATTACCGCCCCATCAGCCTACTCTCAATCATCAGTAAAGTGATGGAAGGTGTCATCAACAGTGCCATCAAGTGGCACTTGCTTAGCAATAACCTGCTCAGTGACGCTCAGTTTGGGTTCAGCCAGGGCCACTCAGCTCCTGACCTCATTACAGCTTTGGTTCAAACATGGACAAAAGAGCTGAACTCAAGAGGTGAGGTGAGAGTGACTGCCCTTGACATCAAGGCAGCATTTGACCGAGTATGGCATCAAGGAGCCCTAGCAAAACTGAAGTCAATAGGAATCAGGGGGAAAACTCTCCGCTGGTTGGATTCATACCTAGCGCCAAGGAGGATGGTTGTGGTTGTTGGAGGTCAATCATCTGAGCTCCAGGACATCACTACAGGAGTTCCTCTCAGGGTAGTGTCCTAGGTCCAACCATCTTCAGCTGCTTCATCAATGACCTTCCTTCAATCATAAGGTCAGAAATGGGGATGTTCGCTGATGATTGCACAATGTTCAGCACCATTCGCAACTCCTCAGATACTGAAGCAGTCTGTGTGGAAATGCAGCACGATTTGGACAATATCCAGGCTTGAGCTGATAAGTCCATCACCAAGAGTGGCTCGGTAGCACCACTACTGATCGAGCTGCCTGAGTCCTAAAGGACATATCTGCCAGACAGGGCATGCGACAGGTGGTGAGAGAACCAACAAAAGGGAAATAAAAGCAAAATACTGCAGATGCTGGAATCTGAAATAAAAGCAGAAAGTGCTGGAAATACAGAGCAGGTCTGGCAGCATCTGTGGAGAGAGAAGCAGAGTTAATGTTTCAGGTCTGTGACCTTTCATCAGAACTGGCAAAGTTAAGAAAAGTCGTAGTTTTTAAGCAAGTGGGGCGGGGGGGGGGGGTGGTGGGGGTGGTGTGGGGGAGGGGGGTGGTGGTGATTCTCTTGTTCCTTTTGATCTCTTCCCCACTATTACTCCCCTTCATTTGCTTAAAATCTAATAATTTTCTTACCTTTGCTAGTTCTGATGAAAGGTCACAGACTGGAAATGGAAATTCTGCTTCTCCTGCTGCCTGACCTACTGAGTATTTCCAGCACTTTTTGTTTTGACAACAAAAGGGAAAAACCTACTTCACCTTATCCTTACCAATCTACCTGTCACAGATGCATCTATCGATGACAAGATTAGTAGGAGTGACCACCACACAGTCCATGTGGAGATGAAGTCCTATCCTCAAACTGAGAACAGCCTCCACTCCCACTGTGCTAAATGGAATAGGCTAAGAACAGATCTAGCAGCTCAAACCTGGGCATCCATTAGGTGCCATCAGCAGCAGCAGAATTGTATTCAACCACAATCTGTAACCTTATAGCCCAGCATATCCCTCACCCTACATTATTATCAAGCCAGGAGACCAAATCTGCTTCAATGAGGATTGTAGGAAAGCATGCCAGGAGCAGCACCAAGCATACCTAAAAATGAGGAGCCTTTGACAGCACCTTCCAAACCCACAATCTCTACCACCTAGGAGGACAAGGGCAGCAGATGCATGGGAACACCACCACTTCCAAGTTCTCCTCCCAATTCACACACCATTCTGACTTGGAACTATATCACCATTCCTTCATTGTCACTGGGTCAAAATCCTGGAACTCCCTCCCTAACAGTACTATGGGTGTACCTACATCACATGGACTGCAGCGGTTCAAGAAGGTGGCTCACCACCACTTTCTCAAGGGCAATTAGGGATGGGCAATAAATGCTGGCCTTGCTAGTGATGCTCACATCCAAAGAATGAATAAAAAAAAATTAAATCATGGCTTTCAAAAGAGAATTGGATAATTATTGGAAGACAAAAATTTGCAGGACTGCAGGAAAAGAATGGGTGAGTGGGACTAGCTGAGTTGTTCTTGCAGAGAGCCGGCATGGACACAATGGGCCAAATGGCCTTCCTCTGTGCTGTAACTATTCCATGATTCTATGAGCCCTACTCCAGAGAGTTGAGCACATAATCTATGCTGGCACTCCAGTGTAGTAGAGTGCTGCACTGTCAAAGATGCCATTTTTCAGACGAGACAATAAACTGAGGCCTCTAGTCTTTCCTCTAATGTGGTAATGGCCATGATGTTGTTGTATCATGTGATAAAAATAATTCCAGCCACCAGCCTGAGCTGGATCCAAATGTACAGGTGAAAGGTCAATATGTTGATCCACTGCACCATGCATTCCTCTGAAGATGGTAAGTCGGCTCAGGAGACTTTTGGAGATTGGCACTCTACAAGTCTGATGGTGAACGCCAACCTTTTTTTTAGATTAGATTAGAGATACAGCACTGAAACAGGCCCTTCGGCCCACCGAGTCTGTGCCGAACATCAACCACCCATTTATACTAATCCTACACTAATCCCATATTCCTACCAAACATCCCCACCTGTCCCTATATTTCCCTACCACCTACCTATACTAGTGACAATTTATAATGGCCAATTTACCTATCAACCTGCAAGTCTTTTGGCTTGTGGGAGGAAACCGGAGCACCCGGAGAAAACCCACGCAGACACAGGGAGAACTTGCAAACTCCACACAGGCAGTACCCGGAATCGAACCCGGGTCCCTGGAGCTGTGAGGCTGCGGTGCTAACCACTGCGCCACTGTGCCGCCCTTCCTCTAGCACCATTTGAAATAAAATCAAAATAAGTTTAGCAAGAAACCTTCCTCCATACCTCTGTTCCTCTGCAACTTATATCATTAAAACTAGACCAACAGCTTCAGCATGGCTGTCAGGATTGTCCAAATAGTAGCCTGAAAGATATTCATTAAAAGTTACATTGTTAAAAAGTAAAAGGGTAAATCACAGGGCAGTGGGAGTAATTGGAAAGCTCTTTCAAAGAGCCAACACAGGCACGATGGATCAAATGGCCTCCTTCTGCACTGTATGATTCTATGAAATCCTTTTTTGTTTTGCTTTCTATGATGTTTCTATGTTTTTAACCACACTCGATTATCTAGTCATTATCTCATTGCTGCTGTGGGAGCTTGCTGTGTGAAAATTGGCAGCTGCGTTTCCTACATTACAACAGTAACAATACTTAAACTACTTCATTGGCTGTAAAGTGCTGAGGTTGTGAAAGGCGCTGTATAAACACAACTCTTTCTTTGAATTCTGAACTCAGCAGCTGTGACTAATTCCTTGGCTATACACTCTTGATTAACATTTCCAACTGATTGGTTAGGAGTTAGGGCGGCACAGTGGCACAGCGGTTAGCACCGCAGCCTCACAGCTCCAGCGCCCCGTGTTTGGTTCTGAATGCTGCCTGTGTGGAGTTTGCAAGTTCTCCTTGTGGCTGTGTGGGTTTTCTTTGGGTGCTCCGGGTTCCTCCCACATGCCAAAGACTTGTGGGTTGGTAGGTAAATTGTCCCGAGTGTAGGTAGGTGGTATGAGAATTGAGGGAAGGTGGGGATGTGAGAGGGAAATGGGATTAATGTAGGATTAGTATAAATGGGTCGGCGTGCACTCGTTGGGCCGAAGGGCCTGTTTTGGTGCTCTATGACTCTATAGTCAGTTGTGCTGTTGTTTGGAAAGCAGACACACAAAAAAAGTTACTGCTCGCTCAATAAACTGCAAAAGAGACAACTGTTATTGATGACAGAGTGTCAACTTAGACTTTTCCTCAGACAGTCATGGGTTGAAGCCTCATTCCTGGACTGCAGCATGTAATCTAGGCTGACACTTCAGTGCAGTACTGTGGGAGTGCTGCACTGTTGGGGGTGCCGCTGTTCAAATGAAATGCTAAACTGAGGCCTCATCTGCTCGTTCAGGCAAGCATTAAAGATCCCAAGTAATCAAAGAAGAACCATTGTTGTCCTGGGCCCCTTCAATCCACAGCACTGAAAAATCCAGAGTAACTGGTCTTTGCTGTTTGTGGCAACTTGCTGTATGTAAAATGGCTACTGTACTTGTCTCCATAACAATGACCTTGGCATTTCAATTTAATTAGAGATGTGAGGGTGCTAAATGGACATACATGAACAAAATAAAAACAGAAAGTGCTGGAAATACTCAGTAGGTCTGGCAGCATCTATGGAGGGAGAAACAGAGTATGAATGAAAGGTGTGCCATGAAATCTTTAATATGCCATAGGACAAGCTGACGAGGACTTCGCTTCACATGTCAATCAAAAAGCAGTATCCATGACGATGCAGCAGTGCCTCAGCATTACATTGGTGTCTTATCCTAGATCTTGGATTCGGAAACTAGGAATCTTTTCCGGCTCCTGCCTTCGATTTCCAGGAGTCGATCTCTGGAGCCAAGCAGTCTAATGCATTAGTTTTTCTTTAACTTGGATGTTTCTAGCATGCTTTATAAAGGTCACGTGAAGTAGTATTTTCAAATGTTCTAGTGATATGTTCAACCAAGCACCAGGTGAACATACAAAAAGGACAGACAGAAAAAAAACACTGGTCCATCCAATTTGTGTCATTCAGCCATACTTCAACTAAGCAGCATGATCTCCAATGCACCTCACCCACCAGCAGCCATGCAATCTCCTTGGAGAGGCAAATAAAACAGATCAATAAAAAAACCTTAAACCATTTCAATAAAAATAAACAATTCTTGGAAATTCATCTCCAACCCCTGACCCCTGAAGACTATGCTATAGATCATAAATGAGTTCCAAGAGATAACAGTGACCATGGGGCACATCACCCAACATCCCACCTGCCTTTTGTACACAATGAGATCAGCCTCCTCCAGGAATTCCTCCAGCTCCCTTTTGAATCTGCAACCACTGCACAAACCACCAACTAATTCCGAAGGTCAATGATTCTCTGAGAAAGGAGAACCCTCCCACTATCTAACCTAGTTCCACACATATGTGAGTGGCGCAGTGGTTAGCACCGCAGCCTCACAGCTCCAGCGACCTGCATTTGGTTCTGGGTGCTGCCTGTGTGAAGTTTGCAATTTCTCCCTGTGACCGTGTGGGTTTCCTCTGGGTGCTCCAGTTTCCTCCCACATGCCAGAGACTTGCAGGTTGATAGGTAAATTGGCCATTGTAAATTGCCCCTAGTGTAGGTAGGTGGTATAAGAATTGAGGGAAGGTGGGGCTGTGAGAGGGAATTGGGGTTAATGTAGGATTAGTATAAATGGGTGGTTGATGGTCAGCATGGATTCATTGGGCCGAAGGGCCTGTTTTGGTGCTGTATCTCTCTATGTAACTTAAACACACGTCCCCTCTTTCTCTATAACTTATCGGATTTAGATCTTCTGTTCACGCATGTACAGTCTAGTCCCTTCACAGGTTTAAATACTTCAATCTAATCTCCCTGAACTCTATGCTTTTCTAGAATAAAAATACCCAATTCTTTAGGTATATTGTGATAACTAAGGATTTTAAACTAGGCATGGCTGAGAACCTTTTCCAGGACCTCTATATTTTCCATCATGTGAGGTGACCTGTACTATCTTATATTACTTTTGTATAGGATATAACAAAAAACTTGTCATCCAGTAAATGATCCTTCTCTTCATCCCAGTGCTTTTAAATTTAGTAGAGGGAAACCAGGGTCTCAGTTTAACAATCGTATCTGAAAGACAGTGGGCTGAATTTTATTAGCCCTCTGACATCGGGGGTCGTGACGGGGGGGCCTGGAAAATTCTTCTGGAAGAGGCCCGCCACGACCCCTGACGCCAGGAAGGTCCCACCACATTTTACTGGCGGCAGCGAGGGCCTTGGTGTGGCCCCCCTGCCGCTCGGCAGTGGATCCTTCATCTGCATATGCTAATCATATTAAAAGTCAAAAATAAAAACTTACCTGATAGCGACGGTCGTCCCACGCCGATATTCTGGCCACTGGCCAGAACTCCCTAGTCTTTGAATCTCCATATGGAGATCCGAGGCGTGACACTGCTGGGGAGGGGGGGAGCAGTGAAATTTGCAGGGCGGGACTGGGAGGGAGCAGGGAAAACCACTCTGATTAGTTTTGGGGACGGTGGGAAGGGGTTGAGGGTCAATGGTGCTGAAGTTGGGGGGTGAAAGTTAGGTATATTAAAAATTGGTTTTCCAGGGGGAAGACGAGGGGTGGGGGGAGGGGGGGAAGAGGGGATTTTATTTATTGACAACTCAGTGGGGATGTGAGAGAGGGGATTCAAAGTTTAAATAGAATTTTATTCATAATTTTAGTGCGGCAGGACCTTTAAAAATTTAAATTTACCTGTAGGGCTTGAAACCCTTTAAAATTGGCACCAGACGCCATTGCCAGGGATGGAGCGGCCACCCCCTCTACATCATCAGTGGTGGCCATTCCACCCCCTCCATTTAAATGAACCCCCGCGCAAAATATCACAGGGGCTCAGCAGTGGACTAGTTGCACATGCACCTCGCTTTATTTCAAGCTCATCAGGCCAGCATCATACAGTCAGTACTTCACCAAGCCAAGATTATGTATTCAGGTTTCCAGAGTGGGGGTGAGGCCTTGAACCCACAGCCTTCTGACTCAGAAGCAAGAGTACCACCATTGAACCACAGCTGATATTTAACTTGCTATGGAATCTGCTGTTCTATCTCTGGTCTTTGATGAAGTGGCAAGAGTGGCCACTGGAGCTGTAGGTTATTAAATGTCAGCTTGGCTCAGTTGGCAGTATACTTACTCAACAGCAAGAAGTGTAGACCTACATTGAGATAAGTAGTGGATGTTAAAGATCAGATGGCACTTCTGGAGGAAGAGCAGGAAGTTCTCCAAGAGTCCTGACTGACATTCCTTCCTCAATCAAAGCCACAGAAAAATCAGATTGGCTGGGCTTCTATCTCATCTACTACTTACGGAATCTTGCTACATGTGTTTATATACACAACGGTACTTCAGTGATTAGTTGTGAAGTAATCTGTGATGTTCAAAGAGCCTGATAAAGCACTATAGAAACGCTCTTTCGGAATAGAAAGGGAAATTGGTTGCTGTCCAGTGACCCCTGCTGGACAAAGGCACACATATTGATTTCAGGTGTGGAAAGGAATGGGCTTGGATGTAATGCTCCCAATGGTTTATTTGCCTGTCAACTCTCATAAATCCAGAATGGGTTTATTGGCAAAATATAGGAGGAAACACAGCACCTGCAGATCCAGCCCCCTGACCCTCAACCTCTGGCCCTCAGATCTCCCCAGCCTCGCCCCCAATGTCTTCTTCAGAGGAGAGAATATTAGGAAGAAAGTAATATTGCCCTGTCTGTGTCTTGTTATATTGGTTTGGTGACATTCCAGTATAAACACAGAAGGTGGCTATTCGGCCCATCATGTTTCTACCATTAGTCAGTATGTTAGTCAGTATGAGAAGCTAGGCACCAAATTAAGAAGCAGAACCTCAAAGGTAATAATCACTGGATGCTTTCCTGAGCCATGTGCAAATTGGCATACGGCTAATAAGATTAGAGAAATGAATGCGTGACTCAAAGACTGATGTGGTAGAAGTGGGTTCCGGTTCATGGGACACTGGCACCAGTACTGGGGAAAGTGGGAGCTGTACCGTTGGGATGGTCTACATTTGAACTGTGCTGGGGCTGGTATTCTAGTGAGTTGCATAACTAGAGAAGTAGAAAAGGTTTTAAACTAAATAGTGGGGGCAATGGATCAAATTTGGGAAGATGTGGCAAATCAAAGAGTAGAGACAAGGCAAGAGAGAAAGGTATTAATATGGGAAATGATAAACAGACCGTGACAGGGAGGGATAGAGAGTAGAAATCTAAGTGTAAATCAGCAAATAAGGCTAGACATTACAAAAATAATAAAAGGACAAAACTATGGGCTCTGTATCTGAATGCACGTAGCATTCAAAACAAAACAGATGAACTGATAGTGCAAATAGAAATAAATAAGTACAATTTGATAGTCATTACAGAGACATGGCTGCAGAATGATATGGATTGGGAACTGAATATTGAAGGGTACAAGCAATTTAGGAAGGACAGGAAGCAAGGAAAAGGTGGAGGGGTGGCTCTGTTAATTAATGATGGTATTAGCACATTAGAGAGGGATGACCTAAGTTCAGGAAACCAGGATGTAGAAGCAGTTTGGGTAGAGATGAGAAATGATAAAGGCAAGAAGTCACTTGTGGGAGTGGTGTACAGCAACCACATGGCAGGACAGAGTATAAAGGAAGAAGTAATGGAAGCTTGTCAGAAAGGTACGGTGATAATCATTGGGAATTTTAATCTACATATAGATTGGAAGAATCAGCTGGGCAAAGGTAGCCTAGATGAGGAGTTCATAGAATGTTTTTGGGATAGTTTCTTAGAACAGTACATTCTGGAGCCAACCAGAGATCAGGCTATACTAGACCTGGTATTGTGCACTGCAATAGGATTAATTGATGACCTCATAGTGAAGGCACCCCGAGGTAGCAATCATCATAATATGATCGAATTTTACATTCAGTTTGAGGGAGAGAAGAGTGGGTCCAAGACTAGTATTTTAAACCTAAATAAGGGCAATTATGAGGGCATGAAAGCAGAGCTAGCTAAAGTGAACTGACAAATTAGGTTAAGGGATAGGTCAATAGAGATGCAGTGGCAGACATTTAGGGGATATTTCAGAATATATAGAATAGATACATTCCAACGAGAAAGAAAAACTTCAAGGCGAGGACCCATCATCCGTGGTTAACTAAAAAAGGTAAACATAGTATCAAACTTAAAGAAAAAGCATATAATTGCATGAAGATGGGTGGCAGGTCAGAAGATTGGACAGAATATAAAAAACAGCGAAGAATGACTAAAGGATTGATAAGGAGGGAAAAATTAGAGTGCAGGAGAAAGCTGGCTAGAAATATAAAAACAAATAGTAAAAGTTTCTATAGATATTTAAAAAAGAAAAGTTTACAAAGTGAGCATTGGTCCTATTGAAAGTGAATTTGGGGAATTAATAAGGGAAAATAAGGAGATGGCAGATGAATTGAACAAGTATCTTGCATCGATCTTCACTATAGAGGGTACAAGTATCAACCCAGAAATAGCTGTAAATCAGGAAATGGAAGGGAGGGAGGAACTCAAGAAAATTACAACCACCATGGAAGTGGTACTGAGCAAATTATTGGACCTGCGGGCTGACAAGACCCCGGGTCCTGATGGACTTCATCCTAGGGTCCTAAAAGAAGTGGCTAGTGTGATAGTTGATGTGTTGGTTTTAATTTTCCAAAATTCCCTAGATTTGGGGAAGGTTCCATTCGATTGGAAAATAGCGAATGTATCTCCTTTATATATTACGAGTGAGGCGGTAGGCATGCACCGTCTTTTCTAGTTCCACCTTTCCACAGATCACAACATATATTTATATGTTTACCGAGGTACAAACGCGGTCAATCATATATTCTACTAGCAACCAGGTTTCTTTACTAAATAAAATTATTAATTTATTATAAAAAAGACTTATCCAGTAACGAAGCAAAGCATTAACACAGATTGAAATATTAAAGGTCCCTTTCAACCTTCACCCCTCACACACACACACACACACAAACACACTGGTTAACTGAAAAATAAAGAGATTTTCTATGCAGAACTCTTTTACAAAAAAAATTAGTTTGACCAAATACTTGCTAATTCTTGAAAAAAACAGAGAAGATATGGAAGGATGTCAGTTGTCCCTTTTGATCTGGCAACCAGTTATATGGAGACAGATCACTGGGATCTTTTCTGGAGCAGTTCATTCTGGAGATGTCGAGAAGTAGTCTGGTAGGTTTTCCAGGAGAAATGTGGCATCAGGGGTTTCAGTTATCCCACTGTGGATTCGTAGGTTTTCAAAGAGGTAGAGAAAGATGATACTTAGTAGCTTTGGTGGACATCCGATCTTTGCTAGTAGTCTGAAGAGATCACGTCTGCTGATGAGGTCAAAGACTTTGCTGAGATCAATGAAAGCAACGTAGAGGGGCATCTGTTCGTGGCATTTCTCCTGTCGCTGGCGAAGGGTGAACAGCATGTCAATGGTGGACCTCTCTGCTCGAAAGCCACACTGTGCCTCAGGGTAGACACGCTCAGCCAGCTTCTGGAGCCTGTTTAAAGCGACTCGAGGAAAGACTTTCCCCATCATGCTGAGCAGGGAGATTCCACTGTAGTTGTTGCAGTCACCGCTGTCACCCTTGTTCTTATAGAGGGTGCTGATATTGGCATCGCGCATGTCCTGTGGTACTGCTCCCTCGTCCCAGCACAGGCAAAGCAGTTCGTACAGTGCTGAAAGTATAGCGGGCTTGGCACTCTTGATTATTTCAGGGGTAATGCTGTCCTTCCCAGGGGCTTTTCCGCTGGCTAGAGAATCAATGGCATCACTGAGTTCTGATTTTGTTGGCTGTACGTCCAGCTCATCCATGACTGGCCACTAAGTATCATCACCTCATTCCATGACAATATGAAAGGCACAATTCAGCATAGCGGCGCCTCATCAGACCCTTTCCTTTCCTGAGTGGCGTGAAACAGGGCTGTGTTCTCCCACCTACACTGTTTGGGATCTTCTTCTCCTTGCTGCTCTCACATGCATTCAAGTCTTCAGAAGAAGGAATTTTCCTCCACAGAAGATCAGGTGGCAGGTTGTTCAACCTTGCCCGTCTAACAGCGAAGACCAAAGTACGGAAAGTCCTCATCAGGGAACTCCTCTTTGCTGATGATGCTGCATTAACATCTCACACTGAAGAGTGTCTGCAGAGGCTCATCAACAGGATTGCGGCTGCCTGCAACGAATTTGGCCTAACCATCAGCCTCAAGAAAACGAACGTCATGGGACAGGACGTCAGAAATGCTCCATCCATCAATATTGGCGACCACGCTCTGGAAGTGGTTCAAGAGTTCACCTACCTAGGCTCAACTATCACCAGTAATCTGTCTCTCGATGCAGGAATCAACAAGCGCATGATAAAGGCTTCCACTGCTATGTCCAGACTGGCCAAGAGGGTGTGGGAAAATGGCGCGCTGACATGGAACACAAAAGTCCGAATGTATCAAGCCTGTGTCCTCAGTACCTTCCTCTATGTCAGCGAGGCCTGGACAACGTGTGTCAGCCAAGAGCGACGTCTCAATTCATTCCATCTTCGCTGCCTCCAGAGAATGCTTGGCATCAGGTGGCAGGACCATATCTCCAACGCAGAAGTCCTCGAGGCGGCCAACATCTCCAGCATATACACCCTACTGAGCCAGGAGCGCTTGAGATGGCTTGGCCATGCGAGCCGCATGGAAGATGGCAGGATCCCCAAGGACACATTGTATAGTGAGCTCGTCACTGGTACCAGACCCACCGGCCGTCCAGACCTCTGCAAACGTGACATGAAGTTCCGTGACATTGATCACAAGTCATGGGAGTCAGTTGCCAGTGATCGCCAGAGCTGGCGGGCAGCCATAAAGGCGGGGCTAAAGAGACTTAGCAGTTGGCAGCAAAAAAGACAGAAGCGCAAGGGGAGAGCCAACTGTGTAACAGCCCCGACAACCAACTTTATCTGCAGCACCTGTGGAAGAATCTGTCACTCTAGAATTGGCTTTTATAGCCACTCCAGGCGTTGCTTCATAAACCACTGACCACATCCAGGTGCTTACCCATTATCTCTCGAGACAAGGAGGCCAAAGAAGAAGAGAAAGATGAGCTGGTGTCTTATCTCTCAGCAGGCTGACCTCCAACTGCCGTCAAACACAGTCCACACCCCAACCAGAAAGTCAAAGCAATCACAAAAGCGACATCTGGACCATCATAACTCTTGACATGTCACTTCTCTTGTAAACATCTACCTCAAGTCACCAAGGTTTCTGTTGTTTATTGAGCTTAAGGCAGTAAAGGTTGTTTTCAAACAAGACCTCTCAGTGACCCATGTGAAAAACATCCATGGAGTCTTTTCAGTTTTCCCAAATAAACCAATATCCATGATTCTAAAATATGAATCCTCAAAAAATATTAAAAATAGGAGCACTTTCATAACATATTCAAAAAGGGAGGGAGACAGAAAGCAGGAAACTACAGGCCAGTTAGCTTAACATCTGTCTTAGAGAAAATGTTAGAAGCTATTATTAAAGACAATATAGCAGGGCACGTAGAAAAAATTCAAGGTAATCAGGCAGAGTCAACATGGTTTTGTGAAAGGGAAATCATGATTACCCAACTTATTGGAGTTCTTTGAAGAAGTTGATTGAGATGTACAACATTATGAGGGGCATTGATAGGATAGATAAGAAACTTTTTCCCTTAGCGGAGAGGGTCAATAACCACGGGGCATAGATTTAAGGTAAGAAATACGAGGTTTAGAGGGGATTTGGTTGGATTCTGGAACACACTGCCTGAAGGGGTGTGAGAGGCATAAACCGTCACAACATTTAAGAAGTATTTAGATGAGCACTTGAAACACCATAGCATACAAGGCTACGGGCCAAGTGCTGGAAATTGGGATTAGAATAGATAGGTGCTTGATGGTCGGCACAGGCATGATGGGCCGAAGGGCCTGTTTCTGTGCTGTATAACTCTATGACTCTATGACTCTAAGTAACATGTGCTGTGGATAAAGGGGAACCGGTGGATGTATTGTACTTAGATTTCCAGAAGGCATTTGATAAGGTGCCACATCAAAGGCTATTGTGGAAAATAAAAGCTCATGGTGTCGGGGGTAATATATTGGCATGGATAGAAGAATAGCTAGTTAACAGGAAACATAAGAGCATAAGAAATAGGAGCAGGAGTAGGCCATTCGGCCCCTCAAGTCTGCCCCGCCGTTAAATAAGATCATGGCTGATCTGCCCCAGACCTCAACTCCTCTTTCAGGCCAACTCTTCATAGCCCTCAACTGCCCGATAATTCAAAAATCTATCTACCTCCTCTTTAAATACTTTCAGTGATCTAGCCTTCACAACTCTCTGGGGTAGAGAATTCCAGACATTCACTACCCTCTGAGAGAAGAAATTCCTTCGCACCTCAGTTTTAAATGAGTGTCCCCTTATTCTGTAACTATGTGCCCTAGTTTGAGATTCCCCCACTAGTGGAAACATCTTCTCAACATCTATATAATAAAAGCAAAATACTGCGGATGCTGGAAATCTGAAACAAAAACAAGAAATGCTGGATTCACTCAGCAGGTCTGGCAGCATCTGTAGAAAGAGAAGCAGAGTTAACGTTTCGGGTCAGTGACCCTTCTTCGGAACATCTCAACATCTACCCTGTCAAGCCCCCTCAGAATTTTGTAAGCTTCAATAAGATCACCTCTCATTCTTCTAAACTCTAATGAATAAAGGCCTAACCTGTTTAGCCATTCTTGATAAGTCAACCCCTTCATCCCAGGAATCAGCCTAGTGAATCTCTTTTGAACTGCCTCCAATGCCAGTATATCCTTTCTTAAATACAGGCACCTAAACTGTACACAGTACTCCAGGTGCGGCCTCACCAACACCCTGTACAGTTGTAACAAGACTTCCCTATTTTTAAACTCCAATCCCCTAGCAATAAAGGCCAAAATTCCATTTGCCTTCTTAATTACTTGCTGCACCTGCATGCTAACTTTTTGCGTTTCATGCACAAGAACACCCAGATCCCTCTGTGCTAGGGTCAAGGATGTCTCAGAGCGGTTACAGGACATTCTGAAGGGGGAGGGTGAACAGCCAGTGGTCGTGGTACACATTGGCACAAACGACATAGGTAAAAAAAAGGATGAGGTCCTAAAAGCAGAATATAGGGAGCTAGGAAGTAAGTTGAAAAATAGGACCTCAAAGGTAGGATCTCAGGATTACTACCAGTGCCACGTGCTAGTCAGAGTAGAAATAGCAAGATATATCGGATGAATACGTGGCTGAAGAGATGGTGTGAGGGGGAGGGTTTTAGATTCCTGGGACATTGGGACCAGTTCTGGGGGAAGGGGACAAGTAGTGGGAAGGGGACAAGTAATGTTAAAAAGACAAGCCTTAAGGCTTTGTGCCTTAACACGTGGAGCATTCGCAATAAAGTGGATAAATTAATCGCGCAAATGGTTTTCTGGACCAATACGTTGAGGAACCAACTAGAGAACAGGCCATCCTAGACCGGGTATTGTGTAATGAGAGCGGAATAACTGGCAATATAGTGGTGCGAGACCCCTTGGAGATGAGCAACCATAATATGATAAAATTTTTCATCAAGTTGGAGAGTGACGTAGTTGATTCTGAGACAAGGGTCCTGAATCTTAGTAAAGGAAACTACCAAGGTGTGAGGTGCAAATTGGCTATGACGGATTGGGAAATGTTACTTAAAGGGATGATGGTGGATAGGCAATGGCAAACGTTTAAAGAGCGCATGGATGAACTGCAATAATTGTTTATCCCTGTTTGGTGCAAAAGTAAAATGGGAAAGGTAGCCGAACCAGGGCTTACAAGGGAAATTAGATCCAAGGAAGAGGGATATAAATTTGCCAGAAAAAAACAACAGACCTGAGGATTGGGAGCAGTTTAGAATTCAGCAAATGAGGAGCAAGGGATTCATTAAGAATGGGAAAATAGAGTAAGAGAGTAAGCTTCCGGGAACATAAAAACGAACTGTAAAAGTTTCTATAGGTATGTGAAGAGAAAAAGATTGGTGAAGACAAATGTAGGTCCCTTACAGTCAGAAACAGGGGAATTTATTATGGGGAACAAAGAAATGGCTGATCAACTAAATGCATACTTTGGTTCTGTATTCACAAAGGAGGACACAAATATCATACCAGAAATGTTGGGCTTAGCGAGAGAGAGGAACTGAAGGAAATCAATATTAGTAGAGAAATGCTGTTGGGGAAATTGATGGGATTGAGGGCCGATAAATCCCTCGGACCTGATGGTCTGCATCCCAGAGTACTTAAGGAAGTGGCCCTAGAAATAGTGGATGCATTAGTGGTCATCTTCCAAGATTCTATAGACTCTGGAACAGTCCCTACAGATTGGAGGGTAGCTAATGTAACCCCACTATTTAAAAAGGGAGGTACATAGAAAGCAGGGAATTATAGACCAGTCAGCCTGACGTCGGTAGTGGGGAATAGTCTAGAGTCCATTAACAAAGATTTTATAGCAGAGCACTTAGAGAACAGTGGTAGTATCGGACAGAGTCAGCATGGATTTACAAAAGTGAAATCATGCTTGACAAATCTACTAGAATTCTTCGAGGATGTAACTAGTAGAGTTGATGAGGGGGAGCCTGTGGATGTGGTATATTTGGACTTTCAGAAGGCTTTTGACAAAGTCCCACATAAGAGATTAGCATGTAAACTTAAAGCGCATGGCATTGGGGGCAGTGTATTGTGATGGATAGAAAATTGGTTGGCAGACAGGAAACAAAGAGTAGGGATATAAGGGTCTTTTTCTGAATGGCAGGCAGTGACTAGTGGGGTACCGCAGGGATCAGTGCTAGGACCCCCAAGCTATTCACAATATATATTAATGATTTAGATGAGGGAACTAAATGTAATATCTCTAAATTTGCAGACGACACAAAACTGGGTGGAAGGGTGAGTTGTAAAGAGGATGCAGAGAAGCTACAGGGTGATTTGGACAAGTTGAGTGAGTGGGCAAATGCATGGCAGATGCAGTATAATGTGGATAAATGTGAAGTTATCCACTTTGGTAGCAAAAACAGGAAGGCAGATTATTATCTGAAAGGCTATAAACTGAGAGAGGGGAATATGCAGCGAGACCTGGGTACACCAGTCGCTGAAGGTAAGCATGCAGGTGCAACAGGCGTTAAAAACGAAAATGGTATGTTTGTCTTTATAGCGAGAGGGTTCGAGTACAGGAGTAGGGATATCTTGCTGCAATTATACAGGACCTTGGTGAGGCCACACTGGAATATTGTGTGCAGTTTTGGTCTCCTTATCTGAGGAAGGATGTTCTTGCTATAGAGGGAGTGCGGCGAAGGTTTACCAGACTGATTCCTGGGATGGCGGGACTGACGTATGAGGATAGATTGAGTTGGTTAGGAGTATATTCACTGGAATTCAGAAGAGTGAGGGGAGATCTCATAGAAACCTACAAAATTCTAACAGGACTTGACAGGGTAGATACAGGAAGGATGTTCCCGATGGTGGGGGAGTCTAGAACCAGGGGTCATAGTCTAAGGATACGGGATAAACCTTTCAGGACTGAGATGAGGAGAAATTTCTTCACCCAGAGAGTGGTGAGCCTGTGGAATTCGCTACCACAGAAAGCAGTTGAGGCCAAAACATTGTATGTTTTCAAGGAGGAGTTAGATATAGCTCTTGGGTCTAAAGGGATCAAAGGGTATGGGGAGAAAGTGGGAACAGGTAACTGAGTTGGATGATCAGCCACGATCATAATGAATGGCGGAACAGGCTCGAAGGGCCGAATGGCCTACTCCTGCTCCTATTTTCTATGTTTCTATGTTTCTGTGTATTTATTTCGAGTCTCTCTCCATTTAAATAATAGTCTGTCTTTTGATTCTTTCTACCAAAGTTCATGACCTCACACTTTCCCACATTAAACTCCATCTGCCAAGTTTTTGCCCACTCACAACCTATCTATATCCTCTTGCAGATTCCTTATGTCCTCATCACAACATGCCCTCCCACCTGCTTTTGTATCGTCAGCAAATGTGTATATATTACACTTTGCCCCCTCCTCCAAGTCATTAATATAGATAGTAAATAATTGAGGCCCTCGGACTGATCCTTGTGGCACTCCTCTAGTTACGCCTTTCCAACCTGAAAAAGACCCACTAATCCCGACTCTCTGTCTTCTGTCAGTTAACCAGTCCTCAATCCATGCTAATATATTAGCCCCTCTTTTTGAACGGGATAAATTTTTACTGAGAATTATGAAATATCTGCTTAAATGTCTGCCACTGCTCATCCATTGACCTTCCCCTTAGTCTATTTTCCCAGCCCGCTTTAGACAACTCTTTCTTCATACCTCCGTAGTTGCCCTTGTTTAAGTTGAGGACACTGGTTTGAGACCCGAGTTCCTCGCCCTCAAACTGAATCAAACAGAAAGTAGGCATAAATGGATAATTTTCTGGTTGGCAATATGTAATGAGTGGTGTGCCCCAGGGATCAGTTTTGGGGCCTCAACTTTTTACAATGTATATAAATGACTTGGATGAAGGGACCAAAGGTATGTTGCTAAATTTGCTGATGACACAAATATAGGTAGGAAAGTAAATTGTGAAGAGGACATAAGGAGGCTACAAAGGGATATAGATGGGCTAAGTGAGTGGGAAAAGATCTGTCAAATGGAGTATAACATGGGAAAATGCGAAATTGTCCATTTTGGCAGGAAGAATAGAAAAGAAGCATATTATCTAGATGGTGAGAGATTGCAGAGCTCTGAGATGTAGAGGGATCTGGGTGTCCTAGTGCATGAATCACAAAAGGTTTATATGCAGGTACAGCAAGTAATTAGGAAAGTTAATAAAATGCTATCATTTATTGCAAGGGGATTTGAATTAAAAGATAGGGAGGTAATGCTCTATTTATACATGGCATTGGTGAGACCATATCTGGAGTACTGTGCACAGTATTGGTCTCCTTCTTTAAGGAAGGATGTAAATGCGTTGGAAACAGTACAGAGAAGGTTTACTTGACTAATACCTGGAATGGGCGGGTTGTCTTATGAGGAAAGGTTGGACAGGCTAGGCTTGTATCTGCTGGAGTTTAGACGAGTAAGAGGCGACTTGATTGAAACATATAAGATCCTGAGGGGTCTTGACAGGGTGGATGTTGAAAGGATGTTTCCCCTTGTGGGAGAATTTAGAACTAGGGGTCACTGTTTAAAAATACGAGGTCGCCTATTTAAGGCAGAGACGAGGAGAAATTTTTCTCTCAGAGGGTCGTGAGTGTTTGGAATTCTCTGCCTCAAAAGGCAGTGGAAGCAGAGTCTTTGAATATTTTTAAGGCAGCGGTAGATAGATTCTTGATAAGCAAGGGGGTGAAAGGTTATTGGGGGTAGGCGGCAATGTGGAGTCGAAGTTACAATCAGATTAGCCAAAATCTTATTGATTGGCGGAGCATTCTCGAGGGGCCAAGAGGCCTTCTCCTGCTCCTAATTCGTACGTTCATACCGGCTCTTAGCTAGATCAATCCCATTTTCCCACCCTCTCCCCATAGCTTTGTATTTTTCTCTGCTTCAAATATCTTTCCAATTTTCCTCTAAAAGATGCAATGGTCTCTGCAGGAAAGCATTCCATTCTGCAGTACTCTGAGTACAGAGATTTCTCCAACTTCTCTCCACACTTTCTTAGTGTCAATTTTAAATTGATGACCCTGGTCTATGAATCTGAACCTGAAGTCTCCCCTCCTCTGCCCCATTCATCAGAATAATGCTTTGTTTTCTTTTTGCCCTATTCAGGTTGACGCAGATGATGTCATTACCAGGGATGAACAGATTTACCTGCTGCTTCATGCTAAAAGGAAGTGCGAACAGAAGTTGAAGTCCAAGCTGGGTAAAGCTGCTGGTGAGTCCCTTCTGTAATTTTGTCAATTGCACCTTTCATAGATAGAACACCTTTAACATGGTCCAAGGCATTTCACAGGAACGTGGTCACTCAAAAAAATTATCCTCACGCAAAAGAAGCCATTAGGAGGGACTTGGTCAAAGGTTAGGTTTTAAGGAATGTCTTAAATGAGGAGAGAGAGGTGGAGAGGCTTGGGGAGGGAATTCCAAGCTTAGAACCTGTATGGCTGAATGCACGGCCACCAAAAGGGGACAAAGGAAGTTGGGAATGCACAAGGCCAGAATTGGAGGAACACAGAGCTGACAGAGAGTTTTAGGCCTGCAGGAGGTTATAGAGGTAAGGAGGGCTGAGGCCATGGAGGGATTTGAACAGCAGGATAAGAATTTTAAAATGGAACAGTTCCAGGAAAGGTAGCCAATGTAGGTCAGTGAGGACAGGGGTGACGAGTGAACAGGACTTAGTGCGAGTAGTAGCTATGTGAAGTAGCAATGATCACAGTGACTGGGGAGGATAGAGTGTCTTTTAAAGTTAACAGCACAAATGCTACAATGTGTTAAAAAGCACTGAGGCTGATCAAGGCAAGAGTGCAACCAATTGAGCCACACCAAGGATCTGGCCATAATACAATATGAAATGTGACAGGAACTGTGAAACTTGTGTGCACAGTGATAGGAACTGTAAAAAGTGTGTACATGGTGAAAGGAACAGGGAAGGATGTATAAATGGTGGCAAGAAGTGTAAAATGTGTGCACAGTGACAGGAGCTGTGAAACATGTGCATAATGTGACAGGAACTATGAAACATGTGCGCCCACATCGGTAATGGGATAATTTGACCTTTGCACTGCTGAGTTGCAGATTGAGCAATAGCCAGCGAGTTGCCAACACCCACTGGAAGTGCACCTGCCCAGATGTCAGCTTGGCTGGGTTGTTC
Organism: Heterodontus francisci; assembly: GCF_036365525.1. Taxonomy (NCBI): domain Eukaryota; kingdom Metazoa; phylum Chordata; class Chondrichthyes; order Heterodontiformes; family Heterodontidae; genus Heterodontus; species Heterodontus francisci. The sequence continues at coordinate 58,041,086 of NC_090375.1, read as the reverse complement.
TTCCTCATCTGATGAAACTCAACACCCAGAATCAAACTTGAAGAACAGTGAGTTGGAGGGCCAGGGTCACCTTGCAATCTGACCTTCGTGAGAATTGGGAATGCAGGGGCAAGAATTTGGAGGGATCAATTTGGTTTAAGAACGAACACCTTTGGCATTATTGGGGGAGTGTGAAAAAGCGACTAAGCTGAGACAGAGAGACAAGGGCAGCCTATTGAACTCAAGTCATTAAATAATAATATTGGCTCCGAGTTGTTTGCTTGCTGAAGGAGCTCAACCTCTCAGTGATGTGTAAAGCCTTGCTGTGAAACATTCCATAGTTTATTATTATTTATTTTTATAAGAGGCACTGAGTGATCTCTCCTTTTGGCCAGCTTAACAAGCCATCTCAGAGCTTCGGCTAAAGGAGGGTGGGAAGGAGGGGAATGGGCAGGTGGGAAAACTGTGGCTGCTTAATTGGCAGGATGCCCTCACCCTACTGCCTGCCAACCTGAGTCACGACATCAAGTTTAAAAAAAAGGCTTATTTGGCAGAACGCACTACTTCAGTGGCTTCTGATAGGCACTGAGCAGTGGGAATTGAGTCTAAAAATGATGCGACATTTGCTTTCAAACAAATTTTAAAGACAGATTGCCAGTTGACATAGGTGTTAAGAAAAATGCATTTGTAAAAAGTTTTCATTGTGTTGCATATGCTTCGTTGATATGTTATATATTTATGTATATATTTTAGTGTGATGCCAAAATCATCACACTCTACAAAAACAAAGGCGACAGAGGTGACTGCAACAACTACAGGAGCATCTCACACCTTAGCGTCACGGGGAAGGCCTCTGCTAGGGTCATACTTGCAGACCGAGTGTACCCGGAATCACAGTGTGCTTTCTGTGCCAGCAGATCTACTGTGGACATTATCTTCTCCATACACCAGCTACAATTGAAGTGTAGGGAACAGAGTATACCCCTTTTCCTTACTTTCATAGATCTCACTAAGGCGCTTGACACGTTCAGCAGAGCAGGGCTCGACAAGATTTTGGGAAAAATTGGCTGCTCACTGAAGCTCCTCAAGTCTCACCCACTCTTTGCATGACAATATGCACTGTACAGTTTGATGGCTCCACTCCCAGCAGTTTTTGAGTGAAGAATGGAGTGAAACAGGGTTGTGTCCTAGCCCCCACTCTGTTTGGCCTCTTCTTCTCCATGCTACTGACCTTTGCCTTCCCTGCAGATATGGAAGGAATCTACTTGCACACTAGGGCAGACAGCAAGCTCTACAATCTATCAAGGCTGAAAGAGAAGACAAAAGCACACCATGTCCTGATCAGAGAACTCCTCTATGCTGATGATGCTGTGCTAGTCGCTCACATGGAAACTCAGCTACAAAGACTCATGGTCTGTCTCTCCCGTGCCTGTAACTTGTTCTCCTTGACTGTAAGCGTCAAGAAAACCATGGTCATGGGACAGGGTATTGCATCTCTGTCCCTGATCACACTAAATAACACCCCACTGGAAGTGGTTAGCAAATTCTGCCACCTTGGGTCCACAGTGACGGACAATCTGTCCCTTGATGCAGAGCTTGATACACACATAGGGAAAGCAGCTACCACCTTTGACTGACTTGCAAAATGCACATGGTATAACACCAAGTTGACCCTTAAGACCAAGCTGATGGTTTATAAGGTCAGTGTTCTCAGCATCTTGCTGTATGGCTGTGAAACATGGGTGACTTACAGCTACCAGGAAAAGAAGCTCAGTAATTTCAATCTTCACTGTCTGTGGCACATTATGGGTATATCCTGGCAGCACAAAATCACAAATGTGGCAGTTCTCTCAAAGGCAGAGCCCCCAAGAGTGTTGGCACTAATCAAACAGAGGCGGTTTCGGTGGATCGGACACGTTTGCAGGGTTGAAGATGGTTGCCAAAGATCTTCTGTGTAGTGAGGTAGCTGGGCCAGACTACCAGTAGGGGACCCAAACCTCCGCTTCAAGGATGCTTGTAAGTGTGACATGAAGGCCCTAAATGTTGACTATTGCATCTGGAAGCCAGAAGCTGGAGAATGAGGGAAATGGCAACACATCCTGTAGACTGGTGTGCACTACCACAATGACCAGTTGTTACAGCAGCTTATCAACAGGCACCAATGTTAACTCACAGGTAGGCGGTGGCGTATTGGTATTATCACTGGACTAGTAACCCAGAGACCCAAGGTATTTCTCTGGGGACATGGGTTCGAATCCCACCACAGCAGAAGGTGGAATTTGAATTTAATTAATAAATCTGGAATTAAAAGCCAGTCTAATGATGGCCATGAAACCATTGTCAATTGTTGTAAAAACCCATCTGGTTCACTAATGTCCTTTAGGGAAGGAAATCTGCTGTCCTTACCTGGTCTGGCCTACATGTGACCCCAGACCCACAGCAATATGGCTAACTCTTACATGCCCTCTGAAATGGCCTAGCAAGCCACTCAGTTGTACCTTACCGCTACAAAGCCAATAAAAAGGAATGAAACCGGACGGACCACCCGGCATCGACCTAGGCACTTCGAAAACGGCAAACCCAGACCTGTCGACCCTGCAAAGTCCTCCTTACTAACATCTGCGGGGCTTGTGCCAAAGTTGGGAGAGCTGTCTCACAGACTAGTCAAGTAACAGCCTGACATAGTCATACTCACGGAATCAGACCTTACAGACAATGTCCCAGACACTGCCATCACCATCCCTGGGTATGGCCTGTCCCACCAACAGGACAGACCCATCAGAGGTGGTATACAGTAGGGAGGGAGTTGCCCTGGGAGTCCTCAACATCGACTCCGGACACTATGAAAGTCTCATGGCATCAGGTCAAACATGGGCAAGGTAACCTCCGACTGATTACCACCTACCGCCCTCCCTCAGCTGATGACTCAGTACTCCTCCATGTTGAACACCACTTGGAGGAAGCACTGAGGGTGGCAAGGGCACAGAATGTACTCTGGGTAGGGGACTTCAATGTCCATCACCAAGAGTGGCTCGGTAGCAGCACTCCTGACCGAGCTGGCCGAGTACTAAAGGACTTAACTGCTAGACTGGGTCTGCGGCAGGTGCTGAGGGAACCAACACGAGGGAAAAATATACTTGACCTCGTCCTCACCAATCTGCCTGCTGCAGATGCTTCTGTCCATGACTGTATTGGTAGGAGTGACCACCGCACAGTCCTTGTGGAGACGAAGTCCCGCCTTCACATTGAGGATACCCTCCATCGTGTTGTGTGGCACTATCACTGTGCTAAATGGGATAGATTTCGGACAGATCTAACAATGCAAAACTGGGCATCCATGAGGCGCTGTGGGCCATCAGCAGCAGCAGAATTTTACTCAACCACAATCTGTAACCTCATGGCTTGGCATATCCCCCACTCTACCATTACCATCAAGCCAGGAGACCAACCCTGGTTCAATGAAGAGTGCAGGAGGGCATGCCAGGAGCAGCACCAGGCATACCTCAAGATGAGGTGTCAACCTGGTGAAGCTACAACACAGGACTATCTGCGTGCCAAACTGTGTAAGCAGCATGCGATAGACAGAGCTAAGCGATCCCATAACCAACGGATCAGATCGAAGCTCTGCAGTCCTGCCACATCCAGCCGTGAATGGTGGTGGACAATTAAACAACTAACTGGAGGAGGTGGCTCCACAAATATCCCCATCCTCAATGATGGGGGAACCCAGCACATTAGTGCGAAAGATAAGGCTGAAGCATTTGCAACAATCTTCAGCCAGAAGTGCCGAGTTGATGATCCATCTCGGCCTCCTCCTGAAGTCCCCAGCATCACAGATGCCAGACTTCAGCCAATTCGATTCACTCCGCGTGATATCAAGAAACGACTGAAGGCACTGGATACTGCAAAAGCTATGGGCCCTGACAATATTCCGGCAATAGTACTGAAGACCTGTGCTCCAGAACTTGCCGCGTCCCTAGCCAAGCTGTTCCAGTACAGCTACAACACTGGCATCAACCCTGCAATGTGGAAAATTGCCCAGGTACGTCCTGTACACAAAAAGCAGGACAAGTCCAACCCGGCCAATTACCGCCCCATCAGCCTACTCTCAATCATCAGTAAAGTGATGGAAGGTGTCATCAACAGTGCCATCAAGTGGCACTTGCTTCGCAATAACCTGCTCAGTGACGCTCAGTTTGGGTCCTGCCAGGGCTCCTGACCTCGTTACAGCCTTGGTTCAAACATGGACAAAAGAGCTGAACTCAAGAGGTGAGGTGAGAGTGACTGCCCTTGACATCAAGGCAGCATTTGACCGAGTATGGTATCAAGGAGCCCAAGCAAAACTGAGGTCAATGGGAATCAGGGGGAAAACCCTCCGTTGGCTGGAGTCATACCTAGCGCAAAGGAAGATGGTTGTGGTTGTTGGAGGTCAATCATCTGAGCTCCAGGACATCACTGCAGGAGTTCCTCAGGAGTATCCTAGGCTCAACCATCTTCAGCTGCTTCATCAATGACCTTTCTTCAATCATAAGGTCAGAAGTGAAGATGTTCGCTGATGATCGCACAATGTTCAGCACCATTCGTGACTCCTCAGATACTGAAGCAGTTAGTGTAGAAATGCAGCAAGACCTGGACAATATCCAGGCTTGGGCTGATAAGTGGCAAGTAACATTCGCGCTACACAAGTGCCAGGCAATGACCATCTCCAACAAGAGAAAATCTAACCATCTCCCTTTCACATTCAACAGAATTACCATCGCTGAATCCCCCACTATCAACATCCTAGGGGCTACCATTGACCAGAAACTGAACTGGAGTAGCCATATAAATACCGTGCTACAAGAGCAGGTCAGAGGCTGGGAATCCTGAGGCGAGTAACTCACCTCATGACTCCCCAAAGCCTGTCCACCATCGACAAGGCACAAGTCAGGAGTGTGATGGAATACTCTCCACTTGCCTGGATGGGTGCAGCTCCAACAACGCTCAAGAAGCTCGACACCATCCAGGACAAAGCAGCCCGCTTGATTGGCACACCATCTACAAACATTCACTCCCTCCACCACCGATGCACAGTGGCAGCAGTGTGTACCATCTACAAGATGCACTGCAGCAATGCACCAAGGCTCCTTAGACAGCACCTCCCAAACCCACGACCTCTACCATCGAGAAGGACAAGGGCAGCAAATACATGGGAACACCACCACCTGCAAGTTCCCCTCCAAGTCACACACTATCCTGATTTGGAACTAAATCGCCGTTCCTTCACTGTCGCTGGGTCAAAATCCTGGAACTCCCTTCCTAACAGCACTGTGGGCATACCTACCCCAAATGGACTGCAGCGGTTCAAGAAGGCAGCTCACCACCACCTTCTCAAGGGCAATTAGGGATGGGCAATAAATGCTGGGCTGGCCACATCCCATGAATGAATAGAAAAAAAGCATCACTTGGCAGCTTCACATGCAGCACTTGTGGCAGAACCTGCCTCTCAAGGATTGGCCTTCATAGCCACCAGCAAAGGTGCACCAAGTGAAGACACCCCACTTAAATGGATTGTTTGCTGCATGTCCATCATCTTTCATAGGTGGAGGGATGCCAACCATATATATATTTTATATACGTATATCTTAGTAGCTTTGGTGGCCATCCAATCTTTTCTAGTAGTCTGAAGAGACCACATCTGCTGACGAGGTCAAAGGCTTTGGTGAGATCAATGAAAGCAATGTAGAGGGGCATCTGTTGTTCGCGACATTTCTCCGGTATCTGATGAAGGGAGAACAGCATGTCAATGGTTGATCTCTGCTCGAAAGCCACACTGTGCCTCAGGGTAGACGCGCTCGGCCAGCTTCTGGAGCCTGTTTAAAGTGACTCGAGCAAAGACTTTCCCCACTATGCTGAGCAGGGAGATTCCACGGTAGTTGTTGCAGTCACCGCGGTCACCTTTGTTTTTATAGAGGGTGATGATATTGGCATCGCGCATGTCCTGAGGTACTGCTCCCTCGTCCCAGCACAGGCATAGCAGTTCATGTAGTGCTGAGAGTATAGCAGGCTTGGCACTTTTGATTATTTCAGGGGTAATGCTGTCCTTCCCAGGGGCTTTTCCCCTGGCTAGAGAATCAATGGCACCACTGAGTTCCGATTTTGTTGGCTGTACGTCCAGCTCATCCATGATTGGAAGAGGCTGGGCTGCATTGAGGGCAGTCTCAGTGACAACATACTCCCTGGAGTACAGTTCCAGGTAGTGCTCAACACAGCGGTCCATTTGCTTGCATTGGTCAGTGATTATGTCCCCTGATTTAGATTTGAGGGGGGCGATCTTCTTGATGGTTGACCCAAGAGCTCTCTTAATGCCATCATGCATTCCTTTGATGTTTCCGATGTCTGAGGCCAGCTGAATATGACTGCATAGGTGTTGCCAGTAGTCATTTACGCAGCGCCTGGCTGTTCTTTGTGCAGTGCTTCTGGCTGCTTTAAGTGCTACGGATGTTAACTCGCTGGGGGCTTTCTTGTAGTTCAACAGTGCAATGCGCTTAGCGGCTATGACAGGTTCCAGCTCTTCAGTATGAGATTGAAACCAGTTTGCATGACAATATGAAAGGCACAATTCAACATAGCAGCACCTCATCAGACCCCTTTCCTATCCTGAGTGGCGTGAAACAGGGCTGTGTTCTCGCACCCACACTTTTTGGGATTTTTTTCTCCCTGCTGCTCTCACATGCGTTCAAGTCTTCAGAAGAAGGAATTTTCCTCCACACAAGATCAGGTGGCAGGTTGTTCAACCTTGCCCGTCTAAGAGCGAAGTCCAAAGTACGGAAAGTCCTCATCAGGGAACTCCTCTTTGCTGACGATGCTGCTTTAACATCTCACACTGAAGAGTGCCTGCAGAGTCTCATCGACAGGTTTGCGGCTGCCTGCAACGAATTTGGTCTAACCATCAGCCTCAAGAAAACGAACATCATGGGACAGGACGTCAAAAATGTTCCATCCATCAATATTGGCGACCACGCTCTGGAAGTGGTTCAAGAGTTCACCTACCTAGGCTCAACTATCACCAGTAACCTGTCCCTAGATGCAGAAATCAACAAGCGCATGGGAAAGGCTTCCACTGCTATGTCCAGACTGGCCAAGAGAGTGTGGGAAAATGGCGCACTGACACGGAACACAAAAGTCCGAGTGTATCAAGCCTGTGTCCTCAGTACCTTGCTCTATGTCAGCGAGGCCTGGACAACGTATGTTAGCCAAGAGCGACATCTCAATTCATTCCATCTTCGCTGCCTCCGGAGAATACTTGGCATCAGTTGGCAGAAGTCCTCGAGACGGCCAACATCCCCAGCTTATACACACTACTGAGTCAGCGGCGCTTGAGATGGCTTGGCCATGTGAGCCGCATGGAAGATGGCAGGATCCCCAAAGACACATTGTACAGTGAGCTCGTCACTGGTATCAGACCCACCGGCCGTCCATGTCTCCGCTTTAAAGACGTCTGCAAACGCGACATAAAGTCCTGTGACATTGATCGCAAGTCGTGGGAGTCAGTTGCCAGCGATCGCCAGAGCTGGCGGGCAGCCATAAAGGCGGGGCTAAAGTGTGGCGAGTCGAAAAGACTTAGCAGTTGGCAGGAAAAAAGACAGAAGCGCAAGGGGAGAGCCAACTGTGTAACAGCCCCGACAAACAAATTTTTCTGCAGCACCTGTGTAAGAGCCTGTCACTCTAGAATTGGCCTTTATAACCATTCCAGGCGCTGCTCCACACACCACTGACCACTTCCAGGCGCTTACCCATTGTCTCTCGAGATAAGGAGGCTAAAGAAGATACGTATATGAAGATAGCAAAGGACTGGCATTTATACAGTTCTTTCCACAAGCTCAGGCTAAAACACTTTGCAGTCAATGCAGTAACTTTGAAGTACAGTCACTGTTGTAATGTAGGAAACGCGGAAGCCAATTTATGCACAGCAAGCTCCCACAAACAGCAATGAGCAACACGATCAGATCATTTGTTTTTTTCATGATCTTATTGGCCTAGCCTGATTGCCATAAATTTTCTTATTAACCTGCCGATCGTCTCTGTATATTTTCATCAGCAATAGTAAGTTAGCCAGTTAGCCAGCTGAACTTTAGCAGGTATAAAGCTCTGATTTAAACTTGGTTTTGGATTTGTTATAATCCAACATTGATTGAAAAAGGATCAATTTTTAATGATTTAGACTGACTGTAGATATGACAGGATTCAGCAGCTCTGCTATTTTGTAGACTTTTGGCTAATGCAGTCTGGCCTGAACCAGTTACCTAATTGCAATATTATTATGATTGTTTGTTAAGGGATCGTCTCCAAATGACATACCCAAACTGATGTGAAACATTGACGCTTCATTAACATGAGGGAATATTCACTTTGGATCAGTACACCTGGACCAATCAACTTCTATTCCACCGGGACATTGGATGGAGTGTCAGAAAGAGAGACAGAGAGAACCATTCTAATCCCCAAAACTACCAACTCATACCTGAAAGGGCACATAATGTTCACCAAAATCAGGGCAATAAATCTTTTTCGAACTGCTATATACTTCATAGATAGAAAAAAATACTTGTCTGTGATTGCTGGAACCAATGGGCAACTGCTCAAGGGAATTGTGGGATGGCTGTTTTTAGCAGTGTGGTCAGAGGTTGTGTACTGAATTTTACTGCAAACATACCCAGCCTTGTTTCAAGTTTCCCTGCTACACAGAAGCATGCTCTGTGTACCAGGTCACAACTGCCTGCTCTCATCCAAACACCTAAAATTAGCCTTTAAGAATATTTTATTCCCACATACCACAATATCCTTTTTTTTCCTTCTCTGGGTGACAGTGTGTCACTAGTTTAACACAGTACTGTTTTGCAAAAAGCAAATAAAAATTCACAAATGCACTAGGGCAGGGTCTGACTGACAGAGCGTGATCATAGAAACTTGGGCCCCTGAAGCAGGGCAGCCAAAAATAACTTTCTTGTTTACCAAAATCTTTGTAATTCAAGATTGTTTTTCTTCAAGTTGGGAGAATCCAAAAAATAATATTTGCAGTAAATTTCAAATGGGCAGCAACCTCAGGCTACTGGTGAGACTGGGCCCGTATTATCCATATCTTCTATAACTTTATTCGCTGCTGATCTTTTGCCCCTCCTCTCCTGAGTGTGCTGCCTCATGCTGGGGTAAAGTTGCACAGTCATCTGTTGAACACTTGTGTTTCACTCACATGTTCATTCTTCAACTATTTTAATTATGTTATATATACAGGAGTGTTATGCCCAGTAACATATGATGTATTATTATAGAATATATACAGGACTGTTATCCTCAGTGACAAATGGTGTATTATTATATGATTTATACAGGAGTGTTATCCCCAGTAACACACGGTTTATTGTTATATAATCTATACGGGGTGTTACACCCAGTAACATGCGGTGTGTTATTATATAACATGTATAGGAGTATTATACCCATTAACACACAGTGTATTGTTATATAGTATATGCAGGAGTGTTATACCCAGTAACACAAACTATATTATATTATACCAAGTAGCACACGGTGTATTATTATATAATACGTGCAGGAGTGTTAAACCCAATAACACACAGTGCATTACTTTATAATATATGCAGGGGTGATATACCCAGTAACTCATGCTGTACTATTATATAATATGTACATGAGCGTTATACCCAGTAACACACGGTGCATTACTATATAACACATGCAGAAGTGTTATACCCAGTAACACACGGTGCATTACTATATAATACATGCAGAAGTGTTATACCCAGTAACACATGGTGTATTATATAATATATATAGCAGTGTTATACCCAGTATCATGCAGTGTGTTATTGTATAATTTATGCAGGAATGTTATCCCCTTAAAACACACGGTTTATTATTATATAACATATACAGGAGTGTTATTCCCAGTAACACACAGAGTATTATTATATGATTTATACAGGCATGTTATCCCCAGTAACATACAGTGTATTATTATATAATCTATACAGCAATGTTAACCCCAGTAACACATGGTGTATTATTATATAATAGAATCATAGAAAGTTTATGGCACGGAAAGAGGCTCCTTGGCCCATCATGTCTGCGTGGCCGAAGAAAAAGGAGCCACAGAGCTAATCCCACTTTCCAGCATTTGGTCTGTAGCCCTGCAAGTTACAGAACTTCAGATACACATCCAGGTACCTTTTAAATGAAATGAGGTTTTCTGTATCTATCACCCTTTCAGGCAGTGAATTTGAGACCCCACAACCCTCTGGGTGAAAATTTTTTTCTTCATCTCCCCTCTAATCCTTCTACCAATCACTTTAAATCTATGCCCCCTAGTTACGGACCTCTCTGCTAAGGTAAATAGGCCCTTCCTATCAACTCTATCCAGGCCCCTCACAATTTTATACATCTCAAACAAATTTCCCCCCCCAGGCCTCCTCTGTTCCAAGGAGAACAACCCCAGCCTATCCAATCTTTCTTCATAGCTGCATTTTTCCATCCCTGGCAACATCCTCGTAAATATCCTTTGTACTCTCTCAAGTGTAATGACATCCTTTCTGTAATGATGTGACCAGAATTACATACAGTACTCAAGTTGTGGCCTAACTAATGTTTTACATAGTTCCAGCATAACCTCCCTATTCTTATATTCTATTCCTCGGCTAATAAAGAAAAGGATTCCATATGCCTTCTTAAGCACCTTATCGACCTGTTCTGCTACCCTCAGGGACCTGTGGACATTCACTCCAAGGTCCCTCACTTCCTCTACAGCTCTCAGTATCCTCCTATTTATTCTGTATTCCTTTGCCTTGTTTTACCTCCCCAAATGCAACACCTCACACATCTCTGGATTAAATTCCATTTGCCATTTTTCTGCCAACCTGACCAGTCCATTGATACCTTCCTGCAGCCTGCAGCTATCCTCCTTGCTATCAATCATGTGGTCAGTCTTTGTGTTGTCTGCAAACTTCTTGATCATGCCCCCTACATTTACGTCCAAATTGTTAATATGTACTGCAAAAAGCAGGGGACCCAGTACTGAGCCCTCCAACTCGCCACTAGAAACAGCCTTCCAGTCGCAAAAACACCAGTCAACAATTACCCTTTGTTTCCTGCCACTGAACCAATTTTGTATCCACCTTGCTACATTCCCCTGGATCCCATGAGCATTTTTTTTTTGTCAGTCTACCATGTGGGACCTTGTTAACAGCCTTGCTAAAACCCATGTACACCACATCAACTGCACCACCCTCATCAATCCTCCTTGTTATTTCCTCAAAAAATTCAATCAAGTTTGTCAGACATGACCTTCCCTTAACAAATCCATGCTGACTATCCTTGATTAATCCATGCCTTTCTAAGTGACAGTTTATCCTGTCTCTCAGAATTGATTCCAATAATTTGCCCACTAACAAGGTTGGACTGACTGGCCTGTAATTATTCAGTCTATTCCTTGCTCCCTTTTTGAACAAAATGTACAACATTAGCAGACCTCCAATCCTCTGGCACCACACCTATATCCAGTGAGGATTGGAAAATGATGGGTCAGATCTTCTGCTATTTCCTCCCTGGCGTCTTTTAACAGCTTGGGGTATATTTCATCCGGCCCTGGTGATTTATCCATTTTCAAGGATGCTAATCCTCTTAATAATTCCTCTCTCCCTATGTTTATTAAATCCAATACTTCATACTCCTCTAGGTCTACTTACATGCCAAACAGTGGAAGCAGCATGCAATTGACAAAGCTAAGCGATCCCGCAAACAATGGATCAGATCTAAGCTCTGCAATCCTGCGACATCCAGTCGTGAATGGTGGTGGACAATTAAACAACTGACAGGAGAAGGAGGCTCCACACACATCCCCATTCTCAACGATTGGGGAGCCCAGCATATCAGTGCAAAAGACAAGGCTGAAGGCATCCATCTTCAGCCAGAAGTGCCGAGTGGATGATCCATCTCGGTCTCCTCCTGAGGTCCCCAGTCAGTCTTCAGCCAATCCGATTCACTCCATGTGATATCAAGAAATAGCTGAAGGCACTGGATACTGCAAAGGCTATGGGCCCTGACAACATTCCAGATATAGTACTGAAGACGTGCTCCAGAATTAGCCGTGCCCCTAGCCAAGCTGTTTCAGTATAGCTACAACACTGGCATCTACTCGGAAATGTGGGAAATTACCCAGATATATCCTGTGCACAAAAAGCAGAACAAATCCGACCCGGCCAATTTCCGCCCTATCAGTCTACTCTCAATTATCAGCAAAGTGATGGAAGGTGTCATCAACAATGCTATCAAGAGGCACTTGCTTAGCAATAACCTGCTCACTGACACTCAGTTTGGGTTCAGCCAGGCCACTCAGCTCCTGACATTATTACAGCCTTTGTCCAAACATGGACAAAAGAGCTGAACTCCAGAGGTGAGGTGAGAGCGACTGCCCTTGACATCAAGGCAGCATTTGGCTGAGTATGGCATCAAGGAGCCCTAGCAAACCTGGAATCAATGGGAATCAGGGGGAAAACTTTCTGCTGGTTGGAGTCGTACCTAACACAAAAGAAGATGGTTGTGGTTGTTGGAGATAAATCATCTCAGTCCCAGAAAATTATTGCAGGAGTTCCTCAGGGTAATGTCCTAGGCCCAACCATCTTCAGCTGCTTCATCAATGAATTTCCCTCCATCATAAGGTTAGAAGTGAAGATGTTTGATGATAGTGTACAAAGTTCAGCACCATTTGCGACTCCTCAGATACTGAAGCAGCCCGTGTCCATATGCAGCAAGACCTGGACCACATCCAGGCTTGGCATATAGGTGACAAGTAACATTCGCGCCACACAAGTGCCAGGCAATGACCGTCTCCAACAAGAGAGAATCTAACTATCTCCCCTTGACATTCAATGGCATTACCATCGCTGAATCCCCCACTATCAACATCCTGGGGGACACCATTGACCAGAAACTGGACTGGACCAGCCACATAAATTGTTGTGGCTACAAGAACAGGTCAGAGGCTGGGAATTCTGTGGTGAATAATTCACCTCCTGACTCCCCAATGCCTAGCCACCATCTACAAGGCACAAGTCGGGAGTGTGATGGAATACTCTCCACTTGCCTGAATGGGTGCAGCTCCAACAACACTCAAGAAGTTCGATAGCATCCAACACAAAGCAGCCCTGTTGATTGATCCACAAACATTCACTCCCATCACCACCGACACACAATGTCTGCAACATCCCCCTCTTTTGTGAAGACAGATACAAAATACTCATTAAGAACCATACACACATCTTCCTCCTTCACACATAGGTTACCTTTATTGTCTTTTATAAGCCCTATTCTTTCCTTAGTTATCCTCTTACTCTTAATGTTTTCATAAAACATCTTCATAAAACATCTTTGGGTTTTCCTTGATTTTGCCTGCCAATATTCTTTCATGCCCTCGCTTTGCTTTCCTAATTTCCTTTTTGATTTCATCCCTCCACTTTCTATACTCCTCTCGGCTTTCTGTTGTATTGAGTTCCCAGTATCAGACATACGCTTTCTATTTCTGCCTTGTCTTACCCTGTAAACTCTGTGACATGCATTTGGCTGTCCCACCCTTGTTGTTTGTGGGAATGTGTTTACTCTGAACTCCCTGAATCTCCCCTTTGAATGCCTCCCACTGCTCTGACACTGATTTACCTACAAGTAGATGCTTCCAGTCCACTTTTGCTAAATTACTTCTCAGCTTAGTAACGTTGGCCTTACCACAATTTAGAACTTTAAATCCTGTTCTATCTCTGTCCTTTTCCAGAATCATGTTAAAACTAAGTGAATTATGATCATGACCACCAAAATGCTCTCCCACTACCACTTCTTCCAGTTGCCCAGCTTCATTGCCTAAAACCAAGTTCAGAACCATGTCCTCTCTTATTGGACTTACTACATACTGGCCAAAAAGGTTCTCCTGCATGCACCTTAAGAATACTGTTCCCTCCATTCCTTTCACACTAAAACTATCCCAGTTAATATTGGGGCAGTTAAAATCCCTTACTATCACTGCCCTATTGTTTTTGCACTTCTCAGAGATTTGCCTACATATTTGCTCTTCTATCTCTTTCTGACTGTTCGGGGGTCTATAGTAAACTCCCAGTAGTGTGACAGCCCCTTTTTTGTTCCTAAACTCAATCCATATGGCCTCATTTGATGATCCTTCTAATATATCATCCCTCTTCACAGCTGTAAATGCTTCTCTAGCCAAAATTGCCACTCCCTCCCTTTTTATCCCCATCTCTAGCTCGTCTGAAAACCCTGCAACCAAGAATGTTGTCTCTCTTTAAGCCATGTTTTTGTAATAGCGATGATATCATATTGCCACATTTCTATCTGTGGCCTCAGCTCATCTCCTTTATTTGCTATACTCCTTGCATTGAAGTATATACCCTTGAGCATATTATATACAGGAATGTTATGCCCAGTACCACATGATGTATTATTATATAGTATATCCCCAGATGCACAAAGTGTATTATTATATAATATATGGTGGCACAGTGACGCAGTGGTTAGCACCGCAGCCTCACAGCTCCAGGGACCCGGGTTTGATTCTGGGTACTGCCTGTGCGGAGTTTGCAAGTTCTCCCTGTGTCTGCGTGGGTTTTCGCCGGGTGCTCCGGTTTCCTCCCACATCCAAAAAACTTGCAGGTGATAGGTAAATTGGCTGTTGTAAATTGCCCCTAGTGTAGGGAGGTGATAGGGAATATAGGATTACTGTAGGGTTTGTATAAAAATGGGTGGTTGTTGGTCGGCACAGACTCGGTGGGCCGAAGGGCCTGTTTCAGTGCTGTATCTCTAAATAAAAAAAAATAAAATAAATATTGTTATGATATGACCACTCAGGATAAAGCCCCCAATCAAAATATATGATTCTGATTGTGGTGGGAGCAACACACTGTCCATTCAGTCCCGCCGCTCCACAGGTCGCATCATACATATCTTTAAGCTTTCCAAATCAAAGAAAGCAGCAGTTGAATTGAAACAATATAGTAACCCCCAAATGAGGCAAACCAAACTAGGTATCTTTAGATATCAACAAATTAACTGTTCATTAAAAAAAACTAAAATCTTAAACACTACTAAGAAAAACCAATATCTAAAGACCTTATAACTTATTTAAAGAATCTAACTTTCGCATTCGCATACATATACCCAAACGAACGGTAGTTTAGTGTTTAATTAACTGCCCAAAAAAATAGAAATAACAATAAAGTCTTTGCAGATTACGCTTCCTGACGAACAGTCCTCTGATTCAAAGTGCACTTGCAGTCTTCCGAGACTGATGAATCCGACGATAGAAATTCAGCAGTTCAATTCAGCAGTGAAGTATTAAACTCTTCTGTCTTCCAGCGATGAACACAACAGTTCAATAATTAATTATTTTCTTCAAGGAATTAATTTAGCTTTAAGTTTTTAGAATTTTGAGAGAGAAGCTAAACAAATTGTCTTAGAGAGCTCTTCTTTCCCTTGTCAGGTGCTAGCATATGGCTGTGTCAACTGTCTGTGCCTGCAAGCCAGTTCCAAAGTCAAATGGCAACATTGTATTTCATCTCTTCTTGATTTACATGGTTGTAGCTAAGCAACCAGAATGCACTTTCACTCAGTCTCTGGAGCTTGTTGCCTTAAAGCAGCATTGATCCTTTTACAGCCTTAAAAGCGTACCGCAATATTTCCCGAGGAGAAAAAGAAAACAGGATCATGACAATATACAGGAACATTATACCCAGTAACATACAGTATATTATTATACAATATATACAGGAGTGGTGTCCCCAGTAACACACGGTGTATTATTATATAGTATTTACAGGTGTGTTATCCCCAGAAACACACAGTTTATTATTATATAATATGTACTGGAATGCTATCCCCCAGTAACACAGAGTGTATCATTTTATGATATATACTGGAGTGTTATCCCCAGCAACACATGGTGTATTATTATGATATATACAGGGATGTTATCCCCTGTAACACACAGTGTGTTATTATAGGATATGTACAGGAGTAGTAAACCTAGTTATACACAGTGTATTATTATATAATCATTGCAGTCTTCCGAGACTGATGAATCCGACGATAGAAATTCAGCAGTTCAATTATATCTCTCGAGATCCATTGTCTCTCGAGATAAGGAGGCCCAAAAGAAAAGAACAGGAGCATTAAACCCAGTAACACACCATGTATAGTTATATAATACGTACAACAGTATTATGCACGTAACACGTTTTGTATTATCTATACAGTATTAGAACATAAGAACATAAAAATAGTCGCTGGGGTAGGCCATTTAGCCCTTTGTCCCTGCTCTGCCATTCAATAGGATCATGGCTGATCTTCTATTCAACTGTACCTTCCTGTCCTATCCCCATATCCCTTACTTCCCTAAGTATCCAAAAATCTATCAACCTCTGTCTTGAATATACTCAACGATGGAGCATCTATAGCTCTATGGATGGACAATTCCAAAGATTCACAACCCTTTGAGTGAAGAAATTTCTTCTCATCTCAGTCCTAAATGGCCAACCCCCTATTCTGAAACTATGCTCCCAAAATGTTGCTCTCGAGTCTTGACACTTCCCTTGCTGATTTGAATTTAGCCTTTTATGAATCCTCCCAACCCCCACCTTTAATTAGCTTAAAGCCTTGGCTACTGCCCGAGCTAAATGATTCACTAAGATGCTAATCCCAGATCAATTTAAGTGGAGCCCATCCCAATGGAACAGCTCCCTCTTTCCCCAGTACTGGCACCCTGCAGTTCATGAAGCAAAATCTCTGCCTCCCATACCACTCCTTCAATCATGCATTTAACCTTCTAATCTGTTTATCCCTTGTGATGTAGCTCAGGTAACAATCCAGAGATTATTACCTTTGTGGTATATTACCTTTGTGGTTCTGCTTTTTAATTTGGGCCCTAACTCCTCAAACTGTCTCAGCAGGATATCATTTCTAGTTCTACCTATGTTGTTGTTTCCTACGTGGTCCATGACAACTGGATCTTCCCCCACCAGCTGCAAGGAGATGTCTTTAAACCTGCCACTGAACAGGCAACACAACCTTTGGACCTCTCGGTGGCGGCTTCATATCTCTTCCCCTGACTATACCATTCCCTATCATTACACTGCCCCCCCATGAATGGCTCCCTGTACCACAGTGCTATGGTCAGTTTTCCCATCCACCCTGCAATACTTGTTCTCATCCACACAGGTAGCAAGAACCTTGTACCTGTTTGTCAAAGTCAAGGGCTGAGGGTCCTCCATCACTGCATAGGATCCCTATACCTGCATGACTCACAGTCACATCCTCCTGTCCCTGACCATTGACCAACTCGAAAGTTCTACCTAGCTTAAGGGGTGTGACTGGCTCCCAGATCAAAGCATTCAGGTAACATTCCCCCTCTTTGATGTCCTGCAATGTCTTCAGCTCAGACTCCAGCTCGGCAACTCTGAACCGAAGTTCCTCGAGCTGCAAACGTTTACCGCAGATATGGTTGTCCCGGATCCACAAACTCCCATATGCTGCAGTTATGGCGCACCACCTGATATACCATGTCTATCTAACTTTCTTTATTGATTTGATTAATTGATTAGTTAAATAATAATTTTTTAATTGAACTGATTATTTTAGTTTTATTAATTAATAGATATATCTAGTTTAAATTACTGATTTAGAAAGTAATAGCAAGTTACAGTTTCTTAGCTTAGAGATAGAAAAGCTGCAAAACTGTAATACCAACCAATCACCTACCTGCTATCTCTTAATGACACTCCTTGATTTTTTTGTTGATTTTGAAGCCCTGGCTTTCGACTCATTGCTCCTCTCGCTCTCCCTCAGGTCCTCTCTCGGGCCTCCTTTTATCCTTGGTCACTCCCCTCACTCTTGTGCAGGTCTGCTTTCAGACCTTGTTCTTTCCCTGGTCACTCCTCTTGCTGTCCCTCAGGTCCATTCTCAGGCCTTGTTTTATCCTCAGCTGCTCATCTTCCTCAGGTCCATCCTCAGGTCCTATTTTATCCTTGGCTGCTCCTCTCTTTCTCCTTCAGGTCTGCTCTCTGGTCTTGTTTTATTCTCAGTCGCTCTAGGTCCACTCTTGGGCCTCGTTTTATCCTCAGCTGCTTCACTCGCTTCCCCTCAGGTCCGCTCTCGGGCCTCGTTATGTCCTCAGCCGCTCCTCTCGCTCTCCCTCAAGTCCACTACCAGGCCTTGTAATATTCTTGGTTGTTCCTCTCGCTCTCCCCTTGTGTTATATCCAGGTAGCACATAGTGTGTTATCTATACAGGTGTGTTATACCCGGAAATGCACAGAGTGTTATTATATAATATATACAGATGTGTTCTACCGGTAACACATAGTGTGTTATCTATACAGGAGTGTTATACCCGGAAATGCACAGAGTGTTATTATATAATATATACAGATGTGTTCTACCGGTAACACACAGTGTGTTATGTATACAGGAGTGTTATACCCAGTTACATAGAGTGCGTTATCTATACAGGAGTGTTATACCCAGTAACATATGGTGCGTTATCTATACAGGAGTGTTATACCCAGTAACATATGGTGCAATATCTATACAGGAGTGTTATACCCAGTAACACACAGTGTGTTATCTATACAGGAGTGTTATACCCGGAAATGCACAGAGTGTTATTATATAATATATACAGATGTGTTCTACCGGTAACACACAGTGTGTTATGTATACAGGAGTGTTATACCCAGTTACATACGGTGCATTATCTATTCAGTGTTATACCCAATAACATAGAGTGCATTATCTATACAGGAATGTTACGTACAGTAACATATGATGCATTATCGATACAGGAGTGTCATACCCAGTTACATAGAGTGCGTTATCTATACAGGAGTGTTATACCCAGTAACATATGGTGCAATATCTATACAGGAGTGTTATACCCAGTAACATAGAGTGCGTTATCTATACAGGAGTGTTATACCCAGTAACATAGAGTGCGTTATCTATACAGGAGTGTTATACCCAGTAACATAGAGTGCGTTATCTATACAGGAGTGTTATATCCAGTAACATAGAGTGCGTTATCTATACAGGAGTGTTATACCCAGTAACATATGGTGCAATATCTATACAGGAGTGTTATACCCAGTAACATAGAGTGCGTTATCTATACAGGAGTGTTATATCCAGTAACATAGAGTGCGTTATCTATACAGGAGTGTTATACCCAGTAACATATGGTGCAATATCTATACAGGAGTGTTATACCCAGTAACATAGAGTGCGTTATCTATACAGGAGTGTTATATCCAGTAACATATGGTGCAATATCTATACAGGAGTGTTATACCCAGTAACATAGAGTGCGTTATCTATACAGGAGTGTTATATCCAGTAACATATGGTGCAATATCTATACAGGAGTGTTATATCCAGTAACATAGAGTGCGTTATCTATACAGGAGTGTTATACTCAGTAACATATGGTGCAATATCTATACAGGAGTGTTATACCCAGTAACATAGAGTGCGTTATCTATACAGGAGTGTTATACCCAGTAACATAGAGTGCGTTATCTATACAGGCGTGTTATACCCAGTAACATAGAGTGCGTTATCTATACGGGAGTGTTATTCCCAGTAACATAGAGTGCGTTATCTATACAGGCGTGTTATACCCAGTAACATAGAGTGCGTTATCTATACAGGAGTGTTATACCCAGTAACATAGAGTGCGTTATCTATACAGGAGTGTTATACCCAGTAACATAGAGTGCGTTATCTATACAGGAGTGTTATACCCAGTAACATAGAGTGCGTTATCTATACAGGAGTGTTATATCCAGTAACATAGAGTGCGTTATCTATACAGGAGTGTTATACCCAGTAACATATGGTGCAATATCTATACAGGAGTGTTATACCCAGTAACATATGGTGCAATATCAATACAGGAGTGTTATACCCAGTAACATAGAGTGCGTTATCTATACAGGAGTGTTATACCCAGTAACATAGAGTGCGTTATCTATACAGGAGTGTTATACCCAGTAACATAGAGTGCGTTATCTATACAGGAGTGTTATATCCAGTAACATAGAGTGCGTTATCTATACAGGAGTGTTATACCCAGTAACATATGGTGCAATATCTATACAGGAGTGTTATACCCAGTAACATATGGTGCAATATCTATACAGGAGTGTTATACCCAGTAACATATGGTGCAATATCTATACAGGAGTGTTATACCCAGTAACATAGAGTGCGTTATCTATACAGGAGTGTTATACCCAGTAACATAGAGTGCGTTATCTATACAGGAGTGTTATACCCAGTAACATATGGTGCAATATCTATACAGGAGTGTTATACCCAGTAACATAGAGTGCGTTATCTATACAGGAGTGTTATATCCAGTAACATAGAGTGCGTTATCTATACAGGAGTGTTATACCCAGTAACATATGGTGCAATATCTATACAGGAGTGTTATACCCAGTAACATAGAGTGCGTTATCTATACAGGAGTGTTATATCCAGTAACATATGGTGCAATATCTATACAGGAGTGTTATACCCAGTAACATAGAGTGCGTTATCTATACAGGAGTGTTATATCCAGTAACATAGAGTGCGTTATCTATACAGGAGTGTTATACCCAGTAACATATGGTGCAATATCTATACAGGAGTGTTATACCCAGTAACATAGAGTGCGTTATCTATACAGGAGTGTTATACCCAGTAACATATGGTGCAATATCTATACAGGAGTGTTATACCCAGTAACATAGAGTGCGTTATCTATACAGGCGTGTTATACCCAGTAACATAGAGTGCGTTATCTATACGGGAGTGTTATTCCCAGTAACATAGAATGCGTTATCTATACAGGCGTGTTATACCCAGTAACATAGAGTGCGTTATCTATACAGGAGTGTTATACCCAGTAACATATGGTGCAATATCTATACAGGAGTGTTATACCCAGTAACATAGAGTGCGTTATCTATACGGGAGTGTTATTCCCAGTAACATAGAGTGCGTTATCTATACGGGAGTGTTATTCCCAGTAACATAGAGTGCGTTATCTATACGGGAGTGTTATTCCCAGTAACATAGAGTGCGTTATCTGTACGAGAGTGTTATATCCAGTAACATAGAGTGCGTTATCGACACAGGAATGTTATATCCAGTAACATAGAGTGCGTTATCTATGCAGGCGTGTTATACCCAGTAACATAGAGTGCGTTATCTATACAGGCGTGTTATACCCAGTAACATAGAGTGCGTTATCTATACAGGAGTGTTATACCCAGTAACATAGAGTGCGTTATCTATACAGGAGTGTTATACCCAATAATATAGAGTGCGTTATCTATACAGGAGTGTTATATCCAGTAACATAGAGTGCGTTATCTATGCAGGCGTGTTATACCCAGTAACATAGAGTGCGTTATCTATACAGGCGTGTTATACCCAGTAACATAGAGTGCGTTATCGACACAGGAATGTTATATCCAGTAACATAGAGTGCGTTATCTATACAGGCGTGTTATACCCAGTAACATAGAGTGCGTTATCTATACAGGCGTGTTATACCCAGTAACATAGAGTGCGTTATCTATACAGGAGTGTTATACCCAGTAACATAGAGTGCGTTATCTATACAGGAGTGTTATACCCAATAACATAGAGTGCGTTATCTATACAGGAGTGTTATACCCAGTAACATAGAGTGCGTTATCGACACAGGAGTGTTATACCCAATAATATAGAGTGCGTTACCAACACAGGCATGTTATACCCAGTAACATATGGTGCATTATCTATAGAGTGTTATCTTTGGCCTCCTTATCTCGAGAGACAATGGGTAAGCGCCAGGAGGTGGTCAGTGGTGTGTGGAGCAGCGCCTGGAGTGGCTAAAAAGGCCAATTCTAGAGTGACAGGCTCTTCCACAGGTGCTGCAGAAAGATTTGATTGTCGGGGGTGTTACACAGTTGGCTCTTCCCTTGTGCCTCTGTCTTTTTTCCTGCCAACTGCTAAGTCTCTTCGACTCGCCACACTTTAGCCCCGCCTTTATGCATGCCCGCCAGCTCTGGCGAACGCTGGCAACTGACTCCCACGACTTGTGATCAATGTCACAGGATTTCATGTCGTGTTTGCAGACGTCTTTAAAGCGGAGACATGGACAGTCGATGTTTCTGATACCAGTGGCGAGCTCGCTGTACAATGTGTCTTTGGGGATCCTGCCATCTTCCATGCGGCTCTCATGGCCAAGCCATCTCAAGCGCTGCTGACTCAGTAGTGTGTATAAGCTGGGGGTGTTGGCCGCTTCAAGGACTTCTGTGTTGGAGATACAGTCCTCCCACCTGATGCCAAGTATTCTCCGGAGGCAGCGAAGATGGAATGAATTGAGACGTCGCTCTTGGCTGACATACGTTGTCCAGGCCTCGCTACCAAAGAACAAGGTACTGAGGACACAGGCTTGATACACTCGGACTTTTGTGTTCCGTGTCAGTGCGCCATTTTCCCACACTCTCTTGGCCAGTCTGGACATAGCAGTGGAAGCCTTTCCCATGTGCTTGTTGATTTCTGCACTGAGAGACAGGTTACTGGTGATAGTTGAGCCGAGGTAGGTGAACTCTTGAACCACTTCCAGAGCGTGGTCGCCAATATTGATGGATGGAGCATTTCTGACGTCCTGCCCCATGATGTTCGTTTTCTTGAGGCTGATGATTCGGCCAAATTCATTGCAGGCAGCCGCAAACCTGTCGATGAGACTCTGCAGACACTCTTCAGTGTGAGATGTTAAAGCAGCATCATCAGCAAAGAGGAGTTCCCTGATGAGGACTTTCCGTGCTTTGGACTTCGCTCTTAGACGGGCAAGGTTGAACAACCTGCCCCCTGATCTTGTGTGGAGGAAAATTCCTTCTTCCGAGGACTTGAAAGCATGTGAAAGCAGCAGGGAGAAGAAAATCCCAAACAGTGTGGGTGCGAGAACACAGCCCTGTTTCACGTCACTCAGGATAGGAAAGGGGTCTGATGAGGAGCCACCATGTTGAATTGTGCCTTTTATATTGTCATGGAATGAGGTGATGATACTTAGTAGCTTTGGTGGGCATCCAATCTTTTCTAGTCGTCTGAAGAGACCACGTCTGCTGACGAGGTCAAAGGCTTTGGTGAGATCAATGAAAGCAATGTAGAGGGGCATCTGTTGTTCGCGGCATTTCTCCTGTATCTGATGAAGGGAGAACAGCATGTCAATGGTCGATCTCTCTGCACGAAAGCCACACTGTGCCTCAGGGTAGACGCGCTCGGCCAACTTCTGGAGCCTGTTTAGAGCGACTCGAGCAAAGACTTTCCCCACTATGCTGAGCAGGAAGATTCCACGGTAGTTGTTGCAGTCACCTCGGTCACCTTTGCTTTTATAGAGGGTGATGATATTGGCATCGCGCTTGTCCTGAGGTACTGCTCCCTCGTCCCAGCACAGACATAGCAGTTCATGTAGTGCTGAGAGTATAGCAGGCTTGGCACTCTTGATTATTTCAGGGGTAATGCTGTCCTTCCCAGGGGCTTTTCCGCTGGCTAGAGAATCAATGGCATCACTGAGTTCCGATTTTGTTGGCTGTATGTCCAGCTCATCCATGACTGGTGGAGGCTGGGCTGCATTGAGGGCAGTCTCAGGGATAACATTCTCCCTGGAGCACAGTTTTAGGTAGTGCTCAACCCAGCGGTCCATTTGTTTGCGTTTGTCAGTGATTATGTCCCCTGATTTAGATTTGAGGGGGGCGATCTTCTTGATGGTTGACCCAAGAGCTCTCTTAATGCCATCAAACATTCCTCTGATGTTTCTGGTGCCTGAGGCCAGCTGATAATGACTGCATAGGTGTTGCCAGTAGTCGTTTGCGCAGCGCCTGGCTGTTCTTTGTGCAGTGCTTCTGGCTGCTTTAATTGCTACGGATTTTAACTCGCTGGGTGCTTTCTTGTAGTTCAACAGTGCAATGCGCTTAGCGGCTATGACAGGTTCCAGCTCTTCATTATGAGGTTGAAACCAGTCTGCATTTCTCCTTGCACTTTTGCCGTGGGTGGTCAAAGCTGACTCATAGATGGCATCTCTGATGTGGGCCCACTTGGTCTCAGCATCCCCTGTGGGAGTGTTTTGAAGGGCTGACACAAGTGAATTTAGACATTTTTGTAACAGCTGTGGGTGAGAAATTCTGCTCGTGTTGATGCGCAGGTGGCCCTTCTGCTTGGAATGATGCAACTTCCTTGGTCTGAGTCTAACCTTGCAGCACACCAGGGAGTGGTCGGTGTCGCAGTCCGCACTGTGGAAGCTGCGTGTGATTTGAACACTGTTTAAGGCGACTCGCCTTGTGACAATGAGGTCTAGCTGGTGCCAACGACGCGATCTTGGGTGCCTCCATGACACCTGGTGACAGGGTTTAGTGTGAAAGAACGAGTTGGTGATGCAGAGGTTATGATAGGTACACAACTCAAGCAGTCTCTGCCCGTTCTCTTTCATCCTTCCAACGCCATAGCGCCCAAGGCAGGAGGGCCATGAGTCATGGTCGGCCCCAACCCTGGCATTAAAGTCCCCCAGCAGGAATAGGTGTTCGGTGTTGGGGATGCTGCTAATGATGTTATGGAGTTCCTCGTAGAACTGATCTTTAGCTTCAGGTAGGGAGCAGAGTGTTGGAGCATAGATGTTGAGTAGGTGTACTGGGCCAGAGGTGGTGAGCAGTCGGATGGACAGTATGTGTTCCGAGCCATTTGAGGGAGGCTCTATCATGCTGAGCAAGGAGTTTCTGATGGCAAAGCCCACTCCATGCTGTCTTCGTTCTTCAGGAACCCTTCCCTCCACTCGCGGGGAGGCGTGTCTCCTGAAGTGCTGCAATGTCTACATTGAGTCTACTGAGCTCGTTGTTAATGATGGCGGTCTTCCGAGAATCGTTGATATGTTACCCAGTAACATACAGTGCGTTACCTATAAAGGCGTGTTATACCCAGTAACTTATGGTGCATTATCTACACAGTGTTATACCCAGTTACATTGAGTGCGTTATCTATACAGGAGTGTTATACCCAGTAACATATGGGTGCATTATCTATACAGTGTTATACCCGGTTACATACAGTGCGTTATCTATACAGGTGTGTGATACCCAGTAACATATGATGCATTATCTATACAGGAGTGTTATACCCAGTAACATATGGGTGCATTATCTATACAGTGTTATACCCGGTTACATACAGTGCGTTATCTATACAGGAGTGTTATATACAGTAACATATGGTGGATTATCTATACTGGAGCAATACACCCAGTAACACAGAAATTGATAGAAATGGGTATGGGGAGAGTTATAAACCAAGCTGCCATTTTGCTATCACCCATTTTATACTATTGCATCAAGTCAAAATCTACCCCCATGGTATGTTATTATCAAATATGTAGAGAAGTTCTAACTTGAGAGTGTTAGAAGTAACTGCATGGAAGGACAGTGTAGAGGGAACTTTACTCTTTATCTAACCTGTGCTGTAACTAATACTGAAGTGTTTGATGGGACAGTGTAGAGGAAGCTTTGCTCTGTATCATACCCATATTGTACTTGATATGGGGGTATTTAAAATGATAGTGTAGAGCAGAGTTGTTCAACATATGGCCTATGGGACAGAATTCACAATTCATCAAAAGTTTTCATCCGGCCCGTGGATGTAAACTGGACCCGGGGCCGTTCCTCATCCTCACCAGGGTTCTGTGACTGGGGATGAGAAATTTCCCTTTGTCTTCTTCTTGCTACTGGCCTTTTTAAAAACATTGCGCTGTCAGTTTCACAGCTGACGCGCTTCCCAACTTCGCACAAATTTGGGCTTTGCCGACTTGTTTTAAAAGCCTGCTGGAAAAGGCTGAATCTGTCAGAAGTTGGGAAGTGCGTTCCTGCTTCAGCAGCTGTCAGCTGTGAAACTGACAGCGTGATGTATAAAACAAACTGACCAATTACAGAGCTGCTGTGCCGAGCGCTTCCACTCCCTGCGACTGTCAGAAAGAGGGAGGGAGAGGTGGGTTGGGGGGGGGGGGAGGGGGCGGGGAACAAAGAGAGAGAGAGAGAGAGGGGGGGAACAGAGAGAGAGGGGGGAAGGGAGAGAGGGACAGAGGGGGGACAGGGAGAGAGGAGGGACACAGATGCAGTGATGTCTTGGAGCTGAGATGACTGACCTTCAACAAACACAACCATCTTCCTTTGTGCTCGGTATGACTCCAACCAGCGGAGAGTTTTCCCCATGATTCCCATTGACTGCAGTTTTGCTCGGGCTCCTTGATGCCATACTTGGTCAAATGCTGCCTTGATGTCAAGGACTGTCACTCTCTCCTCACCAGTGATACCAAGAACAAGTGCCATGCCATTTCCAAGGTGCCAGCTGAGACCAATGGATTTTGAACACAGTTGAGTTCAATCCTGGGTTCTTCTGGTCTGTTAGAATAACCACATATCAAGTACCAAATACCAAATAGGATTTATATGGACAGAAAAAGACCCATTGGTCCCATATAGCGATTCCATGTCCATCACGATTCAGACACTTTCCACCTATCCAGAGACATGTAATCTCCTGGAAGAAGCAAAAAAAAGATAAAAGCCCAGGCCAGCTTGGGCAAAAAAAATTCTCTAAAATTCTCTAAAATTCCTCTCCATTCCCCATAGTTGAGCAAAACTAATCCAGTGGTCCCGAGTAACATTACCAGGTTACGAGGTGATCTCAGTTGCAATCACAAACAGGCCAGCTAATGTTTGAAGGAATTCGGTGAGTCTGCTGTTCCTTCCCTTGCAGATACTGGGTGGTTGGCAGTGTATGGCCAGCAGTCTGTGCTGCGCACAGTGTGTGGTGGCCTTCTACATCCCAGGGAAGCATCGGAATGCCAGCATCTACTCTGGTTACAAATCTAGCAGAACCAGTATGACTGTCAAAGGGTTAACTGGCTTCGCCACACAGCTTTTGTTGGGAACCTGTTCAAGTTACCAATCACGGTGGAGGGGAAAGGTGCTTGCTGCTGTTCAGCTCAGATTCCTGCCTGTGAATGAAGGCTGGACTGTCAGCTCGACAGCCCACAATCTCTGCCAGTGCAAACACAAAGCTTCAACTTGCCACAGGAGTGATATTCAACCTCAATCCAGAGCTGAGCCATTATTCTTCAGCCAAACAAGTAAGGAATATCATCTTCAAATGTGCAGTGAGTTGACAATTCAGCAATTCGGGTTGGTCCAAGATTGAGGAACATCCAGGTTTGAAGCCCTTAAAATGCAGCAGGGATTGGATGTTAATTCTTTTGAACAGTACCCATATTATTACATCCCAGAAATACACTTGGCCAAATCTGATCTTTAAAAAATCACAACAGAAGGTTTTTATAAATGCGATGATATTATTTGGACCACCAAGCCTACCCTCTTTTGACTGATGTAAAACGCACCTTTATTTATTTTATTTAGAGATGCAGCACTGAAACAGGCCCTTCGGCCCACCGAGTCTGTGCTGACCAACAACCACCCATTTATACTAATCCTACATTAATCCCATATTCCCTACCACATCCCCCTACTGCCTACCTACACTACGGCCAATTTATCGAACAACCTGCAGGTCTTTGGCTGTGGGAGGAAACTGGAGCACCCGGCAAAACTCATGCAGTCACAGGGAGAACTTGCAAACTCTGCACAGGCAGTACCCAGAACTGAACCTGGGTCACTGGAGCTATGAGGCTGTGGTGCTAACCACTACACCACTATACCTTCTTGCCATTGAATTCTGCATTCACACCAAAGAGCCATGTCTAAAGGAAAAAACGGGTCAGGATTTCTACAGTGTAGTCACCCCTATCTCAACCTACAGCTTGGCTCAGTTGGTAGGGTATTCTCTTCTGAATCAAACGATCATGAGTTCCAATCCCACTCCAAGGCTTGAGCATATAATGTCATCTGATACTTCAGTGAAGTAGTGCATTGTGAGAGGTTTTTGATGGGGCATAGCAGTGGAAGCTTTACTCCATATCTAACTTGTGCTGTACCTCACTTAGAAATGCTTTATAGGACAGTGCAAGTGAGTCTTACTTTGCATCGAACTTGTGATGTACAGGCGTCGACACTGGGTAATGCTGACACTGGTGACTTGCTTCTCTTTGATGAAAACAAATAAAGTATAATCAGAATGTGATCCTTTCTCTGCTATTTGTTAATGACAGTCCATCATAGAACCAGTCCGAAGACCATTTATGTAGCTGCACATGGAAGATGTAATGGGAATCAATCATTGCTGCTGTGCTAAGTTAGTTGATTATAGCTGGACCTGCTATAGCTGACCTCAGCACCCCGACTTAAAGAGAGGAAAATCAGTCGCAGTCATTGGTGGTGTTGGCTGTTGGTGTCTTTGTATTCTCACGCTCTTCTCTCGGTGAACAGTGTGAAGTAGTAAAAACAAGAAATGCTGGAAGCACTCAGCAGGTCTGGCAGCATCTGTGAAAAGAGAAGCAGAGTTAACGTTTCGGGTCAGTGACCCTTCTTCCGAAGTTCCCAGTTCCGAAGAAGGGTCACTGACCCGAAACGTTAACTCTGCTTCTCTTTTCACAGATGCTGCCAGACCTGCTGAGTGGTTCCAGCATTTCTTGTTTTTATTTCAGATTTCCAGCATCCGCAGTATTTTGCTTTTATTTTAGTGTGAAGTAGTGGAAGGATTCGGAGGCTGATTAACAATCTGACAAGCTGCAATGTGAACGCTCCTTCCATGGCAGCAGCTATCTTCATACTAGTCGATAAGGGGATTAGTCCTATTTGGCAGGATGGTTTTATGGGATCCCATAACCTGTACTATGAGGGGGTGGTGGGGGCACCCACACCCATTAGACCTGAGTATCAATTAGTCAGTCACACTCTCAGACAATGAACTCATTGGGCCTCGTGAACTGAGCCCACTGATCACTCATGATAATCTCATCAAAACTACTTAGAATTCAGTAAGTGTGGCATCTTTATATGGTTGATTATATGAGCTAAACTTGGTGTTAGTATGCAAGTGAATCCATAGTAGGCATAGTCAGCATGTGAGTATCTAAGATTAGTGCATAAGTACTTTAGAAGTTCTGCAAACCACTTCCCTCCTCTCATGCAGGCTATTAGCAATTCTATTGGGTTTATTGTTCTCTGGACATTCCACAAATGATTACCCAAGGCTGGCCTGAAGAACTCTCTCTTATCTTTTTACATTGTTATTTATTGAAGCTTTTCTCGATTCACTCTCAACACCTCCATCAGATATCTGAGTGCCAGTTCATCATTTAATGTTCCACTCCTTCAGTTCTTGGTTTTATATTTCTGCATTGTCCAGCATGAGATTTAATCCAATGTAACCCATACCATTATCTTTTTTTTCCCAAAATATACTTTATTCATAAAAATCTGTAAAAATTACATTGCCAAACAGTTTCCAAACAGCACCAAAAAATACAAACATTGCAAGGGGGATCAGTTTCCTTCAATACTGTCATGAGTTTCTTCCCAACCCTTCCGTTTCACAATTGTCATGTCAATTACAGTTTTACATTTACAACAATTCAGAATATTAACGATACAGTTCGAGGGGTTTCCCATGGATCCAGCCCCTCAGTCCAGCTTGGTGGGGGAACCTTACACTGTGGTCTTTCCCCATTGAGCCTTTGCTGCGGCTGCCCCAAGCTTTAGTGCGTCCCTCAGCACGTAGTCCTGGACCTTGGAATGTGCCAGTCTGCAACATTCGGTGGTGGACAACTCTTTGCGCTGGAAGACCAGCAAGTTTCGGGCAGACCAAAGGGCGTCTTTCACCGAATTGATAGTCCTCCAGCAGCAGTTGATGTTTGTCTCGGTGTGCGTCCCTGGGAACAGCCCGTAGAGCACAGACTCCTGTGTTACAGAGTTTATATAACCAGTATGCTGGTGACTATTTTACCTTGATTATTGATCCTTACAAGCCTTATTCAATATACTGTCTCTTTTCAGTAAACTACACTTTACACTTTCTTCCACAGAAGGGTACTGTTCCCCCCAATGGGATGGCATCATTTGCTGGCCAGAAGGACCACCAGGGAAGTTGGTGCCAATGCAGTGCCCAGATTACATATACGATTTTAACCACCAAGGTACGATTGCAGTCAGTAGCTGCCATTTAGCACTGACTAAGAGCACAGTGTTTTAGAGCACAGTATTTCAACTGGAGTCATTAGAATGCATCACAGTTCACATTGTTCCTCAGAAAGGGTATGAAGGAAAACGAGAATTATTTTAATTGTGAGTTTTAAAAGTGTAGCATATTCTTGCAAGTTAAAAAGAAAGGGTCTGAGACATTGGCCAGAATTTTACATGGAGGTGGTGATCCTGCCCACCGACTGGAAAGCTGGGGGCAAGCCTGTCTCCGCTGGATCTGGAAGCCAAGCTGTTATTTTGCATGGCTTAGACACTTAAAAGTGCCTCCAGTCTTGGCTTCCACCCCTCTGAGGCAGTATATCCCACCTCCAAGAGCTGCCGGCCAATCAAAGAGCTGGCAGCTCTTCAGTCCCAGCAGCGTCACTGGGAATGGTGGCAACTACTGGGACTGCACCCAGTGAGAGCAGCCACGATGGACGCTGGCCTCAGAAAAGATAAGTGGGGTCGGGCCTTTCCGGAGACAATCGACTAAGCCCCTGCAATGCCGGGGATGGGTTGAACAATAGGGCAGGGTCGTGTTTCAGCGGGGGTTGCCCGTGCTGCTGGGGATGGGTCCTCTGTGGCACACAGGGTGCCTGATCAGGCCCGCAAGGATGCCACCAGGTATTACTGGGCACCCTCCTCAGGTGCCAAAGTGCCCATCCCCTGCTGGTAAAATATCAGCAGTGGTAGGAAGAGGCCCTGAAGTGGCAATTAATTAAAAGTTACTGAACAATCGATAAACAATTGAATAAACAACAGTGATGTTATATAATATATATTAAAAACAAGAGATGCTGGAAATACTCAGCAGGTCTGGCAGCATCTGTGCAGAGAGAAGCAGAGCCAACGTTTCAGGTCAGTGACCCTTCTTCAGAATGATGAGTGATGTTATATATATTCACTGCTTGAAAGGAAAACAACATTGCAGGCTATTTTAACTTGAGATGCGCAACAGAGTGAGGTTAACTGTCACTCACCTATTCTGGTCGTGAAGCTTCAACCTCATTTACATGCAGGAAATTTAGCGTTGGTGCTCCTCTAATTTTGTTCATTGTGAATTTCCTGAAGGCTGAGGACGCATGCTGGGATTGGTCACTGGTAAATCAATGAGTCATTAGACTCTGAGAAGCCTGAATCCAGCAGGTTTCAATGTCTACCACTTCAGGCATCTCCCAAAAGCTTGCCCAAAACTTTCCCTTTGATTAGGCCTTCACTTACTTCCCCTTGTCTACCCTTCCTGCCCAGTATCCACCACCACCTCTGTAGGAGCCTTTGTTATATCCCAGAGAATACAGGAATATTAATTGTTCAATTCAGTCAGAGGGTGGTTTATCCATCACATTTAAATCATTTGTAAAAATACAAGTGCCCCTCAAACTAAATTGTCTCAAATGCCTTTATGGTTACATCAATAAGTGAACAGGTGGTGGGATGGATGAAGGATAAAGTAGCACTCGGTGCTAACTTGCTTTGTGTTTTATTGCCAGGCCATGCTTATCGACAGTGTAACGTGAATGGGAGCTGGGAGCTTGTGCCAAGCAACAACCGAACGTGGGCAAATTACACAGAATGTGCGAGGTACCTTGCGCACATGAACCAGGGTACTGAAAAGGTGATGTAATCCAATAAATCATTTTTATTATAATATAATTATGTTTTTATAGCTTCTCAGAACATTTGTGGTGACGGTTTGAAACAACTGTGGCTATACCAGCAACATCCACAAACGGCGGTGTGATGAAAAATTGCCTTTTTGGGAGGTAAATGTTGGCCAGGACACTGGGAGAACTTTCCAAACTTCTTTGAAAAATACAATGGAATTTGACCATTGTTTTAATGTCTCATCCATAGGTTTTCCAACAGTGCAGTACTCCCATATTTGGTGTCAGCTAAGATAATATGCTCTGGGTAATGACAATATGATGCTGGGTATGCACTGTGCTGAAGCACATCAGGCTCCTACTCCCCAGGAAGTTGGACACTGCAGATGAGGTCTGCAATGTAGCCCTGCTTTCAGTCATTTGTCTCATTCCCAACTGGATACACTTTATGCACAGGGTGATAAGCAGCTGTAATGGGGTGACATGAAGGGCAGTTGAGACCAAGGGCTTGATTTGAGGCCTGCTGGGGTTGGGAGTGGAGGTGAGCTGGCATGCAGGCTCCAATGTTCCATCCCACCCATGGACCATTTTCACGGAGGTGAGATGGGGAGGAGCGGTGGGATGCTCGTTAAGGGCCACATAAGAGCAATTAAAGGATCCCGACTGATGAATGTACACTGTGCGCTCGCTATGGCTGTAATGTCCTTTTTATAACTGGGCCCCCCCAAAACTGCATAGTACTAACAGTGGCCAAACCATGTTTTGTATAAATTTATCATTACTTCTTCACTCTCGTACCTTTTGCTTCTATTTATAAATTCCTAAATTCTTTTCGCCTTTCTATGGCTTTCTGTATCTACTATCAGACTTCCATGGAATTATGCATTGGTACCCTTAGATCTCTCAGTTCATCCACATCCTTCAATATCTTTCATGAAGTGTATGCTCCAATTCCTTATTTTTCCTCCCAAAATATGCAACATTGCACTTATACACATTAAATTGCACCTGTCATGTTTTGCCTATTTTCGTTAACCTGTCTGTCATCCTGAAGTCTTTTACAGTCCTCACTTACACAATTCAGTGTTTTCAGTGTGTCAACTAATTTTCTATCTATGCACTACATTTCCTGTTATACTATAAACCTGAATTCTTCAAACAAACCGCTTGTGAGACCCTGTGAAAGTGTTGTGAAAATCTACATAGAAACATAGAAAATAGGAGCGGGAGTAGGCTATTCGGCCCTTCGAGCCTGCTCCGCCATTCATTATGATCATGGCTGATCATCCAACTCAGTAGCCTGTTCCCGCTTTTGCCCCATACCCTTTGATCCCTTTAGACCCAAGAGCTATATCTAACTTCTTCTTGAAAACATTCAATGTTTTGGCTTCAACTGATTTCTGCGGTAGCAAATTCCACAGGCTCACCACTCTCTGGGTGAAGAAATTTCTCCTCATCTCAGTCCTGAAAGGTTTACCCCGTATCCTTAGACTATGACCCCTGGTTCTGGACTCCCCCACCATCGGGAACATCCTTCTTGCATCTACCCTGTCAAGTCCTGTTAGAATTTTGTAGGTTTCTATGAGATCCCCCCTCACTCTTTTGAACTCCAGCGACTATAATCCTAATCAACTCAATATCTCCTCATATGACAGTCCCGCCATCCCAGGAATCAGTCTGGGAGGGACAAAGCGCAGAAGAGCAATAGTTATCGGGGACTCGATAGTCAGGAGCACAGATAGGCGCTTCTGTGGACGTGAAAGAGACTCCAGGAAGGTATTTTGCCTCCCTGGTGCCAGGGTCAAGGATGTCTCTGAACGGACAGAGGGCATTCTGAAGGGTGAACAGCCAGAGGTTGTGGTACACATCGGTACCAATGACATAGGCTGGAAGAGTGATGAGGTCCTGCAGGGGGAGTTTAGGGAGTTAGGTAGTAAGTTAAAAAACAGGACCTCGAGGGTTGTAATCTCGGGATTACTCCCTGTGCCACGTGCCAGTGAGGCTAGAAATAGGAAGATGGTGCAGCTAAACACGTTGCTGAGCAGCTGGTGTAGAAGGGAGGGTTTCAGATATCTGGACCATTGGGCTCTCTTCAGGGACAGATGGGACCTGTACAAGAAGGACGGGTTGCATCTAAACTGGAAGTGCACTAATATCCTGGCTGCAAGGTTTGCTAGCGTCACTCGGGAGGGTTGAAACTAGTGTGGCAGGGGGGTGGGAACCAGAGCAGTAGGACAGCTAGTGAAGTAAATGAGGAGGACATAGTAAATAAGGCCAGTAGGACTAAGAGGAAGAGCAGGCAGGGAGATGTTGCTGAGCACAGCGGGACTGGTGGTCTGAAGTGCGTTTGTTTCAATGCGAGAAGTATAACAGGTAAGGCAGATGAACTTAGAACTTGGATTAGTACTTGGAACTATGATGTTGTTGCTATTACAGAGACTTGGTTGAGGGAAGGGCAGGATTGGCAGCTAAATGTTCCAGGATTTAGAAGCTTCAGGCGGGATAGAGGGGGATGCAAAAGGGGTGGGGGAGTTGCATTACTGGTTAAGGAGAATATCACAGATGTACTGTGGGAGGACACCTCAGAGAGGCAGCGAGACAATATGGGTGGAGCTCAGGAATAGGAAGGGTGCAGTCACGATGTTGGGGGTTTACTACAGGCCTCCCAACAGCCAGCGGGAGGTAGAGGAGCAGATATGTAGACAGATTTTGGAAAGATGTGAAGGTAACAGGGTTTAGTGGTGGGTGATTTTAACTTCCCCAATATTGACTGGGACTCACTTAGTGCTAGGGGCTTGGATGGGGCAGAATTTGTGAGGAGCATCCAGGAGGGCTTCTTGAAACAGTATGTAGATAGTCCAACTAGGGATGGGGCCATTCTGGACCTGGTATTGGGGAATGAGCCCGGCCAGGTGGTCGAAGTTTCAGTGGGGGAGCATTTCGGGAGCAGTGACCATAATTCCATAAGTTTTAAGGTACTTGTGCATAAGGCTAAGAGTAGTCCTCGGGTGAAGGTGCTAAATTGAGGGAAGGCTAATTATAACAAAATTAGGCAGGAACTGAAGAATTTAGATTGGGGACGGCTGTTTGAGGGTAAATCAACATCTGACATGTGGGAGTCTTTCAATCGTCAGCTGATCAGAATCCAGGACCAGCATGTTCCTGTGAGGAAGAAAGACAAGTTTGGCAAGTTTCGGGAAGCTTGGATAACACGGGATATTGTGAGCCGAGTCAGAAAGAAAAAGAAAGCATTTGTAAAGGCTGGAAGGCTAGGAACAGATGAAGCACTTGAGGAATATAAAGACAGTAGGGAGGAACTTAAGCAAGGAGTTAGGAGGGCTAAAAGGGGTCATGAAAAGTCATTGGCAAACAGGATTAAGGAAAATCCCAAAGCTTTTTATACATATATAAAGAGCAAGAGGGTAACCAGGGAAAGGGTTGGCCCACTCAAGGAGAGAGATGGGAATCTATGCGTGGAGCCAGAGGAAATGGGTGAGGTGCTAAATGAGTACTTTGCATCAGTATTCACCAAGGAGAAGGACTTGGTGGATGATGAGCCTAGGGAAGGGAGCGTAGATAGTCTCAGTCATCTCATTATCAAAAAGGAGGAGGTGTTGGGTGTCTTGCAAAGCATTAAGGTGGTTAGGTCCCCAGGGCCAGATGGGATCTACCCTAGAATACTGAGGGAGGCAAGGGAAGAAATTGCTGGGGCCTTGACAGAAATCTTTGCATCCTCATTGTCTACAGGTGAGGTCCCAGAGGACTGGAGAATAGCCAATGTTGTTCCTTTGTTTAAGAAGGGTGGTAAGGATAATCCAGGAAATTATAGGCCGGTGAGCCTTACGTCAGTGGTAGGGAAACTATTAGAGAGGATTATTCGGGACAGGATTTACTCCCATTTGGAAACAAACGAACTTACTAGCGAGAGACAGCATGGTTTTGTGAAGGGGAGGTTGTGTCTTACTAATTTGAGTGAGTTTTTTGAGGAAGTGACGAAGATGATTGATCAGGGAAGGGCGGTGGATGTTGTCTATATGGACTTTAGTAAATCCTTTGACTAGGTCCTGCATGGCAGACTGGTGCAAAAGGTGAAGTCACACGGGATCAGAGGTGAGCTGGCAAGATGGATACAGAACTGGCTCAGTCACAGAAGACAGAGGGTATCAGTGGATGGGTGTTTTTCTGAATGGAGGGATGTGACGAGTGGTGTTCCGCAGGGATCAGTGCTGGGACCTTTGCTGTTTGTAGTATATATAAATGATTTGGAGGAAAATGTAGCTGGTCTGATTAGTAAGTTTGCGGACAACACAAAGGTTGGTGGAGTTGCGGATAATGATGAGGATTTTCAGAGGATACAGCAGGATATAGATCGGTTGGAGACTTGGGCGGAGAAATGGCAGATGGAGTTTAATCCGGACAAATGTGAGGTAATGCATTTTGGAAGGTCTAATGCAGGTGGGAGGTATACAGTAAATGGCAGAACCCTTAGGAGTATTGACAAGCAGAGAGATCTGGGCGTACAGGTCCACAGGTCACTGAAGGTGGCAACGCAGGTGGATAAGGTAGTCAAGAAGGCATACGGCATGCTTGCCTTCATCGGTCGGGGCATAGAGTATAAAAATTGGGAAGTCATGTTGCAGCTGTACAGAACCTTAGTTAGGCCACACTTAGAATATTGCGTGCAATTCTGGTCGCCACACTACCAGAAGGAAATGGAGGCTTTGGAGAGGGTACAGAGGAGGTTTACCAGGATGTTGCCTGGTCTGGACAGTATTAGCTATGAGGAGAGGTTGTATAAACTTGGATTTGTTTCACTGGAACGACGGAGGTGGAGGGGTGACATGATAGAGGTTTACAAAGTTATGAGCGGCATGGACAGAGTGGATAATCAGAAGCTTTTTCCCAGGGTGGAAGAGTCAGTTACTAGGGGACATAGGTTTAAGGTGCGAGGGGCAAAGTTTAGAGGGGATGTGCGAGGCATGTTTTTTACACAGAGGGTGGTGAGTGCCTGGAACTTGCTGCCAGGGGAGGTGGTGGAAGCAGATACGATAGCGACGTTTAAGAGACATCTTGACAAATATATAAATAGGAAGGGAATAGAGGGATATGGGCCCCGGAAGTGCAGAAGGTGTTAGTTTCGGCAGGCATCAAGATCGGCGCAGGCTTGGAGGGCCGAATGGCCTGTTCCTGTTCTTTGTTCGCTGCACTCTCTCTATAGCAAGAACATCCTTGCTCAGATAAGGAGACCAAAACTGCACGCAATATTCCAGGTGTGGCCTCACCAGGTCCTGTATAATTGAAGCAAGACATCCCTGCTACTGTACTCAAATCCTATCGCTATAAAGGCCAACATACCATTTGCCTTTTTTACTGCCTGTTGCACCTGCATGCTTACCTTCAGCGACTGGTGTACGAGAACACCCAGGTCTCGTTGCATATTCCCCTCTCTCAGTTTATAGCCATTCAGATAATAATCTGCCTTCCTGTTTTTGCTACCAAAGTGGATAACCTCACATTTATCCACATTATACTGCATCTGCCATGCATTAGCCCACTCACTCAATTTGTCCAAATCACCCTGAAGCCTCTCTGCATCCTCCTCATAACTCACCCTCCCACTCAGTTTTGTGTCATTTGCAAGTTTGGAGATATTACATTTAGTTCCCTCATCTAAATCATTACCCCACTAGTCACTGCCTGCCATTCGGAAAAAGGCCCATTTATCCCTACCCTTTATTTCCTGTCCGCCAACCAATTTTCTACCCATCGCAATACACTACCCCCAATCCCATGCGCTTTAATTTTACACGCTAATCTCTGTCGAAAACCTTCTGAAAGTCCAAATAAACCACATCCACTGGCTCGCCCCCATCAACTCTACTAGTTACATCCTCGAAGAATTCTCGTAGATTTGTCAAGCATGATTTCCCTTTCATAAATCTATGCTGCCTCCGTCCGATTCTCCCACTGTTCTCCAAGTGCTCTGCTATAAAATCTTTGATAATGGACTCTGGACTTTTCCCCACTACCGACGTCAGGCTGACTGGTCTATAATTCCCTGCTTTCTCTCTACCTCCCTTTTTAAATTGTGGGATTACATTAGCTATGGGCGGCACAGTGGCGCAGTGGTTAGCACCGCAGCCTCACAGCTCCAGCGACCCGGGTTCAATTCTGGGTGCTCCCTGTGTGGAGTTTGCAAGTTCTCCCTGTGTCTGCGTGGGTTTTCTCTGGGTGCTCCGGTTTTCTCCCACAAGCCAAAAGACTTGCAGGTTGATAGGTAAATTGGCCATTATAAATTGCCCCTTGTCTAGGTAGGTGGTAGGGAAATATCGGGACAGGTGGGGATGCGGTAGGAATATGGGATTAGTGTAGGATTAGTATAAATGGGTGGTTGATGGTCGGCACAGACTCGGTGGGCCGAAGGGCCTGTTTCAATGCTGTATCTCTAAACTAAACTTATCCCTCCAATCTGTCGGAACTGTTCCAGAGTCTATGGAATCTTGGAAGATGACCACTAATGCATCCACTATTTCTCGGGCCACTTCCTTAAGTACTTTGGGATGCAGACCATCAGGCCCTGGGGATTTATTGGCCTTCAATCCCATCAATTTCCCCAACACCATTTCTCTACTAATACTGATTTCTTTCCGTTCCTCTCTTTCATTCAGCCCTGTGCTCCCCAACATTTCTGGTATGATATTTGTGTCCTCCTTTGTGAAGACAGAACCAAAGTATGCATTTAGTTGGTCAGCCATTTCTTTATTCCCCATAATAAATTCCCTGTTTCTGACTGTAAGGGACCTACATTTGTCTTCACCAATCTTTTTCTCTTCACATACCTATCGAAACTTTTACGCCCGTAAGGTCCCCCTTTGCTGAATTCGAAACTGCTCCCAATCCTCAGGTCTGTTGTTTATCCTGGCAAATTTATATGCCTCTTTCTTGGATCTAATGCTATCGCTAATTTCCCTTGTAAGCCATGGTTTGACTACCTTTCCCATTTTACTTTTGCGCCAGACATCCTTGTAAGCCATGGTTTGACTACCTTTCCCATTTTACTTTTGCGCCAGACAGAGATAAACAATTGTTGTAGTTCATCCATGCGCTCTTTAAATGTTTGCCATTGCCTATCCACCGTCATCCCTTTAAGTAACGTTTCCCAATCCGTCATAGCCAACTCGCACCTCATACCTTCATAGTTTCCTTTCCTAAGATTC
Source organism: Heterodontus francisci (assembly GCF_036365525.1). Classification (NCBI taxonomy): domain Eukaryota; kingdom Metazoa; phylum Chordata; class Chondrichthyes; order Heterodontiformes; family Heterodontidae; genus Heterodontus; species Heterodontus francisci. Next base: position 58,002,027 of record NC_090375.1, on the reverse strand, counting down.
AGGACCCTAGTCTCAGAATCAACTATTGTCACTCTCCATCTTGATGAAGAATTCTGTCATATTATGGTCGCTCATCCCCAAGTGGTCTCGCACCACTAGATTGTCAATTATTCCTCTCTCATTACATAATACCCAGTCTAGGATGGCCTGTTCTCTAGTTGGTTCCTCAATGTATTGGTCCAGAAAACCATCCTGTATATACTCCAAGAATTCCTCCGCTAAGGTATTTTGACTAATTTGATTTGCCCAATCTAGATGCAGATTAAATTCACCCATAATTACAGATGTTCCTTTATCGCATGCATCTCTAATTTCCTGTTTAATGCCATTCCCAACATCACCACTACAGTTTGGGGGTCTATATACAACCCCCACTAACGTTTTTTTGCCAGTGTTTCTCAGCCCTTTCCCCTACAGATTCCATATCGTCAGAGCTAATATCTTTCCTCACTATTGCATTAATTTCCTTTTTAACCAGCAATGCAACTCCACCGCCTTTTGCTTTTTGTCTGTCCTTCCTAAATACTGAATATCCCTGGATGTTCATTTCCCATCCTTGGTCACCTTGCAGCCATGTCTCTGTAATCCCAACTATATCATACCCGTTTATATCTATTTGCGCGAGTAATTCATTCACTTTATTGCGAATGCTATGCGCGTTGTGCACCATGTCTGCTTCAACAGCTTTATTTATCCACTTATATAAAAAATTCTTATTAAATTTATAATATGCAGCTTGACATTAACTGTGCTGGTTGTGCTTGATTAGCCTATTTTTTTCTAAATGCTCACTAAATTTATCTCAAATTATGGATTCAAACAGCCGCCCACAACTGACATTGGTCTATCTCCACCTAATATATCCTTCTCTCACACAAAAGTAAAATACTGCAGTTACTGGAAATCTTGTCCCATTATCACTCCATTTGGCCTTGCATCATGAAACATTTTGTCATTTAATCTCCACACTATCAAAGATGTTCCCTTTTGTTCTTCTTCCTACCCTCCCCCCTTTCACTTGCTCAAAATCTATTACATTTCTAACTATTGTCAGTTCTGATGAAAGGTCACAGACCTTTCTCTCCACAAATGCTGCCAGATCTTTTTTTTAATTCATTCATGGGATGTGGGCATCACTGGCCAGGCCAGCATTTATTGCCCATCCCTAAGAGCCCTAACTGAGTGGCTTGCTAGGCCATTTCAGAGGGCATGTAAGAGTTAACCACATTGCTGTGGGTCTGGAGTCACATGTAGGCCAGACCAGGTATGGACAGCAGATTTCCTTTCCTGAAGGACATTGGTGAACCAGATAGGTTTTTACAACAATTGACAATGGTTTCATGGCCATCATTAGACTAGTTTTTTTTTTAAATTCCAGATTTATTAATTGAATTCAAATTCCACCTTCTGCTGTGGTAGGATTTGAACCCAAGTCCCCAGAGCAATACCCTTGGTCTCTGGGTTACTAGTCCAGTGACAATACCACTATGCCACCGCCTCTCCATCTACTGAGTAGCATTTTCTGTTTTTATCCTTCTCTTCCTTCTGCACAAGATGATATATCAGAGATACTCTCCCATCACATTGCATAATTTGCATAATTATGGCAGATTGAAGACTGTATTGAAGACTGTGATAAAAATCTCTGCCATATCATCCTTGACTGCCTTTAACAGTCTAGGGTCTGTGCCACAAGGACATAATGACATTTACCCTGAGTTCTGCTATTCTTTTCACAACCAATTCTTTTTTTGCAGTTCTCATTTAAGATTGTCCTCCTCCAGTGCACCTACATTCACACTTTGATCATCATTTATTAAAAACGAATGCAAAATATTTACACAATGTTTCTGTCATGGCTTGACGCTCCAAAATTAGACTCCCTCCTATTCTTTCTGAGTAATCTTTTACATTTTATGTACTTTTAAAACCCTTATTATCTGATTCAGTATTACTTGCTAGTCCTTTATCATACTCCATTGTAGCCCTTCTATTATCCCTTTTTTAATTCATTCTCAGGCTATGGATGTCGCTAGCAAGGCTGATATTCACTGTCCATACCTAGCTGCCCTTGAGAAGATGGTAGTGGGCTTTTTCGTTGACCTGGCACAGTTCATGTGGTCAAACTACTTCTATCATGCTGTTAAGCAGGAAGTGTTCAAATTTTGACTCAGCGACTATGAAGGAATGGTGATATATGTCCAAGTCAGGCTGGGTGTGACTTGGAGGGGAACTTGGAAGTGGTGGTGTTTCCATGTGCTTGCTGCCTTTCTCCTTCACTCCCATCTATACTTTCTACATTTCTCATGTTTTTTTTGTGATTGTTTCCCTAACTTTATCATAATTTTCCATTTTAAGTTTCACTTTAATCTCTCTATTTGACCTTTGAACGCCATTCCTTGACTCATCTCCTTTTCACTTTATAGCAACATATTTATTTTACATTGCATTCAACTCATAGCTGAAGATTTCCCATCACTGATCTGCCAACCTGTTTTCCTAATTTTTCTGCCCGACTAATTTGGATCAGTTCCTTCTTATCTAACTGAAGGATGCTGTTGTAATGTACTGGCTCCCAAACATTTCAACACAACAACCACAATCTAAGTAAAAATGGAAATTTCACAACCACTACAAATCTTGGAGTCTGTCCAATCTAACATGTACACTGTGAGGGTCAGGCTGTTGAAAGTACCAGCTCTCAGATTTATCTGCACACTGAGAGATCTGGGAAGAGTGCTGTTGGATTTATGTGGAAATTGAGAGATGTGGAATTCCAGTTCTGGGAGTCGATTCATAGGCACAAGAGCACTGTGAGCCTGGGATTATGAATCTTGGTGAAAGAAATGAGGAAAGAAAGAAAAAGACAGAAAGACTGGTATTTATATGGTGTCTTTCATGACTTCAGGGCATCCCAAAGCACTTTGCAGCCAATGAAGTACTTTTGAAGTGTAGACACTGTTGTTATGTAGGAAATGAAATCCATACAGATGCATAAGAACACAGCAAAACCAAGGATTATAAATCATGGAGTATATTCAGAATCCAGTATATATTGTGAGATCTGGAATTGTAAATCTAGGAGTTTATTCGGATCTCTGTATATTCAGTGAGATCTGAGATTGTGAATCAAGCAGGGGTTGGCATGGTGTCTGTACACGGACAGCAGTGTCCATGGTAAAAGATTTTGAGGTCCGTGACTGGTTATTTCAGGGATGAGAAATTTCCCATTGGCTTCTTTTTTCCTACCAGACTGACTTTAAAAAAAATTGCACTGTCACTTTCACTGCTGACAGGTGGCAGGTGCTGAGAGTGGAAACAGCAGTTTGTGAACTTCGGACAGCTTCAGGATTTTCCGGCGGGTTCCGATTTTTTTTAAAAGCCCACCGGAAAACCCCGACTTTGTCCAAAGTTCAGAAACAGCTATTTCCACTCTTAGCAATGGTCAGAAAGAGAGAGAGTGGGGGGTGGGGTGGGGGGGGGGGGGGGGTGCTGAAATGATGTGCAGAGAGAGAGAGAGGAAGGAGAGAGCGAAGTGGAGGGAGCGGGGAAATGAAGGAGTGAGAGGGGGAGCCAAAGACAGGGGAAGAGAGAGAGAGCGGGGGCAGAGGAGGGGGGATAGAGAGAGGAGGGAGGGAAGAGTGGGAGAGGGACGGGGAGGGAGGGGGGAGCAAGAGAGAGGTACGAGGGGGGAGAGAGAGACGGGGAGAAGAGGGGGAGAGAGAGGGAGAGAGAGAGGAGGGCAGAGGGGAGAGAGAGAGAGGGAGAGAGAAGGGGATAGAGGGGGGCAGAGAGAGGGAGGCTGGGAGAGAGAGAGGGGGGAGAGAGAAAGAGAGGGACAGATGGGGGGAGAACAGGAGAGAGAGGGCAGAGGGGGAGAGAGAGGAAGAGAAAGGAGGGCAGGGGGGGAGAGAGGGGGAGAGGGGGACAGAGAGGGAAAGAGAAAGAGGGGTAGACAGAGAGAGGGGGTATAGAGACAGGGGAGAGATAAAGAGAAAGATAGAGAGGGGATGAAAGAGAGAGGGGTGAGGGAGCGAGGAACAAAGAGAGGGGGAGAGAGAGAAAGGGAGAAAAAGAGAGAGGAGTCAGAGGGGGGAGAGAGAGAGATCTGGGAGAGAGTGAGGGGGCAGAGAGGAGGGAGAGAGAGAGGAGACGGGGAGAGAGAGGACAGAGAGGGAGGGACAGAGAGAGGGGGACAGAGAGGGAGAGAGGGGGACAGAGAGGGAGATCAGAGAGTGAGAAAGGGGGCAGAGAGAGTGGGGGACATGGGAGGAAACAGAGAGATGGGGGGACAGAGATGGGGGACACAGAGAGCAGGAACTATACAGAGCGGGGGACAACACAGAGAGGGGGTAACAACATGGGGGGGAACAACACAGGCAGGGGAATTACACAGAGAGGGGTGACAACACGGGGTGGGTGACATCACAAGGGGGAACACAAAGAGGGGGGACACAAAGAGGGGTGGACACAGAGGGGGGAGAGAGAGAGAAGCAGAGAGAGACAGACAGACAGACAGAGAGAGAGAGAGAGAGAGAGGAGGGAGAGAATGATCAAGATCACTCCTGACAGATGAACATCTATCCGGAATACTCCGCATCACTACAAGTGTGCTGACAGACATGGACTACTTGTGCAAGCAAAAGAAATGCTAGGTATCTCACTAAATCAGTGTCCAACATAGTGGTGAGAAAGTAAGTCAATAAATTAGTCTTCACAAAAATGCATATTGGTTGTTGTTTTGATTAATAGTAAGCTAAATTTTTAATGCCTTTATCTTTCTGAAATTGTCTCACCAGCCCCCTATGTAAGACAAAAATTGTAATGTAGCCTTCCACGCAAAAAGGTTGGACACCGCTCTCTTTCTGTTCCCCTCTCTCTCTCTTCCACTTCGCTCACCACCCCCTCTCTCTTCCCCACATATATCTCTCTCTCTCTCCCTCCTCTCTCTCCATATCCCCTCTCTCTCTCTCCCACCTCTCTCTCTCTGCTCCACCCTCTCTCTCTCTCTCTGTTTCTCTCCCCACTCCCTAGCAACTAAGTTATTTTAAAACACAAGTTTAAAGGCTTGTGTTATGTAAGCTCATTTTAAAATGGCAAAAGTCACTTAGTGAATATCTCGATTTCTACACTCTGGAATGCATTACTTTCACTTGGGACACAAGCACAGTGAAATGTTGAAAATTGATGGTGTTTTACTTCTGTATAAATTTTGCAATTCCACTGCTATCCATTTGGAGTCACATTGTTCCAGAACTTGTATTGAGGGGAAAACAGGCAAGAAAATCCAAGGAATCTCCAGAAGTCAGCACTGTAAGTTCCTTAGGACTACAAGAAAATGGTGTAATGGGGCTGAGTAATATTTGCAAAAACAGGATGCTGCTGACCCATATGCAAAAGTTAGTAAATACAATGTAGCGGATAGCTTTAATAAAATTTTATGATTAACTGTCTACAATTCCTTAACAAAATCCATGCTGCATTTGCAGTTTTAAAAACTATTGAGGAAGATATAATAACAATTATTATGTTTCAATGAGCATGTTAGAAGCAGTCATTAACTGATTTTTTTTTGCTGAGAATTGGATTAAAGGACAAGTTTTATGATCAATAACTGCAATGTGCATCATTTGCTGTCCAGTTTAAGGGCAGATAATCTGAGTGGCCAATGCCATTTGAAAGTTGTCTGTATCATTACATTAAAAGTGCACCTTTGCTAACAGGTAAGAGATTTGGCTTGGACATAAATTGTTTAGTCTGGAGAACAATCTTACAGATAGTGACTAAGCATTTTATAACTGAATAATACATGCAGTAGCAACCACTCAACTTTTTGCAGGGAAGGTTTTTGTCAATAATTATCTTGTCAGAGCTAAATTGGAATCAACAGTGATAGACTGAGATAGAGAGATTATTGAATTTAAGAGAATCACTTTATTGGAGGAATTGAAGGAAACTCTTTATTTGCAATTTGTTTATCTAATTTTGTTACTAGCTTTGGTGAGTAAATGATATTTTGTCCATGACAGATGCTGTTGTTTCTGTATTTTAAAATCCAGGACCTGGTTTAACAGACTGTCAAGATGAATAAACTCATTTTGGTTACCGACTGTTAATCCCTCTCTGTCTCTTCCTGTCCCACTCTGCTTTCCTGTTTTACATGACTCTACTGAAGTACTGTCTGCTCCGTCCTATAAAATCCTCCTGATTTGGAGATCACTGCCCTTTTGTTGTCTGCCCTGTCTTCAGACACATATTACAAGCAGGTGGAGAAGTTACACATAACATTGACCATTATTGGTTATATTGTCTTGTGGCAATCGTAGTGTGAGAAATAATCCATCTTCCTATTGCTGATTTTTCTACTGCCTCACCTCAATAACCAAAATAACAATCCTCTCCTTGAGTGTAATGGTTTATTGGATGAATGTGCACTCCTAACACAGTGTCAATCCACATAGGTCATCAGATAAGGTCCATCTACCACTCCATGTCATGGTGAGATGCTCTATTCTGTCAACAAAAGTAATTTGCATTAGCATTACATACTATTTTGCTAGGTAGCTAGCTAATACAGTTGTGCTGCTCCCCATTGATGTATGCTTAGCTACTTTTTAATTTGGACTGTATTTTGATGGCGTTAGATTGGCTATACACTTTACATATTGATGAATTGCCCATGGCTGAGTCAATAATTTTGTCCATGGTGCAATATGTCAGTGCCTATCCATGGAATGGAGGAGAAATTGAGATACAGAGAAAGAGATAGATAACCAGACATATACCAAAAATGAAAGGGAATATAGAATAATACAGCACAGAAGGAGGCCATTCGGCCCCTTGTGCCTATGCTGGCTCTTTGAAAGAACTATCCAATTGGTCCCCCTCCCCACACCCCTGCAATTTTTTTCCCCTTCAAGTATTTATCCAATTTCCTTTTAAGGTTTATTTGCTTCCACCACCCTTTCAAATAGTGCATTCCAGATCACAGCAATTTGCTATGATAAAAAGAAAAATTCTCCTCAGCTGATTCTTAAATAAATCTGTGAAAAGTTTCCAGCATTTTCAGCTGAGTCCAACAGGATGTCATGTTGTACAGTGCATGGAACAGAACACAGAGTGTTCTCTGAGCTTACAGAGTGTGACTCTTAGCTTATACAAGGCATTGGTTCCTCTTCATCTGGTTCACTGTGCGCAGTTCTGGTCTCACTAATCCAGGAACAGTATCTTAGCACTGGAACAAGAGCAGCGTAGAGCTACTATAATACCTGGCATCAGACTGCTAGTGGCATGGAGAAAAGAGAAGGGGAGTTTGTTTACAGTAGAAGCTTTACAGAGGATCTTACTGAAATATTCAAGCTCCTTAAGGGTGTCAACAAGTTAACGGCTGAGGTGAGTGCTTACCATGACTAAGAATGACAACAAATTCAGAAAAAGGAGGAGATAAGGCAGATCAGAATCAGTGACTGTACACACAGGATGGAGAAATAAGGTGACTGAAGCTTATAATATTTGCAATTTTAATTAGGCATTTGGTGAGAAAGTGAATTATGGGATAATAGTTGCCAACTATGTATTCTGTTTGTGAATTCTGCGGCTGGATGAATCGAATGAAAATTATCTTTTTCCATCCCTATATGTTGCTGTGTTAACTGACCCTCAACTAAAGTCACATCTCACATGGAAATGTGCACAGGCAGAAGCATGGGCACCTCACTGCCCCCACATAGAGGAACAGGAAGAAATTATTCAACTTAAATACAGGATTGCACAAATAGGTCTGGATTTTACAGAGTTTCTGACATAGGGCACTGTAGCAGAGGGTGGGTGCTGGAAAATTGTCCTGGCAGCGGCCTGCCATGGAGCTGGACGCCGGGAGTGCCGGGCCCGATCTTCCTGGTGGCGGTGAGGCTCCATGGTGGCCCCCCAGTCGCATGGCAATGGTACCCAACTTTAAATATTTACATCGCCTCTTTGCATACATTAATATTCATCCTGGTGTGATTCAGCCATCAGTTTACTTACGTGCCTTCAATTTCACATCCGAGAAAAGCCGGCGCACTTAGGTGTCAGTCCTCAGAACCTGTGAAGGTAGGTGGGTGGCTGTAATGAAGGGGGTCTGAGCTCTGCATTTGTGAAGGGTGGTACCCCGTACCCTTGTTCCATAAATGGGGCAGCTGTCAGGGCCTGGATGAACTCCCCCATTGTCTGCTCAAAGCTGCGCATGGCCTGTGGCATCTTCGCCAGGTGTTGCCTTACCACTCCCTGCAAACTCCAGCATGCCTCTGCTGCTGACACCAGAGGCTCATCAGCAGCCTGGGGTTTGACATGGGTCTGGCCACCCACACTCCTCTGACTATCAGGAGCGTTGACTTGCTCAGCCTCAGCCAGCTGTTCGGGCATGTGTGTGGTGCTCTCACCAGTTTGTGACTCAGATTCTAAAGCCGAACGGATTCCCACCGAGGTGAGTGTATCTGCGCTTGTGGAAGGTGCGGGAGTGTCATGGGACACTGCGTCCTCTGAGATTGTCTCTTTCTCAGAGGTGGTGGAAGTCTCCAGGGGCTCCAATGTCGCTTCGGAGCTTTTCCCTGCAAGATACAATGTGATGAGCATAGTTTTAGGTTTTATGGTGCAAATGTCATGAATATGACAACATAGTCTTCAAATATGAAATGTCATTCTGCTTGTTAAAAAGCAATCTGCTCACCTGGGTCTCCAAGCTCCACAGCCGAAATTGAACATGCTCCCTGGCTGCCAACTAGCCCTACTGCCTCTTCTTCAGTCTGTGTGAGTGGTCTCAGATAGGGCACCCATCACAGATCCTGCACACCTTTTGAGCATTGTGGACCCTCTTCGCCTGGAGGAGCAAAGATGCAGATAGTGAATATTGCCAAACAACAACATGACACATGCCACAGCAGGGGTGCGTCAACAAAAGGTGGGAGAAGCTTAGTCTGGTAAACGGAGGTGCAAATGAGGATGAGTTGATTCACACATGCAGCCACTCATGTGACATAAACCCTCCCCACCTGACCTCCCTGTCATTGACATGGCAGTGGCACCAATGTGCCACTCTGTGTGGGGACACACAGGTCAAACAGAGCTGTTCTGCAAATTGTGGCTTACCTTTGCCAAGCGTATGAGATCGTTCACCCTCTTGCGGTACTGGACCCCGTCTTGTTGGATGAGCCCACGGCAGCCTACCTCCTCTGCAATCTCCATCCAGGCTTGATTGCAGCCTGGAGTGGAGTGAGCAGGGAGGCATCACTAAATCATGGGGCCACCCTTCCTCGCACCTCTAACAATTCCAGTTGCCTTCCAGGGGGTGCTCCTTCACAGATGGGGCTCTTTTGCAGGCATTCCTGATTGCTCAACTCCAGCAGCACAGGATAAAAGTGGGAAGAGGTTTCATGCAGGGTTGACTGCCTTTTAAAGATGGTGCCAGCACCTGCTGGCTAGTCAACTGACACCATTCCTGGCGACGAAGAACCCGTCCCCTCCATGTGATTGGAGGGGTGGGGTGGTACCGACCGTGGATGCAAATGAGCTGCCGCGCATTTGATCGCGGCGGATCAGCGGCGCGCGGCCCTTGCCGGGAGTGGTGGTGGGCTCTTAAAATCCAGCCCATAGTGTGGCTGCAAACATTTGCCCTCAATTGATGGTGACAATGCAGAGGGCCCTCAAAAAACACATAGGTGGAGTGGTGGAAATGTGTACGGAAATACCTTACTGGCAGAGTGATAATGCCACACATAGCAAATGTCAGCGATGTGGGAGTCTAGTCTACAGGTAAGCATTTGCAGTCTTCCCTCAATGGCCTTAGATGGGTCTCACTGCTGAAGGAAGTGATTCAGGCCAATTTGTGCCATTAGTGGGAATTTGATATGGCTCTGAGCAGCCTGTGGTTCCAGTCGCACAGTCAAGAAAAACAACTCATTTTCTATGGTGCTTTGTAGTAATAAAACGTCTCAAGGTGCTTTACAGGAGCATTATAAAACAAAGTATGACACCAAGCCACATAAGAAGATATTAGCTCAGATGATCAAAAGCTTGATCAGATAGGTGTTTTGTTGCCAAGAACACATTCTTACATTGTGTTGCATTGTTGAGCATTTTATAATGCAAAATGCTTCATGTCTCATTCTACGTCTATGATGATCAGTGCAAATTCATATCTTTCTAAGTGTCTGTAGAGTAGAGTGATAACTTTAAAGACGAACCTTCAATGCTCCCTGTCTCACACACATTACATTCATAGCGTGAGCTGCCAGTTTTTCAATTACTGTGTCGTGTTGTGGTGCTGATGGCAGCTAACTGCATACTTCTGTGTCGTGCTGTGGTGCTGATGGCAGCTAACTGCATACTTCTGTCTTGTGGCTACTGTCAACCATAACCTTTGACATTTGATTACTTTCTGCAAAGTCCTGTATATACTTTGAGATTAGGGATTATGTATCTACGAGTTCATTCAGAGTTCTGTATAGCCAGTGAGAACTGGGACTGTAAATCCAAGAGCCCATTGAGAGTCCTGTATATATATGGTGAGATTTGGGATTGTAAATCAGGAGAGATTGAGATACAGAGAAAGAGATGGAGAATCAGATATCTACTAACACTGAAATGGAATATATATTGCTGTAAAGTGCAGATTCATTCTGTGTGTTGCATTGTCAAGCATTTTATAAAAGCACACCACTGCTCCATGTCTCATGCTGTGTCAATAATGATCAGAGCAAATTCATATGTATCCCAGGGCTTCGAAGACAGTCCTTCAGTGCTCCCTGCCCGCACACATTCCATTCGTAGTGTGAGCTGTCAGTTGTTTAATTACTATGTCATGGTGTGGTGTTGACTGCTGCTCTCTGTGTGCTTGTGTCTTCTGGCTACTGTGAACCACAACTTGTGACACTCATTACTTTTTTGCAGGACATCTTTGATCGTCTGTACCTCATATACACGGTTGGATACTCCATTTCATTAGGCTCGTTGACTGTGGCTGTTATTATACTGGGCTACTTCAGGTAAAGTCTATCACTTGATTCACACTAATCAACAAAAAAAATTAGAATAAAAACAAAAAATGCTGGAAATGCTCAGCAAGTCTGGCAGCATCTGTGGAAAGAGAAGTAGAGTTAATGTTTGAGGTCAGTGACTTTTCATCAGAACTGGCAAAGGTTAGAAATGTAATAGGTTTTAAGCAAATAAAGTGGGGGTAGAGCAAAAGATAACAAAATGGAAGATGTTGATAGGACAGAGGGTTACAGAGAATAACTGACCTGAAGGTCATGGAGCAAAAGCAAAGGGTGTGTTAATGGTGTGGTGAAAGACAAAGCGTTAGTGCAGAGAGGGTGTTAAATAATGGAATAATGAACAGCTTTGGCCAAAAGCACAAACATGGAAAAAAAACAGTGGGCAGGCACATGGTAAAAAATTAATGATGAGACAAACTAAAATCTACAGTCCGGCAGGCTGTAGCATGCCTAATTTGTAAATGAGATGCTGTTCCTCGAGCTTGCGTTGATGTTCACTGGAACAGTGCAGCACGTCCAGCGTGATGCCACTACCAAATGCATCTTCCCCTCCCCTCCCCTGTCAGCATTCCGAAGGGATTGTTCCCTCCGCGACACCCTGGTCCACTCCTCCATTACTCCTGACACCTCGTCCCCTTCCCACGGCACCTTCCCATGCAATCGCAGGAGGTGTAATACCTACCCTTTTACCTTCTCTCTCCTCACTATCCAAGTCCCCAAACATTCCTTTCAGGTGAAGCAGCGATTTACTTGTACTTCTTTCAATTTAGTATACTGTATTCACTGCTCACAATGTGGTCTCCTCTACAATGGGGGCACCAAACGCAGATTGGGTGACCGCTTTGTGGAACACCTTTGCTCAGTCTGGAAACATGACCCTGAGCTTCCTGTCACTTGCCATTTCAACACACCCCCTGCTCTCATCTCTGTCCTGGGCTTGCTGCAGTGTTGCAGTGAAATTCTGGTCAGTTATTCTCTGTGGCCCTCTGTCCTATCAATACCTTCCCTTTTGAAAATTTTAGAAAAAATTGGATCTAATTTGAGATCTAAGTAGCTGTGGGGGAGAGGGGTGGGCTTATTGTCAATGTGCTCTCCGTCTGCAGTTTTCGTACGGAAAGGTTTTTAAAATTGTGAAGCTACTCCAATTAAGAAACAACTCAGAGGGCCCTTGTAGAGGGAGAAAAGATGCTTAATGCCTTAATAACCTCATGCCTTCAAGAGGAAGCTTGACCAATCTTGACTGGGGCAGAGAATGCATCACAAAGGAAATGAGTGGATTAACAGATAACGTATACATGGTCAGTGTGATCTCCTGGACTGCTTTCGATCACCTGAAGGCTCGGAGAGGAAATTCCAGAGATTTTTCCCCTTCATAGCCATTGAGTAATAAAGTCATACAGTCATTTGCAGCATAGAAGGAGGCTATTTGGCCCATTGAGTCTATATTGGCTCTCCATAAAACAGTCTGGTCAGTCCCATTCCCCCACTCTATCCCTGTAGCCCTGCAAGTTTATATCCTTCAAGTGCCCATTCAATTTCCTTTTTAAATCATTCAACGTCTATGCTTCCACTGCCCTTGAAGGCAGCAAGTTCCAGGTCATTACCATTCACTACATAAAAAAGTTCTTCCTCGTATTCCTCCTGCATGTCTTGCCCAAAACAACAAAATCATATATTTGCATTGCGCCTTTCACGTAATAAAATGTCCCAGGGTGTTTTACAGGAGCATTATAAAACAAAGTATGACACCAAGTCACAAAAACCTTATATCTGTGTCCCCTAGTCCTTGTATCATCAGCTATTGGGAAAAGCTTTTCTTTGTCTACTCTATCTAAACCTGTCATAATCTTGTACAGCTCTATCAAATCTCCCCTCAATCTCCTTTGCTCCAAGGAGAACTACCTCAGCTTTTCCACCTAAACCCATAGCTAAAATCCCTCTTCCCCAGATAAATTCTGGTAAATCTCCTCTTTACCCTCTCAGGGACCCTCACATCCTGCTACGCTGTGGTGAACAGAACTGGACGCAATACTCCAGTTGGGGCCTAATCAGAACTTTATAATGGTTCAGCATAACTTCCCAGCTTTTGTACTCAATACTTCTATTTATGAAGCCCAAGATCCCATATGATTTGCTGACCAATCTCTCAATATGTCCTGCCACCTTTGAGAATCTATGCACATGCACCCTCTCTCCCTGCATACTATTTAGAACTGTACCATTAAGTCTATATGCCTCTCCCAAACCCTTCTGCTAAATGCATCATCTCACACTTCTCTGTATTAAATTCCATTTGCTGCTTGTCTGCCCATTCTGCTAGCCTATCTATGACCTGTTGCAGTCGATTTGTATCAGCCTTACTGTTTGCCACTCCTCCAATTTTGGGATCATCAGCAGATTTTGAAATGTTGATCTCTATTCCAATATTTAATTCATTTATATATAGCAAAAAAACAGTGGTCCTAGCACTGACCCTTGGGGAACACCACTGTCTACCATCTTCCAGTCTGAAAAGTAACCATTTACCACGACTCACTGTTTTCTGACCTTAAGCTGAATTTTTGTCCAAGCTAACACTGACCCTCCTATTCCTTGAGCCTCAATTTTGTGAACTAGCCTTTTATGTGATACTTTATCAAAATGCTTTCTTAAAATCTAAATAGGCGACATCCATTGCATTCCCTTCATCAACCTCCCCCATCTGTGGAGCAGACTGGAAGATTATGGTAAGCCCTTCTGCTATCTCCACCCCCACTTCCTTCAGTAACCTTGGAGCAAGCCATTCGGACCAGGTGACTTATCCACTCTAAGCATATACAGCCTTTCCAGTCCCTCCTGCCCCTCAATTTTCACCCCATCCATTACTTCTACCATCTCCTCTTCTACCAAAATTTTTATCAGAATCTTCTTCCTTAGTAAACACTAATACAAATTACTCATTAAGTATTCTAGCCTTGCCCTGCAACTCTAAGCATATATCACCTTCTTTGTCTCTAAAAACCTCACCTTGTCTCTTACTACCCGCTTACTATTTACATGCCACTTGAAGATTTTTGGGTTCCCTTTTATGTTGACTGCCATTCTATTCTTATATTCTCTCTTTGCCAGTCTTTGTCACCTCCCCGCTCAAATTATTGTATTTGGCTTGGATCTCACTTGAAGAATTCATCTGTCATGCATCGAACACCCTCTGTTTTTGTTTCATCATATTCTCTATCTCCCTCGTCATCTAAGGAGTCCTGGCTTTGGTTCCCCACCTTTTGCTCTTGTTAGAATGTACCGAGCTTGTACCTGAAACATCTTCTCCTTAAAGATCACCCATTGTCAGTTACAGATTTTCCTGTCAGTCAGTCTTTTGTTCCATTTTACCCTGGGAAGATCCCTTGTCATCCCATTGAAATTACCCCTCTTTGTATTTAGATGTTCTGCTTTAGATTTTTCTTTGTTATTCTCCATTACTAGTCTAAATCTTATGATACACTGATCACTCTTACCCAAGTGTTCCCCCATAGACACTTGGTCCACTTGGACCACCTCATTTCCAGCACCAGATCCAGCAATGCCTCCTTCCTAGTTGGACTGAGAACATACTGAACACATTTCAGTAATTCCACCCTGTCCTTATCCTTTACTCTAATACTATCCCAATCGCTATTTGGGTAATTAAAGTCCCCCAATATCATCACTCTATAGTTCTTGCACATCTCTGTGATTTCCCTGCAGATTGGCTCCTCTATCTCTCTCTTACTATTTGGAGGCCTATAGAATACCCTCAGTAGTGTGATCATCTTTTTTCTTCTCAACTCTAAACAAATGGATTCTGTCTTTGACTCCTCTCAAGAACATCCCCTGTTTCCAACACTACAATGTCTTCCCTAATCAGTGCTGCCACCCTACCTCCCTTTTCTCCTTCCTTATCTCTTCTGCACACTTTGTATCCTTGAGGAGGGGGGGTCAAAGACAAGAACAAAAGACAGTAAGAGGAATAAGAAAAGTGATAGGCAGAGAAATCAAGGGCCAGAATCAAACAGGGCCACAGTGAAAAATAGTGGGAAGGGGACAAGTAATGTTAAAAAGACAAGCCTTAAGGCTTTGTGCCTTAACGTGCAGAGCATTCGCAATGAAGTGGATGAATTAATCGCGCAAATAGATGTAAACGGGTATGATATAGTTGGAGACATGGCTGCAAGGTGACCAGGGATGGGAAATAAACATCCAGGGGTATTCAGTATTCAGACAAAAAGCAAAAGGTGGTGGAGTTGTATTGCTGGTTAAAGAGGAAATTAACGCAATAGTGAGGAAAGATGTTAGCTCTGATGATGTGGAATCTGTATGGGTAGAGCTGAGAAACACTAAGGGGCAAAAAATGTAAGTGGGGGTTGTATATAGACCCCCAAGCCGCAGTGATGTTGGGAATGGCGTTAAACAGAAAATTAGAGATGCATGCGATAAAGGAACATCTGTAATTTAATCTGCATATAGATTGGGCAAATCAAATTAGTCACAATACTGTAGAGGAGGAATTCTTGGACTGTATGCGGGATGGTTTTCTGGACCAATACATTGAGGAACCAACTAGAGAACAGGCCATCCTAGACTGGGTATTGTGTAATGAGAGAGGAATAATTGACAATCTAGTGGTGCGAGACCCCTTGGGGATGAGCGACCATAATATGATAGAATTCTTCATCAAGATGGAGAGTGACATGGTTGATTCTGAGACTAGGGTCCTGAATCTTAGTAAAGGAAACTATGAAGGTATGAGGTGTGAGTTGGCTATGACAGATTGGGAAACGTTACTTAAAGGGATGATGGTGGATAGGCAATGGCAAACATTTAAAGAGCACATGGATGAACTGCAACAATTGTTTATCCCTGTTTGGCGCAAAAGTAAAATGTGAAAGGTAGCCAAACCATGGCTTACAAGGGAAATTAGAGGTAGCATTAGATCCAAGGAAGAGGCATATAAATCCACCAGAAAAAAACAACAGACCTGAGGATTGGGAGCAGTTTCGAATTCAGCAAAGGGGGACCAAGGGATTGATTAAGAGGCGGAAAATAGAGCACAAGAGCAAGCTTGTGGGGAACATAAAAATGGTCTGTAAAAGTTTCTATCGGTATGTGAAGAGAAAAAGATTGGTGAAGACAAATATAGCTCCCTTACAGTCAGAAACAGGGGAATTTATTATGGGGAACAAAGAAATGGCTGACTAACTAAATGCATACTTTGGTTCTTCACAAAGGAGGACTCAAATATCATACCAGAAATGTTGGGGAACACAGGGCTTAGTGAGAGAGAGGAACTGAAGGAAATCAGTATTAGTAGAAAAATGGTGTTGGGGAAATTAATGGGATTGAGGGCAGATAAATCCCCAGGGCCTGATGGTATGCATCCCAGAGTACTTAAGGAAGTGGCTCTCAAAATAATGGATGCATTGGTGGTCATCTTTAAAGATTCTATAGACTCTGGAACGATTCCTACAGATTGGAGAGTAGCTAATGTAACCCCACGATTTAAAAAGGGAGGTAGAGAGAAAGCAGGGAATTATAGACCAGTCAGCCTGACGTTGGTAGTGGGGAAAATTCTCGAGTCCATTATCAAAGATTGTATAGCTGAGCACTTGGAGAACAGTGGTAGAATCAGGCAGAATCAGCGCAGATTTATAAAAGGGAAATCATGCTTGACAAATCTACGAGAATTCTTCGAGGATGTAACTACTAGAGTTGATGAGGGGGAGCCAGTGGATGTGGTTTATTTGGACTTTCAGAAGGCTTGCGACAAATTCCCACATAAGAGGTTAGTGTGTCAAATTTAAGCGCATGGGATTGGAGGTAGTGTATTGCGATGGATAGAAAATTGGTTGGCAAACAGGAAACAAAGAGTAGGGATAAATGTGTCTTTTTCCAAATAGCAGGCAGTGACTAGTGGGGTACCGCAGAGACCCCAGCTTTTCATAATATATATTAATGATTTAGATGAGGGACCTAAATGTAATATCTCCAAATTTGCAGATGACACAAAACTGGGTGGGAGGGTGAGTTGTGAGGAGGATGCAGAGGCTTCAGGGTGATTTGGACAAGTTGAGTGAATGGGCTAATGCATGGCAGATGCAGTATAATGTGGATAAATGTGAGGTTATCCACTTTGGTAGCAAAAACAGGAAGGCAGATTATTATCTGAACAGCTATAAACTGAGAGAGGGGAATATGCAGCGAGACCAGGCGGTAAAAAAGGCAAATGTTATGTTGGCCTTCATAGCGAGAGGATTCGAGTACAGTAGCAGGGATGTCTTGCTGCAATTATACAGGGCCTTGGTGAGGCCATACCTCTAATATTGTGTGCAATTTTGGTCTCCTTATCTGAGGAAGGATGTTATTGCTATAGAGGGAGTGCAGCGAAGGTTTACCAGACTGATTCCTGGGATGGCAGGACTGACGTATGAGGAGCGATTGAGTCGGTTAGGATTATATTCGCTGGTGTTCAGAAGAGTGAGGGGGGATCTCATAGAAACCTACAAAATTCTAACAGGACTTGACAGGGTAGATGCAGGAAGGATGTTCCCGATGGTGGGGGAGTCCAGAACCAGGGGTCATAGTCTAAGGATACGGAGTAAACCTTTCAGGACTGAGATGAGGAGAAATCTCTTCACCCAGAGAGTGGGGAGCCTGTGGAATTTGCTACCACAGAAAACAGTTGAGGCCAAAACATTGTATGTTTTCAACAAGGAGTTAGATATAGCTCTTGGGTCTAAAGGGATCAAAGGGTATGGGGCGAAAGCAGGAACAAGTTACTGAGTTGGATGATCAGCCATGATCATAATGAATGGTGGAGCAGGGTCGAAGGGCCGAAAAGACTACTCCTGCTCCTATTTTCTATGTTTCTATGTCTATGTTTCAGTTATTGCCACTGCATCATATTCCCACATGACTATATGTGTTTGTAGCTCACCGACCTTATTCACCACACTTTGTGTGCTTACATACATGCACTGTGAATTGTCTTCCTAGAAGTCCTTCTTAGTCTGCTCCTATCCAATATGGTACTGCTCCCTTCTCTAGCACTATCCGACACTCTCACATTGTGCACCTTATTCCTCTTCTCTACTTCAATATGCTGGTGCCCATCCCCCTGCCAATTTAGTTTCAACCCTCCCCAACCACACTAGTAAACCTCCATGTGAGGATATTGGTCCCAGTCCTATTGAGGTGCTACCTTTTTGAATAGGTGTCTCCTGCCCCCAAACTGGTCCCAATGCCCCAAGAACCTGAAGCCCTCCCTCCTGCGTCATGCCTTAAGCCACACATTGATCCTCCCTATCTTCCTAATTCTACTCTCATTAGTGATTACTGCCAAGATTACTACTTTGACGTCTACTTATTAACTTCCTCCCTAGCTACTGAAAATCTGACTGTAGGACCTCAATACTTGCCTTCTCTATGTCGTTGGTCCCAAGGTGTACCACAACTTCTGGCTCACTCCCCCTGCAGAATATTCTGCACACTCTCTGGCAGCACGGAGGGTACTCACCATGTGGGAGTCACGATGACGGTTACAGAAATGCTTGTCTGTCCCCCTAACTATGGAATTTCCTACAGCGACTGCATTGCTACACTTTGTTGCTTCCTCCTATGCAATCCCTTGTCCATTGGTTTCGCCACTTCCAGCAGTCTCCAATGGTGAATATCGGTTTGAGAGTGGCACACACCCCGAAGACTCCTGTACCTCCTGCCTCTTCCTACTCTTCCAGATGGCCACCTACTATCCTCAACTCTCACTGCCTGCACAGGAGGGTGACCACCTCCTGGAATGCCCGATCCAGGAAACTCTCATCCTCCCTGACGCTCCGCAGTGACTCCTGCAGCCCCTCAAGCTCGGAAATCCGGAGCTCGAGCTGAAGCAGCTGGAGACACTTCCTACATACGTGCTCCCCCAAGACCACATGAAGTGTCCTGAAGATCCCACATGGTGCAGGAATTGCAAGCGACAGGACTCAGCTGCCCATCCTGATCGACACAAAATATCCTTATTCCCTCTTTTAGAATCTAGTTAGTACCTTGTTTAAGCTATTAATTTTAATTAATACCTCTCGACCTGCTCTGTATAAAACTCTTACTAATTGTGTCGCTGCTATACTCACCCTGATTGAAGTTTTAATTTCCCAGCTCCTAATTTGAAAGAATGGCCTAGTTCAGAGATAGAAAATGAGACATAAATACTCACTAACCCATCATTTACCTGCTTTCCTGTGACTTCAACTTTGATTATTTTTTTTCGAATGTGGTGAGTCCACTCTGACCCCTCCGCAGAGCTTTTATTCTCCCTGCCGATCTTACTGTGCTGTCACTCCCCGGGCTATTCTTTTATCCTCCTTGTCGGTCTCACTGTGCTCTCACTCTCTGAGCTACTCTTTTAACCTCCCTGCCGGTCTCACTGTGCTCTCACTTCCTGGGCCACTCTTTTTTCCTCCTCGTCGGTCTCACTGTGCTCTCACTCTCTGAGCCGATCTTTTATTCCCCCTGTCTGTCTCTCAGTGCTGTTGCTCCAGGACAAAGCAGCCCACTTGATTGGCTCCCCATCCACAAACATTCACTCCTTCTACCACCAATGCACAGTGACAGCAGTGTGTACCATCTGCAAGATGCACTGCAGCAACACCAAGGCTCTTAGACAGCACCTTCCAAACCCTCTACCACCTAGAAGGACAAGGGCAGCACATACATGGGAACACCACCACCTGCAAGCTCCCCTCCAAGCCACACACCATCCTGACTTGGAACTATATCGACGTTCCTTCACTTTCACCTTCTCAAAATCCTGGAAATCCCTTCCTACAGCACTGTAGGTGTACCTACCCCACATGGACTGCAGCGGTTCAAGAAGGCAGTTCATCATCACCTTCTCAAGGGCAATTAGGAATGGGCAATAAATGCTGGCCTAGCCAGTGATGCCCACGTCCCACGAATGAATAAAAAAAAAAGATAAATTACTATTTAACCTGCATTTGATTTGTTTCATGGTGATGTTTGAGGAAGTAGTGTTGGCCAGTACACTTCCTTGCTCCTCTTTGAACAGTGCCATGGAATCTTTTACATTCACATGACAGGGCAGGTTTAACATCTCACCTGGGAGATGGC
Source organism: Heterodontus francisci (assembly GCF_036365525.1). Taxonomy (NCBI): domain Eukaryota; kingdom Metazoa; phylum Chordata; class Chondrichthyes; order Heterodontiformes; family Heterodontidae; genus Heterodontus; species Heterodontus francisci. Next base: position 57,981,862 of record NC_090375.1, on the reverse strand, counting down.
ATTACTAACAGTCTAGTTCTCCCTTGGTATTGCTTGAAGTATCAGCCTAGATTAAGTGCTCATGGCCTGGAGTAGAGCATTGAACCCGCAACTTTATAATTTTGAGGCAAGAGGACTATCCAAGAAAGTCTATATATAGCTCCTTTCATGACCTCAGGACCTCTCAAAGCACTTTACAGTTAATTCATTAGTTTTTTGAAGTTTAGTCACTGTTTAATGTAAAAAATGTAGCAGCCAATTTGCACACAGCAAGAGCCCACCGCCGCTCTTGGCAGCAGGTGAAAAGAATGGCGGCCCGTATTTAAATAGCCGTAACAGGCCGGCCCACCCCCCTAATCAGGCGGAGGGGGCGGCCTGTTCGACGCTGGCAATGGCATCAAGTGCCTGTGCGCAGGCGCTGGCTCCATTTTTAGGGTTCTCGTCTGGCTTCCTTCAAGTGGATTGACCTCCACTAACTTTTGTTTGCGTGTTGCCATTTCCTCACAGACGCCTACACTGTACCAGGAACTACATCCACATCCATCTCTTTGTGTCTTTCATGCTCCGAGCTATCAGTATCTTTGTGAAGGATGCGGTGCTGTACTCAGAGACAGCGTTCTTAGATCTGGAAGGAGTTGACCTGGAGGATCTGAAATCCATAACTGATGCTCCTCCATCTCAAGACAAGTCTCAGTATGTAAGTGACACCTTTTTTGTAAGGCACTTCTTAAATTCAAAACACTCGTTTACTACTAATCCTTTTTCTGTTCTCGCAATCCCACATTGTTTCTTATGAACTCTCACTCCCTCCCTTCCCTTCCTGGAGTGAGGGAAATTGAAGGGGCAACAGTTCCATAGCCATCATTACCTTCCAGTTCCACAGTCATCATTACCCTTCAGTACCTTATCCAAGGCTTCGTTATTTACATGTTCCATCTCGCTGTTGTGCTGCAGACCCAGAGGCTCTGCAACTGCAGCCCCCATACCTGTCGCAGCCTTTATATGGACAGGTCACCAAATCCTCTGCCTTTCCCATGAGGATGCAGCAACATTTCCTGCAAAATCCAGCAACTCACCACTAAACCTCCAAAAACACTCCACAATACTTACAGAGACGTAACAGCATAAGCCATTCTCAATTTCTTTACCTGCAAGTTGGGTGCCTGAAGCTTTAAATAATGTAAATACTGGGACCCTCTTGCATCTGAACTCATGTTCTTCGGTGAGCGACCAGTGAATGTGTTGAATGGCCCTGCATGTTCCCAGTTTGTAAATAGTGCGCCAAATCAGCCAGTGCGGCTGTTTGGCATCATCACAGCACTAATTGGGAGACTTCCAACGCATGCAGGGGGCGCTTGTGTGAGCACCCTTCCCAGCATGGGGTCCTGTACAAGCAATGCTGGAAATGGCTGGAGGTATTACATGACCCACTCAGAGAGCCTCCAACTTCCATGGCGTTGTTGGCAACAGTGCTATGGATTCAAGTTTTGCAGGCAATTTATAAAAGGCAATGGTTAGGCCACAGTAGATTACTATGCAGTTTTGGGAACCCTATTATACAAAAGGCCATTAAAGCCATAGAGAGCTACAGAGTGTAGTTTCACCAGGATGATGCCAGGAATGGGTTCAATAAGTGGCAGCCTTGCCAGCAACGTCCACTTCCTAAGAATGAGTATAAAAAGCAAGACTCCTTGAGTGAGCTTTTCCAGTTGTAGCTAATGGGAGTTTTGGACTCTGGACACATGTGTACTGTTCAGATGGTACGATCTCATTCCATACAGGACCTTTGCAGATAACTGATAGAAGAGACTCTCATCCCAGCAGACTGGGCTCATTTTGAACCTATGTTTCACAGTTTAACTGATATCACCAGCCTTAGGACTTTAGTAATCTAAGTAGCTACCAGAGTATCTACAACCAGCTCACTGCAAATTAACTCCACTCCCCAAACGACCTTTCCAGAATTTGCTCTCAGGTGTTGGAGAAGAGTTGGAATGTCAGAACATTAACTCACATTTGCTGTACAGTGATAGTTGCTGTTTATGTATTGATTTCTTCATGAAACGTTGACTGGAAGTGGGTGAAATACAGAGATAAAGATTGGGTTTGAGAACAAGAACCTTTTAAGTGCTGGTCCTCACATGTAGGACTGTCTCAAAATGTTTATATGGGGAAAGGGTGTGTGGACTGACAAGGATCTCACATTGTTGCCATCCTATTTGTCACCAACCTATGACCCTAACGGATCATTATAACTTTCTGTCAAGGTTTTAGAGCTGTCAGTAACTCTGGCCTATGGCTGTGTTGATATGTTTTTCCTTACTGTCTTCCAGATTGGCTGCAAGGTGGCTGTCACAATTTTCCTTTACTTCCTGGCTACTAATTACTACTGGATTCTGGTGGAAGGCCTCTATCTACATAGCCTCATCTTCATGACCTTTTTCTCTGATAAGAAGTATCTCTGGGGCTTCACCTTAATAGGCTGGGGTAAGGTAAAGATTTTAAACAAACTGCTCTTTCCTCACGAAAATAAAAGCAAAATACTGTGGATGCTGGAAATCTGAAATAAAAACAAGAAATGCTGGAACCACTCAGCAGGTCTAGCAGCATCTGTGAAAAGAGAAGCAGAGTTAACGTTTCGGGTCAGTGAGTTCTGAGGAAGGGTCACTGACCCGAAACGTTAACTCTGCTTCTCTTTTCACAGATGCTGCCAGACCTGCTGAGTGGTTCCAGCATTTCTTGTTTTCATTGCTCTTTCCTCAATCTGCTTTATCCCTGTCTCTCTCCATATTGCTTGCTCTCTGTTGATCAATTTCTTTCTCATCTATCTCAAACAGCATGACTGTTTTCTTTTGTTCATGTTGTCTTTCTGGGGAATTAGCTCAAATGGTAGAGCATTTGCAGAGCATGCCAGAGGGAGTGGGAGCGACACCCACATTCTCCACTCTACTTTGTGTATGAGATGAGTTTCTGCAGAAGTGCATTGAAAAACCAACTAGAGATTGGGCTATTTTAGATTTAGCATTATGTAATGAGAAAGAGCTAATTAATAACCTTGCTGTAAAAGGAGCCTTTGGGAAATAGCGACCATAATATGATAGAATTTTACATTAAGTTTCAAAGTGAAACATTAAGTTTCATTCTGAAACTAGGATCTTAAATCTGAACGAAGGAAACTGTGAAGGTATGAGGGGCAAGTTGGCTATGGTGGATTGGGAAAATGTACTAAGAGATTTGACAGTAGACAGGCAATGGCTAGTATTTAAAGAAGCATTACATGGTCTGCAACAGATATATATTCCTCTAAGACACAAAAACCCAACAGGAAAGATGAATCAACCGTGGCTAACAAAAGAAGTTAAAGATTGCTTATAAGGTTGCCAGAAAAAGTACTAAGCCCGAGGATTGGGAGCAATTTAGAATCCAGCAAAGGGGGTTACCAGTGACCAGAAACTGAATTGGTCCAGTCACATAAATGCTGTGGCTACAAGAGCAGGTCAGAGGTTGGGAATTCTGCAGTGAGTAACTCACCTCCTGACTCCCCAATGTCTGTCCACCATCGACAAGGCACAAGTCAGAAGAGTGATGGAATACTCTTCACTTTCCTAGATGGGTGCAGCTCCAACAACACTCAATAAGCTTGACACCATCCAGGACAAAGCAGCTCGCTTGATCGGCATCCCATCCACGACCTTCAAGATTCACTCCCTCCACCACTGAACAGTGGTACCAGTGTGTACCATCTACAAGATGCACTACAGCAACTCACCAAGACTCTGTCGACAGCACTTGCCAAACCCATGACCTCTGGCAACTAGAAGGACAAGGGCAGCAGATGCATGGGAACACCACCACCTGCAAGTTCCCCTCCATGCCACACATCATCCTGACTTGGAACTATATCGCTGTTCCTTCACTGTCGCTGGGTCAAAATCCTGGAACTCCCTTCCTAACAGCACTGTGGGCGTACCTACACCCCAAGGACTGCAATGGTTCACGGAGGCAGCTCACCACCACCTTCTCAAGGGCGATTAGGGATGGGCAATAAATGCTGGCCTAGCCAGCGATGCCCACATCCCAGGAACCATTGTCAATTGTTGTAAAAACCCATCTGGTTCACTCATGTCCTTTAGGGAAGGAAATCTGCTGTCCTGACCTGGTCTGGCCTACATGTGACTCCAGACCCACAGCAATGTGGTTAACTCTTACATGCCCTCTGAAATGGCCTAGCAAGCCACTCAGTTGTACCTAACTGCTACGAAGTTAATAAAAAGGAATGAAACTGGATGGACCACCGGGCATCGACCTATGCACCGGAAACGGCAAAGGCAAACCCAGCCCTGTCGACCCTACAAAGTCCTCCTTACTAACATCTGGGGGCTTGTGCCAAAGTTGGGAGAGCTGTCCCACAGACTAGTCAAGCAACAGCCTGACATAGTCATACTCACGGAATCATACCTGACAGACAATGTCCCAGACTTTGCCATCACCATCCCCGGGTATGTCCTATCCCACTGGCAGGACAGACCCAGCAGAGGTGGTGGCACAGTGGTATACAGTAGGGAGGGAGTTGCCCTGGGAGTCCTCAACATCAACTCCGGACCCCATGAAGTCTCATGGCATCAGGTCAAACATGGGCAAGGTAACCTCCTACTGATTACCACCTACCGCCCTCCCTCAGCTGATGACTCAGTACTCCACCATGTTGAACACCACTTGGAGGAAGCACTGAGGATGACAAGGGCACAAAATGTGCTCTGGGTGGGGGACTTCAATGTCCATCACCAAGAATGGCTCAGTAGCACCACTACTGACCGAGCTGGCGCGTCCTAAAGGACATAGCTGCTAGACTGGGACTGCAGCAGGTGGTGGGGGAACCAACATGAAGGAAAACATACTTGACCTCGTCCTCACCAATGTGCCTGCTGCAGATGCTTCTGTCGATGACTGTATTGGTAGGAGTGACCAAAGCACAGTCCTTGTGGAGACGAAGTGCCGCCTTCACATTGAGGATACCGTCCGTCGTGTTGTGTGGCACTATCACCCTGCTAAATGGGATAGATTTCGAACAGATCTCGCAATGCAAAACTGGGCATCCATGAGGCGCTGTGGGCCATCAGCAGCTGCAGAATTGTACTCAACCACAATCTGTAACCTCATGGCCTGGCATATCCCCCACTCTACCATTACCATCAAGCCAGGAGACCAACCCTGGTTCAATGAAGAGTGCAGGAGGGCATGCCAGGAGCAGCACCAGGCATACCTCAAAATGAGGTGTCAACCTGGTGAAGCTACAACACAGGACTATCTGCGTGCCAAACTGCGTAAGCAGCATGCGATAGAGCTAAGTGATCCCATAACCAACGGATCAGATCTAAGCTCTGCAGTCCTGCCACATCCAGCCGTGAATGGTGGTGGACAATTAAACAACTAACTGGAGGAGGTGGCTCCACAAATATCCCCATCCTCAATGATGGGGGATCCCAGCACATCAGTGCAAAAGATAAGGCTGAAGCATTTGCAACAATCTTCAGCCAGAAGTGCCGAGTTGATGATCCATCTTGGCCTCCTCCTGAAGTCCCCAGCATCACAGATGCCAGACTTCAGCCAATTCAATTCACTCTGCGTGATATCAAGGCACTTGACACTGCAAAAGCTATGGGCCCTGACAATATTCCGGCAATAGTACTGAAGACCTGTGCTCCAGATCTTGCCGCGTCCCTAGCCAAGCTGTTCCAGTACCGCTACAACAATGGCATCTACCCTGCAATGTGGAAAATTGCCCAGGTATGTCCTGTACACAAAAAGCAGGACAAATCCAACCCGGCCAATTACCGCCCCATCAGCTTACTCTTTATCATCAGTAAAGTGATGGAAGGTGTCATCAACAGTGCATCAAGCAGCACTTGCTTAGCAATAACCTGCTTAGTGACGCTCAGTTTGGGTTCCGCCAGGATCACTCAGCTCCTGACCTCATTACAGCCTCAGTTCAAACATGGACAAAAGGGCTGAATTCAAGAGGTGAGGTGAGAGTGATTGCCCTTGACATCAAGGCAGCATTTGATCGAGTATGGCATCAAGGAGCCCTAGCAAAACTGAGGTCAATGGGAATCAGGGGGAAAACCCTCCACTGGCTGGAGTCATACCTACCACAAAGGAAGATGGTTGTGGTTGTTGGAGGTCAATCATCTGAGCTCCAGGGCATCACTGCAGGAGTTCTTCAGGGTAGTCTCCTCGGCCCAACCATCTTCAGCTGCTTCATCAATGACCTTCCTTCAATCATAAGGTCAGAAGTGGGGATGTTCGCTGATGATTTCACAATGTTCAGCACCATTCGTGACTCCTCAGACACTGAAGCAGTCCGTGTAGAAATGCCGCAAGACCTGGACAATATCCAGGCTTGGGTTGATAAGTGGCAAGTAACATTCGCGCCACACAACTGCCAGGCAATGACCATCTCCAACAAGAGAGAATCGAACCATCTCCCCTTGACATTCAACAGCATTACCATCGCTGAATCCCCCACTATCAACATCCTAGGGGTTACCATTGACCATAAACTGAACTGGAATAGCCATATAAATACCGTGGCTACAAGAGCAGGTCAGAGGCTAGGAATCCTGAGGCGAGTAACTCACCTCCTGACTCCCCAAAGCCTGTCCACCATCTACAAGGCACAAGTCAGGAGTGTGATGGAATACTCTCCACTTGCCTGGATGGGTGCAGCTCCAACAACACTCAGGAAGCTCGACACCATCCAGGACAAAGCAGCCCGCTTGATTGGCACCCCATCTCCAAACATTCACTCCCTCCACCACCGACGCACATTGGCAGCAATGTGTACCATCTACAAGATACACTGCAGCAATGCACCAAGGCTCCTTAGACAGCACCTTCCAAACCCGCGACCTCTACCAACTAGAAGGACAAGGACAGCAAATACATGGGAACACCACCACCTGAAAGTTCCCCTCCAAGTCACACACCATCCTGACTTGGAACTATATTGCCGTTCCTTCACTGTCGCTGGGTCAAAATCCTGGAACTCCCTTCCTAACAGCACTGTGGGTTTACCTACCCCAAATGGACTGCAGCAGTTCAAGAAGGCAGCACACCACCTTCTCAAGGGCAATTAGGGATGGGCAATAAATGCTGGCCTGGCCAGCATCGCCCACATCGCATGAATGAATATATATAAAAAAAAGGACGAATGAAAATAAATGTATAATGGAGAATAGGGAAATGGCAGAGAGACTAAACAATTGCTTTATGTCTGTCTTCATGGAGGCAGATACAGAAAATCTCACAGAATTACTAGGGAACCAAGGGACTTGTAAAAATCAGGAACTGAAAGAAATTAGTATTAATGAAGAGATAGTTCCTCGAATTAAGATTGAAGGTTGATAAATCCCCTTGACCAGATGAGCTACATCCCAGAGTGTTGAAGGAGGTGGCTATAGAGAAAGTGGATGTATTGGTGGTTATGTCACAGAATCACAGAATAATACAGCGCAGAAGAGGCCCTTCGGCCCATCGAGTCTGCACCGATGCATTAAAGACACCTGACCTGTCTACCTAATCCCATTTGCCAGCACTTGGCCCATAGCCTTGAATGTTATGACATGCCAAGTGCTCATCCAGGCACTTTTTAAAGGATGTGAGGCAACCCGCCTCTACCACCCTCCCAGGTAGTGCATTCCAGACTGCCACCACCCTCTGGGTAAAAAAGGTCTTACTCAAATTCCCCTTAAATCGCCTGCCCCTCACCTTAAACTTGTGTCCCCTAGTAACTGACCCTTCAACTAAGGGGAACAGCTGCTCCCTATCCACCCTGTCCATGCCCCTCATAATCTTGTACACCTCGATCAGGTCACCCCTCAGTCTTCTCTGCTCCAGCGAAAACAACCCAAGCCTATCCAACCTCTCTTCATAGCTTAAGTGTTCCATCCCAGGCACCATCCTGGTGAATCACCTCTGCACCCCCTCCAGTGCCATCACATCCTTCCTATAATGTGGCGACCAGAATTGCACACAGTACTCCAGCTGTGGCCTTACCAAAGTTCTTTTCAACTCCAACATGACCTCCCTGCTTTTGTAATCTATGCCTCGATTGATAAAGGCATGTGTCCCATATGCCTTTTTCACCACCCTATTAACCTGCCCTTCTGCCTTCAGGGATCTCTGGACAAACACGCCAAGGTCCCTTTGTTCCTCAGAACTTCCCAGTGTCAGGCCATTCATTGACTACTTCCATGTCACATTACTCCTTCCAAAGTGTATCACCTCACACTTTTCAGGGTTAAATTCCATCTGCCACTTTTCTGTCCATTTGACCTTCCCGTCTATATCTTCCTGTAACCCAAGACACTCAACCTCACTGTTAACCACTCGGCCAATCTTTGCGTCATCCAAGAACTTACTGATCCTACCCCCCACATAGTCATCTATGTCGTTTATATATATGTCGTTGTGTTGTCATTGTCAAAATTCTATATATTCTGGAAAGGTTCTTGCAGTCTGGAAAGTAGCAAATGTAACCCCACTATTTAAGAAAGGAGGAAGGGAGAAAACAGGGAACTACAGACCTGTTAGTTTGACATCAGTAGTAGGGAAAATGTTAGAATCTATTTTAAAGGATGTGATAACTAGACACTTAGAAAATAATGATATGATTAGGCAGAATCAACATGGATTTATGAAAGGGAAATCATGTTGGACAAACCCTTTGGAGTTTTTTGAGGATAATGCTTGTTAAATCAGGAATTGAAAGCTAATCTCAGTCATAGTATCGTAAAAACCCATCTGGTTCACTAATGTCCTTTAGGGAAGGAAATCTGTCATCCTTACTTAGTCTGACTTGCATGTGACTCCAGACCAACAGCAATGTGGTTGACTCTTAACTGCCCTCTGAAATGGCCTAGCAAGGCAATTAGGGATGGGCAACAAATGCTGGGCTTGCCAGTGAAGCCCACATCTGATGAAAGAAATAAAAAAAGCATAGATAAAGGAGAACCAGTGGATGTGGTGTATTTGGATTTTCAGAAGGCTTTTGATAAGGTTCCACACAGGAGGTTAGTAAACAAAATTAGAGCACATGGAATTGGGGGTAATATACTGCTATGGATTAAGAATTGGTTAACAGACAGAAAGCAGAGAGTAGGAGTAAATGGGTCATTCTCAGGATGGCAGGCTGTTACTAGTGGGGTACCGCAAGGATCAGTGCTGGGGCCACAGCTGTTAACAATCTACATAATAAAAGCAAAATACTGCAGATGCTGGAAATCTGAAATAAAAAGAGAAAGTGCTGGAAATACTCAGTAGGTCAGGCCGCATCTGTGAAGAGAGAATCAGAGTTAACGTTTCAGGTCTGTGACCTTTCAGCATTGTTCTGATGCTGGGTTTCCTCATTCATGAGTCACTAAAACCTAGCATGCAGGTGCAGCAAGCAATTAGGAAAGCAAATAATATGTTGGCCTCACCGCAAGGGGATTTGAGTACAGGAGTAAAGATGTTTTACTGCAATTGTATAGAACCTTGGTGAGACCGCACCTGATGTATTGTATACAATTTTTGTCTCCTCCTCTAAGGAAGGATATACTTCCCATAGAGGGAGTGCAACAGAGGTTCACCAGACTAATCCCTGGGATGGTGGGATTGTCTTATAAGGAGAGATTGAGGAACCTGGGCCTGTATTCTCTAGTGTTTTGAAGAATGAAGGATGATCTCATTGAAATTTACAAAATTCTTACAGGGCGTGACAGGGTAGATGTAGATAGGATGTTTCCCCTGACTGGTGAGTCTAGGCCTCACCGCCATTGGCAATATCGGACTGGGCCTTCTCGGCATCAAGGCCCGTGGTGAGGCTCTGCCAGACGCATTTTCCCTGTGTGGAGCATATGGTTAGATTCATCATTGGAAAGAGAGCAGGATTGCAAAAGAACAAAGGATCTGCAAAAAGCAGGATGTTCAGAGCCCTGTAGGGGTATGCCTTGGGGTGTTATTTCCATCATGTGGACTTCCCAACCCTGCCCTCTGCAGCCACCCCCCCACCGCTCCCAAAAAAGTCACTGGGAATCTTCATATTTCCCCCTTACGCCAATACGTCACATCACTGTCAATCATTTCCTCGAGCGATACGAGATTTGGGAATGACTGACAGACCCCATTTCGCAGCTGATTCCTCCTCAGCCAACCCAGGCAATCAATCAAATCCACAGCCACCGTTAGATAAAAGCTCCCGGGACATTCCCGGCCTTCGAGGTATGATGGGCTTGAGGCACTATGTTGGAAGCCAAGCTTTCTTGTCAACACATGGTTTAAAAATATATTTTACTGGTTTGCATACAGTGCAGTCATTGCATGGTTTACCATAGAGTCATACAGCACAGAAGGAGGCCATTTGAACCATCGTATCTGTGCTGGCTCTTTGAAATAGCTGTCCAATTAGTTCCACTCCCCTGCTCTTTACTGAAAATTTTCCCTCTTCAAGTATTTATCCGATTCACTTTTGAAAGTTACTATTGAATCTGCTTCCACCACCATTTCAGGCAATGCTTCCAGATCATAACAAATTGCTGTGCTAAAGAAATTCTTCTCATCGCCCTTCTGATTCTTTTGCTAATTATCCTAAATCTGTGTTCTGTGATAACTGGCCCTTTTGCAGCTGGAAACATTTCCCCCTTAGTTCTTCTATCATGATTCCCTTCATGATTTTGAACACGTTTATCATATCTCCTCTTAACCTTCTCTTCTCTAAGTTGCCAGCTTCTCCAGTCTCTCACATAACTGAAGTCCCTCATCCCCGATACTATTCTAGAAAAATCTCTTCTGCACCCTGTCTAAGGCGTTGACATCCTTCCGAACACATGGTGCCCAGAATTGAAGGCAATGGTCCGATATATATAGGAATGAGGGGGAGGTGTGTTGTCAGGAGTCAATCTGTGAGGATTTTACCCCTTACTCACAACGGGATTGGATGTGACGAAAGTTCAGTTGTGAAACAACTTTATTGAGACAAAGTCAGAGCAAGTTTATGCAAACTAAAGCCATAAATTCGGGCAGCAGTTTACAGTCTAACGCAGGCTATATACTTCCTGTATTAGTCCTAGATGGGAAGCACTCATCTTCTCTTGCAGCACTTATGTAACTTTTCCTCAAAGATTAGTTTGATGTCTTTGGACGACATAATTATACTACATCTATTTTCTTGCAAGTGCCTTGATCACTGGTGAGTCCATTAGGGTCTTCACATTCCAATAAGGTTCCTCTCCTGGGGCGAATGTTGGCTAGACTCACTAATCTTGCAATTCTTTCTCCCAAAAAGAGTTCACAACCTAGTCACGTCCCATCTGGATCACCACTTGTTCGATTCCAATTGCTGAATGATCAAGTGACAGGTACTAAAAGTAAACCCCTCCCGTGCCATCACTCTGCCCCTTGAAGTCACCTTGTGGCTTATCGATTACTCAGTACCATTGGTAAACTTCTGCCAGACACTTGTCTGGAGAGGATTCGAGACTCAATCTTATCAGCTTTAGGAATGTCTTGTTTCAGAGCCTGTGCTAGAGTCATGTCTATGCCAGAGATAACAGGCCTACGCTGTCCTGTGTCTATCAGGGCTTGGTAGACTGCTATGGAATCTTTCTTAATAAGAGAAAGAGCTACTTCTATAATATTCAATTACTTTTTAAAAAGTTTCATAGACAGCCATTTCTTACTGGCGGGGGAGGGGTTGGTCATAGTGGCTATTAAACCTGAAATGAGGGTATCGTGGATGCCATAACAGATTTAACAGCGCACCCTCATTTGAATTTGTTTTCCAGTCATTAGCCATCCAGATTGGGATGCTGGCAGGTTGTTGGGCAGAAAGTCCTGCACTGGAAAGCCGCAGCCAGGGAGTATAGAGAAGGGATGGAGAGATCGGACTGTGGATCCGGGGGGATCGGAAAGTGGGTCGGGGGGAATTGGAGTGTGGGTCGGTGGGGAATTGGAGTGTGGGTCTGGGGAGATCGGTGTGTGGGTCGTGGGGGATCGGAGTGTGGGTCGGGGTGAGCAGTCCAATTAGTCCTATTCTCCTGATGTTTCCTCACAGCCCTTCAAATTTTTCCTTTTCAAGTATTTATTCAATTCCCATTTGAAAGTTACTATTGAATCTGCTTCCACTGCCCTTTCCACTGCATAAAATATATCATAACTATGATAAGATCATAAAAACTCGCTGTTTTGCCAATTATCTTAAATCTGTGTCTTCTGGTTACCCATCAAAATTTTGAAATATTAGAAGTGCCTTAACCTTCTCTGCCCGAAGGAGAACAATCCCAGCTTGACTAGTCTCTCCGCATGACTGAAGTCCCTCATCCTTGCTATCACTCTGGTAATTCTGCTCTGTACCCCCTCCAAGGCTTTGCACCTCCCCAGAAGTTTGTCGGCAGCATTAAGAAAATCAAGCCCTCATAGAGGGAACTGATTGCTAAGTTTCAACGTACTTTGGTCGTGCCAGCTTTCCACCCCACCTGTCCCATCCTATGCTGCTTGCCAGTGTCGCATGTTCCTCCTCTTTTCCCAGCAGGCCTCCATGGTGCGCCCATCCTGGCGTGGGCACCTTCCGGAAATATGTAAATTAGCTAACTGTGCTCTGACCCTTGCCGCTCCAGCATGAGTCAGGAATAGAGACCACAGAGGCAATGGGATTGCCGCAGGAAGAATCTGGGGAATTTTGACCTCTGATGGGCTATTCAGGCTCATTACAGCTGAATGTGATCTTGTCCTCACGACATCTACACAGAGAGCGCTGGTGTCAGTCTAGGATCATCTGTGAGTTAGAATCTCATGGATTGAAGCCCCACTCTAGACACTTGAGGACGCAATCCAGGCTGACACTCCAGGGCAGTACTAAGCGTGTGCTTCATTTTCGGAGGTGCCATCTTTTGGTTAAGGCATTGCATAAAAAGCCCTGTCATCCATCTCAGGTGGATGTAAAAGACAGAATGAAACTATTTGAAGAATTGCAGGGGAGTTCTCTGTGCCCAGGCCAATATTTATCCCTCAGCTGCCATCATTGAAACAGAAGATCTGGTCATTGCTGTTTGTGGGACCTTGTTGTGCATATATTGGTTGCTGTATTTCCTACATTACAATAGCAATTGTAGTTCATAAGTACTTAATTGGCTGTGAAATGCTTTGGGACGTCCTGAAGGCATGAAAGGCAGTAGATAAAACATCTCATCTGAAAGATGGGACCTCCGACAGTGCAGCCTTCCTTCAGTACTGCACTGAGGTGCCAGCCTATATTGTGTGCTCTGGAGTGGGACTTGAAGCAACAAGCTTCAGAGTCAAGAGCGCTACCAATAAGTCATGGCTGACACTGAAAGAACAAAAATGAAGGAAACATTTTACTAAGAGAAATTTTAATTTCTTTTGTAAATGAATTATCTTTGGATTTTTTTTCACCCATAGGTGTTCCTGCTGTGTTTGTGGCAGCATGGGCAAGCGTGAGAGCAACTCTGGCAGATACACAGTACGTACAACAGGTTAACATCTCAGGTAGAGACCTCCCTGGGAAATCTGTGAGCTCCTTAATAAGGCTGTACTGAGACAGCATGAGCAAATATGAAAATTTAAAGCTAAAAAACTTCATTCAGCCCTTAATCTTGGTCCACCCAGATTCCATGTATATTTACTCTATCATAGACTGGCCTCCCACATACTTCTTGATCCCCTACTTACGGGCGGCCCCATTGAACATAGAAACGGGAGTAGGCCATTCAGCCTCTCGAGCTTGTTCACTCACTCAACTGGTTCTGACATGGACTTGCTGGGCCAAATGGCCTCCTTCTGTGTCATAAATGATTCTATCTGTACCTCACTCCAATTATCTGCCTTACCTAACAAAAATCTATTGATTTCAGTCTTGAAAATTTCAATTGACCTGGCATTTGGGGAGAATGTTCCAGATCTCCACTACCCTTTGTGTGATAAAGTGCTTCTTAATTTCATTCCTAAATGCCTGATTTTAAGGTTGTGTTCACTTGTTCTGGATTCCTGCACCAGACAAAATAGTTTCTCCGAATCTACCCTATTGAATTACTTTATCATTTTAAAAACCTTGATCCGAACACTACTCAACATTCCAAACTCAAGAGAATACAAACCAAGTTTCTGCAAACTATACTTGTAACATAACCCTTTTTGCCCTGCTATCATTCTGGTGAATTTGTGCTGCATGCCCTCAAAGGACAAGGTTTGGTGCACAGAAATTAATGTAGTATTTTAGATGGAGTTTGTCCAAGACCCTGTACAACTGAAGCGTAACTTCCTCCCCTTGGTATTCCAACCCCCTTGGCATACAAATCAAGATTCTATTAGCCTTTTTGATTTACTTTTTGTCAGCATGCATTCGTTTTTATTGCTTTGTACATCTGAACACCCAAATACTTTTGTTTATTCAGATAAAGCACTACTTGAAGAAGAATCATGGGGCTGAATTTTATAAGTCCGCCACCGAAATTGGTGGTGGCAAAGAAAATGGCGGCCCGCTGTGCCGTTCACACGCCAAAGAGCTGCTGCGATTCCAAGGCTCATTTAAATAGCCGGGATGGGCTGTTCCTCCCCAGATCACGAGGAGGGGGTGGGCTGTTTGTCCCCGGCAATGGCGTCAGCTGCCTCTGTGCAGGCGCTGACTCCATTTTTAAAGGGCTGTCAGCCCTACTGGGCAATTTAAATATTTAAAGGGAAATTGAAGTAAAATCAATAAAAACACCTCCTATGCCCCTCTCCCACCCCCGCAATAACAATTAAATTTATTACTTGCTCTTCTCCCTGCCAAAAACACTTACCATCTGACCTTCCCCCCAAACTGCACAAGCTTTCAACTTCAACCCTTCCCACCATCCCCTACACTCATGATGGTACTTTGACCCCATTCCCCACCCCCCACGTACTGATAAACTTGCCTCCCCACCAGTGTTCCGCCTCGATCCCTGAACGGGGATCCAAAGGAGCAGCTGTGCTGGCTGCTGGGCTGAAGATTGCGGCGGGACATCAGGAGGAGCTGTTGAGATTCATTAACTCAATTATCTTAATATATTTAAATATTTAAATTGCAGTCCCATCGCCCAGCAACGGGGAGGCCGCCATGAGGCCGCACCACTGGAGGCAATATTGGGCTGGGCACTGCCGGCATCGAGGTCCGTGGTGGGCTCATCCAGGGCCATCTTCGGGCCCCCCGCCCGCCATGGATCCTGACTTCGAGGTCTCTTTAAAATCCAGCCCATAGAGTCATAGAATATTATGGCACATAAAGAAACCATTTAGTGCAGACGTTCTGAGGTCATGAAAGCTGCAATATAAATGTAAGTCCATTCCTTCCTCTCTGGTTTGTTATCTATATCATGCATAATAGAAATACATGCAGGAACTGTGGGCAACTGTTTTATATATATAGCTCAAAACATCTACTAATGCTCTCCCTCTCTCTCTCTCTGCAGGTGTTGGGATCTAAGTGCTGGGAATTTAAAGTTGATTTATCAGCTACCTATTCTGGCAGCAATATTGGTGAGATATCAAAAAAGAAAAAATTCTTCCCTCCCCATTCTGAGGCGGATTCCATGGTGTCAGGTACCATCACATCCAATAACCTTCTGAATCCATTTGACAGGAAGTATTTCTTTACTCCTCCAGGTTAACTTCATGCTTTTTATCAACATTATCAGAGTTTTGGCCACAAAACTGAGAGAGACCAATGCCGGAAGGTGCGATACCCGTCAGCAGTACCGGTAAGCCATAGGGGGACATGATTGGTTGAGATGAAGCAGGGCCTTTTATAAGGAAGATTAAGAAGGTGTGGAAATGGATGGGGAGGTGTTGTTCTGAGGTTGAGATGAAGGCACTTTATTCATGGAGTTCATCTTGCTTCTGGTTTGTCAGTGCTTGAAAAAAGAAATTAAGAATCATAGAATCATAGAATGGTTACAGCACAGAAGGAGGCCATTTAGTCCATCATGTCCATGATGGCTCTTTGCAAGAGCAACTCAGTTAGTCTCACCCCCCATCCTTTCCCCGTAGCCATGAAAAACTTTTCTCTTCAGATAATTATCCAATTCCATTTTGAAAGCCATGGTTGAATCTGCCTCCACCACCCTTTCAGACAATGCATTCCAGATCCTAACCACTTGCTGTGTAAAAAAGATATTCCTCATGTTGCCTCTGGTTTTTTTGCCAATCACCTTAAATTGGTGTCCCCAATTGATGCTTCCAACAAAGGAAACAGTTTCTCCCTATATTTTGAACACCTCTATCAAATCTCCTCCCAACCTTCTCTTTTCTAATCTATCTTTGTAACTGAAGTCTCCCATCCCCAGAACCATTCTGGTAAATCTTTTCTGTGCCCTTTCCAGAGCCCTTCACATGCTTCCTAAAGTGTGGTGCCCAGAATTGGACACAATACATCAGTTGAGGCTGAATCAGTGTTTTATAAAGGTTCACAATAACTTCCTTGTTTTTGTACTCTATGCCTCTATTTATAAAGCCCAGGATCCCACATGCCTTATTACCAGCTTTCTCAACCCACCATACCACCTTCAATAATTTGTGCACATATAGCCCCAGGTCCCTCTGCTCCTATACCCCCTTTAGAATTGTATCCTTTATTTTATGTTGCCTTTCCTTGTTCTTCCTAACAAAATGCTTCACTTTACACGCCTCTGCATTAAATTTTATCTGCCACGTGTCTGCGCATTCCACCAGCCTATGTCCTCTTTAAGTCTGTCAGGATACTTCTCGCAGTTCCAAATACTTCCAAGTTTTGCGTCATCTGCAAATTTTGAAATTATGCCCTGCACACCCAACTCTAGGTCCTTAATATACATCAAGAAAAGCAGTGGTCCTAATACCAAAATAAAAACAAGAAATGCTGGAACCACTCAGCAGGTCTGGCAGCATCTGTGAAAAGAGAAGCAGAGTTAATGTTTCGGGTCAGTGACCCTTCATCGGAACTGACAAATATTAGAAAAGTCACAGGTTATAAGCAAGTGAGGTGGGGGTGGGGCAAGAGATAACAAAGGAGGTCTAGATTGGACCAGGCCACATAGCTGACCAAAAGGTCACGGAGCAAAGGCAAACAATATGTTAATGGTGTGTTGAAAGACAAAGCATTAGTACAGATTAGGTGTTAATACACTGAATATTGAACAGCAGCAAGTGCAAACCTGAAAAAAAACAGTGGGTAAGCAAATTGAACAAACTAAGATGAAATGAAATAAATGCAAAAATAATATTGTAAAAAATGTAAAAAAGAATGTAAAAAAAAAGGAAGAAAAAATAACTAAAAATGAAAGTAAAATGGGGGGCTGTCAGGCTCTGAAATGATTGAACTCAATGTTCAGTCCGGCAGGCTGTAGTGTGCCTAATCGATAGATGAGATGCTGTTCCTCGAGCTTGCGTTGATGTTCACTAGAATACTGCAGCAATCCCAGGACAGAGATGTGAGCATGAGAGCAGGGGGGAGTGTTGAAATGGCAAGCAACCGGAAGCTCAGGGTCCTGCTTGCGGACTGAGCGGAGATCTTCCGCAAAGCGGTCACCCAGTCTGCGCTTGGTCTCCCCAATGTAGAGGAGACCACACTGTGAGCAGCGAATACAGTATACTACATTGAAAGAAGTACAAGTAAATCGCTGCTTCACCTGAAAGGAGTGTTTGGGGCCTGGGATAGTGAGGAGAGAGGAGGTAAATGGGCAGGTATTACACCTCCTGCGATTGCAGGGGAAGGTGCCATGGGACGGGGACGAGGTGGTGGGGGTAATGGAGGAGTGGACCAGGGTGTCGCGGAGGGAACGATCCCTTTGGAATGCAGACATGGGAAGGGAGGGGAAGATGCAACTGGTAGTGGCATCACGCTGGAGGTGGCGGAAATGGCGGAGGATGATCCTTTGGATATGGAGGCTGATGGGGTGAAAAGTGAGGACAAGGGGAACCCTGTCACGGTTCTGGGAGGGAGGGGAAGGGGTGAGGGTAGAGGTGCGGGGAATGTGCCCGACACGGTTGAGGGCCCTGTCAACCACAGTGGGGGCAAAATCCTCGGTTGAGGAAAAAGGAGGTCATATCAGAAGCACCATCATGGAAGGTAGCATCATCAGAGCAGATGCGTCGGAGACGGAGAAACTGGGAGAATGGAATGGAGTCCTTACAGGAGGTAGGGTGTGAAGATGTGTAGTCGAGGTAACTGTGGGAGTCGGTGGGCTTATAATGGATATTAGTAGACAACCTATCCCCAGAGATGGAGACAGAGAAGTCGAGGAAGGGAAGGGAAGTGTCAGAGATGGACCATGTAAAGGTGAGAGAAGGGTGGAAATTGGAAGCAAAGTTGATAAACGTTTCCCAGTTCGGGGCAGGAGCAGGAAACGGCACCGATACAGTCATCAATCTACTGGAAAAAGAGTTGGGGGAGGGGGCCTGAGTAGGACTGGAACAAAGAATGCTCGACATATCCCACAAAAAGACAGGCATAACTAGGACCCATGCGGGTACCCATAGAGACACCTTTTACTTGAAGGAAGTGCGTGGAGTTGAAGGAGAAGTTGGGTTCAATGTTTTTTACATTCTTTTTTACATTTTTTACAATCTCTTTTTGCATTTATTTCATTTTATCTTAGTTTGTTCAGTTTGCTTACCCACTGTTTTTTTTCAGGTTTGCACTTGCTGCTGTTCAATATTCAGTGTATTAACACCTAATCTGTACTAATGCTTTGTCTTTCAACACCCCATTAACATATTGTTTGCCTTTGCTCCGTGACCTTTTGGTCAGCTATGTGGCCTGGTCCAATCTAGACCTCCTTTGTTATCTCTTGCCCCACCCCCCACCTCACTTGCTTATAACCTGTGACTTTTCTAATATTTGTCAGTTCCGATGAAGGGTCACTGACCCGAAACGTTAACTCTGCTTCTCTTTTCACAGATGCTGCCAGACCTGCTGAGTGGTTCCAGCATTTCTTGTTTTTATTTCAGATTTCCTGCATCCGCAGTATTTTGCTTTTATTTTGGTCCTAATACCAACCTCTGGGGAACCCCACTGTACATCTTTCTCCCATCTGAAAACAACCGTTCACCACTACTCTCCATTTCCTTTCACTCAGTCAATTTTGTATCCCATGCTGCTACCATCCCTTTTATTCCATAGGCTTAATGTTGCTGACAAGCCTGTTGTATGGCACTTATTGAATGCCTTTTGGAAGCCCATGTACATCAGATCAACCACATTATCCTTAACAACTGTTTTTATTACTTCACCAAAAAATTCAGTCAAATTAATTAAACACAATTTGCCTTTAACAAATCCATGCTGAATTTCCTTAAGTAATCCACATTTGTCCAAGTAACTGTTAATTTTGTCCCAGATTATTGTTTCTAAAAGCTTTCCCACCATTGAGGTTAAACTGACTAGCTTATAGTTGCTGGGCTTATCCTGGGCTTATTTTGAACAAAGGTGTACCATTTGCAATTCTACAGTTCTCTGGTACCACCCTGTATCTAAGGAGCATTGGAAGATTATGGCAATTTCCACCATTACGTCCCTCAGTATCCTCAAATGGTCCTGGTGACTTATCAACTTTAAGTGCAGCCAACCTTTCTAATATCTCCCTTTATCAACTTTTAGCCCATCCAGTGTCTCAACTACCTGCTCATCCACTACGACTTTGGTAGTATCTTTTTCCTTGGTAAAGAGAGATATAAAGTACTCATTTAATACCTCAGCCATTCCCTCTGCCCCATATGTAAATCCCCTTTTTGGTCCCTAATAGGCCCCACTCCTCCTTTTACCGCCCTGTTACTTTTTATATACCTATAGAAGACTTTTGGATTCCCTTTTATATTGGCAACCAGTCTCTTTGCATACTCTGTCTTTGCTGCTCTTATTTCTTTTTTCAATTTCTCTCTGAACTTTCTATATTCAGCTTGGTTCTCACTTGTATTATCAACTTGCGGCACAGTGGCGCAGTGGTTAGCACCGCAGCCTCACAGCTCCAGGGACCCGGGTTCGATTCTGGGTACTGCCTGTGTGGAGTTTGCAAGTTCTCCCTGTGTCTGTGTGGGTTTTCTCCGGGTGCTCCGGTTTCCTCCCACAAGCCAAAAGACTTGCAGGTTGATAGGTAAATTGGCCATTATAAATTGTCACTAGTATAGGTAGGTGGTAGGGAAATATAGGGGCAGGTGGGGATGTTTGGTAGAAATATGGGATTAGTGTAGGATTAGTATAAATGGGTGGTTGATGTTCGGCACAGACTCGGTGGGCCGAAGGGCCTGTTTCAGTGCTGTATCTCTAATCTAATCTAATAAGCACCCTTTTTCTGCTTCATCTTACTCTCTCTGTCTTTCGCATTCAGGGAGCTCCGGCTTTGTTTGCCCTATCTTTCCTCTCATGGGAATGTACCTCAACTGTACCTAAACTTATTATTGGCCATCTCTCGCAGGCAAAGATGATTGTCTTCCATGAGTCCAAAGTTGGCTGATTTGGGATCTACAGACTTTATATCATGTAGGGCATTTGTTGTGATATGGGAATGTCTGGTCGTGTATTATTGGTTTGGGTCATGGCTTGTTCTTTTACTGCTCTTGCTTTTCTTCTTCGTTTTGTTGTTGTTGGGTCTCAACCTGCTGGGATCCTTCCCACAGTCTCTGTCTCCATCTGGTTCAGTCCAGGGCGATGGTCTCCCAGGAGTTGATGTCAATGTTGCATTTCTTCATGTTGGATTTCAGCACATCCGTGAAGCGCTTCTTCTGTCCTCCTCTGGTGCATCTGCCCTGACTGAGCTGGGAGAAGAAGACCTACTTTGGGATCCTGGTATCTGCCATTCGAACTATATGACCAACCCAACAAAGCTGGTAGCGGATAATCATAGCCTCGATGCCTTTGGTGCCTGCTTGTGAGAGGACACTGATGTTGGTGCGCCTGTCCTCCCACTTGATATGCAGGATTTTCTGCAGACAGCGTTAATAATATGACTCCAGTGCTTTGAAGTGCCTGTTATATGTTGTCCATGTTTCAGCCCTGTACTGTAAAGTAGGGATCATGACTGCATGGTAGGCCATGAGCTTGGTTTCAGTTTCGATGACATGATCTTCAAATACTCGTTTCTTCAGGTGGCAAAAGGCTGCGCCAGTAGATTTCAGGCAATGCTGGATTTCTTCGTCAATGTCAGCCTTCTGTGAAAGATAATTTCCAAGATTCTGGAAGTATTCCACATTTTCCAGGCACTTATCATGAATTCTCATCAATGGAGTTGGGGCGTGTGCATTTGGAGCTTGCTGATGGAGGATTTTGGTCTTCTGAATGTTGAGAGTAAGTCCCATCTTCTCATATTCCTCAGTAAATACATCGACGATCCGTTTTCGACACAACACTTACTGCAGCGTCATCAGCGTATTGGGGCTCAATGACTGAAGTTGGGGTGGATTTAGTTTTTGATTGGAGTCGCCTGAGATTAAATAGTTTACCATCCATTCGATAAATAAGCTGCACTCCAGCAGGGAGCTTGTCTCTAGTCGGACGGAACATGGCTGCTAGGATGATCGAAAAAAGAGTTGGGGCAATGACACAATCTTGTTTAACTCCTGTCTTAACCTCAAAGGGGTCTGTTATGGATCCGTTGCTAAGGATCACCGCTTGCATATCATCATGAAGCAGGCGAAAGATGGTGATGAATTTTGGAGGACATCCATACTTCATCAGAATCTTCCAGAATGCCTCATGATTTACAGAGTCAAGTCAAAAAATGTTATGTCGAGAGGTAAATGTTGTTTGCGGCATTTTTCTAGTAGTTGGTGAGCTGTGAAAATCATGTCAGCAGTGCTTCTTGATCGCCTTGATCGCCACATTGACATTTGGGGAGTTGCTCTTCAGCAAGTGTCATGAGTCAGTTAAGAAGGGTTCTTGTAATGATCTTTCCTGCAATGGAGAGCAGGGAATCATCGCTGAAGGGCTTGGAGGATGTGTTCGGAAAGGGAGATGCCTGTGTCTGACATTTTTAGTGTGGAGAAACTATTGTACACTAGCTACCACACGTATCTTGACAGAACGACACCTTGATCCAGTAACAAGGAAACCAGCCTTCGTCCGTCAGAACTGCCGTTGAGATATTTCAGATGGCACATCTTCCTCTGCCTGTTCTACCATTGATGACTTGTTTACCAGAGGTCCATCTGCTGAGTATTTCTAGGGTTCCTAACAACCCTTCACATTGCGGCCCAGGACATGAAGAGTCCCACCAAACTTCACCTTGTTTTGATCGACCCTTTCTTACTCATTGCCCAGGTTCCATGGCAAGGATAAGGAGGTGGACTTTGGAACACTGTATCCAAACTATCTCCTCTTTAAAGGCAGCCCATTGTTCCATTACAGTTTTACCAGCCAATCTTCAATTCCAAGTTGCTTTTATTTTAGTGTTTAATTCATTGCCACTTCTATTGCAGGAATGTCCACCTTGAAGAAGTTCTGCTCTTCTCTCCAATAGGATTTCCATTTGTCTCTTTTACCTTGTTCACCTTTATTGCTTTCTATTTCCCTCCTGGTGTTTGATAAAGTGTCTGCCAAAACTCATTTTCACAGCCACATCCTCTTCCTCAGTGACTGTCTCTGGCTCTGATTTATTTCCATGTGGATTACAATTGAAGTTCCATCCTTCATGTTTTGAATCCACCCAGGATTACTGATATCTCCGAGATATGCAACGTTTCTCGGACTGCTGTTCTCGCCGCATCTACACTCAATGCCATGCGCTGCCACATGTACACACTTGACCGCAGAAGCACCTTGTCTCAAAGCTTTCCTGCTCTGCTGTTTCATTTCATCCTTTGCCTTATCCAATGCATGAACAAAAACTTTTTTTCTTCCTTTCAGGTGTTAAGAAACGTAAGCTCCAGCAGCTCATGGGGACTAACGCCCCTCCAGATCCTTCTTCCCCTTCGCTTCCCTCTGACCCCATCCCTTTTCCTAATCTGAATCCTTGTCATGTATTCACAATGCCCTCTGACCTTCCCATCTCTGATGCTGAATGATCTGTACTTAATAAAGGACTCAGCTTTATCCCCTTATGCCCCACCTCAGAGAATTTCACGCTTGGCATGACGTTGAGCTCTTCTTCTGTCACCTTTGCCTCTGGGCTCACTTCACTTGACCAGACATCCTCCCCCTGAACAGTGGACCCATTCAGCTGCCTCCAGCATTCTCCATCCACCTGGACCCTCCCTCTGGCCTCTTTCCCACTCTTGATCTTTTCATTGAGAACTGTTGGTGTGACATCAGCCATCACAATTTCTCTGCCTCTCTCACTCACTCTAACCTGTCTTCCTCCGAATTTGCTGCACTCCGTTCTATCAGCTCTAACCCCAACATTGTGATCAAACCTGCCGACAAGGGTTGTACTATTGTTGTCTGGCGTACCGACCTCTACCTTGCAGAGGCTGAGCTCCAACCCTCAGACACTTCTTCTTACCTCCCCCGGAACATGATTCCACCACCAAACATCAAGCTACTGTGAACAGGACTGTCACTAGCCTCATCTCCTCCAGAGATTTTCCCTCTACAGCTTCCAACCTCATAGTCCCACAACTACGGACAGCCCACCTCTACCTCCTTCCCAAAATCCACAAACAGGACTGTCCTGGGAGACCCATCGTTTCAGCCTCTTCCTGCCCCACTGAACTTAGTTCTTCCTATCTTGACTCTATCTTTACTCCCCTGGTCCAGTCTCTTCCCACCTATATCCGTGACTCTTCTGACGCACTATGTCATGTTATGTCTGTTTATAAAGCTAAGGATCCCACATTCTTTTTAACAGCCTTCTAAACTTGTCTTGCCACCTGCTAAGATTTGTATAAATACACCCCAGGTTTCTCTATTCTTGCATCCCGCATCCCTTTTGAAATTGTACATTTGGTACGATTCTCTGTGCTCCTCTCTTGTCTTTTTCTAATCTTCTTCCCTTCCATTCCTTCTTGCCTCTTCTCCTTCATCTCTCATTCTAACATTTCCCTCTCTCTCTTTTTGCTATTTATTGGTAACTAAGATGTATTCAAGGGAAATATTGACGTCCTGTCTAATTGTGTGCCCATCTTGTTTGGTTGGCAGAAAGCTACTGAAGTCAACTTTAGTCCTGACTCCACTGTTTGGAGTTCACTATATAGTCTTCATGGCGATTCCTTACACCGAGGTATCCGGGACTCTCTGGCAGATTCAGATGCATTATGAAATGCTCTTTAACTCCTCTCAGGTAATTCTTCTTTCTTTCTGCAGAAAAACAGTGATCATAATACCATTGAGTTCCATGTTAAGTTTGAAAGTGACATATTCCAATCATGAACAAGAATCTTAAACTTAAACAATGCCAATTACATAGCTATGAAGTGAGAACTGGCTAAGGTAAATTGGGTAAATAGACTAAAAGGTATGGCGGTAAATGAACAGTGGGAAACCTTTAAAGACACATTTCAAAATGTTCAACAAAAATACATTCCTTTGAAAAACAAAAACGTAACCAGAAAGACCTATTTGAGACTCACTCAGGAAGTTAAGGATGATATGAGATTAAAAGGCTTATAATGTTGCAAAAAAGAGTAGCAGGTCTGAGGATTGAAAGTGTTTTAGAAACCAGCAAAGGGCCACCCAAAAAGTTGATAAAAACAAACTTGTAAGAGCTTTTATAGGTATCTAAAAAGGAAGAGTAGCTAAAGTAACCATTGGTCCCTTGGAAGCAGAGACAGGCGAAATTATCATGGGGAATGAGAAAATGACAGAGGCATTGAACAAATATTTTGTGTCTGTCTTCCCAGTAAAAGACAAAAATTCCATACCAGAAATAGGCAGTAACCTAGGAGCGAAAAAGAGTAAGGAAATTCATAGCAACAGAGAAAAAGTATTGGAGAAACTTAAAGGACTAAAATGTGACAAATCTCCAGGACCGATGTCCTACCCCCGAGGATTCTAAAAGAGATAGCTGCAAAGATAGTGGATGTGCTAGCTATGATTTGCCAGAATTCCTTAGACTCGGGAATGGTCCCATCAGATTGGAAGTTGGCAAATGTTACACCGCTTTTCAAGAAAGGAGGAAGGGTGAAAACAGGGAAGTACTGGCCAGTTAGCCTAACAGTAGTCAATGAGAAAATGCTGGAATCTTTGATTAAGCAAGTCTTAACAATGCACTTAGAAAAGCACAGTATGATTAGAACAAGTCAACATGGTTTTACTAAAGGGAAATTCTGTCTGACAAATTTATTCGAATTTTTTGAGGATGTAACTAGTAGTGTCGATAAAGGGGAACCAGTAGATGTAATATACCTGGATTTCCAAAAGGCATTCGATAAGGTGCCATACGAAAGGTTAATTGGCAAGATAGGGCTCATGGAGTTGGGGGTAATATATTAGCATGGATAGATGATTGGCTAACAGACAGGAAACAGAGATTGGGCGTAAATAAGGCATTTTCAAGTTGGCACGCAGTAAACCGTGGAGTGCCGTAAGGAGTAGTGCTGGGGCCTCAGCTATTTACAATCTATATTAATGACTTAGATGAAGAGACAGAAAGTAATGTATCTAAGTTTGCTGATGATACAAAGGTAGGTGGAAAGGTAAGCTGTGGGGAGGACACAGAGAGGCTGCAAAGAGATATAGACAGGTTAAGTGAGTGGGCAACAAGATGGCAGATGGAGTATAATATAAGGAAGTGTGAAGTTATGCACTTTGGTTGTATGAATAGAAAAGCAGAATATATTTTAAAAAGTGTGCAGCTTGTAAGTGTTGATGTTCAAAATGACTTGGGTGTGCTTGTACAAGGAAAGCAGAAAGTTAGCATGCAGGTACAACAAGTAATTAGGAAGGCAAATGGCCTTTATTGCAAGGGGATTGGATTATAGGAATGAGGAAGCATTTTTACAATTGTACAGGGTTTTGGTGAGACCACATCTGGAATACTGTGTGCAGTTTTGGTCTCCACATTTAAGAAAGAATATACTTGCACTGGAGGCAGCATAGCAAAGGTTCACTAGATTAGTCCCTGGGATAAGGGGGTTGTTCTATGATGATAGACTAAGTAAATTGGGCCTGTATTCTCTGGAGTTTAGAATAATGAGAGGTTATCTCATTGAAACATGTATGATTCTGGATAGGGTAGACACTGAGAGATTATTTCCACTGGTTGGGGAATCTAAAACATGGGGACACGATCTCAGGATAAGGGGCTGATCATTTAGGACTGAGATGAGGGGAAATAACTTCACTCAAAGGGTTGTGAATCTTTGGAATTCTCTACCCCAGCGGGTTGTGGATGCTCCATCGTTGAATACATTTAAGGCTGGGATAGACAGATTTCTGGTCTCTCAGGGATTCAAGGGGTATGGCGAGTGGGTGGGAAAATGGAGATGGATCAGCCATGATCATTTTGAATGGCAGAGCAGGCTCGATGGGCCATATGGTCTTCTCCTGCTCCTATTTCTTGTGTTCTTATGAACATATTTTGTTGACAAGACAAGGGGTTATGGTAATATGGTGGTCATCTGGTATCAGTAAAAATGACTATCAAGATGTTGAATTGTTATAAAAACCTAACTGGTTCACTAACATCCATAGGAGAAGAAAATCTGCAGTCTTTCCCTGGTCTGGCCTATATGTGACTCCAGTCCCACACCAATGTGGTTGATTGTGAGCTGCCCTCTGAATTGGTCTAGCAAGTCACTCAGTTTTAGAAGGTCCACCAATACCTTCTCAGGGCAGCTAGGGATGGACCATAAATGCGGGCCCTGCCAGCAACACCCACATTCTGTGAATGAATAAAATAAGTAATTTAACTGAATCAAGGTTTCTTGACTTTTTCCCATTAGCCGATTGGACTTCTGACACAGGTCATAATCAATTTCCATGTTTAAAAGTCTCCAAACCAAGCTGCACAGTGATAGTTTCTGATGGCTTGACATGGAGTGCAATCTCTACCCCTCCAGAGGGTCATATCCTACTTAGTGTCATAGAGTCATAGAGTTATACAGCACAGAAACAGGCCCTTTGGCCCATCGTGTCTGTGCCAGCCATCAAGCACCTAACTGTTCTAATCTCATTTTCCAGCACTTGGCCCATAGGCTTGTATGCTATGGCTTTTCAAGTGCTCATCTGAATGCTTCTTAAATGTTGTGAGGGTTCCTGCCTCTACGACCTCTTCAGGCAGTGCGTTCCAGATTCCAGCCACCCTCTGGGAGAAATTTTTTTTCCTCAAATCCCCTCTAAACCTCCTTCCTGTTACCTTAAATCTATGCCCCCTGGTTATTGAGCCCTTCGTCAAGGGAAAAAGTTTCTTCCTATCTAACCTATCAATGCCCCTCATAATTTTGTATGCCTCAATCATGTCCCCTGTCAGCCTTCTCTGCTCCAAGGAAAACAACGCTAGCCTTTTCAGTCTCTCTTCATAGCTGAAGTGCTCCAGCCCAGGCAACATCCTGGTGAATCTCCTCTGCACCCTCTCCAGTGCAATCACATCCTTCCTATAGTGTGGTGCCCAGAACTGTACACAGTACTCCAGCTGTGGCCTAACTAGCTGAGTGCAAACAGACTAGGCACAGACTGGCAGAGTCCAGGCTCAGAAGAAACAAAAAGAATGATTCACTTGCATCTGGTACTGTCCAGCCTATGTGTATCTCAGCTCTTGTACATGTATAGTATACAGTGAGTGAAAGGGAACAATTCACCCGTTTGTTCCTGTATGACATGTGTGAGTGCATCAGCACCAGACCCTGTATGTATAGAATGCAGCGAGGCTTTAATTATAGCAGATTAGCAGGGAAACTCCATTAATCTAACTGTTGTCCGTTTGACTTGCAGGGTTGCTTTGTGGCTGTTATCTACTGTTTTTGTAATGGAGAGGTAAGTACATGTGTACATGTGTGTGTGTGTTGGTTGGTTTTAGTAAGTGAGCAAGTGCCAGATGTAGATGGATGACTCACCTTGGATGACTCACCAAATTGATACATCACTTTGCCATGCTGAAGTGTCTCAAAGGTCAGGAATTTTTTCGTAGCTGACCCTACTCCGCAGCTGTAGACCTGCATGTTACTGAGGTTCTGTCACACTCCTGATGAAGTTAACAATGGTGGAGCATGAGAAATTGTCCGTCAAAATGTTTCACATGATAAATCCTGGCAAAGGAAATTTGATACAAGCGCATTAATTGTTGGGAAATACACTACCACATCATATGATCTCACGATCTGTATTGTCACACAGCTGAGTAAAAAGCTAATTGTTTCAGATTAAGGGGTCTCCCATTTAAGACAGAGATGAGGAGGAATCTTTTCTCTCAGAAGGTTGTGAATATTTGGAATTCTCTAGCCCAGAGAGCAGTGGAGGCTGTGTCATTGAATATATTTAAGGCTAAGATAGACAGATTCTTGAACTATAAGGGAGTCAAGGGTTATGGGGAACAGGCAGAAAAGACAGCAAAGGAGGACCAAAGGATTGATTAAGAAGGGGAAAATAGAATACGAGAGCAAGCTTGTAGGGAACATTAAAAACTGACTGTAAAAGTTTCGATAGGTATTGGAAGAGAAAAAGATTGGTGAAGACAAATGTAGGTCCCTTACAGTCAGAAACAGGGGAATTTGTTATGGGGAACAAAGAAATGGCTGATAAACTAAATGCATACTTTGGTTCTGTCTTCACAAAGGAGGATACAAATATACCAGAAATGTTGGGGAACACAGGGTTTGGTGAGAGAGAGGAACTGAAGGAAATCAGTATTAGTAGAGAAATGGTGTAGGGGAAATTGATGGGATTGAAGGCCGATAAATCCCCAGGGCCTGATGGTATGCATCCCAGAGTACTTAAGGAAGTGGCCCTAGAATTAGTGGATGTATTAGTGGTCATCTTCCAAGATTCTATAGACTCTGGAACAGTTCCTACAAATTGGAGAGTAGCTGATGTAACCCCACTATTTAAAAAAGGGAGGTAGAGAGAAAGCAGGGAATTATAGACCAGTCAGCCTGACGTCGGTAGTGGGGAAAATTCTAGAGTCCATTATCAAAGATTTTATAGCAGAGCACATGGAGAACAGTGGTAGAATCGGACAGAGACAGCATGGATTGACGAAAGGGAAATCATGCTTGACAAATCTACTGGAATTCTTCAAGGATGTAACTAGTAGAGTTGATGAGGGGGAGCCAGTTGATGTGGTTTATTTGGACTTTCAGAAGGCTTTCGACAAAGTCCCACATAAGAGGTTAGCGTGTAAAATTAAAGTGCATGGGATTGGGGCTAGCGTATTGCGATGGATAGAAAATTGGTTGGCAGACAGGAAACAAAGGGGAGGGATAAATGGGTCTTTTTCCGAATGGCAGGCAGTGACTAGTGGGGTACCGCAGGGATCGGTGCTAGGACCCCAGCTATTCACAATATATATTAATGATTTAGATGAGGGAACTAAATGTAATATCTCCAAATTTGCAGATGACACAAAACTGGGTGAGAGAGTGAGTTGTGAGGAGGATGCAGAGAGGCTTCAGGGTGATTTGGACAAGTTGAGTGAATGGGCTAATGCACAGCAGATGCAGTATAATGTGGATAAATGTGAAGTTATCCACTTTGGTAGCAAAAGCAGGAAGGCAGATTATTATCTGAACGGCTATAAACTGAGAGAGGGGAATATGCAATGAGACCTGGGTGTTCTCGTACACCAGTTGCTGAAGGTAAGCATGCAAGACCAACAGGCGGTAAAAAAGGAAAATGGTATGTTGGCCTTTATAGCGAGAGGATTCGAGTACTGGAGCAGGGATGTCTTGCTGCAATTATACAGGGCCTTGGTGAGGCCACATCTGGAATTTTGTGTGCAGTTTTGGTCTCCTTATCTGAGGAAGGATGATCTTGCTATAGAGGGAATGCAGCGAAGGTTTACCAGACTGATTCCTGGGATGGCGGGACTGACGTATGAGGAGAGATTGAGTTGGTTAGGATTATATTTGCTGGAGTTCAGAAGAGTGAGGAGGGATCTCATAGAAACCTATAAAATTCTAACAGGACTTGACAGGGTAGATGCAGGAAGGATGTTCCTGATGGTGGGGGAGTCCAGAACCAGGGGTCATAGTCTAAGGATACAGGATAAACCTTTCAGGACTGAGATGAGGAGAAATTTCGTCACCCAGAGAGTGGTGAACCTGTGGAATTCGCTACCACAGAAAACAGTTGAGCCCAAAATATTGTATGTTTTCAAGATGGAGTTAGATATAGTTCTTGGTTCTAAAGGGATCAAACGGTATGGGGCGAAAGTGGG
Organism: Heterodontus francisci; assembly: GCF_036365525.1. NCBI lineage: Eukaryota > Metazoa > Chordata > Chondrichthyes > Heterodontiformes > Heterodontidae > Heterodontus > Heterodontus francisci. Next base: position 57,951,593 of record NC_090375.1, on the reverse strand, counting down.
AACAGGTTACTGAGTTGTACGATTAGCCATGATCATAATGAATGGCGAAGCAGGTTCGAAGGGCCGAATGGCCTACTCCTGCTCCTATTTTCTATGTTTCTATGTTTCTAAGTGGAGTTGAGGCCAAGATCAGATCAGACATGATCTTATTGAACGGCGGAGCAGACATGAGCGGCCGTATGACCTACTCCTGCTCCTATTTCTTATGTTCTTATAGCCGCACTCCCTGCCCTTTCCCCATAGCCCTGCAATTTTTTTCTCTTCAGGTGCTTATCCAATTCCCTTTTAAAAGCCACGATTGAATCTGCCTCCACCACACTCTCAGGCACTGCATTCCAGATCCTAACCACTTGCTGCATAGATGAGTTTTTCCTCATGTTGCTGTTGGTTCTTTTGCCATTCACCTTAAATCTGTGTCCTCTGATCCTTTCGCCAATGGGAACAGTTTCTCTCCATCTACTCTGTCCAAATCCCTCATGATTTTGAACATCTCTGTCAAATCTCCTCTCAACCTTCTCTTCTCTAAATAGAACAACTCCAGCTCCTCCATTCTATCTATATACCTGAAGTCCCTCATCCTTGGAACCCTTCTCGTAAATCCTTTCTGCACCATCTCTAAAGCCTTTACATGCTTACTAAAGTATGATGCCCAGAACTGGACACAATACTCCATTTGAGTCTGAACCAGTGTTTTAAAAAGGCTCATCATAATTTTCTTGCTTTTGTACTCTATGCCTCTATTTATGAAGTGCAGGATCCTGTATGCCTTTTTAACTACTTTCTCAGGCTGCAATGCCATCTTCAATGAATTATGTGCATATACCCACAGGTCTCTATGTTCTGGCACCCCTTTTAGAATTGTACTCTTTATTTTCTATTGTCTCTCCTGGTTTTTCCCATCAAGATGTATCACTTTATACTTCTCTGCATTAAATTCTATCTGCCACATGTCCGCCCATTCTACCAGCCTGTTTGTGTCCTCTTGAAGTTTATCACTATCTTCCTCACTGTTCACAATACTTCTACGTTTTCTGTTCATCTGCAAATTTTGAAATTGTGCCCTGCACACCCAAGTCTAGGCCATTAATATAGATCATGAAAAGCAGTGGTCCTTATACTTACCCCCGGGGGACTCACGGCATACCTTCCTAGCAACAGCGCTTCTGATATGTCTTCCTTTTTCCTCAACCAAGGATTCCCCCCTACTGTGGTTGACAGGGCCCTCAACCCTGTCCAGCCCATTTCCCACACTTCTGACCTCACCCCTTCCCCTCCTTTGCAGAACCGCAACAGGGTTCCCATTGTCCACACTTTTCACCACACCAGCCTCCACATCCAAAGGATCATCCTCTGCCATTTCCGCCACCTCCAACGTGATGCCATCACCAAACGTATCTTCCCCTCCCCTCCCCTGTCAGCATTCCGAAGGAATCGTTCCCTCCGTGAAACCCTGATCCGCTCCTCCATTACCCCTGACTCCTTGTTCCCTTCCCACGACACCTTCCCATGCAATCGACTGTACCCGAGCCTTCTTCTCTTTAAAGGCAACCCATTGTTCCATTACTGTTTTGCCTGCCAATCTTTCATTCCAATTTACCTGGGCCAGATCTGTTCTCACCCCACTGAAAATGGCCCTCCTCTAACTGAGTATTTTTACTCTCGATTGCTCCTTGCCCTTTTCCATAGCTAACCTAAACTTTATGATACTATGATGACTTTTCCCTAAATGTTCCCCTACTGACACTTGATCCAGTTGACCCACCTCATTCCCCAGAACCAGATCCAGCAATGCTTCCTTTCTCATTGGGTCAGAAACTTACTGATCTCAAAAATTCTCCTGAGCACACTTCAGAAACTATTTTCCATCTCTGCCCTGTACACTTTTACTATTCCAGTCTATATTCGGATAAAGTCTCTCATTATCACTACTCCAAAATTTTTACACCACTCTGTAATTTCTCTGCAAATTTTCTCCTCTATATCTTTCCCACTAGTTGGTAGTCTATAGAACACACCCTTATATTGTAATGGTATCGCTGTTGTTTCTTATCTCTAATCAAATAGATTCTGTCATTGACCCCTATATGACATCCTCTCTATCCAGCACTGTAATATTCTCCTAAATAAATACTGCCACCCCTCCTCCTTTCTTTCCTTCCCTATCTTTCCTGAACCCCTTTTATCCAAGAATATTTAGTACCTAGTCCATGTGGTTATTTGTCTGCAGCTCACCACCCTAATTTACCACACTTCGTGCGTTTACATTCATGCACTGTAAACTTAACTTAGACCTTATTGCATTCCCTCTTACTCTGACCCCACCTTACTATTTCTTACTCTAGTGCTATCTGTCTCTCCCAATTCTTTGTGAGCCTTGTTTCTCATTCTAGTGCTATATTCTGGTTCCCATTCCCCTGCCGACTTATTTTAAACCCTTCACAACAGCACTAGCAAACCACCCCGCCAGGACATTGGTCCTGGTTCTGTTGAGGTGCAACCCATCTGGACTGTATAGGTTCCATCTTCCCCAGAACCAGTCCCAATGTCTTGGGAATCTAAAGACTTCCCACTTCTGCAACATTTCTCCAGCTATGCATTCAGCTATAGATAGGGGACATATATCTATATCTATCTTCCTATTTGTATACTCACTGGTGCGTGGGAATGGGAGTAATCCAGAGATTACTACCTTTGTGGCCCCGCTTGCTAGTCTCCTTCCTAGCTCCCTAGAATCTGCCTCCGGGACCTCATCCCTCTTTCTACCTATGTTGTTGGGAGTGATATGAAACATGAGCTCTGGCTGTTCCCCCTCCCCCCTCAGAGTGCTCTGCAGTTGCTGAGTGACATCCTTGACCCTAGCACGAGCGTTGCACCATACCATCCTGGAATCACATCTTGGCCACAGAAATGCCCTAACTATAACCACCTTCTCTCATGTACAGCTGAGCCAGCTGTGGTGCTGTGGACTAGGCTCTGGCTACACTCCCCAGAGGAACCATCCCTCTTACCAGTGTTCAGAACTAAATACCAGCTGGAGAGCAAGATGCACTGTGGGGACTCCGACACTACCGACCTGGTCCTGCTCATCTGTCTGGCAGTCACCCATACCCTCTCTGCCTCTAGAAATGTGCTATCCACAAAACTCTCAACCTCGTGAATGATTCGCTGTGATGCCAGCTGCTGCTCAAACTCAAAAACCTGGAGCTTGAGCTCCTCCAGCTGATGACACTTCCTGCACATGTAGTGTTCAGGAGACGAGAAGTCGTGGAATTTCCATATGGAACAGGATGTGTATCTGATGGGACTGAGGTACCCTGCCATGCTGCAATCTTTTTGACTACTAACTAAACTTATCAGAAGTAATACTTAAGAAACCTCACACTTGTTTTCTGAAACCTGATTTAATTATTCTAGTTCCGTATCTTGCATTATACATCTCTCCTGATTTTCATCCATTGATTTCATAATACCTCCCAAAAGAGTGATTTAAATTGAGAAGGAAAATCCTGGGGAACATTTCCTGCTCAAAGCATTCCCTCATTTTATAATCAGTATACATAATTACAAAAAATTGATGTTTTACTAAAAACATTTTTTTTTCACCAACACAGCCCCACTATATTTGGCCTCTCTACAAGTTAGTTGTTCAAGTGAAATCAGCGATTGGGAGATATATCAGAGCACTTATGTAGATTGCCTCGACCATTCAACGTATGGTAGCTTAGTGGCCATGTTACTGGACGAATAATCCAGAGAATCATGAGTTCAAATTCCACCATGGCAGTTTGAGAATTTGGATGCAGTTTTAAAAATCTGAAAATGAAAAGCTGCTATCAGTAAAAGTGATTATGAATCTGTTGGATTGTCATAAAACCCCAACTCATTCACTAATGTCCTTTAGGGAAGGAAACCTGGTCTATATATGACTCCAGTCTCACACTGAAAGTGGATTTTACTACCATGTTGCAACAAAAGGTTGTTAATCCTGCAGCAATAACTTCTGTGTGATTCTGGCCCAGGTGTTTTCAGACAACATCTGTTGGGAGGAAGCAGGCTGTCTTTATGCTATTCAGCTACCTTAAGCTGTTTTTTTGTCGTAAATTCCAACTCTCCAACTGACTGTTGATGTCCTGGCCCCAACTCTTATCTTGGCTGGAGACACAGTATTTATCTCCCAGGAATGTGTGTGAGATTATGTTATCAAAGCAATAGTTATTTTATGGCTGTCAAGCCCTACAAGCGAAAGCAGTTTCCCATGTTGGGTATGAGAGTCTTCTAGCAACTAACTTTCTTATTGAAGTAAAGGTCATGTCTTGACCTGGGAGTTATAGTTTTGGAGACTTTAACATTCTCTGTCTCTTGTTTACAAGCCAGGAGAGATTCAATCTGGCTAAAATGCTGCGACAAAGCAGGCTAGGATACTTTATTGTCTTAGCATTAAACCATTTTTGTAAAATATTCTAACACACGCCAATGTAGTTGATTCTTAACTGTTCTCTGAAAGTGGCTGAACAAGTCTCACAGTTTTATCACCACTTTTTCAGGTCAGTTAGGGATGGGAAATAAATGCCATCTTTATCAGTGATGCCCATATCCCAAGAATGATTTATTCTAAAGTCAGTTTGCTGCCTGAAATCTGGATTGGCTGTCACATGTTCAATCCAGCTAGCAACAATAAAAAATCTTAACAATGAGGTACATACTTGAGCCTAGAGGTTACAATTGGCCATTTCATTATATGATAACCTAACACATTTAGGGATGTGTTTCCACCTTTGCCTCCAGGATGAAAAGGGCCTGTTGCTTATAGACTGCCTGTTTTACACCCCACCTAATTATTGAGAAGAAAATTGGATAGTCTGTTAAACAGATGGCTGACTGGTTTTCTGCCCAGCAATAAAAGTGGTTGGTGGAGCATGGAACAGGGGATGGTTGAGGCAGAAACTATCGCATTTTCTTAAGGGAAAACTAGATAATTATTTGAAGCCGAGGATACAGGACTTGCAGAGATCATGAGGCAGTGGAATTAGCTTTGGATTCTTCTGGCGATGAGCTGAAAAATGCCTCTTGTGCAATGAATTTCCATGCAGCTAGGTTCACATGTTCATCAAACATGGTCGTATTTGAATAGAAACATTAACCTATTTGTCTTAACACCATTGTTAAAATATGAAGGGTTTGACACTCACATATTACACAGTTTTATAATAACATCACCATTACTTGTGTTTTGAAACAAATAAGTCAATATTCTATTTTTTCCACTGATTATATAGGGCAGTGAGAATTGATTTCAGCATGGGGCAGTAGTTTGCCAATTACTGATTTTTATTTTTCTTCTCTTGAAAGTCATGGGCCTAGAAATTGGATTGCACTACAGCTGTTTTACAAGCATGAAACAGACACCTAAGAGACTGGTATTGTGGCAGCATGTGTGCGCTCATTCGCTGCCAGAAGTACATTGCCAGCCGTATTGGTTAGGACCCCTCTGTAGGTGTGTAGAGTGCATGTCTGAAAGTGGCAGCAGGTGCTATGTATATATAAATCAGGGGCTTAATGCCTATTTCAAGCCGCCTTTGTGAAATCCATTGAGAGTGAGCGCAGCGTGCGCTGTCCATTGTGTGGTTAGTTTCTTCAGGCGCTTGGCAGCCCAACGAGCAGTCCAGCAGTCCTCAAACGTCACGTTGGGGACCAGCACCCAGGGCGTAGATTTTACGTTTTTCTCTACCTTATTGAGCATCTGATCTTTCTGAGCCATCAGCCATGATCTTATTAAATGGCAGGGTAGGCTTGAGGGGCTGAATGGCCTACTCCTGCTCCTAGTTCTTATGTTTGTTCTTATACCCCCGCGTGTGCCCACCCTCCAACTTCCACCACCTCCACCTTCGACTGATGACTGCCTCTGAGACTTTTATTTATTTATTTTTATAGAGATACAGCACTGAAACAGGCCCTTCGGCCCACCGAGTCTGTGCTGACCATCAACCACCCATTTATACTAATCCTACACTAATTCCATATTCCTACCACATCCCCACCTGTCCCTATATTTCCCTACCACCTACCGATACTAAGGGCAATTTATAATGGCCAATTTACCTATCAACCTGCAAGTCTTTTGGCATGTGGGAGGAAACCGGAGTACCCGGAGGAAACCCACGCAGACACAGGGAGAATTTGCAAACTCCACACAGGCAACCCCCAGAATTGAACCCGGGTCGCTGGAGCTGTGAGGCTGCGGTGCTAACCACTGCGCCACTGTGCCGACTTGGAGATAATAAATGAAATAGGCCAGCAGACCAATTTGCCGTGATACTGCCACCAGCTAAATTAGGTACATACAGCGCACAGTCCCCAATTCAGATGCTATTCAAGTTCTAGGCTGTGTGTTCTGCTACTTTTGATTGTGTTTCACTGCCCTTTCCTTCAGGTCCAGAGTGAGATCAAAAAGGCATGGGGACGCTGGACCTTGGCACTTGACTTCAAGCGAAAAGCACGGAGTGGGAGCACCAACTACAGCTATGGGCCAATGGTGTCACACACCAATAACAGTATCAGTACCAATCTGACCACCCGAGCTCCACAAGCCCTCCACCTCAATAGCCGACTGGGTGGTGGGTTGCTGAACGGGCATCGGAATCTGCCGGGCTATGTCAAGAATGGCTCAGTCTGTGAGAATACACACCCCTCTTCCCTTCCTGAGCAGTACGGCAAGGACGACGAGCATGGCAGGAGTTTGGAGCCTCCAGCATCCTGCAAGCCTTCATTGGTCGTTGAGGAAGAGAGGGAAACTGTAATGTGACTGGTAGACACTTGCACAAGAAACATCCAACTCTGCACACAACTGCACTCCTCAACTATAAGACAATAGCAATGGATTAAATTTATCCTCCACTTGTTTCACTACACTGGCAAGAGCAGGCAACTCCAACTGGAAAAGACCCAATAAAATGTGGACAGAGAATCAGGAAGACATGACACATCCAACTACATCATGTTATCCTTTCTTTCCCTAAGGGTTGCCTGCATCTTTGAATAATTATTTAGATTTTAGTCAAGCACTGTTCCTCAATGTCATCACAATTGCCAATATTCAATGGGTAGACCCAAAACAGCATTGTGACACTCATTGCTTCTGCATGACCTGAATCTGCCAGAGTAAATCCTCTCTGCCACTAATATCTCACCTTCTGAAGGTCCACTCACCCTCATCAGTTGACCATGCTAGAGGAGCATCAACTGATTGCGTATATGGGGAAGAACAGGCAATCAAATACCCTCCTTTTATCTCTGTTGGCCGTTGTATTCAGTTTTGGAATTTGATCTACCCAGGTGATGTCTGGGTTTTTTTTTCTGAGGAGTTATCTTCAGCTGGAGGGACCACAAGATCTCAGAAATGAGAGTCTGGAAGATGGTTTCAGCAGAATCGTGTAAAGGTGGCAGTTTAAAGCATACCCTTTTCTCTAGATGGTTCCCGTTGCTGCACCAGTGAATAAAAGAGCTGCAGAGTCCCATCTGGGACATGTTAATGTCCTGGATCTCTTGCACTGATACTGGGGATATTAATCATTTGGACCTTTTTCATTTTGGGATTTAGGAATAATGGAGTAATAAAACGATCCAATAGCCAACTTCAGCACAGACCCAGAATAACAGAAACTTGGGGCTTGATTTTCAATCGGAGTTGGGAACCCACCGTCTGGATAATTTCTGGTTCCCGACCCCGCACCTACACTGCGTCAATCACATGATGCTATTTTTAAATGCTAATGCCCGAATTGGGCAGGAGGCGAGCTCGGCGCCCAATTAGAGGTGCCGAGCACCTTGCGGAGGTGGGAGCTGCCTGCCTGGCACCAGAGGCAAAGGCAAGTGGCTGCCATGATGGGGCCTCCCACTGCCTTGCCGAGGACAGCTGGCAGCTCCTCAGAGGGGCAGCACCAAATATAAAAGGGAACGGAGGTTAAATGGCCAAAACAAAGCTACTGTGCACATCCCCATGCAGGATATTGGTGCACCCAATAATTTTAAACATTAAAATAAACACTTTTCCTTTGTCTTGCATCAAACCCGACAGCTGTGCACTAACGTGCACCAGACTGTTCAGGTTTGCTGGAATCCCCTTCCAAAATTGTGATGTTCACCTCCCTGGCCCGTTAACAAGCTCCTAAAGGAGCTTAATGGGCTCTTAATTGAAGGTTGGCTTCCCTGTTCCCTCTCCCACACCCGCCCTGACATTGAAACTTGCGGACTGTCCCAGAGGCATCAGGTTCTGGAGACAACCTCTGGGACGTGATCTTCAAATCGTGTCTGCTCAAGCTGTCAACCCTGTGGCCCTTTGAAAATCCAGCCCTTGGAGAGAAGCCAATAGTTATAACAGTGCCATTGTTAAAATCCATCCAGGCACTATCTACAGGACCATGTGTTAATGCAACTGCAGGATTCCCAAATATCTCCAATGCTTTGAGCTGCATGGTGAAGTCCTTGAGTACAATAAGGCAACAGTGAAAATCATAACCTTCTCCACTGACCAGGCATTGATCTCCAAGTGTTAGGTATCAATGTTCAACTAACTTCATGTGCACTCACTCTCTGTTAAACTAATTGGAGTGCGATCAAAACACGTTGATGTTCAGGATATTGTTTCTAGTTGAGTTTGTGATGTTCATGTTGTTTGGTTAACAATTATGAGAAAAAAGGATAAATTATTATTTATTAATATTTCTTAAATGCAGAAGACAGTTTGTATCTTTCGTGATTGTGGGAAAAAAAATAAACTTGTTGGTTGTCTCTATAGTGACTGACAAGAAACAGTGAATTGTGTTCCATTTTGGATTGATGTCCTTTTATTATTATAAAATGGAGACCAAGGGATGAAAATCTGGGAGTTTGTCCAACAACTGGAAAGATCATTCACTGCATTTACATTAAATATAGTTCACATATGGTATTTAAAGGGGTTATGTTGTGTAATATTGACATAGAGGTCGTGAGTTCAAATTCCAACATAGCAAGTCAGGAAACCATATTCAATAAATCTGGTAATTTGTGGGTTGACATCAGAAAAAAATGTCTTTGTTCGCTAATGTCCTTCAGGAAAGGGAGCCTATCAGCCCTAACTGCCCTGGGCCTTCATGTGACTCTAGTTCTACTCGATGTGGTTGACGACTAATGTCCTCTGAAATGGCCTTGCAAATTGTAAAGTGCTTGAAGCAAACTCTCACCATCTTCTCAGGGCAATTAGGGACAGGCAATAAAATAAATGCTGGTTTTGCCAATATTGCCTAAATTCCAAGAACCGGTGTAAATTTCCTAGTATTCTTGTGGAATTCATGGACATGCTACCCTCAGAGCAGGATTGAACACCTATCTGCCCGGCTGCCCAGTCTAGGACTTAACCACATAGATTAGGATCTGGCATCTTATTTCCCTACATCTTGTGCTTTGGGGAATCTGAACATCTCTTTTTTTAATTGTTTCAGTGATATCCACACTCCTGGTGCCAGGTTGCAGTCTCTAACTGACGTTCGCTGCACAATGTAGCATAGATATCAAGAGAAGGTGATTTACCAGAATGGTTCCAGGGATAGAGGATTTGACTTACAAGGTTAGGTTGGAAAAGCTGGGTTTGTTCTCCTTTGAACAAAGGAGATTGAAGGGAGAATTAATAAAAGTGTAGAAGATTATGACAGGCTTAGATATGTTAGACAAGGAAAACCTGTGATAAAAACAAGAAATGCTGGAAATACTCAGCAGCTCTGGCAGCATCTGTGGAAAGCAAAGCAGAGTTAACATTTCAGGTTGGTGACCCTTCATCAGAACTGTTCCTGTTAGCGAATGGTACAAGGACTAGGGGACACATATTGAAAGTTTTGGGCAAAAGATACAGGGGGAATATAAGGAAGCATTTTTTTACACAGTGGATGGTAATGACCTGGAGCTCACTCCCCACAAGGGTGGTGGAAGTGGAAACAAACAATGACTTCAAGAAGAAGTTGGATGGCCACTTGAGAGAAATGGACTTGCAGGGCTACGGGGATGAAGCGGGGGAATGGGACTGACAGGATAACTCTGTGGAGAGCTGGTATAGAAACATAGAAAATAGGAGCAGGAGTAGGCCATTGGGCCCTTCGAACCAGCTCCGCCATTCATTATGATCATGGCTGATCATCCAACTCGGTAACCTGTTCCGGCTTTTGCTCCATACCCTTTGATCCCTTCAGACTCAAGAGTCATATCCAACTCCTTCTTGAAAACATACAATGTTTTGGCCTCAACTGCTTTTTGTGGTAGCGAATTCCACAGGCTCACCACTCTCTGGGTAAAGAAATTTCTCCTTAGCTCAGTCCTGAAAGGTTTACCCCGTATCCTTAGACTATGACCCCTGGTTCTGGACTCCCCCACCATTGGGAACATCCTTCCTGCATCTACCCTGTCAAGTCCTGTTAGAATTTTATAGGTTTCTATGAGATCCCCCCTCACTCTTCTGAACTCCAGCAAATATAATCCTAACCGACTCAATCTCTCCTCATACGTCAGTCCTGCCATCCCAGGAATCAGTCTGGTAAACCTTCACTGCACTCCCTCTATAGCAAGGACATCCTTCCTCAGATAAGGAGACCAAAACTGCACACAATATTCCAGATGTGGCCTCACCAAGGCCTTGTATAATTGCAGCAAGACATCCTTACTCCTGTACTTGAATCCTCTCGCTATGAAGGCCAACATACCATTTTCCTTTTTTACTGCCTGTTGGAACTGCATGCTTACCTTCAGTGACTGGTGTACGAGAACACCCAGGTCTCGTTGCATGTTCCCCTCTCTCAGTTTATAGCCGTATGGACTTGATGGGCAAAATGGCCGCCTTCTATGCCATAAATGACTCTATGACTCATATGAACTGAGTCTGTATTCACTGCACTATACCAAAAGAGGACAGGAGCAGGAAATTCAGCTCTTTGTGCCTATTCCATCATTCAATTAGACCATGGCTGATCTGTATCTTAACTCCACTTACCTGTCTTTTCTCCATACCTTACCCAACAAAAATCTATTGATTTCAGTTTTGAAAATTTCAATCGAACCACAGCCTTTTGGGGGAGAGAGTTCCAGATTGCAACTACCCTTTGTGTGGAAGAGTGTGACAAAGTGTTTCCTGATTTCACTGCAGAATGGACCCCTTGCTCTGGATTCCTTCACCGGAGAAAATAGATTCTCCTTATCTACCCTATCAAACCCTTTTGTCATTTTAAACATCTCGATTATATCACCATTCAATCATTTGATCTCAAGGGAATACAAGTCAAGTTTATGCAACTTATCCTCATAATTTAATTCTTTTAGCCCCAAACTTTGATGAGTTTGCACTGTAACCCTTCCAAAGGCCAATATATCTTTCCTGAGGTTCGATGCCCACATCTGTGTGCAGCACAGATGGATTCTGATCAAGGCTATGTCCAACTGAAGAATCACCTCCACATTTTTCAATTTCAATTCCCATGAAATACTGTTTGTAACATGCACAGGATTTTAGTGATTTGTCAATTGGGACGCCTAAATCTTATTGCACCTCCATATTTCCTGGTCGCTCGTATTCAAGAAAATGTTCTGATTTGTCTTTCTCAGTTCTAAAGTGGGTGACCTCACTTTTCTCTACATTGAATTCTAACTGCTTTAGTTTTGCCCACTTAATTAGTTTAACCATGTCCCTTTGTAACTTACTCCTTCCATCCACACAACATACTGTGTCTTTGAGCATTTTACTGTGTAAAGACACTCTCTAAATTCAAGCTGTTGCTGTACTGTGCCTCCTAACTTGAATATACAGTTTTTTATTCCTTCATTCAAGTTATTCATTATATGGTGAAAAGCTGAGGCTCAGTACAGATTTCTGGTGAATGACAATTGTCACATCATGCCAATCAGAGAGGAAACTCTGTATCCCTGCTGTCTCCTAGCTCCCAAATCATTATTTACCGATGTCACAACAGTCTATACCAACCCAATCCCCATTCACTGTGCTAAGTGACAGTTCATATCAACCCAGACTCCATTCTCTGCACTCAGTGACTCTCTATAACAAACCCAATCCCCAATCACTTGACTGACAGTCTATAACTAGTTTGGGTGGAGTGAAGAAACAAGAAGAGGTAGAAAAAATGGCGGGAGTAGTTTGTAGGCCCCCTAAAAGTACTTGTAGTGTTGGGCAGAGTATAAATCAGGAAATGAGAGGTTCATGCAACAAAAGCAATAAAGTAATCATGATTACTTCAATCTTCATATAGTTTGTCAAACCAAATTTGCAGTAATCACGTGGAGGAATGCATTCACAATAATTTTCCAGATCAATATTTTGAGTAACCAACTGCAGATCAGCCTATTTCAGGTCAGGTTTTGTGCAATGAGACAGGGTTACTTCATAAGCTGTAGTAAAGGACCCTCTAGGGAAGAGTGATCATAATATGGCAGAAATGTATATCGAGTTTGAGAGTGATTTCGTTAAGTCTGAAACAAGGGTCTTAAATCTGAACAAAGCAAACTCTATAGGTATGAGGGGTGAGTTGGCTAAGGTAGATTGGAAAAATAGATAAGTAATAGCAAACATTTAAAAAATAATTTCATAATTCCCTGACAGAATAAAAACCCCACAGGAAAAGTGGTCCAACCATGGATAACAAGAGAATTTAAGGACAGTGTTGGATTAAAGGGAGAGGCTTATAATGCCAAAAAGACAATACGCCTAAGTAATGGGACAATTTTAGAACTCAGCAAAGGATGACAACGAAATTGATAAAGAGTGAGAAAGGAGAATATGAGAGTAAACTAACAAGAGACATAAAACCAGATTGTTAAAACTTCCATAGGTATGCAAAAACGAAGAGATTAGCAAAAATATGGATGGTCCCTTAGAGGCAGAGGCTGGACAAATTATAATGGGGAATAACGAAATGGTAGAGACAGTAAATGAGTACTTTGTATCTGTCTTCATGATAGAAGACACAAAAAATATCCAGAAATAATGGGAAACCATGAGTTTAGCAAGAATGAGGAACTTAAAGACATTAATAACAGTAAAGAAATAGTACTGGTCAAATTAATGAGATTAAAAGTTGAAAATTCCCCTGGACCCGATGGCCTGCATCCTAGGGTTTAAGAACTTAAGACCATCTGAAATAAGAGCAGGATTAGACTATTTTGCCTTTTGAGGTTGCTCCGCCATTCAACAAGATCATAACTGATCTTCTACCTCAACTCCACCTTCACACACTAACCCTATATCCTTTAATTGCCTTAGTACCCAAAAATCTATCAACCTCTGTTTGAATATACTCAACAATTGAGCATCCATAGCCCTATTGGGAGAGAATTCCAAGGATTCACAAAACTTTGAGTGAAGACATTTCTTCACATCTCAATCCTAAATTCCTGACCCTTTATTCTGAGACTGTGACCTCATTTTCTAGATACCCCCAGCAGGGGAAACATTTTATCTGCATCTACCCTATCAAGTCTCTTAATTTTATATTACCTCTCATTCTTCTAAACTATATGGAATATAGGCTTGGTCTACTCAATCTCTCCTCATAGGAATATTCCCTTATATCAGGAACCAGTCTACTGAACCTTTGTTGCACTCCCTCTCGGGCAAGTATGTCTTTCCTTAGGTAAAGAGACTAAAACTGCACACAATACTCCAGGTGTGGCCTCACCAATGCCCTGCTTAATTGTAGTAAGGCTACTATTATACTCAAATCCTTTTGTAACAAAAGCTAACATATCATTTGCCTTCCTAATTGCTTGCTGCACCTGCATGTTAACTTTCGGTGATTCATGTACAGGTCCCTCTGAATGCAACATTTCCCGGTCTTTCACCATTCAAAAATATTCTGCTTTTTTATTTTTCCTACCTAAGTGGGTAACTTCATAATTCGCCACAATGTATTCCATCTGCCATATTCTTGCCCACTCCAAGAACCTACTGAAATTCCTTTCCAGCCTATTTGCATCCTCCTCACTGCTTACTTTCTCGCCTAACCTTGTATCATCAGCAAATTTGGATATGTTTACACTCAGTCCCCTCATCCAAGGCACTAATATAGATTGTAAACAGCTGAGGCCCAGGTACTGATCCTTGTGGTAGCCTACTATTTACAGCCTGCCAACCCAAAAATGCTCTTTGTTTTCTGTCCATTAATCAATCTTCAATCCATGCTAATGCATTACCTCCAAACCCATGAGTACTAATTTTATGCAATAACCTCTTGAACATCTTATCAAATGCTTTTTGAAAATCCAAATTTATTACATCCACTGGATCCCCCTTATCTGTCTTACCAGAGGTAAAAGAGGCTTCCACAGAGATAGTGGCTGCATTACTTTTGATCTTCATGAATTCCCCAGAATCTAGATTGATCCCTATGTATTGGAAATTAGCAAATGTAACCCCACTATTCAAAAAAGGAGGGAGAGAAAAAACTGGGAACTATAAGCCAGTTAGCCTGGCATCAGTAGTAGGGAAAATGCTGGAATCTATTCTTCAGGATGTAGAAACAGGGCACTTAGAAAATCATAATATGATTAGGCAGAGCCAACACAGATTTATGAAAGGGAAATGGTGTGACAAATCTGCAAGAGTTTTTTGAGGTTGTAACTAACAGGGTAGATAAGTGGGAATCCAGTGGATGTAGTGCATTTGGATTTTCCAAAACTATTCAAAAAGGTGCCATGCAAGAGGTTATTACCCAAAGTTAGGGCTCAATGGATCGGGGTGGGTAATATATTAACATGCATTGAGGATTGGTTAAAAGAAAGAAAACAGAGAGTAGGAATAAACAGGACATTTTCGGGTTGGCCAGCCGTATCCAGCGGGTACTGTAAGGATTGGTGCTTGGGCCTCAGCTGTTTTGAACTATATCAATTACTTAGGCAAGGGGATCACGAGTAATGTGCCAAGGTATATAGACAGATTAAGTGACTGGGCAAAAATATGGCTGTTGGAATATAATGCAGGTAAGTGTGAAGTCATCCACTTTGGAAAGAAAATAGAAAAGCAGAATATTTTTTAAATGGTGTAAAACTGGTAAATATTGGTATTCAGAGGGACATGGGTGTACATGTATACAAATTATAGAAAGTTAACATGAACAAAGAAAAAAGAACAAAGAACAAAGTACAGTACAGCACAGGAACAGGCCATTCGGCCCTCCAAGCCTGCGCCGATCTTGATGCCTGCCTAAACTAACACCTTCTGCACTTCCGGGGCCAATATCCCTCTATTCCCTTCCTATTCATATATTTGTCAAAATGTCTCTTAAACGTCGCTATCGTATCTGCTTCGACCACCTCCCCCGGCAGCAAGTTCCAGGCACTCACCACCCTCTGTGTAAAGAACTGGCCTCGCACATCCCCTCTAAACTTTTCCCCTCTCACCTTAAACCTATGTCCCCTAGTAACTGACTCTTCCACCCTGGGAAAAAGCTTCTGACTATCCACTCTGTCCATGCCGCTCATAACTTTGTAAACCTCTATCATGTCACCCCTCCACCTCCGTCGTTCCAGTGACAACAATCCGAGTTTATCCAACCTCTCCTCATAGTTAATGCCCTCCAGACCAGGCAACATCCTGGTAAACCTCTTCTGTACCCTCTCCAAAGCCTCCACGTCGTTCTGGTAGTGTGGCAACCAGAATTGCTTGCAATATTCTAAGTGTGGCCTAACTAAGGTTCTGTACAGCTGCAACATGACTTGCCAATTTTTATACTTTATGCCCCGACTGATGAAGGCAAAAACCCACGCGATCACAGGGAGAACTTGCAAACTCCACACGGGCAGTACCCAGAATCGAACCCGTGTCCCTGGAGCTGTGAGGCTGCGGTGCTAATCACTGCGCCACTGTCCCGCCGAATGCTTCCTTTTTCTTTTTGACTAGGCTCACAATATCCCGCGTTATCCAAGGTTCCCGAAACCTGCCAAACTTATCCTTCTTCCTCACTGGAACATGCTGGTCCTGGATTCTAATCAACTGACATTTGAAAGACTCCCACATGTCAGATGTTGATTCCCCCAATCTACATTTTTCAGTTCCTGCCTAATATTGTTGTAATTAGCCTTCCCCCAATTTAGCACCTTCACCTGAGGACTACTCTTATCCTTATCCACAAGTACCTTAAAACTTATGGAATTATGGTCACTGTTCCCGAAATGCTCCCCTACTGAAACTTCGACCACCTGGCCGGGCTCATTCCCCAATACCAGGTCCAGTACGGCCCCATCCCTAGTTGGACTATCTACATACTGTTTCAAGAAGCCCTCCTGGATGCTCCTCACAAATTCTGCCCCATCCAAGCCCCTAGCACTGAGTCCCAGTCAATATAGGGGAAGTTAAAGTCACCCACCACTACAACCCTGTTACCTTTGCATCTTTCCAAAATCTGTCTACATATCTGCTCCTCTATCTCCCGCTGGCTGTTGAGAGGCCTGTAGAAAACCCCCAACATCGTGACTGCACCCTTCCTATTCCTGAGCTCCACCCATATTGCCTCACTGCACAACCCCTCCGAGGTGTCCTCCCGCAGTACAGCTGTGATATTCTCCTTAACAAGTAATGCAACTCCCCCACCCCTTTTATATCCCCCTCGATCCCGCCTGAAGCTTCTAAATCCTGGAACATTTAGCTGCCAATCTTGTCCTTCCCTCATCCAAGTCTCTGTAATAGCAACAACATCATAGTTCCAAGTACTAATCCAAGCTCTAAGTTCATCTGCCTTACCTGTTATACTTCTCGCATTGAAACAAATGCACTTCAGACCACCAGTCGTGCTGTGCTCCGCAACATATCCCTGCCTGCTCTTTCTCTTACTCCTACTGTCCTTATTTATTATGTCCTCCTCATTTACTTCACTAGCTGTCCTACTGCTCTGGTTCCCACCCCCCTGCCACACTAGTTTAAACCCTCCCGAGTGACGCTAGCAAACCTTGCAGCCAGGATAATAGTGCACTTCCAGTTTAGATGCAACCCGTCCTTCTTGTACAGGTCCCATCTGTCCCTGAAGAGAGCCCAATGGTCCAGATATCTGAAACCCTCCCTTCTACACCAGCTGCTCAGCCACGTGTTTAGCTGCACTACCTTCCTATTTCTAGCCTCACTGGCACGTGGCACAGGGAGTAATCCAGAGATTACAACCCTAAAGGTCCTGTTTTTTAACTTACTACCTAACTCCCTAAACTCGCCCTGCAGGACCTCATCACTCTTCCAGCCTATGTCATTGGTACTGATGTGTACCACAACCTCTGGCTGTTCACCCTCCCCTTTCAGAATGACCCTGTCCGTTCAGAGACATCCTTGACCCTTGCACCAGGGAGGCAACATACCATCCTGGAGTCTCTTTCACGTCCACATAAGCGCCTATCTGTGCCCCTGGCTATAGAGTCCCCTATAACTATTGCTCTTCTGCGCTTTGTCCCTCCCTGCTGAACAACAGTGCCAGCCGTGGTGCCACTGCTCTGGCTGCTGCTGTTTTCCCCTGATCGGCCATCCCCCCCAACAGTATCCAAAACAGTATACCTGTTAGAGAGGGGGATAGCCACAGGGGATTCCTGCACTGACTGCCTGCCCCTTCTCGCGGTCACCCATCTATCTGCCTGCACCTTGGGTGTAACCACTTCTCTAAAACTCCTGTCTATGACGCTTTCCGCCACCTTCATGCTCCTAAGTGCATCCAGTTGCCGCTCCAACCGATCCATGCGGTCTGTGAAGGAGCTGCAGCTGGGTACACTTCCTGCAGATGTAGTTGCCCGGAACGCTGGAAGCGTCACGGACCTCCCACATCTCACTGGTGAAGCACTTTACCCCTCTAACTGTCATTTCTAGCACTAATCAGTTAATTGATGTAAAATAAACAAATACTGATTAAATCCTTACTAAATTATGATACACTTAACTATATGGTCCCTAGTGCTTCTTTCTTTCTTTTGGGCCTCCTTATCTCGAGAGACAATGGATACGCGCCTGGAGGTGGTCAGTGGTTTGTGAAGCAGCGCCTGGAGTGGCTATAAAGTGCTAGATTTCTACAATAAATACTAAATGCTAACGAAATACAGTAATCTCCTCCCTCTGGTTTAGTTACTTTTCTTATCAATTAGTTAATTAGTTAACATGCAGCTGCAGCAAGCAAATAACAAATCAAATGGTATGTTAGCCTTTATTACAAAGGGATTGGAGAATTAAATTGAAGAATTCTTACTACAATTGTAGGGCCTTGGTACTTTATATGTATATGGATTTGAACCCCTTACCTAAGGAAGGATATACTTGCCTTTGAGGAAGTGCAATGAAAGTTTGCTGGAATTATTTCTGGGATAAGGGGATTGGCGAATGAAGAGAAATAAGCCTATATTCCCTAGAATATAGAAGAATGAGAGGTCATCGAAACATGAACATTTCTTAAGGGCTTGAAAGGGTAGTTGCCAGGGGGTATCCTCCTTGGCTGGGGAGTCTAGAACTAGAGCCTGATTTTTTCGCATGTCGGACGGGAGCTGTCCACCGACCGAAAAGTCCAATGGGATCCAGACCGTATTTTACGGTCCCCAGGCCCTTACTTGGTCTTAGGCGGGACTTCCACCTCATTGAGGCAGGAAGTCCCGCCTAATGAAGTTGCTAGCCAATCAGCGGGGTGGCAGCTCTTAGTCTGAGCAGCGCCACTGGGAGCGGTGGCCACTGCTGGGACTACACCAGCTTCAAGATGAAATGGAAGGACAGCCTGGAAAAGAGGCAGGTTTTTGGGGCCTCACTGGGGGTGATCGGTTGGGTCTCCCAGTGAGGCAAGGGGGGAGTCAATTGCGGGGGGTGTGTTGGGCGTTGGGTGTGGATGGGGCATCGGGGGCGGCCCTCCATCGGGCCCAATCAGGAGGGCCCCCCCCAAAGCATCAGAAGGTGGCTTTTGTCAGGACTGGGCCACCCGCCTGCCAATGGTAAAATCCCCGTGGTGGCGGGCGGAGGCCCTTAAGTGGCCGTCAATTTGCCACTTAAGAGCCTTGATTGGCCTGGGGTGGGCGGGCCGTTTTCTGCCGCTGCCGCCCTGCATAAAATGGTGGCGGAGTTGGGAGCAGATCGGGAAGGGCTTCCCAAGCTTCCCACTCTTTTGGGGGGGTGGGGGGCATAAAATTCCAGTCGAGATGTCACTGTCTCAGATTAATGGGTCAGCCATTTAGACCTGAGATGAGGCAAAAAAATTTAACTCAAAGGATTGTGAATCTTTGGAATTCACTATCTGATAGCTGTGGATGCTCAGTTGACAGAGATAGATATTTGGGTACGAAGGGAATCAAGGGAAATTGCAGGAAATTGGAGTTGAGGTTGAAGATCAGCCACGGCCTTCTCCTGGTCCTATTTCTTGTGTTATTATTTTCTAATGAGAACAGAAACAAATAAGTTACACTAAACCTTTATAAATTGCTTGTTAGGCCCAGCTGGATTGTTGTGTCTAATTCTAGGCACCACAATTTAGCAATGATGCCAAGTCCTTAGAAAGAGTGCAGAAGAGATTTACCAGGAATCCAGGACTCAAGTTACTTGGAGAGACGAGAGAGACTTGGGTTCTTCTCCTTTGGGATTGTTAAGGGGAGATTTAATAGAGGAGTTTAAAATCATGAAGAGTTTGATAGAATAAATAAGGAGAAATTGTTCCAGTGGCAGAAGGGTTGGCAATCAGAGGACACAGATTTAAGGTAATTGACAAAAGAACCAGATGCAAAATGAGGAGATATCTGTACTGCACTGTCTGAAAGGGTAGTGGAAGCAGGTTCAATCTGAACTTTCAAAAGTGAATTGGATAAATACTTCAAGGGGAAAAATTTGCAGCGCTACGGGGAAAGGGCAAGGGAACTGGATATCTCTTTGAAAGACCAGCATGGACACAGTGGGTTGAATTGCCTCCTTCTCTGCTGTATCATTCTAGAATAGAATTTTAAGGTATTAGTGGTAATCTGCTGCGGTAAATTGAGGATTGGCTGATGCCGTAGCAGAAATTTGGATGAATTTGGATCTGCTTGGAGATTTCTTACCAGTGGTGTCATGCAAGGATTGATGTTCGGATCTTTGGCATTTACTATTTTCATTATTGACATGGATGTAGTTATTGGGTGAATGATCCGCAAGAATGATACCAAGATGAATACAAGTGTTAGGACTGTACAGGATGTTCAATTATTACATTTAGGGAACAGTAATAATTGTAGCATAAAGTGTAGGTTAGCTATGGAAAAGGACAAGGAGCAACCTAGCATAAAAAAAATACTTGCAGGAGGGCCAATTTCAGTGGGTTGAGAACGGATCTGTCCCAGATAAATTAGAATCAAAGATTGGCAGGCAAAACTGTAATGGAACAATGGCCTGCGTTTAAGAGGAGATGGTTTGGGTACAGTTGAGGTACATTCCTATGAGGGGGAAAGGTATGGCAAGCAAAGCCAGAGCTCCCTGGATGGTGAAAGCGTTCGAGAGTAAGTTGAAGCAGAAAAACGTTCTGTATGACAGATGTCAGGTTGATAATACAAGGGAGAACCAGGTTGAATATAGAAAGATCAGAGGTGAAGTGAAAAAGGAAATAAGAGATGCAAAGAATGAATATGAGAAGAGGTTGGTAGCTGACATCAAAGAGAATTCAAAAGTCTTCCTTAGGCATATAAATAGTAAAAGGGTAGTAAGAGGAAGGATTGGACAAATTAGGGATCAAAAAGGGGAACTACTCATGGAGGCAGAGGGGATGGCTGAAGTACTAAATGACTATCTTGCATATGTCTTTACCGAGGAAGAAGATGTTGCCAAAGTCATAGTGAAAGAGGAGGTAGTTGAGACACTGGATGAGCTGAAAATTGATAAACAGGAGGTATTAGATAGGCTGGCTACACTTAAAAGTTAATAAGTCACCAGGACTGGTTGAGTGGCATCTGAGGATACTAAGGGAAGAAAGGGTCCAAATTGCAGAGGTAGTGGCCATAATCTTCCAATCCTCCTTAGATGGTGCCAGATGACTGGAGAATTGCAAATGTTTACACTTTTATTCAAAAAAGGGAGTAAAAAGTAAACCCAGAAACAACATTCAGTTGAACCGCGGTGGTGGGAAAGCTTTTAGAAATGACAATCCGGAACAAAATTAACAGTCACTTGGAAAATGTGGCTGAATTAAGAAAAGCCAGCACAGATTTGTTGAAGGAAAATCATGTTGAATTAACTTGATTGAATTTTTTGATGAGGTAACAGAGAGAGGTGATGAGAGTAATGCAGTTGATGTGGTGTTTGATAAAGTTCCACTTAATAGTCATGCCAGCAAAGATGAAGCTCATGGTTATGAAATTGGCTGAATCACAGGAAACAGAGGGTAGTGGTCAACGGTTGTTTTTTGGACTGGAAGAAGGTATATAGTAGGGTTCCCCAGGGATCAGGATGAGGACCACTGCTTTTCTTGATCTATACTAATGACTTAGACGAGGGCTGGATTTTATGGGCCCCGCTGAGGTGGAGTCTGAGGCAGGGGGACCCATAGAATCGTGATAGGTGGCAGGGGGCGGAGGGCCTGTCGCCGCCCTGTTTCCAAGCAATTTTGCTAGGGGTGGGATAGGTCGACGATGGCCTTCCCGCCCAGAGGCCAATTGAGGCCCTTATGCGGCCTACTAACAGACAATTACAGGCCTCTTCCCACCACCGCTGGGATCTAACCAACGGTGTCATGGGGCCCTCCGGCACGTGAGGAGGGTGCCTTGTAAAACAAGGCTCATTCCTTTCGGACTGGGGGGATTTCCCTCCTCCATGGGCAATCTTTGGTGCACAGAGGACGATTGCCTGCCAAACTTATAACTCCATGGACCCTCCCCTCCCCATGGGCTTCACTTACCTAAGGTCTCGAGCACCAGCACTGAGCCTGGGTCCAAGGGTCTGCAGTACCAGCAGTGGCCACCGTTCCTGGTGGTGCGGCTGATACTGCTGAGTTGCCAGCCCTGTGATTGGCAAGTAGCTCTTGGAGTGGGGATCCCTGTCTTTAAAGAGATGGAGTTCCTGGTGCCAGAAACTGTGCTTCTGGAACAACAGAGGATCGCACTGGGGCGACATGAAAAGGCTGGGCGGAGTTCCCCCCACCTTTTTAGCCTGATACTGGAAGCCCCGTTGACTCCACAAAATCCAGGTGTGAGCCTGCAGGGAACAATTTCAAAACTTGCAGATGACACAAAACTTGAAAGTATTGTGAACTGTGAGGAGTATAGTGATAGACTTCAAGAGGACATGGACAGGCTAGTTGAATAGTTAGACACATGGCAGATGAAATTTAATACATAGAAGTGTAAAGTGATACATTTTGGGAGGAAGAACGAGGAGAGACAATATAAAATAAAGGATGCAATTCGAAAGGGCGTGCTGGTACAGAGAAAGCTGAGGCTTTACGTGCACAGATTATTGAAGGTGACAGGGCAGGTTGAGAAAAACGATTAAAAAGCCATATGGGTTTTATGACTACAAAAGCAAGGAAGTTATGATGAACCTTTATAAAACACTGGTTCGACCTCAACTGGAGTATTGTGTTCATTACTGGAACACTTTAAAAAGGATGTAAAGTCTTCAGAGCGGGCACGGAAAAGACAGACAAGAATGGTTCCAGGGATGAGGAACTTCAGTTATGTGGATAGATTAGAGAAGCTGGGGCTGTTCTCCTTCAAGAAGAGAAGGTTTAGAGGAGATTTGGTAGAGGGGCTCAAAATCATTGAGTCAAAGAGAGATACAGCACTGAAACAGGCCCTTTGGCCTACCAACTTTGTGCCGACCATCAACCACCCATTTATACTAATCCTACATTAATCCCATATTTCCTACCACATCCCCACCATTCTCCTACTACTTACCTACACTAGGGGCAATTTACAATGGCCAATTTACCTATCAACCTCCAAGTCTTTGGCTGTGGGAGGAAACCAGAGCACCCGGCGGAAGCCCACACGATCATAGGGAGAACTTGCAAACTCTGCACAAGCAGTACCTAGAACCGAACCTGGGTCGCTGCAGATGTGAGGCTGCGGTGCTAGCCACTGCGGCACTGTGCCGCCTTAGCACCCCAGACAGAGTAAAGAGATAAAACTGTTCCCGTTGGCGGAGTGGTCAAGAACCAGAGGACACCGATATAAGGGGCTTGATTTTCATTCCGTGGTCGGCAACCTGACATCCGGATCATTTCCAGCTCCTGAGCCTGCGCCGTGTCTGCGTCACTAATTTTTATTTATCCGTTCGGGGGAAGTGGGCGTCGCTGGCTAGGCCAGCATTTATTGCCCATCCCTAATAGCGATATAGTTCCAAGTCAGGATGGTGTGTGGCTTGGAGGGGAACCTGCAGGTGATGGTGTTCCCATGCATCTGCTGCCCTTGTCCTTCCAGGTGGTAGAGGTCCCTCATCCCTGGAACCATTCTTGTCTGTCTTTTCTGTGCCTGCTCTGAAGACTTCACATCCTTTTTAAAGTGTCCCAGTAATGAACACAATACTCCAGTTGAGGCCGAATCAGTAATTTATAAAGGTTCATCATAACTTGCTTGCTTTTGCAGCCATAAAACCCAGGATGTTGATAGTGGGGGATTCAGTGAGATTAATGCCAGATAATGTTAAGGAGAGATGGTTAGCTTCACTGTTGTTTGAGACAGTCATTGCCTGACACTTGTGTGGTGCGAATGTTACTTGCCATTTACCAGCACAAGCCTGCATATTGTCCAGGTCTTGCTGAATTTCAACACAAACTGCCTCAGTAGCTGAGAGGTTGCGAATGGTGCTGAACATTGAGCAATTGTCAGCGATCATTTTCACTTTTGACCTTATAATTGAAGGAATATCATTGATGAAGCAGCTGAAGATGGTTGGGTCTAGGACACTACTCTGAGGAACTCCCGCAATGATGTCCTGGAGCTGAGATAATTGACCTCCAACAACCACAACCATCTTTCTTTGTGTTAGGTATGACTCCAACCAGCGGAGAGTTTCCACCTGGTTCCCATTGACTCCAGTTTTGCTAGGGCTCCTTGATGCCATACTAGGTCAAATGTTGACTTGATGTCAGCGGCAGTCAATCTCACCTCACCTCTTGAGTTCAGCTCTTTTGACCATGTTTGAACCAGGCTGTAATGCGATCAGGAGCTGAGTGGCCCTGGTGGAACCTAAACTGAGAATCACTGAGCATGTTATTGCTAAGCAAGAGTTACTTGCCAGCACTGTCGACGACACTTTCCATCACTTCACTGATGATCAGGAGTAGACTGATGGGGTGGTAATTGGCCGGGTGGGATTTGTCCTGCTTTTTGTGTACAGCACATACCTGGACAACTTTCCATATTGCCAGGTGGATGCCAGTGTTGTACTGGAACAGCCTGGCTAAGGGTTGGGAGCATGGGTCTTCAGTACTATTCCTGGAATGTTGTCAGGGCCCTAGCCTTTGTACAAAGAACAAAAGAACAAAGAACAAAGAACAGTACAGCACAGGAACAGGCCATTCGGCCCTCCAAGCCTGCGCCGATCTTGCTACCTGCCTAAACTAAAACCTTCTGCACTTCTGGGGACCGTATCCCTTTATTCCCATCCTATTCATGTATTTGTCAAGATGCCTCTTAAATGTCATTATCGTACCTGCTTCCACCACCTCCCCCGGCAACAAGTTCCAGGCATTCACCACCCTCTGTGTAAAGAACTTGCCCCACAAATCCCCTCTAAACTTTGCCCCTCGCACCTTAAACCTATGTCCCCTAGTAACTGACTCTTTCACCCTGGGAAAAAGCTTCTGATTATCCACTCTGTCCATGCCTCTCATAACTTTGTAAACCTCTATCATGTCACCCCTCCACCTCCGTCGTTCCAGTGAAAACAATCTGAGCTTATCCAACCTCTTCTCATAGCTAATGTCCTCCAGACCAGGCAACATCCTGGTAAACCTCTTCTGTACCCTCTCCAAAGCCTCCACGTCCTTCTGGTAGTGTGGCGACCAGAATTGCACGCAATATTCTAAGTGTGGCCTAACTAAGGTTCTGTACAGCTGCAACATGACTTGCCAATTTTTATACTCTATGCCCCGACCGATGAAGGCAAGCATGCCGTATGCCTTCTTGACTACATTATCCACCTGCGTTGCCACTTTCAGTGACCTGTGGACCTGTACGCCCAGATCTCTCTGCCTGTCAATACTCCTAAGGGTTCTGCCATTTACTGTATACTTCACACCTGTATTAGATCTTCCAAAATGCATTACCTCACATTTGTCCAGATTAAACTCCATCTGCCATTTCTCCGCCCAAATCTCCAACCGATCTATATCCTGCTGTATCCTCTGACAATCCTCATCACTATCCGCAACTCCACCAGCTACATTTTCCTCCAAATCATTTATATATACTACAAGTAGCAAAGGTCCCAGCACTGATCCCTGCAGAACACCACTAGTCACATCCCTCCATTCAGAAAAGCACCCTTCCATTGCTACCCTCTGTCTTCTATGACAGAGCCAGTTCTGTATCCATCTTGCCAGCTCACCTCTGATCCCGTGTGACTTCACCTTTTGTACCCGTCTGCCATGAGGGACCTTGTCAAAGGCTTTACTGAAGTCCATATAGATAACATCCACTGCCCTTCCTTCATCAATCGTCTTTGTCACTTCCTCAAAAAACTCAATCAAGTTGGTGGGACACGACCTCCCCTTCACAAAACCATGCTGCCTCTCGCTAATAAGTTTGTTTGTTTCCAAATGGGAGTAAATCCTGTCCCGAATAATCCTCTCTAATAATTTCCCTACCACTGATGAAAGGCTCACCGGCCTATAATTTCTTGGATTATCCTTGCTACCCTTCTTAAACAAAGGTATCCAGTGTCTTCAGTCATTTCTTGATATCATGTGGAGTGAATCGAATTGGATGAAGACTGGCATCTGTGATGCCGGGGACTTCAGGAGGAGGCCGAGATAGATCATCCACTCGACACTTCAGGCTGAAGATTGTTGCAAATGCTTTAGCCTTATCTTTTGCACTGATATGCTGGACTCCCCGCATAATTGAGGATGGGGATATTTGTAGAGCTACCTCCTCCAGTTAGTTGTCCACCACCATTCATGACTGGATGTGTCAGGACTGCAGAGCTTAGATCTGATCCGTTGGTTGTGGGATTGCTTACCTCTGTCTATTGCATGCTGGTTATGCTGTTTGGCACACAAGTAGTCCTGGATTGTAGCTTCACCAGGTTGACATCTCATTTTGAGGTGTGCCTGATGCTGCCCCTGGCATGCCCTCCTGCACTCTTCATTGAACCAGGGTTGATCCCCCAGCTTGATGGTAATGGTAGTTTGGGGGATATTCTGGGCCATGAGGTTACAAATTGTGGTTGAGTACAATTCTGCTGCTGATGGCCCACAGTGCCTCATGGATGCTCAGTTTTGCATTGCTAGATCTGTTTGAAATCTATCCCATTTAGCATGGTGGTAGTGCCACACAACACGATGCAGGTTATCCTCAATGTGAAGACAGGACTTCGTCTCTGCAAGGACTGTGCAGTGGTCACTCCTACCACTACTGTCATGACAGTTGCATCAGCGACAGGCAGATTGATGAGGATGGGGTAAAGTATGTTTTTCCCTCTTGTTGGTTCCCTCACCACCTGCTGCATGCCCAGTCTAGCTGCTGTGTCCTTTAGAACTCAGCAAACAATGATGCTTTTGAGCAACTCTTGGTGATGGACATTGAAGTCTCCTCCCAGAGTCCATTCTGTGCCCTTGCCAACCTATGCTTCCTCTGAGTGGTGTTCAACATGGAGGAGTACTGATTCATCGGCAGTAGGTGGTAATCAGCAGATTTCCTTGCCCATGGTTGAACTGATCTCATGAGACATCATGGGGTCCAGAGCTGATGTTGAGGACTCCCTGCTGACTGTATACCACTGTGCCACCATCTCTGCTGGGTCTGTCCTGTGGGCATACCCGGCAATGGTCATGTCTCGGACATTGTCTGTAACATATGAATCAGCGAGAATGACAGGGAGAAACAGCGAGAGCGGTGCTGGAGCACAAAGAGACCAGGAGAGAGAGCGAGAGTTCATTCAGCGAGTGGGAAATAGCGAGAGCGGAGCCAGGGCACAAAGAGACCGGGAGAGAGAGAGGGAGTTCACTCAGACGGTGGGAAACAGGGAGAGCAGAGCCGGAGCATAAAGAGACCGGGAGAGAGTTCACACAGTGAGCCGGATTACCTTCCGGGAGCAGTCCAGGCGTAATGAGCCAAAGTTAATTAGGAGCCTAACTGTGCATGAACATTTATCAAATAGTGATCATAACATGATCGAATTCAAGGTAGCGTTTGAAAGTGAAAAGCACAAATCAGCTACTAGAATTTTTGACTTGGGTAAGGCTGGATTTACCGGGATGAGACAGAGACTGTCCAGGGTAAACTGGGTAGATTTGTTAATGGGTCAAACCACTGAAGAACAATGGAGAATATTTAAAGAAACATTTAATGAAATACAGAGCGAGTATATACCCCTGAAAGGAAAAAGCTCCATTTCACAGAAAAAACAGCCATGGACAACTAAAGAGATTAGGGATAGCATAAAACAAAAAGAAAGTGCTTACAAAAATGCAAAATGCAGCACAGATCCAGCCGAATGGGATTGATACAAAGACCAGCAAAGGGTCACAAAGCAGCTTATAAGAGCTACTAAAAGAGATTACGAAAGGAAACTTGCAAGGGACATCAAAATCAATAAGAAGAAATTTTATAGTTACATAAAGGGAAAACAGGTGGTCAAGAGCAATGTCGGCCCAATAAAAGCTGAAAATGGAGATATTGTCATTGATAATGGGGAAATGGCAGACATGTTGAACAATTACTTTGCCTCAGTATTTACAGTTGAAAAGGTGGATAACTTGCCGGAAGTCCCGAAAAAATTAATAGCCAATAGGGGACAGGGACTTATTTTAATTAACGTAAGTAAATCATCAGTAACAAGGAAATTAATGGAACTAAAGAGTGAGAAATCCTCAGGACCTGACGGTTTCTATCTGAGGGTGTTAAAGTAAGTAGGGGAGCACATTGTAGATGTCCTAACTATAGTCTTTCAGAGTTCCCTAGATTCAGGAGTGGTCCCTCTGGATTGGAAAGCTGCACATGTCACTCCACTTTTTAAGAAGGGTGAAAGGGGGAAACCAAGGAAATTACAGACCAGTTAGCCTGACATCTGTGGTGGGAAAGTTGATGGAGTCTATAATCAAGGACAGTGTGACTGAACACCTAGAAAAATTTCAGTTAATCAGGGACAGCCAGCATGGATTCATCATGGGAAGGTCATGCCTGACAAATCTCACTGAACTTTTTGAAGTGGTGACTAAGGTAGTGGACAGGGGAGTGTCTATGGATGTTATTTATATGGACTTCCAGAAGGCATTTGATAAAGTCCCACAGAAGAGACTATTAACTAAGGTAGAAGCCCTTGGAGTTGAGGGCAAATTATTGACATGGTTAGGAAGTTGGTTGAGTGGTAGGCGACAGAGAGTGGGGATAATGGGTAAGTACTCTGATTGGCAGGATGTAACTAGTGGTGTCCCGCAGGGATCTGTGTTGGGGCCTCAATTGTTCACATTATTCATTAACGACTCGGATGATGGCATAGTAAGTCATATATCCAAATTTGCTGATGATACAAAGTTAGGCGGCATTGTAGACAGTCTGGATGTTAGCATAAAATTGCAAAGAGATATTGACAGACTAGGTGAGTGGGCAAAACTGTGGCAGATGGATTTCAATGTGGGCAAGTGTGAGGTTATCCATTTTGGACCAAAAAAGGATAGAGCAGGGTACTTTCTAAATGAGAAGAGGTTAAGTACAGTGGATGTCCAAAGAGACTTGGGGGTTCAGGTGCATAGATCTTTAAAATGCCATGAGCAAGTGCAGAAAATAATCAAAAAGGCTAATGGAATGCTAGCCTTTATATCTAGAGGATTGGAGTATAAAGACACAGAGGTTATGCTGCAGCTGTACAAAACCTTGGTTAGACCCCACTTGGAGTACTGTGAGCAGTTCTGGGCACCACACCTTAGGAAGGATATATTGGCCTTGGAGGGAGTGCAACGTAGGTTTACACAAATGATACCTGGACTACAGGGGTTAAGTTACGAGGGGAGATTTCACAAATTAGGCCTGTTTTCGCTAGAATTTAGAAGGTTATGGGGTGATCTGATGGAAGTCTTCAAGATATTAACAGGAAAAGACAGGCTAGATAAAGATAAACTAATTCCACTGGTTGGAGATTCTAAAACTAGGGGGCATAGTCTAAAAATTAGGAGCAGACTGTTCAGGAGAGATGTTAGGAAGCACTTTTTCACAAAAAGGTGGTAGAGGTTTGGATCTCTCTCCCACAAACAGCAGTTGAAGCTAGAAAAGTTGTTAATTTTAAATCTGAGATAGATAGATTTTTGTTAAGAAAAGATATTAAGGGATATGGGCCAAAGGCAGGTATATGGAGTTAGGCCACAGATCAGCCATAATCTCATTGAATGGCGGGACAGGCTCGAGGGGCTAAATGGCCTACTCCTGTTCCTATCTTCCTATGTTCCTACTATGTAAGGCTGCTGCTTGACTAGTCTATGGGACAGGTTTCCCACCTTCGGCACAAGCCCCCAGATGTTAGTAAGGAGGACTGTGCCGGGTCAACAGGGCTGTGCTTGCCGTTGTTGATACCAGGTGGTCCATCTAGTTTCATTCCCCATTGACTTTGTTGTGGCCTGATACAACTAAGTGGCTCGCTCAGCCATGTAAGAGTCAACCACATTGGTGTGGATCTGGAGTCATATGTAGGCCACACCAGGTAAGGTCAGCAGATTTCCTTCCCTAAAGGGCATTAATGAACCAGATGGGTTTTTTTTAAAACAAGAATCGACACCGGTTTCATAAGTCAACATTAGACTAGCTTTTTTATTATTTGAATTCAAATTCCACCTTCTGCTGTGGTGGGATTCAAGCCCAAGTCCCTAGAGCAATACTCTGGGTGAATTTCTTTTGGGCCTCCTTATCTCGAGAGACAATGGATACGCGCCTGGAGGTGGTCAGTGGTTTGTGAAGCAGCGCCTGGAGTGGCTATAAAGGCCAATTCTGGAGTGACAGGCTCTTCCACAGGTGCTGCAGAGAAATTTGTTTGTTGGGGCTGTTGCACAGTTGGCTCTCCCCTTGCGCCTCTGTCTTTTTTCCTGCCAACTACTAAGTCTCTTCGACTCGCCACAATTTAGCCCTGTCTTTATGGCTGCCCGCCAGCTCTGGCGAATGCTGGCAACTGACTCCCACGACTTGTGATCAATGTCACACGATTTCATGTCGCGTTTGCAGACGTCTTTATAACGGAGACATGGACGGCCGGTGGGTCTGATACCAGTGGCGAGCTCGCTGTACAATGTGTCTTTGGGGATCCTGCCATCTTCCATGCGGCTCACATGGCCAAGCCATCTCAAGCGCCGCTGACTCAGTAGTGTGTATAAGCTGGGGATGTTGGCCGCTTCAAGGACTTCTGTGTTGGAGATATAGTCCTGCCACCTGATGCCAAGTATTCTCCGAAGGCAGCGAAGATGGAATGAATTGAGACGTCGCTCTTGGCTGGCATACGTTGTCCAGGCCTCGCTGCCGTAGAGCAAGGTACTGAGGACACAGGCCTGATACACTCGGACTTTTGTGTTCCGTGTCAGTGCGCCATTTTCCCACACTCTCTTGGCCAGTCTGAACATAGCAGTGGAAGCCTTACCCATGCGCTTGTTGATTTCTGCATCTAGAGACAGGTTACTGGTGATAGTTGAGCCTAGGTAGGTGAACTCTTGAACCACTTCCAGAGCGTGGTCGCCAATATTGATGGATGGAGCATTTCTGACATCCTGCCCCATGATGTTCGTTTTCTTGAGGCTGATGGTTAGGCCAAATTCATTGCAGGCAGACGCAAACCTGTCGATGAGACTCTGCAGGCATTCTTCAGTGTGAGATGTTAAAGCAGCATCGTCAGCAAAGAGGAGTTCTCTGATGAGGACTTTCCGTACTTTGGACTTCGCTCTTAGACGGGCAAGGTTGAACAACCTGCCCCCTGATCTTGTGTGGAGGAAAATTCCTTCTTCAGAGGATTTGAACGCATGTGAAAGCAGCAGGGAGAAGAAAATCCCAAAAAGTGTGGGTGCGAGAACACAGCCCTGTTTCACACCACTCAGGATAGGAAAGGGCTCTGATGAGGAGCCACCATGTTGAATTGTGCCTTTCATATTGTCATGGAATGAGGTGATGATACTTAGTAGCTTTGGTGGACATCCGATCTTTTCTAGTAGTCTGAAGAGACCACGTCTGCTGACGAGGTCAAAGGCTTTGGTGAGATCAATGAAAGCAATGTAGAGGGGCATCTGTTGTTCACGGCATTTCTCCTGTATCTGACGAAGGGAGAACAGCATGTCAATAGTCGATCTCTCTGCACGAAAGCCACACTGTGCCTCAGGGTAGACGCGCTCGGCCAGCTTCTGGAGCCTGTTCAGAGCGACTCGAGCAAAGACTTTCCCCACTATGCTGAGCAGGGAGATTCCACGGTAGTTGTTGCAGTCACCGCGGTCACCTTTGTTTTTATAGAGGGTGATGATGTTGGCATCGCGCATGTCCTGGGGTACTGCTCCCTCGTCCCAGCACAGGCATAGCAGTTCATGTAGTGCTGAGAGTATAGCAGGCTTGGCACTCTTGATTATTTCAGGGGTAATGCTGTCCTTCCCAGGGGCTTTTCCGCTGGCTAGGGAATCAATGGCATCACTGAGTTCCGATTTGGTTGGCTGTATGTCCAGCTCATCCATGACTGGTAGAGGCTGGGCTGCATTGAGGGCAGTCTCAGTGACAGCATTCTCCCTGGAGTACAGTTCTAGGTAGTGCTCAACCCAGCGGTCCATCTGTTTGCGTTGGTCAGTGATTATGTCCCCCGATTTAGATTTGAGGGGGGTGATCTTCTTGATGGTTGGCCCAAGAGCTCTCTTCATGCCATCATACATTCCTCTGATGTTTCCGGTGTCTGAGGCCAGCTGAATATGACTGCATAGGTGTTGCCAGTAGTCGTTTGCGCAACGCCTAGCTGTTCTTTGTGCAGTACTTCTGGCTGCTTTAAGTGCTGCGGATGTTAAATCGCTGGGGGCTTTCTTGTAGTTCAAAAGTGCAATGCGCTTAGCGGCTATGACAGGTTCCAGCTCTTCATTATGAGATTGAAACCAGTCTGCATTTCTCTTAGCACTTTTGCCGTAGGTGGTCAAAGCTGACTCATAGATGGCGTCTCTGATGTGGGCCCACTTGGTCTCAGCATCCCCTGTGGGAGTGTTTTGAAGGGCTGTTACAAGTGAATTTAGAAATTTTTGTAACAGCTGTGGGTGAGAAATTCTGCTCGTGTTGATGCGCGGGTGGCCCTTCTGCTTGGAATGATGCAACTTCTTTGGTCTGAGTCTAACCTTGCTGCACACCAGGGAGTGGTCGGTGTCGCAGTCCGCACTGTGGAAGCTGCGTGTGATTTGAACACTGTTTAAGGCGGCTCGCCTTGTGACAATGAGGTCTAGCTGGTGCCAACGACGTGATCTTGGGTGCCTCCATGAAACCTGGTGACAGGGTTTAGTGTGAAAGAACGGGTGAATAAACCAGTGATAATACCATTACACCACAGCCTCCGCATGAATTCTTGACTTGTGCCTTGTAGATGGTGGCAGGAGGCAGGAAGTGAGTTAACCGCCACAGAATTCCCAGCCTCTGACCTGATCCTGTAGCCACAGTATTTATATGGCTGGTCCAGTTCAGTTTCTGGTCAATGGTAACCCCCAGAATGTTGATAGTGGGGGATTCAGCAATGGTAATGCCATTGAATGTCAAGTAGAGATGGTTCGATTCTCTCTTGTTTGAGCTGGTCATTGCCTGGCACTTTTGTGGCGTGAATGTTACTTGCCACTTCTCAGCCCAAGCCTGGATGTTGCCCAGGTCTTGCTGCATCTGGACATGGGCTGCTTCAGTATCTGAGGAGTCGTGAATGGTGATGAACATTGTGCAATCATCAGCGAACATCCCCACTTTGACCTTATGATGAAGGGAAGGTCATTGATGAAGCAGCTGTAGATGGTTAGGCTTAAGACACTAAGGGACTCCTGCAGTGATGTCCTGGGACTAAGATGATTGATCTCCAACAATCACAACCATCTTCCTTTGACTCCAGTTTTGCTAGTTTACTAATGTGATGCTATGTTCAAATGCAGATCACCCGCTCCAGTGTCCAGCTTAAAATCCGTTGACATATATATCTGCAGAACAAAATGTCTGATTAGGATCATTGATCTCATCAAGGATGTTTTCTGATTTCTCTCCTGATGGAGGTTCTTTAACTTTGTTGATCACTCTATGCTTGAAAGCTTTTTCTTTTGAACTTGTGGGAGTAGAGATTTTACTTTGTCACATTTTCCTAAAATGCCCTATTTTCTTACAGTGGAAGCATTCTGCTTTGTTTGCAGGACACTGTTGTGCCTGTGGGACTTTTTGGTGCCACAACACTGGCAGGGTTTCATGGCGTCATGTGCTTAATCCTCCCAGTGTACCTTCTTTTCTGGTGTTTCTTTTACAGCCTCTGATTAAGGAACTGCACGGTGGCTGGAGGTTTCCTGAACCAAGGTCTTTCTTCATCTCTCAGGATTGCTCTGTGGTTCTTCTGGATATCCACTTGTCTCACCAGCTGAACAGCTTTGTCCAGGGTGAGGTCTTCTTTATACTACAATAAATCTGATAGGGAATCATTAGCAAGACTCATTACATTGTGATCTCTTATTAATTCAGCTTTCAGGTCCCCCTATTCACATCCTTCAGCTAGTCTGTAAAGGTCATTGATAAAAGCATCAACTGTTTCACCTGGTTTCTGGACCCTTGTGTTAAATAGTGCCCTTTCTGGAATCTTATTGCTCCTCAGGTTGAAATAACTATCAAAGGCTTTTAAAACTTTGTCAAATTTGGCTGATGTCTCATTAATTCCTTGTCTTGCAATAACGTCATCTGCTATTGTCCCTATGGAAGAAAAGAATGTGTTAACTTGCTCTCCTTTGGATTGGCTGTCTAATTTGGAAGCAATTCTGTATCTCAAAAATCATTTTCGCCAAACTGACCAATTTTGGGTTTGATTTGGTTCTCTCTGATATTCTGAATTTAAGATCCATAGATTCTGTTTGTTTTACTTTCACTTTTGAATTTTTCCCTCAAGTATTGGCAGTTTCCCGCAATTTTCTGCCTTGTGTTGACTCCTGCTATGGAGCACCTGTGAAATCTCGGTGCTAGACTTTGGATTTATTTCCTCCTTGGTTTACACACAGTTTTGTAGCTTTATTGCCATACTCCTTTAACTTCCTTCTCTTGGATCGAGTATTTGTAGCCTCATTGTTTTATCCACTCACTTTGGTCATCGCGTGTAATGGTGCGGACCTCAGATCCGCCCGTGCTAAGGACTTCTGATTTTCCCGTTGCTGCCTGCCTAGTACTGTTAGGGACAAATTTTTACCCACTTTCAGGGTTGCTCACCGGATCCCCGATCATTGCCTGGTTCTCCGACTTGAAGCCTGCGATTGTTGGACCGGATTTCTACAAGCCGATTTCCCAACTCTCCAAGTCTCCTTAATCCATGGAGCTTTTCCATAGAGTCTTCTCGAGTTTGCAGTTTTGGCGCTTTTTTCAGGTCAGCCCTCTTCAAAGTATTTCTATAAATTCTTCTTCTGGGTGTGGCATGGTAAGAACCATCATTGTTCACGATCACTATGATCTATGCTTGGTTGGTATGCTGCCACCTTAATACACTTAATTAGTCTAGCTTAGAGAGATTCCTTAGTCTTGAATACTTCGAACATTAACCTTCATTACGTTATAACTATGTACAGCTTCACACCAGTCTATGTGACTCCCCTGAAGCCATTCTGCATCTCTCTTCAAGTCTCTCTCCCATGTGATCTCTTACATCATCATGGTAGGTGGTATTCTTTACACTTTTTCAACATTAACCCTTTCAGACCCTTATACTACACTGTCCACATGGTGGGGGATACTGATGCTTTGGAATGAGTGCAGAGGAAGGCCACAAAATTGTCACATGATTGCCCAGTGTATTCTCTCTTTTGCATCTTAATTAATTCAAGTCGAAGAATTCCAATTTCTCTCTTGGGTCCCATTGTTTCAGTGTTTACCTATTGAGGTTCATCTCCACCTGTGTTAATGTGCCAAGATGGCTTTGAATGTCTTGTTAATGGAGGTAAGGCAGGTAGCTCATTCAAAATTCATAAGCCATTGTTAAGGTGGAAATTAACCAGACATTTGTCTCCACCTTGATACCTTGGTATGTGAGGTATTTCAATGCAAATTGCGGTGGCCATTTTAGCTGCTTTCTTTTAAAAAGTTTAATTCAAGTTCGTTGTTTCCTGCTTTCCTTTTAAAGTTTAATTTAGGTTTCCAACCAATGGATTAAAAAAAAAAATCATTCGGCATAGCACGTGTTCATGACAGTATGTTGAAAAGTTTGAAGTATTATAGTTGGATACTGTGTATATGCAGATAGTGCACAAAGCACAAGAAATATATATTGCAGTGTTATTTCAGGAAAACAGTTCTTTTTGTTTTTTCTTGTCAAATGATAATCTTCGTTATACACATTCTGGTGCTGAGGCAAAAGAAATTTTTGTTTGCATGTTATTGACTATCCCTCGCAGGCAAGGATGATTGTCTTCCATGAGTCCAAAGATGGCTGATGAGGCCAATTAGGGATCTGCATACTTTATGGCAGGTAGGGCATTTGTTGTCATGAGGGATGTCTGGTCGTATATTATTAGTTCGGGTCATGGCTTGTTCTTTTCGCCGCTCTTGCCTTTCCTCTATTTTGTTGCTGTTGGGTCTCAAAGTGCTGGGATCCTTTCCACAGATTCTGCCTCCATCTGGTTTGGTCCAGGGTGATGGTCTCCCAGGAGTTGATGTCAATGTTGCATTCAGCACATCCTGAAATGCTTCTTTTGTCCTCTTATGGTGCACCTGCCCTGACTGAGCCGGGGGAAGAAGACCTGCTTTGGGATCCTGGTATCTGCATTCCGAGCTATATGACCAACTCAACAATGCTGACAGCAGATAATCATTGCCTCGATGCTTGTGGTGCCTGCTTGTGAGAGGACACTGATGTTGGTGTGCCTGTCTTCCCACTTGATATGTAGGATCTTCCACAGGCAGTGTAAATGATATGACTTCAGTATTTGGAGGTGCGTCCTAAACGTCCATGTTTCAGCCCCGTTACTGTAAGGTACGGATCACGACTGCATGGTAGACCATGAGCTTGGTTTCAGTTTTGATGACACGATCTTCAAATACTCACTTCCTCAGGTGTCCAAAGGCTGCACCAGTAGATTTCAGGTGATGCTGGATTTCTTCGTCAATGTCAGCCTCCTGTGAAAGATAACTTTCAAGGTACTGGAAGTGTTCCACATTTTCCAGGCACTCATCATGAATCCTAATCAATGGGGCTGGGGTGTGAGCATTTGGAAGTTGCTGATGGAGTTGCTAAGTGAGTTTGGGGCAGAAAATGTGGGGTTTTACCTGTGGCTTTTCAAAAAGGATTTATCTGATAAGTCGTGGTGACTTGTGTGTTTGGGTGGGAGCCGAGGTTAAATCGTGGAGCGATTTAAATTAGACTAACCAATCAGGGTGTACTGCGGTGTCCTTTAAATTAGTTTAGAGGTCTTTGTATCAGGGTGTTAGAAGGACTTTATTGAACAAGTTTGTGCTTGAGCCCAACCCTGTGTCTCTGCAATTTGTCCTTTATAAAATCCTAAAGTCAAGAACAATCAGTAAAGGGAGGAAACGGGAGCGGGATTCTCTGACACAATTCGCGTCCCATCAGCTGACACTCAATCATCAGTAAAGCGATGGAAAGTGTTGTTGACAGTGCTATCAAGCAGCATTTACTCAGCAACAACCTGCTCATCGATGCTCGTTTGGGTTCCGCCTGGTCCACTCAGCTCCAGACCTCATTACAGCCTTGGTCCAAGTGTGGACAAAAGAGATGAATTCCAGAGGCGAGGTGAGAGTAACTACCCTTGACATCAAGACAGCATTTGACCGTGTGTGGCCTCGAGGAGCCCTAATAAAATTGAAGTCAATGGAAATCGGGGAATCTCTCCACTGGTTTGAGTCATACTTTTATTTTATTTTTATTTTTACTTAACAGAAAGGAAGATGGTTGTGGTTGTTGGAGGCCAATCACCTCAGTCACAGACATTGGTGCAAGAGTTCCTCAGGACAGTGTGTAGGCCCAACCATCTTCAGCTGCTTCATCAATTACCTTTCCTCCATCATAAGGTCAGAAGTGGGGATGTTTGCTGATGATTGCACAATGTTCTTTTTTAAAATTCGTTCTTTGGGATGTGGACATCACTGGCAAGACCAGCATTTATTGCCATCCCTAATTGCCCTTGAGAAAGTGGTGGTGATCCGCCTTCTTGAACTGCTGCAATCGATGGGTGTCGGTGCACCCACAGTACTGTTAGGGAGTTCCAGATTTTTGACCCAGCAACATTGAAGCAATGGCGATATAGTTCCAAATCAGATGGTGTGTGGCTTGGAGCGGAGCTTACAGGTGCTGGTGTTCCCATTGTCTGCTGCCCTTGTTCTAGCTGGTAAAGGTCGCGGGTTTGGAAGGTGTTGCCGAAGGAGTCTTGGCAAGTTGGTGAGTCAGTCCCATTCGTAACTCCTCAGATACTGAAGCTGCCCATGCTCGCGTGCACCAAGACCTGGACAACATTCAGGCTTGGGCTGATAAGTGGCAAGTTACATTCGCACCACACAAGTGCCAGGCAATGACCAGCCGCAACAACAGAGACTCTAACCATCTCTGACATTCAATGGCATTACCATCGCTGAATTCCCACCATCAACATCCTGCGGTTACCATTCACCAGAAACTTAACTGGACCAGCCACATAAATATTGTGGCTCTAGGAGCAGGTCAGAGGTTGGCAATTCTGAGATGAGTAACTCACCTCCTGACTCCCAAAAATCTGTCCACCATCTACAAGGCATAAATAAGGAGTGTAATGGAATACTCTCTACTTGCCTGGATGATTGCAGCTCCAAGAAGCTTCACACTAACCAGGACAAAGCAGCCTGCTTGATCAGTACCCCATCCACTACCTTAAACATTCACTCTCTCCACCACCAGCGCACCGTAGCTGCAGTGTGTACCATCAACAAAATGCACTGCAGCAACTCACCAAAGATCCATCAGAACACCTTCCAAACCTGCAACTTCTACCACCTAGAAGAACTAGGACAGTAGGCACATGGGAACATTGGCAACTACAAGTTCCCCTCCAAGTCACACACCATCCTGACTTGGAACTATATCGCCATTCCTTTACTGTCGCTGGATCAAAATCCTGGAACTCCCTCCCTAACAGCACTGCGAGTGTACATACACCATATAGACTGCAGTGGTTCAAGAAGGCAGCTCACCACTATAAGAGGTTCTGTTCCCGTACCCCCTTACTACAGTTCTTGGACTTTAGGAATTACAAGAATAAAATTGCAGACGACACAGGGTTTGGCTGAACCATGAATTGTTGTTTAATTGAATCCAATAGACTGCATTTGCTGACAACGCTACTGGTAGGGGGCGCTGTTGTGGCACATGCGCAAACGCAGCATGTGCCAATAAAACATCACAGACTGCGACTTTAGGCAGCTGCCAGGACTAAAGATGGCGCTGCTCAAATAATCACACGGAGGCAACCAAACAAACACATGTCAGCACACAATGGCGGAGTGAGAGAGCGAACGAGCTGGCCGGGGAGGGACGGGGGGTGAGGGCTGGGGAGGGACGGGGGGTGCAGGCTGGAGAGGGACTGGGGGTGCGGGCCTGGGGGGAGCGGGCCGGGGAGGGAGGCGGGGAGTGGGCCGGGGAGGGAGGGGAGGAGGGAGGGGGGAGGGAGTGGGCCAGGGGGGGAGGGAGGGAGCGGGCCGGGGAGGGTGGGAGCGGGCCGGGGAGGGAGCGGGCCGTGGAGAGGGGGAGGGAGGAGCGGGCCGGGGAGGGAGAGGGCCGGGCAAGAAGGGAGCGGGCCAGGGAGGGTGGGGGGAGCGGAGTGGGCCGGGGAGGGTGGGGGGAGCGGAGCGGGCCTGGTAGGAGCGGAGCGGTTGGCGAGTGGGCGAGCGAACGGCCCGGTGACGGAGGGGAGCGGAGTGTCCGGAGACAGCAGCGTGAGGGGTAGGGGGTGCGTTTTTCTACACATGCGCCATAAATTTGCAACGGCAAAAGACTTAACAAACTTACCCATACCCGGCGACACCAAGGTCTTCGGCCGCTTGCTCCCCGTGGCTCTCTACGGCCTCTCGCTTCCGGCCCTCTCCATCCAGCCGTTCTCTCCAGGTGCAGATCCCCCATCCAGCCGCTTTCTCCTCTACTTCTCAACTGTACTTCAGGCATTGCAGCTCTCTGCTCCCTGCCTTTTGCATCCTTCTCTTCAGGAGCTTCTGAATTTAACTCCCTCCCACTCCCCCCGCCTCTACCTCCCCCCTCTCCCCCCCTCCCTCTTCCCCCCCACCCCCAAGGACCACACCACAGTTGAATATCTGAAGTGCAGTTGCAAAGTCGGGAAAATAACATCAAAAACCTCAACAATTCCAGGTTTAATTATTGAGATATTTTATTAAGCGCATTAAACATTCGAGGCACTGCTGTGCATGGATACATGAGTGTTGTGTTCAGCATTCCTGTGAGACAGACAGGCCGAGTCTCTGCTATGCAGAACTAAAGAGATTGTTCCTGGAGAGCCTTGCGGTGAACAAATGCTTGGCTCTCTATTCCACTACTGTATTGTCCATGTGAAGAAGGCAAAGTCACAAGAGTCTGAGCTCAGTCTATTCTTGGTGAATGTTCCCCAAACGCATTCCAATGTGCTCTCCCACTTCATCCATAAATGCAAGGTTCCTTTTCGTATCGTGACAAGCTCCGCAGCATGATCCAGTTGCCTTCGTTGCTTGAATGCTGACCTTAAGTCTCAAAGATTGTTTTCTCAAGGGCATGTTTTACATGAAAAGAAATAAGGAAAAAACATCAGTGTCAGAGCTTCCCTCCTCCAATGAAATTACTGTTGAGCATGCTTTATGTTCTGCAGTAAAGGCATGTACTGATAACACCGCCATTGAATCACTTAGTACCCACCTCAGCTGTAGGAGTCAGGATGGTGTTACTGCCCCTATCTCGTGATGGTTCAATGCTGCTCTCAGGGAAAACATGAATGATGTGAGGGTGCTGGAAAAAGAAGCACATTTCTTTTGGACTATGAACATAAAGCAGGCCATTTAGCCCAGCTGTTCCCTGCTAGTGGTTATGCTACTCGTGCGCCTTCCCATCCGCTCCCATTTGATCCTGCCTATCAGCATCACCTTCCATTTCTTTCGCTCTTATCTACCTTTGCCTTCAAGCAACATTGAGGATGGAGAACGGTGTGGCTGCACTCCCACCTCACCAGTTGTGTTCTTTCTGAATGTTCCCCAAGTGCTTGACCGCTTTGGATGCCCTCTCTGCTTGACAGGCAGCAGCTGGCAATTGCGGAGTGTCACAAGGCTCTGCATGGTTGTTTCAAGGGCGGATGGGGAAACGTGTGGCTGTGTGGCCATGTGCACTGCTCTAATGGGTGCGGGAACAGAGCAACTTACAACAGGGACTGGAGCACATGTACTGCCTGCACACAGCCGCAGACAATGGAAAGGATTTTAGTGCAGTGCAGTGGACTGGAGCACATGCAGTGCCCCAGACAATGGAAATATTTTCAGAGCAACTTACAACAGCAGAGCAACTTACCTTGGAGCAATCTCCTCTGTCTAATAAAAATGAAGCAGACTGAAATCTCCAAAACAACTAAATAATTGCGAGAAAATGCCCGACGAAACCTCTCCTCCTTCCACTTTCAAAAACTCGCGCCGAAGCTTTGACGCAAGCGTGAATATCAGAAGATTGACGCATGTGTGAATACCCATTGGCATTGCATAAAGTGCATGCGCAGAGGCCGACCAGGCGCGTTGCCCGAAGAAGAACACATCATGCGATGACGTCATCGGCGCATGCGCTAACCAGTCCTGGCAAGCCGGAACGCAGCGCATGTGCAGAGAGCAGGAGACCATCTGCGCATGTGTGCACCGCGGCGCAGCCTGATGACGTCAGTGTCCGGCTGCATTGTCAGGAATCACTTTGAATCCAATAATATCCCTCACACAGATGCCTCCATGGTTAGTTGAAACAGAAATTAAACAAAACTGTCTGCAATACAAAGCCTCCTGCAGTAAAGTAAAATTGACACCCCAATTCCCAGCTGAACTCTTCAGCGATTTGACCACTGTTCCCAGTTAAACCAAAACAAAGTCACTACGACTTGGCTCAAATCCAGGAAGGGATTTCAATATTAAACCCAATATCCACCCAAGGTGGGGTAGTTATTCCCCTGATCTCATCTCTTGTATCCCTGTTTTTCTGTTCGAGAGTATATTAATGCTTTTGGGAGAGCTCCACTTCCTTTACCAGTTTTGCCAAATGCTCGGATAGTGATGGGATATCATACGCAAAATGGGCTAAGTATTCATGAAGGTTTGGTAAAGCATCGCTCACTGTTAGATTTACTGAGGTATGGAAGGACTAAGATAGGGATAATCCTTTCCTGTGAAATTGTACCTCTATCCAGGGTTTGAAATAAAAGGTCAAGTCGTAAACTAGGCACCATGTGTCATTGTGTCATTTCAATCTCATATTGAAGAGCTGGAACCTGTCATAGCCGCTAAGCGCATTGCACTGTTGAACTACAAGAAAGCCCCCAGCGAGTTAACATCAGTAGCACTTAAAGCATCCAGAAGCACTGCACAAAGAACAGCCAGGCGCTGCGCAAATGACTACTGGCAACACCTATGCAGTCATATTCAGCTGGCCTCAGACACCGGAAACATCAGAGGAATGTATGATGGCATTAAGAGAGCTTTTGGGCCAACCATCAAGAAGATCGCCCCCCTCAAATCTAAATCAGGGGACATAATCACTGACCAACACAAGCAAATGGACCACTGAGTTGAGCACCACCTAGAACTGTACTCCAGGGAGAATGTTATCACTGAGACTGCCTTCAATGCAGCCCAGCCTCTACCAGTCATGGATGAGCTGGACGTACAGCCAACAAAATCGGAACTCAGTGATGCCATTGATTCTCTAGCCAGCGGAAAAGCCCCTGGGACGGATAGCATTACCCCTGAAATAATCAAGAGTGCCAAGCCTGCTATACTCTCAGCACTACATGAACTGCTTTGCCTGTGCTGGGACGAGGGAGCAGTACCTCAGGACATGCGCGATGCCAATATCATCACCCTCTATGAAAACAAAGGTGACCGCGGTGACTGCAACAACTACCGTGGAATCTCCCTGCTCAGCATAGTGGGGAAAGTCTTTGCTTGAGTCGCTTTAAACAGGCTCCAGAAGCTGGCCGAGCGTGTCTACCCTGAGGCACAGTGTGGCTTTCGTGCAGAGAGATCGACCGTTGACATGCTGTTCTCCCTTCGTCAGATACAGGAGAAATGCCGCGAACAACAGATGCCCCTCTACATTGCTTTCATTGACCTCACCAAAGCCTTTGACCTCGTCAGCAGACGTGGTCTCTTCAGACTACTAGATAAGATTGGATGTCCACCAAAGCTACTAAGTATCATCACCTCATTCCATGACAATATGAAAGGCACAATTCAACATAGCGGTACCTCATCAGACCCCTTTCCTATCCTGAGCGGCGTGAAACAGGGCTGTGTTCTCGCACCCACACTTTTTGGGATTTTCTTCTCCCTGCTGCTCTCACATGCGTTCAAGTCTTCAGAAGAAGGAATTTTCCTCCACACAAGATCAGGGGGCAGGTTGTTCAACCTTGCCCGTCTAAGAGCGAAGTCCAAAGTACGGAAAGTCCTCATCAGGGAACTCCTCTTTGCTGACGATGCTGCTTTAAC
The DNA here is from genome assembly GCF_036365525.1 of Heterodontus francisci. Lineage (NCBI taxonomy): Eukaryota > Metazoa > Chordata > Chondrichthyes > Heterodontiformes > Heterodontidae > Heterodontus > Heterodontus francisci. Next base: position 57,908,540 of record NC_090375.1, on the reverse strand, counting down.
ATCTCACACTGAAGAGTGTCTGCAGAGTCTCATCGACAGGTTTGCGGCTGCCTGCAATGAATTTGGCCTAACTATCAGCCTCAAGAAAACGAACATCATGGGACAGGACGTCAGAAATGCTCCATCCATCAATATTGGCGACCACGCTCTTGAAGTGGTTCAAGAGTTCACCTACCTAGGCTCAACTATCACCAGTAACCTGTCTCTAGATGCAGAAATCAACAAGCGCATGGGAAAGGCTTCCACTGCTATGTCCAGACTGGCCAAGAGAGTGTGGGAAAATGGCGTACTGACACGGAACACAAAAGTCCGAGTGTATCAAGCCTGTGTCCTCAGTACCTTGCTCTATGGCAGCGAGGCCTGGACAACGTATGTCAGCCAAGAGCGACGTCTCAATTCATTCCATCTTCGCTGCCTCCGGAGAATACTTGGCATCAGGTAGCAAGACCGTATCACCAACACAGAAGTCCTCGAGGCGGCCAACACCCCCAGCTTATACACACTACTGAGTCAGCGGCGCTTGAGATGGCTTGGCCATGTGAACCGCATGGAAGATGGCAGGATCCCCAAAGACACATTGTACAGCTAGCTCGCCACTGGTATCAGACCCACCGGCCGTCCATGCCTCCGCTTTAAAGACGTCTGCAAACGCGACATGAAGGCCTGTGACATTGATCACAAGTGGTGGGAGTCAGTTGCCAGCGTTCGCCAGAGCTGGCGGGCAGCCATAAAGGCAGGGCTAAAGTGTGGCGAGTCGAAGAGACTTAGCAGTTGGCAGGAAAAAAGATAGAAGTGCAAGGGGAGAGCCAACTGTGTAACAGCCCCGACAAACAAATTTTTCTGCAGCACCTGTGTAAGAGCCTGTCACTCTAGAATTGGCCTTTATAGCCACTCCAGGCATTGCTCCACACACCACTGACCACCTCCAGGCGCTTACCCATTGTCTCTCGAGATAAGGAGGCCAAAGAAGATCCTGGGTTTGAAATAAAAGGTCAAGTCGTAAACTAGGCACTATGTGTCATTGTGTATCCTATACTGGTAGTGGCACAGTAGGTTCCATTACCCTCATATACAACCTGGGGAGGGACAAGATTCTGAGCCATCACCTCCATAGTACAGTTGATGGGCTGTGTACTTTCAGACTCAATCCCACATACTGGTCAGTCAAACACATTTAGGTGATATGGACACAGCACTTCATGTGCACCCCTTCCCCGATACCCCTTCAGATCAGTGCCAATCATAGACTTCCCTCACTTAGCCACATAAACCTCTTGCTCTTCCTTCCACTACTTGTTCCAACACAATTTTACAACCCCCTTTATCCCCGTAATCCATCTGTGTGTTGTTCCCCAATCTTTCCCAATTCCCGAATTCATCACCCTTCGCCTTGTCTGTCTTATGTAACCAACACCCAGCCCACGGTGATGCTTCCCTGATATTCTAGGCCACCCGCCTTCCCTCTGTCACCTGTACCTTGCTGGTTGTGATATGTAGTTTGGGCAAGGCTTGATGCTTCACTGAATGTGTACCCAGTGTGATTGGAATACTTGGTTGAATTTGACCCCAACCAACCCGGCCACTTTCCCTCATGGAAATATGTAGCTATCCCGTCAGTGCCCCATGTCTTACCCCTCCTGTGTTACAGTGGACCTGGCTCGTTCCATACATCCATAAGTGAAAGACGTCTCGATGTGCCCTTGGTCTGTCTGCCCTGCTCCAATCAGGATTATCATCACACTTAGCCACCTGGTATGTCCTGTCTTGTGTTCCTGGCTCAACGTTGCTTCTGCAGAAAAGGAAAAGAAAAGAAAATAGCACTGCTCTGAGAGGGGTCTTCCCTCCACAGGTCAGACTTAAGTTATGTACAAATTTACACTACCTGAGAGATCTTCTCTCCACAGATCAGACTTCCTTTAATGTTACTTTATGCTGTCTGTCGCAATCACCGCGCCCCTTTTTTGTTTTTCCCAGGTTGGGACCTTTTGCGGTTCAGGGTTGGTTTGCGAGGAGGTGTCCAGGACACCCTGGATTGGGGTGTCCAACTTGAGTTCTCGTTCTCGTTCTTACTACCCTGCTCACTGGGTCTTGCCTTTAAACAAAGGAAACTCCCTTTTCCAAAATTAAAACCCTTTTATTTAAAAAACATTTCCCCAGATTGTCTTATTTCACCCTTTAAATTCCTTTTGTCAAATGATCCTTTGTTCTTCCCGCAGTTGGAGCTTAAAACAGTTTCAGCGTGCTTTGTTTTCCAACTTCTAACTCGCATGTGTGAATTTCTGTCCAGAATAAAATCCCCATAAGTTTAACGAAACAAAATTCCATATGATTTTAAATTTTGATCAGAAATTCCAAACTCGAATTTATAACTTATTTCCATTACTGTTCTCTTTAACAAGATCGCAATTTCCATTGTGAAATCCCCTTTAACCTAAAAGTAATAAAACTTAAGACTTCAAAATCACAATTTCAGAAAACAAACTTAAGACATACATCCACCACATAAAACATTTATTACACACACATTCTCTCACTGGAAACTTCCCACTTGCATTCTCCATTCACACACCTTAAACTTTATCAACTTAAATCAATGAACATAGCACATGTTTAACAAAGAAACAAAAGAAAATAACAAGTTCTGGGTTCTAAGGTCTTCTTTCTTCAAGGTCCCCTTTGAAGCAACTGTCAGTAGGAACTCAAGACAAAGGTGAATTTTCAAAGTACAACTTCAGACAAAATTTAAACCTAACAGTGGCCTTCACACAGCATGGGAGATAACCACCTCTATCTCTTTCTCTCTCAGAACAATTCAACAATCGTTTTTTTTTACAGTTCAATATCCATGTTATCATAACTTCTTTCTCACTTCCATCCATTAAAAAAACTCTTGAAACACATGAAACAACCAACTGTTTTAAAATCACATACAAAAACAGACCAAAGGGGTTAAACAACTTTTAAGTGACACAGACTCTGGCTTGCAAACTCAGAGAAATCAAATTATGAGTCACTCTCTCTCTCTCTCTCTCAGCGCATTTAGATTTTAACACTTCCAACATCCACTCAATGACAGACACCGAACACTGGAGCACAGACACACAAAATCAAACAGGATACTCTAATAAGACATACAAACAGAAAACTGAACCAACTCACATACACACAAGGTTTTCTTTTACTGTTCACACAGTGTTTTAAAACCTACCATGTGAATCTTCCGATTAACTTCCTCAATTATCTTTCATTCCGAGCACCTTTCTCTGTCCCTTGCCCATAACCTGCTGAAATGTAGCCACCAGAAGTTTCATTGAGTCTTCTACTCGCTCTTTCTCTGCCTCTACCGCCCGTGATTTCAATCCTGAGGGATTCCCGCTTCCTGGTTTCCCCCCTTTCAGAGTCTTACACTCCATACTCCAGTGTCCCATTTTCCCACAATTGAAACACACCTGGGATCTGTCCACATTACCCTCTTCTTGCTTCCACTCCTTTCTACCACTCACGCTTCCCTTTATTTCGAGTACCTTTCCCTTTTGTTTATTCTCCTCCCACTGGTCAGATTTAAAAGCCAGAGCCAGTTTCCTCAACACACCTGCCTCTGTATTTGTGTCATCCTCGGGGTCAAACCATGATTCTGCCCTTGCCCTGATCCGTGGCAAGTTGTTAACTCCTCGGGTCCTCAACCAATGATTCCTGGGACCCCCTATCAGCTGCGCTTGGGCTAGATTTCCCCCAGTAGCTTTCATATATATGGGCCATAACCCATCCGCAAATGCCTCCGGTGCCTCGCCTGCGAGCTGTCTGGTCTGTTCAACCTGCAAGAACAGACTGCACTGATTATGTCCCACTGCCACTAAGATTTCATCCTTCAAACCATCCATAGTTCCCCTTCCCAACTTAGTAGCTGTTGACAGACTCTGATACAGCTTCCCATCGAGGGAGAACAGGATCAATTTCTTCATTTCCTCCTCTTCACAGTTATTAATTCCCCCCATCTGCTCTATGCTAGCGAAATGGACAGAGGCATTCCCTCTCCGCTTCAGTTTCAGCACACTGGCCAGCATTTCCTTCAGCTGAAGGGTCGTATAGGGGACCACATAATCGTTCTACAGTGGCGCCAGACCACTGCCTGCTGGGGGTGGACCAAACTTTTGCTGTCGCGGGGGTACATTGGTCTTGGTGGTCCCGGTGCTTCAGGAGCCGGCTGACACTCTCTATACTTGGTAGCATCATCGGACACCCTTCTCTCCACATCCCAGTCTACCCCAACTTCCCCTGGTGCCATAAGACAAGCCATGCCCCTGGCGCCAGATAATGCTCGGGTCAGCTTATAGATTTTCTCGTTAGATGGCCTGTGATCAGCCTCTTCATGTATCTAACTCTGAGTTACCCTGTATGCCACCGTGATATCCTTCAATTGCCTCTCAGCCATTTCAGCTTTCTCCAAATTCCTGGCACTTTCCTCGTGCTGAACCTGACACTCCCTTTTACTCTCTGTGACCTGGCATTGTAGTTACTCGATTGTATTTCTGGACATTTCTTCCTGCGCTTTCCTGTCCATAATTTTAATTTTGTTCTGAATCTAAAGTCCTGCTGCAGTCGCCACTTCCATAAGGGGTTCCGTTCCCGTATCCCTTACTACAGTTCTTGGACTTTAGGAATTACAAGAACAAAATTGTACACGACACAGGGTTTGGCTGAACCATGAATTGTTGTTTTATTGAATCCAATAATATCCCTAACACAGACACCTCTATGGTTAGTTGAAACAGAAATAAAATAAAACTGTCCTCAGTACAAAGCCTCCTGCAGTAACTTAAAATTGATACCCAATTCCCAGCTGAACCCTTCAGCGATTTGACCACTGTTCCCAATTTCCCAAAACAAAGTCACTACAACTTAGCTCAAACTTACAAATTTCAGGTAAAAACACTACGCTTTTGTCCCAAAACCTTCAGACCAATATCACTACGATTTGGCTGAAAACACTTACAATCACCCACACAGACGGTCGGTCCCGGTGTTGATTGTAGGTCCTGAGTCAAGATGACCAACTTTGACCTTTCTTCTGACTGCAGCCCCACAGTACAAACCCCTTCAAGATTTGGCTGAAAAACTTCTAATCATCCACACGGCTGGTCATTACCAATGTTGATTGTAGGCCTGGACCTGAGATGACCAGTCCCCATCCTTCTTCAGATGACTGCAGTGCCAAACCCGTCAATCTTGCCCTTTTTATGATGATCTTTATCAAAATATCATGAACACATCTCCTGAAGCCATCCTGCTGGATGGTCAGCACTTAGCACCTTTTAATCTCTTTCTTCTGTTACCTGCCTGGTCCAGACAGATCCATTCAGTGTTGATGTTATTTCCATGATCGAAAACAATAAACTCCACCAAGATGAGGTATTCCAGGCTTCAGAGCTGATATACATGACAGAGGTTTCTCTCCTGTCTTGACAGGAGTGAATGCTGTGGTCTGGGGCTGGTTAGTGGTGACAATGGTCTCCCCAATTACTTAACATGATGACCTGTGTCACTGTTATGATAATGTCCCAAATTTCAGTCCTTTAACAATATCAGCTCTGTTGTGATGTTGGAATATTTGAAATTGACCCATCGGAATGCAGCCTGCCTCTGTGTGCTTTGTTTTGAGGTTTGGCTCTCATTCACAGTACTATTGTCCATGGGGTTAAAATTAGAATTAGAACATTACAGCGCAGTACAGGCCCTTCAGCCCTCGATGTTGTGCCGACCTGTGAAACCATCTGACCTACACTATTCCATTTTCATCCATATGTCTATCCAATGACCACTTAAATGCCCTTAAAGTTGTTGCAGGCAGGGCGTTCCACGCCCCTACTACTCTCTGAGTAAAGAAACTACCTCTAACATCTGTCCTATATCTATCACACCTCAACTTAAAGCTATGTCCCCTCGTGTTTGCCATCACCATCCGAGGAAAAAGACTCTCACTATCCACCCTATCTAACCCTCTGATTATCTTATATGTCTCTATTAAGTCACCTCTCCTCCTCCTTCTCTCCAACGAAAACAACCTCAAGTCCCTCAGCCTTTCCTCGTAAGACCTTCCCTCCATACCAGGCAACATCCTAGTAAATCTCCTCTGCACCCTTTCCAAAGCTTCCACATCCTTCCTATAATGCGGTGACCAGAACTGCACGCAATACTCCAGGTGCGGTCTCACCAGAGTTTTGTACAGCTGCAGCATGACCTCGTGGCTCCGAAACTCGATCCCCCTACTAATAAAAGCTAACACACCATATGCCTTCTTAACAGCCCTATTAACCTGGGTAGCAACTTTCAGGGATTTATGTACCTGGACACCAAGATCTCTCTGTTCATCTACACTACCAAGAATCTTCCCATTAGCCCAGTACTCTGCATTCCTGTTACTCCTTCCAAAGTGAATCACCTCACACTTTTCCGCATTAAACTCCATTTGCCATCTCTCAGCCCAGCTCTGCAGCCTATCTATGTCCCTCTGTACCCTATCTATGTCCCTCTGTACCCTACAACATCCTTCGGCACTATCCACAACTCCACCGACCTTCGTGTCATCCGCAAATTTACTAACCCACCCTTCTACACCCTCTTCCAGGTCATTTATAAAAATGACAAACAGCAGTGGCCCCAAAACAGATCCTTACGGTACACCACTAGAAACTAAACTCCAGGATGAACATTTGCCATCAACCACCACCCTCTGTCTTCTTTCAGCTAGCCAATTTCTGATCCAAAGCTCTAAATCACCTTCAACCCCATACTTCCGTATTTTCTGCAATAGCCTACCGTGGGGAACCTTATCAAATGCCTTACTGAAATCCATATACGCCACATCCACTGCTTTACCCTCATCCACCTGTTTGGTCGCCTTCTCGAAAAACTCAATAAGGTTTGTGAGGCACGACCTACCCTTCACAAAACCGTGCTGACTATCGCTAATGATTCCCCCCTACTCCAGTTTTAAAGTCCAGTTGGGGGGGTGCGAGGGGTTTCTGTTCCTACACCACCACCTTCTCAAATAGGAATGGGCAATAAATGCTGGCCTAGCCAGCAATGCCCGGATCCCATGAACAAATAAAGAAAAAAACACTGCCTGAATTGCTGAATGTTTCTTGCATTTTTTAATCATATTTTCAGCATATACAGCATTCTGTTTTTGGATCAGCAGAGTTATAGTAGAAATTAGTAATTGTACCATGAAGCAACACCTACACATCCCTGAGCTGTTCACCAGTGCTAGGTTTAAGCTGATTTGTGGGCCCCTTAAAAATATCATGAATCAATGAATAGGTGATGCAAGATCATGCGAGGTACTGTAGCTGTTTCTCTGAGGTTGAATTTGCCAAATCCACAGCATTGACTATTTTACATAATTTGAGCAGCAAGGTTGGTGTAGTGAGGTGTATTTCACACAACCAGCACTGGTGAGAGTGAAGTCATTGTAAGTGACATCGCGAGCAGCACTGTAGATTTTTAGCATGCATTGAGAATGGGATCTTCGTGTGGCCACACTGTTGCTAATGATATTGGCAAACTAAACTTTCTTGGGTAAGAGCTGATGGGGCATTGTTTGTGGGTCACAAATTATAAACAAGTTCATTGAGTATAAAGTGTAGGGATTGGGGGGTGGTGTTTTACATTTCAAAGTGAATAGTGACAGTGTCACGACCTCTGTAATTCATCTAGCCCAATAATGTCACTTGCTGCACACATGACAGGCTTTCTGAGAAATGAACTTACTGTCCTTCATGGCCAAGAGTGTCATCCATGACTTGGAGGTGTGTGGAGGATTTGAGGAGAGGGAGAACATGGTGCCAGTATAAATGGTATGGGGATGGGAAGGGGAAGAATGTGATCCAGGTCGAGTAGAGGGGGGGGAGAACGTGATCGTCCTCCCAACGTTAGACTTACATAACATTCGCTCCCTCTTGTCTTTATGTCTGTGCTCCCCCCTTCCTGAGTTCTCAACCTACTCCCCCCAACCTCCCAACCTCCACCCCTCTAAGCTCCTCTCCCCTCATGATCTCCTCCCTGTCTCTCCCCTCTCGATCTCCTCGCTTTCTTCTCCCAATCTACATGGCTCCAGTGGCTGGAGGAGGAGGTTCAGTCTCCTCTTCAGACACCGTGGGCTGAATTTTCAATCACCTGTGAGGGTGAGTTCGGGTGTGGGCGGGCCCGGAAAATCACGCTTTCGGAAGGTGTCATTGGTTCTCGATGCCTCAGGGATGCAATGTGATTTTCAAAGGCGGGGGGGCGGAGGTGCGGGCAGTGTTAGTGTCTAATAATATCTGTTAATGAATGTTAAATACCTGGTAATAGCGTGAACAGGTGTTGGGTGTTGATTAGTTAATTGTACTCAAATGTACGTATAAAAAAGAGCCAGCCAGCATTGGCTGGGTGTTGTTAGGAGTGGAGAAGTAAATTCTGTGGCAAGCAATAAACAGTCTCCACCAAAGCATCCTAGTCTCAGTGTCTTCTTCACAAACAGGCTTAGAAGTTTCTCGAACAGGGAGAAGCAGGCAACCCACCCACCTCCAATTAACTGATTGTTGAGCTCCTTGTAGAGCTTGTTAGGAGTCTGGAGAGAAACAAGTTTGGAATTTTGAGAAGCACAGAGAAATTGAAGGGTTTGGGACAAGTTCAGGAATAGCTGTCAGGAACACATTGAGGAGCCATGACTGCCCATGACTGCAGTGTGCAAACATTGTATAAAACAGGAGATTTAAACTCATTTGCTCATACAGTGCTGAGATGCTTGTCCTTGTGAGGAATGAGGCTGCTGGAATCACGGAATGAGGCTGCTGGCATCACTTGGACATCAGAGCTGGGTTGAGAAAGCCACGGTAAACAAACAAATAGCTGGTGAAGCTGTTGAGATGGGAGCAAGCTACTCTGACATTGAAGAGAGTAGCATCAGCAGATGCATTCTCCTGGACAGGAGGAACCAGAGGAGCAGAGTGAGGGGTTGCAAGGGGAAGAAGGTGCTACCCAAGACTTTGGGTGTACTGTCCAAGAATCAGCTGCCTGCAAATGACAGAGACTGCACCTTTCCAGGCAGTTGGTCTCTGACATTTCTGCTCTTGTCCACAATGACCTGAGGCCTCGCAGACCTCTACCTGCAGCTGTCAAGGTCACTGTGGCGCTGAATTTTTCTGCCTCCAGGTGTTCCAGGGATCAGCTGTGGACCTGGGTGGCATTTCATAGGTGGCAGCTCATCACATCATCAGGCAGGTCACAGATGCCCAACTCCAGAGGGCAGGGGACTACATCCATTTTGAGACAGATGGCCAGCACAGGTACAGAGGGCATTGGGCTTTGCTGCCAGCGATGGACTCCCTCAAGTCCAGCGGGTCATCAGTTGTACCCACGTAATCATCAAGGCATAAACAGACCAGCCAGCCAGATTCCTGAACAGAAAAGGCTTCCACTCACTGAATGTCCAGTTGCTTTGTGACCACATGAAGCACATCCTGCAGGTGTGTGCTCAGTTCCTGGACAGCTGTCATGATGCCTTTATCCTCTGAGAGTCCCAGGTGCCGGACATCTTCAGGTTAAGATCCAGACTTCGTGATTGGATGCTGGTGGATAAAGGTTATCCTGGGAAGAAGTCTGCCTGGCACCCAGGGACAGATGCAGAGAGGCGCTACAACCAATGCCATCTACTAACACGTACCTGCATTGAACAGATCATTGGCATCTTGAAGATGTGCTTCCATTGCCTTGGGTGGTGCCCTCCAGTACGAGCCAGAGTGTCTCATATTGTGGTCGTCTACTGCATGCTGCACAGCATGGCAATACAAAGAGGTTTGAAGCTAGATGAACCATAGAACCATCGAAAAATTATGGCACAGAAAGAGGTCATTCAGCCCATCATGTCTGTGCTGGCTGAAAAAACTAGCCACCCAATCTAATCCCACCTTCCAGCACCTGGTCCATAGCCATACTGGTTATAGCACTTCAGGTACATGTCCAGGTAACTTTTGAATGAGTTGAGGTTTCCACCAACATTCCTGGCAGTGAATTCCAGACACCCACCACCCTCTGGGTGAAAAAGTTTTTCCTTATGTCCCTTCTAATCCTTCTACCAATCGCCTTAAATCTGTGCCCCCTGGTCCTTGACCTCTCCACTAGCCCCTTCATAATTTTGTACACCTCAATTAAGTCACTCCTCAGTCTTCTCTGTTCTAAGGAAAACAACCCTAGCCTATCCAATCTTTCCTCATAGCTGCAACTTTCCAGCCCTGGCAACATTCTTGTAAATCTCCTCTGCACTCTTTCCAGAGCAATTATGTTCTTCCTGTAATGTGGTGACCAGAACTGTATGCAATACTCCAGCTGTGGCCTAACCAGCATTTTATATAGTTCCAGCATTACATCCCTGCTTTTGTATTCTATACCTCGGCCAATAGGGGAAAGCATCCCATATGCATTCTTCACCACTCTATCTACCTGTCCTGCCACCTTCAGGGACCTGTGGACATGCACTCCAAGGTCTCTCACTTCTTCTACCCCTTTCAATATCCTCCAGTTTATTGTGTATTCCTTCGCTTTATTTGCCCTCCCCAAATGCATTACCTCACACTTCTCTGGATTGAATTCCATTTGCCACTTTTCCACCCACTCAACCAAACCATTGATATCATTCTCAAGTCTACAGCTATCCTCTTCATTATCAACCACACGGCCAATTTTTGTGTCATCAGCAAATTTCCCAATCATGCCTCCTACATTTAAGTCCAAATCATTAATATATACCACAAACAGCAAGGGCCCCAACACTGAGCCCTGTGGAACACTACTGGAAACCGCTTTCCATTCGCAAAAACATCCGTCGACTACTACTCTTTGTTTCCTTTCACTGAGCCAATTCTGGATCCAACCTGCCACATTCCCCAGTATCCCATGGGCTTTCATTTTACTGATCAGTCTGCCATGCGGGACCTTGTCAAATGCCTTACTAAAATCCATGTAGACCACATCCACTGCACTACCCTCATCAATCCTCCTTGTTACTTCCTCAAAAAACTCAATCAAGTTAGTAAGACATGACCTTCTCTTAACAAATCTATGCTGACTATCCCTGATTAATCCATGCTTTTCTAAGTGACAGTTTATCCTGTCCTTCAGAATTGATTCTAATAATTTATTTGGCCCATCCATCGCACCCTTTGTAAACAATGTCAGGGGATATAGAGGATTGGATAAGGAAATAAAGGAGGTTATGGCAGATTCAGTGGACTGAAAACAGCGGAGGCCCTAGAGGAGTATAGAAAGTGCAGAGGGGGTATTTAAAAAAGTAATTAGGAGAGCGAAGAGGGGACATGAAAAAACACTGGCGGGCAAGATAAAGGAAAATCCCAAGGTGCTTTATAAGTATATTAATGGTAGGGGGATAACCAGGGAAAGAGTAGGGCCCATTAGGGACCAAAGTGGCAAAATGTGTGTGGAGCTGGAGGATGTAGGTGAGGTTTTAAGTGATTACTTTTCATCTGTGTTCACTATGGAGAAGGACGATGTAGGTGTAAAGATCAGGGAGAGGAATTGTGATATACTTGAACAAATTAACATTGAAAGGGTGGAGGTATTAGCTGTTTCAGAGGGTTTTAAAGTGTATAAATCCCCAGGCCCAGATGAGACGTATCCCAGGCTGCTAAATGAGGCAAGGGAGAAGATTGCAGGGGCTCTGACACAAATTTTCAAATCCTCTTCGGCCACAGGGGAGGTGCCAGAGGACTGGAGGGCAGTGAATGTGGTACCATTATTCAAGAAGGGTAGTAGGGTTAAACCAGGTAATTACAGGCCAGTGAGTCTAACACCAGTGGTTAGGAAAATATTGGAAAAAATTCTGCAGGCCAGGATTAATCTCCACTTGGAGAGGCAGGGATTAATCAAGCATAGTCAGCATGGCTTTGTCAGGGGGAGATCATGTCTAACAAATTTGATAGAAATTTTAGAGGAGGTGACTAGATGTGTAGGTGAGGGTAAAGCAGTTGCTGTAGTCTACATGGACTTCAGTAAGGCTTTTGATAAGGTCCCACATGGGAGATTGGTCAAGAAGGTAAGAGCCCATGAGATCCAGGGCAATTTGGCAAATTGGATCCAAAATTGGCTTAGTGGCAGGAGGCAGAGAGTGATGGTCAAGGGTTGTTTTTGCGATTGGAAGCCTGTGGTATACCGCAGGGATTGGCGCTGTTTGTAATGTAATGTACATTAATGATTTAGACGTGAATATAGGAGGTATGATCCGTAAGTTCGCAGATGACACAAAAATTGGTGGTGTTGTAAATAGTGAGGAGGAAAGCCTTAGATTACAGGATGATATAGATGGGCTGGTAAGATGGGAAGAGCAGTGGCAAATGGAATTTAATCCTGAGAAGTGTGAGATGATGCATTTTGGGAGGACTAACAAGGCAAGAGAATATACAATGGATGGTAGGACCCTAGGAAGTACAGAGGGTCAGAGGGACCTTGGTGTACTTGTCCATAGATCACAGAAGGCAGCAGCACAGGTAGATAAGGTGGTTAGGAGGGAATATGGGATACTTGCCTTTATTAGCCGAGGCATAGAATTTAAGAGCAGGGAGGTTATGATGGAGCTGTATAAAACGCTAGTTAGGCCACAGCTGGAGTACTGTGTCTAGTTCTGGTTGCCACCCTATAGGAAGGATGTGATTGCACTGGAGAGGGTGCAGAGGAGATTCACCAGGATGTTGCCTGGGCTGGAGCATTTCAGCTATGAAGAGAGACTGGATAGGCTAGGGTTGCTTTCCTTAGAGCAGAGAAGGCTGATGGGGGACCTGATTGAGGTATACAAAATTATGAGGAGCATAGATAGGGTAGATAGGAAGAAACGTTTTCCCTTAGCGGAGGTGTCAATAACCAGGGGGGCATAGATTTAAGGTAAGCGGCAGGAGGTTCAGAGGGGATTTGAGGAAAAATGTTTTCACCCAGAGGGTGGTTGGAATCTGGAACACATTGCCTGAAAGGGTGGTAGAGGCAGGAAGCCTCACAACATTTAAGTATTCAGATGAGCACTTGAAACACCATAGCATACAAGGCTATGGGACAAGTGCTGGAAAATGGATTAGAATAGATTGGTGCTTGATGGCCGGCACGTACACAACAGACCGAACGGCCTGTTTCTGTGCTGTATAACTCTATGACTCTATCTATGACTCTATGACTCTAATGGTATAACGTTCGCATACCTGCAATTGTCTGGTATCTCACCTGTATCTAGTGAGGATTTGAACATGATCCTCAGCGCATCCGCTATTTCCTCCCTGGCTTCCTTTAACAAACTGGGATGCAATCCATCTGGCCCTGGAGACCTATCCACATTCAAGGATGTCAGACCCTCTAGTACTTCATCTCTGATTATGTTCATCGTATCTAATATTTCACATTCCTCCTCTTCAACTACAATGTCTGCATCATACCTCTCCTTTGTGAAGACAGAGACAAAATATTCATTAAGAACCCTGCCCACATCTTCTGCATCCACGCATAAATTCCCTTGTACATCTCTGATAGGCCCTACCCTTTCCTTAGTTATCCTCTTGCTCTTAATGTACTGATAAAACATCTTTGGGTTTTCCTTGATTTTACCTGCCAATATTTTTTTCATTTCCTCTCTTTGCTTTTCTAATTTCCTTTTTTATTTCACCCCTGCACGTTCTATACTCTGCTAGGCTTTCTAAAGTATTAAGATTTTTGTGCTCGTCATAAGCTTTCTTTTTCTGCTTTAACTTACCCTGTAAGGTTCTAGATAACCAGGGGGCTCTGGATTTGGGAGTACCACCCTTTATGTTTGTGGGGACATGCCTACACTGTGCCTGTTGTATCTTGCTTTTGAATACCTCCCATTAGTTTGCCATTGAGTTTCCTTCATGTAGCTGTATCCAGTCCACTTTTGCCAGGTCACCTCTCAGTTTCGTAGAATTTGCTTTTGCCCAATTTAGAACTTTTACTCCTGTTTTGTCTTTGTCCTTTTCCATGATTATGCTAAAACTAACTGTATTATGGTCACTGTCTACAAAATGGTCACCCACTGTTACTTCATCCACTTGCCCAGCTTAATTACTGAAGACTAAATCTAGAATTGCGCCCCCTCTTATGGGGCTTGTTACGTGCTGGCTAAAAAAGTTCTCTTGAATGCAGTTCAAGAATTTTGTGCCCTCTGTGCCCTTCAGAATGTTTGTATCCCAGTTGCTATTGGGGTAGTTGAAATCCCCAACTATTATTGCCCTATTGTTTTTGCACTCAGAAGTTTGCCTACAACTTTGTTCTTCTATCTCCCTCTCACTATTTGGGAGTCTATAGTACACTCCTAGTAGTGTGGCTGCCCCTTTTTTATTTCTGAGCTCCACCCATATGGCCTTATTTGATGATTAATTTAGCATATCAAGAGGAGGACCTGGAATGCCACTCTTCCTCGGAGGAGGAAGGGGAGGAGGAAAAAGTGAAGGTAGAGGAGGAAGAAGGGGCGCTTCCGAGGAGTCCGGCACCCAGGCATTGGAGAAAGTCCACTGAAGCCACCCCACAGCTCATGGCAATTGTCAAGCTGGCAGGGACGCGCACATTCGGCAATGTTTCACCTGAGCAGCTTCCAGCCCTTATGACCGATGACTCTGTAACTCATCTTCCATCAGAGAGAAATAATCGATTAAGTGCACATATCTGAATCATCCCATTGCTACACACATTGATTGAAACTCAGGTTGCCCCTGCCAACGGTCTCTCCCAACACAGACCTTGGCGCCACATGAAACCCAGTTCCGCTGCACACACCCCGGCCCTTTACTCTATGACCTTATTGATATAAAACATGAGAACACACATGTTTGCTCATTGGCATTGTCTCGCAGACCCCCACCTGCCAAGAATGAGGCATATTAATTTTGTCATATGAACATTAATTTTAGACTGTTGCTGGAGTGAAGAAATGACTTGTTTGAAGGTCACTAAACCCTGGGCTGGAAGGACATTTACATACTAAGAGACGTTGCTTGTGGAGACAAAGGACTATTCTCTGCTCCAATTAACCCAAATAGATTTTGATCACCAGACATTGAAGGTGTAAGGAAGTGCATTCCAGGCTCTGCTAAGATGATACAATCCAGAGAGCCAGGACTGGTTAAACTAGCTGGTCACACGACTAAGATTTTTTAGATTTAGAGATACAGCACTGAAACAGGCCCTTCGGCCCACCGAGTCTGTGCCGACCATTAACCACCCTTTTATACTAATCCTACACTAATCCCATACCACATATTCCCATACCACTAATTCTTACCACATCCTCACCTGTCCCTATATATTCCCCTACCACCGACCTATACTAGGGGCAATTTATAATGGCCAATTTACCTATCAACCTGCAAGTCTTTTGGCTGTGGGAGGAAACCAGAGCACCCGGAGGAAACCCACGCAGACACAGGGAGAACTTGCAAACTCCACACAGGCAGTACCCGGAATTGAACCCGGGTCACTGGAGCTGTGAGGCTGCGGTGCTAACCACTGCGCCACTGGCTGGTCCAGGTTTCCTGAACAGGACAGGAGAGTTTGAATTCAGAAGGCAGTGTGCAACTGAAGCTGGAACAAGGAAGCCTCTCTCTCGCTTTCTCCCAAGCCACTGGAGCCACGGAAGACACATAAATCTCAAGAGAGAAAAGACTCCTACATTGGAACAAGTTGAAGCGTGAACTGGGCCCCAATGAATTGCAAGACTTACCGGCATACAAAGACTCCACATTGAACTTAAAGGACTGTAACTACCAGATATTTCCTCAAACTTTTCCCCTTTATTCCTTCTACTTTTTCTGTCTCTACCTGCGTGTGTGTTTATCGTGTATGCATGCTAGCGTTGTCGTGTTGCATATTCGTAGTAGTTAACCAGATTAGAATTTAAGATTAATAAACTTCTACATTTCTTGTTTAAATCTAAGGAAACCTGTTTGATTTCTTTGCCTTACAATTGGAGCAATGAACAAGGATTCACTAAGGGGCAGCTAAAAACACGGTGTTTTAAAATTAAACCCTGTCACAGTTAAACCAAGCAAAGGCTGAGAGGGAACTCCTAGATCCCTTCTCAACAGGCATAATCAATAATATAATAAAGGATAAGACAATGAACAAACAAACTGATAAAAATCACCTAAGTGACCCATAAAGTGCATTGAACAATGTGGTGCCTTGTGCTCACCACCACTCATACAGGGTGCTCCCCCTACGGCTCAGGATGAGGTGGAGGCAGCTTCCTCACTTGTCTCTGCATGCTGAGATGCCTGTGACTTTGGTCCTCATTTTGGAAGTACCCATGGGGGCTCCTCCACAGGCTGCTGTGCCAGCATCATTGCAGGGACAGCTTCTGTTACAGGGTCTTGCTGCATAGATGGTTCCTCAGTCAAAGGGACCAAGGAGGTGAAGGATGATGCTGGTGCCCCCTGAGGGGTGGTCCCCTCATTAGCCTCTTTAACTGTCTCAACCCTTTCACGGTGCCTTTGCATGCTGGATGAGGCCACCAGCTGGGACCCAGCTGGCATCTGTTGCGTATTGTTGTAATTAGTAGGGTTGCTGGGGAATTCTATAGAAAGTTTCAGACTCAGGATAAGGTCAACTAAGAACTCTTTATTATTTACATAATACTGTATACACTCTCATCAAGCCTCCGAAGCTAAGATCCTTCATGCTGCTCTCTCTTCTTCTCCCAAGCCTAATCTCATGTGACTGTCACATCATCCTTCTTACGTTGTGAGTGGTTGCTCTCACTGGCTTCAGCATTAACCCTTTACATCCTTATACTATAGTATCCACTCCCTGCAACTCTGTGCCATCAGTGACATTGAGCGGTCAATGCTACAGAGAATGCCACTCTTTTTGTGCATGTGTTACTCCTGATTTCATTCAGAGTGGTGCTGCATATGACTCTCCAAGAGGTTGGCCACTCTTTCAATGGAGGAGCTAATTTGCTCAAAACCCTGAGATATCATGGTGCACATGTGCTGCATAGACTCCTCCATTGTCTGCCCTTTGCTCCACAATGCCTCAGGGATCTCCGACATGTGGGAACACATCTGCCTCTGCTGCTCCAGAAGGAGTCACATTCTGTGTGACATTGAAGACCCAGCATTTCCGCTTAGTGGAGCATGGTTGAGTTGTCCTCCGTCCTCTAAGCAGTACTGCTCACAGCTGACTCTGCCTCACTCTCCTCCTCCTGCTCGCTTGTGAGGTGTGCTTCACCCAGTGACACCTGTTCTAAACTTGATTGGGGCCCAACTGAGTTGAGTGCATCTATGATGGTGGAAGGTGTGCAGGAATAATGTGGCAATGTAGGCGCTGAAAGATTTTTCCCTGCCGGGGAGGCAGGCAATGACTGAAGTGGTGCAGCTTTCTCCCCCATTGCAACTGGCCCTGTGGGAAACACAGGAAGGTGGTCATGAGAACTCAGCCTACTCAACCAACACAATAGATGTCAGTGGTTATAGAGTCACAGCGCGCATTGGGCAGGAGTGGCTTCCATGCCCTTCACCTGTAGATTGAAATATCAAATGACCCTGTTCTGGATGACCTCCCATCTTGCTATCGCCCATGGATTGACGTAATGGCCCCCTTGTCATCTCCAGGGCTGCTTCCTCCATAGGGTCAGTGTGTGGAGCTGCAGCACACCGCCACCTGTCCGAGACATTTCTCGAAAATTATGCACTCTCTTCTCCTACAGGATGTAAAGGGAGAGATTTATGAGAAGGGTGCTCTTTCTCACCCATTCCAGCATGACATTCACATGTGATGATGCCTTCCTCAGTGATGTCCCCTGCTCATTCACACTTGATATATGAGGGTTGCTGATGTCTCAGTGATGCTACTGGCCACTTGATCTGACAATGTTAAGGAGAACTTTCTACACTCAGACTGCTCAGCTCATGTTCATGTTGGTGTCCTTAGAGTTAGATGCCTGTCACCCGGGTGTCGCTTGCTATTCACCTTTCCAGACCTCAGTAGATCGTGAAAGCGCTTTCAACACTGGGCCCATGTCATCTGAATCACTTGCTGGCTGCTGACCTTTGTGGCCACCTCTATCCATGCCTTCTTGGTCTGGCTGGGAGGATTTCTGCTTCCAGAAGGAGGGAAGAGCACAGCTCTCCTCTTTGCAACAGAATCCATCAATGTCTCAAGGGAGGCATCAGGGAAGCGTTGGGCCGCCTGGGGACGCCTGCCAGGCCACCGTTGATCCTCTGCTGACCTGGCTGTTCCATTTTCAAAGGCAATGGTTGCTGTTTGCCTTTTAAAATCACACTCCGTCATGAGGACCTGCCTCTCGCCCATGCCCGATGCCACTAATCAGGTGCCGAACTTGCCTTCTGGCCAATTAGCGCCTTTCCCTTGAAAAATAGTGCTGCGTCACTAATGCTGACATGGTTCAGGGTTGGGACCTAATAATGATCTGGCCATCAGGTTCCTGACCCAGAATTGAAAATCCTGCCTGGGTCAGCAATCACAGTGAACATGACTTTATCCCTCAGTCAATACCTAAAACAGATCTATTAATAATTATCTGATAGCTGTTTGTGAGAACTGACTGTGCGCAAATTGGCTGCTGCGTTTCCTACATTAAAGCAGTGTGCACACTTCGAAAAGGCTTTCTTTGGCTGTAACATGCTTGAGACATCTTGAGGTCATGATAAGCAATACATAAATGCAAGTTCTTTCATGCTTGTCATAAAGAACTTTCATGTGGACACTCTAAAGGAAGAGAGTAATCCATTCTCCAGGAGTGACACCATTCACCTTTCCAACACAAATATCAACACTCTGGGGATTACCATTCACTCAGCAATATAAGAACCTAATTAAGTAGTCAAGCCCTAACAAGTGCTAAACACATTGTGCTACCATGGGAATAAAAGTTAAATTTGCGCATGAGAGCGGAAATCCATTTTTTAATTATACGGACGATTGTGAATTCTTCTCTGTATATGTGTGTCGGTATTTTACTATCTGGAAAGTTCTGTTAAAAATTAACCATTGCAGAACTTGTTTGTGCAGTGCAGCTTTTTTGTGAGATCACATGATAGCCATGAATGAGGAAGTCCATTCGGCCCATTTTTATTCATCCATCCAGAAAGATCTCAATCTCCACTCCTCACATTGTCACTTGCTGTGTGTGAAGAATTTCCTGATCACAATCCTAAAATTACCCTTGTTACAACCAGGTGAGAAAGAGATCGAGGGATTCCCTTTCAGCCTTCACCTGGTCTTACTGTAACAAGTTTTTGAAATAGTGCCATGGGATCTTTTATGTCCACCTGAGAAGGCAGACAGATCCGTGGTTTATTGCCGCAGCCAAAAGTCGGCACCTCCGAGAGTGCCACACTCCCTCAGTACTGCATTGGAGTGTCAGTGTAGATTTTTGTGCTCATGTCCTGGAATGGAGCTTGAACCTGGAACCTTGTGACTTGGGGTGAGAGTGCTACCAAAATGATTGTATTTCTGGTACAAAATAAACAGTACTCAGCAAAGGTTTGTGTTATACACTTACCATGAAGGGAGACGTTAGGGGTATTGTAATGTCGGGGATATATTAATGGACTGGTAATCCAGAGGCCTTGATTAATAAGCCAGAGAATGGAAGTACAAATCCCACTACTGTAGTTTGAAAATTCAAGTTCAGTTTTAATAAAAATCTAGAAATAAAATACTGATATCAATAACAGTAACCACAAAGATATTGAATTGTTATAAAAACCCAACTGGTGTCATTAATGCACTTCAGGGAAGGAAACCTGACGGTTTGGCCTATCTGTGACTCCAACCCTACACTAGAGTGGTTGATTCTTAATTGCCCTCTGAAGTGTTCTAGCAAGTCACTCAGTTGTATTGAACTGCTTCAAGAAGACAATTCACTACCACCTTCTCAGGGCTGTTAGGTATTTGCAGTAAATGCTGTCCTTGTCAGTGATCTCAAGAATGAACGTGTAACAAAAGTTGGGTTACAATTGTCTCAGTATTATTTCATTTAGGAGTGTCACAACCATTGCCGTGACCTAAAGTTACCAGCAACTCCAACAGTGATTGAACAGGTCCATGCACTATGTGCCATGGCAGCAAAACAGGGACGTCCCAGTTTGATACCTGGGGCCGGATTTTGGATTCTCGGTCGCTAACGTGATGCTACTTTTAGATGCAAAGTCAGCAATTGGCCTGGTAGCAAGTCCAGCGCCCAATTAGAGGTGCCAGAAGGGTTATGGAGGCAGAAATGGGGCATTGACAGTGATTTTTAAAGGCAAGCGGCAGTCTTCTCTAGGCTTGCCGTTTCCTGTACCAATGACTCACCAGGGATCTCGGAGGGCCTGTGTGGGCATGTGAACACAACCCCGGGTGGCACCTGGCTTTTCTGATGCCTCTCTTGAGGCTCTAATAGATGCTGTGTCTGAGAGGAGATAGGTCTTCTGCCCAGCCTCAGGGAGGAGGAATCCCACCCAATGAGACCAGGAGGGCGTGGATGGAGGGGGCCACAGAGGTCAGCAGCCAGGGGCTGCAAGAAGAACCAGGTTGCAGTCCAGACTGGGTCTGCTAAGGTGAGTGGCCATTGGAAGCAGGTTGAATGGCACAAACACTCTAACCACTAGAATGCATGTGAGTAAACCTCACAGCATGTCCATACATGTCGCTCACATTGCCAGTTTAAGTGTGCGTTCACTGCACAGAGAGGCTCAGGTGGGGACATCATTGAGGGGTCATAAGCCCACTTGAATGTCATGCTGGGAGCATATTTATGGATCTTTCCCGTCTGACCCTGCAGGAGAAGAGAGCGCATAATGCAAGGGAGATGGGCAGAACTGGAAATGGAGTGACCCAGCTCCACCCTCTGACTTCAGCAGAGAATGCCAGGGTGCCAACCCAGCATTCTATGGGGGAAGGCAAGATGGCAGGCCATGAGCAGCAGGGCCATTAAGGTGAAGGGCATGGAGGAGACTCCTGCCCAATGCAAATCCTGGATCTAAGGCTGCTGTCATATAAGGGACTGGATGTGCTAGGGCACTTGTTGATTAGAACCACTTCTCTTCTGTCTCCCACAGGGTCAGTGACAAAGATGCTTCCAAGGCAATGCTATGTCTCGGTACTGACATCATGGCTGAGGATGAATCCATGGAAACTGCACCATCATATCAGACCTCAGCACCCACACCCTTACCTTTGGTTTGGCCACAGAGCAGCATAGCAAAGGGAGCACTGGGTGAACATCACATCATGCGTGTCCATCACATCACGCCCGGACACAGGACAGACATAGCAATGCTTCGCTGGGCAAAGATGCTGCACCTCAGTTGTCACAACCAAGGGGGGGCCTTCCTCAAGAACCAGAGGCAGATAAGCTCCCATTTATCAGAGTTCCCTGAGGCTTTGCAGTGCTATGGGCAGGTAGTGGAGGAGTCCATGCAGCATTTGTGCTCCATTATGATTCAGGGATTTGATTGCATGAGCTCCTCCATTTAGAGATTGGGAAACCTCTTGGAGAACCAGATACAGCACCACTCTGAGTGGGTGCAGGAGCAGTGCACAGATAGCGCAGAAACAGTGAAACTCTCCGCAGCATAGATCGTTCAGTGTCGCTGATGGTGCAGAGGTATTTGGAGTGGATGCCAGCTGTGTTCGAGTCGGTGGCTGCTTCCAGCAGCTTCCAGGAAAGGGCTGAGACAGACCTAACGGGAGATGATGGTGCAACTGCTCAGGGGGCTCCGGCATCACCCTTTGGCCCCTCACCCCCTTGAATGATGATTTTGTTTTTAACACAATTATCAACCCATTATAAACTGGCCACCAAACTGAGATCACAAACCAGGAGCCAGATTTTCAAACCCCACTGGGAGCAGGATTGGCAGTGAGTGTGATTTGAATATTGTGTTCTTGGAGCTCGGAATTGGGTTGACATTTGTGTTAAAAACAAAACCATTATTCAAGGTTACTGCTTGAATCAGTGTTGCTTGGACTGTGTGTGTTAGGCCAGCATCCAGTTTGACACAATTCTCCATACAGTGGAATTAATCACTAGTAGGGTAAAAATGAGCAGATGCCGATAGAACACGAACCCAGCAGATGCGCTATGAAACTAAAGGAAGAATGCAATCCCAAATAGAGCTCTTTTGTTAAAGTCTGTACATCAGAGTCGCCAGAGTGCAAGTTGAGAAATGCTTTTCGCAATGATCTTTGCAAGGAGATCAAGAAAATTTAAAATTTTAAAAATGACAGATGAGGGAAGTCAAATGTAGCAACCTTTGGGTGGGGACTTAAAGCAGATTGCTCACACCAAAGCTCATGTTAAATATGTCCCCTTTAATAAATCACTTCTTCCTCCTTTAAAAAGCTGGAGAGGCGTTGGAGGAGGATGTAGTGGTAAATCCTGTTAAAAGCTGCAGACAGGTCAAGAAGGACGTGGAGGGATAGTTTACCACTGTCACAGTTACATAGGATGTCATTTGTGATTTTGATAAGATATGTTTCGGTCCTATGATAGGGGCAGAAACCTGGATGGAGGGAGTCAAACATGGAGTTCTAGTAAAGCTGGGCATGATTTGGGAGGCATCAACATATTCAAGGACTTTGGAGAGGAAAGGGAATCTGGAGATGGAATGGTAGTTTGCAAGGATGGTGGAGTCAAGGCTGTTTTTTTGAGGAGAGGGGCGATGATGGAAGATTTAAAGGAGACAGGGACAACATTTGAACCGTTTACAACATTGGCTAACGTGGGGACCAGGAGGGCAAGTTGAGTGGTCAGCAGTTTCGTGGGAATAGGGCCGAGGGAGCAGGAGGTGGATCTCATGGATAAGATGAGCTCATAGAGGGCATGAGGTGAGATAGGAAAGAAACTAGAGAAAGATGCGAGTTCAGTGCTAGGGCAGAGGGGAGAATTGTCTGAAGTTTGGCAAGGTGGGCTGGTGGTAGGAAAGGAAGCAGCAGAGGCAGCCAATCAGATTGTTTCAATCTTAGTGATATTGGGCTGAATTTTATGGGCCCCCCCCACCGAGACGGGTTTGGAGGTGGGGGTTCCATAGAATTGCGATGGGAGGTGGGGCTAGGAGGTCCGGTCGCCTCCCTGTCACAACACAATTTTATCATCGGCGAGATAGGCGGAAGACAGCCTTCCCAGCCAGAGGCCAATTGAGACCCTTAAGTGGCCTATTCATTTTTCCAACCTCTCCTCATACCGCAAGTCCTCATCCCTGGTAATACCCTGATAACCATCCTCTGCATCCTTTCTAAGTCCTTTAAATCTTTCCTCATATTTGGTGCCCAGAATTGTCAACAATATTACAGATGAGGGCCTAACCAGTGATTCATAAATTACTAGCATGATCTTTTACGTTCTTTATTTGCAAACCCAAGTAGCCTACATGCTTTTTTAACCACTTTATCAAATTGCTATGCTGCCTTGAAGGATTTATATATATGGACACCAAGGTCTCTCTGCTGATCTACACTTTTCAAAGTTCTGCCATTTATCGTATACTATTCAGTACAATGAGTTCATCTGGGCACTGAGGCTAGCTGCAGTAGAACCTGCTTCTTCAGCTATGATCAATGAATTCAGCAAAGCCCTTCATTAAGATTCATTGTGGGAATACCTTGATGAAATCTTAAGAACATAAGAACATAAGAAATAGAGGTAGGAGCAGGAGTAGGCCATTTGGCCCCTCAAGCCTGCTCCACCATTCAATAAGATCATGGTTGATCTGATTGTGCCCTCTACGCCACTTTCCTGCCTGCCCCCCATAACCCTCGACTCCATTATAGATCAAAAATCTGTCTAACTCAGCCTTGAATATATTCAATGACACAGCCTCCACTGCTCTCTGGGGAAGTGAATTCCAAAGATTAACGACCCTCTGAGAGAAGAAATTCCTCTTCGCCTCTGTCTTAAAAGGGAGACCCCTTATTTTGAAAATGTGCCCCTTAGTTCTAGATTCCCTCACGAGGGGAAGCATTCTCTCAGCATCTACCTTGTCAAGCCCCCTCAGAATCTTAAATGTTTCAATAAGTTCACCTCTTATTCTTCGTATAGGCCCACCTGCTCAACCTTTTCTCAGAAGACAACCCTTTCATCCCAGGAATCAACCAAATGAACCTTCTCTGAATTGCTTCCAATGCAACTATATGCCTCCATAAATAAAGAGATGCAAACTGTATGCAGTACTCTATGTACGGTCTCACCAATGTCCTGTACAATTGTAGCAAGACTTCCCTACTTTTATACTCCATTTCCCTTTCAATAAAGGCCAACATTCCATTTCCCTTCCTAATTACTTGCTGTACCTGCATGCTAATGTTTTGTGATTCATATACAAGGACACCCAGATCTCTCTGTACTGCAGCATTCTACAGTCTTTGTCCATGTAAATAATATTCTGCTTTTTTATTCTTCCTGCCAAAGTGGACAGCCTCACATTTTCCCAAATTATAATCCATTTGCCAAATTTTTGTCCACTCACGTAATCTATCTCTATCTCTTTGCAGACACTTCAGGGGGAATTTTATGATCTCCCCTGTGGTGGGTTTGGAGGTGGGAGAGCATAAAATCGAGTGGGATGGTTGTGCGGGGGAGGTTCCCACCACCATCCCACCTCCGCCAAAATTTAGTCCAGGGTGGGAAGGCCTGTGAATGGCCTCCACTTCCCGCCCCACTGCCACTTGAGGCCCTTAACTGGGCAATAAACCCCAGTTAAGGCCTTTTATCGCCACGGCTGCATTTAACCGTGCTGCAGGTGGCCCTGTCACTGCACAGGAATCACGGAACGGGGAGCCCTCGATAAAAGGCACTTAGTGTCTGAACGAGGGACCTGGCATCGGGGGAAGGGAGACACCCGTTGAGAGCCACCACTCTGCCCTTGCTACCGAACTCCCTCCCCCACTCCCCCGCGACTCCCACCCCGCAAGACCCCTCCCACCCTGACCTACCTCTGGGCTGGTTCCAGTGACGTTCCTTGCCACTGGTGGGTGCTCCTCCAGCAGCTGAAGTTGCCAGCCTATGATTGGCTGGCAGCTCTCCAAGGACAGGACTTCTGGCGATGGGGTCCTTGATCCTGTGGCAGGCCCACCGCTGTCCACTTAACTGCCTGATTGGCACTGTACTCGGTGGTCCTTCTGGAGAAGAGGCGATGTGGGGATCTTGGCGTCGCTTTTTTTGGACATCGAGACCCCCGCTGCCAGAATAAAATCCTGGCATTTGTGTCCTCCTCACAACTTGCTCTGCTTCCTATCATTGTATTGTGTATGATGAATTACATACTTAGCCTCTTTGACAAGCCTTTAAGGAACTAATTGCAATTAGTTTAGTTTAGAGATACAGCACTGAAACAGGCCCTTCGGCCCACCGAGTCTGTGCCGAACATCAACCACCCATTTATACTAATCCTACACTAATCCCATATTCCTACCAAACATCCCCACCTGTCCCTATATTTCCCTACCACCTACCTATACTAGTGACAATTTATAATGGCCAATTTACCTATCAAACTGCAAGTCTTTTGGCTTGTGGGAGGAAACCGGAGCACCCGGAGAAAACCCACGCAGACACAGGGAGAACTTGCAAACTCCACACAGGCAGTACCCGGAATCGAACCCGGGTCCCTGGAGCTGTGAGGCTGCGGTGCTAACCACTGCGCCACTGTGCCGACCAGAGGTAATAAGGGCATGTTATGACTCACATGCAAACAGAAAGACCAATCTGAGGTGCACCACATCCATTTAAATGAAGTCATAGTGATATTGACTGCTGACAGGTAGTTGGCCTTTGCTTTCTTGGAGGTGGATGAACCTCTCTCATCTCCATCGGATAATTAATTTAACTGATCTCAATGGCGAGGAAATAGGGATTAATATATTGCAATGAGTATTGTGCCCAATTGTCATTCAATTGAATTGTTTATTCTCTTTGGTCGCCAACCTTCATCATGTTTTCAGATTGATCATCCAATCTGTGAGGTGGGAAACAGTGACTTCAATGTAGCTTGGAAGCTGATTCTGCACACAATTCACTCATTGTTATGTATCATTACTGCAACATCTCTAAGGTTAAAGTATTTCCAGCTCATGAGTCTGGCATTACAGTGTATTCTCTGTGGAACTTTAAATCTCTTTTTGAACAAACAGCAACTTACACAGTGAGTAACCCTTACCTTGCTGGATAAACAGTAATTCTGTACAGTTATACCATAACCCTTACCTTGCTGGATAAACAGTGACTGTACATTTACACAATAAGTAATCTTTATGCTTAGCGATGTTGTGACCATTTTAGAAACAGCTTGTAATTATTTAGCACCTTTCACATCTTCATGACATAAAAGGTGAATCACAGCCAATTAATTATTTTTGAAGTGTAGCCACAGCTATTTTATAGGAAAACATGTAAGTCA
Organism: Heterodontus francisci; assembly: GCF_036365525.1. Classification (NCBI taxonomy): domain Eukaryota; kingdom Metazoa; phylum Chordata; class Chondrichthyes; order Heterodontiformes; family Heterodontidae; genus Heterodontus; species Heterodontus francisci. Next base: position 57,882,096 of record NC_090375.1, on the reverse strand, counting down.
GTTTGTGCAAAGCAAGATCCCATAAACAGCAATGAGATATATGAACAGGTAATACGTTATCACTGGGTTTGGCCAGGACATCAGATGAACTGCTCTGCTCTTCTTCAAAGGCAACTGCTGCAATGCAGCCAGTCCCCTTTGTGCAGCACACTACTAGAGATTGCACACCACCAATATCCCCAGTGCCCTCATCACAACAACAGCCACAGGCACTGCATCATGTGGGAGAACTGGAGTTAGGAAAAGACACAGAGTCTTCATTATCAGGAAGCGTTCATACGTATTTAATTGAAAACAATCATTTTCAGGATGTGGGCATTGTTGGCAAGGCTGGCATTCATTGCATATCCCTAGTTTTCATGAAAAAGTGATGGTGGGTCTTCTTTGTGAACCATTTCAGTGCGTGTGATCTTGCTATTCTTTGTAGTGGTTTGATTTAATTGAATGTTGAACTGGGCCACTTCAGAGGGGCTGCAAAAGTCAACCATGTTGGTATGTGACTGGTTTCACATATAGGCTAAATCGGATAAAGATGCAAGTTTCCTTCCTAAAGGCCATTAGTGAGTTCCCTCTAAACTGCCCCATCAAATGCTCCCAGGACAAGTATAGCACAGATTAAATACATAGTAAAGCTTCTGCTACAATGTCCCATGGAACATTCCCAGAGCAAGTACAGTACAGGTTGTAATAAGTTCTTTATGTTGTTTTATGCAACATAATGAGTTGCATGGAGTCCAATTTGTTGAAGATCTCTAACAGGTTTATTAGCAGCTAAACAAGTATATACAGAGCAAGCTATTGACAGAACCTTCATCTGGGTGTTACAGTTGCAGAGTGACTCTGGTTTGCAGTCACATGCCTAAATCCTGGTACTTAGTTCATTAGCACACTGAGAGCTTAAAGGGACATCACTCTTAAGGCGATTATATAACATCCCCATTCTTTCCAAAGATAAGTCTTGTATGTTACAAGTAAAAACACATAAAATTAAATACACCAACATTAGCTCGTGGGATATAGATCATAAAATTTACAAGTGTAGAAGCTTAAGAGTCCATATATCATTTTGGTGGTTTGACAACTCTTCCAGTTCTGGTTATGGTATAACCTTCGGGCGATGTGGATTGGCTATTTTAGGTTTGCAGGCATATTTTCAATGTTTTGGTTATTGTCCTGTTGTTCCGTCACACCATCATCGTCGGAATGTGTTCTTTCGAGTCCACTGTGCACAATTGGAGTATTGCACACTTCTCTTAGTTGGCTTTGGTTCCTTCTCAACACTGCTCCGTTAGATGTTGTAATCTCATCGGACCTAGGTTCACTGCACACTTTGGATACGTCTGCAGGTAACCATGTTCTCATGTTGGGGTGTATGACCCTGACCTTTCGTCCTACGTGTAGCTGAGGTAGTACCGCCCCTGCAAGTTGGTTATGCACCATCTTCATTCTTCCTTGTTTTTCGAGGAGTATCTCCTGCATCTTGGGGAATTGGAAAGATGATGGCTTGGTAGAGACATTTGCACTTGTCTGCCAAACATGATCTCTGCTGGTGACGGTAAGCCCATATCCACAGGTGTAGCTCTGAGGTGGAGCATGGCAACACAAAATCTTGTTTTGTTGTCCTATACTTCAGGAACCTATCGGCTCGGTGAGACCATTAGATCTAGGGTAATGTGGTAAGGATGTCACATGGATTACACCCATTTGGCACACATATCCCTGAAAGGTTTCCCCGTATACTGTGGCCCATTGTCAGAAATAATTTCTTCAGGTGCACCAAATAGAGTGAATATGACACTCATTGTTTCTGCGACGACCGTGCTTGAAATGTCTTTTACCTTTCTGACATTTGGAAATTTGGAGAAATAATCAGTGATTGAGATAAAGTCATCTCCATTAACAGAAAATAGATCAGTGGTGATTTTGGACCAAGGGACTGATGGAATCTTGTGAGGATGTAGAGGTTCTTTACGTTGTTGTAGCTGGTGGCTCTGGCATGCCTCGCACATCCTCACTAACTTTTTGATTTCATTGTTGATCCCTGGCCAATAAACAATGTCTCATGCCTGTCGTCTCGTTCACTCTATGCCCACATGGTCTTTGTGAAGTTGTGACAGGATGACCTGTCGGAGAGCTTTGGGCACAATCACTTGTGCTCTTTTGAAGGTGACACCTCTTGAGATACTGAGTTTATCTCGATAAGGCCAAAAACATCTGAGGGCTTCTGGTACCTCTTTTACCATATCAGACCAACCTTCTATGATGACACTCCAAAGTCCCTTCAGTTGTGGGTCATTGGCTGTTTCTGGTTGTAGTTGGTCACAGTTGTGCTGACCAAAATGCAACAAGTCAATTTTGAGCACATCTTCCACCTCATTGTCCATGCTGTCTACCTGTTGATCCAGTGGAACTTCTTCATTCTTGTTTGGATTTGGCAATCTGCTTAGCGTATCCAGGTGATAATTTTGGTACCCAGTTTGTAGCAGACATCGAAGTTGTACCCCTGTACTTTCACTAAGAGTCGCTGTAGTCGAGGTGATGCGCTTGTCAATGGTTTTCGCCAGGTCATCTCCACTGGTTTGTGGTCGGTTTCCACCATGCACTGCTTACCGAACAGGTAAGTGTGGAACCTTGTGATCCCAAACACTAGAGTAAGTGTTTCATGCTCTATGTTTGAGTAGTTGGATTGTGCTGAGGATAAACATTTGGATCTGAATGCAACTGGTTTGCCATCCTGCAGGATGCACGTTCCTAGCCCTTTCTGTGAGCCGTTGGCTTCCAGGATTGTCTTCTTCCTTGTATCGTAGTACTACAGGGTACAGTTTTCTGCTGACAATGCTTGTTTGAAAGAATCAAACATATGCTGCTGGTCGTCCTGCCATACAAATGGTACGTCTTTCTTTAAGAGCTCTCTCCATGATGATGCTTTGTCAGAAAAATGTGGAATGTATGGTGCCGAGAAGTTGAAAAATCCAAGACATCTCTGGAGGTCTTCCTTGTCTTGTAGGATAGGCATATGCCTTACATCTTTGATTTTGCCTGGTTCAGGACAGATTCTGCAACCTGAGTAGATGGGCCAAAGAAATTTATCTGACTTACATTCACCTGACACTTCTTGCTGTTAAAAACGAGCCCTTCACGACGAGCTACTGGCATCAGTGAATGATGATTTCAATCATGCTCTTATTTGGTTTTGCCCATTATTGCAAAATCATCCACAAACAGCCAGGCACGTTTTCTGTAATTCTGTCCATATCTGCTGAAACAGATCTTGACTGACAGATAAGCGGAAGGGTAGTCTCTGGAAGCAGTATCTTCCAAATGATATCCTGAAGGTGGTGACCGCATGAGATTCCTTAGCTAGGTGTACTGACCAATATCCATGTTTAGCATCCAATTTGGAGAAGAATTTGACTCTTGTGAACTTGGGATTCAATTCCTCTAATGTTGGAATTTTGTGGGAAATTTGGTATCCATCTTTCTGCTGTTCTTATGGTTTCAGCTCTATATTTAACTTTGTTCAGCCTGTGTGTGTGCCTTTAGAACTGTACTTATTATAACTTTTCTATTTGTGACTTGAAACTGGTTTTAAAACCTGTTCTATTCACTCTGCGCTGTTTTACCTTTAAGAAATTCCCTGTTATTTATACTGGCTGCTTTGATGGAGAGTAGCAGGTGTTTGGCAATGTTCTCTGTTTATTTTGCTTTCAGCAGTCTAGCTTACATGTTTACACGGCTGTTCAATTGCTTTTTTTGCTCGAGTTTGTTTCTGTTCTTCATGCTTGAGTGGTTTAATGTTTTTTGCTGTTGCTGCATGAATGGAGACTTTTCTTCACGCTCGACTGGTTTAATGATTTTTTAACCTTTTACTGCGTGAACGGAGACTCTGCAGTGTTTGGGGGTTTCCTACGCTTTTTGCTATCGGACGTTTCCTGTAATGGCTCCCAGCCTGGGAGAGGATTCGGGTTTTCCCTGTTTTTTTATCTCTCCCACGGAGCCTTTGAAAACAAAACCAATTTTTTAAGCACTTCGAAGCTTGTTTTTTTAAATGGGGATCCCTTGACCATTAACACAATGACTCCCCCAATCACAAGAATCTACTTGCAGCTTGTCATTCTTTACTCTGTCTTCTGCAGCTCGAAATAAGTTCTTTCTTCTTTCCACTGTTTGGGTCCATATTTATTTTGAATTTGCTCCCTTCTGGCTGCAGGAAGGGTCATTTTCACAGCTGTTTTACTTGTGGTCTTCAATCTTAGGTATTGTCTTTTCACCACAGCTGCCACCATGTAATGAGTTCTTTATGTTGTCTTATGCAACATAATGAGATGCGTGGAGTCCAATTTGTTGACGATCTCTAACAGGTTTATGAACAGCTAAACAAGTATATACAGTACAGAGCAAGCTATTTAAAGAATGTTTGGCTGGGTGTTACCGTTGCAGAGTGACCGTGGCTTGCAGTCACATGACTACATCCAGGTACTTAGCTCATTAGCATACTGAGATCTTAAAGGGACATCACTCTTAAGATGATCATACAACGTAGGTTAGATAGAGAGTATAGCTCCCTCAAATCTGCCATGTGCCTCCACAAACATGGCCTATGCACCTGTCCTAATGAACCCTCAGATGCATGTAATGGTTTTAAGTGTGCAGGAAAAGTAATTTGAAATTAAAATTGTCTAATCCACTGCAGGGTGGGGCTTGCCATTTCTACCTGGTCTGGGCCTCAATGTGATTCCAGTCCCACAATGTTTGGTTGACTCTTAAGGCCCTCAGGGCAACTAAGGATGGGAAATATATACTGCCCTGCCAATGTTGACCACATACCAAGAACAAATAGGAAAAATTAGACTAGTTGAGGAGTTCAGATATTTTTTCTATAATGTTATGATTCCCTACCTAATACTATCATGGAAGCACCATCATTACATTGACTACAGTGGTTGAAAGTGTTATGACAGAGATGGAAGCAATGCACTGTCGATTCAGTCCCATCATTCCACAGGTCGCCGCATATTATTAAAGTTTTCCCACCCAACCGGAAAACAGCCAAATTAGACACTCTAGTAACCACCCCCACCCCCACCCCCTCCCCCCCCCCCAGAATAAAACAGACCAAACCAGGTTTCTTTAAATAATGACAAATTAATTATTTATTAAAAGCTAAATCTTAAACACTTTTAAGATAAACCTACGTCTAAAGACCATATAACCTCTTATTTTAATGTACCTCCCCCATTCACACCCATAGACTCAAAAATCACTAGTTAACCATTTTTTTAAATAATGTTTTAAAAATTAGCTGTTTCCTAAGAATAAATAAATAACTGGGTTGTAAGACTTTGTTGGTTACATTCCTGATGGGTAAGAAATCCTAGTATAAACAATTAATTTGATACCATTCGAAGTCTCCAGGCGGATTTGATGAAACAGACTTTTCTTGAGAGGCATTCAAAGCACTTCGGCTGCAGCAGACGTCAACCAGTTCTTTAAACAGGGAGTATTGTAATGGGTCCATGCGGATTTTAAAACCAACAGTCTCTCAATTGAAACTTTACTGTGAATTCCTGAAAACATAATCCGTCAAGAGAGAGTCAATCTTGAAGCAAAGATTTCTTGGATTGGAAGTAAAAAAAATGGAATTTTGCTACCGCTAGCAATATGAATGTTTTCTTCAAAAAAGGGTTTTTCCCCCCCCTTAGGCAATTAACATGGCCTGTAGCTCATTGTAGACTTTTTGCTGAAAGAAATAGAAAGCTCCTTCCTCCAGTAAGCACGCTTCACAATTGTCTCTCAAAAACTGGTTTTAGCTGGATTTACACACAGTTAAATTGAAACATTACACCATGTGACCTTCTCACTCTCCTGCTGTTGCCAAGGTAACAAGTACAGCTGTGGCACACTGTTCTCAGAAATCTAAAACTTCTCTCTCTGTCTTAAAGGTGCACTGTTTTTAACAGAGTCTTAAAGGCACACGGTTTCAAACAGAGGAGAAAATAAATACAGTTCAGTGACAAAAGGGAAGGCCACCATCACCTTCTCAGGGCAACTAGGTATAGGCAAGAAATACTGGTATGGCCAGTGATGCCCCCATTTCAAATATATATTAAATGAAATCTTAAAGGGAGCTTTTCTCTGTATCTAACCCATGCTGGCGCTGATCTAGGAATGTTTGATGCTTAAATAATCATATATGTTGCATGCCCTGTATTTAATACTCAGTTCTGAAACATAAATTTACCAGGATAAAATAAGCAAAAAAATACAATCCAGCTTTGCTTTTTGCGTTGTGCGATATTTTTGTGGAGCTGGAGTTTCTTTTGCCTCTCACCCATCCTCACAGACACCCACATCTTCAGTCACCCAGCAAGAAATCTGATGTAATGTTTTACTAGGTCTTAGTTCCAAGAGCTCTGAAGGTCAACCACACGCATGTCCTTCAGAAACAGCCCGCAGATATATTTTAACTCTAGGTTTCTCATCCTGAGGAACTCCAGTGAAGTTGACATCCTGCCACAGTAACTTAGTGTCATGGAGCCTTCAAGGAAACAATGGTTGGCAGGTACATGTGTTTCTTTCATGTTTGGAGTATTTTTATGTTTTATAGCATTGAAGAATGAATTGTCAGAGTTGCAAACAAATTTATATACAGTCGCTCAGTCAGGGTCGATTTGGATCCAACTGTTCTCCCAATTGCTATCTCCTCCCAATTTTCAAATAAGCACTGCTTCTGAGAGAAGTCCCAAATGCTCCTGATACCGGAAGCAGCAGTTACTGCTTTTTTTTATCCTCTCTGACCTAACCTTGAGTTTCTTGACGTGTCAGTATAAGAGGAAACTTTATTCTGCATCCATAGAGAAATGTATCACATCTCCGAGTGCTTTGCAGTGTAGCCATTGTTGTTATGTGGGCAAATGTGGACTGAAGGCACTGGATACTGCAAAAGCTACGGGCCCTGACAATATTCCGCCAATAGTACTGAAGACCTGTGCTCCAGAACCTGCCGCACCCCTAGCCAAGCTGTTCCAGTACAGCTACAACACTGGCATCTACCCTGCAATGTGGAAAATTGCCCAGGTATGTCCTGTACACAAAAAGCAGGACAAATCGAACCTGGCCAACTACCGCCCCATTAGCCTACTCTCAATCATCAGTAAAGTGATGGAAGGTGTCATCAACAGTGCCATCAAGCGGCACTTGCTTAGCACCAACCTGCTCAGTGACGCTCAGTTTGGGTTCCGCCAGGGCCACTTAGCTCCTGACCTCATTACAGCCTTGGTTCAAACATGGACAAAAGAGCTGAACTCAAGAGGTGAGGTGAGAGTGACTGCCCTTGACATCAAGGCAGCATTTGACCGAGTATGGCATCAAGGAGCCCTCACAAAACTGAGGTCAATGGGAATCAGGGGGGAAACCCTCAGCTGGCTGGAGTCATACCTAGCACAAAGGAAGATGGTTGTGGTTGTTGGAGGTCAATCATCTGAGCTCCAGGACATCACTGCAGGAGTTCCTCAGGGTAGTGTCCTGGGCCCAACCATCTTCAGCTGCTTCATCAATGACCTTCCTTCAATCATAAGGTCAGAAGTGGGGATGTTCGCTGATGATTGCACAATGTTCAGCACCATTTGTGACTCCTCAGATACTGAAGCAGTCTGTGTAGAAATGCAGCAAGACCTGGACAATATCCAGGCTTGGGCTGATAAATGGCAAGTAACATTCGCGCCACACAAGTGCCAGGCAATGACCATCTCCAACAAGAGAGAATCTAACCATCTCCCCTTGACATTCAACGGCATTACCATCGCTGAATCCCGCACTATCAACATCCTAGGGGCTACCATTGACCAGAAACTGAACTGGAGTAGCCATATAAATACCGTGGCTACAAGAGCAGGTCAGAGGCTAGGAATCCTGAGGCGAGTAACTCACCTCCTGACTCCCCAAAGCCTGTCCACCATCTACAAGGCACAAGTCAGGAGTGTGATGGAATACTCTCCACTTGCCTGGATGGGTGCAGCTCCAACAACACTCAAGAAGCTCGACACCATCCAGGACAAAGCAGCCCGCTTGATTGGCACCCCATCTACAAACATTCACTCCCTCCACTACCGACGCACAGTGGCAGCAGTGTGTACCATCCACAAGATGCACTGCAGCAATGCACCAAGGCTCCTCAGACAGCACCTTCCAAACCCACGACCTCTACCAACTAGAAGGACAAGGGCAGCAAATACATGGGAACACCACCACCTGCAAGTTCCCCTCCAAGTCACACACCATCCTGACTTGGAACTGTATCGCCATTCCTTCACTGTCGCCTGGTCAAAATCCTGGAACTCCCTTCCTAACAGCACTGTGGGTATACCTACCCCACATGGACTGCAGCGGTTCAAGAAGGCAGCTCACCACCACCTTCTCAAGGGCAATTAGGGATGGGCGATAAATGCTGGCCTGGCCAGCGACGCCCACATCCCATGAATAAATTAAAAAAAAATGCAGCTGCCATTTAGCAGGCAGCATGATCCCACGTACAGAATGGCAAGTTAAACTGTTTTTACTGATGGCAGTGGTAGAAATGTTGGCTCGGACACCAGGAGCAATCCCTGCTCTACATCAAATGGGACTTCATATTCTTTTAGGTATCAACTGTGGCTCAGCGGTAGTGTTCTTGCCTCTTGAGTTAGAAGGTCATAGACTCAAGTACTATTCCAGAGACTTGGGCACCTAATATAGGCAGACATGTCAGTGTAGTGCTGAGGTTGTGTTGCATTGTCACAGATCCCGTCTTTCAGGTGAGTTTTAAACTGACCTTCCATCTGTACTCTCAGGTGGCTGTAAAATATCTCATGGCACTATTTGACAAACAGTAGGGTGTCCTGGCTAGCATTTATGCCAACATCTAAAACCTATTATCTGGTCATTTATTTCATTGTTGTTTATGGGAGCTGACTGTGTGTAAAATGGGTGCCTTGTTTCCTACATAATAAAACTACACTTCAAAAGTACTTCATTGGCTGTAAAGCATTTTGGGACATCCTGAGGGCATGAAAGGCACTATTTAAATGTCAGTCTTTCTTTTTTTTTCATTTATTCTATTTCTTGTGACTGGGCCATTAGATGAGCTTTATTGGGACTTTTGACTAAATTGGAGTCATGGTACCTGAAGAGTTAACTAACTAATTCTAAGGGATTGTAAGGATTGAACAAACACTGCCTCTTTATAGAGGCCAGAGTTTTAACTGAATATTGCGAAATATTTGCAATCATTCCTTTGTGCCTTCTCTTTCAGGTTGCGCCTGTCTCCTCACAATGTCCACTTTGTCACACTGAAGTGTGGACAAACTGTCTGATTTGGCCTCACATGTACATGGCTGGGACTATTGTTTGTCCACAGACTGTATCTGTGCCTCATATCTCCACAGAAGGAGACGTCTGCGTCTTAAAATCGATCAGAAGCTCATGTGAAATTTGTCAGGAGTGTGAGAGAATCAGTTGGAAAACAGTTAAAAATGTTAAAAGACAAAATATGCTTGAAGCAAACAGAAAGGTTAGCCACCACCGATGGAGAGAAGATTTTTTAAATTCAAAATATGGATATCACCAACAAAAGCAAACATTTGTTGCCCATCCCTAGTTGCCCTTGAGAAGGTGGTGAAGGGCCTTCTTCTTGAACTACTGTATTCCATGTGGTGAAGGTGCTTGCACACCGAAGGAGGCAATTCAGCTCGTCGTGTCTCTGCCAGTTCACTACAAGAACAATTCACCTCATTCCACACCCACACATTTATCCCGTAGCCCTCAAATCTTTGCTCTTCAGATAATTATCCAATTCCCTTTTGAAGATCTTGGTTGAATCTGCCTCCACCATACTCTCAGGCAGTGCATTCCAGATCCTAACCACTAAAGGAAGCATTCGTAAGGGCTGGAAGGCTGGGAACAGACGAAGGCCTTGAGGAATATAAAGACGGTAGGAAGGAACTTAAGCAAGGAGTTAGGAGGGCTAAAAGGGGTCATGAAAAGTCATTGGCAAACAGGATTAAGGATAATCCCAAGGCTTTTTATACGTATATAAAGAGCAAGAGGGTAACCAGGGAAAGGGTTGGCTCACTCAAGGACAGAGGAAATGAGCGAGGTACTAATGAGTACTTTGCATCAGTATTCACCAAAGCGAAGGACTTGGTTGATGATGAGTCTAGGGAAGGGAGTGTAGATAGTCTGGGTCATGTCGTTATCAAAAAGGAGGAGGCGTTGGGCGTCTTGCAAAGCATTAAGGTAGATAAGTCCCCAGGGCCTGATGGGATCTACCCCAGAATACTGAGGGAGGCAAGGGAAGAAATTGCTGGGGCCATGACAGAAATCTTTGTATCCTCATTGGCTACAGGTGAGGTCCCAGAGGACTGGAGAATAGTCAATGTTGTTCCTTTGTTTAAGAAGGGTAGCAAGGATAATCCAGGAAATTATAGGCCGGTGAGCCTTATGTCAGTGGTAGGGAAATTATTAGAGAGGATTCTTCGGGACAGGAGTAATCCCATTTGGAAACAAACAAACTGATTAGCGAGAGGCAGCATGGTTTTGTGAAGGGGAGGTCCTGTCTCACTAACTTGATTGAGTTTTTTGAGGAAGTGACGAAGATGATTGATGAAGGAAGGGCAGTGGATGTTGTCTATATGGACTTCAGTAAAGCCTTTGACAAGGTCCCTCATGGCAGACGGGTACAAAAGGTGAAGTCACACGGGATCAGAGGTGAGCTGGCAAGATGGATACAGAACTGGCTCAGTCATAGAAGACAGAGGGTAGCAGTGGAAGGGTGCTTTTCTGAATGGAGGGATGTGACTAGTGGTGTTCCGCAGGGATCAGTGCTGGGACTTTTGCTGTTTGTAGTATATATAAATGATTTGGAGGAAAATGTAGCTGGTCTGATTAGTAAGTTTGCGGACGACACAAAGGTTGGTGGAGTTGCGGATTGTGATGAGGATTGTAAGAGGATACAGCGGGATATAGATCGGTTGGAGACTTGGGCGGAGAAATGGCAGATGGAGTTTAATCCGAACAAATGTGAGGTAATGCATTTTGGAAGATCTAATGCAGGTGGGAAGTATACAGTAAATGGCAGAACCCTTTGGAGTATTGACAGGCAGAGAGATCTGGGCGTACAGGTCTACAGGTCACTGAAAGTGTCAACGCAGGTGGATAAGGTAGTCAAGAAGGCATACGGCAAGCTTGCCTTCATCGGTCGGGGCATAGAGTATAAAAATTGGCAAGTCATGCTGCAGCTGTACAGAACTTTAGTTAGGCCACACTTAGAATATTGCGTGTAATTCTGGTCGCCACACTACCAGAAGGACGTGGAGGCTTTGGAGAGGGTACAGAAGAGGTTTACCAGGATGTTGCCTGGTCTGGAGGGCATTACCTATGAGGAGAGGTTGGATAAACTCGGATTGTTTTCACTGGAACGACGGAGGTGGAGGGGCGACATGATAGAAGTTTACTAAGTTATGAGCGGCATGGACAGAGTGGATAGTCAGAAGCTTTTTCCCAGGGTGGAAGAGTCAATTACTAGGGGACATAGATTTAAGGTGCGAGGGGCAAAGTTTAGAGGGGATGTGCGAGGCAAGTTCTTTACACAGAGGGTGGTGAGTGCCTGGAACTTCCTGCAGGGGGAGGTGGTGGAAGCAGGTACGATAGCGATGTTTAAGAGGCATCTTGACAAATACATGAATAGGATGGGAATAGAGGGATATGGTCTCCGGAAGTGCAGAAGGTTTTAGTTTCGGCAGGCATCAAGATCGGCGCAGGCTTGGAGGGCCAAATGGCCTGTTCCTGTGCTGTACTGTTCTTTGTTCTCATGCCACTGTTGCTTCTTTTGCCAATTGGTGTCCTCTGGTTCTCGACCCTTCCGCCAATGGAATGTTTTTCCCTATCTACACTGTCCAAACTATCATGATTTTGAACACCTCTATCAAATCTCCTATCAAATACCTCTATTGAACACCTCTATCAAATAGCCCCAGCTTCTCGAACCTATCCATGTAACTGAAGTTCCTCATCTCTGGAACCATTCTCATAAATCTTTTCTGCACCCTCTCTAATGCCTTAACATCCTTCCTAATGTTAACGTCCAGAAAGCTTGTTGTGGAAGGATAATGCTGAAGCCTATCTTTACTCAGTTTCACATTATTGTACAGAACTCATGGATTACAAACATGTTGCTCCTCACTCAAACCCTCCACCAGTCTCAGCAAATGTCTGCTTATAATGCTCAAGTAAGACCCCAATTAACACCCTCCACCTGCACATATTTAAATTGACGCAAAATTAACAGATTAACACTGACGTGTGGTGCCCAGAACTGGACGCAATACTCCAATTTAGGCCGAAACAGTGTTTTATACAGGTTTATCCTTCTGCTTGTACCCTATGTCCCTGTTTATAAAGCCCAGGATCCTGTATCCTTTATTAACCACATTCTCAAACTGCCCAGCAACCTTCACTGATTTGTCCCTCTGATCCTGAATCCTTTTTGGAATTGTACCTTTTAATTTATCTTGCCTCTCCTCATTTCCCCACCAAAAAATGAATCATTTCACACTTTTCTGCATTAAATTCTGCCACTTGTCTATCTACTTCACCAGCCTGTCTATATCCTCTTGACGTTTATCAATATCCTCCTCACAGTTCACAATACTTCCAAGTTTTGTTAGGTAGGGAGCTCCAGGATTTTGACCAAGTGACAATGAAGGAATGGTGATAGATTTCCCAGTCAGATGGTGTGCGACTAGGAGGGGAACTTCGAAGTGTTGGCATTCCGATGTGCCTTCTGCCCTTCCCCTTCTGGTTGGTAAAGGATTTGAGTTTAGGAGGTGCTATCTCAGAAGCCTTGGCGAATTGCTGCTGGGCATGCTGTAGATAGTACACACTGCAGCCCCAATGCGCCAGTGGTGGAGGGGGTGGATTGTTAAAGTGGTGGATCAAACGGACTGCTTTGTTCTGGTTCATATTGAGCTTCTTGAGTGTTGTTGCAGTTGCGTACATCCAGGCAAGTGGAAGGCATTTCACCACGAGGTTGATTTATGCCTTGTCAGTGGTGGAGAGACTTTCAGGAGATAGGAGGTGAGTTACTCGCCAAAGTACATAAGAACATAAGAAATAGGAGCAGGAGTAGGCCATTCAGTGGCCTTCTCTGCCATTCAATAAGATCATGGCTGATCTCATCATGGCCTCAATTCCACTTTCCCTCCTGCCCCCATAGCCCTTGACTCCCTTGTAGATCAAAAAATCTGTCTTAACTCAGCCTTGAATATATTCTATGACCAAGTCTCCACTGCTCTCTGAAGTACAGAATTCTAAAGATTAACAAGCCTCAAAGAAGAACATCCTCCTCATTTCTATTTTAAATGAGAGACCCCTTATTCTGAAACTTTGCTGCCGAGTTTTAGATTCCCTCACGTGTGGAAACATCCTCTCAGCACTCACCTTGTCAAGCCCCCTCAGGATCGTATATGTCCCAATATGATCACCTCTCATTCTTCTGAACTCCAATAAATAAAGGCTCAACCTGCTCAACCTTCCCTCATAAGACAACACCCTCATCCCAGGAATCAACCGAGTGAACCTTCTCTGAACTGCCTCCAATGCAAATATATCCCTCCTTAAATAAGGAGACTAAACCTGTACGCAATACTCTAGGTATGGTCTCACCAACGCCCTGCACATTGTAGAAAAACTTCCCTACTTTTAAACTTCATCCCCTTTGCAATAAAGATCAACATTCCATTTGCCTCCCTAATTACCTGCTGTACCTGTATGCTACGAGGCCATACAGATACCCCTACTGCAGCATTCTGCAGTCTCTCTTCATTTAAATAATATTTTGCTTTTCTATTCTTCCTACCAAAGTGGACAACCTCATATTTTTGCACATTATGCTCCATCTGCCAAATTTTTGCCCCCTCACTTAAACTATCTATATCCCTTTGCAGACTCTTTTGAGTCCTCCTCACAACTTGCTTTCCCATCTATAGTTGTATCATCAGAAAATTTGGCTAGAATACACTCTGCACCTTCATCCAAGGAATTAATATGGATTGTAAGTAGTTGAGGCTCCAGCACTGATCCCTGTGGCACCCCACTAGTTACAGTTTACCAACCTGAAAATTACCCATTTATCTGTTTCCTCTTAGCCAATTCTCTATCCATGCTAATATATTACCCCCAACACCATGAGCTCTTATCTTGTGTCGGAACCTTTTATATGACAACTTATCGAGTGCTTTTTGGAAATCCAAATACACTACATCTCCGGGATCCCTTTATCCACCCTATTCATTGCATCCTTAATGAATACTTTGCGTCTGTCTTCACAAAAGAGGGGGACAATGCAGAAATTATAGTGAAGGAGGAAGAGTGTGAAGAATTAAATGTGATAAACGTAGGGAGAGAGGAAATATTAATGGGATGAGCATCCTTGAAAGTTGATAAATCACCAGGGCCAGATGAAACGTACCATAGGCTGTTAAAGGAAGCAAGAGAGGAAATAGCAGAAGGTCTGACCATCATTTTCCAGTCTTCACTGGATACAGGTGTGGGCCAGAGGATTGGAGAACTGCTAACATTGTGCTAAAATAAAAGCAAAATACTGCAGATGCTGGAAATCTGAAATAAAGACAAGAAATGCTGGAAATAATCAGCAGGTCTGGCAGCATCTGTGGAGAGAGAAACAGAGTTAACGTTTCAGGTCAGTGATCCTTCATCAGAACTGGCAGATATTAGAAATGTAAAAGGTTTTAAGCAAGTAAAGCAGGGGGTGGGGCAAGAGACAACAAAAGAGAAGGTGTTGATAGGACAGAGGGTCAGAGAATAACTGACTAGAAGGTCATGGAACAAAGGCAAATGGTATGTTAATGGTGTGCTGAAAGACAAAGCGTTAGTAGAGAAAGGGTGTGAATAGACTGTAAAGCACAAAGCACTCCAAATACAAACATTAAAAAAAAATACAGTGGGTAGGCATAGTAGAAACAAACTAAAAAAACTAAAATAAAATAACCAAATAAAAAAGAAAAAATAAGAAAAAATAACTGAACAAAAAAGGGGGGCCCGTCATGCTCTGAAATTATTGAACTCAAATGCTAACATTGTACCTCTGTTTAAAAAGTGAGTGAAGGATAGACCAAATAATTACAGGCCAGTCAGTCTAACCTCAGTAGTGGGCAAATTACTGGAATCTATTCTGAGAGACAGGATAAACTGTCACTTCGAAAGACATAGGTTAATCAAGGATAGTCAGTATGGATTTGTTAAGGGAAGATCTTGTTTGATCAACTTGATTGAATTCTTTGAAGAAGTGACAAGGAAGATAGATGAGGGTAGGGCAGTTGATGTGGTCTACATGGATTTTAGCAAGGCTTTTGACAAGGTCGCACATGGCAAACTGGCTAAAAAAATAAAATCCCATAGGATTCAGGGAAATGCAGCAAGGTGAATACAAAATTGGCTCGGTGGCAGGAAACAAAGGGTAATTGTTGATGGGTGTTTTAGTGACCGGAGGGCTGTTTACAGTGGCATTCCGCAGCGTTCAGTACTGGGTCCCCTGCTTTTTGTGGTATATATTAACGATTTGGATGTAAATGTAGCGGGCATGATCAAGAAGTTTGCAGATGACACAAAGATTGGCCGTGTGGTAGATAGCAAGGAGGTTTGCTGCAGAAAGATATTGATGGTCTGGTCAGATGGGCGGAAAGGTGGCAAATGGAATTCAACCTGGAGAAGTGTGAGGTGATGCATTTGGGGAGGTCAAACAAGGAAAAAGAATACATGATAAATGGGAAAGTACTGAGAAGTGTAGAGGAAGTGAGGGACCTTGGAGTGAATGTTCACAGATCTCTGAAGGTAGCAGGACAGGTCGATAAGATGGTTAAGAAGACAAATGGAATACTTTCCTTTATTAGTTGAGGTATAGAATATAAGAGCAGGGATGTTATGCTGGAACTATATAATTCATTGGTTAGGCCACAACTTGAGTACTGTGTGCAGTTCTGGTCACTTCATTACAGAAAGGATGTAATTGCACTAGAGAGGGTACAGAGGAGATTGATGAGGATGTTGCCAGGCCTGGAAAAATGCAGCTATGAAGAATGATTGGATAAGCTGGGGTTGTTCTCCTTGGAACAGAGAAGGCTCAGGGGATATTTGATTGAGATGTACAAAATTGTGAGGGGCCTGGATAGAGTGGAGATGAAGGGTCAGTGACGCGGGGACATAGATTTAACGTGATTGGTAGAAAAATTAGAGTGGAGATGAGGAAAAACCTTTTCACCCAGAGGGTGAACTCATTGCCTGAAAGGGTAGTTGAGGCCGGGACCCTCAACTCAATCAAAAGGAGTCTGGAATTGCACCTCAAGTGCTGTGATCTGCAGGGCTACAGACTAAATGCTGGAAGGTGGGATTAGAATAAGTGAATCGTTTTTCGGCTGGCACAGACATGATGGGCCAAGTGGCCTCTTTCTGTGCCTTAACCCTTCTACGATTCTATGATTCTATCCTCAAAGAACTTTAATCAATTAGTCAAGCATGATTTCTCTTTCATGAAACTATGCTGACTCTGATTGTATTATGATTTTCTAAATATCCGGCTACTACTTCCCTAATGATGGATTCCAACATTTTCCCAAATGACAGAAGTTAGGTTAACTGGCTTTCTGTCTCCCTCCCTTCTTGAAAAGGGGTGTTATATTTGCGATTTTCCAATCCACCGGGACCTTTCCAGAATCTAGAGAATTTTGGAAGATTACAACTAATGCATCCACTATCTCTGTAGCCACTTCTTTTAAGGCCCTAGGATGCGGGCCGTCAGGCCCCGAAGACTTGTCAGCGTATAGTTCCATTAGCTTTCCTAGTACTTTTTCTCTAGTGATATTGATTTTTTTACGTTCCTCCCTCTCTTTTGACCTGTATTTTCCACTATTAGAAGAATGCTTATAGTGTCTTCCACTGTGAAGACAGATACAAAATATTTGTTCAAAGTCTCTGCCATTCCCTTGTTTCCCATCATTAATTCCCCAGTCTCATCCTCCAAGGAACCAACATTTACTTTAGCTACACTCGTTTTATATACTTGTAGCTTTTTCTGTTTTAATATTTCTTGCTAGTTTACTCTCATATTCTAATTTCTCCCTCCTATTTTTTTTAGTCATCCTTTGCTGGTTTCTAAAATTTTCCCGATCTTCTGACCTACCACTACCCTTTGCAGAATTGTATACCTTTTCTTTCAATTTGATACCATCCTTAACTTCTTTAGTTAGCCATGGATGGTTCATCCTTATCATAGAGTCTTTCTTTCTCAATGGAATACATCTTTGTTGAGAGATATGAAATATCTCCTTAAATGTCTGTCACTGCTTATCCACTGTCTTACCTTTTATCTTATTTTCCCAGTTCACTTTAGACAACTCTGTCTTCATACCTTTATAATTGCCTTTATTTAAGTTTCAGAACCAATTTTCTCACCTTCAAACTGAATGTCAAATTCATCATGTAATAATCACTCTTCTCAGAGGATCCCTTATTATGAGATCATTAATTAATCCTTTCTCATTACACATTACCATGTCTAAAATAACCTGTTCCATGGTTGGTTCCACAAAGTTTTGTTCTAAGAAACTGTCCTGAATACACTCTATGAAGTCATCATCAAGGCTACCTTTGCCAATCTGATTCATCCAATCTATTTGAAGATTAAAATTGCCCACAATTATTGTCCAACCTTTGACCTGCACTAGTAGTCATGGCGTTTATCCGGCTGGTCTAGTTGAGTTTCCAGTCAACAGTGACCCCCCACCCCCACCCCAGGATGTTGATTGTGGGAGATTCAATAGTGATATTGGTTTTGCATGTTAAAGGAAGGTGGTTCGACTCTCTGTTGTTGAAGATGATCATAGTCTGGCACTTGTGTGGCATGACTGTTACTTGCCACATCAGCCCAAGCTGGAGGTGGATTATTTTGAGCACATTCATTGGGAATGAAATGAGTGCAAAATCCCTTGCTCTACCATGTACGACAAGAAATATTATAGTACTGAGAGAGGGCTGCCTTGCCAGAAGTGTACTTTGGGCCAATGGAAAAGAAATCTGTTATCATCCTTCTAATCTTGTGGATATAAAAGGTCCAATGGCACTGCTCAAAGAAGAGCAGGGAGTTCTCCCAGTATCCTGGACAATATTTCTCCCTCAATCAAAGCTATCAGAAACAGACTAATCTCACTGCTGTTTATGAGATCCTGATGTATACAACATTGCTGCCACATTTGCCCACATAGTGACAGTCACTGTATCTCAGTTTAATTCATTGTATAAGAGGGCCTTTGAGATGTTTCTGAGAGATTTGTGAAGGTGTTCTCTAAGGCAAGTCTTCCTTCATAGCTGAAACTGTACTGAGGGAGTGATGCACTCCGGTAGAGGTCTTTTTTTTGATGAGACATTAAAGGAAGACCCCATCTCCCCTCTCATCTGGATGGAAATGATCCCATGGTACTATACAAAGAAAAGCAGGCACATTCTCCCAGGTGACCTGGCCAATATTTTTCCCTCCAGTCACTCCTTAAAAAAGTTGATCTGCTCATTGATTTTATTGGTGTTTTTGGGATATTGCTGTGTGCACATTGACTGCTATGTTTCCCTACATTACAACAGTGATAACGCTTCGAAAGGTCTTGATTAACAATGTAAACTCTTTCTTAGGGCTGGATTTTATAACTCGCCACTGATGAAGAAACGGCCAGAGACCTGCCACAATCCTTCGTGCAGCAGCTCATTTGTATCCCCGGGGCCAGCCGCCCACCCTGCCATTCATGGGGAGGGGGCAGGCTGTCTGTCGTCAGCAATGGCATCAGCTGCCAAAATAACTAAATACATCTCTTTTGCCCCTCTCCCACCCCATAACAATTTAAATTAATTAATGGGTGGCACAGTGGCGCAGTGGTTAGCACTGCAGCCTCACAGCTCCAGCGACCCGGTTCAGTTCCGGGAACTGCCTGTGTGGAGTTTGCAAGTTCTCCCTGTGTCTGCATGGGTTTCCGCCGGGTGCTCCGGTTTCCTCCCACGGCTAAAGACTTGTAGGCTGATAGGTAAATTGGCCATTGTAAATTGCCCCTAGTGTAGGTAGGTGGTAGGAGAATGGTGGGAATGTGGTAGAAAATATGGGATTAATGTAGGATTAGTATAAATGGGTGGTTGTTGGTCGGCACAGACTCAGTGGGCCGAAGGGCCTGTTTCAGTGCTGTGTCTGTAAATAAAAATTATTTGCCCTTTCCCCTCCAAAACACTTACTTTTACCATCTGACCTTCCCCACTCCCCAAACTGCACAAACTTTCAACTACAACCCTTCCTACCATCCCCTGCACCCATGACATTAATTTGACCCATTCCCCCTGACTCCCACACTGATAAACTTACCTCCCCCAATCCCTACCAGTGTTGTCCTTCGTTTCGCCGGACGGGGATCCGAACGTGTGTGGGAGAGCCGACTGCCGAGCCAAAGATCGCAGCGGGACATCAGAGGGTGACGTGAGCTTAATTAAATCAATCATTTTAATTTACTTACAGATGCAAACTGTGGTCTCGTCGCCGAGTGGCAGGGGGACCGTGACGAGGCCTTGCCGCTGGCGGTAATATTGGGCCAGGCCCACCCGGCGTTGGGGTGCATGGCGGCCCTCTCCCAGAGGCATTTTTCCCCGGGGGGTCGGTAAAATCCAGCCCTTAGATATTTCATGAGGAAGAGAGCTTGGTCCACCTAATTCAACCATTCACTCATCTAACTGCTAATTAAATATTTCAAGTTTGTTTTGCTTCCATTACTATATATGCAAGTAAATTCCACAGGCTGATTAATCTTTGTGTGAAGAGGTACTTACAGACATCAAGCCTTTTATTAGTATGGACCTTGGCTGACATCTTATTGCCACAGTTTCATGAAAAGTAACATTGGTGCTCAGAAATCCCTCAGAGCCCCAATCCCCCGAACCTCTCTGCTCCAACCTTCCATCCCGTGAATCCCCCATTTCCCCAGTCTCCATCGCTTCCCTCAACTCTTGAGCTAACTCCCATTTCAGAGTTCCCAATGATTCCAGAGCCACCCGCCCCCACACCCCACCCCCCCAACTCCCCCCCACGGGTTTCAGAGCCCCTGATGATTTCAACCACCCGCAATGATTTTACAGCACCGCCCCCCTGTTTATTTTAGGACCCCCTCCCTGATTCCGGACTGCTCTCCAGCCGCTTGTAGCTCTCTGCGGACAACCTACTGAGCAGCTGGCAGTGACAAGCTCCATGGAAAAGGCGGAGAAATCATTCCAATTCAAATGAAAGAAGTATAACCTTCTGCTTCTGACTCCTGATGTCAAGCCGATATTTGCTAATTATTTACAGTATTTCTTTTCTTCATGGGGCTGTACTGTAGCGGACAATTTAAAATCGCTGATCTCCTGGAGACAGCCCTCAGGATAGGAATCACTGATTCCTGGAAGCTCCTGGTCTCCATCTCCATCTTTGTAATCTGGATCTAACCAGTTTTCTAGTCAACATATTGCCTGCACTGATTCTTAAGAGAACATCTCCAAGGCCACACTATCTGACCTAGTTAGTTGTGGCCTGTTTCTTGTTGGTGAAGTGTGGGGGAACAGACTCAAGTGTTGGCTTTATGTTTGCTCGGTCCCACCAATCACCAGCCTATAAATGATATTTCAGGGTAATTATTGCAATGACAAGCATCTGATTGTCAGGAAATCATGCCTAGAAACTATGAAACCTTCTGGAAGTGTTCAGTAAGTGTAACTGGGACTGGAGCCTGTGGCCCATCTTTCCTTTATCCCCCAGTGCACCCTTGTTGCTCCCTGCTCCATTTACTCAGTGCCCCTCTTCTCATCCGAACGCAAAATAGTGCAGATCACTGGAAATGTGAAATAAAAAGAGAAAATGCTGGAAACACTCAGCAGGTCAGGTAGCCTCCACGGAAAGTGAAGTAGAGTTTATGTTTCAAGTCTGTGACCTTTTGTCAGAACTGGAGAACGGTCATTGGCCTGAAATGTTAACTCTGTTTCTTTCTCCACAGAGGCTGCCTGACCAGCAAGGTATTTCCAGCACTTTCTCTTTTTCATTACCCCTTTCCTCATTATGGCTAACTGCCAGGTACAGGGAGCCCTTCATTGGCTTCTGGTATCTGATATCTTGCTCCCAAGGGTTAGAGATGTGTCAGTGGCGATGAAACATAAGGCCTGCAGTAGTGGTCTATCACTGGTGTAATGGAACATATCTGAATCTTCATTCTATATCACTACAACATCTATTAATATAAACCATTGACGTAATTGGTATGCTATACCAGTATAATTGGCCATGTGAGCCGCATCGAAGATGGCAGGATCCCCAAAGACACATTGTACAGCGAGCTCGCCACTGGTATCAGACCCACCGGCCGTCCATGTCTCCGCTTTAAAGACGTCTGCAAACATGACATGAAGTCCTGTGACATTGATCACAAGTCGTGGGAGTCAGTTGCCAGCAATCGCCAGAGCTGGCGGGCAGCCATAAAGGCGGGGCTAAAGTGTGGCGAGTCGAAGAGACTTAGTAGTTGGCAGGAAAAAAGAAAAAAAGACAGCTAAAGGTTAGTTATAGAGTTTGGAAATCTACAAGGGCACAGTCTTAACTCTCCATATAGTCTAAAAGGAGAGGAAGATAGAGCATGGCTACCCGACCCAAGCCCGATGACATGTGTCGGGTTCAGATCAGGTCGGGTCGCTCTTCTAGATCCGGCATTCGGGCTGAGGTCAGGTCTGGTCGGGCCAGGTCGGACACACTCAGCCTTGCATTACAATTGTGTTAATGAAACACTGGAAACCGCAGATCTTTTGAAGTTGCTTCCTACTCTGCTTGGTATTTCAACTCACTGTGTACTAATCAATAAACATTTCTTGCGTACATTGTAGTGGAACTCAGCGCCAGGCTCATAGTTATGATTAGCCCTTTCTTGCCCTTTCCTGATTCTAGGGGTGTTGAAGGTCTTTGCCGTTTTAATCTTAATGAAATATCTACAATGTAATCAGTTGCTGCACTGTTATGTAATAAAATGTTTTTAATGAGCTCTATTTTTCATCAACACAAATTTAACCTTTTTGTGTTTTGGTTTATCTCTTGGTTTTTCTTCGCGCTTTGTATTCTTGGCGACGAAAGCAGTTTAACATCTTCAATCTGTATTAATAGGATCTTGATCCTTTTCTTTAATGACACAGTTTTCAAATGAATTGACTGCGTCCCGTTAGGGGTTGGCAAGACCTCTCCAGCCTGCCTCAAAACATATTGTATTGAATGAAGAATGTAAAGTAAAGGAGGCTTGTAAGGTAAATTAAGAGATTTAAAGGGGAAAGACAACGAATTATGCTCTGAATTTGGGATATATTTAATTAATTGTCAGATCTGATAAATCGCTGCTTTTAGTTTAATGTGGCCTCAGTGTTTATGGATAATTAATGAAATTAAGAGGCATTTTTTATATACAAAGCTGGGCATTAGTACTTAATAGTTGATATATAATTTTGAATATATTTTAATTTCTTAATTCATGTGACACCGCTAAATACAAAGCAGTCTTAAATCAGTTAATATTTTTATTTGTAAAATCTGACCTGCCGGATTAAAATATTAAATCAAGGCGAGACATTTCAAAGATTACTGGACTAGTAATCCAGAGGCCTGGACTCATGAACCAGTGACATCCAGGACGTCAAGGCGGGAAACACTCCGCACTAGTCTGCAGTGAGCGATTCCATCAAAGGTAGAGCACAACCTCTTTAATATAGGAATGCATATTTTATAATAATTAATCACTCAGGACCTTCCTGGTCTCTGCATCTCAGCTGCTCACTGGATAAACTTGCAGCAAGTATTTCAACCTGTAAAGCAGGAGTCTAGGTAATGTGTAATGATATTTTGTGAGCCTTCGGGCAATGCTGTGTTTATTTTAAGCAATGCAGGTACCTGGTACAGTGTGCCTGTCTGGGCACAACTCCATGGGTTTCTGTTTAAGTAGTGACCAAACAATCACCAACTTCTATGGTAAAAATCTTTGGCTCACCACCTCCGGTACGTGGCTCTAATCTTAATGTACTTTTTAACAACCTTTCAAGTCCAGTTACAGTTTTTGTTGCTTATCTGCACAAGCTTAAAAAGTGAAAAACAGAAGTTAGGTTAACTGAACATTCCAGTGGTCGGGTTGGGTTGATTGGGCATGGGAAAAATGAAAGGACTTGGGCCGGGTCAGGCTCGTGTCGGATTTGGTTCTATCGGACTCGGGTCAGATGTGGTCTGTCGGGCTCGGGTCGGATGTGGTTCTGTTGGGCTCGGGTCAGGGGTCATTTGCAGACCCGAGCAGGCCTTTGGAGGAAGAGTCTCATTTCTAGAGAGTGTTGGCCATACTCTGCATCTATAAAGAAATGATTTGACAGTGATGGTATCTTTAACATTTATGTACAGTAGGTTCTATATGTACATCAGTGCACTTATAAAACTGACCGGGACACGGGCCTATTCCCTGGGCCCCAGACGACCAGACCTAAGCTACAGACGAAGGCGAATTTACCGATTCGTCATTACAAGTAAATAAAAAGAAGCAACAAAGCAACAAAATGAAATATTTTATTTTATTTCATCTTAGTTTGTTCAGTTTGCTTACCCACTGTTTTTTTCATGTTTGTACTTGCAGCTGTTCAATTTTCAGTCCATTAACACCCTATCTGTACTAATGCTTTGGCTTTCAACACATCATTAACATATTGTTTGCCTTTGCTCCATGACCGTTTGATCAGCCATTCTGTGGCCTTGTCCTATCTACACCTTCTCCTTTGTTATCTCTTGCCCCACCCCTGCTTTACTTGCTTATAACCTTTCACATTTCTAATATTTGCCAGTTCTGAAGAAGGGTCACTGACCTGAAACATTAACTCTGTTTCTCTCTCCACAGATGCTGCCAGACCTGCTGAGGATTTCCAGCATTTCTTGTTTTTATTTCAGATTTCCAGCATCCGCAGCATTTTGCTTTTATTATAGCAAAATGAAGAGGCTCTTTTCAAACAGCATTTAAAGAAAAGCATATCAAATAGCTGAGAAAATCAGAGACAAATATAAAGGATGATTCCACCGTCCACCACAAACTCATATCAGGATATCGACTCCTGCAGGCTATGATTTTCCATCTATTCCTTTTAATGGAGAGCAAGTTTATCAATAAACCAGACTCACTGACCAAGAGGCTCATCAACCAAGATCTGGAGTACATAGCTGGGGTATCAGATTGCTAAATCTAACACAGAGTTCAATTTAGTTTCAATCTTGCTTGTCAATCAACTTTGGAATTGACTTGGCTCCCAAAGAGATTCATCCAGCTTACTTCCTCACACTCCGAGGACTACCTCTTTGCTCACTTTCATTTCCCAGTTCCCTTTTTTCTTCCCTTGACCTGCATTTTGTTTTTGCCTCTATCAAGCTATTCAACAGCTCCCTAACATACACTTTTGATGTTCTCATCTCTGCCAGAAACATTATGGTCCTCCACACCCTTGTTCCTCAGGTACAAATGCCATCTTCACACATTTAAATCTGAAGATCGTGGGCTTGAACCCACATGGATCATCACTGAGCTGATCTGGCATGACCACCTGAAAGATATTGACTTAGAAATTGATTTGCGCCCAATTGGGATATAATGCTGGTGCAGCACACGCATCTAAAGACGATGGCAGCAGGATCATAGAAACATAGGGTAGGCGGTGCCGTAGTGGTATTATCACTGGACTAGTAACCCAGAGAACCAGGGTATTTCTCTGGGGACATGGGTTCGAATTCCACCACAGCAGAAGGTGGAATTTGAATTCAATTAATCTGGAATTTTAAAGAAAGCTAGTCTAATGATGGCCATGAAACCATTGTCGATTGTTGTAAAAACCCATCTGGTTCACTAATGTCCTTTAGGGAAGGAAATCTGCTATCCTTACCTGGTCTAGCCTACATGTGACTCCAGACCCACAACAATGTGGTTAATTCTTACATGCCCTCTAAAATGGCCTAGCAAGCCACTCAGTTGTACCTAACTGCTACGAAGTCAATAAAAAGGTATGAAACCGGACGGACCACCTGGCATCGGCCTAGGCACCGGAAACGGCAACGGCAAACCCAGCCCTGTCGACCCTGCAAAGTCCTCCTTACTAACATCTGGGGGCTTGTGCCAAAGTTGGGAGAGCTGTCCCACAGACTAGTCAAGCAACAGCTTGACATAGTCATACGCACGGAATCATACCTTACAGACAATGTCCCAGACACTGCCATCACCATCCCAGGGTATGTCCTGTCCCACCGGCAGGACAAATCCAGCAGAGGTGGCAGGACAGTGGTATACAGTAGGGAGGGAGTTGCCCTGGGAGTCCTCAACATCGACTCCAGACCCCATGAAGTCTCATGGCATCAGGTCAAACATGGGCAAGGTAACCTCCTACTGATTACCACCTACCGCCCTCCCTCAGCTGATAACTCAGTACTCCTCCATGTTGAACACCACTTGGAGGAAGCACTGAGGGTGGCAAGGGCAGAAAATGTACTCTGGGTGGAGGACTTCAATGTCCATCACCAAGAGTGGCTCAGTAGCACCACTACTGACTGAGTCCTAAAGGACATAACTGCTAGACTGGGTCTGCGGCAGGTGGTGGGGGAACCAACAAGAGGAAAAAATGTACTTGACCTTGTCCTCACCAATCTGCCTGCTGCAGATGCTTCTGTCCATGACTGCATTGGTAGGAGTGACCACCGCACAGTCCTTGTGGAGACGAAGTCCCGCCTTCACACTGAAGTCCATCGTGTTGTGTGGCACTATCACCGTGCTAAATGGGACAGATTTTGAACAGATCTAGCAATGCAAAACTGGGCATCCATGAGGTGCTGTGGGCCATCAGCAGCAGCAGAATTATATTCAACCACAATCTGTAACCTCATAGCCCGGCATATCCCCCACTCTACCATTATCATCAAGCCAAGAGACCAACCATGGTTCAATGAAGAGTGCAGGAGGGCATGCCAGGAGCAGCACCAGGCATACCTCAAAATGAGGTGTCAACCTGGTGAAGCTACAAGACAGGACTATCTGCGTGCCAAACTGCATAAGCAGCATGCGATAGACAGAGCTAAGCGATCCCATAATCAACGGATCAGATCTAAGCTCTGCAGTCCTGCCGCATTCAGCCGTGAATGGTGGTGGACAATTAAACAACTAACTGGAGGAGGTGGCTCCACAAATATCCCCATCCTCAATGATGCGGGAGCCCAGCACATCAGTCCGAAAGATAAGGCTGAAGCATTTGCAACAATCTTCAGCCAGAAGTGCCGAGTTGATGATCCATCTCGGCCTCCTCCTGAAGTCCCCAGCATCACAGATGCCACACTTCAGCCAATTCGATTCACACCGCGTGGTATCAAGAAACGACTGAAGGCACTCAGTTTGGGTTCCGCCAGGGCCACTCAGCTCCTGACCTCATTACAGCCTTGGTTCAAACATGGACAAAAGAGCTGAACTCAAGAGGTGAGGTGAGAGTGACTGCCCTTGACATCAAGGCAGCATTTGAACGAGTATGGCATCAAGGAGATTTAGCAAAACTGACGTCAGTCAGGGGGTAGACTCTCCGCTGGCTGGCTTCATACCTAGTGCAAAGGAAGATGGTTGTGGTTGTTGGAGGTCAATCATCTGAGCTCCAGGACATCACACCAGGAGTTCCTCAGGGTCATGTCCTGGGCCCAACCATCTGCAGTTGCTTCATCAATGACCTTCCTTCAATCATAAGGTCAGAAGTGGGGATGTTCGCTGATGATTGTATGATGTTCAGCACCATTCGTGACTCCTCAGATACTGAAGTAGAAATGCAGCAAGACCTGGACAATATCCAGGCTTGGGCTGAGAAGTGGCAAGTAACATTCGCACCACACAAGTGCCAGGCAATGACCATCTCCAACAAGAGAGAATCTAACCATCTCCCCTTGACATTCAACAGCATTACCATCGCTGAATCCCCCACTATCAACATCCTTGGGGCTACCATTGACCAGAAACAGCCATATAAATACCGTGGCTACAAGAGCAGATCAGAGGCTAGAAATCCTGAGGCGAGTAACTCACCTCCTGACTCCTCAAATCCTGTCCACCATCTACAAGGTACAAGTCAGGAGTGTGATGGAATACTGTCCACTTGCCTGGATGGGTGCAGCTCCAACAACACTCAAGAAGCTCGACACCATCCAGGACAAAGCAGCCTGCTTGATTGGCACTCCATCTACAAACATTTACTCCCTCCACCACCGACGCACAGTGGCAGCAGTGTGTACCATCTACACGATGTAATGCAGCAATGCACCAAGGCTCCTTAGACAGCACCTTCCAAACCCAAAACCTTTACCAACTAGAAGGACAAGGGCAGCAAATACATGGGAACACCACCACCTGAAAGTTCCCCTCCAAGTCACACACCATCCTGACTTGGAACTATATCGCCGTTCCGTCACTGTCGCTGGGTCAAAATCTGGAACTCCCTTCCTAACAGCACTGTGGGTGTACCTACCCCAAATGGACTGCAGCGGTTCAAGAAGGCAGCTCACCACCACCTTCTCAAGGGCAATTAGGGATGGGCAATAAATGCTGGCCTGGTCAGCGTCGCCCACATCCCATGAATGAATTAAAAACAACATAGAAACATAGATACAGGAATAGGCCATTCAGCCCTTCGAGCCTGCTCTGCCATTCATTATGATCATGGCTGATCATCCAACTCAGTAACCTGTTCCCTCTTTTGCCCCATACCCTTTGATCCCTTTAGACCCAAGAGCTATATCTAGCTCCTTCTTTTGAAAACCTTTAATGTTTTGGCCTCAACTGTTTTCTGTGGTAGCGAATTCCACAGGCTCACCTCTCTCTGGGTGAAGAAATTTCTCCTCATCTCAGTCATGAGGAGCTGGTCTGCCTGCTCATAAGGATAGTACTAATGCACTGCAGGCACCATTCATAGCCCCAATGGCAACTTATTGATCATGAGGGGGCAGAAAAATCAACCGGCTTGGATGCCGGTTGAGAGATCTGTAAACATCCAGGGGAAAGTGGGGCAATTGGGAGGTGGAAATGCTTCTCTGTCCTCCACATCAAAGTAAGTAGAAAGAACAAAGAACAGTACAGCACAGGAACAGGCCATTCGGCCCTCCAAGCCTGCGCCGATCTTGATGCCTGCCTAAACTAACACCTTCTGCACTTCCGGGGCCCATATCCCTCTTTTCCCTTCCTATTCATATATTTGTCAAGATGTCTCTTAAACGTTGCTATCATATCTGCTTCCACCACCTCCCCTGGCAGCAAGTTCCAAGCACTCACCACACTCTGTGTAAAAAAACTTGTCTTGCACATCCCCTCTAAACTTTGCCCCTCGCACCTTAAACCTATGTCCCCTAGTAACTGACTCTTCCACCCTGGGAAAAAGTTTCTGACTATCCACTCTGTCCATGCCGCTCATAACTTTGTAAACCTCTATCATGTCGCCCCTCCACCTCCGTCGTTCCAGTGAAAACAATCCGAGTTTATCCAACCTCTCCTCATAGCTAATGCCCTCCAGACCAGGCAACATTCTGGTAAACCTCCTCTGTACCCTCTCCAAAGTCTCCACGTCCTTCTGGTAGTGTGGCAACCAGAATTGCACGCAATATTCTAAGTGTGGCCAAACTAAGGTTCTGTACAGCTGCAACATGACTTGCCAATTTTTATACTCTATGCCCCGACCGATGAAGGCAAGCATGCTGTATGACTTCTTGACTACCTTATCCACCTGCGTTGCCACTTTCAGTGACCTGTGGACCTGTACGCCCAGATCTCTCTGCCTGTCAATACTCCTAAGGGTTCTGCCATTTATTGTATACCTCCCACCTCCATAAGACCTTCCAAAATGCATTACCTCACATTTGTCCGGATTAAACTCCATCTGCCATTTCTCCGCCCAAGTCTCCAACCGATCTATATCCTGCTGTATCCTCTGACAATCCTCATCATTATCCGCAACTCCACCAACCTTTGTGTCGTCCGCAAACTTACTAATCAGACCAGCTACATTTTCCTCCAAATCATTTATATATACTACAAACAGCAAAGGTCCCAGCACTGATCCCTGCGGAACATCACTAGTCACATCCCTCCATTCAGAAAAACACCCATCCACTGATACCCTCTGTCTTCTGTGACTGAGCAAGTTCTGTATCCATCTTGCCAGCTCACCTCTGATCCCATGTGACTTCACCTTTTGTACCAGTCTGCCATGCGGGACCTTGTCAAAGGCTTTACTAAAGTCCATATAGACAACATCCACTGCCCTTCCCTCATCAATCATCTTCGTCACTTCCTCAGAAAAGTCAATCAAATTAGTAAGACACGACCTCCCCTTTACAAAACCATGCTGTCTCTCGCTAATAAGTTCGTTTGTTTCCAAATGGGAGTAAATCCTGTCCCGAAGAATCCTCTCTAATAGTTTCCCTACCACTGACGTAAGGCTCACCGGCCTATAATTTCCTGGATTATCCTTACCACCCTTCTTAAACAAAGGAACAACATTGGCTATTCTCCAGTCCTCTGGGACCTCACCTGTAGACAATGAGGATGCAAAGATTTCTGTCAAGGCCCCAGCAATTTCTTCCCTTGCCTCCCTCAGTATTCTGGGGTAGATCCCATCAGGCCCTGGGGACTTATCTACCTTAATGCTTTGCAAGACACCCAACACCTCCTCCTTTTTGATAATGAGATGACTGAGACTATCTGCACTCCCTTCCCTAGGCTCATCATCCACCAAGTCCTTCTCCTTGGTGAATACTGATGCAAAGTACTCATTTAGCACCTCACCCATTTCCTTTGGCTCCACGCATAGATTCCCATCTCTGTCCTTGAGTGGGCAATCCCGTTCCCTGGTTACCCTCTTGCTCCTTATATATGTATAAAAAGCCTTGCGATTTTCCTTAATCCTGTTTGCCAATGACTTTTCATGACCCCTTTTAGCCCTCCTGACTCCTTGCTTAAGCTCGTTCCTACTGTCTTTATATTCCTCAAGTGCTTCATCTGTTCCTAGCC
This sequence comes from Heterodontus francisci, assembly GCF_036365525.1. Lineage (NCBI taxonomy): Eukaryota > Metazoa > Chordata > Chondrichthyes > Heterodontiformes > Heterodontidae > Heterodontus > Heterodontus francisci. Next base: position 57,851,923 of record NC_090375.1, on the reverse strand, counting down.
TTCCAGCCCTTACAAATGCTTCCTTTTTCTTTTTGACTTGGCTCACAATATCCCGTGTTATCCTAGCTTCCCGAAACTTGCCAAACTTGTCTTTCTACCTCACAGGAACATGCTGGTCCTGGATTCTAATCAGCTGACGTTTGAAAGACTCCCACATGTCAGATGTTGATTTACCCTCAAACAGCTGCCCCCAATCTAAATTCTTCAGTTCCTGCCTAATATTGTTATAATTAGCCTTCCCCCAATTTAGCATCTTCACCCGAGGACTACCCTTATCCTTATCCACAAGTACCTTAAAACTTATGTAATTATGGTCACTGCTCCCGAAATGCTCCCCCATTGAAACTTCGACCACCTGGCCGGGCTCATTCCCCAATACCAGGTCCAGAATGGCCCCCTAGTTGGATAATCTACCTACTGTTTCAAGAAGCCCTCCTGGATGCTCCTCACAAATTGTGCCCCATCCAAGCCCCTAGCACTAAGTGAGTCCCAGTCAATATAGGAGAAGTTAAAATCACCCACCACTACAACCCTGTTACCTTTACATCTTTCCAAAATCTGTCTACATATCTGCTCCTCTACCTCCCGCTGGCTGTTGGGAGGCCTGTAGTAAACCCTCAACATCGTGACTGCACCCTTCCTATTCCTGAGCTCCACCCATATTGCCTCACTGCACGACCCCTCTGAGGTGTCCTCCCGCAGTACAGCTGTGATATTCTCCTTAACCAGTAATGCAACTCCCCCACCCCTTTTACATCCCCCTCTATCCCGCCTGAAGCTTCTAAAGCCTGGAACATTTAGCTGCCAATCCTGCCCTTCCCTCAACCAAGTCTCTGCAATAGCAACAACATCATATTTCCAAGTACCAATCCAAGCTCTAAGTTCATCTGCCTTACCTGTTATACTTCTCGCATTGAAACAAATGCACTTCAGACCACCAGTCCCGCTGTGCTCAGCAACATCTCCCTGCCTGCTCTTCCTCTTAGTCCTACTGGCCTTGTTTACTATGTCCTCCTCATTTACTTCACCAGCTGTCCTACTGCTCTGGTTCCCACCCCCCTGCCACACTAGTTTAAACCCTCCCGAGTGACGCTAGCAAACCTTGCAGCCTGGATATTAGTGCCCTTCCAGTTTAGATGCAACCCGTCCTTCCTGTACAGGTCCCATCTGTCCCTGAAGAGAGCCCAATGGTTCAGATATCTGAAACCCTCCCTTCTACACCAGCTGCTCAGCCACGTGTACAAGTAAAAAACATGAATCTATTTTTCAGATGTCAAACTCCAGTGTTCCCTTTAAGGATTGCTGGTTTGACTGCTGAGCTCCTTAAGAAACTGACCGCAGCATGGCCACTGCATACCAATCTCATTCACAGATCAATTTAGCAAAAGGGGCCTGAAAGTGGTGTTAGACCCCCAATTTGCATACTCATTGGGCTAACATCAGTTTCAGGTGCAAACAGGCATAATATGACGGGTGGCACACTTCCGGCACGAAATGAGCACCAGCACGCTACGTGGCATATTGGACTTTAGGTGCCTGCTTTATGCCTGATAAACTGGTGTAGCATCATCAAAATTTTAGGCCATTGTCTGTCTCGCTTAATCGGCAAGTAATCTTATGACTTCAAGATCATCATTAAGGGTTGGCTGTAATAAAAAAGAGAACGGGCAGAGACTGCTTGAGTTGTCTACCTATCATAACCTCTGCATTACCAACTCGTTCTTTCACACTAAACCCTGTCACCAGGTTTCATGGAGGCACCCAAGATCACGTCGTTTGCACCAGCTAGACCTCATCGTCACAAGGCGAGCCTCCTTCAACAGTGTTCAAATCACACGCAGCTTCCACAGTGCGGACTGCGACACCGACCACTCCCTGGTGTGCAGCAAGGTTAGACTCAGACCAAAGAAGTTGCATCACTCCAAGCAGAAGGGCCACCCGCGCATCAACACGAGCAGAATTTCTCATCCACAGCTGTTACAAAAATTTCTAAATTCACTTGTAACAGCCCTTCAAAGCACTCTCACAGGGGATGTTGAGACCAAGTGGGCCCACATCAGAGACGCCATCTATGAGTCAGCTTTGACCACCTATGGCAAACGTGCGAAGAGAAATGCAGACTGTTTTCAATCTCATAATGAAGAGCTGGAACCTGTCATAGCCGCTAAGCGCACTGCACTGTTGAACTACAAGAAAGCCCCCAGCGAGTTAACATCCGTGGCACTTAAAGCAGCCAGAAGCACTGCACAAAGAACAGCCAGGCGCTGCGCTAATGACTACTGGCAACACCTATGCAGTCATATTCAGCTGGCCTCAGACACCGGAAACATCAGAGGAATGTATGATGGCATCAAGAGAGCTTTTGGGCCAACCATCAAGAAGATCGCCCCCCTCAAATCTAAATCAGGGGACATAATCACTGACCAACGCAAACAAATGGACCGCTGGGTTGAGCACTACCTAGAACTGTACTCCAGGGAGAATGTTGTCACTGAGACTGCCCTCAATGCAGCCCAGCCTCTACCAGTCATGGATGAGCTGGACATACAGCCAACCAAATCGGAACTCAGTGATGCCATTGATTCTCTAGCCAGCGGAAAAGCCCCTGGGAAGGACAGCATTGTCCCTAAAATAATCAAGAGTGCCAAGCCTGCTATACTCTCAGCACTACATGAACTGCTATGCCTGTGCTGGGATGAGGGAGCAGTACCTCAGGACATGCGCGATGCCAATATCATCACCCTCGATAAAAACAAAGTTGACCACGGTGACTGCAACAACTACCGTGGAATCTCCCTGCTCAGCATAGTGGGGAAAGTCTTTGCTCGAGTCGCTCGAAACAGGCTTCAGAAGCTGGCCGAGCACGTCTACCCTGAGGCACAGTGTGGCTTTCGTGCATAGAGATCGACCGTTGACATGCTGTTCTCCCTTCGTCAGATACAGGAGAAATGCCACGAACAACAGATGCCCCTCTACATTGCTTTCATTGATCTCACCAAAGCCTTTGACCTCGTCAGCAGACGTGGTCTCTTCAGACTACTAGAAAAGATTGGATGTCCACCAAAGCTACTAAGTATCGTCACCTCATTCCATGACAATATGAAAGGCACAATTCAACATGGTGGCATCTCATCAGACCCCTTTCCTATCCTGAGTGGCGTGAAACAGGGCTGTGTTCTCGCACCCACACTCTTCGGGATTTTCTTCTCCCTGCTGCTCTCACATGCGTTCAAGTCCTCTGAAGAAGGAATTTTCCTCCACACAAGATCAGGGAGCAGGTTGTTCAACCTTGCCCGTCTAAGAGCAAAGCCCAAAGTACGAAAAGTCCTCATCAGGGAACTCCTCTTTGCTGACGATGCTGCTTTAACATCTCACACTGAAGAGTGCCTGCAGAGTCTCATTGACAGGTTTGTGGCTGCTTGCAATGAATTTGGCCTAACCATCAGCCTCAAGAAAACTAACATCATGGGGCAGGACTTCAGAAATGCTCCATCCATCAATATTGGTGACCTCGCTCTGGAAGTGGTTCAAGAGTTCACCTACCTAGGCTCAACTATCACCAGTAACCTGTCTCTAGATGCAGAAATCAACAAGCGCATGGGAAAGGCTTCCACTGCTATGTCCAGACTGGCCAAGAGAGTGTGGGAAAATGGCGCACTGACATGGAACACAAAAGTCCGAGTGTATCAAGCCTGTGTCCTCAGTACCTTGCTCTATGGCAGCGAGGCCTGGACAACGTATGTCAGCCAAGAGCGACGTCTCAATTCATTCCATCTTCACTGCCTCCGGAGAATACTTGGCATCAGGTGGCAGGACTGTATCTCCAACACAGAAGTCCTTGAGGCGGCCAACATCCCCAGCTTATACACATAACTGAATCAGCGGCGCTTGAGATGGCTTGGCCATGTGAGCCTCATGGAAGATGGCAGGATCCCCAAAGACACATTGTACAGCGAGCTCGCCACTGGTATCAGACCCACCGGCCGTCCATGTCTCCGCTTCAAAGACGTCTGCAAACGCGACATGAAGCCCTGTGACATTGATCACAAGTTGTGGGAGTCAGTTGCCAGCGTTCGCCAGAGCTGGCGGGCAGTCATAAAGAGGGGGCTAAAGTGTGGTGAGTCGAAGAGACTTAGCAGTTGGCAGGAAAAAAGACAAAAGCGCAAGGGGAGAGCCAACTGTGTAACAGCCCCAACAAACAAATTTTTCTGCAGCACCTGTGGAAGAGCCTGTCACTCTAGAATTGGCCTTTATAGCCACACCAGGCGCTGCTCCACACACCACTGACCACCTCCAGGCGCTTACCCATTGTCTCTCGAAATAAGGAGGCCAAAGAAAGTAATAAAAAAGTCCTTTTCTCCAATACAAATTGCCTCCTCCACGTTCCCTCTACTAAAATCACAGCTGATGCTGGATGATATCTTTGTCACTAAAATCTGTTCACCTGCTTCAACTTCCTCCAGTCCCAGTCCCTTCTCCAGTTCTGAACTCTCAACCCATTATAGCTTTGCCCCAACAAAAACAAGAAATGCTGGAATCACTCAGCAGGTCTGGCAGCATCTGTGGAAAGAGAAGCAGAGTTAACGTTTCGGGTCAGCGACCCTTCTTCGGAACTTTGCCCCATCTCTGCTCAAGTCCTCAACAGACTCATCTCTTCCATCAGACCTGTTTTCTTGAATCTCCTTGCCCAACCCGAGCCTGTCCACGTCTCAGGAATGGGCCACTCAACTGTAGCTTCTGAACCCAATGTTCACAAGCATTGTCAACTGCTTTCAATGTTCAGGGTCTGTTATACCTGACTTTGCCCCTGTTCATTAAACAGCCAACCATTAATCCGCTTTGTCACGTTAACAACTCCTCTATTTACAACCTTCCATTCCTCTGAACTATATAAATGCAAGTTGTTTTTAATTGGTCAATATGGAGGCTAAAAGGAACCTGATTAACCAGTTGTGCCTGGTTCCTTTATTTTTACGTTTTTGTACAGGGGGCTAAATTACAACAAAGAGTTAATGTATTGTCGTTTTTGCAAAGTTTGACCCCGATTCATCTTTAAAAATCTGCAAAAACAGCTTTCATTGACCATGCCCCTGAATGAAAGAAACAGAACCGGTGACTTTGAGGATTCAATGGTTATTTAAAGTCCAGAATTCATGCAAATAGAAATTCACTTAATAGCAAAAAATGGAAATATTTAAAATGTTAGTAAAGGTGGAAAATTTGGAAGTTTCTATCTACTCAATGAGTAACCTCTCTAACTGAAGGGTGCATTGAAGAACTGCTCAGTTATATCAAACCCGTACCAACCTACTCAAGAGGTAATCTAGATGAATTACCGTAGTTTGTTTGCACACTACTGACCTGGAGGAAAAGTGTGCTCCCTTGACATTTCCCTAAATTTTTACCTCAGAACTCAACCTTAACATAGGGCGGCACAGTGGTGCAAGGGTGGCACAGTGGCGCAGTGGTTAGCACCACAGCCTCACAGCTCTGACAACCTGGTTCAGTTCTGGGTACAGCCTGTGTGGAGTTTGCAAGTTCTCCCTATGACTGCATGGGTTTCTGCTGGATGCTCTGGTTTCCTCCCACAGCCAAAGACTTGCAGGTTGATAGATAAATTGGCCATTATAAATTGCCCCTAGCGTTGGTAGGTGGTAGGAGAAAGTAGGGATTGTAGGATTAGTATAAATGGGTGGTTGATGGTCAGCACAGACTCAGTGGGCCAAAGGGCCTGTTTCAGTGTTGTATATCTCTAAATTCTTATCTCTCATAGCTTCTGCACAAGTGTGAACATGTTTATTTCCTGCACTGTTTTTCCAAAAGTTTATGTCAAAGTTCACATTATTTAAGAGCTGAAGTAGAGAGCTGACCTTTGATCCTTCTTTCTGGGGTTGGATTTCAAGCCACGGTCCAGAGGTTGAAATGTCAGTGTACCAACATACTGCCCCATTCAATCCCACTAATACGGTATTGTCCAGTATAAAGGAACTATGAAGACTTTTTAGCAGGAGCTCTCTTTGGTCCTCCCTTGGCATTTATTCCTGTTTTCCCACCACTTTTGGCATTACCAGCTCCCTTAGCATCGGCCTTCCCACCATCTTTTGCTCCTGCTCCTTTCTGTACTGCCCCTTTTTTATTGGCTCCATCCTTTGATTTGCCCTTTGATCCATCCTTGTCCCCTTTAGCTCCATCTTTCTTTTGCCCCTCCTTCTTCTTGACCTCTTTCTTGGAGCCACCATCAGGAACCTTCGCGGAGACAGTAGGAATCTCATTCTTCTTTTGTGCTTCTGCTGCAGCTATGAAATACAAAAAGACACTGATTAAAGACTGCTCCATTAAAAATGAAAACCTAGTAATTCACCAATCCTGGAGGCATGTTTGGGAGCATTCCTGAATTTCTTCAGGAATTCCACCCAAAGCAGCCCTAACAGGGTCTGCAGGATTTATATAACTAGAATCAGAGGTAGTAAGGTATTACAACAAAAACAAGAAATGCTGGATTCACTCAGCAGGTCTGGCAGCATCTGTGGAAAGAGATGCTGCCAGACCTGCTGAGTGAATCCAGCATTTCTTGTTTTTGTTTCAGATTTCCAGCATCCGCAGTATTTTGCTTTTATTTTAGTAGTAAGGTATTAGGTGGGCTCTTGCTAAGAGGGAATGCAATTCCATCTAAAGTAGGTTTACAGGGCATTTTTGTAAACACATGAAAAGTGGTAAAAAAGCTTCATCAGCTGCAGGTGCAAATATCCACAAGGGAATATGATGTGGTGGCGAGAACGGAGACCTGGCTCATATAAAGGCAGGAATGGGTACTAAAAATCCCTGGATACAAGGTGTTCAGGAAAGATGGGGAAGGAAAGAAAGGAGGAGAGGTGGCAGCATTGATTAAGGAGAATATTACAGTGTTTGAGAGTGAGAATGTCCTGGAGAGGTCAAGGACTGAATCTACAAAACAACAATACAAAAGCAAAATACAGCGAATGCTGGAAATCTGAAACAAAAACAGAAAGTGCTGGAAATACTCAGCAGGTTAGACACCATCTATGGACAGAAAAGAAGGGTTAATGTTTCAGGTCAATGGTCTTTCATCAGGACCTATTTGGTTAGAGTTAAGAAACAATTGAGGTACCATTACACTACTGGATGTATCCTATAGGCCACCAATTAGTGCGAAAGATATGGAGAGGCAGATTTTCAGGGAAATTACAGAGAGGTACAAAAACTATAGAATAATAATAACGGGAGCCTTTAATTATCCTAATATAGACTGGGATAATAGTAGTGTAAAGGGAAGAGAGAGTAAGAGTTTCTGAAGGGTGTTCAGGAGATTTTTCTACATCACTATGATTCCGGCCCAATGATGAAGGAAGCATTGCTGAATCTGGTTCTGGGGAATGAGGTGGGTCAGGGAATCAAGTGTCAGTTGGGGCACATTGTTACGAACAAGGGGAAAATGGTATGGATGCCTTCCACTTTTCACCTCTCAACCAACTTTGGTTTTTTAAAAAAATAAATATTGTTTTAGTCCCTGAGTGTTTTAGAGGTCAAATAAACAAACACTGGGTTTTTCATAGGATTAAAAGAAAGATAAATTATTAATTAAACAATACCCAAAATATTTGCAACTTCACCCACTCACACATACGTACACATGCATACACACAAGAGATAGAATTTAGAGGATAGCACGCATTTAAGTCCGATTGTCATGAAAAGAATTCACTTTGAAACCTTCCTGGTTTTCTGGGAGGAACTTTTTAACAGCAACAGCCTGGTGTTCCTTTTCTTGGTTCGCTAAAGTATTACGGACTCCACTGGTTAAGACTCAGTCAAAGTGAGTGGGGTGGGGAGAAACCTGTTACAATTTCTCAGGTGGGGAATTTTCAAGGTCACCTCGCAGTGACGCTGCCTTTGTGGTTTTAAAGATGTTACAGGCAGGGTCTTCCTCTTGGCTGAAATGGCTCTCTCAGATTCCCTGGCTGGCTGGATTTCTGTCTCTGTCTTTCAGGGAGCTGTTTTTTTTTTAAGAAAAAACCTTATCAGGCTTGGTTTTGGTCAGATGACCATTGATGCTCTCCCCTGGTGTGTTCAGACAGTCTTTGAACATGTGGCCATTGCTACACAGTGGGGTTTGAAAGTGGTTTACCTTGACAAAGTGGTGTTATGTCCTACCTAATATCTTGGCTTTGAATCCAGAGTTTTCCTGTCTGCGACGGCTTTTGTCAACCCAATTTTCTTTTATTCGTTCATGGGATGTGGGCGTTGCTGGCTAGGGCAACATTTATTGCCCATCCCTAATTGCCCTTGAGAAGTTGATGGTGGCTACCTTCGTGAACTGCTGCAGTCCTTGGGGTGTACCTACACTTTCAAACCCCACTGTGCTGTTAGAAAGGGAGTTCAAGGATTTTGACCCAACGACAGTGAAGTAACAGCGATATAGTTCCAAGTCAGGATGGTGTGTGGCTTAGAGGGGAACTTGCAGGTGGTGGTGTTCCCAAGCAACTACTGCCCTTGTCCTTCTAGGTGGTGTAGGTTGCAGGTTTGGTAAGTGCTGTTGAAGGAACTTTGGTGAGTTGCTGCAGTGCATCTTGTAGACGGTACACATTGCTGCCACTGTGCGTCAATGGTGAAGGGAGTGAATGTTGAAGGTGGTGGATGGGGTGACAATCACGTGGACTGCTTTGTTCTGGATGGTGTTGAGCTTCTTGAGAGTTGTTGGAGCTGCACCCATTCAGGCAAGTGGAGAGCATTCCATCACACTCCTGACTTGTGCCTTGTAGATGATTGACAGGCACTGGGGAGACAGGAGGTGAGTTACTTTCTGCATAATTCCCAGCCTCTGACCTGCTCTTGTAGCCACAACATTTATGTGGCTGGTCCAGTTCATTTTGTTGATAATGGCAGATTCAGCCATTGAATATCAAGGAGCGGGGGTTAGATACTCTCTTGTTTGATATGGTCATTGCCTGGCACTTGTGTGGCACAAATGTTACTTGACATTTATCAGCCCAAATCTGGATGCTGTCCAGGTCTTGCTGCAAATGGATATCAGCTGCTTCAGTATCTGAGCATCATGAATGGTGCTGAACATTGTGCAATCATCAGCCGACATCCCAACTTCTGACCTTATAATGGAGGGAAGGTCATTGATGAAGCAGCTGAAGATGGTTGGGCCTAGGGCCCTACCCTGAGGAACTCCTGCAATGATGTCCTGGGACTGAGATGATTGACCTCCAACAGCCATAACCCATCTTCCTTTGTGATAGGTATGACTCTAACCAGCGGAAAATTTTCCCCCTGATTCCCATTGACTCCAGTTTTGCTTGAAGATAGGAACCATTTAACATTGAATGGGCTGGTAAGCATTTTAATGTGCCTTCCACAGGACTAGTCCAGAAGTGATGATGGATTTAGTCTCCAACAGTGACGATGTATATTTGCAGTACAGGAGAGGTCACCTGACCTCTTACTCTATCTTATCTGCAGTAAAATTGTGTCCATTTTTTGGAGTTTAGATCATCATTGCACTTTTTACAGTTCATAATTGCTCCAGTTCACTTTAGTTCATAACTGTCCCTTGCATGAGCATGACAACATTTAGGGAACAGTGATCATAGTATCATAAGGCTTAGGTTAGCCATGGAAATACACAAGGCGCAATCTACAGTAAAAATACTTAATTGAAGGAGGGCCAATTTCAGTGGGTTCAGAACAGATCTGTGCCAGCTAAATTGGAATGAAAGATTGGCAGGCAAAACTGTAAAGGCTGCCTTTAAAGAGGAAATGGCTTAGTACAGTTGAGAGGGGGAAAGATAGGACAACCGAAGTCAGAGATCTTCTTCTTTGGCCTCCTTGTCTCGAGAGACAATGGGTACGTGCCTAGAGGTGGATAGTGGTTTGTGGAACAGCGCCTGGAGTGGCTGTAAAGGACAATTCTAGAGTGACAGACTCTCCCACAGGCTCTGCAGATAAAATTGGTTGTCGGGGCTGTTACACAGCTGGCTCTCTCCTTGCACTTCTGTCTTTTTTCCTGCCAAATGCTAAGTCTCTTCGACTCGCCACTCTTTAACCCTGCCTTTGTAGCTGTCGGCCAGCTCTGGCGATCACTGTCAACTGACTCCCACGACTTGTGGTCAATGTCACAGGACTTCATGTCGCGTTTGCAGACGTCTTTAAAGCGGAGACATGGATGGTCGTTGGGTCTGATACCAGTGACGAGCTCGCAGTACAATGTGTCCTTGGGGATCCTGCCATCTTCCATGCGGCTCACATGGCCAAGCCATCTCAAGCGCTGCTGGCTCAGTACGGTGCATATGCTGGGGATGTTTGCCACCTCGAGAACTTCTGTGTTGGAGATACGGTCCTGCCACCTGATGCCAAGGATTCTCTGGAGACAGCGAAGATGGAATAAGTTGAGACGTCGCTCTTGGCTGACATACGTTGTCCAGGCTTCGTTGCCATAGAGCAAGGTACTGAGGACACAGGCTTGAAACACTTGGACTTTTGTGTTCCGTGTCAGTGCGCCATTTTCCAACACCCTCTTGGCCAGTCTGGACATAGCAGCAGATACCTTTCCCATGCACTTGTTGATTTCTGCATCGAGAGACAGGTGATAGTTGAGCCCAGGTAGGTGAACTCTTGAACCACTTCCAGAGCGTGGTCGCCGATATTGATGGATGGAGCATTTCCGACGTCCTGTCCCATGATGTTCACTTTCTTGAGGCTGATGGTTAGGCCATATTCGTTGCAAGCAGCCTCGTCTGCTGACGAGGTCAAAGTCTTTGGTGAGATCTATGAAAGCAATGTAGAGGGGCATCTGTTGTTCACGGCATTTCTCCTGTAGAAGGGAGAACAGCATGTCAATGATGGATTTCTCTGCTCGAAAGTCGCACTGTGCCTCAGGGTAGACACGCTCAGCCAGCTTCTGGAGTCAGTTTAAAATGACTCGAGCGAAGACTTTCCCCACTATGCTGAGCAGGGAGATTCCACGGTAGTTGTTGCAGTCACCGCGATCACCCTTGTTCTTATAGAGGGTGATGATATTGGCATTGCGCATGTCCTGTGGTGCTGCTTCCTCATCCCAGCACAGGCAAAGCAGTTCATGGAGTGCTGAGAGTATAGCAGGCTTGGCACTCCTGATTATTTCAGGGGTAATGCAGTCCTTTCCGGGGGCTTTTCCACTGGCTAGAGAATCAATGGCATCACTGAGTTCCAATTTTGTTGGCTGTTCGTCCAGCTCACCCATGACTGTCAGAGACTGGGCTGCATTGAGGGCGGTATCAGTGTCAACATTTTCCCTGGAGCACAGTTCTAGGTAGTGCTCCACCCAGCGGTCCATTTGCTTGCGTTGGTCAGTGATCGTTTCCCCTGATTTAGATTTGAGGGGGGGGGGGCGATCGTCTTGATGGTTGGCCCAAAAGCTCTTTTAATGCCATCATACATTCCTCTGATGTTTCCGGTGTCAGAGACCAGCTGAATACGACTGTTGGTGTTGCCAGTAGTCATTTGCACAGCGCTTGGCTGTTCTTTGTGCAGCGCTTCTGGCTACTTTAAGTGCTATGGATGTTAACTCGCTGGGGGCTTTCTTGTAGTTCAACAGTGTAGTGCACTTAGCGGCTATGACAGGTTCCATCTCTTCAAAGTGAGATTGAAACCAGTCTGCATTCTGCTTCTCACGTTTGCTAAAGGTGACAAAAGGTCGCTAGATGACAAAACAGTTAGAGAGTAGGATGAAGTAGAAAAAGGGGCACATGACATTTGTCAGCTTAATAAATATAAGTGAGAACCAGGCTGAATATAGTAAGTTCAGCATTGAAGTTAAAAAAGAAATAAGAGAGGCAAAGAGAGAGTATGAGAAGAGACTGACAGCCAGCATATAAGTGAATCCAAAGGACTTCTATTGGCATATAAATCGTAAAAGCATGGTAAGAGAAGGGATGTGGCTGATTAGGTACCAAAAAGTGGATCTAAGCATGGAGTCAGAGGCATGGCTGAGGCTGTAAATCTTTGGATCTGTCTTTACCAAGAAAGAAGATGCTGCCAAAGTCATAATTAAAGGGAAGGTAGTTGTGATACTGAATGGAAAAAAATGATAAAGCGGAGATTTGAAAAACTGGCCATACTTAAAGTTGAAAAGTCACCAGGACCAGATGGGATGCATATGAGGGTGCTGAAGGAAGTAAGATTGGAAATTGTGGAGGTACTGGCCATAATCTTCTAATCCTCCTTGGATACAGGGGTGGTGCCAGAGAACTGGAGAATTGCAAATGTTACACCCTTGTTCAAAAAGGGTGTGAAGATAACCTCAGAAATTACAGGCCAGTCAGTTTAACCTCAGTGATGGGAAAGATTTTAAAAATAATGGCCAGGATTTCATGGGACCCGGTGGGAAATGGAAGGTGGAAGCGGGTGGCGAAGGCACTCCCACTCTGACTCCTGTTCCCATTGGAACCTCATGCTGGCTGGTCAATTGGGCAGTGCCAGTCTTACCGGAACACCCTACCAGTAACTGCTGCAATGCTGTCCAACTCTCCATCCACTCCAGTCCCTTTCTAGTGAGACCCCTGCCAGAAGCACTATCTGATCAAGGGGGCCTCGACCACAAAACAATGGCTGCCCAACTCTTTTCAACCAACTAAAGAGAAAAGCCTTACTGCACAGCTGCCGAGCGTAGCAATGGCAGCAACTGTTGCCGCCCTTTAAAAACTCTGAGACTCTGACGCCCTTTGTCCTCCATGTGTTCACTGTTAAATCTGAACGGGCCCATTAAATTGCAGTCAATTGCCTCATCAACGAGCTTAAATGCCTGCCAATTGCTACTTCCGAAAACGCAAGCAGCGTCCCCATGCGGCTTCCCGTCTGCCACTCATAAAATTCTAGCCCAGTGTGATAACATCGGGTTGGGGGGGTGGGGGTGGGGTCATTCTATGCAGTTGTACAGCCCCACCCACTTCTGCAAATAATCATCGACATCCAATTCTGTAGCATAAAATCCCAGCCAATAACGTGGGACAACATTAATATTCACTTGGACAAGTGTGGATTAATTAAGGAAAGTCAGCATGGATTTGTTAAAGGTGAACCTTATTCATTAATTTGATTGAATTTTTTGATGAAGTAACAGAGAAGGTTGATGAGGATAATATGTTTGATTATGTGAATATAGGAGAATCAGTGGATGTAGTACATTTTGATTTTCAAAAGGTGTTTACAAGAAGTCATATAAGAGGTTGTTTTATAAGATTAGGGTTAATGGGATTGGGGGTAATATATTAGCATGGATATAAATGCAGGTACTTTCTTAATTGGTGTTTCCGTGCCAAGATGGGGATTGGCACAGAATGGTACTGAATCAAAAACAGACTTATAATTAAAAGTTTCACTTGATGGAATAGCAACCATTGAAACTATCGATAATATAACAAGGTAGGCAACTTGTACAAATCCAAAGAAAAAAGACTTACCTCTTTATAGTGTCTATTACGATCTTAGGACATCCCAAAGTGTTTTACAGCTAATGGAGCACTTCTGAAGTTTTGTTTCTATTGTGATGTAGTAAAATGTGGCAGCTAATTTGTGCACAGCAAGATTACACAAATAGCAATGTGATATTGACCATATAATATCATTCCGTGATGTTGGTTGATGGATAGACATTGGGCACACATTCGGGAGAACTTTTTTAATTCTTAAGAGTGGCGTAGCGGTTAGCACCGCAGCCTCATAGCTCCAGTGACCCAGGTTCAGTTCTGGGTACTGCCTGTGTGGAGTTTGCAAATTCTCCCTGTGACTGCGTGGATTTCTACTGGGTGCTCTGGTTACCTCCCACAGCCAAAGACTTGTAGGTTGAAAGATAAATTGGCCATTGTAAATTGCCCCTAGTGTAGGTAGGTGGTAGGAGAATTGTCGGGATGTGGTAGGGAATATGGGATTCATGTAGGATTGGTATAAATGGGTGGTTGATGGTCAGCTCAGACTTGGCAGGCCATGGGGCCTGTTTCAGTGCTGTATCTCTCTCTAACTCCTATCCTCTTCTTTGAAATAGTGCCATGTGATCTTTAATATCCACCTGAGAGAGCAGACAGGGCTTTGCTTTGATATGATACCTGAGGGGCTGATCAGGAACACAAGATCACAAGAAATAGGAGCAGGAGTAGGCCATTCAGCCATTCTAGCCTGCTCTGCCATTCAATGAGATCATGGCTGATCTTCTACCTCAACACCATTTTCCTGCACTATCCCCGTAACCCTGGATGTTTTTAATATGTAGAAATCTATTGATCTCAGTTTTGAATATACTCAACGACTGAGCCTCCACAGCCCTCTGGGGCAGAGAATTCCAAAGCTTCACCACACTCTGAGTGAAGAAATTCCTCCTCATCTCAGCATTGCAAGAAACCCTCAGGCAGCTAGGGTCCTCCAGGCCTCAGGCAGCCAGAGAATGGCCGCTAAAGTTATCACAGGCCAAGGGGGAGTCTGATCAGCAGCCTGCCTCCACCCCAGTTGTTGTCGCTGGATTCATACCTCGTAGAAGCACTCGTAAACATATAAAGAAAAGTACCTAGGCACCCTAGGGGGTTCACAGGTATTTGATATTTGACATGTGATGCCTCATATAAATTCTTTTGTTCAAGCAATTAAAGTGCATTGTGAAAAAGTGATTATATTATCATGCCTTAATTGTGAGCTGCTGACTTCACCCTTCCCCCTTAGTGGAATGACAATTTGAATATGATCTCCCATGGGCAGTAGTGCCTATTTAGCTGGGTGCTAGGCACAGACACAAATGGAAACACTACATGCATTGGTTTCTCTGTGAGTGAAAATCAGGGAGATTGGAATTGGGAAAGTATGAGATTGTCTCTTGCCACCTTGGCCCGTCGCTCAATCTGCCTGGCCTCTGGTGCAAGGGCTACAACATCCAGCGCTACTTGTTCGTCTCCCTCTTCCACATCCTCCTCATTGGTGGAGGAGTATCGCTCAGGCAACTCATCGTCATATAAGGCCGCCCTGCAGTGCTAGATTGTGCAGGGTACAGCTGACAGCCACAATAAGCGAGACCCTCGAATGGGCATACTGCAGGGCTCTACCAGATCGATCTAGGCACCGGAACCTCATCTTCAGCAGCCCAATGGCCTGCTCAAGGTCGCTCGGGTGAAGCCATGGCAAGTGTTGTACTTCTCCTCTGCTGGATTGTGAGGGTTCCTCACAGACATGAGTAGCCAAGTATTTAATGGATAGCCCTTGTCTCTGAAAATCCAGCTATGAAGGTGAATGGGGGGCCTGAAAAGCTGTGGCACCCGGGATATCGAAGTACATAGATGTCGTGGCTGTTTCTTGGGAAGTGGTCACACACCTTTAAGAATTGTTTTCGGTGGTCGCAGACCAGTTGAACCTTGATTGAATGGAAGCCCTCCCTGTTGATGAAGGCAGCTGGTTGGTCCCTGGGAGTATTGATGACCATATGCAATCTATCACACCTTGCGCCCAGAGAAATCCAGCGATGGTCTTGAATCTGATGGCCCTCTCGGCCTGACTGTCATGGTCAGGACAGTAGCCGCTGAACCTCTTGAATAGAAATAGGTCACCTCCTTAATGTAGTGGTGGGCTGCTACCTGGGAGCCCCCACACATGTCCCCAGTGGCTCCTTGGAATGATCCAGATGCATAAAAGTTTAGTGCCACTGTGATCTTCAGGGCCACTGGCATAAAGTGACTAACATAGGTTACAACTCATCCTGCAGCAGGGGCATAAGCCGTTGACGGTCTCCTTGGAGAGGTGTAGTCTTAGCTGACAATGCAGCCCGGGCATTTGGAGGAAGCTGATTCGATACACTCTCTGGCACAGGTGGGCCCTTCTTGGCATGGGTGGCTACTGTTGCTCTTGTCGTGGAGCTTCGTGGGCCGGCACAGCTGCCTCTTGGCCCTCTCTCCGTCGGAGGTGCTGCATCATGCTACAGGGGTCCAAAAATACAGGGTGTATGAGACCATTGCAAGCTGACCTGTGGGCCTCCGGATTGCTGACGATGCAGAGATGACCCTGACTTGTCAACTGATCCTTTGCTGCTTCTGCTGGCAGAATCCCTGATGGCTCGCAATGCCCCCCCCCACCCTTGCAGATGGCCGACCCTCTCATCCAGCAGTATTGGCAACCACACATCTCATCCAACAGTTTGATTGCCCGTTAAAGCTACCCAAACCCATGCACCCACATCTTGCAGAGCCCCCAAGACCCCGATCCCCCTTTGCAGATCCCCTGAAACCCCGATCTCCCTTTGAAGAGTGCATAGCACTGCAGAAAGAAAATGGCCTCCGCACTCTCCTCTTCACCTATATGCAGCACTGTTAATGGTTGCCTACCCCGGCGGCACTGATGCCTCGCCTCTCTGCTGCCAGCTTTTAATGGCCATAAACCTGCAGCCACGTAAGTGCTGCCCGCTGTCCAATTACTCCCAACCCACCCCAATTGAATCAATTGATGCAAATGCATTGAAATTAACTGTTCAGCAATTTAAAATAAATTCCCGCTGCATCGTGGCGGCGATTCCACCTTGATGCTTTCCCACCGCTGACTAAATCCAGAACTGATGTCAAGATGCTGGAGTTCCGGGTGGTGCTTCCGATGCGATTCTCCGTTCCCCCAAGCCACCATTCCCGCTTCAAATGACCACACAAAATTCTGCCCCAACAGTGCAAAACTCCCTCAGTACTGTAATGGTGTGTCAGCCTTTGGAGTGGGGCTTGCCCTGAAAACCTTCCTAATCAGTGGTAAGAGTGCTATCACTGAGCCATTGTTGATGCATATGGAAAAAAGAGCTCGCTAAGTAAGGAAAATTAAAGTTATTGATAAGGGCTGCATCAATTAAACTCTACAGTGTTTCCTGCATTTTCAGTTTTTATTTCAGTTTTCAACATCTGCAGTATTTTGCATTTCAGTTAAATTCTCTCTTAGATGAGGTTTTATTTTAACAATTATATAACTATATAATGTGGAATTGTGTGGTTTCGCACAGAAAGGGAGTTAGATAAATGTCAAAATACTGGCTGTTTCTCACAAGTATTTGGATTCATAAAGGTTTAAAGTACGGAGCTCAGAACTGTAACATCTTTGAACTCCCAACAAACCATCATCAGGTGTGGTTTCAAGTATGGCTGTACAGACACCTCTAAAACACTGTCCTTAACATGTGCCAATTTCCGTGCCGATGCTTGGAAGAGTAAGAATGAGTGACGGTGCATTTTTGGGAGGATTGTCCCTCACCGTCTATATGGCTGCAGTCCCTGAGTCATCTGAAAGTCCTAGGAAAAGGGCATAGAGACAAGGGTTGGCATGAAATCACACGAGTAAGCAGTAGCAGATAAGTAGCAGCATAGTGCAGATTATGATGTGTGTGAGTTAAGTAGAAAGAAATTAGTCAGGGAAACACCCTGTTACGTGTGGCCTCCATCCCAGCCATCTTCATTCCAGCCTGTCCTCCTTCTATCAGTGGTTACTTGGAGTCAAAGTTTGCATCTGTTTCCCTCCCTCCTTAATTCATCATTCCTCTCTCCTCTGAGTTCACAGTCCTTCTATCCTTCCTTAATCTCTCCCTCCATGTAAACTCCCCAATCCATATTCACAGCCACCCTCGTCAGGTGTCTTCGCGACTTCCCTTGTGTCAATCTAGGATAAGGCCATCTCTGATCACTTCCTTTATTGCTCTCTATCCATATTCCACATCCCCGTCCAACCATACTTTCTTCTGTGACAACACTGGAAAAACCTCTCTCCTAATTTACTTACAACTGCACATTCAAAATTCCAACTGTTCTAGCCTTTGGCCCTCCATTCACCATCAATCTGCTCAACCACACCTTCACCTCTACCTTTGATGCTCCGGTCCCCATTAAAACCATTACTCTCTCCCATGCTGGTCACTGCCCCTGGTACGGCCCTCATTTTCCCTCCCTTAAGTCCAAAAGATGCAGACTTGAAAGGATATGGCGGACACCTGGTTTGGTCATTCACCATCAGATATGGCTGGACCACATAGAGCACTATCGGATCCTGTTCCTGGCTGCTAAAACTGCTTGTTTTCCAGGATCATCCTGGATTGCATAGTTAACCCCCAGCTTCTTTTCCCATCGGCAAACCGTCTCCTTAAACTCTTCTCCCCTGCCTCCTCCATCCTCACCTCCAACAACAAGTGCGAGGAGCTCATGGACTTCTTTGTCACTAAGACTGAGACTATCCGATCAGCTGCGTCTGCCACTTCCCTCCCTTTTCCTGGCGCGCCGAGCCAAACCTCCTCTAAGGGGCCTCTCTCCTTAGGTATGGACCCTTTTCCTTCAAATCAGCCATCATGCCCCTCTCCTCAAAAAAACAACCTTTTACCCCTCCATCCTTGCAAACTACTGCCTCATCTTCAACCTCCCTTTCCTCTCCAAAGTCCTTGAATGTGTTGCTGCCTCCCAAATCCATGCCTATCTTTCCTGGAACTCCACGTTGTATCCCTACAATGAGGTTTCCGCCCCTGCCACAGTACTGAAACAGTTCTTATCAAAGGCACAAATGAAATGCTATCCACCCTTGTCCTTTTCGACCTGTCGATAGCTTTTGACAGAATTGACCACACCTCCAACATCTCCCCACCATCATCCAGCTGGTGGGACTGCACTCGCATGGTTCCATTCTTACCTATCCAGTCATAGCCAGAGAATCACCTGCAATGGTTTCTCTTCCTGCTCCTGAACCATTATCCTTGGTGTCCCCCAAGGATCTATCCTAGGCCGCCTCTTTTTTTCTCATTTACGTGCTGCCTCTCAGAGACATCACCCAAATGTACATTGAAGCCAGCCAGCTTTACCTCACCACCACCTCTCTCAACTCTTCCACGGTCTCTAAATTATCAGACTGCTTATCTGACATCCAGTACTAGATAAGCAGAAATTTTCTCCAATTAAGTATTGGTAAGACTGAAACCATTGTTTTTGAGCCCTGCCACAAACTCTGTTCCCTAGCCACCAACTCCGTTCCTCTTCCTGACAACTGTCTGATGCTGAACCAGACTGTTCTCAAACTTGGTGTCATATTTGATTTTGAGTTGAGCTTTCGACCACATATTCACATCATCACTAAGACCAACCTATTCCCATTTCTGTAACATCGTACCATTTCGCCCCTGCCACTGCTCATCTGCTGCTGAAACCCTCATCCAGGGGTTTGTTAACTCTAGACTTGACTATTCCATCACACTTCTGGCTGGCCTCCCATGTTCTACCCTCCATAAACATGAGGTTATGCAAAAGTCTGCTGCCTTGTCTTAACATGCACCAAGTCCCGTTCCCTTATTAACCGTGTGCTCGCTGACCTACTTTGGCTCCCAGTCAAGCAACATCCTGATTTTAACATTCTCATTCCTGTTTTCAAATCCCTCCATGACTTTGCCCTTCCCTATCTTTGTAATCTTCTTCCAGCCCTGAAATATCTGCACTCCTCCAGCCTCTTGAGCATCCCCAATTTCAATCGCTCCACCATGGACAGTCGTGCCTTTAGCCGCTAAGGCCCTAAGGTCTGGAATTCCCTCCCTAAACCTCTCAGCCTCTCTGTCTCTTTCCCCCTTCCAGACGTTCCTTAAATCCTACCTCTTTGACCAACCTTTTGATCATTTGCGCAAATATCTCCTATGTGGCTCGGTGTCAAATTTTATTTGATAATGCTCCTTTGATGAGTCTTGGGACATTTTACTACATTAAAGGCACTATATAAATGTAAGTTATTGTTCTCTCCTTTCTTCCAGTGTTTTTAAGGTTTTGAAAAGCTTATAAGTAATAAAGGCAAGCAGTTATGATAAAAATGTGTTCCTTTGGGAGTATTTGGGAGTATAGAACTGTACAATTATGTGTCTTGATTCATGTTCATCCAGCCTTGACAGAAGGGCAGTAATACAACATGGTACACACATAGACGAGTGATTCAGACAATTTAGTTACAATTTATACAGATGTCTTAGTGAGCAGGTGATTTTGTGATAGAACGACTGCTTTGCTTAATAAAGTGCTGTGAATTTGATGTTCTAATCGTGCCTTTTCTTAACTTTGAGCTTTTGCTGAGGAGATGATTAATGCATTTTCAATTGATGCTACGTTATACTGCAGATCATTTCAATTGACTTGAAATTTCCCCACTGGGAGCACAGCACGACACAGAATCACAGAATTGTTACAGCACAGAAGGAGGCCATTCGGCCCATCGTATCCGAACTGGCTCTCTGAAAGAGCCGTTCCCTCAGTCCATTCCCCTGCCTTCTCCCCATAACCCTGCATATTCTTCCTTTTCATATAGCTGTCTAATTCCCTTTTGAATGCCTCAATAATACCGATGGGCCAAGTAGCCTCTTTCTGTGCCTTAAACTTTCTATGATTCCATGATTCTATACCGGCCTCCACCATACTCTCAGGCAGTGCATTCCAGACCCTAACC
This sequence comes from Heterodontus francisci, assembly GCF_036365525.1. NCBI lineage: Eukaryota > Metazoa > Chordata > Chondrichthyes > Heterodontiformes > Heterodontidae > Heterodontus > Heterodontus francisci. Next base: position 57,831,463 of record NC_090375.1, on the reverse strand, counting down.
ACTCGCCGCGTTAAAATGTTTTTCCTCATATCACTTTTGCTTCTCTTAGCAAATACTTTAAATCTGTGCCTTCTCGTTCTCATTCCTTCCACAAGTCGGAACAGTTTCTCTCTGTCTACTCTGTCCAGACCCCTCATGATTTTGAATGCCTCTATCAAATCACCTCTCAGCCTTCTCTTCTCCAAAGAAAACAGTCCTAACGTCTCCAATCTATCTTCATAACTGAAACTTCTCATCGCTGGAACTACTCTCATGAATCTCTTCTGTACTCTCTCCAATGCCCTGACGTCTTTCCTCAAGTGCAGTGCCCAGAATTGGAAGCAATACTCCAGCTGAGGCTGAACTAGTGTCTTATTTGACATAACTTCCTTGGTCTTGTACTCTATGCCCCTATTAATAAAGCCCAGGATACTGTATGCTTTATTAACTGCTCTCTCAACCTGTCCTGCCACCTTTAATGACTTATGCACATATACACCCAGGTCCCTCTGATCCTGCACCCCCTAATTCCACTGCAGTCTGTCACTTTCCAAATGACTCAGTGTATAACTGAGCCATCCATAGGATGTTAAATTTCATTCTTAGTCTATACTGAGTTAGAAGCTCTTAGCAGGGGCTGGTTGTAAAGGCATTGCAATGATTGGCCCCAGTGCCCTGTCCTAGTGAGGAGAAAAATTAGCCAGTGTTCCTGCTCCTGATCATAATCCACAAATTCCTGCTAGAAAGTGTATGGATGTCTGGGGAAGAGAGCATGAGGCTGTTCTACAATCAAATAGCCCTTTACACTCGCCTGTGAAGAATGCAACGTAAAGAGATTAAGAAAGAAGCAAGAGAAAAAAATGAACCAGCAAAAGAACACGAAACAAAATGGTGGCAGAGGTTAGGATATAAAATTGTTGAACTCATTGTTGAGTCCAGAAGGCTGTAAATTGCCTGTAAAGGTGCTGTTCCCCGAGCTTGCATTGAGCTTCATTGAAACACTATAGCAGGCCAAGGACAGAAAGGCCAAAGAGGGAACAAGGTGGAGAATGAAAATGACAGGTGACTGAAAACTCGGGGTCATGCCTGTAGGTAGTTTTGGGGTGATTGGAATTAGCTTCACTTTATTATTTACTTTATCCTTTAAGCTGATGCTAACACATTTAGATTTTGCACAAGTGTATTAAAAGTGATCAGTTACAATTAATCCTAAAATCTTGATTGAATTATATGAGTTATATATGTACTAAATTGTGTATTTGTCTCAATTATGTAGTTTGAATGTAGCTTTAATAATGTAATTGTTTAAAACATCAGTTTCTGTAAGATGAATAACGTATTGTCTCTGTCTGCACAAAAGAATGGGCAAACCCTGAAACCTTCAGCAAATCTAATTTACGAAGAATCAGTTTTTGTACAAAATCCATGCAGTCTGTATCAGCATAAGGAGATAATAACTAAAATGAATAAAGCTTTTCATAGTTTGTTTCACAATTACTGGCAATAATCTGTCACTTAAGTCCCAATTAGAATAGGCTAGCAACTGACATCACAATGTCTGAGCCAACCATCAGGCCAACACAAACTGGCCTGGTGGCCATGGTCAGGGTCTATGATGCCTCATTGCACAGATTCCCAAGAAGATCGACAGAAGTAGGAGAACTCCAGCAAGTGGCGAAGAGAGGACAAAAGATCTGAAAGGGTCTTCATGTCGTTTGCGACCAAAACTCGATCGGAAAGCGCAATCGTGAGAGCAGTAAAGTCACTACCTGAAATTTGTTAAGTATAACTTGTTCTTTCTGAATAAAGTTTTCTTAAATTACTACACCAGGTATCCCATTACCATATTGGTCATTGTCTTGTCAGGCTAAGAGTTAAAAGTGAGACAGACTTGATAAAAAGAGAAATCTCACTCTTCAGCCCCTGCGGACTGAACGGAGGTGTTCTGCAAAGTGATCACCCAGTCTGCATTTGATTTCCCCATTGTAGAGGAGACCATATTGTGAGCAGTGAATACAGTGAAAGAAGTACAAGTAAATTACTGCTCACTTGGAAGGAGTGTTTGGGGCCTTGGACGGTAAGAAGAGAGGAGGTAAAAGCTTGCATGGAAAGGTGCATAGGAAAGGGACCAGGGTGTTGCAGAGGGAACTGTCCCTTTGGAATATTGAAAGGGGAGGGGATGATGTGTTTGGTGCTGGCATCACATTGGAGGTGGCTGAAATAGCGGAGGATGATCCATTGAATACGAGGACAAGAGGAACTCTATTATGGCTCTGGGAGGGAGGGGAAGGGGTGAGTGCAGAAGGATGGGAAATGGAACAGACACGGTCAAGGGCCCTGTCAACCATGGTGAGGGAGAATCCTCGGCTGAGGAAAAAAGCAAGACATATCAGAACCGCTAGTATATAGTATGAAAGGTTGCATCGCCCAAACAGATGCAATAGAGAAGAAGAAACTGGGAGAGTGGAATAGAGACCTTATAGGAAGCGGGGTGTGAGGAAGTGCAGTCAAAGAGCTGTTTGATCTGACTTGCACTTAGATACTCAGAGTAACTCAACACGGATTATCACTTGTCACTGTCGCTGGCCGTGCAATCTAGTCGGCTTCAAATTAGATCTAATTAGACATGGATCACTGAAGACAAAGCATAAACGTCAACTGCAATCAGGTACATCAATCTACTGAGACGCATGGGTGATGAATGTGTTTGGATGAGTAATTGTAGCTATGAATTATCAAACCGTGAATTATATGCTCATTCCCTTATCCTGACTAAGACATAGTCAGTTAGCAAATAGTCTCAGAGCGTTTGTCCACTGCTGATCCCATTTGTCACTTCTTTGTATTTCTTTTGCCACATCTCCTCTTCCTCAATGACTTGTTTTGGGATACGGTTCTACGGGCACAGTCAGGTTTCTGCCTAATTTTGCAAACATGGGTTGGGTGGGATGTAAAAATTAAAAAAATCTCAAACTCAAACACAAACTGCCTCAAGTTTTCCCACTTCCAGTTTTAACAAAGGCAGAATGGGGGTGGGCAACTAACCTGCTCCCAGGAGGTATATTGCTCAATTAAATATTTTAATGAAGCTACATGTCTCAGATTTACTCCCCATTTTAAATTAAACCCTGGCGGCCAGGTTTTTTGAGCCTTGGGGAGGCTGACAGATAAAAGGAAGCAGACTGCTGCATGGATATGGATAAGTGACTTTCCAGCACTGCCTGTGGGCCAGGAGGAGCAGGAGTTCTTGCCGCTCGGCACCCACCCCCCCCGCCTCCCCACCCCCAGCTAATCTGCTTCCATCCCCATGTTCAGATACACGCCCCCCCAGCCCCTGATCACCAACCCCTCACCACGATTGGAGCTCCACTGTGATTATCAACCCTCCCCACGATCATCAACACTCAATCTCTGCTGTGGCTCCCTGAGATTATCCCTCACCCTCAGTAGACACTCTCTACCCACTCACCCACCGTGATCTCTACGCCAAAAGCACAAATGTACCTGCTCCTGGGCTGCAGCCTCTGCTGCAGCATTCCCCGCCGGGCAGGAAGCCAAGCCTGTAAATCAGGTTGGCTTCCAGGCAGTGATCTAATTTAAAAATAACCACACATGCTTTGGTGTCAACACTCCACTGTGTTCAGACTTTTGATTTTCCTGACCAGCGCTCCTCCCTGCCACTTGGAAATGCCAGCCAACTAAATATCAGGCTTATTGAGTCTGAATGTCATTATGTACAACAATGGTTCTACAGCAGAAGTGGAATGTTGGAGGCCTCATGACTGTGTGTTGTGGGTTCAAGTCCCACTCCAAAGATTTGAGCACATAATCTTTGCAGTACTGTCAATGGTGCAGTCTTTCAGATCTTTATAGAATCATGTAATCTTACAGCATAGAAGGAGGCCATTCAGCCCATTGTGCCTATGCTGTAATCCTATTCACCCACTCTTTCCCCATAACTGCATGTTTTTCCTTTTTAAATATACGTAAAATTCTCTTTTGGAGGTTACTTTAGAATCTGGATCCACCACCCTTTCAGGTAGGGCATTCTAGAACAACTCACTGACTAATATTTTTCTCCTCATCTCCCCTCTGGTTCTTTTGCCAATTATCTTAAATCTGTCGCCTCTAGTTATCGACCCTCCTGCCAGTGGAAACAGTTTCTTCCTATCTTCAATGTTATTTAAGTTTGAACAGCTCCTATTAAATCTCCCTTTATCCTTCATTTGAAAAGAGTACGGAGTGCTGGGAGAGGCTTCATTTGAAAAGAGCACAGAGTGCGGATAGAGGCTTCATTTGTAAAGAGCACAGAGTGCGGGGAGAGGCTTCATTGAAAAGAGCACGGAGTGCGGATAGAGGCTTCATTTGAAAAGAGCACAGAGTGCGGGGAGAGGCTTCATTGAAAAGAGCACAGAGTGCGGGGAGAGGCTTCACTGAAAAGAGCACAGAGTGCGGGGAGAGGCTTCATTTGAAAAGAGCACAGAGTGCGGATAGAGGCTTCATTTGTAAAGAGCACAGAGTGCGGGGAGAGGCTTCATTGAAAAGAGCACGGAGTGCCGAGAGAGGCTTCATTGAAAAGAGCACGGAGTGCGGATAGAGGCTTCATTTGAAAAGAGCACAGAGTGCGGGGAGAGGCTTCATTGAAAAGAGCACAGAGTGCGGGGAGAGGCTTCATTGAAAAGAGCACGGAGTGCGGAGAGAGGCTTCATTGAAAAGAGCACGGAGTGCGGATAGAGGCTTCATTTGTAAAGAGCACAGAGTGCGGGGAGAGGCTTCATTGAAAAGAGCACGGAGTGCGGAGAGAGGCTTCATTTGTAAAGAGCACAGAGTGCGGGGAGAGGCTTCATTGAAAAGAGCACGGAGTGCGGATAGAGGCTTCATTTGAAAAGAGCACAGAGTGCGGGGAGAGGCTTCATTGAAAAGAGCACAGAGTGCGGGGAGAGGCTTCATTGAAAAGAGCACAGAGTGCGGGGAGAGGCTTCATTTGAAAAGAGCACAGAGTGCAGGGAGAGGCTTCATTTGAAAAGAGCACAGAGTGCGGATAGAGGCTTCATTTGAAAAGAGCACAGAGTGCGGATAGAGGTTTCATTTGAAAAGAGCACAGAGTGCGGGGAGAGGCTTCATTGAAAAGAGCACAGAGTGCGGGGAGAGGCTTCATTGAAAAGAGCACAGAGTGCGGATAGAGACTACATTTGAAAAGAGCACAGAGTGCGGATAGAGGCTTCATTTGAAAAGAGCACAGAGTGCGGGGAGAGGCTTCATTGAAAAGAGTGTGGAGTGCTGGGAGAGGTTTCATTGAAAAGAGCGTGGAGTGCGGGGAGAGGCTTCATTGAAAAGAGCGTGGAGTGCGGAGAGAGGCTTCATTGAAAAGAGCACGGAGTGCGGATAGAGGCTTCATTTGAAAAGAGCACAGAGTGCGGATAGAGGCTTCATTTGTAAAGAGCACAGAGTGCGGGGAGAGGCTTCATTGAAAAGAGCACGGAGTGCGGATAGAGGCTTCATTTGAAAAGAGCACAGAGTGCGGGGAGAGGCTTCATTGAAAAGAGTGTGGAGTGCGGGGAGAGGCTTCATTGAAAAGAGCACAGAGTGCGGGGAGAGGCTTCATTGAAAAGAGCACGGAGTGCGGAGAGAGGCTTCATTGAAAAGAGCACGGAGTGCGGATAGAGGCTTCATTTGAAAAGAGCACAGAGTGCGGGGAGAGGCTTCATTGAAAAGAGCACAGAGTGCGGGGAGAGGCTTCATTGAAAAGAGCACGGAGTGCGGAGAGAGGCTTCATTGAAAAGAGCACGGAGTGCGGATAGAGGCTTCATTTGTAAAGAGCACAGAGTGCGGGGAGAGGCTTCATTGAAAAGAGCACGGAGTGCGGAGAGAGGCTTCATTGAAAAGAGCACGGAGTGCGGATAGAGGCTTCATTTGAAAAGAGCACAGAGTGCGGATAGAGGCTTCATTTGTAAAGAGCACAGAGTGTGGGGAGAGGCTTCATTGAAAAGAGCACGGAGTGCGGATAGAGGCTTCATTTGAAAAGAGCACAGAGTGCGGGGAGAGGCTTCATTGAAAAGAGCACAGAGTGCGGGGAGAGGCTTCATTGAAAAGAGCACAGAGTGCGGGGAGAGGCTTCATTTGAAAAGAGCACAGAGTGCAGGGAGAGGCTTCATTTGAAAAGAGCACAGAGTGCGGATAGAGGCTTCATTTGAAAAGAGCACAGAGTGCGGATAGAGGCTTCATTTGAAAAGAGCACAGAGTGCGGGGAGAGGCTTCATTGAAAAGAGCACAGAGTGCGGGGAGAGGCTTCATTGAAAAGAGCACAGAGTGCGGATAGAGGCTTCATTTGAAAAGAGCACAGAGTGCGGATAGAGGCTTCATTTGAAAAGAGCACAGAGTGCGGGGAGAGGCTTCATTGAAAAGAGTGTGGAGTGCTGGGAGAGGTTTCATTGAAAAGAGCGTGGAGTGCGGGGAGAGGCTTCATTGAAAAGAGCACAGAGTGCGGGGAGAGGCTTCATTGAAAAGAGCACAGAGTGCGGGGAGAGGCTTCATTTGAAAAGAGCACAGAGTGCAGGGAGAGGCTTCATTTGAAAAGAGCACAGAGTGCGGATAGAGGCTTCATTTGAAAAGAGCACAGAGTGCGGATAGAGGCTTCATTTGAAAAGAGCACAGAGTGAGGATAGAGGCTTCATTTGAAAAGAGCACAGAGTGCGGATAGAGGCTTCATTTGAAAAGAGCACAGAGTGCGGGGAGAGGCTTCATTGAAAAGAGTGTGGAGTGCTGGGAGAGGTTTCATTGAAAAGAGCGTGGAGTGCGGGGAGAGGCTTCATTTGAAAAGAGCACAGAGTGCGGATAGAGGCTTCATTTGTAAAGAGCACAGAGTGCGGGGAGAGGCTTCATTGAAAAGAGCACGGAGTGCGGATAGAGGCTTCATTTGAAAAGAGCACAGAGTGCGGGGAGAGGCTTCATTGAAAAGAGTGTGGAGTGCGGGGAGAGGCTTCATTGAAAAGAGCACAGAGTGCGGGGAGAGGCTTCATTGAAAAGAGCACGGAGTGCGGAGAGAGGCTTCATTGAAAAGAGCACGGAGTGCGGATAGAGGCTTCATTTGAAAAGAGCACAGAGTGCGGGGAGAGGCTTCATTGAAAAGAGCACAGAGTGCGGGGAGAGGCTTCATTGAAAAGAGCACGGAGTGCGGAGAGAGGCTTCATTGAAAAGAGCACGGAGTGCGGATAGAGGCTTCATTTGTAAAGAGCACAGAGTGCGGGGAGAGGCTTCATTGAAAAGAGCACGGAGTGCGGAGAGAGGCTTCATTGAAAAGAGCACGGAGTGCGGATAGAGGCTTCATTTGAAAAGAGCACAGAATGCGGATAGAGGCTTCATTTGTAAAGAGCACAGAGTGCGGGGAGAGGCTTCATTGAAAAGAGCACGGAGTGCGGATAGAGGCTTCATTTGAAAAGAGCACAGAGTGCGGGGAGAGGCTTCATTGAAAAGAGCACAGAGTGCGGGGAGAGGCTTCATTGAAAAGAGCACAGAGTGCGGGGAGAGGCTTCATTTGAAAAGAGCACAGAGTGCAGGGAGAGGCTTCATTTGAAAAGAGCACAGAGTGCGGATAGAGGCTTCATTTGAAAAGAGCACAGAGTGCGGATAGAGGCTTCATTTGAAAAGAGCACAGAGTGCGGGGAGAGGCTTCATTGAAAAGAGCACAGAGTGCGGGGAGAGGCTTCATTGAAAAGAGCACAGAGTGCGGATAGAGGCTTCATTTGAAAAGAGCACAGAGTGCGGATAGAGGCTTCATTTGAAAAGAGCACAGAGTGCGGGGAGAGGCTTCATTGAAAAGAGTGTGGAGTGCGGAGAGAGGCTTCATTGAAAAGAGCACGGAGTGCGGATAGAGGCTTCATTTGAAAAGAGCACAGAGTGCGGGGAGAGGCTTCATTGAAAAGAGCACAGAGTGCGGGGAGAGGCTTCATTGAAAAGAGCACGGAGTGCGGAGAGAGGCTTCATTGAAAAGAGCACGGAGTGCGGATAGAGGCTTCATTTGTAAAGAGCACAGAGTGCGGGGAGAGGCTTCATTGAAAAGAGCACGGAGTGCGGAGAGAGGCTTCATTGAAAAGAGCACGGAGTGCGGATAGAGGCTTCATTTGAAAAGAGCACAGAGTGCGGATAGAGGCTTCATTTGTAAAGAGCACAGAGTGTGGGGAGAGGCTTCATTGAAAAGAGCACGGAGTGCGGATAGAGGCTTCATTTGAAAAGAGCACAGAGTGCGGGGAGAGGCTTCATTGAAAAGAGCACAGAGTGCGGGGAGAGGCTTCATTGAAAAGAGCACAGAGTGCGGGGAGAGGCTTCATTTGAAAAGAGCACAGAGTGCAGGGAGAGGCTTCATTTGAAAAGAGCACAGAGTGCGGATAGAGGCTTCATTTGAAAAGAGCACAGAGTGCGGATAGAGGCTTCATTTGAAAAGAGCACAGAGTGCGGGGAGAGGCTTCATTGAAAAGAGCACAGAGTGCGGGGAGAGGCTTCATTGAAAAGAGCACAGAGTGCGGATAGAGGCTTCATTTGAAAAGAGCACAGAGTGCGGATAGAGGCTTCATTTGAAAAGAGCACAGAGTGCGGGGAGAGGCTTCATTGAAAAGAGTGTGGAGTGCTGGGAGAGGTTTCATTGAAAAGAGCGTGGAGTGCGGGGAGAGGCTTCATTGAAAAGAGCACAGAGTGCGGGGAGAGGCTTCATTGAAAAGAGCACAGAGTGCGGGGAGAGGCTTCATTTGAAAAGAGCACAGAGTGCAGGGAGAGGCTTCATTTGAAAAGAGCACAGAGTGCGGATAGAGGCTTCATTTGAAAAGAGCACAGAGTGCGGATAGAGGCTTCATTTGAAAAGAGCACAGAGTGAGGATAGAGGCTTCATTTGAAAAGAGCACAGAGTGCGGATAGAGGCTTCATTTGAAAAGAGCACAGAGTGCGGGGAGAGGCTTCATTGAAAAGAGTGTGGAGTGCTGGGAGAGGTTTCATTGAAAAGAGCGTGGAGTGCGGGGAGAGGCTTCATTTGAAAAGAGCACAGAGTGCGGATAGAGGCTTCATTTGTAAAGAGCACAGAGTGCGGGGAGAGGCTTCATTGAAAAGAGCACGGAGTGCGGATAGAGGCTTCATTTGAAAAGAGCACAGAGTGCGGGGAGAGGCTTCATTGAAAAGAGTGTGGAGTGCGGGGAGAGGCTTCATTGAAAAGAGCACAGAGTGCGGGGAGAGGCTTCATTGAAAAGAGCACGGAGTGCGGAGAGAGGCTTCATTGAAAAGAGCACGGAGTGCGGATAGAGGCTTCATTTGAAAAGAGCACAGAGTGCGGGGAGAGGCTTCATTGAAAAGAGCACAGAGTGCGGGGAGAGGCTTCATTGAAAAGAGCACGGAGTGCGGAGAGAGGCTTCATTGAAAAGAGCACGGAGTGCGGATAGAGGCTTCATTTGTAAAGAGCACAGAGTGCGGGGAGAGGCTTCATTGAAAAGAGCACGGAGTGCGGAGAGAGGCTTCATTGAAAAGAGCACGGAGTGCGGATAGAGGCTTCATTTGAAAAGAGCACAGAATGCGGATAGAGGCTTCATTTGTAAAGAGCACAGAGTGCGGGGAGAGGCTTCATTGAAAAGAGCACGGAGTGCGGATAGAGGCTTCATTTGAAAAGAGCACAGAGTGCGGGGAGAGGCTTCATTGAAAAGAGCACAGAGTGCGGGGAGAGGCTTCATTGAAAAGAGCACAGAGTGCGGGGAGAGGCTTCATTTGAAAAGAGCACAGAGTGCAGGGAGAGGCTTCATTTGAAAAGAGCACAGAGTGCGGATAGAGGCTTCATTTGAAAAGAGCACAGAGTGCGGATAGAGGCTTCATTTGAAAAGAGCACAGAGTGCGGGGAGAGGCTTCATTGAAAAGAGCACAGAGTGCGGGGAGAGGCTTCATTGAAAAGAGCACAGAGTGCGGATAGAGGCTTCATTTGAAAAGAGCACAGAGTGCGGATAGAGGCTTCATTTGAAAAGAGCACAGAGTGCGGGGAGAGGCTTCATTGAAAAGAGTGTGGAGTGCGGAGAGAGGCTTCATTGAAAAGAGCACGGAGTGCGGATAGAGGCTTCATTTGAAAAGAGCACAGAGTGCGGGGAGAGGCTTCATTGAAAAGAGCACAGAGTGCGGGGAGAGGCTTCATTGAAAAGAGCACGGAGTGCGGAGAGAGGCTTCATTGAAAAGAGCACGGAGTGCGGATAGAGGCTTCATTTGTAAAGAGCACAGAGTGCGGGGAGAGGCTTCATTGAAAAGAGCACGGAGTGCGGAGAGAGGCTTCATTGAAAAGAGCACGGAGTGCGGATAGAGGCTTCATTTGAAAAGAGCACAGAGTGCGGATAGAGGCTTCATTTGTAAAGAGCACAGAGTGTGGGGAGAGGCTTCATTGAAAAGAGCACGGAGTGCGGATAGAGGCTTCATTTGAAAAGAGCACAGAGTGCGGGGAGAGGCTTCATTGAAAAGAGCACAGAGTGCGGGGAGAGGCTTCATTGAAAAGAGCACAGAGTGCGGGGAGAGGCTTCATTTGAAAAGAGCACAGAGTGCAGGGAGAGGCTTCATTTGAAAAGAGCACAGAGTGCGGATAGAGGCTTCATTTGAAAAGAGCACAGAGTGCGGATAGAGGCTTCATTTGAAAAGAGCACAGAGTGCGGGGAGAGGCTTCATTGAAAAGAGCACAGAGTGCGGGGAGAGGCTTCATTGAAAAGAGCACAGAGTGCGGATAGAGGCTTCATTTGAAAAGAGCACAGAGTGCGGATAGAGGCTTCATTTGAAAAGAGCACAGAGTGCGGGGAGAGGCTTCATTGAAAAGAGTGTGGAGTGCTGGGAGAGGTTTCATTGAAAAGAGCGTGGAGTGCGGGGAGAGGCTTCATTGAAAAGAGCACAGAGTGCGGGGAGAGGCTTCATTGAAAAGAGCACAGAGTGCGGGGAGAGGCTTCATTTGAAAAGAGCACAGAGTGCAGGGAGAGGCTTCATTTGAAAAGAGCACAGAGTGCGGATAGAGGCTTCATTTGAAAAGAGCACAGAGTGCGGATAGAGGCTTCATTTGAAAAGAGCACAGAGTGAGGATAGAGGCTTCATTTGAAAAGAGCACAGAGTGCGGATAGAGGCTTCATTTGAAAAGAGCACAGAGTGCGGGGAGAGGCTTCATTGAAAAGAGTGTGGAGTGCTGGGAGAGGTTTCATTGAAAAGAGCGTGGAGTGCGGGGAGAGGCTTCATTTGAAAAGAGCACAGAGTGCGGATAGAGGCTTCATTTGTAAAGAGCACAGAGTGCGGGGAGAGGCTTCATTGAAAAGAGCACGGAGTGCGGATAGAGGCTTCATTTGAAAAGAGCACAGAGTGCGGGGAGAGGCTTCATTGAAAAGAGTGTGGAGTGCGGGGAGAGGCTTCATTGAAAAGAGCACAGAGTGCGGGGAGAGGCTTCATTGAAAAGAGCACGGAGTGCGGAGAGAGGCTTCATTGAAAAGAGCACGGAGTGCGGATAGAGGCTTCATTTGAAAAGAGCACAGAGTGCGGGGAGAGGCTTCATTGAAAAGAGCACAGAGTGCGGGGAGAGGCTTCATTGAAAAGAGCACGGAGTGCGGAGAGAGGCTTCATTGAAAAGAGCACGGAGTGCGGATAGAGGCTTCATTTGTAAAGAGCACAGAGTGCGGGGAGAGGCTTCATTGAAAAGAGCACGGAGTGCGGAGAGAGGCTTCATTGAAAAGAGCACGGAGTGCGGATAGAGGCTTCATTTGAAAAGAGCACAGAATGCGGATAGAGGCTTCATTTGTAAAGAGCACAGAGTGCGGGGAGAGGCTTCATTGAAAAGAGCACGGAGTGCGGATAGAGGCTTCATTTGAAAAGAGCACAGAGTGCGGGGAGAGGCTTCATTGAAAAGAGCACAGAGTGCGGGGAGAGGCTTCATTGAAAAGAGCACAGAGTGCGGGGAGAGGCTTCATTTGAAAAGAGCACAGAGTGCAGGGAGAGGCTTCATTTGAAAAGAGCACAGAGTGCGGATAGAGGCTTCATTTGAAAAGAGCACAGAGTGCGGATAGAGGCTTCATTTGAAAAGAGCACAGAGTGCGGGGAGAGGCTTCATTGAAAAGAGCACAGAGTGCGGGGAGAGGCTTCATTGAAAAGAGCACAGAGTGCGGATAGAGGCTTCATTTGAAAAGAGCACAGAGTGCGGATAGAGGCTTCATTTGAAAAGAGCACAGAGTGCGGGGAGAGGCTTCATTGAAAAGAGTGTGGAGTGCTGGGAGAGGTTTCATTGAAAAGAGCGTGGAGTGCGGGGAGAGGCTTCATTGAAAAGAGCGTGGAGTGCGGAGAGAGGCTTCATTGAAAAGAGCACGGAGTGCGGATAGAGGCTTCATTTGAAAAGAGCACAGAGTGCGGATAGAGGCTTCATTTGTAAAGAGCACAGAGTGCGGGGAGAGGCTTCATTGAAAAGAGCACGGAGTGCGGATAGAGGCTTCATTTGAAAAGAGCACAGAGTGCGGGGAGAGGCTTCATTGAAAAGAGCACAGAGTGCGGGGAGAGGCTTCATTGAAAAGAGCACAGAGTGCGGGGAGAGGCTTCATTTGAAAAGAGCACAGAGTGCAGGGAGAGGCTTCATTTGAAAAGAGCACAGAGTGCGGATAGAGGCTTCATTTGAAAAGAGCACAGAGTGCGGATAGAGGCTTCATTTGAAAAGAGCACAGAGTGCGGATAGAGGCTTCATTTGAAAAGAGCACAGAGTGCGGATAGAGGCTTCATTTGAAAAGAGCACAGAGTGCGGGGAGAGGCTTCATTGAAAAGAGTGTGGAGTGCTGGGAGAGGTTTCATTGAAAAGAGCGTGGAGTGCGGGGAGAGGCTTCATTGAAAAGAGCGTGGAGTGCTGGGAGAGGTTTCATTGAAAAGAGCACGGAGTGAGGGGAGAGGCTTCATTTGAAAAGAGCACGGGGTGCGGGGAGAGGCTTCATTTGAAAAGAGCACGGAGTGCGGAGAGAGGCTTCATTTGAAAAGAGCACAGAGTGCGGGGAGAGGCTTCATTTGAAAAGAGCACGGAGTGCGGGGAGAGGCTTCATTGAAAAGAGCACGGAATGCGGGGAGAGGCTTCATTGAAAAGAGCACGGAGTGCGGGGAGAGGCTTCATTGAAAAGAGCACGGAGTGCTGGGAGAGGTTTCATTTGAAAAGAGCACAGAGTGCGGGGAGAGGCTTCATTTGAAAAGAGTGCGGAGTGCGGAGAGAGGCTTTATTGAAAAGAGTGTGGAGTGCGGGGAGAGGCTTCATTGAAAAGAGCACGGAGTGCTGGGAGAGGTTTCATTTGAAAAGAGCACAGAGTGCGGGGAGAGGCTTCATTTGAAAAGAGCACGGAGTGCGGAGAGAGGCTTTATTGAAAAGAGTGTGGAGTGCTGGGAGAGGTTTCATTGAAAAGAGTGTGGAGTGCGGGGAGAGGCTTCATTGAAAAGAGCACGGAGTGCGGGGAGAGGGTTCATTTGAAAAGAGCACAAAGTGCGGGGAGAGGCTTCATTTGAAAAGAGCACGGAGTGCGGAGAGAGGCTCTATTGAAAAGAGTGTGGAGTGCGGAGAGAGGCTTCATTGAAAAGAGCACGGAGTGCGGATAGAGGCTTCATTTGAAAAGAGCACAGAGTGCGGGGAGAGGCTTCATTTGAAAAGAGTGTGGAGTGCGGGGAGAGGCTTCATTTGAAAAGAGTGTGGAGTGCGGGGAGAGGCTTCATTGAAAAGAGCACGGAGTGCGGGGAGAGGCTTCATTTGAAAAGAGCACGGAGTGCGGAGAGAGGCTTTATTGAAAAGAGCACGGAGTGCGGAGAGAGGCTTTATTGAAAAGAGCGTGGAGTGCTGGGAGAGGTTTCATTGAAAAGAGTGTGGAGTGCTGGGAGAGGTTTCATTGAAAAGAGTGTGGAGTGCTGGGAGAGGTTTCATTGAAAAGAGTGTGGAGTGCTGGGAGAGGTTTCATTAAGAGAGCGTAGAATGCTGGGAGAGGCTTTATTGAAAAGAGTGCAGAGTGCTGGGACAGGTTTCATTGAAAAGCATGTGGAGAGCTGGGAGAGGCTTCATTGAAAAGAGTGCAGAGTGCTGGGAGAAGCTTTATTGAAAAGAGCGTTGAGTGTGCGGAAAGGCTTCATTGAAAAGAGTGTGGAGTGCTGGGAGAGGTTTCATTGAAAAGAGTGTGGAGTGCTGGGAGAGGTTTCATTGAAAAGAGCACGGAGTGCGGGGAGAGGCTTCATTTGAAAAGAGCACGGAGTGCGGGGAGAGGCTTCATTTGAAAAGAGCACGGAGTGCGGAGAGAGGCTTCATTTGAAAAGAGCACAGAGTGCGGGGAGAGGCTTCATTTGAAAAGAGCATGGAGTGCGGGGAGAGGCTTCATTGAAAAGAGCACGTAGTGCGGGGAGAGGCTTCATTAAAAAGAGCACGGAGTGCGGGGAGAGGCTTCATTGAAAAGAGCACGGAGTGCTGGGAGAGGTTTCATTTGAAAAGAGCACGGAGTGCGGAGAGAGGCTTTATTGAAAAGAGTGTGGAGTGCGGGGAGAGGCTTCATTGAAAAGAGCACGGAGTGTGGGGAGAGGCTTCATTGAAAAGAGCACGGAGTGCGGGGAGAGGCTTCATTGAAAAGAGCACGGAGTGCTGGGAGAGGTTTCATTTGAAAAGAGCACAGAGTGCGGGGAGAGGCTTCATTTGAAAAGAGCACGGAGTGCGGAGAGAGGCTTTATTGAAAAGAGTGTGGAGTGCTGGGAGAGGTTTCATTGAAAAGAGTGTGGAGTGCGGGGAGAGGCTTCATTGAAAAGAGCACGGAGTGCGGGGAGAGGCTTCATTTGAAAAGAGCACAGAGTGCGGGGAGAGGCTTCATTTGAAAAGAGCACGGAGTGCGGAGAGAGGCTTCATTTGAAAAGAGTGTGGAGTGCGGAGAGAGGCTTCATTGAAAAGAGCACGGAGTGCTGGGAGAGGTTTCATTTGAAAAGAGCACAGAGTGCGGGGAGAGGCTTCATTTGAAAAGAGCACGGAGTGCGGAGAGAGGCTTTATTGAAAAGAGTGTGGAGTGCTGGGAGAGGTTTCATTGAAAAGAGTGTGGAGTGCGGGGAGAGGCTTCATTGAAAAGAGCACGGAGTGCGGGGAGAGGGTTCATTTGAAAAGAGCACAAAGTGCGGGGAGAGGCTTCATTTGAAAAGAGCACGGAGTGCGGAGAGAGGCTCTATTGAAAAGAGTGTGGAGTGCGGAGAGAGGCTTCATTGAAAAGAGCACGGAGTGCGGATAGAGGCTTCATTTGAAAAGAGCACAGAGTGCGGGGAGAGGCTTCATTTGAAAAGAGTGTGGAGTGCGGGGAGAGGCTTCATTTGAAAAGAGTGTGGAGTGCGGGGAGAGGCTTCATTGAAAAGAGCACGGAGTGCGGGGAGAGGCTTCATTTGAAAAGAGCACGGAGTGCGGAGAGAGGCTTTATTGAAAAGAGCACGGAGTGCGGAGAGAGGCTTTATTGAAAAGAGCGTGGAGTGCTGGGAGAGGTTTCATTGAAAAGAGTGTGGAGTGCTGGGAGAGGTTTCATTGAAAAGAGTGTGGAGTGCTGGGAGAGGTTTCATTGAAAAGAGTGTGGAGTGCTGGGAGAGGTTTCATTAAGAGAGCGTAGAATGCTGGGAGAGGCTTTATTGAAAAGAGTGCAGAGTGCTGGGACAGGTTTCATTGAAAAGCATGTGGAGAGCTGGGAGAGGCTTCATTGAAAAGAGTGCAGAGTGCTGGGAGAAGCTTTATTGAAAAGAGCGTTGAGTGTGCGGAAAGGCTTCATTGAAAAGAGTGTGGAGTGCTGGGAGAGGTTTCATTGAAAAGAGTGTGGAGTGCTGGGAGAGGTTTCATTGAAAAGAGCACGGAGTGCGGGGAGAGGCTTCATTTGAAAAGAGCACGGAGTGCGGGGAGAGGCTTCATTTGAAAAGAGCACGGAGTGCGGAGAGAGGCTTCATTTGAAAAGAGCACAGAGTGCGGGGAGAGGCTTCATTTGAAAAGAGCATGGAGTGCGGGGAGAGGCTTCATTGAAAAGAGCACGTAGTGCGGGGAGAGGCTTCATTAAAAAGAGCACGGAGTGCGGGGAGAGGCTTCATTGAAAAGAGCACGGAGTGCTGGGAGAGGTTTCATTTGAAAAGAGCACGGAGTGCGGAGAGAGGCTTTATTGAAAAGAGTGTGGAGTGCGGGGAGAGGCTTCATTGAAAAGAGCACGGAGTGTGGGGAGAGGCTTCATTGAAAAGAGCACGGAGTGCGGGGAGAGGCTTCATTGAAAAGAGCACGGAGTGCTGGGAGAGGTTTCATTTGAAAAGAGCACAGAGTGCGGGGAGAGGCTTCATTTGAAAAGAGCACGGAGTGCGGAGAGAGGCTTTATTGAAAAGAGTGTGGAGTGCTGGGAGAGGTTTCATTGAAAAGAGTGTGGAGTGCGGGGAGAGGCTTCATTGAAAAGAGCACGGAGTGCGGGGAGAGGCTTCATTTGAAAAGAGCACAGAGTGCGGGGAGAGGCTTCATTTGAAAAGAGCACGGAGTGCGGAGAGAGGCTTCATTTGAAAAGAGTGTGGAGTGCGGAGAGAGGCTTCATTGAAAAGAGCACGGAGTGCGGATAGAGGCTTCATTTGAAAAGAGCACGGAGTGCGGGGAGAGGCTTCATTTGAAAAGAGTGTGGAGTGCGGGGAGAGGCTTCATTGAAAAGAGCACGGAGTGCGGGGAGAGGCTTCATTTGAAAAGAGCACGGAGTGCGGAGAGAGGCTTTATTGAAAAGAGCACGGAGTGCTGGGAGAGGTTTCATTGAAAAGAGTGTGGAGGCTGGGAGAGGTTTCATTGAAAAGAGTGTGGAGTGCTGGGAGAGGTTTCATTGAAAAGAGTGGAGTGCTGGGAGAGGTTTCATTAAGAGAGCGTGGAATGCTGGGAGAGGCTTTATTGAAAAGAGTGCAGAGTGCTGGGACAGGTTTCATTGAAAAGCATGTGGAGAGCTGGGAGAGGCTTCATTGAAAAGAGTGCAGAGTGCTGGGAGAAGCTTTATTGAAAAGTTTGCGAAGTGCTGGGCGAGGCTTCATTGTAAAGAGTGCGGAGTGCTGCGAGAAGCTTCATTGAAATGAGCGTTGAGTGTGCGGAAAGGCTTCATTGAAAAGAGCGCGGAGTGCAGATAAGGCTTCATTGAAAAGAGCGCTGAGTGCTGGGGAAAGGCTTCATTGAAAAGTGCGCAGAGTGCGGGGAGAGGCTTCATTGAAAAGTACGCGGAGTGCGGGGAGAGGCTTAATTGAAAAGAGCGCGGAGTGCGGGGGAAAGGCTTCATTGAAAAGAGCGCGGGGTGTGGGGTGAGGCTTCATTGAAAAGAATGCGGAGTGTGGGGACAGGATTCATTGAAAAGAGTGCGGGGAGAGCCTCTTCTCTATCCTATCTAATCCACTCTTCAGTGGAACGAGCTTGTTCAAAAAAATCAAGTGTGACATCACAGGGGAGCAGGTAGGTGATTGGTTGGGGAAGGAGCTACCTGTTTTTTTTTTAGAACATTACAGCGCAGTACAGGCCCTTCGGCCCTCGATGTTGCGCCGACCTGTGAAACCATCTGACCTACACTATTCCATTTTCATCCATGTGTCTATCCAATGTCCACTTAAATGCCCTTAAAGTTGGCGAATCTACTACTGCTGCAGGCAGGGCGTTCCACGCCCTTACTACTCTCTGAGTAAAGAAACTACCTCTCACATCTGTCCTATATCTATCACCCCTCAACTTGAAGCTATGTCCCCTCGTGTTTGCCATCACCATCCGAGCAAAAGGACGCTCACTATCCACCCTATCTAACCCTCTGATGGTGAGTATCTCGTCGGTGATGAAGATCTATTCTAATCCTAACTTTAAAAATAGTAAAAGAATTAGTGGTAAGCTTAATAAAATATATAAATAAAGGGAAACTAAAATAAATAATTGCATAAAACAATTAAGCAGTTAATTAAAATACATGAAGGATGGCAGGACAGGTGATGTGTCACTGCTGCAGCATGTGGTATCTCCAGGATGCCAGTGTGATCCAGGGCAAACACATCTGCAGTAAGTGTTAGTGGCTCAAAGAGCTTCGTCTCAGAGTCAATGTGCTGGAAGCCGAGCTGCAGACACTGCGACACATCAGGGAGGAGGATAGTTAACTGGACACTTTGTACCAGGAGCCGGTGATACCCCTTAGGATAAGGTCTTCTGATTCGGTCAGGGACAGGAGAGTGTGGCTGCAGCTGAGGCAGATAACGGGACCCAGAGGGCAGGTGTGCAGGAGCCTCAGCCTTTGCCATTGGACAACAGGTTTGAGTTTCTTTCTGCTTCGCCATCAGAAACTCTTTGCTCAGCATGATAGAGCCATCTTCAAATGGCTCGGAACGCATACTGCCCAACCAACTGCTCACCGCCTCTGGCCCAGTACACCTGCTCAGCATCTATGCACCAACACTCTGCTCCCCACCTGAAGTTAAAAACCAGTTCTACGAGGAACTCCATAATATCATTAGTAGCATTCCAAATACCGAACATTTATTCCTGCTGGGGGACTTTAACGCCCGGGTTGGGGCCGACCATGACTCATGGCCCTCCTGCCTTGGGGCTATGGCATTGGAAGGATGAATGAGCATGGACAGAGACTGCTTGAGTTGTGTACCTATCACAACCTCTGCATCACCAACTCGTTCTTTCATACTAAATCCTGCCACCAGGTTTCATGGAGACACCCAAGATCACGTCGTTGGCACCAGCTGGACCTCATAATCACAAGGTGAGCCTCCTGAAACAGTGTCCAAATCACATGCAGCTTCCACAGTGCGGAGTGCGACACCAAACGCTCCCTGGTGTGCAGCAAAATTAGACTCAAACCAAAGAAGCCACATCACTCCAAGCAGAAGGGCCACCCGTGCATCAACACTAACAGAATTTCTTATCCACAGCTGTTACATAAGTTTCTAAATTCACTTGAAAAAGCCCTTCAAAACACTCCTGCAGGGGATGCAGAGACGAAGTGGGCCAACATCAGAGATGCCATCTATGACTCAGCAATGACCATCTTTGGCAAACGTGAGAAATAGAATGCAGACTGGTTTCAATCTCACTTTGTAGAGCTGGAACCTGTCATAGCAGCTAAGCACACTACACTGTTGAACTACAAGAAAGCCCCCAGCGAGTTAACATCTGTAGCACTTAAAGTAGCCAGAAGCGCTGCACAAAGAACAGCCAAGCCCTGTGCAAATGACTACTGGCAACACCTATGCAGTCATATTCAGCTTACCTCTGACACCAGAAACATCAGAGGAATGTATAATGGCATTAAGAGAGCTTTTGGGCCAAACATTAAGAAGATCGCCCCCCTCAAGTCGAAATCAGGGGAAACGATCACTGACCAACGCAAGCAACTGGACCGCTGGGTGGAGCACTACTTAGGACTGTACTCCAGGGAAAATGTTGTCACTGAAACTGCCCTCAATGCCGCCCAGTCTCTGCCAGTCATGGATGAGCTGGACGAACAGCCAACAAAATCGAACTCAGTGATGCCATTAATTCTCTAGCCAGTGGAAAAGCCCCCGGAAAGGACGGCATTACCCCTGAAATAATCAAGAGTGCCAAGCCTGCTATACTCTCAGCACTCCATGAACCGCTTTGCCTGTGTTGTGATGATGGAGCAGTACCACAGGACATGTACGATGCCAATATCATCACCTTCTATAAGAACAAGGGTGACTGTGGTGACTGCAACAACTACCGTGGAATCTCCCTGCTCAGCATAGTGGGGAAAGTCTTCGCTCGAGTCATTTTAAACAGTCTCCGGAAGCTGGCTGAGCGTGTCTATCCCGAGACACAGTGCAGCTTCGGAGTAGAGAGATCCACCATTGACAAGCTGTTCTCCCTTCGACAACTACAGGAGAAATGCTGCGAACAACAGATGCCCCTCTACGTTGCTTTCATAGATGTCACCAAAGCCTTGGACCTCATCAGCAGATGTGGTCTCTTCAGACTACTGGCAAAGATCAGAGGTCCACCAAAGCTACTAAGCATCATCAACTCATTCCATGACAATATGAAAGACACAATTGAGCATAGCGGTGCCTCAAAAGACCCCTTTCCTATCCTCAGTGGCGTGAAACAGGGCTGTGTTCTCGCACCGACACTGTTTGGGATCTTCTTCTCACTGCTGCTCTCACATGCTTTTAAGTCTTCAGAAGAAGGAATTTTCCTCCGCACAAGATCAGATAACAGGTTGTTTAATCTTTCCCATCTTAAAGCGAAGACCAAAGTATGGAAAGTCCTCTTCAGGGATCTCCTCTTTGCTGATGATGCTGCATTAACATCCCACACAGAAGAGTGTCTGCAGAGACTCATCGACAGGATTACGGCTGCCTGCAACGAATTTGGCCTAACCATCAGCCTCAAGAAAACGAACATCATGGGACAGGATGCCAGAAATGCTCCATCCATTAATATTGGCGACCACGCTCTGGAAGTGGTTCAAGAGTTCACCTACCTGGGCTCAACTATCACCAGTAACCTGTCTCTCGATGTAGAAATCAACAACTGCATGGGAAAGGCGTCCGCTGCTATGTCCAGACTGGCCAAGAGAGTGTGGGAAAATGGCGCACTGACACGGAACACAAAAGTCCGAGTGTTTCAAGCCTGTGTCCTCAGTATCTTGCTCTACGGCAGCGAGGCCTGGACAACGTTTGTCAGACAAGAGCAACGTCTCAACTCATTCCATCTTCGCTGCCTCTGGAAAATCCTTGGTATCAGGTGGCAGGACCGTATCTCTGACGCAGAAGTCCTCAAGGCGGCCAACATCCCCAGCATATACACCCTACTGAACCAACGGTGCTTGAGATGGCTTGGCCATGTGAGCTGCATGGAAGATGGCAGGATCCCCAAAGACACATTGTTTAGCTAGCTCGCCACTGGTATCAGACCCACTGGCCGTCCATGTCTCCGCTTTAAAGACGTCTGCAAACGTGACATGACGTCCTGTGACATTGATCACAACTCATGGGAGTCAGTTGCCAGCGATCGCCAGAGCTGGCGGGCAGCCATAAAGGCGGGGCTAAAGTGTGGCGAGTCGAAGAGACTTAGCAGTTGGCAGGAAAAAAGACAGAAGTGCAAGGAGAGAGCCAACTGTGTAACAGCCCCGACAACCAATTCTATCTGCAGCGCCTGTGGAAGAGCTTGTCACTCTAGAATTGGCCTTTATAGCCACTCCAGGTGCTGCTCCACAACCACTGACCACTTCTCGGCGCTTACCCATTGTCTCTCGAGACAAGGAGGCCAAAGAAAGATGAGACTGGGTGCTGCAGAGTGGATCAGCAACCTGACCATGGCACCATGGTACAAGAAGCCATTCAAGTGGAGGGAGAAAAAAGGAATGTAGTGGTGGTAGGGGACAGTATAGTTAAGGGGATTGACACTGTCCTCTGCAGCAAAGAGCGGGACTCGAGACGGCTGTGTTGCCTGCCAGGTGCCAGTGTTCGGGACATCTGCTCAGGGCTGGAGAGGAACTTACAGTGGAAGGGGGAGGATCCAGTCATCATGGTCCATGTAGGTACCAACAATATAGGCAGGACAAGGAAAGAGGTTCTGCATAGTCAGTATGAGGAACAAGGCACCAAATTAAGAAGCAGAACCTCAAAGAATACAATCTCTGGATTATTACCTGAGCCACATGCAAATTGGCACAGGGCAAATAAGACTAGCGAAATTAATGCGTTGCTCAAAGACAGGTGTGGTAGAAGTGGGTTGCGGTTCATGGGGCACTGGCACTGGGTAAGTGGTGTCTGTTCCATTGGGACGGTCTATACCTGAACCATGCTGGGGCTGGTGTTCTAGCGAGCTGCATAACTAGGGAAGTAGACGAGGTTTTAAATTGAATAGTGGGGGAAAGGGATCAAATTTGGGAAGATATAGTAAATCAAGGAGTAGAGACAAGACAAGAACGGTATTAATATGGGAAATGATAAACAAACTATGACAGGAAGGGACAGAGCATACAAATCTAAGAGTAAATCAACAGATAAGGCTAGAGGTTACAATCATAATAAAAGGACAATACTAAAGGCTCTGTATCTGAATGCACGTAGCATTCGAAACAAAACAGATGAACTGAGAAAACAAATAGAAATAAGTAAGTATAATATGACAGCTATTACAGGGACATGGCTGCAGGATGACATAGATTGGGACCTGAATATTGAAGGGTGCATGGCATTTAGGAAGGACAGGAAACTAGGAAAAGGTGGAGGGGTGGCTCTATTAATTAATGATGGTGTTAGCACAATAGAGAGGGATGACCTAAGTTCAGGAAACCAGGATGTAGAAGCAGTTTGGGTAGAGATGAGAAATCATAAAGGCAAGAAGTCATTTGTGGGAGTGGTGTACAGGCCACCTAACATTAATCATACTGTCGGGCGGGGTATAAAGGAAGAAATAATGACAGCTTGTCAGAAAGGTACAGTGATAATTATGGGGGATTTTAACCTATATATAGACTGGAAAAATCAGATGTGCTGAGGTAGCCTAGATGAGGAGTACATAGAATGTTTTCGGGATAATTTCTTTGAACAGTACATTCTGAAGCCAACCAGAGAGCAGGCTATACTAGACCTGGTATTGTGCAACGAGATAGGATTAATTAATGACCTCATAGTTAAGGCACCCCTAGATAGCAGCGATCATAATATGATTGAATTTTACATTCAGTTTGAGAGAGAGAAGAGTGGGTCCAAGACTAGTATTTTAACCTTAAATAAGGGCAATTACGAGGGCATGAAAGCAGAGCTAGCTGAAGTGAAATAGCAAATTAGGTTAAGGGATAGGTCAATAGAGATGCAGTGGTAGACATTTAAGGGGATATTTCAGAATACACAGAATAGATACATTTCAACGAGAAAGAAAAATTCCAAGGGTGGGACCCGCCATTCGTGGTTAACTAAAACAGTTAAAGATAGCATCAAACTTAAAGAAAAAGCATATAATTGTGCAAATGTGGGAGGCAGGCAAAAGATTGGACAGAATATAAAAACAGCAAAGAATGACGAAAAGATTGATAAGGAAGGTAAAATTAGAGTACGAGAGAAAGCTAGCTAAAAATATAAAGACAGATCGTAAAAATTGCTATAGATATTTTAAAAGGGAAAGAGTCAGCAAAGTGAGCGTTGGTCCTATAGAAAGTGAGTCTGGGGAATTAATAATGGATAATAAGGAGATGGCAGATGAATTGAACAGGTATTTTGCATCGGTCTTCACTATTGAGGATACAAGTAACATATCAGTTTTAGCTGTAAGTCAGGAAATAGAAGGGAGGGAGGAACTCAAGAAAATTACAATCACCGGGGATGTGGTACTGTACAAATTGTTGGAGCTGCAGGCTGACAAGTCCCCGGGTCCTAATAGACTTCATCCTAGGGTGTTAAAAGAAGTGGCTAGTGAGATAGTTGATGTGTTAATTTTAATTTTCCAAAATTCCCAAGATTCGGGGAAGGTTCCATTAGATTGGAAAATAATGAATGTAACTCCTTTATTCAAAAAGGGAGGGAAACAGAAAGCAGGAAACTACAGGGCAGTTAGCTTAACATCTGTCTTAGGGAAATGTTAGAAGCTATTATTAAAGATGTTATATCAGGGCACTTAGAAAAATTCAAGGCAATAAGGCAGAGTCAACAGGGTTTTCTGAAAGAGAAATCATGTTTAACCAATTTACTGGAATTCTTTGAATGAGTTACATGTTCTGTGGATAAAGGGGAACTGGTGAATGTATTGTACTTAGATTTCCAGAAGGCATTTGATAAGGTGCCACATCAAAGGTTATTGCAGAAAATAAATGCTCATGGTGTAGGGGGTAACATATTGGCATGCATAGAAGATTGGCTAGCTAACAGGAAACAGAGAGTCGGCATAACTGGGTCATTTTCTGGTTGGCAAGATGTTAACGAGTGGTGTGACACAGGGATCAGTGCTGGGGCCTCAACTTTTTACAATTTATATAAATGACTTAGATGAAGGGACTGAAGATATGGTTGCTAAATTTGCTGATGACACGAAGATCGGTAGGAAAGTAACTTGTGAAGAGGACATAATGGATATAGATAGGTTAAGTGAGTGGGCAAAGACCTGGCAAATGGAGTATAATGTGGAAAAATGTGAAATTGTTCACTTTAGCAGAAGAATAAAAAAGAAGCATATTATCTAGATGGTGAGAGATTGCAGAGCTCTGAGATGCAGAGGGATCTGGGTGTCCTAGTGCATGAATCACAGAAGGTTAGTATGCAGGTACAGCATGTAATTAGGAAAGCTAATAGAATGTTATCGTTCATCGCGAATAGGGAGGTTATGCTTCAGCTATACAGGGCATTGGTGAGACCACATCTGGAGTACTGTGTACAGTACTGATCTCCTTATTTAAGGAAGGATGTAAATGCATTGGAGGCAGTACAGAGAAGGTTTACTAGACTAATAACTGGAATGGGCGGACTGTCTTACGAGGAAAGATTGGACAGGCTCGGCTTGTATCGGCTGGAATTTAGAAGAGTAAGAAGCAACTTGATTGAAACATATAAGATCCTGAGGTGTCTTGTCAGGGTGGATGTGGAAAGGATGTTTCCCCTTGTGGGAGAATCTAGAACTAGGGGTCTCTGTATAAAAATAAGGGGTCACCCATTTAAGACAGAAATGAGGAAAAAAATTTTCTCTCAGAGCGTTGTGAGTCTTTGGAATTCTCTTCTTCAAAAGGCGATGGAAGTAGAGTCTTTGAATATTTTAATGCAGAGATCGATAGATTCTTGATAAGCAAGTGGGTGAAAGGTTATCGGGGGTAGGTGGAAATGTGGAGTAATCAGTTCAGCCATGAACTTATTGATGGCAGAGCAGGCTCGAAGGGCCGAGTGGCCTACTCCTGCTCCTAATTCGTATGTTCGCATGTTCTCTGCTCTAAGTAGGTCAATTGCATATTCTCTAGTCTTTCCACATATAAGTTCTTCATCCCTGCTGTAATTCAAAACAGAAGGGAGGATTCTGGAAACTTAAAAAGGTAAGTTAGAAAAGAATTGTAAATGTTAAAACATCTGTGTAGTGTCTGGTTATTACAGTGTTAAAGCTGTTCATTTCTGAGTAGTTTTTGTTAATGTAACATTTGGGCCAGTTTCAGCATGTGTATGAGTTGAAAACTTGCAAACACATAGGAGGCTGGAATCTCCTTGGGCCTGTTGACATTATAAGATAATAATTTTCTTCTGTGCTCTAACTTAGGGCATTTGTTAAGTTGTTTGCATTAATTCTTACAATAATGAAGCAGCCCAGGTAAACCAAAGCTTGAGCTGGATAGCATCCAGTCCTGGGCCAACAGGTAACTTTTACACAAAATATTAGCGAGACCAATGACCACTGTTTTCACGAAAAATCCAACCAACACCATCCTGATACTCAGCAGTAATCATCACTAAGTCTCCTACCATTGGTTTCCAAGGTCTGGGTTTTGGAAGAGTCAGTCCGACAGTCTGAGCTCTGGCTTCAGTCCAGTCAGACAGTATGAAGGGTCACTGACCCAAAACGTTAACTTTGCTTCTCTTTCCACAGATGCTGCCAGATCTGCTGAGTGGTTCCAGCATTTCTTGTTTTTATTTCAGATCTCCAGCATCTGCCGTATTTTGCTTTTATTATAGTATGAACAATGGGTTCAGGAAGGATTGTCAGGCAGTCCTTGACATATCGCAAAATGCAGCCTGACATTTTAGAGCAATAGTAAGCTGTGTTTTCAGGTGAGACATTAATTAAAGCATTATCTTTTTACCTGTCTGTAAAAGATTGCATGGTACGATTTGAAGAACAGCAGGAGTAATGTCGAAACCAACTTCATCCTTCAATAGACACCATAAAAAGCAGATTATTGGTCATTTAGCTCAGTGCAGTTTGTGCGATCTTCTGCTATGCATAAATTAGCTTCTGCATTTGCCTACATCACAACAGTGACTGCAACCACAAATCACTGGCTTTAAAGGGTTTTCTGATGTCCTCAGGATGTGAAAGGTGTGAAATAAATGTTATAATTTCTTTCTTCTGCTCATTTGAGTTGACATCTTCAGAACAGGAAGAGAAATTGGTCATTTTTGAAATAACCATTCTGATAGGTGAATTTCTCCTTTGAAAATTTGATGATCTCTCCATTAACAGTGTTTGTGGTCATTTGACTTTCTTTAAACTGGATCTTTAGAAAATGGGCAAAGGGCATTCCTCTGATATCTAAAAATCTGCTGTGCGAATCAGCAACGATATAAGGAGAGTCAGAAAAAGACAATTTCCACAGGGATTAGTCCACCAGAATTGCTTATGAAGAGCATTTTAATTCAAGTAACGATCTGGATTCTTTACAATGAGGAAGGGGATGACAGTGTGAGAAGGAGATAGAAGGAGAAAGCAAAGAAGTGAGGGAAAGAGTGAGCAAGTAAGAGAGAGAAAGAGACAGCAAGGAGGAGAGCAAAGAGTAAGGAAGAGAGACAGGGAGCAAAGAAGAGAAAGGAACAAAGGGAACAGGGAGAAGAAAAAAGATAGTATAGATCAATAGAGGGAATGAGAATAAATCCAGGAGAAATTAAAAATATGTTTGGATAGGAATATGGAGAGTTGGCTATGAAATGGACAGGGAATGAGGATGCTCTGGTGGTACAATGTACTGGAGGGCCACCCAGTGATATGATATTGGATCAAACCCACACTTAACTCAGTAGCTGCAGGGCACTGGGAGATGCCTGGTATAATCCAACCATAACTGGATCACGACCGATAGATTTTCAACATGAATGTGTATGAGAGATCAAGACACAGAGAAAAAGCTACAGAAAGACAGACTGACAAGAGAAGAACTGTGTCCCTTCATTGGAGAACCAAAATTATTAAGGGAATGGGGGAAAGTGAGAATGATAAAAGGGATGAAACTGAGAGTGAGAGTGCTAAAATGAAATAAACAGATAAAGGGTAAAAATGTAACAGTGAGAAAGTGTGGGTGCAACAGAGACACAGATACCCACAAAAAGACAGAGAAAAAGAATACCAGTAAAACAGAGAGTGTGAGAGCCCCTCAAAAAGGCAGATAAAGACAAATACCCCAAAATTTCTGAGAGATTCCTCTTGTATCCTACCATAACTCTGGTTGTGCCAAGTCGCCACAGTTTCTGGGTATAAGGGGCAAAACCTCTGTCCACTCAATATGAGGCAAATGATTGCCAGGGGGTGCTGAGCCATATGTGGGGGGGGGGGTGGGGGGAAGGGCTCCCTACATGTAGATTGCTACTCCTTCAGCTTCAGTGGGGTTGTGGAGTGAGTGGATGTCTCCACAGAGATGGATCTGGGCCTGACCACTGCGATCCAAGCCAAGTAAAGATTTATTTTTGCAAAATTTTGTAGATTGGCCCCCTTGTGTGGCAAGAGTCTAGGGAGGGGTTTGGACAATCCCCAATTCCCCGCCCCGCAGGCGCTTGCTCTCGCCTGACCCAAAGTTATTAGGTTGCTTCCCACTTCCCTCACAAATCCTGGTGAGGTCAGCACTGCAGGGCACTGGGAGATGCCTGGTACAATCCAACCGTAACTGGATCACGCCCGATAGATTTTCAGCCCCAAAGTGAATGTGTATGAGAGATCAAGACACAGAGAAAAAGCCACTGAAAGACAGACTGACAATATGAGCAGTAGCAGAGGGAGATAGAAGCATCTCAGAAAAATAAACTAAAAAGAAAATAGGTGACAATGTATGTGAGGGGTAATGACAGAGAATGAGAGAATGAGTAAACAGAAAGGATGATGCAACACCAACCAAGTCCTCTGCAGTCTTTGCCATTCAACATGGACTTTGAAGGAATTAGAAAATGCATTATTCCCAAGATCTGAGTGCTTTGCCATCTCTAGATCTTTCTGATTAAAACTATACTTTGCTGTTTTTTGTTGTGAATTCTTGACATGGTGTCGCTGGCAGGACTGGCATTTATTTCCCATCCTTAATTGCCCTGAGAATATGGTGGTTCTAGTGATTTGATGTAACTGAGTGCCTTGCTAGGCCAATTCAGAAGGCCGTTAAGAGTTGTTGTGGGTTTGGAGTCACATATAGGCCAAACTGGGGAGGAATGGTAGGTTTCCTTCCCTAAAGGACATGAGTGACATGAGGACATTACTAGTCCAGTAACATAAAAAATGCATGACTGCACTCTGCGCTTTAAGACCTACTTGAGAGATACAGAAATTAATGGAATTGTAGATTTAAGTGTTCTATGTGACTTTTCCATGTGACTACTTGGTTACTAGAAGGTGAAGTAGGTGGACCTTGCTTTGTTTTGTGCAGCAATTCCCATGTTTCTTATCGGACACAAAGCAGTCTGCAGCTGCTGATTCAGGCAGATAACCCAACACACCCACTAAGAAACAGATGAGTTTTCCCCAAACTAGGATCCTCAAACAAACAGGATTCAGAGCTTAGGTGTGGGAAAGCAGCAGAATTCATAGCTCAGTGTGGGCAACCAATGGGACTCAGATATTCAGGTTAGGTGACTAGCAAGACTCAGATTTTTGAGTAGGGTTGGATAGGAAACAGGCGTCAGGGTTTTAGATCAGGAAAACCAGCAGGCGTTTAGGTTTTAGGTCAGGGTGTCCAGCACGAGTCAGGGTTTTAGATCAGCAAAACCAGCAGGTGTTGGGGTTTTAGGTCAGGGAGTCCAGCACAAGTCTTGGTTTTAAATCAGGGAAACCAGCAGGAGTCTGGGTTTCAGATCAGACAGTCCAGCAGGAGTCTAGGTTTTAGGTCAGGCAGTCCAGCATGAGTCTGGGTTTTAAATCAGGCAAACCAGCAGGATTCAGGTTTTAGATCAGACAGGCCAGCAGGCGCCTGGGTTTTCGGTCAGAGAGACCAGCAGGAGTCAAGGTTTGAGATCAAGGAAACCAGCAGGAGTCAGGATTTTCAATCAGGCAATCCAGAAGGAGTCAGGGTTTTAGATTAGGGAGACCAGCATTTCTCTTAAGGGATGCTGGCTTCTACCTGCACTTGCTGGAAACTTGAATTAATTAACATGAAGCAATCAGAAGCTAAAACTCTAGTAAATAGAGGGAGACTTTTCCTTTATCTATTGGGTGGAAAGGAAGGGGTCTCTCATCCAACATCATGGATAGTACAGCCCCAGTGTAGGTATGTCAGTGATCATATAGATTCAAAGTAACTGCTGTCTGTGACTCAATGGTAACACCATGCTGGTTATTTATTTAACATAAACAGAAAATGCTGGAAATACTCAGCAGGTCTGGCAGCATCTGTGCTTTTCATAATCACACCTCCTCTAGACCTATCTTTTGTTTATTAATTTACCATCCCCTTTTGCCTTGCACCATCATCCCTTTTGTCATTTAATCTCACCTGCCTTCCACCCTATCATAGACCTTCCCTTCTGTTTTTTCATCCCCTCCCACTTTCCCTCCCTCTGTACTTGCTTAAAACCTGTTACATCTCTAACTTTTTCCAGTTTTGGTGAAAGGTCATCGACCTGAAATGTTAACTCTGTTTCTCTCTTCACAGGTGCTGCCTGACCTGCTGAATATTTCCGCAAGCGCAGTATTTTGCTTTTGTATTGCCAGTTATTCATTTATTCGCCTTCGCTCAGCTCCTATAGTGAATCCCACTATTGAATGAAAAGGTCACTTTGTGCAATAAATCGCTGATTCCTTGAGATACAGGGAATGGTGATATATTGTGTCCACACTACATAAGCAATAAATTGCATACCTGTTGTCGCACCTTTAAAAGCAAGTGGTACTGAAGCTGTATTATACATGGACTGACTGAGAGGCTGAATTCTGCCTCTTTACACCAGCACTGAATGCCCCACCTGAGCTCAGGAACTGAGGATTGAACGTAGCATTTTTAATAAAAAAAATTGTTGCATATCAGGCCTTTATAGCATGCAGTCGACAAAACATTTGACAGATATATTTCACTTAAAATAGCAAATCCACCGAAAACCCTTTGAAAAAAGCTGGAGAACCCGGAGACAGAAAGATGGGCGAGGCAGTGATTACAGTTACAGATCCCTGTCAGCGGAGGAATTAAAATGAAAGGACAGAAGCTGGCTCAGCGAGTAGTGGTCTTGAATTCAGAGAGGCGCCATTTCATCTTCCTCCTGAAGGACAGGTAGAGAGTGGACAGACCTGTGCTGGAGCTGACCAGAGACAGTTTGCAGAGGGATAGTGTCAGAGGAATCTAGGATTCAGAGAAAGGAGAGAGAGAAATGGAGAGAAAAGAGAGAGCAGATCAGGACAAGGAAAGCAAGGCAATATGCTTTTATTTCCAGTGATACAATTTTCTCCAAAGTTTTTCTCTTTTTTATCCCTTATGTTCTGAAACTGAAGTACAAATTCACGGGGACTATTAGCCTTCTACTTCCTTACCTACCCGGTTATTTGACTGTGGAGGACATTGTAACCAGATCAGATTCTGTCCTTTCCAGACCCCCTACACATATGTGCACTTATGATAACATGTGTAAATGCGAGGGCACACATGCTTGCACACATAGAGTCATAGAGTCATACAGCACAGAAACAGGCGCTTTGGCCCATCGTGTCCGTGCCGGCCATCCAGCACCTGTCTATTCTAATCCCATTTTCCACCACTTGGCCCGTAGCCTTGTATGCTATGGCATTTCAAGTGCTCATTTAAATACCTTAAATGTTGTGAGGGTTCCTGCCTCTGTCTTCCCTTCAGGCAGTGTGTTCAAGATTCCAACCATCCTCTTGGTGAAAGGATTTTCCTCAAATCCCCTCTAAACTTCCTGCCCCTTACCTTAAATCTATGCCCCCTGGTATTGACACATCCTCTAAGGGGAAATGTTTCTTCCTATCTACCCTATCTACCCTGTCTATGCCCCTCATAACACCGATACATACACACATGAAGGTGCAGACCTGAACGCACACACTC
This sequence comes from Heterodontus francisci, assembly GCF_036365525.1. Taxonomy (NCBI): domain Eukaryota; kingdom Metazoa; phylum Chordata; class Chondrichthyes; order Heterodontiformes; family Heterodontidae; genus Heterodontus; species Heterodontus francisci. The sequence continues at coordinate 57,800,549 of NC_090375.1, read as the reverse complement.
ACCCGCATGCAGACGTGTCCACACATGTAGACACATGCATGCACACACATCCACACATATACACATGCATATGCACACGTGTGCACACACACTATCAAGAAGCACATGGATGTGAACATGCTCTCGTGTGCTGAAGCACATGCACATGCATGCACACATACAAACATATTTTACAGCAGCTAAGCAACGCGGAGTAAGAATGCTGGTTGCTTTTTTAAAAATCTCTGCATCCCTAGCCTTGACATAAACTCCAGTTGCTCCAACTGCTGATTCAGCTGAGATCAGATAACCGCAAATGAACAGCTTGAAAGCTCAGAGTTTCAACTGGAATCTCAACCGCAGGGCATCTCAACCAGAAACATTTCAATTAGCTGCAGCAGCACAGAGGAGGAAGATAAACACCGATGTGACACTGATCTAATTGCGAAGTACATAAATCAAAACAACAGCAACAAAAACTTGCATTTAGATAGTGTCTTTAATGTAGTAACATGTCACAAAATGCTTCACAGAAGTGTTATCAATAAGGGGATTGCATAGAGGCTGTCATCCTTAATTGGGTTATGAAGTAATGAAATCAAATCAGTTTAATTAAATATTCTAATTTAATCTTTAGCACATGGCAGACTAATCTCTGAAACCACCTAGGGAGAAGCTGAATGACCCACAGATCAGCCATAGTGTAATAGAATGACAGAACAGGCTCCAGGGGCTATACAACATACTCCTATTCCTTTGAGGCCTGGTGAGTGTTAGTTGACTCATTGCCCAACATGGGGGAAGGTGGGCACCAGAGATATGCCTGAAGTGCTGCTTATGTCTACTTTCCCCATTTTAATGAGGTGTCTTCCAGCAGGGGTTGGGGCAGCATAACCACTGGAATAGCAGTCCAAGCAACTCTGGGCTATTATTTCTATCAGATCTAATGACCCAGATAATAACACAAGTTAGAGAAAACTATGTCACGCCAATGTGCTTTGTTGAATGATAATTTTCTTTAATACACTGACTGTAGATCTGAGTTTATATACCTTTTAAAAGACATTTAAAAAAGAACAGCTAGGAGGATGACTTTGCTGGCAGCTTAGGATGGCCACCTAATTTGCAACATTGTATCCGACACTGCAAGACTTCTGAAGTGGAGACGAAATGTCTGCTCATTTCCCAGCGAGAACGAAGACCCAGGAAGTTTAAGGGAACTACCTGTTCTTTTTAGCAAGAGAGAAATACTGCTAACTGCTATGTTTGAATCACTGTCATGTGACAAGCCCCTCCCCATCTGTAGTTTGAAGCATGTGCTTCTATGCAGCAAAAAGTAGAAGCTTCTGAACTCTGACACATACAGACCCAAGTGGGGGTCTCCCTCTCTCTCTCTCCATTCCAGCTTGAAAGTTTCAACCAGCCTTCTATCTCTTCAAACTAAAGCCTCAGGACCACTGAATTCAGCTAGAAGTCAGCTGAATAACCAAACTCCACAGACTGTATACCCCTTTTTTTCTATAGACTCTAATTCAACCGAGTTACCTTTCCCTACTCTGTAAGCTATTTCTGTGCATGTAAACCTCCAGTGTGTGTGTGTGTGTGTATGAACATTGGCATGCAGTTTATTATTGTCATTAGTTCAGTTTAGGTAAAATAAAATTAACCTCTTTCTTTGTTAAACTGAAGAAAACCTGTCCAATTAGTTCTTGTTATGATCATAGTAAGTAAGTAATCAAACACCTACTAAATTGGCCAGTACGTACACTTTAAGAAAGAATTAAACCTGTTGTGGTCAAACAAGGGAAAGGAAAAGAGGGAAGCCCTTCAACTCCTCCTCACTTGACCCTGACAACTAACACTTCATTATTATACCTAGGGTTTCTTTAAATTCATTCATGGGATGAGGGGGTCGCTGGCCAGGCCAGCATTTATTGCCCATCCCTAATTGCCCTTGAGAAGGTGGTGGTGAGATGCCTTCTTGAACTGCTGCAGTCCATCTGGAGTAGGTACACCCACAGTGCTGTTAGGAAGGAAGTTCCAGGATTTTGACCCAGCGACAGCAAAGGAATGGCGAAATAGTTCCAAGTCAGGATGGTGTGTGACTTGGAGGTGAACTTGCAGGTGGTAGTGTTCCCATGCATTTACTGCCCTTGTCCTTCTAGTTGGTAGAGGTCACGGGTTTGGAAAGTGCTGTCAAAGGAGCCTTAGTGCGTTGCTGCAGTGCATCTTGTAGATGGTACACACTGCTGCCACTGTGCGTCAGTGGTGGAGGGAGTGAATGTTTGCAGTTGGTGTGCCAATCAAGCAGGCTGCTTTGTCCTGGATGGTGTCGAGCTTCTTGAGTGTTGTTGGAGCTGCACCCATCCAGGCAAGTGGAGATTATTCCATCACACTCCTGACTTGTGCCTTGTAGATGGTAGACAGGCTTTGGGGAGTCAGGAGGTGAGATACTCGCTGCAGGATTCCTAGCCTCTGACCTGCTCTTGTAGCCACGGTATTTGTATGGCTACTCCAGTTCAGTTTCTGGTCAATGGTAACCCCTAGGATGTTGATAGTGGGGGATTGAGCGATGGTAATGCCATTGAATGCCAAGGGAAGATGGTTAGACTCTCTCTTATTGGAGATGGTCATCGCCGGGCACTTGTGTGGCGCGAATGTTACTTGCCACTTATCAGACCAAGCCTGGATATTGTCCAGGTCTTGCTGCATTTCTACACAGACTGCTTCAGTATCTGAGGAGTTGCAAATGGTGCTGAACATTGTGCAATCATCAGCGAACATCCCCACTTCTGACCTTATGATTGAAGGAAGGTCATTGATGAAGCAGCTGAAGATGGTTGAGCCAAGGACACTACCCTGAGGAACTCCTGCAGTGATGTCCTGGAGCTGAGATGATTGACCTCCAACAACCACAACCATCTTCTTTTGTGGTAGGTATGACTCCAACCAGTGGAGAGTTTTCCCCCTGATTCCCATTGACTTCAGTTTTGCTATGGCTCCTTGATGCCATACTCAGTGAAATGCTGCCTTGATGTCAAGGGCAGTCACCTCACCTCACCCATTGAGTTCAGCTCTTTTGTCCATGTTTGAACCAAGGCTGTAATGCGGTCAGGAGCTGAGTGGCCCTGGCGGAACCCAAACTGAGCGTCACTGAGCAGGTTATTGCTAAGCAAGTGCCGTTTGATGGCACTGTTGCTGACACCTTCCATCACTTTACTGATGATTGAGAGCAGGCTGATGGGGCGGTAATTGGTCAGGTTGGGTCCTGCTTTTTGTGTACAGGCCATACGTGGGCAATTTTCCACATTGCAGGGTAGATGCCAGTGTTGTAGCTGTATTGGAACAGCTTGGCTGGGGGCGCAGCAAGTTCTGGAGCACAGGTCTTCAGTACTATTGCCGGAATATTATCAGGGCCCATAGCCTTTGCTGTATCCAGTGCCTTCAGTCATTTCTTGATCTCACGCGGAGTGAATCGAATTGGCTGAAGTCTGGCATCTGTGATGCTGGGGACTTCAGGAGGAGGCCGAGATGGATCATCAACTCGGCACTTCTGGCTGAAGATTGTTGCAAATGCTTCAGCCTTATCTTTCGGACTGATGTGCTGGGCTCCCCCATCATTGAGGATGGGGATATTTGTGGCACCACCTCCATCCAGATAGTTTTTTAATTGTCCACCACCATTCACGGCTGGATGTGGCAGGACTGCAGAGCTTAGATCTGATCTGTTGGTTATGGGATTGTTTAGCTCTGTCTATTGCGTGCTAATTATGCAGTTTGGCATGCAGATTGTCCTGTGTTGTAGCTTCACCGGTTGACACCTCATTTTGAGGTATGCCTGGTGCTGCTCCTGGCATGCCCTCCTGCACTCTTCATTGAACCAGGGTTGGTCTCCTGGCTTGATGTTAATGGTAGAGTGGGGGATATGCCGGGCCATGAGGTTACAGATTGTGGCTGAGTACAGTTCTGCTGTTGCTGATGGTCCATAGCGCCTCATGGATGCCCAGTTTTACATTGCTAGATTTGTTTGAAATCTATCCCATTCAGCACGGTGATAGTGCCACACAACACGCTGGAGGCTATCCTCAATGTGAAGGTGGAACTTCATCTCCACGAGGACTGTGTGGTGGTCACTCCTACCAATACTATCATGGACAGATGCATCTCTGGCAGGCAGATTGGTGAGGACAAGGTCAAGTATGTTTTTCACTCTTGTTGGTTCCCTCGCCACCTGCTGCATACCCAGTCTCGCAACTATGTCCTTTAGGACTGGGCCAGCTCAGTCAGTAGTGGTGCTACTGAACCACTCTTGGTGATGGACATTGAAGTACCCCACCCAGTGTAATTTCTGTGCCCTTGCCACCCTCAGTGATTCCTCCAAGTGGTGTTCAACATGGAGGAGTATTGGCTCATCAGCTGAGGGAGGGTGGTAGGTGGTAATCAGCAGAAGGTTTCCTTGTCCATGTTTGACCTGATCCCATGAGACTTCATGGGGTCCAGAGTCGATGTTGAGGACTCCCAGAGCAACTCCCTCCCGACTGTCTACCACTGTGCCACCACCTCTGCTGGGTCTGTCCTGCCAGTGGGACAGGACATACTTGGGGATGGTGATGGCAGTGTCTGGGACATTGCCTGTCAGGTATGATTCTGTGAGTATGACTATGTCAGGCTGTTGCTTGACTAGTCTGTGGGACAACTTTGGTACAAGCCCCCAGATGTTAGTGTGGAGGATTTTGCAGGGTCGATAGGGCTGGACAGGGGTTCTATGTGTTATTCTCTCTCCAACGGACATTGAATAGAATAGGGTTTCCATCCCTCCAGGATTGTCCTGCATCTCCAGGAATTGAAGATTTATCTCCAAGGCACTGCTGGGAGAAACTCAGGAAAAAGATCATAGGGGCCTTTAAAAAATCATATTCTTTCAAAACTTTTGTTTATTAGTTATTTAAATGTTAGAGCAAGTAAGAAAAAGGGTTGTTTGATTGACAGTCAATTGGATATAAAGAATCTGTTTGCTTTTCAATTAGCATGTGAAGGTGTGAGAAGGCACATGTTGGGCGATCAACAGGGGAAGCATGGGGGCCTGGCAGTTGGAGGGAAGCATTCATGTGATGAAACTTTCCAGATTACATCCAGCCAGAGTTAGCAACCCTAATATGGAATGATGGTCCTGAAATTCTGTGGGGTTTGTCCTAGCTCCTGCAAGGTCCTGATGAAGGATCTACACCCCAAATGTTAAGCAGCATTTGCTCTTTACTTTTCAAAAAATATTTTTTGAAATATAGGCATTGCTGGCAAAGCCAGCATTTATTGCCCACCTCTTGCTGCCCTTACAAAGGTGGAGCTGGGCCTACTTCTTGAACCAGTACAGTCCAAATGGTAAAGGTGCTCTCAAAACACTGTCAGATAGGCAGTTCCATGATCCTCGTGCTGAAGAAGGAATGGCGATCAATGTCCAAGCCGGGATGGTATGTGACCTGGAGAGGAATTGCTGTCCATGCCCTTCTAGGTGATAGAAGTTGCTGGTTTGGGAGGTGCTGCTGAAGAAGCCTTGGGTGACTTGCTGCAGTATATCCTGTAGATGGAACACCTTCCAATCACGGTGTGCTGAGTGTGGAAGGGATGGATGGTTAAGCCAGTGGATGAGTCGCTGATCAAATGGACTGCTTTGTCCTGGATAGTGCAGATGTTCTTGAGTGTTACTGCACAGCACCCATCCAGGCAAGTGGACAGTATTCCATCACATTCCTAATGAGCCTTGTATGTGGTGCAAAGAATTTGGAGAGTAAGGAAGTGAGCCATGCAATGCTGAATACCCAGCCTCTGACCTGTTCTGGTAGCCGCAGCATTTATGTGGTTGGTCCAGTTGATCAATGGTGACCCCAGCAAGTTAATAGTAGGGGATTCAGTGATGCTAATGCTCCTAACTGTCAAGGTGAGGTGGTTAGATTCTCACTTGCTAGAATCATAGGGCCAGATTTTCAAATGCTGGCAGGGTCAGGACCTGGTGAGGGTGCGATTTGAAAATCACAGTCCCGAAGGTCATCTCTGGATCCCAACGCCTCTGGGACTGTCTGCAATATTCAAAGTTCTGCTGGGGGGAGGCAACAGAGAAGCCACTCTCCTTCAATTAATGGCCGACTGAGCTCGGGCCCGGGAGGTCGGCACTGCAATTTTTAATGGAGATTTCAGCAAATGTACTAATTGGGCGGCGGCTCACCTTCTGCCCAATTAGGGCATTAGCATTTAAAAATAGCCTCTCGTGAGCAAAAAGTGCAGTTGCGGTGTTGGGACCCAGAATCTATCTGGGTGCGGGGTTCTCAACCCCACTTTAAAAATCTGGCCCATAGAATCTTAGAAACTGACAGCCACTTTTTGTCCATAAACCTGTCACTTCCTCATCTTCAAGTACCTGCCCAACTCCCTTTTAAATCCATCTTCTTTACTTCCCTGCTGTGTGGCACTTTGTCCAATGCCTTCCAAAAGTCCATGGATGCATCTACTGCACTACCCTGATCAGCCTTCTTTGTTACCTCATCAAAGAATTCAATCAATTTGGTCAGACATGATTTACCTTTAACTGCTGGCTCTCCTTGATTAAACCTTTGTCTTTCAAAATAAAAGTTTATTTTATCACTGATAACGTTGGAGAATCTCATTGCCTGACATTTGAATGACATGAATGTTACTTGCTACTTATCAGCCCAAGCCTGGATATTGTCCAGGTCTTGCTGCTTATGGGCATAGACTGTTTTTTTATTGAGGAATTTCAAATGGAGCTGAACACTATGCAATCATCAGTAAACAGCACAACTTGTGATTTTATACTGATGCTGCTGGGCCTCTGGGTGTTTCCTGCAGTTTCTGTTTTTCCACCAGCAAGGGAGTTGACTTAGGGCCATGTGATGCCTTTAAAAACAGCTGGATTGAAATTGGTTATGGAGATATTAATAGTACTTAGATATTATTTCAAGGAATTTGATGTTCGCTAAATTAGGGAGTAGGAAAGAAAGGGAAGGAAATCCATAACAGAATAAACACACTATGGTCCCCGGTAGTGAGTCAAATATCCTTTCCTCATTCCAGGCTTCCTTATATACTTAGGTTCATAACGTTCAAGCTGCTGTCTCCTAACACACAAGTCGGACCTGCAATTGGAAAGAATGGGACAAGACCAATTGGCTCATCCAGCCCATTTCTTTTCAAACTGTGATCCATTTTAATCCATTTCATCCTGGGTTCCCCATTTCATATGCTGAGGAACGTTTCTGCATGATTTGTTTCTCATGCCCAAAAAATTAATTTCAAAGAACTCCAGAATGCCACACCTAAGCTTATGTTAAAACTGGACACCCAACTAATCAACTCATATCCTTGAGAATGGCAGTTCCAAAGCCCTAGCACTCAAGGAACAATTGTTTGATTTCATTTGATTGCCTCTGTCGATACGTATCCTTATGAAACCACAATATCACAGGACAAAGGACGGTTGCTTCACAGAGACTTACTTTTGAAAGAGCTTTGGATAGTTAGGAAACCCATTGCTCACCTCCTGGCATCTCTGTCAGCTCATTCAGTGGCGGGACATTATCCAGAGTGTTGGCATACTTCTTTGCAGCCTGACGCTGGGCGTAACGTGCTTCGATCTCCTTCTTTGTCCTGGGTATTCGGCACTTGAAGATGCAACACAGTATGATTACTGGAAAGAAACAGAAAGATCTCAGACTTTCTGGACAAAGCAACTTGGTGATCCTCGAGTTGTAGTAGTCTCCCCTTGAATCAGAAGGTCATGGCTTCAAGCCCCACTCCAAAGACAAGCACACAATCTAGGCTGCCACTCCAGTGCAATACTGAGGGAGTGTTGCACTATCAGAGGTGCAGATGACACAAAACTGGGTAGGACGGTGAGTTGTGAGCAGAATGCAGAGAGGCTTCAGGGTGATTTGGACAAGTTGAGTGAGTGGGCAAATGCATGGCAGATGCAGTATGATGTGGATAAATGTGAGGTTATCCACTTTGGTAGCAAGAACAGGAAGACAGATTATTATCTGCATGGCTATAAATGGAGAGAGGGGAATATGCAACGAGACCTGGGTATTCTCGTACACCAGTCGCTGAAGGTAAGCATGCAGGTTCAACAGGCGGTAAAAAAGGCAAATGGTATATTGGCCTTCATAGCGAGAGGATTCGAGTACAGGAGCAGAGATGTCTTGCTGCAATTATACAGGGCCTTGGTGAGCCCACACCTGGAATATTGTGTGCCGTTTTGGTCTCCTTATCTGAGGAAGGATGTTCTTGCTATAGAGGGAGTGCAGCGAAGGTTTACCAGACTGATTCCTGGGAGGCGGGACTGACGTATGAGGAGAGATTGAGTCGGTTAGGATTATATTCGCTGGAGTTCAGAAGAGTGAGGGGGGATCTCATAGAAACCTATAAAATTCTAACAGGACTTGACAGGGTAGATGCAGGAAGGATGTTCCCGATGGTGGGGGAGTCCAGAACCAGGGGTCATAGTCTAAGGATACGGGGTAAACCTTTCAGAACTTAGATGAGGAGAAATTACTTCACCCAGAGAGTGGTGAGCTTGTGGAATTCGCTACCACAGAAAGAATTGAGGCCAAAACATTGTATGTTTTCAACAAGGAGTTAGATATAGTTCTTGGGGCGAAAGGGATCAAAGGATATGGGGGGAAAGCGGGAACAGGTTACTGAGTTGGATGATCAGCCATGATCATAATGAATGGCGGAGCAGGCTCAAATGGCCGAATGGCCTACCCCTACTCCTATTTTCGATGTTTCAGATGCGATGTTAAACCAAGGTCCTGTCTGCCCTCCCAGGTGAACATAAAAGATCCCATGGCATTATTTAGAAGAAGAACAGTGGAACTCTCTAATACATATCCCTCAACCAATGTCACGAATACAGATTATCTCGTCATTACCATATTTCTGTGTGTGAGACCTTGCTGTGCATTGGCTGCCACATTTTCCAGATTATAACAGTGACTACAGTTCAAAAGTACTTCTTTGGCTGAAATGTGCTTTGGGGCTTCCTGAGGTGCTATATAAATGCAAGTCTTTCTTCTTTCCTTCATTACAGCAATGTAAGAGTTACCAAAGTCATGCTGGACCTCTCAAAGTAGATTTTCCTCCTTTGGTGTTTGGGTGCTATATAATCACCTGAGTGGGATAGAGAGAGGAAGATCAGGCAGAAAGTATTGCATGGCCATAAAAGAACTAACAAATCATAGCCTGCAATTCTTGTCAGAAGCCTCTTCATGGTTGGTAAATTGTTTTAAGCCCCATTTTAATGAGTTATATTCCACCTTTTATTACCCATTACCCTTTAGGTTTCCTTATCTCCACACACCATTTTCTTAATTCAGGGAAGAGGCAAGTGATACTCTATCAAAGTTCCACCAATGTGTTTCTGGACCACTTATAGTTGTACTAGATTGATTGCTCTCTGATTTGTTCCTTCATCCCTGTGGAAGGCTTCTTGCAATCAGACTGACTTCCAGGCAGGGAACTTGTCAGGGGATTCCCAGACATCTGGTTTCCCATCTAAAAATCTGCCTTCCTGTCTAAGTAAACCATCCCTGTTAATATCCAGGCCATTGGCCCTGACATTTACAGAAAGGTGGGGAAAACAGCTGAAGAACCTGGCAAGGTCGGGGACATGGATATTCTACCAATCGTAATGGCAGGTCCTCATCAATATCTTGTATCTCTGCCTCTTGCCTGGCAGCCAGCAAAGTGGGCAGCCTGGAGGGACTCTTGGGGAAGCTCCCAGCAACTGAGTGAGGTGGGAGGAAAGGAGGAGGGAAAGATCGGCAATGGTGGGAGGTGTGGCTTGGCAGTTGGGATGGGGGGAAGGCTGGCAGTCGGGGTTTGGTCCGATGACTGGCTATGGGAAAGGGTAGAAGAGGCTGAAGGCTTCCTTGAGAAACCCGGGGAGAGCATTCCTGCTCCTCCTGGCCCACAGGAATGCTGAAACAGCTATCTAACTTGCAAAGCTGGCAGCTCCCGCCATCATTTCACAGCCGTGTTTCCTGACTCCTGGAAAGTCCGGGCAGCACCTGTTAATTGCACAGGAGGAGCCTGACTTAAATATATTAATGAGCACCCTGTCTGTCCATGACAGGACACTCGGTCACCCCAGTATCCACTGCTGTAAAAATGGTGGCAGTAACTTGTGCAGCAGGTTGGGTTTGCACTCTTTTTAACCATACTCCGATCCTCTCCCTTCCATCGAGGGGTGTTGATATTGAGACCACGATTGCCACAGAAAAAAAATTACAGTTGGCCTCTCCTTGCTCACAGAGATTGGGTGAAACGGAACAAGCAGTGCCCAGGATTTTTGCAGGAATGGATTTTTTTTTGTTTCTATTAAAACTGAATTTTTGAAGAATGTCAGTGCAGCTTGATTAGATTGTCATTCTGCCTCGCTGATCGGCCCTGGAGCTGCTTGATTCCATCAGAGACATAATTGCTGCAGAAAAAAAATCACAGTTGGCATTTCCCTTCTCTCACAGATAGTGGGTGAGAGGGGTCAGTGCCCAGGGCCCTCATCACATACGTCTGCCTTAGAATCAAACTAGACCGCATCCAGGTGCCAGGCCATTTGGGTCATACACAAACATTCAATGACAGAACGCTGAGTCCTCATCCTCTGGCACAGCAATTAGACTGAAAGCAGCAGGGACATAGAGTGATGTGAATTGTTGCCTCCTAACCCAAGGTTAGTCTGGGCGTCTGGCATCTAGCACAGGGCAGATTCTAGCATTTTCAGGTGGGGACCACTTCTCAGTAATTCCCATAATTGAAAAGTCACAATTTGCCAAAAAAACATGTTTTCCTTCCACTGATGTGAATTCATGTTGTCACTGTTCCCCTGGGTATAAGCAACGTACTGGATGAAAAAAAGTATATCAAGAATAAGGGCGGCACAGTGGCGCAGTGGTTAGCACCGCAGCCTCAGAGCTCCAGCGACCCGGGTTCAATTCTGGGTACTGCCTGTGTGGAGTTTGCAAGTTCTCCCTGTGTCTGCGTGGGTTTCCTCTGGGTGCTCTGGTTTCCTCCCACATGCCAAAAGACTTGCAGGTTGATAGGTAAATTGGCCATTATAAATTGCCCCTAGTTTAGGTAGGTGGTAGGGAAATATAGGGACAGGTGGGAAGTGGTAGGAATATGGAATTAGTGTAGGATTAGTATAAATGGGTGGTTGATGGTTGGCACAGACTCGGTGGGCCGAAGGGCCTGTTTCAGTGCTGTATCACTAACTAATATACATCAAGGAAGGAAGGAGTTGAATTGCAACCAATTTTAACAATGCCATGGAATGGGCTTTATCCTTGTGTGGGCAGTGACTTCTCTACATAATTCATAGTCCCAGCTTCCAGTGAATACTAGTTTTCATCTGGTATCTTGTTTTTGGAGCTCTATTGCGTAATGTAGGGAGATGAGTCACTAATTGCTACCAGTGCCTGAGTTTCGAGTTGCAGGAGTAATGCTGAGACCACCTTGGAGTAAAGCTTGACCTCAGTCTTGAAAACTTCAATTGACCCAACATCCACAATCTTTGGGGGCAGCGAGTTCCAGATTTCCACTACCTTTTGTGTCAAAATGTTCTTACTGATTTCATTCCTAAATGGCCTAGCTCTAATTTTAAGATTCTGCCCTCTTGTTCTGCATTGCTTCACCAGAGGAAATGGTTTCTCTGTATCTACCTCACTGAATTAAAAGCCGGCTACCTGACCCGAACCCGACAGGACCTGACGACGTGTTGAATTCGGGTAGGGTCGGGTCATACTTCTGGGTCCGGCATTCGGGCTCGGGTCAGGTCGCGCTGGGTCAGACAGGCTCTATCACCACCTCAGGTAAGTGGCTCCAATGTTAATACACTTTGTGAGCTTGAAAGGTGGTTTTGTTACAGTTATTTTAAGCTTGTGCAGATAAGCAACAAAGTGAGGTTAACTCATGGTTGGGTCAGCTCAGATTGGGTGCAAGAAAAAATGGAAGGTCTCGGGCCGGGTCGGGCTTGGGGTCGGATGTGGTTCTGTCGGGCTTGGGTCGGGTTTCATTTGCAGACGCGGGCCGGCCTTTACACCGAATCCTATAATCATTCTAAATACATTGGGCAGAATTTTGTTCTGTACTTGGAGGCAGGCACAGAGACAGGGTTGGGGGGGTGGGTGCGGTGGGGCCAAACAAAATGACAGGGGACACCATTTCCGGTGTTGTCCAGGCCCCCCTGCCATTTTGTCTGGGGTAGGGAAGGCCGAGGATGGCCTTCCCACCAAAGGCAGATTGAGTCTTTTTCCACCTCCCACCTAATTTTTGTGGAAGGTGGAGGGGCCCACTGCCATGGGGAGATGTCGTCAGGTAAAACCTGGCAGCCTCTTAGCGGGGCCAGGGGCGTTCCTCCTTTGGGGATAATCCTCGGCCCCTGGAGGGCCCTCTCAGTGGCAATCACTGCCTCACCCACCCCACCCCCCACCCCATGAAGACAGCCCCCACCCTCACCAACCCACTGCCCCCATCCTGTCACTGGGGTCTGCCTGAATGACCCCAGCAACCCCTTACCCCACTTACCTCTCCCAGAGTCTCTTCCACTCCTCGGTACTGCAGGGCAATGGTGCTGCTGGTACTGCAGAGCTGCCGGAAGCTCTGGAAGTGCGAGCATGTCCCTTAAAGGGATGGTGCCCTGATGGCGGGCAATTAATTGGCTGTTAAATGGCATCAGGATTCTGATGGAGGGCTAAGGCGGGGGTCTCCCCCTGCCTTCTGGCCCACCGCTGGGACCCCTGTCGCCAAAATGAAATACAGCCCATTGAGTAGATCATCCTTCTAATTTCAAGCAAATTCAAGCCAAGTTGATGCAACCCTTAAATCCCTGATGTCATTCTGGTGAATTTGTGTTGTATTGCTTCCAAGGTCAATATATCTTTCCCGAGGTTTGGTGCCCAAAACTGACTGTACAATTCGAGTTGGGCTCTGAAAAAACTCTGTTCAACTGAAATAGCATTTCCATACTTTTCAAAGACCAGCATTCCATTAGCCTTTATTATGTTTTGTAGCTTTGCACTGGTACTTATTCAAGATTTTTGTACATGGACACCTAAACCTTTTGTTTTCTCATATCTTCAGAGGGGCACATGTAGTTGTGGAATAATAGAAATCAAGGATAGATCCTAGGGGACTCCAGTACGTGAAGAGAAGCAATTTGTTAGAGATTCTATGGCTATAATTGGACAGGTAAATGTGAAACTAAGCGAACTCGTCCCACAGTGGAGGAGAGGTGTTGGAGGAGGATGGCATTATTGACTGTGTCAAATATTGGAAAGGAAAAGGAATAGTGCACTGCGGTCACTGTTTCAGAGGATGTCTTTTGCCTCTGTGATTAGCACCATTTCCGTGCGATGGCAGGGCAGAAATCTGATTGGTGAGATGCAAACAAATCGGAATCTCCATATCTCCATTATCCTCACAGTCTCACCAAGCTGTTGCCTACATAGTCTTCATATTCCAACTCTCCTCACAGTCTCCCCAACCACACTCTCCACCCAGTTTCTCAGCTTTACTACCCTTCCTGAGACCCAGCTCCACACTCCTTCCTGTTCCCCTTGCCCCACCGTGCATCGTGACACTACAGTTCACAGCAGCAAACCTATCACAACTCTTTTGCTGCCTCCTTTCCCACACAAATTCCCACCCTTGCATCACTCCCATCCTCACCAAGCTTCACTGGCTTTTGTCCCTTTGGAGATTCAGATGAATATCTTCACCCTCACCTTCCTATCACTTAGTGACCACTCTCTTCCAATCTCTAGGTTTATGTATGTCTCAGGCTGTAATCTGTTCCTGCCTGACTGGTTTCCTGTTCGGTCCTTACTCCCTGTGGATTACCATCAGAGACGGTTCTTCAATCGCTTGCCCCCATACCCACCGTGCCCCCCCCATACCCCACACATCCCTGGTTCAGCAAATGAACCAACAACTTGGTCTTTGTTTCTGTTTTCCCATAGACCCAAAGAGCACCATAAATCGAAGCCAGAATCATGGCAGGTATTAGCCATTGCTCAATTGGTAGTACTCGTGGCTCTCAGCCAGTAGGTTGTGGGTTCAAGTCCCACTCTGGAGAACTGAGCATTTAAACAAGGCTGACGCTCCAGTGCAGTATTCAGGGAGCACTGGTTGTGCTGCTGATACTGCTGAGCTGCTTGCCCATGACTGGTCATCAATTCCTGGGGGTGGGATCCCTGTCCCTATTAAGTGTTTAAAAGGATTGGGATTCTGCCTCCTTGAACCTTTACCCCAAAAGACCAGAGGATTGCTCAGGCGGTCAAACAAATGCAGAAGCAGGGTTCGCCCTGACTTTTCGACCCAGCACCAGTAGCCCTGCCTCCTGCACAAAATCCAGCCCTTCCTTTCTACAATTGTCCTCAAAAGAAGCAGTTAGAAGATATAGGAAACCTACGAAAAGAACAAAGAACAAAGAAAATTACAAACAGGAACAGGCCCTTCGGCCCTCCAAGCCTGCGCCGATCCAGATCCTCTATCTAAACCTGTCGCCTATTTTCTAAGGGTCTGTATCTCTTTGCTTCCTGCCCATTCATGTATCTGTCTAGATACATCTTAAAAGACGCTATCGTGCCCGTGTCTACCACCTCCGCTGGCAACGCTTTCCAGGCACCCAGCACCCTCTGCGTAAAGAACTTTCCACGCATATCCCCCCTAAACTTTTCCCCTCTCACTTTGAACTCGTGACCCTTAGTAATTGAATCCCCCACTCTGGGAAAAAGCTTCTTGCTATTCACCCTGTCTATACCTCTCATGATTTTGTACACCTAAATCAGGTCCCCCCTCAACCTCCGTCTTTCTAATGAAAATAATCCTAATCTACTCAACCTCTCTTCATAGCTAGCGCCCTCCATACCAGGCAACATCCTGGTGAACCTCCTCTGCACCCTCTCCAAAGCATCTACATCCTTTTGGTAATGTGGCGACCAGAACTGCACGCAGTATTCCAAATGTGGCCGAACCAAAGTCTTATACAACTGTAACATGACCTGCCAACTCTTGTACTCAATACCCCGTCCGATGAAGGAAAGCATGCCGTATGCCTTCTTGACCACTCTATTGACCTGCGTTGCCACCTTCAGGGAACAATGGACCTGAACACCCAAATCTCTCTGGACATCAATTTTCCCCAGGACTTTTCCATTTATTATAAAAGCAAAATACTGCGGATGCTGGAAATCTGAAACGAAAACAAGAAATGCTGGATTCACTCAGCAGGTCTGGCAGCATCTGTGGAAAGAGAAGCAGAGTTAACGTTTCGGGTCAGTGACCCTTGTTCCGAAGAAGGGTCACTGACCCGAAACGTTAACTCTGCTTCTCTTTCCACAGATGCTGCCAGACCTGCTGAGTGAATCCAGAATTTCTTGTTTTTGGTTCTTTTCCATTTATTGTATAGTTCACTCTTGAATTGGATCTTCCAAAATGCATCACCTCGCATTTGTCCGAATTGAACTCCATCTGCCATTTCTCTGCCCAGCTCTCCAATCTATCTATATTCTGCTGTATTCTCTGACAGTCCCCTTCACTATCTGCTACTCCACCAATCTTAGTGTCGTCAGCAAACTTGCTAATCAGACCACCTATACTTTCCTCCAAATCATTTATGTATATCACAAACAACAGTGGTCCCAGCATGGATCCCTGTGGAACGCCACTGGTCACACGTCTCCATTTTGAGAAACTCCCTTCCACTGCTACTCTCTGTCTCCTGTTGCCCAGCCAGTTCTTTATCCATCTAGCTAGTACACCCTGGATCCCATGCGACTTCACTTTCTCCATCAACCTACCATGGGGAACCTTATCAAACGCCTTACTGAAGTCCAGGTATATGACATCTACAGCCCTTCCATCATCAATCAACTTTGTCACTTCCTCAAAGAATTCTATTAAGTTGGTAAGACATGACCTTCCCTGCACAAAACCATGTTGCCTATCACTGATAAGCCCATTTTCTTCCAAATGGGAATAGATCCTATCCCTCAGTATCTTCTCCAGCAGCTTCCCTACCACTGACGTCAGGCTCACCGGTCTATAATTACCTGGATTATCCCTGCTACCCTTCTTAAACAACGGGACAAAAGAACGAATGCATTCATAAAGTCATTCACAATCTCAGGTCAGCCCAAACCTTTGACAGCCAATTAAGTACTTCTGAAATATACCCACTGTTATAATGTAAGATATGTAGCAGCTAATTTGCGCACAGCAACATCCTCCAAACAGAAATGTGTTAATAACCTAATTATCTTTTTTAGTGATGTTGTTTGAGGTATAAATATTGATCAAGACGTCAGGAAAACTCCCCTACTCTTCGAATAGTGCCATGGGATCTTTTAAGTGCAGCTAAGAGAGCAGATGGACCTCAGTTTAATGTCTTCTCTGAAAGACAGCACCTCCGATAGCGCAGCGCTATCTCAGTACTGCACCAAAATGTCAGCTTACATTTTGTGCTAAAGTCTCTGGAGTGGGACTTGAACCCACAACTGACTCTGAGGCAAGACTGGTCACTTTCAGAATCACCCACCACACTCTTGCTTTTTATAAATTTCATCCATTATATCCTTCATATCTTAATTCACTTCACATTCTCTTTATAATGTCTTCACATCTGCCATAAACATTCACTGCCTCATTGATTCCAACTGGCCTAGGCTAACAGTGTGCATTGCCTCTGTAAACTGTAAGTAAACCCTCTATCTTAATCTATTGACACAGCTGTCAACATCAGACAAATCTGAGTTGAGAGATTTTTTTGCTGGGAGCTGGATAACATGTGGTGGTGATCCACAACAAAACAGGAACATGTCTTAAACCAACAGGTCTGTTCGCAGGGTGGCGGGGGACTGACGGGGTGGTACATTCTCTTCCCCTTTCTCTCCTTCTCTTATTGTCTACCATTCTCTCTTTCTCTCTTCCTCTCTTTTTTGTATTTAACTTTTTCTCCACTTGCAGCAGGTCTGGCCATGGGATTTACAAGTACTTTGTTTCACTAGAAGTACCTATGAATCTGAGGATATCCTCTACTAAAACAATGGAATCAGCAAGAGCAATCCTGGGACTGAACCAGCAGATCCATAGATTGTGTTTTCCCTTTATTGTTTCTTTATTTCCCATGCTTTTGTTGCACTCTTTTCATCCTTCATCACATTCTTTTGACCTGTCAATGTCAGCAGGGTCTCATTAAAGATCACTAATTCTGTTGAGCGTTTTTCAGGCTTTCTCTTGTCCGAAGCTGTTACCATGTAACCTGTGTTTTCTCTTTAACGATACCAGCTGACCAGCTGCAAATGTCCAGCATTATTTAAAAATATTATTCTAGGCATTGTAGCTCTAGTTATACCTGAAGATTATGCATTAGGCTGGCAATTATCTGCATGAACACTGATCTTGCTGATCCTCCCACGGTTCCAGTCAGGTTAAGACCTCAGCATGCACTCAACTTGAGTGCAATTACCGAATTGCACGCTGTGGGAGACAGGCTTTTTTCCTTTAAAGCCTGTCCAGTAACACGCTGGACATTAATTTTTGGAAAATGGAGATAATCATAGAGGTTGAGAGCTAGTATGTATTCTCTTTGCTTTCTTTCACATTGTTCCCGTTTTCTCATCACCAATCGCTTCTGAAATCCTTTAACTATCCAAATTAATTGCCTGCACTTGACATGTAAGCTCAGGCCTGGAGACAGATCTTCAAGGTTAGAGACAGAAAAGGCTGAGCCACTAGAGGCATCAGGAGCTCTGGATTGTGTCCAGTATCTTACAGGAGAGCAAAAACATCCTTCAGTCATTTTCATACCTAATAAAAGGTCATTGACCTGCAACATTGGGGATAATTTTAACTGGTGATTTTGCTGGGAAGTAAAATGCAAAATAACCTCCAACCCTCCTAATCCGCTTTTAATCGAGGCAGGTTGGTGGGCGGGAGACAAACCTGCTCCCAGGTTTGTGCCTCATTTTTTTCTCTGTGCCAGCTTTAATGTTCGCTGGCTGGATTTCCCGGGCCTGTGGAAATCCGGCAGCTAAATGGAGGCGGCAACTGCTACATGGAACATGTAAGAGCTTTTCCAGCACTGGTTGTTGGCCAGGAGGAGCAGGATTCCTCGCCCTCCACCTTCTGGCCTCCCAAGCAAACCTGCTAACCTCCCCAGCGACTGGACTCCTGCACTTCGTCATGACTGATGCCCTCCTGCTGTCATGCACGGCCTGCACTTTCCTCCTACCTTGCCCCATGTCTTCCATGGCCTGTGATCTCTTCTCCACCATGTCTTCCAACCCACCCCCCACATCCTCCATGGGCTCTGGTGATCTTCTTCCCTCCTTCCCCCGATGTCTCCTGTCGTATAACAGCCTGAAAAGGTTAATTTTTGAGACAGTGAGAGTAAACCCTCCCATTGTACTGATGATAATGTAATAGTCACATGGATATCAGGCTGAGAAGAAGCTATAAGCAGCACATGGTGTGCTGGCTAGACAGGCTTGTGGAGAGTGTAAATAGTTATATCTGTATATAATAAACGAGTTATTCTTTAGCCCTACAAAGATCCCAAGACTTTGTTAAACAACAGTCGATCTATGCTTTCTCAATACATAACATCTCCAACCATTTCCATGACCATTCCCCCTCCTCCCCCCAAGATCACTGTCACGTTCCACTATGCTATTTCCAACACCACCGCACCCCACCCCATCTCTCCTGGCCCCACCCATCAATGTCCTCTTGAGTCCTGATCTCTCTCAGGCCATCCCACCCATCAATGTTCCCGCTGAGCTCAGATCTCTTCCGTCTCCGCTCGTTGATGTCCCCGATCCCTGATCTTTCCCAGTGCCCCCACTGATTTCCCCCGACACTCAATCTCTCCAGCCCTGCCCACTGATGACTCCCCAATCTCTCCGAGCACCCACCTTATGTTCCACCCCACCCTTGATCTAACCCTGTTATTTCCCCGACTCCCAATCTCTCCTGCTCCAGCCATTGATGACCCCTGATCCCAATTGCTCCCAGCAGCCCCCCACCCACCGATTTTGCCCCTGACCTCCAATCTCTCCTGACCCCTGACCTCTCCCTCCCTTCCTCCCTTTCAGTGGCCTGGTTCTGAAAGCCTACTCACTCACAGAGGGCCAGCCTCTCAATCTGGCTGGCTGGGCCTGGAAATGGATTCCAGCCAGGTCCTGCTGTTGAATTCGGTGGAACCTGAGGGAAACCTGTTCTTGTAGGTTTTTTGATTGCTGTATTGCCCCCTCTTCCCCCCACCTCGTGGTTAATATCTGGGCTATTAATTCTGTTTTTAACTCTACATGCGCTGCCTGATGTGTTGAGTATTTTCAGCAGTTTCTCTTTTTATTTCAGATTTCCAGCATCCACAGTATTTTGTTCGACTATCTTAATCTATCGACACAGCTATGAACTTTAGACAAAATCTGAGTTGAGACATTTTCTGCTGGGAGCCGGATAACCTGAGGCAGTGATCCATAGCAAAGCAAGAATATGTCTTAAACCAACAAGTCAGTCCGCCAGGCAGCAAGGGACTGCTCATTGACAGTGATATATTCTCTTTCCCTTTCTCCCCTCTTATTCTCAGCCATTATCTTTTTCTCTCTTCCTCCTTTTCCTCCACTCGCAGCAGGTCTGGCCCTGGGATTTACAAGTACTTTCTTTCTCTGGATGCAGCTATGGATCTGGGGATAGCCTCTATTAAAACTATGGAATCAGCAAGAGCAATCCTGGGATTGAATCAGCAGATCCATAGCTTGCGTTATTTCTCTCCCTTGGTTGTTTCTTTATTTCCTTGCATATTGACTCTTTTCGCTCTTCATCCAAGTATTTGCATTCTCTTGACCTGTCAATGTCTGCGGGTCTTATTAAAAATCTTTCACATCACCTTACTAATTCTATTGAGCAGTTTTCAGGTTCTTTCACCCAGAAACTCTCGCTCCATTCTGCCTCCTCCTTTCTCTCTATTTAGCCAACATGTCTACAAGTCCTCTAGTCTTCAGTTCTGATGAAGCGAATGCACCTCAAACCTTAACTAACCCTTGGACAAATTGATCTTTATCCATTCTAGGATGTGTGCATTGCTGACAAGGCTGCCATTTATTGCCCATCCCTAGTTGCCCTTGAAAAAGTTGTGGAGGGTTTCTTGAACCTCTGCAGTCCGTGTGGTGTATGTACTCCCAGAGTGCTGTTGGCTATGGCATTCCCAAATCTTGACTCAGCGACAACGAAGGAATGACGATATATGTCCGAGTCAAGATGGTGTGTGACTCGGAGGGGAACTTTGAGGTGATGATGTTCTCATGTGCCTGCTTTCCTTGTCCTTCCAGGTGGTAGAAGTCACAGATTTGAGAGGTGCTGCTGAAGACAACTTGGCAAGTTGCTGCAGTGCATCTTGTAGATGGTACACACTGCTGCCACAGTACGCCAGTGGTGGAGGAATTGAATGGTTAGAGTCATAGTGGTAAATTTTACCAGGCCCCCGACTTCAGCTGAGATGTGCCGAGATCGGCAGTGAGCTGGAAAAATTCACCCCACAGCATCATTTATGGCACAGAAGGAGGCCATTTGGCCTATCGGTTCAATGCTGGCTCTCCATGGAGCTATGCAGTCAGTCCCAATCCTGGCTCGATCTCTGTAACGCTGCAAGTCTATTTTTCTCAGGTGCCCATCCAAATTCCTCTTGAAATCATTGATTGTCTCCACTTCCACCACCCTTGTGGGCAGCTGTGTAAAAAAGATCTTCCTCATATTCCCCCTGCATCTTTTGCCCAAAATTTTTAATCTGTGTCCCAAAATTCCATGATCTATTATTGTGGGATTTGAAAGTATATCCCCAGCAAGTTAGCCGAGGCTTCTGCATTACCAGCTTAGTGATATTAGCATTACATCACCACCTAGCCCTGGTTAGGTTAGGCTAATATTTTCCAACATGTACACATTTTAAGCATAAGGGGCCACTTTTATAAATTGGGGACTATAGGAAATGCAGCAGGAACTTTTTTTTTTACTAAGGCTGTTAGGTTCATGCCAACAAATAGTTTTCAGGGTTATTAGGAATGCACCATGAGAACACTGGATAGGTGGGCTAGACTGACTGATGATTTTCTGTTAATGTGCAATCTGTGTTATTTCTTGACAGACTAGATGACTGTCTCGAGCATTTTTTACAATTTTTATTCTAGCCTTTGCAGCTGTACTTAGACCTCAAGACTGTGCATCAGGCTGGAAATTATCTGCACTAATGCTGATCTTGTTCATCCTCCCAGCATTCACGGCTCCAGTCAGGTTATGACCTCAACGTGCACTCAACTTGAGTGTAAGTACCTAAATTGCACACTGTGGGAGATTTTCTTTTCTTTAAAGCTTGTGCAGTAATACGCTGGGCATTAATTTTCAGGAAAAAAGATAATCATAGAGGTTGAGAGCTAGAATGGTTCACAGTCATTTTGTAACCACTTTGCTTTCTTTCGGACTTCCCCCTTTTATCTTATCACCAATCACTTCTGAAAGCCTTTAGTTATCCAAACTAACTGCTAGCACTTGTCATATGAGCTCATATCTGGGGGGGTGGGGGTGAAATTCAGGGTTACAACAACAACAACAACTTGTAATTATATAGCACCTTTAAAGTAATAAAACATCCCATGGTGCTTCACAACAGCATTATTAAATAAAATTTGACACTGAGCCACAAAGGGTGATATTAGGACAGATGGCCAAAAGCTTGGTCAAAGAGGTAGATTTCAATGAGTGGCTTAAAGGAGGAAAGCGAGCTAGAGAGGCGTTGTGATTCAGGGAGAGAATTCCAGAACTTAGAGCCAAGGCAGCTGAAGGCACCACCACCAATGTGGAGCAGTTAAAATCAGGAATGTTCAAGAGGCCAGAATTAGATGAGTGCAGGTATCTGAAGATTGTCGGACTGAAGGAGATTACAGGCATAGGGAAAAGAGAGGGCATGGAGAGATTTGAAAACAAGGATGAGAATTTTAAACAAAAACAAGAAATGCTGGAACCACTCAGCAGGTCTGGCAGCATCTGTGGAAAGAGAAGCAGAGTTAACGTTTCGGGTCAGGAATTTTAAAATTGAGGTATTTAGATTGGGGGCGGTTGTTTGAGGGTAAATCAACCTCTGACATGTGGGAATCTTTCAAACGTCAGTTGATTAGAATTCAGGACCAGCATGTTCCTGTGAGGAAGAAGGATAAGTTTGGCAAGTTTTGGGAACCTTGGATAACGAGAGATATTGTGAGCCTAGTCAAAAAGAAAAAGGAAGCATTTGTAAGGACTAGAAGGCTGGGAACAGACAAAGCCCTTGAGGAATATAAAGACCGTAGGAAGGAACTTAAGCAAGGAGTCAGGAGGGCTAAAAGGGGTCATGAAAAGTCATTGGCAAACAGGATTAAGGAGAATCCCAAGGCTTTTTATACGTATATAAAGAGCAAGGGGGTAACCAGGGAAAGGGTTGGCCCACTCAAGGACAGAGGAGGGAATCTATGTGTGGAGCCAGAGGAAATGGGCGAGGTAGTAAATGAGTACTTTGCATCAATATTCACCAAAGAGAAGGACTTGGTGGATGATGAGTCTAGGGAAGGGAGTGTAGGTAGCCTGGGTCATGTCGTTATCAAAAAGGAGGAGGTGTTGGGCATCTTGCAAAGCATTAAGGTAGATAAGTCCCCAGGGCCTGATGGGATCGACCCCAGAACACTGAGGGAGGAAAGGGAAGAAATTGCTGCGGCCTTGACATCTTTGTATCCTCATTGGCTACAGGTGAGGTCCCAGAGGACTGGAGAATAGCCAATGTTGTTCCTTTGTTTAAGAAGGGTAGCAAGGAGAATCCAGGAAATTATAGGCCGGTGAGCCTTACGTCAGTGGAAGGGAAATTATTAGAGAGGATTCTTCGGAACAGGATTTACTCCCATTTGAACAAAAAACAAAGAAAATTACAGCACAGGAACAGGCCCTTCGGCCCTCCAAGCCTGCGCCGATCCAGATCCTCTATCTAAACATGTCACCTATTTTCTAAGGGTCTGTATCTCTTTGCTTCCTGCCCATTCATGTATCTGTCTAGATACATCTCAAAAGACGCTATCGTGCCCGCGTCTACCACCTCCGCTGGCAACGTGTTCCAGGCACCCACCACCCTCTGCGTAAAGACCTTTCCACGCATATCCCCCCTAAACTTTTCCCATCTCACTTTGAACTCGTGACCCCTAGTATTTGAATCCCCCACTCTGGGAAAAAGCTTCTTGCTATCCACCCTGTCTATACCTCTCATGATTTTGTACACCTCAATCAGGTCCCCCCTCAACCTCCGTCTTTCTAATGACAATAATCCTAATCTACTCAACCTCTCCTCATAGCTAACGTCCTCCATACCAAGCAACATCCTGGTGAACCTCCTCTGCACCCTCTCCAAAGCATCTACATCCTTTTGGTAATGTGGCGACCAGAACTGCACGCAGTATTCCAAATGTGTCCGAACCAAAGTCTTATACAACTGTAACATGACCTGCCAACCCTTGTACTCAATACCCCGTCTGATGAAGGAAAGCATGCCGTATGCCTTCTTGATCACTCTATTGACCTGCGTTGCCACCTTCAGGGAACAATGGACCTGAACACCCAAATCTCTCTGTACATCAATTTTCCCCAGGACTTTTCCATTTACTGTATACTGGAAACAAATGAACTTATTAGTGAGAGGCAGCATGGTTTTGTAAAGGGGAGGTCGTGTCTCACTAACTTGATTGAGTTTTTTGAGGAAGTGACAAAGATGATTGATGAAGGAAGGGCAGTGGATGTCATCTATATGGACTTCAGTAAAGACTTTGACAAGGTCTCTCATGGCAGACTGGTACAAAAGGTGAAGTCACATGGGATCAGAGGTGAGCTGGCAAAATGGATACAGAACTGGCTCTGTCATAGAAGACAGAGGGTAGCAGTGGAAGGGTGCTTTTCTGAATGGAGGGCTGTGACTAGTGGTGTTCCGCAGGGATCAGTGCTGGGACCTTTGCTGTTTGTATTATATATAAATGATTTGGAGGAAAATGTAGCTGGTCTGATTAGTAAGTTTGCGGACGACACAAAGGTTGGTGGAGTTGCGGATAGTGATGAGGATTGTCAAAGGATACAGCAGGATATAGGTCGGTTGGAGACTTGGGCGGAGAAATGGCAGATGGAGTTTAATCCGGACAAATGTGAGGTAATGCATTTTGGAAGATCTAATACAGGTGGGAAGTATACAGTAAATGGCAGAACCCTTAGGAGTATTGACAGGCAGAGAGATCTGGGTGTACAGGTCCACAGGTCACTGAAAGTGGCAACGCAGGTGGATAAGGTAGTCAAGAAGGCATACGGCATGTTTGCCTTCATCGGTCGGGGCATAGAGTATAAAAATTGGCAAGTCATGCTGCAGCTGTACAGAACTTTAGTTAGGCAACACTTAGAATATTGCATGCAATTCTGGTCGCCACACTACCAGAAGGACGTGGAGGTTTTGGAGAGGGTACAGAAGAGGTTTACCAGGATGTTGCCTGGTCTGGAGGGCATTAGCTATGAGGAGAGGTTGGATAAACTCAGATTGTTTTCACTGGAACGACGGAGGTGGCGGGGCAACATGATAGAGGTTTACAAAGTTATAAGTGGCATGGACAGAGTGGACAGTCAGAAGCTTTTTCCCAGGGTGGAAGAGTCAGTTACTAGGGGACATAGGTTTAAGGTGCGAGGGGCAAAGTTTAGAGGGGATGTGCGAGGCAAGTTCTTTCCACAGAGGGTGGTGAGTGCCTGGAACTTGCTGCCGGGGGAAGTGGTGGAAGCAGGCACGGTAGCGACGTTTAAGAGGCATCTTGACAACCACATGAATAGGATGGGAATAGAGGGATACGGTCCCCGGAAGTGCAGAAGGTTTTAGTTTAGACAGGCATCAAGATCGGCGCAGGCTTGGAGGGCCGAATGGCCTGTTCCTGTGCTGTACTGTTCTTTGTTCTTTGTTCTTTGTATTCATTGACTGGGAGCCAATGTAGGTCAGCGAGAATGGGGGTTATAGTTGAACGGGACTTGAAGCAAGTAAGGACACGTATGGCCGAGTTTTGATGACTCCAGGGAATGCCAGTCGGAGTTCTGGGTTTGACAGCACTGGGTTAGGCTGGACTGATGAGCTTGTGAAGCAAACAACTCTCACCTGGACTTCACTTCGTGCAACATTGCAAAATGGCTGGCTGCTTAACAATAGACAGCACGTTGCAAAGTTACTGTGAAGTGTTTTGAGATGCAGAAACATGCGAAATAAAGAAGTTCCTTACCCAGATTGTGATACCATTTCTAATTTTTTTACAATAAAAACAGAGAATGCTGGAAATACTCATCGACCTGAAACATTAGCTCTGTTTCTCTCCCCACAGATGCTGCCAGTCCTGCTGAGTATTTCCAGAATTTTCAGTTTTACTTTCAGATTTCAAGTATTCGTAGTATTTCTTTTCTTTTACAATCCTTGACTAAATTTTCCTCCACTTGGGATAAAGCTCCAACAATTTCTGATGAAGAGGCATTTACCATCAAATTACACCAATGCTCTACTTACACAATAAACCTCTCAAAACACCTGGTTTGAGAAGCTGACAAACAACCCTGGGGTGGTTACAAATGAAAGGGCATCCCATTTTTATTTAGTAAGTCCTGTTGGGAAGTTTAAAGACCCTACAAAATGGGAACCCCTCTTAACTTATTGATGGAGATGTTGGGTCTGCAGTTGCCATCATCAGCGGTTTAAATTATTCATATAATTTCCCAGAACAAAGAGAAGATTTAAAGTTCAAAAATATTTCCATGAGCGCATACAGAGACAGAGCTAGGGAGGTGACAGCCATAAAACCACAAGTGGCCTCGCTTTAGTTTAGTTTAGAGATACGGCACTGAAAGAGGCCCTTTGGCCCATCGAGTCTGTGCCGACCATCAACCACCCATTTATACTAATACTACACTAATTCCATATTCCTACCACATCCCCACCTGTCCCTATATTTCCCTACCACCTACCTATACTAGGGGCAATTGCTAATGGCCAATTTACCTATCAACCTGCAAGTCTTTGGCATGTGGGAGGAAACCAGAGCACCCGGAGGAAACCCATGCAGACACAGGGAGAACTTGCAAACTCCACACAGGCAGTACCCAGAATTGAACCCAGATCGCTGGAGCTGTGAGGCTGCGGTGCTAACCACTGCGCCACTGTGCCGCGCTTAGTTAGGTAGTTGGAACAATTTAGTCTAGAAGGGTATGCTCTGTCATTGTCAGCAAAATCAATTATTCATTTGGGTATCAGGAATCAAAGAGAAGATTTGGAGTTTGAAATAATTAGTTTAAATTGCTATCTGGGACATCCCATATGTGCCACTTGCTATGGAGATAGATGATGCAGGGCATGGTTGGAGGGGGTGCACACGGGGGTCTGTTAGCTTTCTGACCTGTGTGCTTGCAGACAAGCAGTTAGCTTTTGGAAAAGCAGGTTGGCTTTGAAAGCAGTTGGACTCAGGGGCAGAGCGGCCATCGGGAACTAGGGGTGCTTCTGTTTTGAGGTAGGGCTATGCTCAGGCTGGGAAATCCAGATTCATGAGGTGTTGAAGGTGAACTGGAGGATTTGCCTAGTCGACGCTAGAGGGAGAATTCCCAGGAAATTTCAAACCTCAGAAGACAGCTGAAAAATTAAGGAAATCGAAGTGAATTCCAAAGAGGTGTGTTCCACTTTGGATTGGTCCCAGGAGAAGTTAACAAACCAAGATCCTGTAATGTATAGGGGACTGCTGGGGTGGAAGTAATAATCACATAGCAGTGTTCTGTTGAGATTTAGAGTTTAAAGCATATGTCTTCACGTTCTGTTAAGAATTTAAGTTTAAAGTATAAGTGTTTACAAATTGTATTAAGTAAGTAGTGTCTTGATTTGTTTAACTCTTGTACAGTAAATTGTTTTTTGATTAAAACATGAAATCTTGTGGCGTAATTCTTTCAGGAATAACTGGGAATTCGACTTTCTCTTTTTAAAAGTTAATGGTCCCTAACAGGATTGTAACAAGTGGGCGCAGGAGGCCACTGTTATTTTAACAGCTTGGAGTTATTTAAATGCTACCAGTCTACTTCACATCCAGAATTGGTCTGTTGAGGGCCATGGTGGCTGCCAGCTGGTAACAGTTGGGGGCCCCTGGCCACCCGTTGACTTCTAGGTAGGCAGGGACGGGGTTTTGGGAAGGTTTTACAGAGATTGGAGGAGATACCAGGGCAGGGGAGGCCATGACTATCTTATAGTGCCTGTAGGAGATATTCAACTCCTTCTGGCCCTACAAAGGAAAGACCCATCAGAAGGGCTTCCTTTTTCTTCAGACCTGCTTCAGTTTGGCACAAATACCATGACAGCATCCCAGTTCAGGCCCTAGTTAAAACATGAGTCCGACTGGCACGATTTGCATAAATTTACGAGACATCCCCCCCTCCCCCCCACAATCTGTTGCCTGCAAGATCCTGCAGGTTAATATCAGAAATGATCAGGATCTGCATGAGTAGGGTTAAAATCGGCCCTGGCATCATTGACCTATCCAAGCTGATCGCTCTGGTCAGGATGATGGCCTTTCCCTCTGGTGGCAATGTTGATGTGGTCACTGCTGCCCTCTAGAGCCAGCAGCAGCAATGTGGCTTTGTGTATCTCGCAACAGCAACCTGGCCCTTGTATTGTGCTTTCCAATGTGAATAAGAGGATGGGCAGGAGCATGAGGTGAGACATCTGAGAAGGAGAGATATATCTTCAGGAAGCTTCAGAGGGGTAGAGAGGTGGTGAGGCAAAGTGACTTGGGCAGAGAATTCAAGAGAGGTGGGTGGCGGCGGCTGAAGATCAGCCACCGATGATGGAATGTAGGAAGTTCAGACCAAACCAGATGAAGAATAGTGCAGGGGGAGGGCTGGGTTATAGGGGTTTGGATATCAACAGATATGATGAAGTCAATGAGCAGAGTACTGTATGTGCTCAAGGTAATGAAGACTTAGTTAAGGGTTTCAGCAGCAGCGGTGCAAGGGCAATCGGGCATTACAGTAAAGTTGTGTAGTGGCTATATTACTGGACTAATAATTCAGAGAACATGAATTCCAATCCCACTATGGCAGTTTGAGAATTTGAATTCAGTTTGAAAAAGTGGCCATGAGGCTATTTAATTATTGTAAAAACCCAAATGGTTCACTCGAGAACTTTAGGAAAAGAAACCTGCTGTTAGTACCTGCATGTGAATCCTGTCCCACACCAGCAAGGTTGACTCTTAACCGTCATGCAAAGTGGCCTAGCAAGCCCCACAGTTGAATTTTGAATGGGCTGTGGATTTCTGTCCTCGCTCTTCACTATTTGACACCCTGGAGTTCATGCATTTCAAAGGGTAATGAAAACCATCAAGCCTGAGAGACTAGGGGAGGAAGAAGGAGAGATTAAACCTTGAAATCACTGACCCAGGGTGCTTGTGGACAAAACGAAACCGAAAGTGACTGATGGGCGGTTAGAATTTCCTACTAGACACTGTCTGGAAGAAAGGAAACCGTAGATAACAAAGGAAGTTAAGGATTGTATAAGATTGAAAGAAAAGGCCTATAATTAATCTGTCACTCCAGAATTGGCCTTTATAGCCACTCCAGGCGCTGCTTCACAAACCACTGACCACCTCTAGCCGCTTACCCATTGTCTCTCGAGACAAGGAGGCCAAAGAAGAAGAAGATAATGTTGCCAGAAATAATAGTAAACCTGAGGATTGGAAGGATTTTAGAATACAGCACAGGAGGACGAAGAAACTGATAAACAAAGGGAGAATAGAATATGAATGTAAACTAGCAAAAAACATAAAAATGGACTGTAAAAGTTTCTATAGGTACGTAAAAAGGAAACGTTTGGCTAAGACAAATGTTTGTCCCTTACAAGAAGAGTCAGGAGAATTTATAATAGGGAACAGAGAAATGGCAGAGAAGCTAAATGATTACTTTGTGTCTGTCTTCACTGAGGAAGATACAAGTAATCTCCCAGAATTAGAGATCCAAGGGACTAGGGAGAATGAAGAATTGAAGGAAATTAGTATTAGTACGAAGGTTGTATTGGAGAAATTAATGGGGCTGAAGGTTGATAAGTTCCCAGGACCTGATATTCTACATCCCAGAGTGTTGAAAGAGGTAGCGATAGAGATAGTGGATGCATTGGTGATCATCTTCCGAAATTCTATAGATTCTGGAACAGTTCCTGCAGATTGGAAGGTCGCAAATGTCACCCCACTATTTAAGAAGGCAGGGGGAGAGAAAACAGGGAAGTACAGACCACTTAGCCTTACATCAGTAGCAGGGAAAATGTTAGAATCTATTCTAAAGGATGTGATAAATGAACGCTTGGATAATAATGATCTGATTGGTCATAGTCGATATGGATTTATGAATGGGAAATCATGTTTGACGAACCTGATGGAGACTTTTGAGGATGGTACTAACAGAATTGATAAAAGGGAATCGGAGGACGTGGTATACTTGAATTTCAGAAGGCTTTTGATAAAGTCCTCCACAGGAGGTTAGTTAGCAAATTTAAAGCACATGGGATAGGTGATAATATACTGACATGGATTAAAGATTGGTTCACAGGCAGACAACAGAGAGTAGGAATAAATGGGTTATTCTCTCATTGGCTGGCTGTGACTAGTGGGATACCACAGGGATCAGTGCTTGGGCCCCAACTGTTCACAAGATATATCAATGATTGGGATCTGGGGACCAAGTGTAATATTTCCAAGTTCACAGATGACATAAAACTAGGTGGGAATGTGTGTTGTGAGGAAGATGTAAAGTGGCTTCAAGGGGATGTGGACAGATTTAGTGAGTGGGCAAGAATGTGGCAGATGGAATATAATGTGGAAAAATGTGAGGTTATCCATTTTGATAGGAGGAATAGATGTGCAGAGTATTTCTTAAATGGTAAGAGATTAGAAAATGTAGATGTTAAAATGGATCTGGGTGTCCTTGTCAATAGTCACTGAAAGCTAACATGCAGGTGCAGCAAGCAATTAAGAAGGTCAATGGTATGTTAGCCTTTATTGCAAGAAGATTTGAGTACAGGAGTAGTGAAGTCTTGCTTCAATTATATTGAATCTTGGTTAGACCGCACCTGGAATACTGTGTGCCATTTTGGTCCCCTTACCTTAGGAAGGATATTATTGTCATGGGGGAGTGCAATGAAGGTCCACCAGAGTTGTTCCTGGGATGGCAGGATTGTCCTATGAAGAGCGAATGGGGAAACATAGAAACATAGAAAATAGGAGCAGGAGTAGGCCATTCGGCCCTTCGAGCCTGCTCTGCCATTCATTATGATCATGGCTGATCATCCAACTCAGTAACCTGTTCCCGCTTTCGCCCCATACCCTTTGATCCTTTTAGACCCAAGAGCTATTCTAACTCCTTTTTGAAAACATACATTGTTTTGGCTTCAACTGCTTTCTGTGGTAGCGAATTCCACAGGTTCACCACTCTCTGGGTGAAGAAATTTCTCCTCATCTCAGTCCTGAAAGGTTTACCCCGTATCCTTAGACTATGACCTGGACTCCCCCACCATCGGGAACATCCTTCCTGCATCCACCCTGTCAAGTCCTGTTAGAATTTTACAGGTTTCTATGAGATCCCCCCTCACTCTTCTGAACTCCAGCGTATATAATCCTAACTGACTCAGTCTCTCCTCACACGTCAGTCTCGCCATCCCAGGAATCAGTCTGGTAAATCTTCGCTGCTTTCCCTCTATAGCAAGAACATCCTTCCTCAGATAAGGAGACCAAAACTGCACACAATATTCCAGGTGTGGCCTCACCAAGGCCCTGTATAATTGCAGCAAGACATCCCTGCTTCTGTACTTGAATCCTCTCGCTATGAAGGCCAACATACCATTTGCCTTTTTTACCGCCTGTTGGACCTGCATGCTTACCTTCAGCAATTGGTGTATGAGAACCCCCAGGTCTCGCTGCATCTTCCCCTCTCTCAGTTTATAGCCTTTCAGATAATAATCTGCCTTCCTGTTTTTGCTACCAAAATGGACAACCTCACATTAATCCACATTATACTGCATCAGACATGCATTAGACCACTCATTCAACTTGTCCAAATCACCCTGAAGCCTCTCTGCACCCTCCTCACAACTCACCCTCCCACCCAGTTTTGTTTCATCTGCAAATTTGGAGATATTACATTTAGTTCCCTCATCTAAATCATTAATATATATAGTGAATAGCTGGGGTCCTAGCACTGATCCCTGCAGTACCCCACTAGTCACTGCCTGCCATTTGGAAAAAGACCCATTTATCCCTACTCTTTGTTTCCTGTCCACCAACCAATTTTCTATCCTTCGCAATACACGACCCCCAATCCCATGCACTTTAATTTTACACGCTAATCTCTTATGTGGGACTTTGTCAAAAGCCTTCTGAAAATCCAACTAAACCACATCCACTGGTTCCCCCTCATCAACTCTACTAGTTACATCCTCGAAGAATTCTAGCAGATTTGTCAAGCATGATTTCCCTTTTGTAAATCCATGCTGACTCTGCCCGATTCTACCACTGTTCTCTAAGTGCTCTGCTATAAAATATTTGATAATGGACTCTAGAATTTTCCTCACTACTGATGTCAGGCTGACTGGTCTATAATTCCCTGCTTTCTCTCTACCTCTTTTTTTAAATAGCTTACATTATCTACCCTCCAATCTGTAGGAACTGTTCCAGAGTCTATAGAATCTTGGAAGATGATCACCTATACATCCACTATTTCTAGGGCCACTTCCTTAAGTACTCTGGGCCTGTATTCTCTAGAGTTTCGAACAATGAGAGGTGATCTCATTGAAACCTAAAAAATACTTAAAGGGATAGACAGGGTAGATGCAGATACGATGTTTCCCCTGCTGGGGAGTCTAGAACCAGGGGACACAATTTCAAAATAAGGAGAACGCCACTTAGGACAGAGATGAGGAGAAATTTCTTTTGTGAATCTTTGGAATTCTCTACCCCAGAGGGCTGTGGAAGCTCAGTCATTGAATATGTTTAAAGTAGAGATTGACAGATTTCTAAATACCAATGACATAAAGGGTTATGGGGATAGTTTGGGAAAAGGGCATTGAAGTGGATGATCAGTCATGATCATACTGAATGGCGGAGCAGGCTCGATGGGCTGAATGGCCTACTCCTGCTTCTGTGTTCCTACATGTTTATTCCATCAGGCTTCCTTTGTAAAAAAACGTTGCTTTTTTTTGGATACGAACAATGAAAATGTTTGTTTGAATACTTTGGAGTGTTATAAACTGTTTGATTTTGGGCAACTGATGGCAATTGCAATACCAGTCTTGAAGGGAAAAATTATGAGGAAAGCTTGCACAAACTTGGCTTGTGTTCTCTTGAGCATACAAGATTGAGGGGTGATCTAATAGAAATGTCTAAATTGATAAATTCAAAATATTATATTGGTAGATACGATTTCCTCTGGTGGAGGAATCCAGAACAAGGGGACACAATCTTAAAATAAGAGCTGGGCCATTCAGGAGCAAAATCAGGAAGCATATTTTCACACAAATAGTAGCTCACCCCCTCACAACCCCGTCCCAGCCCGCCCCCCCCTCGCACCATCTTCACCCCGCACCCCCTTCCCCTGCACCCCCCCCCCACCCCCTCCCTCTACCCCTCCCCCTTGCATCCCCTCCTCCCACCGGCACCATCCTACACCTGTGTAGGGGCCCCAACAACCCCACTGCCTTGTGGGCGTCTCGGGAGAGACCAAGGCTAAGGGAGTAAACCCTAACAGAAAATCCGGAGCGGAACCCCGTAGGCGGTCATGTGTCACCTTTGGCATGTTTCCGGCAGTTCCTGCAGCCATACTGGTGCCAAACGTCGTGTCCTGCACTCCTTTGGACCCCACCAGAAAGGCCGAGAGGGGGGTTTTGACGACTGGGCAACTCTCAACCTCCATAAATTTGCCCAGGCATGCGCCATGGAGAGGTCACTCCATAGTTGCCTCACAGCGACTGAAACAACACGGAAGGCAGCAGTTACGGGTTATAAGTCCAGATAAATTGGCGTAGAAACTGGGCGCCACGGGTTGCCTTTGTCGGTGGGAGAGGTCATTGCACCTCACTGGACAGCTACCGCCCGCCTCAAACCGGGCAGCCCCCGGTCAATAAGGTTCTGTCCCGCCACAGTCTGCCTGCTTCAATGGGTGCTTGGAGCTCAGGGTCATTGCCCGAAAGGTGGACTGATACACCGCACCAAACAACATGAAAAAAGGAAAGAAGGTACCAGCCCTTCGCTTTGCAAGCTGGAACGTCAGAACTATGTGTCCTGGCCTGTCGGAAGACCTTACACAAATCAACGATTCTCGGAAGACCGCCATCATTAACAACGAGCTCAGTAGACTCAATGTGGACATTGCAGCACTTCAGGAGACTCGCCTCCCCGCGAGTGGCTCTCTAGCAGAGCAAGACTACACCTTCTTCTGGCAGGGCAGGGATCCTGAAGAACCAAGACAGCATGGAGTGGGCTTCGCCATCAGAAACTCCTTGCTCAGCATGATAGAGCCTCCCTCAAATGGCTCGGAACGCATACTGTCCATCCGACTGCTCACCACCTCTGGTCCAGTACACCTACTCAGCATCTATGCTCCAACACTCTGTTCCGCACCTGAAGCTAAAGACCAGTTCTATGAACAACTCCATAACATCATTAGCAGCATCCCCAACACCGAACACCTATTCCTGCTGGGGGACTTTAATGCCAGGGTTGGGGCCGACCATGACTCATGGCCCTCCTGCCTTGGGCGCTATGGCGTTGGAAGGATGAATGAGAACGGGCAGAGACTGCTTGAGTTGTGTACCTATCATAACCTCTGCATCACCAACTCGTTCTTTCACACTAAACCCTGTCACCAGGTTTCATGGAGGCACCCAAGATCACGTCGTTGGCACCAGCTAGACCTCATTGTCACAAGGCGAGCCGCCTTAAACAGTGTTCAAATCACACGCAGCTTCCACAGTGCGGACTGCGACACCGACCACTCCCTGGTGTGCAGCAAGGTTAGACTCAGACCAAAGAAGTTGCATCATTCCAAGCAGAAGGGCCACCCGCGCATCAACACGAGCAGAATTTCTCACCCACAGCTGTTACAAAAATTTCTAAATTCACTTGTAACAGCCCTTCAAAACACTCCCACAGGGGATGCTGAGACCAAGTGGGCCCACATCAGAGACGCCATCTATGAGTCAGCTTTGACCACCTACGGCAAAAGTGCGAAGAGAAATGCAGACTGGTTTCAATCTCATAATGAAAAGCTGGAACCTGTCATAGCCGCTAAGCGCATTGCACTTTTGAACTACAAGAAAGCCCCCAGCGATTTAACATCCGCAGCACTTAAAGCAGCCAGAAGTACTGCACAAAGAACAGCTAGGCGTTGCGCAAACGACTACTGGCAACACCTATGCAGTCATATTCAGCTGGCCTCAGACACCGGAAACATCAGAGGAATGTATGATGGCATGAAGAGAGCTCTTGGGCCAACCATCAAGAAGATCACCCCCCTCAAATCTAAATCGGGGGACATAATCACTGACCAACGCAAACAGATGGACCGCTGGGTTGAGCACTACCTAGAACTGTACTCCAGGGAGAATGCTGTCACTGAGACTGCCCTCAATGCAGCCCAGCCTCTACCAGTCATGGATGAGCTGGACATACAGCCAACCAAATCGGAACTCAGTGATGCCATTGATTCCCTAGCCAGCGGAAAAGCCCCTGGGAAGGACAGCATTACCCCTGAAATAATCAAGAGTGCCAAGCCTGCTATACTCTCAGCACTACATGAACTGCTATGCCTGTGCTGGGACGAGGGAGCAGTACCCCAGGACATGCGCGATGCCAACATCATCACCCTCTATAAAAACAAAGGTGACCGCGGTGACTGCAACAACTACCGTGGAATCTCCCTGCTCAGCATAGTGGGGAAAGTCTTTGCTCGAGTCGCTCTGAACAGGCTCCAGAAGCTGGCCGAGCGCGTCTACCCTGAGGCACAGTGTGGCTTTCGTGCAGAGAGATCGACTATTGACATGCTGTTCTCCCTTCGTCAGATACAGGAGAAATGCCGTGAACAACAGATGCCCCTCTACATTGCTTTCATTGATCTCACCAAAGCCTTTGACCTCGTCAGCAGACGTGGTCTCTTCAGACTACTAGAAAAGATCGGATGTCCACCAAAGCTACTAAGTATCATCACCTCATTCCATGACAATATGAAAGGCACAATTCAACATGGTGGCTCCTCATCAGAGCCCTTTCCTATCCTGAGTGGTGTGAAACAGGGCTGTGTTCTCGCACCCACACTTTTTGGGATTTTCTTCTCCCTGCTGCTTTCACATGCGTTCAAATCCTCTGAAGAAGGAATTTTCCTCCACACAAGATCAGGGGGCAGGTTGTTCAACCTTGCCCGTCTAAGAGCGAAGTCCAAAGTACAGAAAGTCCTCATCAGAGAACTCCTCTTTGCTGACGATGCTGCTTTAACATCTCACACTGAAGAATGCCTGCAGAGTCTCATCGACAGGTTTGCGTCTGCCTGCAATGAATTTGGCCTAACCATCAGCCTCAAGAAAACGAACATCATGGGGCAGGATGTCAGAAATGCTCCATCCATCAATATTGGCGACCACGCTCTGGAAGTGGTTCAAGAGTTCACCTACCTAGGCTCAACTATCACCAGTAACCTGTCTCTAGATGCAGAAATCAACAAGCGCATGGGTAAGGCTTCCACTGCTATGTTCAGACTGGCCAAGAGAGTGTGGGAAAATGGCGCACTGACACGGAACACAAAAGTCCGAGTGTATCAGGCCTGTGTCCTCAGTACCTTGCTCTACGGCAGCGAGGCCTGGACAACGTATGCCAGCCAAGAGCGACGTCTCAATTCATTCCATCTTCGCTGCCTTCGGAGAATACTTGGCATCAGGTGGCAGGACTATATCTCCAACACAGAAGTCCTTGAAGCGGCCAACATCCCCAGCTTATACACACTACTGAGTCAGCGGCGCTTGAGATGGCTTGGCCATGTGAGCCGCATGGAAGATGGCAGGATCCCCAAAGACACATTGTACAGCGAGCTCGCCACTGGTATCAGACCCACCGGCCGTCCATGTCTCCGTTATAAAGACGTCTGCAAACGCGACATGAAATCGTGTGACATTGATCACAAGTCGTGGGAGTCAGTTGCCAGCATTCGCCAGAGCTGGCGGGCAGCCATAAAGACAGGGCTAAATTGTGGCGAGTCGAAGAGACTTAGTAGTTGGCAGGAAAAAAGACAGAGGCGCAAGGGGAGAGCCAACTGTGCAACAGCCCCAACAAACAAATTTCTCTGCAGCACCTGTGGAAGAGCCTGTCACTCCAGAATTGGCCTTTATAGCCACTCCAGGCGCTGCTTCACAAACCACTGACCACCTCCAGGCGCGTATCCATTGTCTCTCGAGATAAGGAGGCCCAAAAGAAAAAAAGAAAAAAAAAAAGTAGTAGATCAGAAGGGCTAAAAGAAAATATGAGAAAAGGCTACTTGATAATAGAGAAGGAATAGTAACAGCTTTTATTTAAAAAAAACAGAATAGTTAGATACATAGGACCTCTCAAGGATGAAAGAGGACATCAAGTCATGGAGGATGATGGCATGGTGGAGGTACTCAATATTTTGCATTGGTTTTACAAGTGATGTTGGAAATAAGAATATACTCCAACCAGAGAAAGTTATGGAACACCTGATACAGCTAACTGTAGAACTGGCTCTGGAAAACATCAGCAGAACTCATCGATTCGTCACTAGTGCCTGTTGGTCTGCACCCTTGGCCGCTGAGTAAGGTTGAGAAAAGGAGATAGCAAAGACCCTGGTCACAATTTGTCAATTCTCAATTCTCTTTAAATATGCAGGTTGTGACATTGGACTGGAAAGCAGCCTATGTAACAAAAACAGAAAATGCTGGAAATACTCAGCAGGTCAGGCAGTATCTGTGGAGAGAAAAGAAGAGTTAATGTTTCAGGTCAATGACATTTCAGCTTATGTAGCCTATGTAGCATATTCACGTATGCAGCATATTAATATAGAAATGCTAGAAATATAAATTATTGATCAATTAAACGAATATTAGTTCTGGCCAAGCTCTAAATTATTGAGCACAGAAATGGATGGGTTAATCAAAGGCATTTAGCACTGATAAGGGAAAGTCATGTTTAACAAATTTAACAGGGATTTTAAAAACCTATGGTCAATTGGATAGATAAAGAGAATGTATTTGATGCAGCACCTTGGATTTCAGAAGGCTTTCAATAAGGTGTCTGATAGAACACTTGTTACTAAAATCCAGACATGTGGTACAAGAAGAAATTGTAGCAGCATAGATAGAAAGATGGTTGATGGGCAAGAAACAAAGGCCAGAATCTTCTGCACTTACAAAATTTTCAACCATCAGGTCATTTCCAGGTCCTGACCCAGCTCGTGACAGCGAACGCGGCTGGAAGATCTTCCGGGAAGCAGCCAATTAGTAGGCTGCCTCCATGTTCACCATCCAAATAAGGATGGAGGGTGGAAAAGGGACACTGGAGGGCCAATGGGAGAATGTCTGGCCAGCAGCCCCACAGAAATGTCTGGCCAGCAGCCCCACCGGGGGAGGAAACCCCTCCACAAGAATGCATGTGGCCACGGTTGATGCTCTTTGAGCCTTGCAGCTTCCTGATAATGGCATTTCATTCAGGCTCCAATGGCTTCAGTTCTGAAGAAGGGTCACTGACCTGAAACGTTAACTCTGCTTCTCTCTCCACAGATGCTGCCAGACCCACTGAGTATTTCCAGCATTTCTTGTTGTTATTTCACCAGGATGTTGCCTGGGCTGGAGCATTTCAGCTATGAAGCGAGACTGAAAAGTCTAGGGTGGTTTTCCTTAGAGCAAAGAAGGGTGAGGGGGGACATGATTGAGGTGTACAAAATTATGAGGGGCATTGATAGGTTAGATAGGAAGAAACCTTTTCCCTTAGCAGAGAGGTCAATAACCAGGGGGCATAGATTTAAGGTAAAGGGAAGGAGGTTTAGAGGGGATTTGAGGAAAACGATTTTCACTCAGAGGGTGGTTGGAATCTCGAACGCACTGCCTGAAGAGGTGGTAGAGTCAGGAACCCTCACAACATTTAAGAAGTATTTAGATGAGCACTTGAAACACCATAGCATACAAGGCTACGGGCCAAGTGCTGGAAAATGGGATTAGAATAGTTAGGTGCTTGATGGCCGGCATGGACACGATGAGCCGAAGGGCCTGTTTTTGTGCTGTATAACTCTATGACTATTAGTGCAGTGAGCTGTGGGTGATATATGGCTGTCACATCCACAGACTTTGCTGCAAGACACAAGCTGTCATATCAGAGAAACAAAAACATGTTTTTTTTAACAACTTAATGATTTTTTTTATCATGGGAAATGCTGAGAACTGGGAGTTCCCAAACTGAAAATGCCACAGTTCTCCCTGTGCTAGTTGCTTCCTCCCAGACAAGCCACAGGTGGAGATGTAGCATTTAGCACAGTGCTTGCGTCTTTGCTGCGATCAGTCAGCCTTGTTGCTGTGCCAGGCGATAAGGCCTCAAGACTTCTGAAATTGAGTATTTGTGCTTCACCCAAATGCCCAGCCACCTGGACAAGGTCTGGTCTGATTCTAAGGCAGACATATGTGATAAGGGCCTTGGGCACTGACCACTTCCACTAACCCAATCTCTGAGAGTACGGTGAGATGCCAACTGTAAGTTTTTTTGTCGTCAGCAATTATATCTCTGATGGAGCCAAGCAGCTCCAGGGCCGATCAGTGAGGCAGAATGACAATCTATCAAGCTGTGTTGACATTCTTCAAAGCTTCATTTTAACAGAAACAGAAAAAAAATCCATTCCTGCAAAGATCCTATAAATGGGAATTGGAGGACAAGGGGCCTTCCATTAATTCAAGTGACAGATGTGCTGGCCTATCAAATACTCCAGGTCAGGTAAAGAATGGGCTTGATGCAGAGTTAATTTCCTCATATACTTCCCATTAATCACTCAATCCCAAGACAAATACAGCACGGGCCACAGCAGAATAATACCCTTCTACACTAGCTTATCAAGCACTCCCAAGTCAGTTACAGCATAAGTTAGGTTAGAGTAAAGCTCTCTCTACAGTGTCCCATCAAACACTCCAGAAAGGGGAAATACAGAACTCATTTCCAATGAACAACATTTGATGAGCATGTCTGAACCACACTATAACCTTACTCCACTGTCACAATGTCACAATGTAAAGTTATGTAGAATGCAATTGTGCCTATCAGCTTGGCAGCCCGATGTT
Source organism: Heterodontus francisci (assembly GCF_036365525.1). NCBI lineage: Eukaryota > Metazoa > Chordata > Chondrichthyes > Heterodontiformes > Heterodontidae > Heterodontus > Heterodontus francisci. The sequence continues at coordinate 57,761,089 of NC_090375.1, read as the reverse complement.
AAAATAGGAATGGCTTCCACTAGGAATTAGCAAGAGGGTATACACGCTCCCTCGATAATTCCCTGGAATGCTTTTGATCTGACACTGTCATACTCAAGGCTGCAGCGGAATCATGCACAGGGCCCCAGAACACCAAAAAAAACAACCCATCAGCAGCCCCAGCCTCCGTCTCTAATGGTGTCATGTCATTGTGAATTAGTCCTGCTTACATAATGAAATGCTTTGCATTAGTAGAAGGGCCAGAGGAAAAAAAAATTCTACAGGTTGCAAATTTGATCTGTGTCTGCATCTGTGAAATTTTAACTTGTCAGAAAAAATAATTGGAATGTAGCCAAAGAAAGAGAAAGAATGAACTTGAATTCATATTCTGGCTCAAATAAGGTAGATTTAGTTAACAACCTAACGGTGTGTGAACATTCATCTAATAGGGATCATAATATGATCAAGTTGAACATAATGTTTGAAAGGGAGAAATGCGAAACAGCTACGAAGATTCTAGGTTTAGATAAGGCTGGCTTCAATGCGATGAGACAGGATTGTCCACAGTAAACTGGGCAAATCTGTTAATGGGTAGGACAACAAGATTTAACTGATTTAATGTGATACAGCACCAGTTTAAAAGCCTAAGGGGCAAGAGCTCTGCCAAAGAGACAGCCAAGTGGTAAGCAACAACATAAAACTAAAAGAAAAAGTACATAAAAATGCAAAAAAAAAGCATTATCCTGGTGAATGGGAATGATACAAAGAACATCAAATGGTGACAAAGCAGATAATAAGAGCTACAAAAAGGGAGTATGAAAATAAATTTGCAAGGGATATTGAAATCAATACAAAAAATGTTTTACAATTGTATTCGGAAAAAGAGGATGGTCAGGAGCAATATGGGCCCCTTGAAAACCGAAAACAGCAATATTGTCAATGAAAATAAGGAAATGGCGGTAATGCTGAATAATTACTTTGCATCAATATTGACAGTAGACAACGAGGTCAACATGCTGGAAATGCCAAAGAAACTAATATTGAATTAGGGACAATGACTCATCAAAGTTAATGTAGGCAAAATAACAGTGATGAAGAAAAGAATGGCATTTGGGCGGCACAGTGGCGCAGTGGTTAGCACCGCAGCCTCATAGCTCCAGGTTCGATTCTGGGTACTACCTGTGCGGAGTTTGCAAGTTCTCCCTGTGACCGTGTGGGTTTTCGCCGGGTGCTCCGGTTTCCTCCCACAGCCAAAGACCTGCAGGTTGATAGGTAAATTGGCCATTATAAATTGCCCTTAGTATAGGTAGGTGGTAGGGAATATGGGATTACTGTAGGGTTAGTATAAATGGGTGGTTGTTGGTCGGCACAGACTCGGTGGGCTGAAGGGCCTGTTTCAGTGCTGTATCACTAAATAAATAAAATTAAAGTGTGACAAATCCCCAGGACCAGATGGTTTTCATCCCAGGATTTTAAAGGAAGTAGGTGAGAACATTGCTGATACCCTTACTATAATCTCCCAAAGTTCTCTTGACTGGGGAACCATTCCTTTACATTGGAAAATTGTGCATGTCACTCTGTTATTTAAGAAAGATGACAGAGGAAAACTAGAGAAATATAGACCAGTTAGCTGAACTTGTGTTGTTGGGAAATTGCTAGAGTCTCTAATTAATGATAGCATGACTGAACACCTTGAAAATGTTCAGCTGATCAGAGAGAGCCAGCATGGATTTGTAAAGGGGAGGTCATGACTGATGAATCTGATTGAATTTTTTGATGAAGTGACTAAAGTAGGGAATGTCAATGGATATTATTTATATAGACTTTCACTATTGATGGCTCCTGGGCTATAAGCTCCCTTGGAAGCTCCCTTGCTGTGCAACTCTATCCATGGCCATCTGCTCCCTTTCTTAGTGCTTTCTCCCCCAATCTACCCTCTTAAACTGTTTAAATTCCCCTGGCTCTTTATTTGAGTACATTTTAGCCCTAACTACAAGTTAACAGCTAGTTTAATGTTACCTGGGCCCACTGCCCTCCCCCAGCCATACCTGCTCTTTGTTTTCCTCATTGAGCACTCAATGAAATTGAATAAAATCCAGACGAAATTGCAAAGTACAGCTGGTGATACTCTGATCTTCGATCCTGTTGTCTACACCGTCCAGATTGTCCGCGGCCACGGCGTGCGGTAAGTCCATTGTAGAGAGGAAGGAGCAGCGGAACTCTAAGGTAATAAGACTATTACAGGGGGGAAGCCTTGAGAAAAAGGTGCCCCGAACACGTAAAAAGCCACGAACGGCTCCTCGGCCACAACTTCAAAAGGCCCGCAGGAGATGTGAGGCTCGTAGCGCAACTGCAGCGCAAAGTCGGCAAATTCTTGCTGGCACCAGCGCCCGAGGCTGTCGCTCACCTCCCGGAGGACACAGATGAGCTTTCCCGGCGTCGATGGTGGGAACTGATGAAATGGTTTATTACCTGCACCCCCTTTCCCTCCCCTTCCCCCCCCACTTCCCTCCCCTTCCCCTTCCCAGCTCCACTCTCCCTGCTCACCCCCCACCGCTCCCCTCTCCCCCACCCCCTCCCCCCTTCGCAACCCCTTCCCAGCTCCCCCCTCGCACCATCTTCCCCCCTTCCCCTGTACCCCCCCTTCCCCCTTACAGCCCCCTTCCCAGCTCCCCCTTGCACTCCCTTCCCTCCACCCCTCCCCCTCATACCCCCTCCTCCCACCGGCATCCTCCTACCCCTGTGATGGGGCGCCAACAACCCCACTGCCTTGTGGGCGTCTCGGGAGAGACCAAAGCTAAGGGAGTAAACCCTAACAGAAAATCCGGAGCGGAACCCCGAACGCGGTCATGTGTCACCTTTGGCATGTTTCCGGCAGTTCCTGCAGCCATACCGGTGCCAAACGTCGTGCTCTGCACTCCTTTGGACCACACCAGAAAGGCCGAGAGGGGGGTTTTGACGCTTGGGCAACTCTCAACCTCCATACATTCGCCCAGGCATGCGCCATGGAGAGGTCACTCCATAGTCGCCTCACAGAGACCGAAACAACACGGAACGCAACAGTTACGGGTTATAAGTCCAGCTCAATTGGCGTAGAGATTGAGTGCCACGGGTTGCCTTTGTCAGTGGGAGAGGTCATCGCACCTCACTGGACAGCTACCGCCCGCCTCAAACCGGGCAGCCCCCGGACAATAAGGTTCTGTCCCACCACAGTCCACCTGCTTCAATGGGTGCTTGGAGCTCAGGGTCATTGCCCGAAAAGTGGACTGATACACCGCACCAAACAACATGAAAAAAGGAAAGAAGGTACCAGCCCTTCGCTTTGCAAGCTGGAACGTCAGAACTATGTGTCCTGGCCTGTCGGTAGACCCTACGCAAATCAACGATTCTCGGAAGACCGCCATCATTAACAACGAGCTCAGTAGACTCAATGTAGACATTGCAGCACGTCAGGAGACACACCTCCCAGCGAGTGGATCTCTAACAGAGCAAGACTACACCTTCTTCTGGCAGGGTAGGGATCCTGAAGAACCAAGACAGCATGGAGTGGGCTTCGCCATCAGAAACTCCTTGCTCAGCTTGATAAAGCCTACTGTCCATCTGACTGCTCACCGCCCCTGGCCCAGTACACTGCTCAGCATCTATGCTCCAACACTCTGCTCCCCACCTGAAGCTAAAGACCAGTTCTACGAGGAACTCCATAGTATCATTAGTAGCATCCCCAACACCTATTCCTGCTGGGGGACTTTAATGCCAGGGTTGGGGCCGACCATGACTCATAGCCCTCCTGCCTTGGGCGCTATGGTGTTGGAAGGATGAATGAGAATGGACAGAGACTGTTTAAGTTGTGTACCTATCATAACCTCTGCATCACCAACTCGTTCTTTCATACTAAACCCTGTCACCAGGTTTCATGGAGGCACCCAAGATCATGTCGTTGACACCAGCTGGACCTCATCGTCACAAGGCGAGCCTCCTTAAATAGTGTTCAAGTCACACGCAGCTTCCGCAGTGTGGACTGCAACACCGACCACTCCCTGGTGTGCAGCAAGGTTAGACTCAGACCAAAGAAGCTGCATCACTCCAAGCAGAAGGGCCACCCACGCATCAACACGAGCAGAATTTCTTATCCACAGCTGTTACAAAAATTTCTAAATTCACTTGTAAAAGCCCTTCAAAACACTCCCACAGGGGATGCTGAGACCAAGTGGGCCCACATCAGAGATGCCATCTATGACTCATCAATGACCACCTATGGCAAACGTGTGAAGAGAAATGCAGACTGGTTTCAATCTCATTTTGAAGAGCTGGAACCTGTCATAGCCACTAAGCGCATTGCACTGTTGAACTACAAGAAAGCCACCAGCGAGTTAACATCCGTAGCACTTAAAGCAGCCAGAAGCACTGCACAAAGAACAGCCAGGTGCTGTGCAAATGACTCCTGGCAACACCTATACAGTCATATTCAGCTGGCCTCAGATACTGGAAACATCAGAGGAATGTATGATGGCATTAAGAGAGCTTTTGGGCCAACCATCAAGAAGATCGCCCCCCTCAAATCTAAATCAAGGGACACAATCACTGACCAACGCAAGCAAATGGACCGCTGGATTGAGCACTACCTAGAACTGTACTCCAGGGAGCAAAAACAAGAAATGCTGGAATCACTCAGCAGGTCTGGTAGCATCTGTGGAAAGAGAAGCAGAGTTAACGTTTCGGGTCAGTGACCCTTCATCGGAACTGACAAATATTAGAAAAGTCACAGATTATAAGCAAGTGAGGTGGGGGTGGGGCAAGAGATAACAAAGGAGAAGGTGCAGATTGGACCAGGCCACATAGCTGACCAAAAGGTCATGGAGCAAAGGCAAACAATATGTTAATGGTGTGTTGAAAGACAAAGCATTAGTACAGATTTGGTGTGAATACACTGAATATTGAACAGCAGCAAGTGCAAACCTGAAAAAAAACCTGAAAAAAACAGTGGGTAAGCAAACTGAACAAACTAAGATGAAATGAAATAAATGCAAAAAAAGATAGTAAAAAATGTAAAAAAGAATGTAAAAAAAAGGAAGAAAAAATAACTAAAAATAAAAGTAAAATGGGGGGCTGTCATGCTCTGAAATTGTTGAACTCAATGTTCAGTCCGGCAGGCTGTAGTGTGCCTAATCGGTAGATGAGATGCTGTTCCTCGAGCTTGCGTTGATGTTCACTGGAACACTGCAGCAATCCCAGGACAGAGAGGTGAGCATGAGAGCAGGGGGGAGTGTTGAAATGGCAAGCAACCGGAAGCTCAGGGTCCTGCTTGCGGACTGAGCGGAGATGTTCCGCAAAGCGGTCACCCAGTCTGCGCTTGGTCTCCCCAATGTAGAGGAGACCACACTGTGAGCAGCGAATACAGTATACTACATTGAAAGAAGTACAAGTAAATCGCTGCTTCACCTGAAAGGAGTGTTTGGGGCCTGGGAGAGTGAGGAGAGGGGAGGTAAATGGGCAGGTATTACACCTCCTGCGATTGCAGGGGAAGTGCCCTGGGACGGGGACGAGGTGGTGGGGGTAATGGAGGAGTGGACCAGGGTGTCGCGGAGGGAACGATCCCTTCGGAATGCTGACAGGGGAAGGGAGGGGAAGATGCGACTGGTAGTGGCATCACGCTGGAGGTGGCGAAAATGGCGGAGGATGATCCTTTGGATATGGAGGCTGGTGGGATGAAAAGTGAGGACGAGGGGAACCCTGTCATGGTTCTGGGAGGGAGGGGAAGGGGTGAGGGTAGAGGTGCGGGGAATGGGTCGGACACGGTTGAGGGCCCTGTCAACCACAGTGGGGGGAAATCCTCGGTTGAGGAAAAAGGAGGTCATATCAGAAGCACCGTCATGGAAGATAGCATCATCAGAGCAGATGCGTCGGAGACGGAGAAACTGGGAGAATGGAATGGAGTCCTTACAGGAGGTAGGGTGTGAAGAGGTGTAGTCGAGGTAGCTGTGGGAGTCGGTGGGCTTATAATGGATATTGGTAGACAACCTATCCCCAGAGATGGAGACAGAGAAGTCGAGGAAGGGAAGGGAAGTGTCAGAGATGGACCATGTAAAGGTGAGAGAAGGGTGGAAATTGGAAGCAAAGTTGATAAAGTTTTCTAGTTTGGGGCGGGAGCAGGAAACGGCACCGATACAGTCATCAATGTACCGGAAAAAGAGTTGGGGGAGGGGGCCTGAGTAGGACTGGAACAAAGAATGCTTTTTTTACATTCTTTTTTACATTTTTTACTATCTTTTTTTGCATTTATTTCATTTCATCTTAGTTTGTTCAGTTTGCTTACCCACTGTTTTTTTCAGGTTTTTTTTCAGGTTTGCACTTGCTGCTGTTCAATATTCAGTGTATTCACACCAAATCAGTACTAATGCTTTGTCTTTCAACACACCATTAACATATTGTTTGCCTTTGCTCCGTGACCTTTTGGTCAGCTATGTGGCCTGGTCCAATCTGCACCTTCTCCTTTGTTATCTCTTGCCCCACCCCCACCTCACTTGCTTATAATCTGTGACTTTTCTAATATTTGTCAGTTCTGAAGAAGGGTCACTGACCCAAAACGTTAACTCTGCTTCTCTTTCCACAGATGCTGCCAGACCTGCTGAGTGATTCCAGCATTTCTTGCTTTTCTTTCAGATTTCCAGCATCCGCAGTATTTTGCTTTTATTTTAGTGTACTCCAGGGAGAATGTTGTCACTGAAACTGCCCTCAATGCAGCCCAGCCTCTACCAGTCATGGATGAGCTGGACGTACAGCCAACAAAATCGGAACTCAGTGATGCCATTGATTCTCTAGCCAACGGAAAAGCCCCTGGGAAGGACGGCATTACCCCTGAAATAATCAAGAGTGCCAAGCCTGCTATACTCTCAGCACTCCATGAACTGCTTTGCCTGTGCTGGGACGAGGGAGCAGTACCACAGGACATGCGCGATGCCAATATCATCACCCTCTATAAAAACAAAGGTGACCGCGGTGACTGCAACAACTACCGTGGAATCTCCCTGCTCAGCATAGTGGGGAAAGTCTTTGCTCGAGTCGCTTTAAACAGGCTCCAGAAGCTGGCCGAGCGTGTCTACCCTGAGGCACAGTGTGGCTTTCGTGCAGAGAGATCGACCATTGACATGCTGTTCTCCCTTTGTCAGATACAGGAGAAATGCCGCGAACAACAGATGCCCCTCTACATTGCTTTCATTGATCTCACCAAAGCCTCGTCAGCAGACGTGGTCTCTTCAGACTACTAGAAAAGATTGGATGTCCACCAAAGCTACTAAATATCATCACCTCATTCCATGACAATATGAAAGGCACAATTCAACATAGCGGCACCTCATCAGACCCTTTTCCTATCCTGAGTGGCGTGAAACAGGGCTGTGTTCTCGCACCCACACTGTTTGGGATTTTCTTCTCCCTGCTGCGTTCAAGTCTTCAGAAGAAGGAATTTTCCTCCACACAAGATCAGGGGGCAGGTTGTTCAACCTTGCCCGTCTAAGAACGAAGACCAAAGTACGGAAAGTTCTCATCAGGGAACTCCTCTTTGCTGACGATGCTGCTTTAACATCTCACACTGAAGAGTGTCTGCAGAGTCTCATCGACAGGTTTGCGGCTGCCTGCAATGAATTTGGCCTAACCATCAGCCTCAAGAAAATGAACATCATGGGACAGGACGTCAGAAATGCTCCATCCATCAATATCGGCGACCACGCTCTGGAAGTCGTTCAAGAGTTCACCTACCTAGGCTCAACTATCACCAGTAACCTGTCTCTAGATGCAGAAATCAACAAGCGCATGGGAAAGGCTTCCACTGCTATGTCCAGACTGGCCAAGAGAGTGTGGGAAAATGGCGCACTGACATGGAACACAAAAGTCTGAGTGTATCAAGCCTGTGCCCTCAGTACCTTGCTCTATGGCAGCAAGGCCTGGACAACGTATGTCAGCCAAGAGCGATCTCTCAATTCATTCCATCTTCGCTGCCTCCGGAGAATCCTTGGCATCAGGTGGCAGGACTGTATCTCCAACACAGAAGTCCTCGAGGCGGCCAACATCCCCAGCTTATACACACCACTGAGTCAGCGGCGCTTGAGATGGATTGGCCATGTGAGCCGCATGGAAGATGGCAGGATCCCCAAAGACACATTGTTTAGCTAGCTCGCCACTGGTATCAGACCCACCGGCCGTCCATGTCTCCGCTTTAAAGACGTCTGCAAACGTGACATGATGTCCTGTGACATTGATCACAACTCATGGGAGTCAGTTGCCAGCGATCGCCAGAGCTGGCGGGCAGCCATAAAGGCGGGGGTTAAAGTGTGGCAAGTCGAGGAGACTTAGCAGTTGGCAGGATAAAAGACAGAAGCGCAAGGGGAGAGCCAACTGTGTAACAGCCCCAACAAACAATTTCTTCTGCAGCACCTGTGGAAGAGTCTGTCGCTCTAATATTGGCCTTTATAGCCACTCCAGGCGCTGCTCTACAAACCACTGACCACCTCCAGGCGCTTACCCATTGTCTCTCGCGACAAGCAGGCCAAAGAAGAAGAAGAAGACGAAGAAGAAGGCTTTCAGAAAGCATTTGATAAAGTCCCTCATAAAAGACTGCTAGCTAAAGTGGAATCCCATGGCATTGAAAGCAAATTTTTGACCTTGTGACAGAAACCACACATGCCAAATTAGGAATATTAATTTTGTAATGTGGAACTTTGCTTGAAAATTTTTACTGAACATTCCAACTAACTTTAAAAAAAACAGAACTGATGGTCATGCACATTTGCATATGAGAAGACAAAGGCTGGCTGAGAGACAGAGGTAAATTACCCAGTCTAGCTGGAACAATGGGGGCTCCCTGATTCAATTAGTGAGATTGGGTTTGTCAATAGTCGTGATTAAAAGCCATTGCCATACTTTGACTTTAAACGAGCCAAACAGCCCCGACCAAGTATGTCTGATGAACTCTGAAGTTCAAACCATCCTCCATGAACTTCTGTTTACAAACAAAGAGGTGGTCACATGACATACCTGCTGGTGTCGCACTGAATTTCTGAATTGTTTTTCAGAGTGAAAAAGAGACTGCAACTGAACGCCAAGAAGAAAGCATCTCTCTTTTTCTCTCTCTCCAGCAAAGTCCCTGGGAAACCATGGTGGCAGCTACTAAGCCTCAAGACTATATATCCTTACAGGTGATCACCAAGAAGACAGACAAAACCTCTCTTCGGCCTTCTGGAACCAGAGAAGCAAGCCTGAAATTGTGCATGTAGCCCCCAGCGAAGACTCCAAGACTTTAACTTCAGTTAAGGACATTGCAACTCAGTATTTGAATTCCATTTATTACTGACTTTACTTCAACCTCCCAACTCTTTCTTTCCCTCTGTATCTATTTGTGTGTGTGTGTTTTTCCCCTATGCATGTGAGTGTGGATTTGTTGCGTATTTTAGTCATTTTAACTGGTTTAGAGTGATAAGGTTAATAAACTTACATCTTTTTTGTTTAAACTCAGGAAAACCTGCCTGATTGATTCATTTGTAATTATATTTGAGGAACAGTGAGCAAGAGCTCACTGAGGTGGTCAGCTAAAATCACTGTATTTAAAAAGATAAGCTCTGTTACGGCCAAACCAGAGAAGGGGCAAGAGGGGAGCCTGAGACCCCTTCCTCACCTGTTCGTAACAACCTGCTTTGGAAATTGTCAGAGCAGCAGGGGACAGAGGGTAGGGATAATGGGCAGGACTCTAATAGGCAGGATGCGACAAGTGGCATCCTTCAAAGATCTGTTTTGGGGCCTCAGTTATCCACTGTATTTATTAATGACTTGGATCATGGGATAGAAAGCCACATATCCAATTTTGCCAAGGACACAAAGATAGGCGGTGTTGTAAGCAGTGTAGATGGAAGCATAAAATTACAAAGAGATATTGTAGAGATTGAAAGAGATTTCGATAGATTAAGTGAATGGGAAAAACTGTGGCAAATGGATTTCAATGTAGGCAAATATGAGGTCACCCACTTTAGATCTAAAAAGGATAGAGCAGGGTACTTTCTAAATGATGAAAAGCTAGAAACAGGGGAGGCCCAAAGAGACTTGGGTTGCAGGTACACAGATCATTAAAATGCATGAACAAGTGCAGAAAATAATCAAAAAGTCTAATGGCATGCTGGCTATATCTAGTGGACAAGAATACAAGGGGGTAGAAGTCATGCTTCAGCTATACAAAACCCTGTTTAGACCACACCTGGAGTACTGTGAGCAGTTCTAGGCACCACATCTTAGGAAGAATAAATTGGCTTTGGAGGGAGAGCAGCACAGGTTACCAGAATGATACGTGGACTCCAAAGGTTACGAAGAGAGATTATACAAACTAAAGTTGTATTCCCTGGAATTTACAAGGTTAAGGAGTAATTAAGTGGAATAGATAGGCAGATAGAGCTGCTGGTAGGGGAGTCTAGGACTAAGGGAGATTAAAGTCAGACCTTTCAGGAGTGAAATTAGGAAACACTTCTACACACAAAAGGTGGCAGAAGTTGGAACTCTCTTCTGCAAATGGCAATTGGTGTTCGATCAATTATTAATTTTAAATCTGAGCTTGCTAGGTTTTTGTTATCCAAAGATATTAAGGGATATGTGGCAAAGTCAGGTATATTCAGGTGAATTGCTGATGATTGAACAGACTAGATGGGCTAAATGGATTACTCCAGCTCCTATGTTTCTATGTTCCATATAATACCTTTCATGACCTCAGCATAGCCTAAAGAGCTTTTCAGCCAATGAAGTACTTTTGTAGGTGTTCACTGTTGTAATGGAAGGAGAACTTCGAAGATCTTCTCAATCGTGATGCAGTCCTTGATCTGAGCGCCCTCAACCAGATTCCACCACACTACCCACCACAACCTCAGCACAACCCGAGCCCGACATGAGATCAAAAAGGCAATCTGACAGCTAAAAAACAATAAGGCCGCCAGCGTAGATGGAATTCCCGCTGAAATTCTAAAATATAGTGGAGAGGCACTCGACACAAATTCAAAGTCTCATCTCCCGCACCTGGAAGGAGGAGAGCATGCCAGGGGATCTCCAAGATGCCGTAATTGTGACCATCTTCAAAAATGGCGACTGCAGTAACTACAGAAGGGTATTCCTGCTGTCTGCCACAGGGAAGGTTATCGCAAGAGTCCTTCTCAACTGCGGCCTCCCCATTGCTGAAGACCTCCTAAAGGAATCACAATGTGGATTCTGTCCATCAGGAGGCACAGTGGGCATGATCTTCACAGCAAGACAACTCCGAGAGAAATGTAGGCAGCAGCAGCAACCTTTATACATGGCCTTCTCTGACCTCACAAAGGCCTTCAGCTCTATTAACTGGAAGGGATTAGGGAACATCCCCCTCAAATTTGGCTGTCTGGAAAAACTCATCATCACCCTCCACCTGCTGCACGATGATATGCAAGCTGTAATCCTTGCCAATGGATCTGACCCAATCCGAGTGCAAATTGGAGTCAAGCAAGGCTGTGTCATTGAAACAACACTCTTTTCCGTCTTCCTCGTCGCAACACACCACCTCATCTCCATGAAACTCCCTGCCGGAGCAGATCTACTCTACAAGACAAGGGGAAGCTATATAAGCTACGTCAGCTCCTGTCCAAAACCAAAGCCACTCCAACCTCTGTCATTGAGCTGCAGTATGCTGACGACGCTTGCCAAGTGCACACTCAGAAGCCGAGCTTCAAACTCTTGTCGATGCATCCACGGAGGCGTATGAAAGAATGGGCTTTAAACTAAATATCCAGAAGACAAAGATCCTTAACTAGCCTACTCCCAGTGTGCAACACTGCGCCCCCCCCCCCCTGGCCCGGCTATCAATATCCATGGTGAACAATGTGGATCACTTTCCATACCTTGGGAGCCTCCTCTCAGCAAGGGCAGACATCGACAATGAAACTCAGCATCACCTCCAGTGTACCAGCACAGCCTTCAAACGTCTGAGGAAAAGAGTGTTTGACAACAAAGACCTCAAACCTAGCACCAAGCTCATGGTCTAAAGGGCCGCAGTATTACCTGCCCTCCTGTATGCGTCAGAAACATGGATAATGTACAGCAGACATCTCAAAGCTCTGGAGAGATATCACCAGCGGTGCCTCCATAAGATCCTGCAAATTCAGTGGCAGGACAGGCGCTCCAATATCAGTGTCCTCTCTCAGGCTAAAATCCGCAGTATCAAGACAATGGTCATGGCTAGTCAGTTAAGTTGGGTGGGCCACATTGTCCGAATGCCTGACACAAGACTCCCAAAACAAGCTTTCTACTCCGAGCTCCATCACAGCAAGAGGCTACCAGAAGGACAGAGGATGTCCTTCAAACCTCCCTGAAAAAATGTGACATATCCACTGATTCGTGGGAATCTCTTAACCGAGACTACCCAAAATGGAGAAGAAGCATCCGCAAAGGTGTCAGCCAGTTCGAGCAACATTGACATGCCCAGGCAGCGACCAAGTGCAAACAGCGGAAGGAGTGATCGGAAATTTGAGCATCCCATTCACTCGCCTCACCAAACACCACCTGCCCCACCTGTGGCAGAGTGTGTGGATCGAGAATTGGACTATTCAGTGGCCTAAGGACCCACAACCCTGGTGTGGAAGAAAGTCATGCTCGTTCCTGAGGGACTGCCTAAGAAGAAGAGAAATAAAAAACGCGGCAGGAAATTTTCACACAGCCAGTTCTCACAAATAGCAATGCGATACAGGTTTGGTAATTTGTTTAGAGTAATAGAGTCATAGGGCTGGATTCTATGCTTTGTACAAATTGGCAGAGGTCCCGCATGTGACATCAGCAACAGCAATGGAGATGCCTCTCATGGCGTCACCTGATGTGGGAGCAGGTGCTGGCACTGTCTTTAAAAGGCTACCAGCCCTACATAGAGTCTTTCCAAGAATTGAGCAGCAGTGTATTAAAGCAATACCTCTGTATTTTGTATGAAATCTCTCAATCACCAAGCAAGCCACTGGGCAACTATGTCAGATGTCAGAGCAAGGGTGGCCTCACGGTTCAGTGATGCCTCCCTGATGTTTGTCAACGCGGTGGCAGTATAGTTGGGATTAATGTTGGTCTTACAACTTTTTCAAAAGCGTAAGCCTTCACAACCCTACCAACAACCTTTAAAATACGCTATAATGGCTCCCACCAACAAACACACTGTATACAATTTCAGAGCCCCGCTCCCCCCCCCCCGTCACACACACACACCTTTCAGAGATCTCCCTATTCACACACAATCCCCTTGCAGAATCAGCATAGCGGAAATGCCACTGCAAACCCCACTTCCCCTAAAATCTATGGTGAAATTACATTCCCTTTCGAGGCACCGAGGACTCTCGCCTTGGTGGCACCAGCTTTTGAAAGTCAAGAAACTGAAGGTATGTGAGTGCCACACGCCAAGCACAAGATTGAGAATGCTTTGCTGGATCATGTGGAATGACATTCAGCTGCAGTTAAATCAGTATGTAAAACATTTAAATGATGATGTCACTTTTTTTCATTCGTTCGTGAGATGTGGGCATCGCTAGCTAGGCCAGCATTTATTGCCCATGACCTCAGTGGCTTGCTAGGCCACTTCAGAGGGAATTTTAAGAGTCAACCACATTGCTGGGTTCTGGAGTCACATGTCAGCCAAACCAGGTAAGGACAGCAGATTTCCTTCTCTAAAGGGCCTTAGTGAACCAGATGGGTTTTTTGCAACAATCAGTGATGGTTTCATGGTCACCATTAGACTAGCCTTTTAATTCCCAGATTCATTGAATTTAAATGTCACCATCTGCCATGGTGGGATTCAAACCCATGTCCCCACAGCAGTAGCCTGGGTTTCTGGGTTATTAGTCCACTGACATTACCACTACACCACCATGGTGCTGCCCCACCTCTGACAAAATTGGAAAAGGGCGTTAGGGTGCCGGGTTCCATGGTGGACAGCTCCACAGAGATTCTCCGGTCCCTGACACCAACTATCTTGCCTTCAACAAGAACATAAAATTCAGCCCGTAGAGTCATTTATGGCATAGAAGGAGGCCATTCAGTCCATCAAGTCCATGCCGGCTCTCTGCAGAGCAATTCAGTCAGTCCCACTCTCCCGCTCGATCCCCATAGCCTTTTAATTGTTGGATGAGGGACAAATATTGGCCAGGATACTGGAATGAACTCTACTGCTTTCCTACAAAATAATGCTGTGGGATCTTTGACATCCTCAAACACTCAAACATATGACAGACATAAAAAACTAAATGCAGTATCAAGCCTGTCCCGTTCCTTTCTGTTATGACTAAGCATCAGAATCCCAAATCCGCCAGCAACCATGTAATCACTTGGGAGAGGCACAGAAGCAGAGAGAAAACCCTTGGCCAAATCAGGGGAAGAGGGTAGTGATAAATAGTTAGAAAGTCCTCTCAGGGTTGTTCAAAATAAGTTCCAGGAGATCACAGTGACCATGAGGTACATATGTAACATCTCACTTAACTTTGTGATATAAGCCACAGTAAGGAATTCGATCAGCTCCTTTTTGAATATTTGCAATGAATCCGTACTCAATGCTCAAGCTGACAAATTGCTCCAGATGTCACTGACCCTCTGTGAAGATTAAAATCTCGTGATAGCTAACCTAGTTCTATGCTTACATAACTTCTGTGCAGGTCCTCTGGTCCTACCTAAGCTATCTAAATCACATAGACTATGATAATGAACAGAGTTTAGTTATTTCATTATTTTAAATCTCTCTATCAGTCTACACTTAGGGCAAGCAAAGAGACTCAGCTATCTAATTTTATCATCAGAAGTAAGGGCCTTTAGGTTAGATATTAAAGTAGCTGCACATCTTTGGATGTTTTACGGGGCCTCTACGTCACCTACTATATACAGGACCAAAATTGGACACAATATTCTAGATGAGGCCTACAAGGACAGTAAAATGCTTTTTATTTTGTTTTTGATTGTCCTAGCATTACATCCTAATGCTCGATTTGTTTTTGCTATAGCCTTGCATCATTGGTTATGAACTTCCAAATATTCATGTACTATAACATCCAGGTCTTTTTCCTGCTCAAAAGTCTTTAGTTATGAACCCTACATGGTGCTTGTGCTTATTGCTATCCCTACCCATGTGCATAACACTACATTTATCTCTACTACATGACATCTGTGAGACATGAGCCCATTCTTCCATCGCATCTAGATCTAATTGCAGTTATTTTCCCCTCATTTTTTTTTCATTCTCTGAGTGTGGGTGTCACTGGCAAAGCTGGAATTTATTACCTCTCCTTGTCCTGAGAAGGTGGTGTTGGGCCTTGTCCTTGAATCACTGCAATGTGTCTCTTTATAACACTTTGATACAACTGAGTGGCTTGCTCAGCAATTTCAATGGGCATTTAAGAGTCAATCTTTTTGGTGTGGAACTGGAATTACATAAAGACCAGACCATGTAAAGCTGGCAGGTTTGCTTCCCTAAACATATTGACGGTGGCTGCCCACCCACCCCCCCCCCCCCCACCACCCCCTCCACTACCCCTGCCACCAATCACGTGGCTGGGCAGCATTGGCAACACCGTTCACATCATCACCTGATGCAGGAGCACATGCTGCCAACCCTGCAAGCGGTTCAACATAATACAGAGTTGATCTCTTCCCCACCTCAGTGGCACCAGCTTCTCCTGGACAGGAAAGTGAAGACGCGTAAGTGCCACATGACAAGTTCAAGATTGGGAACTGAAGGTAAGATAGTGGTGAATTAAATTTAAATTTATGCCGAGAGGTATTTTAACTATTTAAAGTAGGGACACGTCACAGAGCGGCGGAGGTGCTACCATGGAGCATTGCTGCCGCCAGGAAGATCGAGCCCTGCACTCCCGGTGTCAGGCTCCGTGGTGGCGATTGCCGCTCCGATTCTCTGACACCCCCACCTTCATGAAATCCGACGCTGGCTGAGAACAAAATCCAGCCCCAAAGATCTGTCTAACTCAGTCTTGAATACATTTAATGACCCAACCTCCACTGCTCACTCAGTAGAGAATTCCAAAGATTAACAACCCTCATAGAGAAGAAATTCTTCCTCATCTCCATCTTAAATGGGAGACCCCTTATTTTTAAACTGTGTCCCCTACTTCTAGATTTCCCCACGAAGGGAAAATCCTCTCAGCATCTACCCCGTCAAGCCCTCTCAGAATTTTATGTTTCAATAAGATCACCTCTCATTCTGCTAAACTCCAATGACTATAGGCCCAACCTGCTCAACTTTCCTCATAAGATAACCCCTTCATACCCAGAATCATCGTAGTGAACCTTCTCTGAACTGCTTCCAATGCAAGTGAATCCCTCCTTAATTAAGGAGACCAAAACTGTACACAGTACTCTAGGTGCATCTCACCAATGTCCTGCAGAATTGTAGCAAGACTTCCCTCTTTTATACTCCAACCCCTTTGCAATAAAAGCTAGCATTTCATTTGCCTTCCTAATTACTACTGTATGCTAACTTTTTGAGATTCATGTGCGAGGACACCCCAGATCCCTCTGTACTGCAGTATTCGGCAGTCTATCGCCATTTAAATAATATTCTGCTTTTTTATTCCTTCTGCCAAAGTGGACAATTTCACATTTTCCCACATTATACTCCATCTGCCAAATTTTTGCCCACTCATTTAACCTATCTATATCCTTTTGCAGAATCTTTGGGTAGAGTTTTATGTTCTCCCCACAGCAGGTTTGGAGGCGGGGGGAGAGCATGTAACCGGGTGTGATGGTGGCGGGGAGGAACCCATCACCTCCTGCCTTTGCTGGAATTAAGTCTGAGGCGGGAAGGCCTGTGAATAGCCTTCCTGCCCTGCTGCCAATTGAGGCCCTTAAGTGGGCAAACAATGCACAATTAAGGGCTTCATCCTGCCGCTGCTGCAATTAGCCCAGCAGTGGGCGAGCCTGTCACCACGCAGGGAACAAGACAAGAGAAACCATGCGGGTTGCTTGCAGGCTCTGGGGGTTGGGGGGTCCCTTGTTAAAAGGCAATTCTTGCCTTATTGGGAAGGGGGCTATCCACTGAGAGCCACTCCCCTGCCCTTGCTGCCGAACCCTAGACAAGCCCTTCCCCACAAACCCCATCCCATAAAACCCCTCCTTCCCTGACCTACCTGTGACCTGGGTCCAGCTCTGCTCCTATGCCTCAGGCGGGTGCTCCAATGCCAGTAGCCACCGCCTCTGCGGTGATACTGCTCAGTTAAAGAGCTGTGGCCTCTGATTGGCTGACAGTTCTCAGAGGTGGGACTTCCATTGCGCATTGCTGGGGTCCTTGATGCTGGGGAAGGCCCGCTGCTGTCCACTTAAGTGCCTAATTGGCACTTGATTCAGCGGAGACGATGCAGGGTTCTTGGCGGCGCTTTTGCCAGAGTTGAAACCCCTCCCTCGCTTGGATAAAATCCTAGCTTTTGTGTCCTCCTCACAACTTGGTTTCTTACCTATCTTTGTATTGTCAGCAAATTTGGCTATATACACTTGGTCCCTTCATCCAAGTCTTTAAGTATAGATTGTGAATAGTTGAGGTGCCAGCACTGATCCCCTTGGCACTCCACTAGTTAGAGTTTGCTATCTCAATTTATCTCAATTCTCTATTTCCTGTTAGTTAGCCAATCCTCTATCTATGCTGATATATTACCTCCAACACCATGATTTCTTAACATGTGTAGTAACCTTATGTGGCACCTTATCAAATGCCTTTTGGAAATCCAAATACACTACATCTACTGGCTCCCCTTTATCTACCCTGCTTGTTACATTCTCAAAGAACTCTAATAAATTTGTCAAACATGATTTCCCCTTCATTAAAACCATGTTGACTCTGTCTGATTGTATGATGTTATTTGCCACTTAGCTGCTTCATTATCTGAGGAAGTGCGAATTGATCTGAACACTGCAATCATCAGCGAACATCCCCACTTCTGATATTATGATGGAGGGAAAGTCATTGATGAAGCAGCTGAAGATTAAATTGTTTAATTGTCCACATTCACAATGGATGGGGCAAGACTGCAGAGCTTTGATCTGATCCATTGGTTGTGTTATCCCTTAGCTCTGTCTAGCACGTAGTCCTGCGTTGCAGTTTCATGGACCTATGACACTGTCCTAACGAGCTCTTGCAGTAAAATCCTGGGGCTGAGATGATTGACCTCCAACAACCACAACTGTCTTCCTTTATGCTAGTTCTGAATCCTGTCTGGGGAGAGTTTTCCCCCCAACCCCATTGACGTCACTTTTACTAGGGATCCTTCGTGTCATACTTGGTCAAATCCTGGCTTACTGTCAAGGACAGTCACTCTCATCTCCACTCTGAAATTCAACTCTTTACTCCATGTTTGAATTAGGCTGTATAATGAGGTCTGGAGATACATGGTTCTGGCTGGGCATTAGTGAGCAGGTTATTGGTGAGTAAGTGCTGCTTGATAGCACTGTCAATGATGCCTTCCATCATTTAGCTGAAGATTGAGAGTAGACTGATGGGGCAGTAATTGGTTGCATTGGTTTGTCCTGCTTTTTGCAGACAAGACATAACTGGGCAATTTTCCATATTGTTGGGTAGATGCTAATGTTGTAGCTGTACTGGAGTCTGACCTGCTGAGTATTTCAGATATTTTCTGTTTTTATTTTAAGGGGATATGTTGCTAGGATTAATTGAAGTTGGGTGGGTGACAGCTCTTTTGGGACAGAATCACTGGCGTAGACCAGCTGGAATGAATAGTCTGTTTCTGTGCTGCGTATTCTATGTAATAATCTGTTTAGTGATGTTGGTCAGGATACCAGAAGAAGTGCCCCTGCTTTCCTTCGAAATAGTACCTTGGGATCTTTTATGCCTACCTGAAAGGGCAGACAGGGTCTCGGCTTAACATGCCAAATTAACGCATGTTCTTTTTTTCTTTTAACCCAAAGGTTTGGTCATGCGTTCTCATTTTTGATCTGGCATATTGATAGCACTTCAAATTGACTTTCAAATATCCCATTGGTCTACATCCAGGGAGAAGACGCGGAGGGCGGAGTTCCAGACAGGTAAGGATAAAAAACTTACCTCGGGGATTCGCGGCCTGCATCCAGGGAGAAGACTCGGAGGGCGGAGTTCCAGACAGGTAAGTATAAAAAACTTACCTCTGGTAAAAAAAACTGAAAAAGTGACATCACAGGAAAGCTGTGACCTGATTGGCTGGTAGGCAATCTGTACTGAATTTGCAAATAAAACATTGATAAAAATTGATTAAAACCCTAATTAACTAACTAATTAATAAGAGTAACTAAGCCAGAGGGAGGAGATTACTGTATTTAGTTAGCATTTAATATTTATAGTAGAAATCTAGCACTAGGGACCATATAGATAATTGTAACATAATTTAGTAAGGATTTAATAAGTATCTATTTATTTTAAATTAATTTATTAATTAGTGCTAGAAATGTCAGTTAGAGGGGTAAAGTGCTTCACCTATGAGATGTGGGAGGTCCGTGACACTTCCAGCGTTCCGGACGACTACATCTGCAGGAAGTGTACCCAGTTGCAGCTCCTCACAGACCGCATGGATCGGTTAAGCAGCAACTGGATTCACTTAGGAGCATGCAGGTGGCAGAAAGCATCATAGACAGGGGTTATAGAGTGGTGGTTACACCCAAGATGCAGGCAGATAGATGGGTGACCGCTAGAAGGGACAGGCAGTCAGTGCAGGAATCCCCTGTGGCTATCCCCCTCTCTAACAAGTATACCGTTTTGGATACTGTTGGGGGGGATGGCCTATCAGGGAAAAACAACAGCAGCAGCCAGAGCAGTGGCACCACGGCTGGCATTGTTGTTCAGCAGGGAGGGACAAAGCGCAGAAGACCAATAGTTATTGGGGACTCTATAGTCAGGGGCACAGATAGGCGCTTCTTTGGACGTGAAAGAGACTCCAGATGGTATGTTGCCTCCCTGGTGCCAGGGTCAAGGATGTCTCTGAATGGACAGGGGGCATTCTGAAGGGTGAGGGTGAACAGCCAGAGGTTGTGGTACACATCGGTACCAACGACATAGGCAGGAAGAGTGATGAGGTCCTGCAGGGGGAGTTCAGGGAGTTAGGTAGAAAGTTGAAAGACAGGACTTCTAGGGTTGTAATCTCGGGATTACTCCCTGTGCCCGTGCCAGTGAGGCTAGAAATAGGAAGATGGTGCAGCTAAACACCTGGTTGAACAGCTGGTATAGGAGGGAGGGTTTCAGATATCTGGATCATTGGGATCTCTTCAGGGACAGGTGGGACCTGTACAAGAAGGACGGGTTGCATCTAAACTGGAGGGGCACAAATATCCTGGCTGTGAGATTTGCTAGCTTCACTCAGGAGGGTTTAAACTAGTGTGGCAGGGGGGTGGGAACCAGAGCAGTAGGACAGCAGGTGAACTAACTGAGGGGGAACTAGTAATTAAGACCAGTAAGACTGAGAGGAAGAACAGGCAGGGAGATGTTGCTGAGCACAGCGGGACTGGTGGTCTGAAGTGCATTTGTTTCAATGTGAGAAGTATAACAGGTGAGGCAGATGAACTTAGAGCTTGGATTAGTACTTGGAAATATGATGTTGTTGCTATTACAGAGACTTGGTTGAGGGAAGGACAGGATTGGCAGCTAAATGTTCTGGGATTTAGAAGCTTCAGGCGGGACAGAGGGGGATGTAAAAGGGGTGGGGGAGTTGCATTACTGGTTAAGGAGAATATCACAGCTGTACTGCAGGGAGGACATCTCGGAGGGATCATGCAGTGAGGCAATATGGGTAGAGCTCAGGAATAGGAAGGGTGCAGTCACGATGTTGGGGTTTACTACAGGCCTCCCAATAGCCAGCGGGAGGTGGAGGAGCAGATATGTAGACAGATTTTGGAAAAATGTAAAGGTAACAGGGTTGCAGTGGTGGGTGATCTTAACTTCCCCTATATTGACTGGGACTCACTTAGTGCTAGGGGCTTGGATGGGGCAGAATTTGTGAGGAGCATCCAGGAGGGCTTCTTGAAACAATATGTAGATAGTCCAACTAGGGATGGGGCTGTACTGGACCTGGTATTGGGGAATGAGCCCGGCCAGGTGGTCGAAGTTTCAATAGGGGAGCATTTCGGGAACTGTGACCATAATTCCATAAGTTTTAAGGTACTTGTGGATAAGGATAAGAGTAGTCCTCGGGTGAAGGTGCTAAATTGGGGGAAGGCTAATTATAACAATATTAGGCAGGAACTGAAGAATTTAGATTGGGGGCGGCTGTTTGAGGGTAAATCAACATCTGACATGTGGGAGTCTTTCAAACGTCAGTTGATTAGAATTCAGGACCGGCATGTTCCTGTGAGGAAGAAGGATAAGTTTGGCAAGTTTCTGGAAACTTGGATAACGAGGAATATTGTGAGTCTAGTTAAAAAGAAAAAGGAAGCATTTGTAAGGGCTGGAAGGCTGGGAACAGATGAAGCCCTTGAGGAATATAAAGAAAGTAGGAAGGAACTTAAGCAAGGAGTCAGGAGGGCTAAAAGGGGCCATGAAAAGTCATTGGCAAACAAGATTAAGGAGAATCCCAAGGCTTTTTATACGTATATAAAGAGCAAGAGGGTAACTAAGGAAAGGGTTGGCCCACTCAAGGACAGAGGAGGGAATCTATGTGTGGAGCCAGAGGAAATGGGCGAGGTACTAAATGAGTACTTTGTATCAGTATGCACCAAAGAAAAGGATTTGGTGGATGATGAGTCCAGGGAAGGGAGTGTAGATAGTCAAGGTCATGTCGTTATCAAAATGGAGGAGGTGTTGGGCGTCTTGTAAAGCATTAAGGTAGATAAGTCCCCAGGGCCTGATGGGATATACCCCAGAATACTGAGGGAGGCAAGGGAAGAAATTGCTGGGGCCTTGACAGAAATCTTTGTATCCTCATTGGCTACAGGTGAGGTCCCAGAAGACTGGAGAATAGCCAATGTTGTTCCTTTGTTTAAGAAGGGTAGCAAGGAGAATCCAGGAAATTATAGGCTGGTGAGCCTTACGTCAGTGGTAGGGAAATTATTAGAGAGGATTCTTCAGGACACGATTTACTCCCATTTGGAAACAAATGAACTTATTAGCGAGAGGCAGCATGGTTTTGTGAAGGGGAGGTCGTGTCTCACTAACTTGATTGAGTTTTTTGAAGAAGTGACGAAGATGATTGATGAAGGAAGGGCAGTGGATGTTGTCTATATGGACTTCAGTAAAGCCTTTGACAAGGTCCCTCATGGCAGACTGGTAGAAAAGGTGCAGTCACATGGTATCAGAGGTGAGCTGGCAAGATGGATACAGAACTGGCTCAGTCATAGAAGACAGAGGGTAGCAGTGGAAGGGAGCTTTTCTGAATGGTGGGATGTGACTAGTGGTGTTCCGCAGGGATCAGTGCTGGGACTTTTGCTGTTTTTAGTATATATAAATGATTTGGAGGAAAATGTAGCTGGTCTGATTAGTAAGTTTGCGGATGACACAAAGGTTGATGGAGTTACGGATTGTGATGAGGATTGTCAGAGGATACAGCAGGATATAGATCGGTTGGAGACTTGGGCGGAGAAATGGCAGGTGGAGTTTAATCCGGACAAATGTGAGGTACTGCATTTTGGAAGATCTAATACAGGTGGGAAGTATACAGTAAATGGCAGAACCCTTAGGAGTATTGACAGGCAGAGAGATCTGGGTGTATAGGTCCACAGGTCACTAAAAGTGGCAACGCAGGTGGATAAGGTAGTCAAGAAGGCATACTGCATGCTTGCCTTCATCGGTCGGGGCATAGAGTATAAAAATTGGCAAGTCATGCTGCAGCTGTACAGAACCTTAGTTAGGCCACACTTGGAATATTGCGTGCAATTCTGTGCACCACACTACCAGAAGGACGTGGAGGCTTTGGAGAGGGTACAGAAGAGGTTGAAGAGGATGTTGCCTGGTCTGGAGGGCATTAGCTATGAGGAGAGGTTGGATAAACTCAGATTGTTTTCACTGGAATGACGGAGGTGAAGGGGCGACATGATAGAGGTTTACAAAGTTATGAGCGGCATGGACAGAGTGGATAGTCAGAAGCTTTTTTCCAGGGTGGAAGAGTCAGTTACTCGGGGACATAGGTTTAAGGTGCGAGGGGCAAAGTTTAGAGGGGATGTGTGAGGCAAGTTCTTTACACAGAGGGTGGTGAGTGCCTGGAACTTGTTGCCGGGGGAGGTGGTGGAAGCAGGTACGATAGCGACGTTTAAGAGGCATCTTGCAAATACATGAATAGGATGGGAATAGAGGGATATGTTCCCTGGAAGTGCAGAAGGTTTTAGTTTAGGCAGGTATCAAGATCGGTGCAGGCTTGGAGGGCCGAATGGCCTGTTCCTGTGCTGTACTGTTCTTTTTTCTTTGTTCTTTGTCATTTTCATGGTTAGTGATCACAAAATTTTTTGATGACATCCTATTCTGTGTCCAAATTTTGTGTTCTCAAAAAGTAATATCATTCATTTATCCACATTTAAAATTCATCAACTTTTGTCCACATAACATCTGCATTTTAAAGTAATTCTTTGTCTGAGAAGTTCTTCAAGCTGTTTCTAAGAGATGCAATAAATTTCTGTGTGAGAATTCCATGAAAAGTGTTTGCACAGAGATCAATAACAGATTTTTTGTTGAACCTTACTTATTGCTGCTTATTGAAAGTGCCAGCTCTAACTCTGTTGGTTGCTTGCACACCTCTGAGTCAAAAGGTTGTGGGTTCCTGACAGATAATCTGGACTTTTTGAGGTATTAATGGAGGCTAGACTTTGAGTGAACATTTATAAATGATTATCTTCTACTCTGTGGGTCTTCTGCTGTGCGCAAAATTGATGGTGGCACTTTGCTTATAGAATGAAAGTGACTGCACTTCAAAAGGTTATTCATTGGTTATAGAGCATGTTGAGATGTCCTGAGGGCATGAAAGATGTGAAATAAATTCAAGCTGTTTCTTGAATGTATTTGGCTGTATTTATACAAAGGCAGGAAACATTTTTAGAGTAAGTGGGCTAATACTACAGTCTGACAGTCAGAGAAATTCAATACAAATGTGAACTTGTACAATGGTAATAATTTAATGTACACACAAGATAATTAAAGATGTGGGAGGGCACTCGGCACATCCAGAAAAAAACACAACCTTAACCCACCTTTTTAACTCCAGTTATTCCTCGGAATTTCATCTCAATTGCCAGATCTGGGAATACATTCCATGTGTTGATCACTCTTTGAACTTCCCGATATCAGTGTTAAATTTGCCTTTTGTTTTACCTCTCATTACTAAGGATGCAGTTTTGCCGCAGCTACCGGTCTCTGGTGAGATACAGTTTTGACACACCAAAGTTATACTGAGGTCAGCCGCAAAGGATTGCTGTGCATGTCTGGACAGTTGCTGGTGCAGAGCTCCACTTTCTGTCCACTAATGTTAAATGACAGGTAGCGACAGAATGGGGCAGATTCTCCGAATATTTAAATTATTTCAGAGCATGTTTGAAGACATGGTAGGAATGTGGCGTAATCAGTTCAGCCATGAACTTATTGAATGGTGGAGCAGGCTCGAGGAGCCGAGTGGCCCACTCCTGCTCCTAATTCATATGTTCGTACGTCCCAATCCAGAGATCTGAGCAGAAAACGCTAGGCTGACACTGTAGTACTGTACCAAAGGAAGTGCTGTCTTTCAACTAGATAAACCTGGATGGTTTGGTTGGATGTTAAACTGACTTTGTCTGATCTCTCAGGCAGATATAAGATAACATGGCAAGTGGAGTTACCCCTGGTGTGCTGGAAAATATCACATCACAAAATTTCAATCTGATAAAACAGGATCTGGCCAAAGTGGACTGGGAGCAGCGACATGTAGGAAAGTCTACATCAGACCAGTGGGAGTCATTCAAAGTGAGGGTTCCGAGCCAACATGTACCCGTTACGGTGAAGGGTAGGACCAACAAGTCCAGGGAACCCTGGATGTCAAGGGATATAAAGTATTGGATCAGGAAAAGTAAGGAGGCTTATGGCATATTCGGAGCGCTGAGAACTGCAGAGGCAATAGAGGAGTATAGAAAGTGTAGGGGGGGGGTACTTAAAAAAGTAATTAGGAGAGTGAAGAGGGGTCATGAGAAAACATTGGCGGGCAAGATAAAGGAAAATGCTAAGGCGTTTTAAAAGTATATTAAGGACAAGAGGATAACCAGGGAAAGAGTAGGTCTCATTAGGGACCAAAGTGGCAATCTTTGTGTGGAGCCGGAGGACATAGGTGAGGTTTTAAATGATTACTTCTCAGCTGTGTTCACTATGGAGAAGGACCATGTAGGTGTAGAGATCAGGGAGGGGGATTGTGATATACTTGAAAATATTAGCATTGAAAGGGAGGAAGCATTAGATTTTTCAGCAGGCTTAAAAGTGGATAAATCCCCAGGCCCAGATGAGATGTATCCCAGGCTGTGATGTGAGGCAAGGGAGAAGATAGCAGGGGCTCTGACACAAATTTTCAAATCCTCTCTGGCCACAGGAGAGGTGCCAGAGGACTGGAGGACAGCGAATGTGGTATCATTATTCAAGAAGGGTAGCAGGGATAGACCAGGTAATTACAGGCCGGTGAGTCTAACATCAGTGGTTGGGAAACTATTGGAAAAAATTCTGAGGGACAGGATTAATCTCCACTTGGAGAGGCACGGATTAATCAGGGAAGTCAGTACGGCTTTGTCAGGGGGAGGTCGTCTCTAACTGACTTGATTGAATTTTTCGTGGAGGTGACTAGATGTGTAGATGAGGTTAAAGCAGTTGATGTAGTATACATGGATTTCAGTAAGGCTTTTGATAAGGTCCCGCATGGGAGATTGGTTAAGAAGGTAAGAGCCCATGGGATCCAGGGCAATTTGGATCCAAAATTGACTTAGTGGCAGGGAACAGAGGGTAATGGTCGAGGGTTGTTTTTTCGAGTGGAAGCCTGTGACCAGTGCTGTACCACATGGATCGGTGCTGGGACCCTTGCTGTTTGCAGTTTACATTAATGATTTAGACGTGAATGTAGGAGGTATGATAAGTAAGTTCGCAGATGACACGAAAATTGGTGGTGTCGTAAATAGTGAGGAGGAAAGCCTTAGATTACAGGACGATATAGATGGGCTGGGAAGATGGGCGAAGCAGTGGTAAATGGAAATTAAACCTGAGAAGTGTGAGGTGATGCATTTTGGGAGGACAAACAAGGCAAGGGAATATACAATGGATGGTAGGACCCTAGGAAGTACAGAAGAACCTTGGTGTACTTGTCCATAGATCACAGAAGGCAACATCACAGGTAGATAAGGTGGTTAGGAAGGCATATGGGATACTTGCCTTTATTTGCCGAGGCATAGAATAAAAGAGCAGGAGATTTATGAGATGGAGCTGTATAAAACATTAGTTAGACCACAGCTGGAGTACTGTGTACAGTTCTGGGCACAACACTATAGGAAGGATGTGATTGCACTGGAGAGGATGCAGAGGAGATTCACCAGGATGTTGCCTGGGCTGGAGCATTTCAGCTATGAAGAGAGACTGAAAAGGCTAGGGTTGTTTTCCTTAGAGCAGCGAAGGCTGAGAGGGGATATGATTCAGGTAAACAAAATTATGAGAGCCATTGATAGGTTAGATAGGAAGAAACTTTTTCCCTTAGCGGAGGGGTCAATAACCAGGGAGCATAGATTTAAGGTAAAGGGAAGGAGGTTTCGAGGGGATTTGAGGAAAAAAATGTTCACCCAGAGGGTGGTTGGAATCTGGAATGAACTACCTGAAAGGGTGGTAGAGTCAGGAACCCTCACAACATTTAAGAAGTATTTAGATGAGCACTTGAAACGTCATAGCATACAAGGCCACGAGCCAAGTGCTGGAAAATGGGATCAGAATAGTTAGGTGCTTGATGGCCGGCACAGACACGATGAGCCGAAGGGCCTGTTTCTGTGCTGTATAACTCTATGACTCTAAAAGGAGATTATGTGGTCATTACCACATTGTTGTTTGTGGTACCTCGCTGCTGCATTTCCTACATTATTACAGTGACTACACTTCAAAAAATACTTAATAGGCTTTGGGATGCTCTGAGGTTGTAAAAGGAGCTATATATTTTTTTATTCATTCATGGGAGTTGGGCGTCGCTGTCCAGGCCAGCATTTATTGCCCATCCCTAATTGCCCTTGAGATGGTGGTGGTGAGCTGCCTTCTTGAACCACTGCAGTCCATTTGGGGTAGGTATACCCACAGTGCTGTTAGGAAGGGAGTTCCAGGATTTTGACCCAACGACAGTGAAGGAACGGCGATACAGTTCCAAGTCAGGATGGTGTGTGACTTGGAGGGGAACTTGCAGGTGGTGGTGTTCCCATGCATTTGCTGCCCTTGTCCTTCTAGTTGGTAGAGGGCGCGGGTTTGGAAGGTTCTGTCTAGGGAGACTTGGTGCATTGCTGCAGTGCATCTTGCAGATGGTACATACTGCTGCCACTGTGCTGGATGGTGTCGAGCTTCTTGAGTGTTGTGGGAGCTGCACCCATCCAGGCAAGTGGAGAGTATTCCATCACACTCCTGACTTGTGCCTTGTAGATGGTGGACAGGCTTTGGGGAGTCAGGAGGTGAGTTACTCACCTCAGGATTCCTAGCCTTTGACCTGCTCTTATAGTCACGGTATTTATATGGCTACTCCAGTTCAGTTTCTGGTCAATGGTAGCCCCTAGGATGTTGATAGTGGGGGATTCAGCGATGGTAATGCCGTTGAATGTCAAGGGGAGATGGTTAGATTCTCTTTTGTTGGAGATGGTCATAGCCTGGCACTTGTGTGGCGCGAATGTTACTTACCACTTATCAGCCCAAGCCTAGATATTCTCCAGGTCTTGCTGCATTTCTGCACAGACTGCTTCAATATCTGAGGAGTCATGAATGGTGCTGAACATTGTGTAATCATCAGTGAACATCCCCACTTCTGACCTTATGATTGAAGGAAGGTCATTGATGAAGCAGGTGAAGATGGTTGGGCCTAGGACACTACCCTGAGGAACTCCTGCAATGATGACCTGGAGCTCAGATGATTGATCTCCAACAACCACAACCATCTTTCTTTACGCTAGATATGACTCCAGCCAACGGAGGGTTTTCCCCCTGATTCCCATTGACCTCAGTTTTGCGAGGGCTCCTTGATGCCATGCTCGGTCAAATGCTGTCTTGATGTCAAGGGCAGTCACTCTCACCTCACCTCTTGAGTTCAGCTCTTTTGTCCATGTTTGAGCCACGACTGTAATGAGGTCAGGAGCTGTGTGGCCCTGGCGGAACCCAAACTGAGCGTCACCGACCAGGTTATTGCTAAGCAAGTGCTGCTTGATGGTGCTGTTGATGACACCTTCCATCACTTTACTGATGATTGAGAGTAGGCTGATGGGGCAGTAATTGTCCTGCTTTTTCTGTACAGGACATACCTGGGCAATTTCCCACATTGCAGGCTAGGTGCCAGTGTTGTAGCTGTACTCGAACAGCTTGGCTAGGGGCGCTGCAAGTTCTGGAGCACAGGTCTTCAGTACTATTGCCGGAATATTGTCAGGGCCCATAGCTTTTGCAATATCCAGTGCCTTCAGTCATTTCTTGAAATCACGCGAAGTGAATCGAATTGGCTGAAGTCTGGCATCTGTGATGCTGGGAACTTCAGGAGGAGGCCGAGATGGATCATTGACTCGGCACTTCTGGCTGAAGATTGTTGCAAATGCTTCAGCTTTATCTTTTGCACTGATGTGCTGGGCTCCCCCATCATTGAGGATGGGGATAATTGTGGAGCCACCTCCTCCAGTTACTTGTTTAATTGTCCACCACCATTCACGGCTGGATGTGGCAGGACTGCAGAGCTTAGATCTGATCAGATGGTTATGGGATCGCTTAGCTCTGTCTATCGCATGCTGCTTACGCAGCTTGGCACGCAGATAGTCCTGTGTTGTAGCTTCACCAGATTGACACCTCATTTTGAGGTATGCCTGGTGCTGCCCCTGGCATGCCCTCCTGCACTCTTCATTGAACCAGGGTTGGTCTCCTGGCTTGATGGTAATGGTAGAGTGGGGAATATGCCTGGCCATGCGGTTACAGATTGTGGTTGAGTACAATTTTGCTGCTGCTGATGGCCCACAGCACCTCCTGGATGCCCAGTTTTGCATTGCTAGATCTGTTCGAAATCTATCCCATTTAGCACGGTGGTAGTGCCACACAACACGCTAGAGGGTATCCTCAATGTGAAGGCGGGACTTCGTCTCCACAAGGACTATGCGGTTGTCACTCCTATCAATACTATCATGGACAGATGCATCTGCGGCAGGCAGATTGGTGAGGATGAGATCAAGTATGTTTTCCCCTCTTGTTGGTTCCCTCACCACTTGTCGCATACCCAGTCTAGCAGATATGTCCTTTAGGACTCAGCCAGCTCGTTCAGTAGTGGTGATACCGAGCCACTCTTGGTGATGGACATTGAGGCCCACCACCCAGAGTACATTTTGTGCCCTCGCCACCCTCAGTGCTTCCTCGAAGTGCTGTTCAACATGGAGGAGTACTGACTCATCAGCTGAGCGAGGGCAGTAGGTGGTAATCAGCAGGAGATTTCCATGTCCATGTTTGATCTGATGCCTTGAGACTTCATGGTGTCCAGAGTCGATGTTAAGGTCTCCAAGGCAACTCCCTCCCAACTGTATACCACTGTGCCATCACCTCTGGTGGGTCTGTCCTGCCGGTGGGACAGAACATACCCGGGGATGGTGATGGCAGTGTCTGGGACATTGTCTGTTGGGTATGATTCCGTGAGTATGACTATGTCAGGCTGTT
Source organism: Heterodontus francisci (assembly GCF_036365525.1). Classification (NCBI taxonomy): domain Eukaryota; kingdom Metazoa; phylum Chordata; class Chondrichthyes; order Heterodontiformes; family Heterodontidae; genus Heterodontus; species Heterodontus francisci. The sequence continues at coordinate 57,731,265 of NC_090375.1, read as the reverse complement.
GCTTGACTAGTCTGTGGGACAGCTCTCCCAACTTTGGCACAAGCCCCCAGATGTTAGTAAGGAGGACTTTGCAGGGTCAACAGGGCATCCAAATGCAAGTCTTTCTTTTTCCCTCGTAGATAAGGACTTTAAAATTTATCATCTTCTATTTTCTATTGCCAAGCCAGTTTCTAACCAAATTAATGAGTGCATTATAAACTTAATTGATCCTTTATCTTCTCCAAAACCTCGCATAAGGAACCTTATCATGTGCCTTCTGAAAGTCCTGTAAATCAATACTACTGAATTAATTCCCCCCAGCAATTTAGCTATAATTTCAAAGATGGAGTGCTATACCTGTATCTGTCTGGGTATATCTTGTAACAGTGCACTGAACTTTGAACATTATAAGTGACTATCAAAGTACAGGAAAGTTCAGGAAGAGGGACTCGATCTCTAGAAGAATGTTACCAGAATCCTAATCACTGTCTTACTTAAGAATCAACTTCAAGAATGGTAAACACAGCATACTGTCTCGTGATGGGGCACAAGCCCACAGCTGAGTCTTCAGTGACCTCAATCAAGCAACTATGGAGCAGTTGCCACATAAAAGCCAACATTTCCCCGCATGAAGAGGGAAATCTATAGGGCCAATAGATTTATTCAATAGTCCAACTTTTATAGGCCCTTTCACTCATGATGAAAACTGTCTCCCATTTCCTCATTTTCTGGAGAGCAGGAAATGGAAAGGCACCTGCATTGACTCCCACCTCAGTAAATAACCCATAGCTAAAAGAAAGGCAGGTCACAGCTAGCCCCTGGGCCACATTTCTGAGTACCAATAAGAACAAGTACTAATTGGTTACAATGACTTACTCACGGCTAAGACGAATATGGAGAAGACACCGATCACCTGCCATAGTCGCAGTCCCCAGAAAACTACAGTTTCCGATGTCACAGGGTCCGGTTTTTTTGGAGGAATTGTTGTGGACTAGGAAAAAAAAGAATGTGACTGACCCTTTCGCAGCTTTTAAAGCATGTTATAGCACACTACGTAGAACTTCTACAACTACATTCACTTAATACGATATGGTGCAAATTTTCTGGGAATATAGGAACAAGAGTAGATTATTCAACCCTATGAGCCTATTATGCCATACAATTAGATGATAGCTGATCTGTACCTCAATTCCATTTACCCACTTTATCCCTTGATACTCTTATCTAATAAAACTCTTTTGATTTAAGTATTGCTAATTTCAGTTGTCCCAGCATCCACAGCTTTTTGTGAGAACGAGCTCCAGATTTCTACTACAATTATTGTGAAAAGTGCTTCCAGATTTCACTCCTGAATGGCTTCGCTCCAATTTTAAGATTATGCCCCTTGTTCTGGATTCTCCCACCAAATGAAATAATTTTCCTATGTCAGCACTATTAATCCCTTTATCATGTTAAAGACCTCGATTAGATCATCTCTCAACCATCTAAACTGATGAATAAAAGTCAAATTTATGCAATCTGCCTCACAATTTAACCGTTAAACCCTGGTATCATTCCAGTGAATCTATGCTGTCTGCAATCCAAGGCCAATAGATCCTTCCTGTGATTCAATGTTCAAAACTGAGTGCAGTATTTCAGATTGGGTCTTTTCAAGGCTCTGTAAAACTGAAGAATAGCTTCCTCCCATTTGTATTCCAGCCCCATTGAGATAAAGGCCAATATTCCATTATTCTTTATGATTACTTTTTGTACCTATGCACTAAATTTTAGATTTTATGTACATGGACACACAATTCCTTTTGATTCTCCACAGCTCCTACTCTGTCCCCAATAAAAACATATCCTGATTTGTTTTTCTCAGGTCCAAAGTGGATGACCTCACACTTCCCCACATTGAACTTTATGTGCCATAGTTTTGCCCACTCATTTCATCTCTATAGAAGATCACAGAATCAGAGAATGATACAGCACAGAAGAAGGCCATTCAACCCATTGTGCCTGTGCTATCTCTTTTCCAGAGCTATCCTGCTCGTCCCACTCCCCTTCTCTTTTTCCATCGCCCCATAATTTTTTTTTCCCTTCAATTATTTATCCAATTCTCTTTTGAAAGTTACTATTGAATCTGCTTCCACCACCCTTCAGGTAGTGTATTCCAGATCACAACAACTCATTGTGTAACAAAATGTTTCCTCATGTGTCCTATGGAGTTTTTTTGCCAATCACATAAAATTTGCATCCTCTAGTTATCGATCTTCTGACACTGGAAACAGTCTCTCTTTATTTATTTTATTAAAATGCTTTACGATTCTGAACAATTCAGTCAAATCTCCTTTTAACTTTCTCTGCTTTAAGGAGAACAACACAGCTTCATTAGTGTCTCCATATAACTGAAGTCTTTCATCCCTGGTATCATTCTAGTAAATCTCTTCTGCACCTTCTCCAAGGCCTTGTCATCATTCCTAAAGAGTGATGATCAGAATTGAGCACAATACTCCTGCTGGGGCTGAACCAGTAATTTATAAAGGTTTGGCATAACTTCCCTATTGTACTCTATTTCTCGATTGGTAAAGTCAAGGATCCCATATGCTTTTAAAACAGCCATCTCAACTTGTCCTGCTATGTTCAAAGATCTGTGTATAAAGCCCCAGGTCTCTCTATTCCTGCACCCCCTTTAAAATTGTACCATTGTCTTCCTCCCAAAATTTATCACATCACACTGCTTTGTACTAATTTTTATCTCCTTTACGATGATTCTTAAAACCTACCTCTTTGACCAAACTTTTGTCCTGATATCCCCTTCTGTGGCTCGGTGTCAAAAATATTATTATTGATATCACTCTTGTTAAGTGCCTCGTGATGGGATGTTTCTCTACATTAAGTGCACCATGTAAATATAAGTTATACTGTTGCCATTGTGCCCATTTCACCAGTCTGTCCATGTCCTCCTGAAGCTCATTACGATCCTCCTCATTCTTTGGCCTCCTTATCTCGAGAGACAATGGATAAGCGCCTGGAGGTGGTCAGTGGTGTGTGCAGCAGCGCCTGGAGTGGCTATAAAGGCAAATTCTAGAGTGACAGGCTCTTCCACAGGTGCTGCAGAAAAATTTGTTTGTCGGGGCTGTTACACAGTTGGCTCTCCCCTTGCGCCTCTGTCTTTTTTCCTGCCAACTGCTAAGTCTCTTTGACTCGCCACACTTTAGCCCCGCCTTTATGGCTGCCCGCCAGCTCTGGCGAACGCTGGCAACTGACTCCCACGACTTGTGATCAATGTCACAGGACTTCATGTCGCATTTGCAGATGCCTGTAAAGCGGAGACATGGACGGCCGGTGGGTCTGATACCAATTGTGAGCTCGCTGTACAATGTGTCTTTGGGGATCCTGCCATCTTCCATGCGGCTCAGATGGCCAAGCCATCTCAAGCACCGCTGACTCAGTAGTGTGTATAAACTGGGGATGTTGGCCGCCTTGAGGACTTCTGTGTTGGAGATACGGTCCTGCCACCTGATGCCAAGTATTCTACGGAGGCAGCGAAGATGGAATGAATTGAGACGTCGCTCTTGGCTGACATACGTTGTCCAGGCCTCGCTGCCATAGAGCAAGGTACTGAGGACACAGGCTTGATACACTCGGACTTTTGTGTTCCGTGTCAGTGCGCCATTTTCCCACACTCTCTTGGCCAGTCTGGACATAGCAGTGGAAGCCTTTCCCATGCGCTTGTTGATTTCTGCATCTAGAGACAGGTTACTGGTGATAGTTGAGCCTAGGTAGGTGAACTCTTGAACCACTTTTAGAGCGTGGTCACCAAAATTGATGGATGGAGCATTTCTGACGTCCTGCCCCATGATGTTCGTTTTCTTGAGGCTGATGGTTCGGCCAAATTCATTGCAGGCAGCCGCAAACCTGTCGATGAGACTCTGCAGGCACTCTTCAGTGTGAGATGTTAAAGCAGCATCGTCAGCAAAGAGGAGTTCCCTGATGAGGACCTTCTGTACTTTGGACTTCGCTCTTCGACGGGCAAGGTTGAACAACCTGCCCCCTGATCTTGTGTGGAGGAAAATTCCTTCTTCAGAGGACTTGAACGCATGTGAAAGCAGCAGGGAGAAGAAAATCCCAAAAAGTGTGGGTGCGAGAACACAGCCCTGTTTCACGCCGCTCAGGATAGGAAAGGGGTCTAATGAGGAGCCACCATGTTGAATTGTGCCTTTCATATTGTCATGGAATGAGGTGATGATACTTAGTAGCTTTGGTGGACATCCAATCTTTTCTAGTAGTCTGAAGAGACCACGTCGACTGACGAGGTCACGTCGACTGACGAGGTCAAAGGCTTTGGTGAGATCAATGAAAGCAATGTAGAGGGGCATCTGTTGTTCGCGGCATTTCTCCTGTATCTGACGAAGGGAGAACAGCATGTCAACGGTAGATCTCTATGCACGAAAGCCACACTGTGCCTCAGGGTAGACGCGCTCGGCCAGCTTCTGGAGCCTGCTTCGAGCGACTCGAGCAAAGACTTTCCCCACTATGCTGAGCAGGGAGATTCCACGGTAGTTGTTGCAGTCACCGCGGTCACCTTTGTTTTTATAGAGGGTGATGATATTGGCATCGCGCATGTCCTGAGGTACTGCTCCCTCGTCCCAGCACAGGCATAGCAGTTCATATAGTGCTGAGAGTATAGCAGGCTTGGCACTCTTGATTATTTCAGGGGTAATGCTGTCCTTCCCAGGGGCTTTTCCGCTGGCTAGAGAATCAATGGCATCACTGAGTTCCGATTTGGTTGGCTGTATGTCCAGCTCATCCACGACTGCTAGAGGCTGGGCTGCATTGAGGGCGGTCTCAGTGACAACATTCTCCCTGGAGTACAGTTCTAGGTAGTGCTCAACCCAGCGGTCCATTTGTTTGCGTTGGTCAGTGATTATGTCCCCTGATTTAGATTTGAGGGGGGGCGATCTTCTTGATGGTTGGCCCAAGAGCTCTCTTAATGCCATCATACATTCCTCTGATGTGTCCGGTGTCTGAGGCCAGCTGAATATGACTGCATAGGTGTTGCCAGTAGTCATTTGCGCAGCACCTGGCTGTTCTTTGTGCAGTGCTTCTGGCTGCTTTAAGTGCTATGGATGTTAACTCGCTGGGGGCTTTCTTGTAGTTCAACAGTGCAATGCGCTTAGTGGCTATGACAGGTTCCAGCCCTTCATTATGAGATTGAAACCAGTCTGCATTTCTCTTCGCACTTTTGCCATAGGTGGTCAAAGCTGACTCATAGATGGCGTCTCTGATGTGGGCCCACTTGGTCTCAGCATCCCCTGTGGGAGTGTTTTGAAGGGCTGTTACAAGTGAATTTAGAAATTTTTGCAACAGCTGAGGGTGAGAAATTCTGCTCGTGTTGATGCGCGGGTGGCCCTTCTGCTTGGAATGACTTGGTCTGAGTCTAACCTTGCTGCACACCAGGGAGTGGTCGGTGTCGCAGTCCGCACTGTGGAAGCTGCGTGTGATTTGAACACTGTTTAAGGCGGCTCGCCTTGTGACAATGAGGTCTAGCTGATGCCGACGACGCGATCTTGGGTGCCTCCATGAAACCTGGTGACAGGGTTTAGTGTGAAAGAACGAGTTGGTGTTGCAGAGGTTATGATAGGTACACAACTCAAGCAGTCTCTGCCCGTTCTCATTCATCCTTCCAACGCCATAGCGCCCAAGGCAGGAGGGCCATGAGTCATGGTCGGCCCCAACCCTGGCATTAAAGTCCCCCAGCAGGAATAGGTGTTTGGTGTTGGGGATGCTCCTAATGATGTTATGGAGTTCCTCGTAGAACTGATCTTTAGCTTCAGGTGAGGAGCAGAGTGTTGGAGCATAGATGCTGAGTAGGTGTACTGGACCAGAGGTGGTGAGCAGTCGGATGGACAGTATGCGTTCCAAGCCATTTGAGGGAGGCTCTATCATGCTGAGCAAGGAGTTTCTGGTGGCGAAGCCCACTCCATGCTGTCTTGGTTCTTCAGGATCCCTGCCCTGCCAGAAGAGGGTGTAGTCTTGCTCTGCTCGAGATCCACTCGCGGGGAGGCGTGTCTCCTGAAGTGCTGCAATGTCTACATTGAGTCTACTGAGCTCGTTGTTAATGATGGCGGTCTTCCGAGAATCGTTGATTTGTGTAAGGTCTTCCGACAGGCCAGGACACATAGTTCTGACGTTCCAGCTTGCAAAGCAAAGGGCTGGTACCTTCTTTCCTTTTTTCATGTTGTTTGGTGTGGTGTTTCAGTCCACCTTTCGGGCAATGACCCTGAGCTCCAAGCACCCATTGAAGCAGGTAGACTGTGGCGGGACTGAACCTTATTGACCGGGGGCTGCCCGGTTTGAGGCGGGCGGTAGCTGTCCAGTGAGGTGCGATGACCTCTCCCACCGACAAAGGCAACCCGTGGCGCCCAGTTTCTATGCCAATTTATCTGGACTTATAACCCGTAACTAATGCCTTCCGTGTTGTTTCCGTCGCTGTGAGGCAACTATGGAGTGACCTCTCCATGGCGCATGCCTGGGCGAATGTATGGAGGTTGAGAGTTGCCCAGTCATCAAAACCCCCCTCTCGACCTTTCTGGTGGGGTCCAAAGGAGTGCAGAGCACAACGTTTGGTACCGGTATGGCTGCAGGAACTGCCGGAAACATGCCAAAGGTGACACATGACCTTTATGTTTACTGCATTTCTGAGTTTCATGTCATCTGCAAATTTTGAAATTATGCCCTTTATACCCAAGTCCAGCTTATTAATATATATATCAAAATGATATTTGCACCTTTGTAACTTTCTGCTCCTGTCTACGCAACTTACTGTGTGGGAGCCTCACCTCATTGAGATTTGAGACCAATAATTGGGCCTATGGGCCTACACACTGCGAACAAACTGGAGCAGCATTTCGCAACAGAGATTTGGTGAACCAAATGGGTGGTGGAAAGCACAAACTGTAGACCTTGCGAAGCCCAGAACAGAGCTTCACTCAGTGGTAGCACATGTCACGACCAGTGAGAAAGGTGTCTAAGGGTCTCTTTCAACCTTCACCTGGTCTTATTGTAACAGGATTTCATTTTTAAACACACTGTGTTTTGAGCTCCCCCTTGGTGAATCCTTGTTCACCATTTTCCAATTATAAGGCAAAGAAATGAGCACAAACAGGCCTTCTGAGGTTTAAAGAAGAAAAGTGAAATTTATTAAACCTTAAACTCTAATTCACGCCCCACGCAAGCATGCATATGCGATACGCGCATGTAAATAGAGACAGAAAAGAGCAGAAGAAAAAATAGAGAGGTTTGAAGCAATATCAGAAGAGTTTCTTATTACTGTGCTTCGAGCTCACTGTAGTCCTTTTGTAGGTAATTCTTGCTTTTCGTTGGGGCCCGATATTCTTCTTAAACCTCGTTCACTGTAGGAGACTTTTCTCTCTTGGGGTTCCTGTGACTTCAATGGATTCCAAAGCTGGTGAGAAAGAGAGGAGCAGACAGGAGAGAGGTCTTCTCCAGTCCAGGAGCAAACAGCTTTCTGAGTCTTAAAACTCTGTGGCAAGTTCAAATTCAAAATAACCCAACAGCCAGTTAGTCATGTGACTAAACTGGTCTCACCACGCCTGTTTGTCTATTCAGCCATCTTAGCAATTAACCTGGAAAGCTAGCCTTTCCACCTTCAAAGTCTGGTAATCAAAAGTCCATTGTGGATTAAATTGGAGTAGGGAGTGGCCCCTTTTTCCTTTCCAAGCACTGTCTGTTACTATGCAAATGCCTTTCCAGTCAGAGACTTGGCAACCCCTTGTAAAAGGCCTTCTTTTCTTCCCAGCAACAATTTTAAAATTTAATGTCCATGTGGTGAAATTAATGTCTCTCATTCTTGGCAGGTGGGGGCCTGCATGACACCTCCACACCCAGGGGAATGAAATGTGATTTAAAAAGAAACGGTGCATTTTATAAAAAGATTTGAGAGAAATATAAGATACAGAAAGAAAAACCATGCATTTCGCTCATTCATTTCCATTCATTCATAACTCTGAAAGCTGCTTAAAATTGTCTTTTCTGGGTGCCAGTGCTGCTTTAACTTCTTTTTTATTTGTTTTTGGCATCCCAGTAGCCATGTGGTTCTTTGGAAAAGCTGTTCTTCGGTTTGCCCATTGCCATGACTGCCTAGGGTTTTGTTCCTGTTGAGGTAATGTTTTTTACCACGACAGTTAGGAGTGAGTGGGTCTATTGAGAACCCTCTGAGTCATGCAAAGACTTTTGACTTCAGGGGATGGGTGGTTCCCTTTTTCTCTGACTGTGGGGGAAAGATTCTTTATTAATCTCTCCTTTGTTCTCTGGGACACTCCGTACTGCAGGCATGTGTGCAGATTTGACTACACTCTCCTGTGGCAGTTCGACTAGGTGAGGCATCACCCTCCCGGTTTCTGTTTCCCCTAGAGGTCTCTTGTTGTCTCTGCAGGTTCCTGTAAATGCTGTTAGCAGCTCTGGTGGGGTGCTTCTAAAGTCTACATTTACATAGGAGGATGTGGGGTCTAACCTTTCACATATTTCAGGATAGGCTGACCGGACAGTAGAGTTTTTCATCTGGGATTCCTCCCGGACTTCCCTCTATGTCATTCTTTTCCCCTTCTCTATCTAAACTTTTGCCAGCCGTGTGCCTGGCTGTCCCCTTTGGTTCTTGGCAGGGGTCCCTTACAGTTCACCAGATCTCTGCTGGAGGGTCCACCTAACACCAGTACAGGACTTAGGGGTGCAGGTTTCACTGTAGGTTGGGGTTTCCCCTCAATCTGGCACATGTGGCAACTCTTGCAGTACTCCACCACATCTTTGTGGGGTTTTGGCCAGTCAAACTGCTGTTTTATGCGGGCTTTGGTCTTTCGTATACCGTCATGTACTGCCAGTGTAGTCTCCTGGACCCTTCTTAATATTTCTCCCCGGTACCTCTGTGGCTCCACCAACTGGTGAACTACAGCCAACTCCTAGTTCCGAAGAAGGGTCACTGACCCGAAACGTTAACTCTGCTTCTCTTTCCACAGATGCTGCCAGACCTGCTGAGTGAATCCAGCATTTCTTGTTGTTGTCCTAGTTCTCAGGTCTGTGAGGAGAACTCCATTTCCTCATCAGTATCTCATTCTTTAAATAGGAGCAGTCAGGGATTCCCTCTGCTTCACTTTCAGATTGGACAGCCTGTGTTAACTCTCGCAATACTGGATCGGCTTGCTGAGGGTCACTGAGGGAAAATTCATTTAATTCATTCCCTGGGTGTCCTAACTTTCCAGAGAAAATCTTGGATCGGCAGACCTCATGGCCATTTGCCTGCAGTGCCAATGCAGTCTCCTCTGGGGGAGCTGGTTTGATCATAGCCTGATCCACTACACATTCAGGGACACTGCAGGGGCCATCTCCTGCCACTGCCCTGTCTCTCTGACCTCCTGCAGTCTACCACCTTCAACCCCGCCAGATCATTACCTAGGAACAGGTCAACACCGTCCACAGCCATATGAGGGACAATCCCTACGGTCACCAGTCCCGAAACTAGGTTGCACTCCAGGTGCGCCCGGTGTACAGGTACAAGCATACAGTGCCCTCCAATACCATTCACCACCATTTTGGTGTTCACTGCACTCTCTGGGGGAAAGGTCAGGCCTTTTCTCAGTAAAAGGGATCCAGTGGCCCCTGTATCCCTGCGAATTACTATGGGCTTGCTTACCCCACTCGAGGGGTATGGGGTTACTTTCCCTTCAGACACAAAACCCTGATAACCTTCAGGAATCCTATTAACTTTTCCTGCACTGGCCGTAGTAAGCTTCCCAGGTTGCACTCTTACTGCAGTTAAAACCACAGCTTGTTCTGCTGTGCTTTGCATCAGGTCCCAGTCTTCACTGAGCAGGTGTGCCCTGATTAACCCGACCGCTTTCCCCTTTAGTTTCCAGCAGTCAGCTTTTAAATGTCCTGCTTTATTACAATGGAAGCACCCAGGTCTCCGGGTCTCACTCTTGCTCACAGCACCTTCCTTTTTGGCTGGAGGAGGCCCCCTGTGTCTCCTGATTTCCTTTCTCTCCCAGGAATGCCTGGGCGGAGATTACCTTCCCATCCTTTGTCCTTTACGGATTTGTGGGGGTGATTAGGAAAGTTTCTTCCCGGGAAACCGACTCATAAATTAAAGCAAACTCATGGCCAGAACGACCGCTTGCCGGGCTCCCTGAACCCACTGCTCTGCTACATGGGTCTTTATTGAGAATGGGAGAGAGTTTTTAAATTCCTCTAACAGGATTACTTCTCTGAGAGTCTCATAGCTGAGCTGTATTTTAAGAGCCCTCAGCCACTGGTCAAAAGCCAGCTGCTTAATTCTTTCAAACTCCAAATAAGTTTGATTAGCTTGCTTTTTGAGGGTTCTAAACTTATGGCGATATGCTTTGGGTACTAATTCATATGCCCCAAGGATATCATTTTTGGTCCGTTCGTAATTTGATGACCTCTCATCTGGTAACAAGGAATAACCTCATGGACTTTTCCAGTTAGCTTGCTTTATATTAAAAGAGACCAGGTCTCAGCTGGCCATTTTAGCTGCCTTGCCAGTTTCTCAAAAGACAGAAAAAACACTTCCATATCTTCCTCATTGAAGTTTGGAATTAATTGAGCGAGTTTTAGCTATCTTGCACCCAGCCCTGAATTATGCTCCTCCATATTGGCCATGCTTTCACTCGGGTTACCCTGTTGCCGCCTAGATATCTCAAGCTGCTTCAGCTCTCTCTCTTTGGATTCTTTCTGGAATATTCTTTCTCTCTCTCTCTCCTCTCTCTCTCTTTCCCTTCCTGTCTTTCTGTTTCTTCACGTTCCTTCTGGAAGGGTCTCTCTTTCTCCCTCTCCTGCCTCGCTCTCTCTTTTTCTCTTTCTTCTAATTCACGTTTCCTCTGTTCCAATTGTATCTTTGCAAACACTACCCTGTTGGATTCTGCTTCTAACATTGCTTCTGCTTCTTCAGATTCAAGGGAAAAATGGTGGGCCACTAGCCGTAGGAATTCAGATTTCCTACCCTTGTCACATACAGTGGTCCCACGCTGCTCAGCCATTTCTCTCAGCTCCTCCATAGACAGTGCTTTTAACTTATCCCAAGTTACTTCACCCTGGCTTGGAGAGCTACTCGCTTCAGTTGCAGACATGTTAGCATTCAATCACACACAACCACAAGAAAACCTGTATTGATTTTTTTGCTTTTTTGATTGGGAACAATTTGGCTTCCTACTTCCAATTTTTGTCGTTTGTGGGTAAAATTCCAGATGCTAGCACCCAAATTTCTGTTACTATCAGGTAAGAAAGGTGTCTAGGGCTCCCTCTCAGCCTTCGCCTGGTCTTATCATAACAGGATTTAATTTTAAATACATTGTGTTTTGAGCTCCCCCCATGGTGAATCCTTGTTCACCAATTTCAAATTATAAGGCAAAGAAATGTGCACAAACAGGCTTTCTTAGGTTTAAAGAAGAAAAGCGAAATATATTAAAACTTAAACTTAAACTCTAATTTGGTTAAAGCCTACGGATGCATAGCGCGCCCCATGCTAGCATACATACGCGATACGCACATGTAAATAGAGACAGAAAAGAGCAGAAGAAAAAATAAAGTAGAGAGGTTTGAGGCAATATCAGAAGAGTTTCTTGTTACTGTGCTTCGAGCTCACTGTAGTCCTTTTGTAGGTAATTCTTGCTTTTCGTTGGGGCCCAATATTCTTCTTAAACCTTGCTTGCCATAGGAGACTTTTCTCTCTTGGGGTTCCTGCGTCTTCAATGGTTTCCAAAGCTGGTGAGAAAGAGATGAGCAGACAGGAGAGAGGTCTTTTCCAGTCCAGGAACAAACAGCTTACTGAATTTTAAAACTGTATGGCAAGTTCAAATTCAAAATAACCCAACAGCCAGTTAGTCATGTGACTAAACTGGTCTGACCACGTCTGTTTGTGTATTTGGCCATTTTAGCAGTTAACCTGGAATGCTAGCCTCTCCACCTGCAATGTCTGGTAATCAAAAGTCCATTGTGGATTAAATTGGAGTAGGGAGTGGCCCCTTTGTCCTTTCCAAGCACTATCTGTTACTATGCAAATATCTTTCCAGTCAGGGGTACGGCAACCCCTTGTAATAAGCCTTCTTTTCTTCCCAGCAACAATTTTAAAATTTAATGTCCACGTGGTGAAATTAATGTCTCTCATTCTTGGCAGGCGGGGGCTTGCATGGCACATATATTCAGGCGTGGATGTCCAGGATGTGCATTGTACTTGCGTAAAGTTAATATTACACGAAAGTTCCCCCTAATGGGATCAGAAATGCTGTAGCAATATTGGGGTAGATCATGACTTTGTGCATCATGTTAAACAGGTGATAGCGAATCAGAATGTCAATGGTAATGAAAATCAGGAGTGATATAAAATAGACAGCTGATTTGCTATCACTTACTTTACAATAATGTTTGTTGTATTTAAAGGGAATGTTCCAGAGAGTTTGAAATAAAAATAGCAATTACAATACCACACCCTCTTGAGTGTTTATTCAGGCATAATGTACAGACCTTTTTATCCTGATTTCTGTAACATAATCCTTGATATGTATTTGACGTCGCTGAAGGGTCTTGCCACTGATTTGGGACAGGATGTTATGATTCTATGCTGCTGGGAACACAAATGCTGTTTTTGTCTCTCTCTATTTTTCTCCCCTTTGCCTGTCTCTCTCACTTGCTTTTTCTCGTTGCTTGTTATTCACTCTCTGTCTCTCTGTTGACCTCTCTTTTCTGTCTCCCTCTCTTTCCTGCTCTCTTAATTTCTGTTTCCTTCTTGTCTCTGATTCCGTTTACTGTCTTTCTATTAGTCTTTCCTTTGCTCTCTATCTCCTTCCATCTTTCCTCTTACTTCCTCTGCTATCAGTATGCAGCTCTGCCTTGAAAAATACAGGAGCAATTGTGGATAATGACACAAGAACTTAGAGAATTTGACAGTTCTTCAAACATTGAATGCAATAAGGTATATATTTAAATATTTGGAAAATTGAATCATAAGTACGAAATCTTTGAATTTCTAAAGTATAAACCTGAATAAAAGAAGTTGTGGTAGAACTGCCAATCAAAGCACACAGAATATTATTAAAAGATGCTTTTAGCTGGTCGCTGCTGGATGAGAATCTGAACCAGAGCACTTAAGGAAAGAGCAAATTATTGTTATGGTGATTTGAGCCAGGCTGAATAATTGATTTGAATTTGGCTTGAGATGCTTCCTGCTCTATTTATTTCACTATTGAAATTTCAATACATTGAGATTTTATCTTTTATTCATTTATCACTCTCTAGAATGTGGGTATCACTCGCAAGGCTAGCATTTATTGCCCATTCTAGTTAACCTTGAGAAGATGATAGTGAGTTGCCTTCTTGAATTGCTATAGTCAATGTGCTAGGTCACGAATTCCAGGATTTGGACTCAGTGACAATGAAGATATATGCACACGTTGAGGTGGTGTGTGGCTGGGAGGCAATGATGGAGGGGAACTTGCAGGTGGTGGTGTTCCCATGCATTTTCTGCCCTTGTCCTTCTAGTTGGAAGAGGTCGCAGGTTTGGAAGGTGCTGTCTAAGAAGCATTGGTGCATTGCTGCAGTGCATCTTGTAGATGGTACACACTGTTGCCACTGTGCATCTACGGTGGAGGGAGTGAATGTTTGTGGATGGAGTGCCAATCAAGCAGACTGCTTTGTCCCGGAAGGTGTCGAGCTTCTTGAGTGTTGTTGGAGCTGCACCCATCCAGGTAAGTGGAGAGTATTCCATCACACTCCTGACTTGTGCCTTGTAGATGGTGGACAGGTTCTGGGGAGTCAGAAGGTGAGTTACTCACCACAGGATACCTAGGTTCTGACCTGCTCTTGCAGCCACGGTATTTATATGGCTACTCCAGTTCAGTTTCTGGTCAATGGTAACCCCTAGGGTGTTGATAGTGTGAATCTGAGTTATTTTTGCCTTCAGTCTGGTTCAGTAAATATACCGAGTCGGATGTGTAGGTAAAATCAATTACTTTATTTGCGCATTTAGCCGGCTGACTTACTCTAATGCAACGACACTGACTCCATCCCAGAGTCTGTCGGGTCCACCAGAGTAAGTGTTGTTTGTGATACAGATACTACTGTTTATACATTAAGATTCATGTTACACCCCCTTGTTTAACCAATCAGTGCGGTACAATTTAAATTTCAACCAGGTGATAACGTGGAGTACATTTGTTACTGAGGTTAACAATACCCTCTATTCTCAATACATACTTGTTACTAACATAATATTGTTTTGCATCAGCAAGATAAAAGAAAACAGACAAGCAAGATAATTAGCAAAAGCAGAGGTATGAGAAACAACATTCTGGTTTCGCTTCCCACAATTGTCATGAGTCCTGTGATCCTGTTATCTTTATCAAGTTGCAGCCTGCAGTAACACCAAGCAGTAGTCCTATCATATACGAGGGGCCCTATATTCCTTATCATCACTCACACAGGGATGGACAGCATGTTTCACAGGAGTCCATTTGTTTCAAACCACAGGGAGTCACACAATCAGGCCATAAAAGAACCGATGTCCTTGCAATTACCAGTGTCTGTAAGTTTATACGATCTCACACTCTCAGCCTTTACTTTTAACTATTTCATTGCAGTTTCTCAAGCTTTAAATCATTTCATCAAAGCTCAGCAAAGCTACTATTCCCAACTTGGCTATATTTCCCATCAAGCATAGTGCCATGCCGTTCTGCTCATTTCTACAAAGGGGGATTCAGCGATGGTAATGCCATTGAACGTCAAGAGGAGATGGTTAGATTCTCTCTTGTTGGAGATGGTCATTGCCTAGCACTTGTGTGGTGTAAATGTTACTTGCCACTTATCAGCCCAAGCCTGGATATTGTCCAGGTCTTGCTGCATTTCTACACAGACTGCTTCAGTATCTGAGGAGTTGCAAATGGTGCTGAACATTGTGCAATCATCAACGCACATCCCCACTTCTGACCGTAAAATTGAAGGAAGGTCATTGATGAAGCAGCTGAAGATGGTTGGGACTCGGGCACTACCCTGACGAACTCCTGCAGTGATGTCCTGGAGCTCAATTGATTGACCTCCAATAACCACAACCATCTTCCTTTGCGCTAGGTATGACTCCAACCAGCGGAGAGTTTTCCCCCTGATTCCCATTGACTTCAGTTTTGCTAGGGCTCCTTGAGGCCATACTCAGTCAAATGCTACCATGCTGTTAAGGGCAGTCACTCTCACCTCACCTCTTGAGTTCAGCTCCTTTGTCCATGTTTGAACCAAGGCTGTAATGAGGTCAGGAGCTGAGTGGCCCTGGCAGAACTCAAACTGAACCAGTTATTGCTAAGCAAGTGCCACTTGATAGCTCGATGACACTTTCCACTTTACTGATGATTGAGAGTAGACTGATGGGGCGGTAATTGGCCGGATTGGACTTGTCCTGCTTTTTGTGTACAGGACATACCTGGCAATTTTCCACATTGCCAGTAGGTGCCAGTGTTGTAACTGTACTGGAGCACAGGTCTTCAGTACTATTGCCGGAATATTGTCAGGGCCCATAGATTTTGCAGTATCCAGTGCCTTCAGTCATTTCTGATATCACGCGGAGTGAATCAAATTGGCTGAAGTCTGGCATCTATGATGCTGGGGACTTCAGGAGGAGGCCGAGATAAATCATCAACTCGGCATTTCTGGCTGAAGATTGTTGCAAATGCTTCGGCCTTATCTTTCACACTGATGTGCTGGGCTCCACAATCATTGAGGATGGGGATATTTATGGAGCCACCTCCTCCAGTTAGTTGTTTAATTGTCCACTACCATTCACGGCTGGATCTGGCAGAACTGCAGAGCTTAGATCTGATCTGTCAGTTATGGAATCACTTTGCTCTGTCTGTCGCATGCTGCTTACGCAGCTTGGCACGCAGATAGTCCTGTGTTGTAGCTTCACCAGGTTGACACCTCATTTTGAGGTATGCCTGGGGCTGCTCCTGGAATGCCCTTCTGCACTAATTATTGAGCTAGGGTTGGTCTCCTGGCTTGATAGTAACGATAGAGTTGGTAATATGCCAGGCCATGAGGTTACAGATTGTGGTTGAGTCCAATTTTGCTGCTGCTAATGGCCCAGAGCGCCTCCTAGATGCCCAGTTTTGCATTGTTAGATTTGTTAGAAATCTATCCCATTTAGCACGGTGGTAGTGCCACACAACACGATGGAGGGTATCCTCAATGTGAAGACGGGTTTTCGTCTCCACAAGGACTGTGTGGTGGTCACTCCTGCAAATACTGTCATGGACATGAGCATCTGCGGCAGGCAGATTGGTGAGGACGAGGTCAAGTATGTTTTTCGCTCTTGTTGGTTCCCTCACTACCTGCCGCATACCCAGACTAGCAGCTATGTCCTTTAGGACTCAGCCAGTAGTGGTGCTACCGAACCACTCTTGGTGATGGGCATTGAAGTACCCCACCCAGAGTACATTCTGTGCCCTTGCCATCCTCAGTGTTTTCTGCAAGTGATGTTCAACATGGAGGAGTACTGACTCATCAGCTGATAGAGGGCGGTAGGTGGTAATCAGCAGGAGGTTTCCTTGCCCATGTTTGACTTGATGCCATGTGACTTCATGGGGTCCAGAATCAATGTTGAGGACTCCCAGGGCAACTCCTTCCCAACTGTATACCACTGTGCCACCACCTCTGGTGGGTCTGTCCTGCCGGTGGGATAGGACATACCCGGGGATGGTGATGGCAGTGTCTGGGACATTGCCTGTAAGGTATGATTCTGGGAGTATGACTATGTCAGGCTGTTGCTTGACTAGTCGGTGGGACAACTCTCCCAACTTTGGAACAAGCCCCCAGATGTTAGTAAGGAGGATATTGCAGGGTTGATCGGGCTCAGGTTGCCATTGTCATTTCCGATGCCTCGGTCGATGCCTGGTGTTCCGTCCGGTTTCATTCTTTTTTATTGACTTCATAGCAGTTAGATACAACTGAGTGGCTGCTAGGCCATTTAAGAGTCAATCACATTGCTGTGGATCTGGAGTCACATGTAGGTCAGACCAGGAATGTACAGCAGATTTCCTTCCCTAAAGGACATTAGTGAACCAGATGGGTTTTTATAACAATCCACAATAAGAACTAGGAGCAGGAGTAGGCAATTCAGCTCCTCGAGCCTGCTGTGCCTTTCAATACGATCATGGCTGATCTCATCTCGGCCTCACCTCCACTTTCTGCTCATTCTCCATAACCCTTCAATCCAATAGGAATGGTTTCCCAACCCAATGGTTTCATGGCCATCATTAGACAAGTTTTTTATTTCCAGATTTATTAATTGAATTCAAATTCCACCTTCTACTGTGGTGGGATTTGAACCCATGTCCCCAGAACAATACCTTGGGTCTCTGGGTTACTCATCCAGTGACAACACCACTATACCACCTCCCCAGTAGCGAAGCATACACAGCATCAATAGAGAGCAGCACAACTGCTAGCGAGCTAGCAAGCAAAAAGGTATGCAATGCCAATGCGAATTACTTTTATTGACAGAATAGAGCGATCCTACACCATGTCACAGGTTGGTAGATGGACCTTCTCAGATAACGTCTGTGGATTCACACTATGTTAGGAGCGCAAATTCATCTAATAAATGAAACCCAAGGAAAGGATTGTTATTGTGCTTATTGAGGTGAGGCAGTAGAAAAATCAGCAATAAGAAGATGGACCATTCCATTTCGCCCAGTGCTATTGTCACAAGACATTTTAACCCATGATGATCAATGTTTGTGCACCTTCTCCACCTACTTGTAATATGTCTGAAGGCACGGCAGCCAATAAAAGGGCAGTGATCTCCAAATCGGGAGAATTTTACAGGATGGAGCAGATAGTAATTCAGAAGAGTCATGTAAAACAGAAAAGCAGAGTGGGACAGAAAGAGACAAAGAGATTAATGGTAGGTAGCCAAGACTAATTTATTCATCTTGACAAACTGTTAAACTAGGTCTTGGATTCTAAAATACAGAAACCAAATAATCTCTCATCGACAAAATGCCATTTGCTCTCCAAAGCTAGTGGCAAAATTAGATAAACACAATTACAAATAAAGAGGGTCCTTTAGTTGCTCCAATAAAGTGATT
Organism: Heterodontus francisci; assembly: GCF_036365525.1. Taxonomy (NCBI): domain Eukaryota; kingdom Metazoa; phylum Chordata; class Chondrichthyes; order Heterodontiformes; family Heterodontidae; genus Heterodontus; species Heterodontus francisci. Next base: position 57,713,146 of record NC_090375.1, on the reverse strand, counting down.
CTCTTAAATTCACTTAGGTCTGTATCTCAGTCTATCACTGTCAATTCCAATTCAGTTCTGACAAGATAATTATTAACAAAAAGCTTTTCTGCAAAATGTTGAGTGGTTGTTATTGCATGTATTATTCAGTGACAAAATGTTTAGTCACTGCATCTGTAAGATTAATCAATTTATGCCCAAGCCAAATCTCGTATCTGTTAGTAAAGGTGCACTTTTAGCATAATGTTATATGATACAAACAACTTTCAAATGATATTGGCCACTCAGGTTATCTGGCCTCAAACTGGATAGTAAGTGATGCACATTGCAGTTACTGATCTCTAACATACTTGTAAAACTTGTCCTTTAATCCAATTCACAGCAAATAAAAAATCAGTCAATGATAGTTTCTAACATGGTCATTGAAACATGACAAATTTTTACTATGTCTTTCCTGACAGTTTTTAAAACTGCAAATGCAGCATGGATTTTGTTAAGGAGTCATAGACAGTCCATCATCGACTAAGGTTTATTAAAGCTATCTGTTACATTGTATTTACTGTCGTATATGAGTCAGCAGCATCCTGTTTTTGCCAATATCACTCAGTCGCATTACACATGTATACTTGTATTCATGAGGAACTTACAGTGCTAAGCTTTGGAGATTCCTTGGATTTTCTTGCCTGATTTCCCCTCAATACATGTTCTGGAACAACGTGATTCCAAATGGATAGCCATGGAATTGCAACATTTATCAAAGTAAAAGTCCAGCAATTTTCAACAGGTCACTGAGTTTGTGTCCGAAGTGAAAGCAATGTGTGCCAGAGAGTAGAAACTGAGATATTCCCCAAACAATTTTTGCCATTTTAAAATGAGTTTACATAACACAAGCATTTATACATCTGCTTTAAAATAAACTAGCTGCAAGGTTGTTTTAAAACACAAGGTTAAAGGTTTGGAGCAGGGGTGTCCAACCATTTCGTATGGGGTGCCGTATTACAATTTTGTCTTAGATAGAGGGCCGGTGATACAATTTCAGAAAGATAAAGGCATTAAAAATTTATCTTTTTTTTATTCATTCGTGGGATTTGGGCGTCACTAGCTAGGCCAGCATTTATTGCCCATCCCTAATTGCCCTTGAGAAGGTGGTGGTGAGCTGCCTTCTTGAACTGCTGCAGTCCATTTGGGGTAGGTATACCCACAGTGCTGTTAGGAAGGGAGTTCCAGGATTTTGACCCAGCGACAGTGAAGGAACGGTGATATAGTTCCAAGTCAGGATGGTGTGTGACTTGGAGGGGAACTTTCAGGTGGTGGTGTTCCCATGCATTTGCTGCCCTTGTCCTTCTACTTTGTAGAGGGCACGGGTTTGGAAGGTGCTGTCTCAGGAGCCTTGGTGCATAGCTGCAGTGCATCTTGTAGATGGTACACACTGCTGCCACTGTGCGTCGGTGGTAAAGGGAGTGAATATTTGTAGATGGGGTACCAATCAAGCAGGCTGCTTTGTTCTGGATGGTGTCGAGCTTCTTGCGTGTTGTTGGAGCTGCACCCATCCAGGCAAGTGGAGAGTATTCCATCACACTCCTGACTTGTGCCTTGTAGATAGTGGACAGGCGTTGGGGAGTCAGGAGGTGAGTTACTCACCTCAGGATTCCTAGTGTCTGATCTGCTCTTGTAGCCACAGTATTTATATGGCTACTCCAGTTCAGTTTCTGGACAATGGTAGCCCCTAGGATGTTGATAGTGGGGGATTCAGCAATGGTAATCCTGTTGAATGTCAAGGGGAGATGGTTAGATTCTCTCTTGTTGGAGATGGTCATTGTCTGGCACTTGTGTGGCGCGAATGTTACTTGCCACTTATCAGCCCAAGCCTGGATATTGTCCAGGTCTTGTTGCATTTCTACACGGACTGCTTCAGTATCTGAGGAATCTGGGGATATGGGCCCCGGAAGTGCAGAAGGTGTTAGTTTAGGCAGGCATCAAGATCGGCGCAGGCTTGGAGGGCCGAATGGCCTGTTCCTGTGCCATACTGTTCTTTGTTCTTTGTCCTTTGAGTCACGAATGGTGCTGAACATTGTGCAATCATCAGCGAACATCCCCACTTCTGACCTTATGATTGAAGGAAGGTCATTGATGAAGCAGCTGAAGATGGTTGGGCCCAGGACACTACCCTGAGGTACTCCTGCAGTGATGTTCTGGAGCTCAGATGATTGACCTCAAACAACCACAACCATCTTCCATCGCGCTAGGTGTGACTCCAGCCAGCGGAGGGTTTCCCCCTGATTCCCATTGACTTCAGTTTTGCTAGGGTTCCTTGAAGCCATACCTAGTCAAATGCTGCCTTGATGTCAAGGGCAATCACTCTCACCTCACCTCTTGAGTTCAGCTCTTTTGTCCATGTTTGAACCAAGGTTGTAATGAGGTCAGGAGCTGAGTGGTCCTGGCGGAACCCAAACTGAGCGTCACTGAGCAGGTTATTGCTAAGCAAGTGCCGCTTGATGGCAATGTTGATGAGACCTTCCATCACTTTACTGACGATTGAGAGTAGGCTGATGGGGCAGTAATTGGCCGGGTTGGACTTATCCAGTGCCTTCAGTCATTTCTTGATATCACGCGGAATAAATCGAATTGGCTGAAGTCTGGCATCTGTGATGCTGGGGACTTCAGGAGGAGGCCGAGATGGATCATCAACTCGGCACTTCTGGCTGAAAAGTGTTGCAAATGCTTCAGCCTTATCTTTCGCACTGATGTGCTGGGCTCCCCCATCATTGAGGATGGGGATATTTGTGGAGCCACCTCCAGCAGTTAGTTGTTTAATTGTCCACTACCATTCACGGCTGGATGTGGCAGGACTGCAGAGGTTAGATCTGATCCATTGGTTATGGGATGGCTTAGCTCTGTCTATCGCATGCTGCTTACGCAGTTTGGCACGCAGATAGTCCTGTGTTGTAGCTTCACCAGGTTGACACCTCATTTTGAGGTATGCCTGGTGCTGCTCCTGGCATGCCCTCCTGCACTCTTCATTGAACCAGGGTTGGTCTCCTGGCTTGATGATAATGGTAGAGTGGGAGATATGCCGAGCCATGAGGTTACAGATTGCGGTTGAGTAGAATTCTGCTGCTGCTGATAGCCCACAGCGCCTCATGGATGCCCAGTTTTGCATTGCTAGATCTGTGTGAAATCTATCCCATTTAGCATGGTGATAGTGCCACACAACACGATGGAGTGTATTCTCAATGTGAAGGCGGGACTTCATCTCCACAAGGACTATGCGGTGGTCACTCCTACCAATACTGTCATGGACAGTTGCATCTGTGGCAGGCAGATTGGTGAGGACGAGGTCAAGTATGTTTTCCCCTCTTGTTGGTTCCCTCACCACCTGCCGCATACCCAGTCTAGCAGATATGTCCTTTAGGACTCAGCCAGCTCAGTCAGCAGTGGTGCTACCGAGCCACTCTTGGTGATGGACATTGAAGTACCCCACCCAGAGTACATTCTGTGCCCTCGCCACCCTCAGTGCTTCCTCCAAGTGCTTTTCAACATGGAGGAGTACTGACTCATCAGCTGAGCGAGGGCGGTAGGTGGTAATCAGCAGGAGGTTTCCTTGTCCATGTTTGATCTGATGCCTTGAGACTTCATGGGGTCCAGAGTCGATGTTGAGGACTCCCAGGGCAACTCCCTCCCTACTGTATACCACTGTGCCACCACCTCTGGTGGGTCTGTCCTGCCGGTGGGACAGAACATACCCGGGGATGGTGATGGCAGTGTCTGGGACATTGTCTGTCGGGTATGATTCCGTGAGTATGACTATGTCAGGCTGTTGCTTGACTAGTCTGTGGGACAGCTCTCCCAAATTTGGCATAAGCCCCCAGATGTTAGTAAGGAGGACTTTGCAGAGTCGACAGGGCTGGGTTTGCCGTTGTCAGTTCCCGTGCCTGGGTCGATGACGGGTGGTCCGTCCAGTTTCATTCCTTTTTATTGACTTTGTAGCAGTTAGATACAACTGAGTGGCTTGCTAGGCCATTTCAGAGGGCATGTAAGAGTCAACCACATTGATGTGGATCTGGACTCACATATCGGCCATACCAGGTAAGGACAGCAGATTTCCTTCCCTAAAGGACATTAGTGAACCAGATGGGTTTTTACAACAATCGACAATGGTTTCATGACCACCATTAGACTAGTTTTTTAATTCCATATTTATTAATTGTATTCAAATTCCACCTTGTGCTGTGGTGGGATTTGAACCCATGTCCCCAGAGCAATACCCTGGGTCTCTGGGTTACTAGTCCTTTGACAATACCACTGCGCCACCGCCTCCCCTTAATCTTACTATTAATCAAAACAACAACAAATGTGCATTTTTGTGAAGAAGGTTTAAATGAGGAGACTAATTTATTGACTTACTTTCTCTTCTCTGTGTTGGACACTGATTTACTGAGATAACTGGCCGTTTTTTTGCTTGCACAAGTAGTCAATGTCTGCCTGCACACTTATTTCACTTGATGCGGAGTATTCCAGATGGATGTCCGTCTGTCAGGAGTGATCTTGATCGCTCTCTCTCCCTCCTCTCTCTCTGTCTGTCTGTCTTTCTCCCTTTCTCTCTCTTTGTCCCCCCGTCTGTGAACCCCTCTGTGTTGCCGCCCTTTCTTTGTGTCGTTCCCCATATGTTTTGTCTCCCCCTCTCTCTGACCCTTCTCTCTCTGACACCTCTCTTTCTCTTTTTCCATAATTCTTTCCCCTTTCTCTTTCCCCCTCTCTTTTGCTTTCCTTCTCTCTCTATCCCCTCTCTCTAACCCTGTCTCTCACTGCCCTCTTCCTCTCTCTTTCTGTGCCCCCTCTCTGTCCTTCTCTCTGTCTCTGTGCTCCCTCTCTCTCTCTGACCCCTTTCGCTCGCTCTGCCCCCTCTCTCTCTCTCTCTGCCCCAGCCAGCACCCCATCCCACTCTCTCTGACCATTGCTGAGAGTGGCAACAGCAGTTTCCGAACTTCATACAGCTTTGTGGTTGTTGGTTGGGTTTTAAAAAAAAAGCGGAACCTACCGGAAAACCCCAAATTTGTCCGAAGTTCGGAAACCGCTGTTCCCACTCTTGGCACTTGTCAGCTGTGAAATTGACATTTGTGATTTTTTTTTTTGTAAAGCTGGTCTGAAGAAGCTGATGGGAAATGTATCATCCCTGAAATTACCAGTCACGGACCTCAAAACTTTTTTTTTTACCACAGCCACTGGTATCTGTATGGAAACATTACCAACCTCTGCTCCCAAGGAAATCTTGGTGAGTTGCTGCAGTCTTGGCCTAGAGGCCAAAGCTGACAATACAAAGGTCAAAAAGACGAAGTTCAGGAATTCCCTCAGACTTGCTGTAGCTCCGTCGGTGTAATTCTGAAATTCTGCCGTACCTCCGGTAAAGTTATGGCAACCTGATCGGAGCAGCTCTCTTTACACAGAGGGTGGTGGAGGGTGGTGAGTGCCTGGAACTTGCTGCCGGGGGAGATGGTGGAAGCAGGTACGATAATGACGTTTAAGCGGCATCTTGACAAATACATGAATAGGATGGGAATAGAGGGATACGGTCCCCAGAAGTGCAGAAGGTTTTAGTTTAGGCAGGCATCAAGAACGGCGCAGGCTTGGAGGGCCGAATGGCATGTTCCTGTGCTGTACTGTTCTTTTTTCTTTGTTCTTTGAAATTCCCAGTCTAAGAGAGCAGATGAAATAAGTCAAGAAGTAGGAATCAACTGCCTCTACCTGGCTGAAATGAGACGAGGGGCAGTTAAAATGGAGCAGTGGTTCTTAACTCACTCCTTCCTAGCCCTGATCTGATCGACTATAGTTTCAAATTGAAGGCAGCCAGGACACCAGTCCAAGCCGGTAGAGTCCTCTGTAAATATTCTGATTGGGCTCCAATGTTGTCATCATAACCTGATTTTTTTCTTAAATTAATTCATGGGACTTGGCCAGCATTTATTGCCCATCCCTAATTGCCCTTAAGAAGGTGGTTGTGAGTTGTCTTCTTGAACCGCTGTACTCCATGTGTTGCAGGGACATCCATAGTGCTGTTAGGGAGGGATTTCCAGGTTTTTGACCCAGTGACAGCAATATAGTTCCAAGTCAGGATGGTGAGAGATTTGGTGGTGTTCCTGTGCATCTGCTTTCCTTATTCTTCTAGGTGGTAGAGGTTATATATTTGGACGGTATTGTTGAAGAAGCCTTGGTGATTTGCTACAGTGCATCTTGGAGATGGTACACACTGCTGCCACTGTGCATTGGTGGAGGAAGGAGTGAATGTTTGTAGAAGCAGTGTCAATCAAGTGGGCTCCTTTGTCCTGGATGGTGTTGAGCTTCTTGAGTGTTGTTGGTGCTGCACCCATCCAGGCAAGTGGAGAGTATTCCATCACACTCCTGACTTGCATCTTGTAGATGGTGGACAGGCTTTGGGGAGTCAGGAGGCGAGTCACCCACTGCAGAGTTCTAAGTCTCTGACTGGCTCTTGTAGCCACATTATTTATGTGGCTGGTCCAGTTAAGTTTTTGGTCAAGGATATTGATGCTGGGGGATTCAATGATGGTAATGCCATTGAATGTCAAGGGGAACTGGTTAGACTTTCTGGCATTTCGATTGGCGGTCTGGGCGGGAGTGTAGTAATATCTTCCCTTTCTGACTGAATTGGGCTGCATTTTACTGCCCCTTAGGTGGCTGGAACAGAGGTGGGATGTGGGGGGTTGGCGAGGTGGGGGGGTAGAGCGGTTGCTGGTACAATAGTAGGGAGCCATTTCGGGAGGCGGATAGCTGATTTGCATAGATGAGGGCCCAAATACGGGCCATTTTCGGGGCTGCTGGCATTATCCAATGGCAAGGCTGCTCGGGGAGGCTGCCAGCTTCATGGAGACGCCTCCCTGCAGCAGTTCAGGTGGGGCCTTCGGAGCCTGAGACTTCATGGCCCAAAGAGGGGCCGCAGGCAGGAAATGTAGGCCCCGTGGCCCCAGTGATCCCCCCCATAGGGCATTCCCCTCCATCCTGCAGGGCTTACCACCTTTAGCCCCCTAAATTTTAATTTTGATATACCTGTCCTTGGGTGCTGTAGTATAAGAATGTAAAGGGTTAATACTGAAGACTGTGTGAGAGACCCATCCCACTGTACGAGCAAGATTGTAACAGTTTCATGATAGGCTTGAGAAGAAGAAAGTGTAGCAGCACGAAAAATGCTAGCTTAGGCAGCTTGCAGTGAGTGGATATAGTAACTGTAAATAATAGAGTTGTGAGTTAACCTTTACCGGAGTCTAAGACTTTTTCTAGAACCCCCTACAATGTTACTAATACAAACCCAACAATGCAACAGGTGCCTCTATGTTGAGGTACCCTCGAGGTCTCCTGCTGCCTCAGCAGTGCCCACCTCTCCCTCTGATTGGCCGGCAGCATCAAGAGCCCATCTGCCCACAGGCAGCCAATTAGGAAGCTGCTGCAGTAAAATCACTGAGCTGGTCCTCGTGCCGGCAATTGAAGACTCAGGACCCACTTTTCAACCTGACGTTGGGGCCACAAAGCCTGTGGTAAAATTCAGCCCGTTGTGTCAGGAGATGGACTAAAGGATAGAAGAGGGCCAGGCAGGTTTGTTTTTTTCAAAAACAATACTATTTGTAGGTTTCCTTGTGAGTCAGGAGATGCAGGAATGTTCCTTTGGTCTCCACAAAGTAATCTTTGCCCTCCCTGCTCCTGGGCATCTCACATGAGAGGCTTTTACATTGGCTTTAAAATCTTTGTCCTTCATCCCCTCCCCCCATCCAGCCCTCCGCAATTTCCTCCAGTCCTATGTCCACCTTCCATCCTCTGCTCTTCTGACTTGGAGTCTACTGTGCATTCCCCACATCTTCTGATTGCAACAATTACCCCCACCTTCAAAAAGCTCTTCAAATCCTACACACATTTGCTGGACCAATTCCTCCCTCCCCTTTTATTTTAGAGAAATGCCTTGCAACATTTTACTATGTGAAACACACCAAAGAAGCAGTTTTGTTATTGTTCTGGGAGCAGCGGCAGCAGATTGTGCAATCCTGGCAGGCCACCGCAGCCCCCATCTATCCAGTCCTCACTCGATGCCAACATGCACTTGCCAACATGCTAGAAAGATTCACTGGAGAACTCTCAGGAGCAGGAACCCTGTTGAAAATTTTAATTCCCCCCTTAATTAAGGGTTTCAAGCAAATCAGAGCATTCCATCGCTGGATAGATAATTAGTTCTGAGACAAACTAACTCAGCCTACACTGCAACATTGAAACATGAAGATTCTGGTGTTTTGATGCAGTGTTCCAGCCAAAATTAGAAGTCTGTTGTCCTTTGCAACAGTTCAAGAAGCAGGGTCCACTACCACCTTCGAAGGGCTACCAAGGATGAACATAAATGCTGGCCTTACCAGTGACACCTCGAGAAAGAATTTTAAAAAGGTGCCTATTACGGGGACCTGCTGATACAGAGTCATTTTCTACTTTTGTCTTCATGGTGCACAGCAGTGCATGCCAGGAGTGAGCATTGGACTATCAGATACATAGGATTGCATACCCATTTGTTACAACCAAGACAGCAGGAGTGCACTGTCTTTCTCTAGTTCCACTTCTCCACAGGTCATGACATATATTTAAACGTTTACCCAGTTACCAATACAGCGAATTATATACACTATTTTTATTTCAGAATAAAATCCACCAACCAGGTTTCTTTAATAAACAACAAAATTAGTCAATAAAGATGCAAAGCATTAACACACAGTTTGAAATCTGACAGTAAATATATATTCCCTGCTAAGTACCCAACAAACACACACACACACATAGGTTAAAAGGAAAATAAAGAGGCTTTGGCCAAAATACTTGTTAATTCTTGAAGAAAAAGGTTGAGATATGTTATGTTCCAGATAGCATACAGTCTGACATCTGAGTACACGTAGATGGGTCACTGGGATCTTTTCAGAAGCAGTTCAGTCAGGAGATGTCGAGAGGAAGTATTCCTAAAAGTTCTCAGGAGAAATGTGGCATTAGGGGTTTTAGCTATCACACTATGGATTTTACAGGGTTTTTCAGAGAGCTGGAAAAAGATGAGCTGGGTGCTTCTCTCTTAGCAGGCTGACCTCCAACTGACTCAAAACAGTATTCAAGATGAAACCCATTCTTGAGCACCCTAAATTTTCATGTCACTTCTCTTGTAAACAACTCCAATAGTCAGAAGGCACCTGTTGTTTACTTAGCTGAAGACATGTGACATCCAGTAAATGCTGTTTTTAAACAGAGTTCCTCCAGTGACTCAAAAAAAAACACATCCATGGAATCCCTTCAGTCTCAAATGAATCAATTCTAAAACACAAGTCCTCAAAAAATATTTTAAAATATGGAAGCACTTTCATAGCACATTACATAGCCCACCCTATTTTCCATCCACTTAAATGGCTACTCTACTTTAACGTGATACGAATGGGTTTTGCATCTCTGAGGTCAACATGTTTGGCTGATTATGAACTGTGGTGAATAATCTTAATGGACCTCCTGAAGCCAATGTTAGCCCAGCCAGAACTCATTCTGAAAATGTGGGCCCAGAGATATTCCTCTCAGCTCAGCTGGAGTAGGCTCTTCACTCAACAATCCAGAGAAGACCAAAGAAATTGCATTTATATAGCATCTTATTATATCTCAATGTTCTTCACAGTCAATGAATTACATTTATAAGTGCCGTCACTGTTGTTATGTAGGTGAATGCTGCAGTCAATGAATACACAGCAAAATGCTATATTCTGCAGTGAGAAAATTGACCAGTTAACCAGTTTTTGGTAGTATTATTTGAGGGAAGAATGTTGGCCAGGACACCAGAAATACTCCTTGTTCTTGTTCAAGACACCCCCACCTCCCCCCAAAAAAGATACAGGGCTGAATTTTATGCACCCCCCCCCCCCCCCCCCCGCCACCAAAAGATTGGGAGATCGGGTTGGTGGCGGGGTTGGGGGGAGGCTGGTGGGGCCCTTCCCGACCCACTCCCGCATCCACTTCCACTTTACACAGGGCGGCGGTGGCGGTGAAAAATGGTCATGGCAACAATATATTTATAGACAGTAGAGCTTATTTTTCTTTTTAGACAGAATACTGAGAGATAAACGTTTAATAGTTGATAACAGCTGCTGCGGATAATTGTGCTTCGGTTTGGCACTCAGGATAAGATTTTTTTAAATCCCCTCTCTTATCAACACAGATTTAAATTAAATCGAAAAGGTGGATCCAACAGGAAGTCATATTAAGCTTTCCAACAGGAAATATTCCACTCGTAATAATAAGACTTAAACTTGTTGGGAATTGCATTGTCGTCACTACCTTAATCTTGTAGCTGCAAAGTTATAAAGTTAGATATTTTCATTTAACCGGTGCCTTAATTTACGTGAAAAGAAGCAAAATGAACGGATACAAGTAAAGCATCGCGAGGAGTATAGGCTCAGTGGTAGCACCCTGAACCTTGAGGCAGAGGTCATGAGTCCACTCGAGAGACTTGAGGACAACATCAAGACTGACACCAGTGAAATACTGATGGAATGCTATGCTGTCAGAGGTGTCATCTTTCAGATGAGATGTTAAGCTGAGCCCTATCTGCCCTTTAAGCTGGATCAAAAAAATCTCATGGCACTATTTCAAAACAGAGCAGGGATGTTCTCTCCAGTACCCTGGCCAATATTCATTCCTCAACCAACATCACTCAAACAGATGCTTTGGTCATTTATTTCATTGTTATTTATGAGAGCTTGCAATGCGCACATCGGCTGCTGAATTTCCTACATTACAACACTGACTTCAAAAGTACTTCATTGGCTGCATAGTACCTTGGGACATCCTGGTCTTCAGAGCAGACCGGAAGGACACTTGTTGGAAACTGGCTGTGCTTTAAATATGCAGATTGGGCTCCATGACATCATTGGTCCTCAACTGCAATTTTAACTGGTAGCCTTAGCGGGGAAGCCTTCGTGGCTTTCCCACCAGGTGAAGATGATGGAAAGGAGAAGCAAGGTCTTTTGTATTACATACATTGTGGGTGCCAGGACGGGCAGCAGTGGAGAAGTGGGCAAGCAAATTCTCCCTAATTCCCACTGTGACCTTTATGTCTTTGGCCTCCGACATTGCTCCAATGAAATTTAACGTAAACTAAAGGAACGACACCTCATCTTTCGATTAGGCACTTTACAGCCTCCTGGACTCGATATTGAGTTCAACAATTCCAGATCATAACTGCTGCCACCAATTTTTCAACTAGCAGCCGTGATGTTTGTGCTTTCCCATTCACACCTCCAGACCCATCTTTTATTCCTTTACTTGTTTCATTTCTTTTTGCCTTGCACCATCATCCCTTCAGTCATTTAATCTCTCCTGCTTTCCACCTTGTTGCAGACCTTCACTTTTGATTTTTCCCCCTCTTCCCCCTTTCCCTGCCTCTGTGCCTGCTTAAAACCTGTTACATCTCTAATTTTTTCCAGTTCTGATGAAAGGTCATCAACCTGAAACACTAACTCTGTTTCTCTCTACACAAATGCTGCCAGACCTGCTGAGTATTTCTACATTTTCTGTTATTACGCCAAATTCCATCACTTCATCGCTCTCCTTTCTTTCTCTGATTGCTACCCATTAAACTGACTATCAGGCCATGCTAATGTCAGTTGTTGGTTGTCTGTCACGCCCTTTTGTCAATACTTGATTTGCAGTGGAGGAGTGAAGGATTTACAGCATTTAGTGAAGCAAATCTGGAGGTAAAGAAAATTAGATGAGATTAAAGGACAAAAGCTTCTACTTTGCAATCTCTGCTGTCTTAAATTCTAATAACAAATGATAATGAGACACTTTCCTTTTTTCAAATTGCTCACTCTCCCAACCTAGTAACAGCTGTTGGTTTAAGTGCAGCTCTGGTAAGTAGCTAAGACATTCTCTGAATTTGATCATTGACAATTAACACCACTGAAATGGTTTAACCCCCTCCTACTTCTCATTTTACAACCTGTCCCTCAGTGACATCATCTGAAAACACAGCATCAGTTTCCATATGCACACTGATGACACCTAGATCTACATCACCACCACCTCTCTCAACCCCTCCACTGTCTTTGAGTTGTCATACTGCATGTCTGGCATCCACTACTGGATGAGCAGAAATTTCCTCAAACTAAATATTGGGAAGACTGAAACCATTGTCTATGGTCCCCGCCACAAATGCCAATCCCTAACTACTGACATTCATCCCTCTCTCTGGCAACTCACTGAGGCTGAACCAGACTGTTTGCAACCTTCTTGACCCAAGATGAGTTTCTGATCACAAATTCAATTCCAGCTTTGTAACATCGTTCAACTGCATCCCTGCCTTAGCTCATCTGCTGCTGAAACCCTCATCCATCCCTTTGTTACCTCTAGATTTGACTATTCCACAGGCTCATGGCTGACCTCCCATCATCCACCCTTCACAAACTTGAGGTCATCCAAAACTCTACTGCCCGCATTCTAACCCGCACCAAGTCCCATTTACTCATCACCCTTATTCTCGCTGACCTACATTGGCTTCAAGTTAAGGACTACCTCGATTTTTTAAATTGTCATCCTTGTTTTCAAATCTCTTATGTCCCAGCCCTTCCCTATCTCTGTAATCTCTTCCTGACCTACAACCCTCTGAGATATCTGTGTTCCTCCATTCTGGCCTCCTGAGCATACCCAATTTTAATCGCTCCACCATTGGCAGCCATGCCTTCAGCTACCAAGATATTAAGCTCTGTAATTCCCTCCCTAAAACCTCTCTGCTTCTTTATCGCTCTTTCCTCTTTTAAGACGCTCCTTAAAACCTACTTCTTGACCAAGCTTTTGGTCATCTGCCCTAAAATCTCTTTATGTGGCTCAATGTTAAATTCACTCCTGTGAAGTGCCAAGGACGTTTTATTACATTAAAGGAGCTAGATAAATGCAAGTTCTTGTTGCTAGGCCATTTCAGAGGGCAGATAATAGTCAACCACATTGGCATGGGACTGGAGTCACATGGAGGCCTGACGTGGTTAAGCACAGCGGGTTTCCTTCCGAAAGGAAGATTCGTAAACCTGTTGGGCTTTTACAACAGTCCAACAGCTTTATAGTCACTTGTACCAATACCAGATTTTCATTTTCAAGCTGCCATGCTGGGATTATTAGTCCAGGTTTCTGAATTACTAGTCCCATACCTGTTTATAGTTGTCATTTTTGGTTCATATTCCAGATGGAATCCCATCATCAGTGTCATTTTTTAAAGAAAGGCTTCAGATCAGCTGACGTTAGTGCCTTTCATGAGCTTGTGACGTCTCAAAATACTTGACAGCCAATGAAGTAATTTTGAAGTGAAGTCATGACTGTAATGTTGGAATGGTGCAGCCAATAGGACCTATACTAAAGAAAGTGTTCACTAGATCTTTTATAGAGACAATGCCCAAATATCAAGGGGCCTTTGACTCACAAAGTAAGTTCTGGGATTTGTCTGCCAAGAAACATCAGCAACCGAACCGCGAGGGAAAGTTCCATAATTAGCATATTACTATGGGGTCACCTCCAGCAACCCGCCAGAAACACAGAGGCAGGAGAAGTAATGGAGGTCATTCACTCGTTCAGCCGCTGTCAGGCCAGGCCGAAACTAAAAAAAACCACATTGAATGGGTCTACGGCCTTCCTGTGAAGAGGCCTGATTAGAAGGCTAGCGATGTTAGTTGGGGGAATTCCAGTTCAAAACCCCTAAATAGGCCTCAGTTGCATAGGCCAGTAGGCCTCCTATTCCCCAGAGGATCATAGGCTGAGGCTCGGGATGGAGCCAAATCTCCTGCTGGACTGGAAGTCCCCTCCACCTGGCCATGTCCTCTCTTACAGGAGTCAGAAAAGGGTCATGCCCCTAACAGGCTCATGTATCGACCAGGTGAGAAAGGTATCTTGGAGTCTGTTACTGACTTCACCTGGTCTTATAGTAACAGGGTTTAATTTTAAACACACTGTGTTTTGAGCTCCTCCTTTGTGAATCCTTGTCCACAGCTTTCCAATTATAAGACAAACAAACCAACACGTCAGGTTTTCTCAGGTTTAAAGGAGAAAAGTGAAATTTATTAAAACTTAGACGTAAAATCTAATACGATTGACGCCTATGGATATACAATGCGCTCATGCTAGCATACACATGCAATACACACATTAAAGGCCTGCTTAGGTCGGGAAAAAGAACCCGACCCGAATCCGACTGATCCTCAGCGGACCCGAGCTCAACCCGGCCCGAACCCCTCCAATTTTGCATCGAGCTCGACACGACCCGAGCCCTACCCGAGCCCGACCCGACCATCCTTTTACTTACCTTCCGACTGGGAAGTTCCACGAAGCTGCAGTGCATGCGTGATGATGTCATAGTGACATCACTCGCTCACTGTGGAGACTCAGTTTCATCCCGGACTCCCAGCTCAGGTAAGTTTTTTATTTTTAATACTTACCGACAGAGCACTTACCGTGTGTGTCCAGCCTGACCCAACCCGGCCTGACCTGGACTTGGCCCGACCCGACCTGAGCCCGAAAGCCGGACCTGGAAGTGGGGCCCGACCCGACCCGAACCCGACACATGTTGGTGGGTCCCGTTGGGTTTGGGTCGGGTAGCAGGCCTTTAATACGCATACAAATAGGGACAGAAAAGGGGAGAGGAAAATAAGAGAGATGGATTTGAGGCAATATCAGTAGAGTTTCTTGTTTACTCTGCTTCGAGCTCACTTGATTGTAGGTAGTCTTGCTGTTTGTCGGGGCCCAGTGTTCTTCTGAAACCTTGTTCACGTAGGAGACTTTTCTCTCTTTGAGTTTCACATGTTTTCAATGGATTCCAAAGCTGGTGAGAAACGAGATGACCGCGGACAGGAGAGAGGTCTTCTCACACCAGGAGCCAGGAGCTTTCTGATTTAAAACACTCTGTTGGAAGTTCAAATTCCAACAGCCAGCTAGTCATGTGATTAAAACTGGTCCGACCACTTCTTCTGTGTTTGTGGATTCTGCTATTTTAGCAGTCAATCTGGAATGCTAGGTCCCCCCACCTTCAATGTCTGGTAATCAAAAGTGCATTGTTGGTTGAATGGGTCGGGGCATAGTCCTTTGTCCCTTGTTCCAACACTGTCTGTTACCATGCAAATGTCTTTCCAGTCAGGGGCTTGCAATTTTAAGTTTTAATGTTCATGTGGCAAAATAATTTGTGCCTCAGTCTTGACAGGTGGGGGGTTTGCCTGACACTCACCTATCCCCAACACCTGGGAAACTTGTGATATTGACTGGATCCCAATTTGCAGGCCTTCCTTGGCACTCTCACCCAACTTAAGGAGGGCTCACTCTGAGGTCCACTCTTTTACTCATCAATTTTCTTGGCCAATTTTTTCTCATCCCTCTCCTTCATCACAAGATGCGAAGGAGCAAGAGGCCCAGAACAGGGCTGAAAAACATAATTGTTAAATGTTTCCTATGGACGAGAAGGAGCAGGAGTCCATTTGGCAAATCATGGTAATGCCAGCTGTTCAACTGGAGCAGTGTCCTCTCATCCTCTTTCTCCATATCTTTTAAGAATCTTCCTTTTTCAATCCCAATTTAAATATTGTTATAGTCTTTGTTTCAATAACCACTTGTGGAAAATCATTCTGGAGTTCTAGACTATGTGCTCAGCCTGTGGAGAAGATATTGAAGCCTCAACTGGGCGGCATAGAGGCAAGGGTGTTGTGAACTGGCATAAGCAAGTGAGTAGACTACAATGACTGAGAAGTGGGCGCTGCTATAGGCTAACACACCTCCTTACAGTTTGGCAAAAGAAATGGGCTCAACACCAAACTATATTTGGAGAAAGTGAAGTCGCATGGGGTCCAGGGTGTACTAGCTAGATGGATAAAGAACTGGCTGGGCAACAGGAGACAGAGAGCGCATTCGTTCTTTTGTCCCCTTGTTTAGGAAGGGTAGCAGGGATAATCCAGGTAATTATAGACCGGTGAGCCTGACGTCAGTGGTAGGGAAGCTGCTGGAGAAGATACTGAGGGATAGGATCTATTCCCATTTGGAAGAAAATGGACCTATCAGTGATAGGCAACATGGTTTTGTGCAGGGAAAGTCATGTCTTACCAACTTAATAGAATTCTTTGAGGAAGTGACAAAGTTGATTGATGAGGGAAGGGCTGTAGATGTCATATACATGTACTTCAGTAAGGCGTTTGATAAGGTTCCCCATGGTAGGCTGATGGAGAAAGTGAAGTCGCATGGGATCCAGGGTGTACTAGCTAGATGGATAAAGAACTGGCTGGGCAACAGGAGACAGAGAGTAGCAGTGGAAGGGAGTTTCTCAAAATGGAGACGTGTGATCAGTGGTGTTCCACAGGGATCCGTGCTGGGACCACTGTTGTTTGTGATATACATAAATGATTTGGAGGAAAGTATAGGTGGTCTGATTAGCAAGTTGCAGACGACACTAAGATTGGTGGAGTAGCAGATAGTGAAGGGGACTGTCAGAGAATACAGCAGAATATAGATAGATTGGAGAGTTGGGCAGAGAAATGGCAGATGGAGTTCAATCCGGGCAAATGCGAGGTGATGCATTTTGGAAGATCCAATTCAAGAGTGAACTATGCAATAAGTGGAAAAGTCCTGGGGAAAATTGATGTACAGAGAGATTTGGGTGTTCAGGTCCATTGTTCCATGAAGGTGGCAACGCAGGTCAATAGAGTGGTCAAGAAGGCATACGGCATGCTTTCCTTCATCGGACGGGGTATTGAGTACAAGGTCATGTTACAGTTGTATAAGACTTTGGTTCGGCCACATTTGGAATACTGCGTGCAGTTCTGGTCGCCACATTACCAAAAGGATGTAGATGCTTTGGAGAGGGTGCAGAGGAGGTTCACCAGGATGTTGCCTGGTATGGAGGGCGCTAGCTATGAAGAGAGGTTGAGTAGATTAGGATTATTTTCATTAAAAAGACGGAGGTTGAGGGGGGACCTGATTGAGGTGTACAAAATCATGAGAGGTATAGACAGAGTGGATAGCAAGAAGCTTTTTCCCAGAGTGGGGGATTCAATTACTAGGGGTCACGAGTTCAAAGTGAGAGGGGAAAGGTTTAGGGGGGGATATGCATGGAAAGTTCTTTACGCAGAGGGTGGTGGGTGCCTGGAACGCGTTGCCAGCGGAGGTGGTAGACGCGGGCACGATAGCGTCTTTTAAGATGTATCTAGACAGATACATGAATGGGCAGGAAGCAAAGAGATGCAGACCCTTAGAAAATAGGCGACAGGTTTAGATAGAGGATCTGGATCGGCGCAGGCTTGGAGGGCCGAAGGGCCTGTTCCTGTGCTGTAATTTTCTTTGTTCTTTGTTCTAACTCATGGATGTGTCGCCATGGCTTAGTTGGTAGCCTCTGAGTTAAAAGGTCCTGATTCATCCAGGATTTAAACACGTAATCTAAGTTAGTAACTTTGGTGCAGCACTGGGGAATTGCTGCATTGTTAGAGGTGCCATCCTTTGGCTGAACTGATGAAAGATCACAGACCTGAATCGTCAACTCTACTCCTCTCTGCATAGATGCTGCCAGACCTGCTGAGTATTTCCAGCACTTTCTGGTTTTATTTCAGATTTCCAGCATCCACGGTATTTTGCTTTTATTTTGCTAACAGATTCTATTGCACGAGTTAAGCACTAAGCTCTCCTGGCGTCCTAGCCAACATGCCAGCCTCAACTGACACCAGTAGAAAAACAGATGAACCAGTTATTCATCTTTATCACTATTTAATGTCTCATCTGAATGATGTCTCCTCCAAAAGTAACCCAAAGCTACAATGCAATGCCAGGGCTCTCTGTTGATTCATCCTCAACTATCTCACAGCTGAGCAAGCCAGTCAGGAGAAAATTAAATATTTAACTGTTATCAAAGTGAGTGTGGTAATGGAAAGGAAGCTTCTGGTGAGGGCTCATATTAATTATTAGAAGGTCAGTGATGTTATTAATGCAGAAACCATTAACTCAGGTTTGACAAATCTCATTAGCACACTACAGAGTTACTGATGACAGTCCTGTCCTTTCGATTTCATGCATCTCTCTTCAGGAAGAAGAGATTCTGCAGTCTACGGGAACTTTGATTAAATATTTTAAACCATTTTGTGCAAAACGACAGGGTCAACATAGATAGAAAGATAGCTAGAAAGAAAGAAAACAGGGGAGACCTTGGTTTAACATATCATCGAAAAGACATCACCTCCAAAAGTGCAACACCCCTTAGCACTGCACTGAGTAACAGCCTAGATTATGTGTTTAAGTCTCCGTGGTGGGGCTTGAAGCCACAATCTCTAACTCAGAGCGAAGAACACTACCATGATTCTATGTGCACCTGAAGTGTTGTAAACTGCAGGGCTACAAACCAAATGGTGGAAAGTGGGATTCGGCTGGGTGGCTCTTTTTTTTATTTTTTTTTCAACCAGCACAGACATGATGGACCAAGTGGCCTCATTCTGTGCTGTAAACTTTCTATGATTCCATGATTCTATGATTCATTTCTATACCACTGAACCATGGCTGAGAAATCATCATAAGAAAGAGAGGAAGAACTATTTTTCATCCAGCATCTTTCTCATCCTTGGGGTATTCCAAAACCAATGAATTAATTTTAGTGTGTGGTCATTACTGTTGTGTTGTGAATTGTGTAGCCAGTTTGCACACAGCAAGAGACCCACAAACAACAAATGAGAAAAATGACCATCAATCTGCTTTTGTTGGTGTTGGTTGAGGGAGGAATGTTGACCCAGGACACTGGAAGAACTAAAATAAGAGCAAAATACTGCGGATGCTGGAAATCTAAATTAAAGTTCTGAAGAAGGGTCACTGATCTGCAATGTTAACTGTGCTTCTCTCTCCACAGATGCTGCCAGACCTGCTGAGTATTTCCAGCATTTCTTGTTTTAATTAACGCTGGAAGAACTCCCTGCTTGGCCACGGGATCTTCACACGATCCAGGTATAAACCTGTGACTTCCTTCCAGAGGGCCAGCACCATTGACTAAGGAAAGAGAGGGGGTTTTGGCTGTTGTTTGAGGACACCACAGAGGTGGGCAGAAGCTGTAGGACATGTGCAACACTGCAGACCTCTAAGGTCTGCGGCATGAGCTGGTACCGGCCGCAACTGGGTTCAGGTCAGGTGAGGCGGACTCCAGCTCAGATGCACACCCGTGCCTTGTGCTCAGGCTGATGAGGGAAGGGGACTGAAGGAAGAGGGTGTGAGGAGAGGAAAATTTCACTTTACTAAATTATGTTCTGTGACGTTACCAGTATTCCATTGTTCTGTGCCCAGGATATTTGTAGGCAGTGCTTTCATTGGCCATTATAATGGCCAAATTGGCCATTATAAATTGCCCCTAGTATAGGTAGGTGGTAGGGGAATATAGGGAATGTGGGGATGTGATAGGAATATGGGATTAGTGTAGGATTAGTATAAATGGGTGGTTGATGGTCGGCACAGACTCGGTGGGCCGAAGGGCCTGTTTCAGTGCTATATCTCTAAATAAAAAATTAAAAATTAAAAAATTAAAAAATAAATTGGCCAATTTTTGGTAAGGTTGTCACTGTGTATTGTGTGTTGTCTTAACCTCTATGTTAGAAGCAGTGTTGCAAATATCCTGCAGCTTCTGCCCACCTCTGTGGTGTCCTCAAACAACAAAGAAAACCCCCTCTCTCTCCTTAGTCAATGGTGCTGGCCCTCTGGAAGGAAGTCACAAGTTTGTACCCGGATCCTGTGAAGGTCCCATGGCAGGGAGTTCTTCCAGTGTCCTGGGCCAACATTCCTCCCTCAACCAACACCACCAAAAGCAGATTGATGGTCATTTTTCTCATTTGTTGTTACACAAAGCACTGACCACTCAAGATGGGATCAGTAACGCAGTAACGTGCACTCTTTATTTAAGGATGGTTCTGCAGGTACAGACAAGTCTTCACTGTAACAGGTACTTACTTAAGATTGCCCCCAACCCAGAAGTCCATAGTGTGTTTCATCATAGCTGGTACCTGCTTGAAAGATAACATAGCCACACCTCTTAAAGGTGTACACACACAATAGTATGTGGTCAGATTTTCAACTTACGGCCTTGGTGTAAAAGTAATGAGCCAAATCAATTGTCAATTGAAATCAGTGGAAATGAAAATTAGACGTTTTCTGTAACAGGCGGCCAATTTGTGATGGCAGTTTAACATCTGGGGACCAGGTTGAATGTCTACCCATGGTCTGCAGGGCTAGGGTTAGTCTGCAAAACGTAAAGGCTGTCGATGTTAGGGTTGGTCAAACCAGGCAAGCGCTGTGGTCCACTGTGAATATGTGGAGTCAGTGTTCACTACATTTGGATTAGGGTTTAAAAGGTTAGGGTTCGGGATTAGGATTTAGAGTTGTTGTTAATTGTATATTAATTGTGTTTAATTGCGTGCAGATGGCGGGCATTAACTGGGGATTCATTTGTGTTCATATAAATAGGCACAGACTGAAACTGTGTTTTGTGGATTAGGAGGTGTATGCTTGTAATATATAACTTTGTAAATAAATGCTTATAAACATGTGTAAAGATTGGCCCTGGTTCTATCCTTCACCAACTGGCTTTCTGGAGGAGAATATGGTCACAGAGGATGATTGCCTAAAGATGAAAGTTGGAAACTAAGAAAAAAACCTTTCAGCCAGAAAACTACAATTTTAGTGGCCTTTACAGAAAATGGCAGAAAGCAAGTATAAATTGTCAGGGCAAGATTATCCTCCGATGTTCTCATATGACCAGTTGAAGAATGAAGTGGTTATGTGGACATGGGTTACATCCCTACCAAAAAGGAAACAGAAAACATGGTACGGCCTTGGTGTTTCTGCTTCCAACAAGAAGTAAAATATTTAGTGCACTGGATGCCTGTTAGCTGGATATTGATGAAGGTTGGACCTTAGTATTCTGGGATGAAATCTACAAGAAAGATAATCTGTTAAATGCCTATGAGGCATGGCATTGATAGATTCTGGAAAACAGATGGTCCTTCCATGGACGAATATATCATGGACTTTAACAGAGTGTATAAAAGATTGCTGATATTCAATTTGGGGATCCCTGGACCAGTCCTAGCATTTAAATTGTTAGATTGTGCTAAGGTGTCTCATATGGGCAGTTCACTGATTCTAACTGGGGTTCGGTTCTCGGAGAGGGTGACCCTGTTGGATCAAATGACTGCTACTTTGAAAAAATTCCTGAGAAACAATCATTTCCTTCAGCCTTCATGGAACATATGAAACATTCCACAGTGATACAAAGAATAGAAGACTCAATGACTGCTAGGTTTCCCCAGTCAGGACATTATTGTAAACCCTTAACAAAACCTGGTGTTTCTAATCAGCGTGTTGGACAAGTATTAATGGCACCTGATGTTAAGAATCAGAGAGAAAAAATAGCAAATTGTCTTAAAGTTACATATGCTATTTGCTCACCCTGCTTGTCAAAGGTTAAAAATCCTGCTGAAGGATGCAGGTATGGTTGATGAAGAGTATCTGAGGCTGATAGAAAAGATTAGTGAGAAGTGTAAAATCTGTAAAAAAAAAAGTATCAGAGGACACCACCATGTCCTATTGTAAGCCTTCCATTGGCAAGTGACTTTAACAAGGTCATTGCCATGGATCTAAATGTATGGGACAAAGGCAGAAATATTTTCATTCTACATTTTGTAGACCTGGCAACCAGATTTAGTCTTTCTACAACAGTAAGGACGAAAGGGTTATTATAGTCAAAATCATGGAGAAATGGATAGGGTCTAGAAGTGACTCTTACATCAGAAAACAATCACGTTCTACAGAAAGAGCCTCCGATAGTGCAAGAGGGAGATCTTAAAGTCATAGTCCCAACAGATAGAAAAGTGCAAGTGAAGGGCACAGCTTGAATAGATTATACAATGAAATAAAGTCCACAGAACAGTCTCTAATGGAATTAAAAGCAGAAGTCCTCATGATCTTGATGTTTTGGTGGCTACCAATAATCTTGAGGATAAACTAATAAGAGTCAAAACAAAGGAAATTAGATAGTTGGAGAGAGTTTGGACTCTATTCTGAGGTACCAGATAAGGGCATCCAGCTTTGTCACATAGGTGGATTTGTATTGACACCTCCTCAAGGACTTTTCTTGAAAAAAAGAACTTGCATTTATATAGCTCTTTTCAAGATCTCAGGACACCCCAAAACACTTTACAGTCACGGAAGTATTTTTGAAGCACAGTCTCTGTTGTAATGTTGGAAATCACACAATTAATTTGCACAAAACAAGATTTCACAAACATCAATCTGATAATGACCAGATAATCTGTTTTAGTGAAATTGGTTGACGGATAAGCAGTGGCCAGGATTCCAGGGAACAATCTCCTACTCTTCTTCAAATCCAGGAATAGGAATTTTTATATCCAACATAGAGCACAGATGGAGCCTTGGATAAACATCCCATCCAAATCACAGTGGGCTGGATTTTAAGAGCCTGCCGTCGATCCTGACAGCAAGCTCTAAAAATGGCAGCACGCCCATGTGGGCTGCGCGCCAAAGAGCCGACGCGATCTTAAGTGCAGTGTCTCATTTAAATATCTGGGTGGCCCACCCCCAGCCCTATCCCTTGGAGGGGGTGGGCTGTCCATCCCCGTCAAAGGCGCCAGCTGCCTGTGCGCATCTGACACTGAGATTCAGGCTTGCTTGGTTAAGCTAATTGTAATCCCAATAAATTGTTAAAGCACATATAGGCAGTTCATACAAAGATTATTTAAGTATGTTTTAACTATGCTCACTCCTCCAATGTCTGTCAAGCCTCTTCCAAACTCTCACTCACACCCATAGAAAAGATAGAAGAAAAAGCTTGTCATCTGATAGGCAATCCCTCTCCCATTGCTATCCTTCAAAGGCCTATAAGATGTCTAATACTCTTGATGGACCCCAATACTGGCAATGTGTAGCACGCGCAGAAATGCCTACAAGGCTTATTCTTTCCTGTCTTCTGCTGTCTAACAAGGCAACCAATTTCTTCTGCTTCTTTTTACACTCAGCAGATTTTGCACTGCATTTTTCCATAATGAAGATACCTATCAAGGGATCAGTTAAACATGAGTACCCCACTGCATGCCAACCCAGTATTCAGAGGCTGGAGCTTTGATCTGCACCTCGATGAGGTTACAGGGCGCATTGAGCTTTCCCCAGTTGCTGGGCAATTCATGCCCTACTGGCACTGTAACTTCTATCTCCCTTGTTGCCAAATTTGAAGAATCCCCCGATAGGACAGATAACTGAGAAGGCCCCTTTTTCCAATAATTAGCATGTAATCTACCCCTCACAACAAAAACATGCGATCAATCAGAGAAGCTACCTGTGCTAGTCAATGACCCAACATATTTTCATTCCATCTAATTTTTCCAGTCAGGCACTTGACTCTGTTTTTCTCAGGCTCATTTATGATCCTCTTAATCATTCCTTGCAGCCAAAATTTGTCATCATACTGATTGCAATAAGTTATTAATGAGGACAAATTAAAAAATAAATGTCAGCGCTGTTTGTCTTATCTTAGTCTAGCTGCTCTCCAACTGCTTTGATGGTTTTTATCTCAACAGGTTATTGGAGATTTGAAACTGACATTAAAATTTATTGCCAATTTCATGACAGATACAGGAGGGATCACTGATTTACTAAGTTGAGACAGAAAAGCTGAAGTTCAGCCATTGGTAAAACTGTCACCGTCTTTCTAACTTGTGATAATACAGCGTTTCACCATGGGTTAGCTTCTCGTCATTACCCCCTTAAGTTCCACGAGGGCGGAGAGCAGAGAGGGAAAGCTGGTGGTAGGAGGAATGGTTGATACACATAGGATCAGTTTCAGTTGCTGTACTACTATCACTCAGGATAGCAATAATTCTCTCCCCACCCTACCACTGGGATGGAGGGTAAAATTCAATCCCAGGGTAGCAGCTCCTGATTACTGCCTAGTAAACACCTCTCCCACCCTGCTGGAAAGTGTTTGTGTGAATGTTGGATGCAGATAGGATCGGGACTTAGCTGTGATGCCACCCATGGCAGTCAATATGACTGCCAACTAGTCTAGAAGGTAAGGATGAAGGTAATAGAGAAAACAAGGTAGGAAACTAATTTGAACTTCATAGAAAGTATAATATTAGTTATAATATTAATCAATACATAAGGATAAGGAACAACATGGAAAGAGTTGGTGGACAGCTATAAAGGCGGGCTGAAGAGAGACAAGTCGAAGAGACTCAGCAGCTGCCAGGAAAAGAGACAGCAGTGTAAGGAGAGACCCAACTGTGTAACAGCCCCGAGAACCTGCTTTACTTACAGCGCCTGTGGAAGAGTCTGTCATTCTAGAATTGGCCTTTATAGCCACTCCAGGCGCTGCTCCACAAATCACTGACCACCTCGAGGCACTTACCCATTGTCTCTTGAGACAAGGAGGCCAAAAAGGAAAGGACAACACAGAAACAGGCCATTTAACCATGTTGACATTTGCGTTCCACATCAGCAAATAATCCTAATTATATCCAATTAATCCAAGTCGTGGTCCACATAGGCACCAACGACATAGGTAGGAAGAGAGATGGGGATTTAAGGCAGAAATTCAGGGAGCTAGGGTGGAAGCTTAGAGCGAGAACAACCAGAGTTGTTATCTCTGGGTTGTTGCCTGTGCCACGTGCTAGCGAAGAGAGGAATAGGGAGAGAGAGGAGTTGAACACGTGGCTGCAGGGATGGTGTAGGAGGGAGGGTTTTGGTTTCCTGGATAATTGGGGCTCTTTCTGGGGTAGGTGGGACCTCTACAAACAGGATGGTCTTCACCTGAACCAGAGGGGTACCAATATCCTGGGGGGGAGATTTGTTAGTGCTCTTCGGGGGGGTTTAAACTAAATCAGCAGGGGAATGGGAACCTAAATTGCAGTGCCAGTGTACAGGCTGTTGAGAGTAGTGAGGTAGGGGATAAGGTTACAGGGACGCAAGAGGGCACTGGCAAGCAAGAACTTGGTTTAAAGTGTGTCTACTTCAACGCCAGGAGCATCCGGAATAAGGTGGGTGAGCTTGCAGCATGGGTTGGTACCTGGGATCCTGATGTTGTGGCCATTTCGGAGACATGGGTAGAGCAGGGGCAGGAATGGATGTTGCAGGTTCCGGGATTTAGATGTTTCAGAAAGAACAGAGAAGAGGGTAAAAGAGGGGGGGGTGTGGCATTGTTAATCAAGGAAAGTATTACAGCGGCAGAAAGGACGTTTGAGGACTCGTCTACTGAGGTAGTATGGGCCGAGGTTAGAAACAGGAGAGGAGAGGTCACCCTGTTGGGAGTTTTCTATAGACCTCCGAATAGTTCCAGAGATGTAGAGGAAAGGATAGCGAAGATGATTCTCGACAGGAGCGAGAGTAACAGGGTAGTGGTTATGGGGGACTTTAACTTTCCAAATATTGACTGGAAATACTATAGTTCGAGTACTTTAGATGGGTCTGTTTTTGTCCAGTGTGTGCAGGAGGGTTTTCTGACACAGTATGTGGACAGGCCAACCAGGGGCGATGCCACATTGGATTTGGTACTGGGTAATGAACCCGGCCAGGTGTTCGATTTAGATGTAGGTGAGCACTTTGGCGATAGTGATCACAATTCGGTTAGGTTTACCTTAGCGATGGGCAGGGACAGGTATATACCGCAGGGCAAGAATTATAGCTGGGGGAAAGGAAATTATGACGCGATTAGGCAAGATTTAGGATGTGTAGGATGGGGAAGGAAACTGCAGGGGATGGGCACAAACGAAATGTGGAGCTTATTCAAGGAGCAGCTAATGCGTGTCCTTGATAAGTATGTACCTGTCAGGCAGGGAGGAAGTTGTCGAGCAAGGGAGCCGTGGTTTACTCAAGAAGTTGAAGCGCTTGTCAAGAGGAAGAAGGCGGCTTATGTTAGGATGAGACGTGAAGGCTCAGTTAGGGCGCTTGAGAGTTACAAGCTAGCCAGGAAGGATCTAAAGGGAGGGCTAAGAAGAGCAAGGAGAGGACACGAGAAGTCATTGGCGGATAGGATCAAAGAAAACCCTAAGGCTTTCTATAGGTATATCAGGAATAAACGAATGATAAGAGTTAGAACAGGGCCAATCAAGGATAGTAGTGGGAAGTTGTGTGCGGAATCAGAGGAGATAGGGGAAGCGTTAAATGAATATTTTTCGTCAGTATTTACAGTAGAGAAAGAAAATGTTGCCGAGGAGATTACTGAGATACAGCCTACTAGGCTAGATGGGATTGAGATTCACAAGGAGGAGGTGTTAGCAATTTTGGAAAGAGTGAAAATAGATAAGTCCCCTGGGCCAGATGGGATTTATCCTAGGATTCTCTGGGAAGCCAGGGAGGAGATTGCAGAGCCGTTGTTGTTGATCTTTAAGTCGTCATTGTCGACAGGAGTAGTGCCGGAGGACTGGAGGATAGCAAATGTTGTCCCCTTGTTCAAGAAGGGGAGTAGAGACAGCCCTGGTAATTATAGACCTGTGAGCCTTACTTCGGTTGTGGGTAAAATGTTGGAAAAGGTTATAAGAGACAGGATTTATAATCATCTTGAAAAGAATAAGTTCATTTGCGATAGTCAGCACGGTTTTGTGAAAGGTAGGTCGTGCCTCACAAACCTTATTGAGTTTTTCGAGAAGGTGACCAAACAGGTGGATGAGGGTAAAGCCGTGGATGTGGTGTATATGGATTTCAGTAAGGCGTTTGATAAGGTTCCCCACGGTAGGCTATTGCAGAAAATACGCAAGTATGGGGTTGAAGGTGATTTAGAGCTTTGGATCAGAAATTGGCTAGCTGAAAGAAGACAGAGGGTGGTGGTTGATGGCAAATGTTCATCCTGGAGTTTAGTTACTAGTGGTGTACCGCAAGGTTCTGTTTTGGGGCCACTGCTGTTTGTCATTTTTATAAACGACCTGGATGAGGGTGTAGAAGGGTGGGTTAGTAAATTTGCGGATGACACGAAGGTCGGTGGAGTTGTGGATAGTGTCGAAGGGTGTTGTAGGGTACAGAGGGACATAGATAGGCTGCAGAGCTGGGCTGAGAGATGGCAAATGGAGTTTAATGCGGAGAAGTGTGAGGTGATTCACTTTGGAAGGAGTAACAGCAATGCAGAGTACTGGGCTAATGGGAAGATTCTTGGTAGTGTAGATGAGCAGAGAGATCTTGGTATCCAGGTACATAAATCCCTGAAAGTTGCTACCCAGGTTAATAGGGCTGTTAAGAAGGCATATGGTGTGTTAGCCTTTATTAGTAGGGGGATCGAGTTTCAGAGCCACGGGGTCATGATGCAGCTGTACAAAACTCTGGTGAGGCCGCACCTGGAGTATTGCGTGCAGTTCTGGTCACCGCATTATAGGAAGGATGTCGAAGCTTTGGAAAGGGTGCAGAGGAGATTTACTAGGATGTTGCCTGGTATGGAAGGAAGGTCTTACGAGGAAAGGCTGAGGGACTTGGGGTTGTTTTCGTTAGAGAGAAGGAGGAGGAGAGGTGACTTAATAGAGACATACAAGATAATCAGAGGGTTAGATAGGGTGGATAGTGAGAGTCTTTTTCCTCGGATGAGGATGGCAAACACGAGGGGACATAGCTTTAAGTTGAGGGGTGAAAGATATAGGACAGATGTCAGAGGTAGTTTCTTTACGCAGAGAGTAGTAGGGGCGTGGAACGCCCTGCCTGCAACAGTAGTAGACTCGCCAACTTTAAGGGCATTTAAGTGGTCATTGGATAGACATATGGATGTAAATGGAATAGTGTAGGTCAGATGATCGGCGCAACATCGAGGGCCGAAGGGCCTGTACTGCGCTGTAATATTCTAATTCTAATTCTAATTCTATTCCCATAATCCTTCAACCCCTTTCCTTTCATCCACCTATCCAATCTAATTTTGAATATTGACATAATTTTTGCTTAAATTACTAACCCTGCAAGAGAATTCCGCACCCTCGCAACTCACTATCTGAAAAGAGATTTCTCCTGCCTTCTGTTCAAAATCTCCCACATTTAATCTTATACCTATGGTGTCTCATTCTTGACCCCTCAGCTACTGGAAACTGTGTGCTTCTATCTCTCCTGTCCCATCCTTTCATAATTACAAACATTTCTGTCATGTCTTTATTCTTCCCATCTTCTCTCTTATTCTCTTCAACTTGGTGTTCTGCATCACGTGGTTTGGTCCTGGACTTGAGCTTCTTAATAAAACCCAATCTGCTCTAGTGATCGCCAATACTTTAACTGAAAGATTGATCATAAACTGACAGATTAATTTCACAGGAATAGCATGCACAGGACATTCATATCTTGGCCAATCAGAAATCTTTTTATGGTGTAATTTTGCCAAGATGAGACTGGTGCTTGCATTGAAAATATTTTTTAATAAATTGCTTTCATCTTGAGAGTGATTCAGATAAGGATATGAAATCATAACATTTTTTGATTAATCACCAACTGCAATTGGCTTTCATGTTTTCATTAATGTGTCTTCAAATCACGTGACTACCAGAGTGGTAGAAGGTGAACTGGATGAACCTGAGTCTTTCTTTGTCTAGCAATTGCTATGTCCTTAAATACTTTCTTGTGACCTTGTTGCAGCTGTCTGCAGCCTATATGCAAGCATGCACTCTGCTCTTCCAATCTGGCATCCTGTGTATTATTCTCTTAAAGTCAACAGTCATCTCCCCAACTGTGCCTGTAGGTATTTCCCCCCATCAACTTTCCCCTCCGTTTTGTTCAACCTCACGATGAGAGTTTCAAGAAGGCCCAGCAATATCTTATCAGGGCTATTATGGATGGGCAGTAAATGCAAACATTACCATTGCTGACCAATCCAGAAAATGTTTTTTTTTAAATCTTGCTCCTCTCACACATGTTGGGAAATTAATTGTTTTAAGGTTTCTTTTTAAACCAGGTTTTTCAAACAACAATTAAGCTTGAAATAAACAGGAAATTGATGCATTTTTTCTAATATAGTACATAAGTAATTTGAGAAATGTCATGCTTGGATGGTGCAGGTGACATTTGACCTATGGTTCCCAAAGCTCTTCCCCACTCTGGTGTTCCTTGCATCATGTCTGGGTCTGTTTAGATTAATTGATAGAGATTCGTTGCCATGATTAGTCAACAACTCCATTATTACGGTATCATGCGACTACCAGGATGGTGGAAGGCAAGTTAAATGCACTGTAGTCTTTTCTGGTCTAGCAATTCCTGTGTTCCTACGGTCAGTGTCATGTCTCTAAGTGTAGATAGCTACCCTTAATGATGGAAATAAACTTGCAATGCTATGGGGATAGAGCAGGGGAATGGCCTGAGAATGTGATGGAGGCAGGTTCAATTTAAGTATTCAAAAGGGAATTAGACAATTTTATGAAAAGGAAGAATGTGCAGGATTACAGGGTGAAGGCAGGGGAATGGAACCGAGGGAATTGCTCTTTCGGAGAGCCAGTGTGGACACAATGGGCTGAATGGCCTTCTTCAGTGCTGTATCGATTCTGTGATTCTGTGATTTAAATTAAAATGACCCCCAATAAGTGGAATCGGCATCCAAGCACATGTACTGCAATATAGCAGAGCCTCTGTAAATACAGCTGAGGTGACAGCCTTAGCTCCATGGTAGCACTCCCATCTCTGAGTCATAAGGGTGTGAGTTCAAGTTCTGCTCTATAAACTTGAACGTAGGCTGACATCAGTGCAGTACATCTTTTGGAAGAGATATCAAACCGAAGCCCTGTCTGCCCTCTCAGGATATGTAAAACATTCTGTGACACCATTTGAAGAAGAGCAGGGGAGTCCTCCCAGTGACCTAGCAAATATTTATCCTTCACCAGCAACTCAAAAATCAGAATATTCATTTATCTCATTGATATTTGTTGTGTGCAAATTGACTGTTGTGTTTCTCTACATTACAATGCTTAATTGGCTGTGAAGTATTCTGAGGTCATGAAAGGTGCTATATAAATGCAAGTTCTTTCTTTTAACTAAGTTAGGTCCATGGGCACAACACATGATAGTTATACATAATTTCTTGCCTTCAGTTTTCCATCCCTATTTCTCCTCTAATCCATTCTCTTGGGTAACTTACGGTCTGGTCCCCTCTGACATCTCAGTCAAGTGACTATTTTTCATGGTTGAGCCTTGACAAGTGAGTATCAACCCCTTTTCTGACCATAACTGTGGCACCACAGTCCAGTCCGATCCAACTGTCATCCAAACTCCACACGCAAAAGTATGGCTTAAGACGTGTCACTGGATCACAATCTGGAGAACAACCTAGCTTGACCTCCTTAGCTCAAGGATACTGTAGTACCTTGGATATTTACGAACCTTATGTTGAGATCAGTCCCTCATCCCAGTTTGCACAGACTAGAAATCAAGCCCTGGATCTTCCAGGGTTTATGAGCATCATATTGCAACTGTTTTTGGGATGTGGGCTACATTGGCAAAGGCTGCATTGATTGCACATCTCTAATTGTCACTTCTAAAGGTGAGCATGCATAGCTAAGGTTTTAGGAACATAGGAGCAGGAGTAGGCCATTCAGCCTGTCGAGCCTGCTCCGCCATTCAATTAGATCATGGCTGATTATCTATCTCAACGCCACTTTTCCCTCACTAGCTCCATATTCCTTGATGTAATTTATCTCCGGAAATCTATTGATTTCTGTCTTGAACATGCTCAATGATTGAGCTCCCATAGCCCTCTGGGATAGAGAATTCCAAAGATTCATCACCCTCTAAGTGAAGAAATTCCTCCTCAGCTCAGTCTTAAATGGCCTACCCCTGATTCTGAGACTATGTCCTCTGGTTCTAGATTCACTAGCTAGGGGAAACATCCTATCTACATCCACCCTGTCATGCATTGTAAGAATTTTGTAAGTTTCAATAAGATCACCCCTCATTCCTCAAAACTCTAGAGAATGCAGCTTGCTCCACCATTTGATAAGATCATGGCTGATCTGATTGTGGTCTCAACTCCACTTTCTTGTCTTCCCCTTGCCTCCCTTATCTATCAAAAATCTATCTAACTCAGCCTTGAATAAATTCAATGACCCACCCTCCACTGTTTTCTGGGGAACAGAATTCCACAGACTAACGATCCTCTGAAAGAAAAAAATTCTCTCTGTCTTAAAAGGGAGATCTGTTATTTTTAAATTGTGTCCCCTAGTTCTCGAAACATCTTCTCAATCAAATCCCCTCAGGATCTTATGTCTCAATCTTCTAAACTCTAATGGGTAAAGGCCCAACCTGTTCAACCTTTCTTCATAAGTCCTTCATCCCCAGGAATGTGTCAAGTGAACCTTCTCTGAACTGCCTCTAATGCAATTATATCCTTTTTCAAATAAGGAGACCAATGGATTGACCAGGAATATTTTAAGCAAGAAATAGCTGGAGCAATCAGACTACACAATGGTATGTGTTTGCTCAAATATAAGTGACTGTCCTGACCATTGAACCCCTGTGGCTAAGCTGTTAACAGAACTTTAAAAATAATGACTGTGGCTCCAGTGCACTTGAATCAGCCCCCACATCCCTTGGAAATGTTAATCTCAAAACTGTTACAAAACTCATTCACCAACCTGTTGATGCTGATAAACATAGAATTTTCCCTATCAAAAACACGTCTGTGTGTTAATGGGCTATTCAGGGTCTCAGGATGTGGAAGTGATCAAGTCAAGCATTCTATCGCTTGTAGAAACAAACAAGATTAAGATGTTACAATCAAAAGGGTGGGTTGGGGGGCGGGGGTGGAACAATCATTGTCATAGGTGTGATCTTTGTACTATAAGAAGTGTGCATTTAGGACATACTGGACAACTTGTAAGGATAATTGCAGGCAGACTTGATCATCCACACAGATGGTAACCTACTCCCCTGAGTGATCACCGGGGTGAGTAGTGTTTGAAATTAAGGAGAGACAAAGGGTACTGATTGAAATTGAAGGGAACAGTGTACTGGGGTTAGTATGTTATCATGGTAAAATAAGTAGTTAAAAGAATAATGAGTTGTGAGCCTTGACCATTTTACCTGGATGGGTTCAGGCTGGACTCTGGAATTAGAGTATAAGAGAGAAGGTGGGGGTTCACCTACCTACAGGTCACTTCAGAGGTCATAAGAGTCAATCATCTACTTTGGAAATTGAGGCATACAAAAATCAGCCCAGGTAAGGATGGCAGAGTCTCTTCCATCATTTGATTAAGTGTCAGCTGTGGCTCAATCAGTACCCTTCTTGCTTCTGAAATTGACAATGGTATGTTCAGATCTCATTCCAGGAGTTTGAGTGCAAAAATGAAGGTCCACTTTTAAACTGAAGGCCTCTCAGGTGGATATAAAACATCCCACAGTGGTATTTCAATGAAGAGTAGCTGGATTATCTTGGCCAGTATTTACCCCTCAACTGACATTCCAAAAATAGATTACCTGGTTATTATTACATTGCTGTTTGTGAGAACTTGCTGTGTGCAGAATTGGCTGCTGTGATCACGACATTGATTTGTTCTTGGCATTGTTGGCTAGGCCAGCATTTATTGCCCATCCCTAATTGCCCTCAAGAAGGTGGTTTTTTTTTTTGGTTTTTTTTAGTTTTTAGAGATACAGCACTGAAACAGGCCCTTCGGCCCACCGAGTCTGTGCCGACCATCAACCACCCATTTATACTAATCCTACACTAATCCCATATTCCTACCACATCCCCACCTGTCCCTATATTTCCCTACCACCTACCTATACTAGGGGCAATTTATAATGGCCAATTTACCTACCAACCTGCAAGTCTTTTGGCTTGTGGGAGGAAACCGGAGCACCCGGAGAAAACCCACACAGACACAGGGAGAACTTGCAAACTCCACACAGGCAGTACCCAGAATTGAACCTGGGTTGCTGGAGCTGTGAGGCTGCGGTGCTAACCACTGCGCCACTGTGCCGCCATGGTGGTGAGCCGCCTTCTTGAACCGCTGCAGTCCATGTGGGGTACGCACACCCATAGTGCTGTTAGGAAGGGAGTTCCAGGATTTTGACCTAGTGACAGTGAAGGGACGGTGATATAGTTCCAAGTCAGGATGTTGTGTGGCTTGGAAGGGAGCTTACAGGTGGTGATGTTCCCATGAATCTGCTGCCCTTGTCCTTCTAGTTGGTAGAGGTTGCAGGTGCAGAAGGTGTTGTCTTCGGAGCCTCGGTGAGTTGCTGCAGTGCATCTTGTAGATGGCACACACTGCTGCCACTGTGTGTCAGTGTTGGAGGGAGTGAATATTTGTGCATGAAAATCAAACGGACTGCTTTGTCCTGGATGGTGTTGAGTTTCTTGAGTGTTGTTGGAGCTGTACCCATCCAGGCAAGTGGAGAGTATTCCATCACACTCCTGACTTGTGCCTTGCAGATGGTGAACAGGCTTTGGGGAGTCAGGAAGTGAGTTACTCACTACAGGATTTAGCCCCAGTATTTATATGGCTACTCCAGTTCAGTTTCTGGTCAATGGTAACACCCAGATATTGATAGTGGGGGATTCAGCGATCGTAATGCCATTGAACGTCAAGGGGAGATAGTTTGATTCTCTCTTGTTGGAGATGGTCATTGCCTGGCACTTATGTGGTGCGAATGTTATTTGCCACTTATCAGCCCAAGCCTGGAGATTGTCCAGGTCTTGCTGCATTTCTACACGGACTGCTTCAGTATCTGAGGAGTTGTGAACGGTGCTGAACATTGTGCAATCATCAGCAAACATCCCCTCTTCTAACATTATGATTGAAGGAAGGTCATCGATGAAGCAGCTGAAGATGGTTGGGCCTAGGACACTACCCTGAGGAACTCCTGCAATTATGTCCTGGAGCTCAGACCTCCAACAACCACAACCATCTTCCTTTGTGCTAGGCGTGACATCAACCAGCAGAAAATTTTGCCCCTGATTCTCATTGACTTCAGTTTTGCTAGGGCTCCTTGATGCTATACTCAGTCAAATGCTGCTTTGATGTCAAGGGCAGTCACTCTCACCTCACCTCTTGAATTCAGCTCTTTTGTCCATGTTTGAACCAAGGCTGTAATGAGGTCAGGAGCTGAGTGGCCCTGGCAGAACCCAAACTGAGCACCACTGAACAGGTTATTGCTAAGCAAGTGCCACTTGATAGCACTGTCGACGATACCTTCCATCACCTTGCTGATGATCGAGAGTAGACTGATTGGGCGGGTGCGATTTGTCCTGCTTTTTGTGCACAGGACATACCTGGGCAATTTTCCACATTGCCGGGTAGATACCTGTGTTGTAGCTGTACTGGAACAGCTCGGCTAGGGGCTCGGCTAGTTCTGGAATACAAGTCTTCAGTACTATTTCTGGACTACGCCTCAAAAGTACTTCATTGGCTGCAAAGCACTTTGGGGTGACCTGTGGTCATGGCAAGTTCTTTATCAATGTAAGTCTTTCTTTATTTCTTCCTAAAATTAGTGAACCAGTTGGGTTTTTCTAACAGCTTCCACGTCATTTTTTTTTCAGATGCCGTTTTCCTAACTTGTCCTGGTGCGATTTGCACTCACAAGCTCTGGGTCAGTCTGGTCTCACTTTAGCCATGATACTACTGTACCCAGGAAGTACAGGAAATGTGCAGCATGTTAGTCAGCATCTGAGAAACCAAATAGGCCACACTGCTGAATAACTCTTTTCTGTTTGTATGTATGACCCTTGCCTTCAGCTCACCGCTTCAATTCTCTCTCCTTTTTCTCCAAGGGAAATTAGTGAACTGAAAATCTGGTTGTTTTTATGGTACTGGCTGATAAATGGTTTGGTGAACTAACTTTCACAACTTGCCATGGCCCTATTTGAGTTCTGGGCTGCGATTTGTTATTATAATCACCATAATAGAGAGCTGGGGACAAACATTAGCCTTTTTTTAAAAGTAAAATTACATCCTTGAAAACACTTCTGTTGACCGAATGGAGTCAGATTGCTCTTTTTAAACAATTATTTGGAATTTAAATCTTTCTAAAATGCAATTAGAATGACATCAACACCATTGTTGAATCACTCATAGGTGCCGAGGCCAAGTGTTGAGAGAACTGTTCTGATACACACTAGGAGCAATCTGTTCTTTTAACTTCCATTGTATCTCATTACAATGATATCAATGACTTTTCCGGAAGCTTCTTCCATCACCACTCAACCACATAGTCTGCTAATTGCTTTTTTTTTGGTGAGCTTAGTTCTTTCTGCCTTCGCTGATCTTTCTCTGTTAGGATTCTTGGGAAACTTCTTCGTATTATTTATTCTCGGGATGTGGTCATCACTGGCAAGACCAGCATTTATTGCTCATTCCTATTTGGGCAGCTATTTTTTTTCGGCTGGCATGGCCACGATGGGCTGAATCGCCTCCTTCTGTGCCCTAATTTTTCTATGGTTCTATGGTTCTCTGAGAACATGGTGGTGGGCCTGCTGCTTGAACATCTGTTTGTGGTTTGATATAACTGAGTGGCTCACTCAGCCACTTCAGAGGGCAGTTAAGAGTCAATCACACTGGCTTGAGACTGGAGTCACTTATAGGTCAGATCACGTGAGGATGGCAGGTTTCTAACTCTAAAGGACATTTCATGACAACTGTCCTGGGTTTTTCTTTCCAGCTAAATTCAAGTTCTTAAATTGGCCTGGTGTGATTTGGACTCACATTTTCTAGAGTACACAAAGCCATGTAAAGAGATATTAATAATAAGAAGAAAAGCAAAATACGGCAGATGCTGGAAATCTGAAATAAAAACGAGATGCTGGAAATACTCAGCAGGTCTGGCAGCATCTGTGGAGAGAGAAGCAGAGTTAACGTTTCAGGTCAGTGACCCTTCATCAGAACTGGCAAAGGTTAGAAATGTAAAAGGTTTTAAGCAAATAAAGTGGGGGTGGGGCAAGCGATAACAAAAGAGGTGTTGATAAGACAGGGTCACAGAGAATACTAGAAGGTCATGGAGCAAAGGCAAACGGTATGTTAATAGTGTGCTGAAAGATAAAGCGTTAGTGCAGAGAGGGTGCATGACGGTGCTTCTGATATGACCTCCTTTTTCCACAACCAAGGATTCCCCCCCCACTGTTGTTGACAGGGCCCTCAACCGTGTCCGGCCCATTTCTCGTACCTCTGCCCTCAACCCTTCCCCTCCCTCCCAGAACCGTGACAGGGTTCCCCTTGTCCTCACCTTCCGCCCCATCAGCCTCCATATCCAAAGGATCATCCTCCGCCATTTCCGCCACCTCCAGCGTGATGCCACTACTAAACGCATCTTCCCGTCCCTTCCCCTGTCTGCATTCCGAAGGGATCGTTCCCTCCGCGACACCCTAGTCCACACCTCCATTACCCCCACCACCTCGTCCCCGTCCCATGCACCTTCCCCTGCAATCGCAGGAGGTGTAATACCTGCCCATTTACCTCCTCTCGCCTCACTATCCCAGGCCACAAACACTCCTTTCAGGTGAAGCAGCGATTTACTTGTACTTCTTTCAATATAGTATACTGTATTCGCTGCTCACAATGTGGTCTCCTCTACATTGGGGAGACCAAGTGCAGACTGGGTGACCGCTTTGCGGAACACCTCCGCTCAGTCCGCAAGCAGGACCCTGAGCTTCCGGTTGCTTGCCATTTCAACACTCCCCCCTTCTCTCATGCTCACATCTCTGTCCTGGGATTGCTGCAGTGTTCCAGTGAACATCAACGCAAGCTCGAGGAACAGCATCTCATCTACCAATTAGGCACACTACAGCCTGCTGGACTGAACATTGAGTTCAATAATTTCAGAGCATGACAGCCCCCCATTTTACTTTCATTTTTAGTTGTTTTTTCTTTTTTTACACTTTTTACAACCTTATTTTGCATTTATTTCATTTCATCTTAGTTTGTTTTTTCATGTTTGCACTTGCTGCTGTTCAATATTCAGTCCGTTAACACCTTTTCTGTGCTAATGCTTTGTCTTTCAACACACCATTAACACATTGTTTGCCTTTGCTCCATGACCTTTTGGTCAGCCATTCTGTGGCCTTGTCCAATCTACACCTTCTCCTTTGTTATGTCTTGCCCCACCCCCACCTCACTTGCTTATAATCTGTGACATTTTTAATATTTGTCTTTTCCGAAGAAGGGTCACTGACCCGAAAGGTTAACTCTGCTTCTCTTTCCACAGATGCTGCCAGACCTGCTGAGTGGTTCCAGCATTTCTTGTTTTTATTTCAGATTTCCAGCATCCGCAGTATTTTGCTTTTATTATATTAGCGCAGAGAGGGTGTTTTTATTTTTATTTAGAGATACAGCACTGAAACAGGCCCTTCGGCCCACCGAGTCTGTGCCGACCAAGAACCACCCATTTATACTAACCCTACAGTAATCCCCTATTCCCTACCTACACTAGGGGCGATTTATAATGGCCAATTTACCTATCACCTGCAAGTCTTTGGCGGTGGGAGGAAACCAAAGCACCCGGCGAAAACCCACACGGTCACAGGGAGAACTTGCAAACTCCGCACAGGCAGTACCCAGAATCGAACCCGGGTCCCTGGAGCTGTGAGGCTGCGGTGCTAACCACGATGTTAATTGACAGAAAAATGAACAGCACTGGCCAAAATCACAAACATGAAAAAAACCGTGGTTAAAAAAAAATGATGAAACAAACTAAAATAAAATAAACAAATAAAAAATACAAAAAAAACTAAAAATAAAAAGGGGGACCCTTCATGCTCTGAAATTATTGAACTCAATGTTCAGTCTGGCAGGCTGTAGTGTGCCTAATTGATAAATAAGATGCTGTTCCTCGAGTTTGCGTTGATGTTCACTGGTACACTGCAGCAAGCCCAGGACAGAGATATGGGCATGAGAGCAGGGAGGTGAGTTGAAATGGCCAGCAACTGGAAGCTCGGGGTCATGCTTTCGGACTGAGCGGAGGTGTTCTGCAAAGCAGTCACCCAATTTGCGTTTGGTCTCCCCAATGTAGTAGAGACCACATTATGAGCAGCGAATACAGTATACTAAATTGAAAGAAGTACAAGTAAATCCCTGCTTCACTTGTAAGGAGTGTTTGGGGCCTTGGATAGTGAGGAGAGAGGAGATAAAAGGGCAGGTATTACACCTCCTGTGATTGCATGGGAAGGTGCCATGGGAAGGGGATGAGGTGTTGGTGGTAATGGAGGAGTGGACCAGGGTGTCGGGGAGGGAACAATCCATTCGGAATGCTGACAGGGGAGGGGAAGATGTGTTTAGTAGTGGCATCACGCTGGACGTGGCGAAAATGGCAGAGGATGATCCTTTGGATGTGGAGGCTGGTGGGGTGGAAAGTGAGGACAAGGGGAACCCTGTCGAAGTTCTGGGAGGGAGAGGAAGGGGTGAGGGTAGAGGTGCGGGAAATGGGCTGGACACGGTCGAGAGCCCTGTCAACCACAGTGGGGGGGGAATCCTCGGTTGTGGAAAAAGGAAGACATATCAGAAGCGCAGTCGTGGAAGGTTGCATCATCAGAGCAGATGTGTCAGAGATGGAGAAACTGGGAGAATGGAATGGAGTTCTTACAGGAGGCAGGGTGTGAAGAAGTAAAGAGATATTAAGACAGGTTGGTTCTAATACTCTAGCGTGTCCTAGTGACTTGTTCCTAAAAGGAGAAGACAAATTAACCCTTCAACTGCGTTCCCTTTATCCGAACTGAAAGATTAGCAAGTAGTAAGTTTGGAAGAAATCAAGAGGAGGGAGGGAGAGAAAGAAGAATCAACTGATTAACTCCCTTCAGGTGATGGGAATACTGCGAATATTAAATTTAAATAGTGCATTCTGATTAATTTTTAAATCACTTGTGATAACGTGATTTTTAAGTGTGAGTTAAACACTAAGCATGTGAAGTTTGGTTTGAAAGATGTGGCTACGTGGCAACATGCAAGTTCAATTTTTAGCTTGGTTAAAGGAGTAGGTATTAAGGAGCATCTTAAAGGAGAGAGCAGCAGAGAGACAGAGAGCTTTAGGGAGGCAATTCCAGAACTTAGAACCGAGAGAGCTGAAGGCACGGCTGCCAATGGTAGAGCAAAGGAAATCGGAGATGCAGAAGAGGGGAGACTTGGAGGAATGCAGAGTTCTCTGAAGGTTGTAAAGTTGGAGGAGGTTACAGAGATGGGGAGACATGGAGGAACATAAAGATCAGAATTTTAAAGTTGAGGTGTTGCTGGACTGGGAGCCAATGTAGGTCAATGAGTACAGGAGTGATGGGTGACTAGGACTCAGTGTGTGTTCAGATATGGACAGTAAAGTTTTGGTTGAGCGGAAGGTTATGGAGGGCATAAGATAGGAGGCCATAACATAACCATTACACTATATTAACCGCTAAACTTAAATTTGGAGTTCAGTCTCTGTTCTTTTTCTTCACTTAGCATCCAACTGCACATCCTTTCCTGGGTGATAATACCTTGCAATGAAAAGAGAGAATCTTTTTATTTTATGTGATTGGCGAATAGCTCCACCAGCATAATAATCTACACGTGGTAAACCTGTGTGTGCTAGTTCATTAAGAATTTGCCAGCTAATATCATCAAGAAGCGCATTGACCAGCCGGAAGTGGCCTCCCAGTCTGCAAAGCTTGAAAATTTCGAACATGCCAACAAAGCAACCAAGAGAATTGGTCTGGCACTTCACATTTATTAACTTAATGCTGAAGGTCTATTTTGAGTGTGAGATCCTGTCAATGAAACTTAGAACACAAATGAGTGAGATTCATGCCCTCCAAGAACCCTATCTACTGGAATCCAATGCATACCAGATTCAGGTAGATGGATTCCACATGATAGCGTGGCAATACCACGGCAAATACGGTACAGCCGCATAGCTCTGGGTCGACCTGTTTACCGAAGCCGAAGAGATCCTGCTGGCACTCAGCTCACCGTTCTCAATTACAATCAGAGTGGGCAAGCTGACTACCGTGAATATTTACAAGCCGCCAACGAAGACACAATTAACCATCGCCCGACCAAATGTCAACCACTCCGCCATCTTCATCGACGATTTCAACAGCCTCCACTACATATGGGGCTATCAAAAAGCAGAGCGAGTTAGCAAACATCTAGAAGACTGGGAGCTGGTCTTTGATATCCACCTTGTCTATGATGCCAAACAGCAAGCACCTTTTTCTCTGCGGAATACTCACTGGAACTCTGTTTTAAGATCAGTGACAGCAAAGGCCACTAACCTGCTCCCAGAAAATCCTTAAGAACTTTCCCACAGACAACACTAACCCAGCATCGTACATGTAGGGGTTATGGTGCCAATAATTGCCTCAGTCCCAAAACCAAGATGGAACTTTTATATGGCTTCATGGCCTACATTCACAAGCATTTTTGAGAATGTTGCCATCTGCAAGAAACTAAGACCATGCTTGAATGCTGAAAGTGGGATCCACCAGAAGCATCCTGTGCAGCTACAGGAAGGAATACATGCCATCCTGGTACTCGGATAGTGAGAGACAGTTGGCAGAGATTTATGTCACTCAAGATCCAGATACAGCAACTGCACTCCTGGATTCCTTAGACAAATGCAGATTAGCGCATTGGCAAGAAACAACTGAAAATCTGGATTTTTCAAGTTCCAAAAGGAACCCCAGAAACATGTGTCATGCAGGCCCCTACCTGTCAAGAATGAGGCATATTAATGCCATTGCAACTGCCTTCTAACTAACTCAACTAACTAGATACACTAACAAGGTGAGATGAGAGTGACTGCCCTTGATATCAAGGCAACATTTGACCAAGTATGGCATCAAGGAGCCCTAGCAAAACTGGAGTTAATGGATTGGAGTCATACCTAGCACAAAGGAAGATGGTTGTGGTTGTTGGAGGTCAATGATTTCAGGCCCAGGACATCACTGCAGGTGTTCCTCAGGGTAGTGTCCTTGGCCCAACCATCTTCAGCTGCTTCATCAATGACCTTCACTCTATTATAAGGTCTGATGTGAGAATGATCACTGATGATTGCATAATGTTCAGCACCATTCGCGATTCCTCAGATAATGAAGCAACCCGTGTCCATGTGCAGCAAGACCTGGACAACATCCAGGCTTGGGCTGATAAGTGGAAAATAACATTCAATGTCATTACCATCGTTGAACCCCCCCAATTATCAATATCCTGGGGGGTACCATTGAACTGGACCAGCCACATAAATACTGTGGCTACCAAAGCAGGTCATAGGCTGGGAATTCTGTGGCTAGTTACTCATCTCCTGTCTCCCCAATGCCTATCTACCATGTACAAGGCACAAGTCAGGGGTGTGATGGAATACTCTCCACTTGCCTGGATGGGTGCAGCTCCAACAACACTCAAGAAGCTCGACACCATCCAGGACAAAGCAACCTGCTTTACTGGCAACCCATCCACCACCTTCAACATTCACTCACTTCACCACCGATGCACAGTGGCAGCAGTGTGTACCAGTGGTTTCCTGGATAATTGGGGCTCTTTCTGGGGTAGGTGGGACCTCTACAAACAGGATGGTCTTCACCTGAACCAGAGGGGTACCAATATCCTGGGGGGGAGATTTGTTAGTGCTCTTCGGGGGGGTTTAAACTAAATCAGCAGGGGAATGGGAACCTAAATTATAGTTCCAGTGTACAGGCTGTTGAGAGTAGTGAGGTAGGGGATAAGGTTACAGGGACGCAAGAGGGCACTGGCAAGCAAGAACTTGGTTTAAAGTGTGTCTACTTCAACGCCAGGAGCATCCGGAATAAGGTGGGTGAGCTTGCAGCATGGGTTGGTACCTGGGATCCTGATGTTGTGGCCATTTCGGAGACATGGGTAGAGCAGGGGCAGGAATGGATGTTGCAGGTTCCGGGATTTAGATGTTTCAGTAAGAACAGAGAAGAGGGTAAAAGAGGCGGGGGGTGTGTCATTGTTAATCAAGGAAAGTATTACAGCGGCAGAAAGGACGTTTGAGGACTCGTCTACTGAGGTAGTATGGGCCGAGGTTAGGAACAGGAGAGGAGAGGTCACCCTGTTGGGAGTTTTCTATAGACCTCCGAATAGTTCCAGAGATGTAGAGGAAAGGATAGCGAAGATGATTCTCGACAGGAGCGAGAGTAACAGGGTAGTGGTTATGGGGGACTTTAACTTTCCAAATATTGACTGGAAATACTATAGTTCGAGTACTTTAGATGGGTCTGTTTTTGTCCAGTGTGTGCAGGAGGGTTTTCTGACACAGTATGTTGACAGGCCAACCAGGGGCGATGCCACATTGGATTTGGTACTGGGTAATGAACCCGGCCAGGTGTTCGATTTAGATGGAGGTGAGCACTTTGGCGATAGTGATCACAATTCGGTTAGGTTTACCTTAGCGATGGGCAGGGACAGGTATATACCGCAGGGCAAGAATTATAGCTGGGGGAAAGGAAATTATGACGCGATTAGGCAAGATTTAGGATGTGTAGGATGGGGAAGGAAACTGCAGGGGATGGGCACAAACAAAATGTGGAGCTTATTCAAAGAGCAGCTAATGCGTGTCCTTGATAAGTATGTACCTGTCAGGCAGGGAGGAAGTTGTCGAGCGAGGGAGCCGTGGTTTACTAAAGAAGTTGAAGCGCTTGTCAAGAGGAAGAGGGCGGCTTATGTTAGGATGAGACGTGAAGGCTCAGTTAGGGCGCTTGAGAGTTACAAGCTAGCCAGGAAGGATCTAAAGGGAGGGCTAAGAAGAGCAAGGAGAGGACACGAGAAGTCCCCTGGGCCAGATGGGATTTATCCTAGGATTCTCTGGGAAGCCAGGGAGGAGATTGCAGAGCCGTTGTTGTTGATCTTTATGTCGTCATTGTCAACAGGAGTAGTGCCGGAAGACTGGAGGATAGCAAATGTTGTCCCCTTGTTCAAGAAGGGGAGTAGAGACAGCCCTGGTAATTATAGACCTGTGAGCCTTACTTCGGTTGTGGGTAAAATGTTGGAAAAGGTTATAAGAGATAGGATTTATAATCATCTTGAAAAGAATAAGTTCATTTGCGATAGTCAGCACGGTTTTGTGAAAGGTAGGTCGTGCCTCACAAACCTTATTGAGTTTTTCGAGAAGGTGACCAAACAGGTGGATGAGGGTAAAGCCGTGGATGTGGTGTATATGGATTTCAGTAAGGCGTTTGATAAGGTTCTCCACGGTAGGCTATTGCAGAAAATACGCAAGTATGGGGTTGAAGGTGATTTAGAGCTTTGGATCAGAAATTGGCTAGCTGAAAGAAGACAGAGGGTGGTGGTTGATGGCAAATGTTCATCCTGGAGTTTAGTTACTAGTGGTGTACCGCAAGGTTCTGTTTTGGGGCCACTGCTGTTTGTCATTTTTATAAATGACCTGGATGAGGGTGTAGAAGGGTGGGTTAGTAAATTTGCGGATGACACGAAGGTCGGTGGAGTTGTGGATAGTGTCGAAGGGTGTTGTAGGGTACACAGGGACATAGATAGGCTGCAGAGCTGGGCTGAGAGATGGCAAATGGAGTTTAATGCGGAGAAGTGTGAGGTGATTCACTTTGGAAGGAGTAACAGCAATGCAGAGTACTGGGCTAATGGGAAGATTCTTGGTAGTGTAGATGAACAGAGAGATCTTGGTGTCCAGGTACATAAATCCCTGAAAGTTGCTACCCAGGTTAATAGGGCTGTTAAGAAGGCATATGGTGTGTTAGCTTTTATTAGTAGGGGGATCGAGTTTCGGAGCCACGAGGTCATGATGCAGCTGTACAAAACTCTGGTGAGACCGCAGCTGGAGTATTGCGTGCAGTTCTGGTCACCGCATTATAGGAAGGATGTGGAAGCTTTGGAAAGGGTGCAGAGGAGATTTACTAGGATGTTGCCTGGTATGGAGGGAAGGTCTTACGAGGAAAGGCTGAGGGACTTGGGGTTGTTTTCGTTGGAGAGAAGGAGGAGGAGAGGTGACTTAATAGAGACATACAAGATAATCAGAGGGTTAGATAGGGTGGATAGTGAGAGTCTTTTTCCTCGGATGATGATGGCAAACACGAGGGGACATAGCTTTAAGTTGAGGGGTGAAAGATATAGGACAGATGTCAGAGGTAGTTTCTTTACGCAGAGAGTAGTAGGGGCGTGGAACGCCCTGCCTGCAACAGTAGTAGACTCGCCAACTTTAAGGGCATTTAAGTGGTCATTGGATAGACATATGGATGAAAATGGAATAGTGTAGGTCAGATGGTTTCACAGGTCGGCGCAACATCAAGGGCCGAAGGGCCTGTACTGCGCTGTAATGTTCTAATTCTAATTCTAATTCTAATTCTAATCTACAAGATGAACTGCAGCAACTTACCAAGGCTCCTTAGACAGCACCTTCAAAACCCGCAACCTCTACCATCCAGAAGGACAAGGGCAGCAGATGCATGGGAACACCACCACATACAAGTTTCCTCCAAATCACTCACCATCCTGACTTGGAACTATATTGCCATTCCTGTACTGTCACTGGGTCAAAATCCTGGAACTCCCTTCTTAACAGCACTGTAGGTCTACCTCTACCCCACGGACTGTAGCAGTTTAAGAAGGAAGCTCACCACCACCTTCTCAAGGGCAATTAGGGATTTAAAATAAATGCTGGCCTAGCCAGTGATGCCCACATCCCATGAGTGAATTTTAAAAAAACTCAAAGGCAACAACTACCATCAAAAATAAATGCAGAGTGAAACAGCTGCTTAAGCTCTCTCTGCAAAAAGCCACTCCGCACACTATCTTTGCAGCTATCCTCACCACTGAAGAGATGGACATAGTGCTGAGAAGCCATCAAGTCTGGGAAGGCTGCTGGTCTCGATGGAATCTACTCAGATTTCCTCAAGATCCAATGCCCAAATGGATGGATAAGTCTTGCCAAACTCGCCTCCAACATCTTTAACACTGGGATAAACCCGGAAGTCTGGCACCATTCCAAAGTCATTGCCATCCTAAAGCCGGAAAA
This sequence comes from Heterodontus francisci, assembly GCF_036365525.1. Lineage (NCBI taxonomy): Eukaryota > Metazoa > Chordata > Chondrichthyes > Heterodontiformes > Heterodontidae > Heterodontus > Heterodontus francisci. The sequence goes on along the minus strand of NC_090375.1, from coordinate 57,668,215 downwards.
ACCTGCCCATGATCTCAAAAGCTACCGTTCTAGCCTCCTCTATCTACGGTTTACAAAGTGGTTGAATGGCTTGTCCTTGACCAGGTAAATCTGGGTTTAGAAGCCACCCTCCGAAACAAGCTGATGAGCTTCAGAGAAGGAAGAAGCTGCTCTGACCAGGTCCTTGCACCCATTACCAATATTGAGGAAGGGTTCCAGAAGCACAGGAAGACTGGAGCTGTCTTCATAGATTTGTCATCAGCATACGATACTGTCTGGCGCAAAGGCCTGCTACAGCAATTTTTAATCATCAGTCAATGCTGCAAAACTATCACACCCTACTGAGCAACCGCAGTTCCATTTTTATCTTAGTGATAAGACCAGGTGATCTATCACAGTGGTCGGTGTTTGCACCAGCCATCTTCAACATCTATATGGCGGACATGTACCATATCTGGATGGTTTTTAAAATTCATTCATGGGTTGTGGGCATTGCTGGATAGACCAGCATTTATTGCCCATCCCTAATTGCCCTTGAGAAGTTGGTGGTGAGCAGCCTTCTTGAATCGCTGCAGTCCACAATACTGTTAGGAAGGGAGTTCCAGGATTTTGACCCAGCGACAGTGAAGGAACGGCGATATAGTTCCAAGTCAGGATGGTGTGTGACTTGGAAGGGAACTTGCAGGTGGTGGTATTCCCATGCATTTGCTGCCCTTGTCCTTCTAGCTGGTAGAGGTCACGGGTTTGGTTGGGGCTGTCGAAGGAGCCTTGGTGTGTTGCTGCCATGCATCTTGTAGATGGTACACACTGCTGTCACTGTACGTCAGTGGTGGAGGAAGTGAATGTTTGTGGATGGGGTGCCAATAAAACGGGCTGCTTTGTCCTGGATGGTGTGGAGCTTCTTGAGTTTGTCTATGCCAATGACATAATACTGCTGACGCAGGCATCAATGCTAGAGGAAGCAAGTACCATGCTCACCAGTGACTTGAACCTTCTGGAATGCCATTTCTGGACCTAGTATCTCTGCCGTAATCCAGAGAAGGCAGTTGTGAAGCTGTTCCATCTGAGCAGTAACATTACTGGAAACGAACTCAATGTTTCCTTCTGCGAAAGGTGACTTATCCATGGCCTCCCACCCAATATACCTCAGTGTCACCCTGGACAGGATTTTCATTTATTGGCCCCATCTCATCCATACTGCCCAAAAGGTAAAAAACAGGGTGAACTTTGACCGTATACTCACTGGAATGTCATGGGGGAGCACAGTCAGAACACTTTGCACTGCAACAATGGCCCTAGTCTACTTTACTGAAAAATACTGCTCTGCCTCATAGTCCTGCAGCTGCCACACAAAGATTGTAGACATGTGGCTAAATGCTACCACAAGGACAGTGTCAAGAATGCTTAAGTCCACTCCAACTGAATGGCTCTATATGTGACTTCTTGGAAGTCACTTGGAAGTTCTCTCCCTTTTTATACAGTTCAACCACAACTCAAAACAATTCAAAAGCAAAACTGACAACAGGAGGTCAACCTTTTGACCTCCATCAATCTTGACTTGTCACTTTTTTGTAAACAACTTCTCTAGCTGTCCAAAGTTCTCTGTTGTTTATTGAGCTGGAAGTCAGGTGGTTTCCCGGAAAGCCTTGGTTTCCTCACAAGACCTCTCAGTGACCCTTTTAAAAAACATTTCCAGGGGCTCTTTACATGATCCATTTTGAAAACCCCAAAGTTTAACATTTCTTCAATCTTTCAAAAGTGAATCCTCAAAAAATATATTTAACAAAACAGAGGTACTTTTGTAACACTCCTCAAAGCCTTTCCGCCATCTAAAAGGCACAAGTCAGGAATCTAACAGAATACTTTCCACTTGCCTGGATGAGTGCAGCTGCAACAACATTCAAGAATGCCAAAACCATCCATGATGAAACAACACACTTGATCGGTACCCCAGCTGACACTTAAACATTCACTCCCTCCACCACTGGTGCACCATGGCTACAGTGTGTACCATCTACAAGAGGCACTGCAGCAACTCACCAAGGCTCCTTTGACAGCACTTTCCAAACTAGAAGAACATAAGAACATAGGAAATAGGAGCAGGAATAGGCCACTTGGCCCTTCAGGCCTGCTGCACCATTTGACAAGATTATAGCTAATCTTTTAAACAACTCTATGGCTGGAATTTTATCAGTGCTCTGGAGACGGGTTGGGAGGCAGGAGAGCTGGTAAAATGGTGGCAGTGGGTGTTAAGACAGAAGCCCGGCATCTTCCCACCACCACGGCACATTCCCAGAAGTGGAAATGGCAGCAGTGCAGCCACCTGCTGACCGGAGGCGGACCCAATTAATTCAATTGATTGGCCAATTAATGGTCACTTTCCACCCCCATTGGGGTGGCCACTGCTGAAGGCCAACAATAACACACACGAGGTGAGGCAGACGTCACCGTACACTGGGATGATGTCACCACACACAGGGATAATGTCACAGCACACGGAAATTATGTCATCACGGGCCTCCCATCCACAAGCCTTGGCAACTAAGAAATGCACCAGAACTACCTGTATTTGTGAGTATAATGGATTAATATCAAGTGAAAAACATTGATGAAAACAGCAAACTGAATCGCAGCGTATTCCTTTTCTATTCTTTTGATGGGATGTGGGCATCACCAGCAAGGCGAGCATTTGTTGCCCATCCCTAATTGTCCGTGACAACCGAGTGACTTGCTGGGCCATTTCAGAGGGCAGGTAAGAGCCAATCACATTGCTGTGGGACTGGGGTCACACGTAGGCCAAACCAGATAAGGACATAAAGGCATCTGGTACCGGACAGTGGACAGATTGGCTAAAATTCAAACTGACCGATATAAAACTGGATGAATAGCCACCCAAGCCCCCGCCAGCATTTAACCCCTGTCGGGACAGGCCACCGTCGCGTGGGAAGGCAAACCATGGCAGCCTTCCAGCGGGTTTCCAGGTGGTGTGGGCCGGGGGTGGGGGGGGGAGAGGGCCTTCCTTTCTGGGTGCTTCAGGGCCCAGGGAGAGGTTCCTCCATGGCTCTGTTGCCACTGCTGGAAGATTCACCCTTCCATCACTGGGGCTTGCCCGCCTGGTCCCGGCACATTAAAAAAATCCTTACCCGCTCTTTGATCTTTCCTTCTTCCTGCAGCCTCAGCTGCAGCCACCTCTGTCATGGTGCTGCCAAGGCTGCCGAACTGCCAGCCCTCTGATTGGGTCAACAGCTCTGAGAGGCAGGCCGCCGTCCTTAACTGGATGGTGGTCCTGGTGGTGGTCTCTTAATTGGCTGCCTGTGGTAAAATTGCCCCTGGAGACCCGCTGTCCATCACACAGCTTGGGACATGCTTTTGATCGCGGTGGCAGGACCACCTACCTTTTGGTAAAATCCAGCCCCACCTTCCTACACTATCCCCATAATCCCTTCATTCGCTTAATAGACAAAAATCTATTGATCTCTGTCGTCAATATACTCAACAACAGAGCCTCCACATCTCTCTGGAGTAAGGAATTCAAAAGATTCTCAACCCTTTGAAGAAATATCTTCTCATCTCAGTCCTAAATGGGCGACCTCTTATTCTGAGACAGTGCTCCTGTGTTCTAGATTCCCCAGCCAGGGGAAACATTTCCTCAGCATCTACGTGTCAAGCCCCTTAAAATTTTATATGTTTCAATTCGATCACCTCTCATTCATCAAAACTCTGGGGAATATAGGCCTGTTCTACTCAATCTTTCCTCATAAGACATTCCCTTCATCCCAGGAACCAGTCTAGTGAACCTCCGTTGCACTCCCTCAAGGGCATGTATGTCCTTCCTTAGGTAAGGAGACCAAAACTGCACACACTACTCCAGGTGTGGTCTCACCAATGCCCTATATAATTGGGACCTCTAACATGTAGATGGAAAAGGGCAACAGGTGCATAGGAACACCACCACCTGCAAGTTATGCACCATCCTAACTTGAAAATAGATCACTATTCCTTCAATATAAACAAGAAATGCTGGTAATACTCAGCAGGTCTGGCAGCATCAGTGGAGAGAGAAGCAGAGCTAATGTTTCAGGTCAGTGAACTTTCTTCAGAACTAGCAGAAGAAGGGTCCCTGACCTGAAATGTTAACTCTGCTTCTCTCTCCACAGATGGTGACAGACCTGCTGAGTATTACCAGCATTTCTTGTTTTTATTTCAGATTTCCAGCATCCGCAGTATTTTGCTTTTATATCACTATTCCTTCATATTTGTTAGGTCAAAGTCCTGGAACTCCCTACCTAACAGCACTGTGGGAGGGCGGTTCACCACCCCCCTTCTCAAGGACAGTTAGGGATTGGAAATAAATGCAGTCCTTGCCAGTGACACCTACATCCCTTGGGCAAATTTAAAATAAAATTCAAGATTTTGGAGTAGATTTTCCTGGACTTATGACCTAATAATGCCTGCAAAATGGATGCAAAACAGAAGAACATTGGGCACTAGTCATTTTATCCTGTTCTGCACAAAGTACTTGAATTTTTTTCTCTGACTTTTCTGGTGTCAGTACTTGACTGCACCTAAAGAGGGCACAGTAACCTAGATTATGAAGGTCAGCTTTGCACAGAGATTTCTGCTAATAGGCCAGGGGCAGATGTCTTATATGAAAACCTGGCATCCTGAGCTTTCATTTAGATGCTATTTGTCTTACAGGGCTTTGCTGATATTGTCAAGTAAGGTCCTTAGTGGTTTGATTTTTGCCAGTAGATGGAAATCGGTACATAGTGAATCAGCAGCTTATTTTACACTGTGCCGATTTATCTTTTCATATCCCTTGGTACAATGTAAAATGGGCTGCCATTCACTCTGAGCTCATTTCAGCCCCTTTATCTCTGGCTTTTGATATCCAAAATGGTGCTGCAGCTTCAATAATTGTTTCATAAAGATGTAATCTCTTACAATTAGTGACAGAAGCAGCGACCAGTACCATGTCACATCTCCTCATTTTGTGATATGGCTTATTTGAAGGCAGTTGTAGAGCGACAAACACAAGCAGCCCCCCATCCTCCCTCCCCGATCAAGTAAATATTCCATCGCAGTTGAATAAAAAACAAAGTACCATAGTCAAACAGTAATCTCCGCCTCCTGTTACCAAACCATCATTCTTCACATTCACACTCCTTTTCCCTGTTCCCCTATCAGCTGCTTGTCACCACATTGCTGCCCTTTGTCCAACCCCTTCAGGGCCAATCATAGGGGCACAGAAATAATACTTGGGGTTCTGGTGCTGTGCTAGTCTTGGTACAGCAGCACACATTATTGGAATATAAGGAGGAATAGCATTTATGTCCATTTTCGCCATTGGTCAGGGTTCCTGACAATCTTTCACTGACGGAAGAATGCCTCTCTGCAATATGGGTGAATAGGAAACTTGTGATCACCAGAGGGTCCCTGGATTTTAAGGGCATCTTTTCCTTGAGACATAAGCACAACGAGGCTGACAATAGCCATCAGTTTTGACTGAATTAGTCACAATCACACAGCACAGAAGGAGGCCATGTAGTCCATCAAGCCAGTTCTTTGAAGGAGCTATCCTATTAGTCCCACTGTCCACTCTTTTTCCATAGCCCTTTTTTAAAGTATATATGCAATTCCCTTTTGAAAATAGCTCTTGGATCTGTTTCCCCCATACTTTCAGGCAGTACATTCCAGATCAGAATAACATGCTGCATAAAAATATTACCTTAATCTCCTCTCTGCTTCTTTTACCAATTCCCTTAAATCTGTGCCCTCTGGTTATTGAGCTTCCTACCAGTCGAACATTTCTCCTTATTTATTCGATCATATTGCTTCATGTTTTGAACACCACTATTAAATATCCCCTTAACGTTATTCTCATCCCATCACTCCTGGATTTTTTAAATAGTTTGTCTTCTTTGGTAGACTCAGTCATCTCTGATCCAAACTTCTATGATAACCCTTCACCCAGCTCCTATCCCACTCCCCCCTCCCTGCTCCCCAGCAATGTTTTCTGATTGACCACCAATTAAAGGAACATCACGAAGACCCCATTGTAAAACCTTTCCCAGTTACACAAGAATATGTTTAACAAGCCGTCGAGTTTAACATGCTCCCAAAACGCTGAGGAAGGTACTCAAAATGGAGAAAAATAAATCTCCTTGCAGTGTAACAACTAGCAACAGTGTCAGGAAGAAGTGAAGGAAACAAAAGAGGAAACAGAGGATCATGCACCATTACCTCTGGTATTTAATACAAGTTTGAGCAGAGGAGACTGCATGGTCCCTGTAATGAGAGCCCCCAAGTGTTTCTCTGTAGCAAACATTTGTCTTTCTTGTCAAGTGTACAGGGAATTCAGGCCTCCCGAGTTAGTCACAGCACTGCCTGTGGCAACCAGTAGCACCAAAGCAGCTCAATACTACAATGACGCAGAGGATAGGGTGTCAGTGAGAAAGAGAGGGAGAGAAAACAAATGGGTAACTCACGTCTGGATCCAGGAACTGGGAAGATGCGGCTGAAATAAAGAGAGAAAGCAGGACGGTGACAGAGCTGATTATGCTGAGGGCTGAAAGGTAGGAACGCTGGTCCTCAGAACACGCCATCCCCTCGGTCGTTTCCCTTGACCCACAGCCGGTTACAATACACGTACATCTACAAACAGGCACACACACCATCAGAGAGCTGAGTGATTGATGAGCAGAAGCTGGGCTGACAGACTTCACATCTGCCCCCGAACCAACTGTCTTTTTTTGCTTCACGGTACACGGGGCCTGCACTGCACCCTGGGGGAAATCATTAATTAATTAAATGGGTTTCCTTTTACACACAGGCTGCACACAAACACCAGTTAAAGAAGCCATGAACACCAGCGACTGGGGCAGAATTCTTTAGCACCAACACAAATGTGTTTCAGTTTTCTCTGCATGACAGCCGAAAATATTTTGCATCGACTTGGGCAATATACACAGGAGCATTACATAGGAGTATTGAGAGAGTTATCACAGGCTGCCCAGTCTGAAATTGAAGCAGAGGGAGTCCCTTACTGCTACTATTTAAAGAATGAGGAACAGATGAGGAAGTGAAGTTCTCCTCACTGACTTGAGAGCAAGGAGTGGACAGTGGTTCACCAGGTAGTGGTATCGCAGAGGTACCGGAGAGAAATATTACAAATGGCCCATGCAATTATAATGTCGGTATACGAAAAACCAAAGCCCACATAAGACAGCGGTTTGACTGGCCAAAACTCCACAAAGATGTGGTGGAGTACTGCAGGAGTTGCCACATGTAGAGCATGGCTACCCGACCCGAACTGATGGGACCCGACAGCATGTGTCCGGTTTGGGTCTGGTCGGGTTGCTCTTCCGGCTCTGGCATTCGGGCTCGGGTCGGGTCGGGCCAGGTCGGACACAGTGACAGCCAGGACGTCAAGGCAGGAAACACTCCACACTACTCTGCAGTGAGCGATTCCATGCAAGGTAGAGCACAACCTCGTCATAAAGTTGATTATATTCCAGTGGTCAGGTCGGGTCGGGTGCGGGAAAAAATGAAAGGACTCGGGCCGGGTTGGGCCCGGGTCAATGTTGGTCTGTCGGGCTCGGGTCGGGTTTTGTTTGCAGACCCGAGCAGGCCTTTAGCCACATGTGCCAGGTTGAGGGGAAACCCCAACCTACAGTGAAATCTGCACCCCGAATTCCTGAATCGGCTTTTGAGAATTCCTCCAGAAAAGGGCTGGTGAATTGTAAGGGACCCCTGCCGAGAACAAAAGGGGACAGAAAGACAGCTGGCAGAAGGTTAGAGAGGAAAGAAGAAAAAGGGACAAAGAGGGCAAGTTAAAGGAGATCTGAGAGGAATCCCAAATGGAAACCCCTACTGTCCGGTCAGCCAACCCTGAAATGTTTGCCAGAGGACTGGAGAATTGCAAACGTTACACCCTTGTTCAAAAAGGGTGTAAAGATAAGCCCAGCAACTACAAGCCAGTCAGTTTAAATTCGATGGTGGGAAAACAGCTAGAAAAATAATTCGGGACAAAATCAATAGTCACATGGACAAATGCGAGTTAATTAAAAAAAGTCAGCATCATTTCTTAAGGGAAAATCATGTTTAACTAACTTGCTGGAGTTTTTTGAGGAGGTAACAGAGAGGGTTGATGAGGACAATGCTGTTGATGTTGTTTACATGGACTTTCAAAAGGCGTTTGATACAATGTCCCACAACAGATGTGTGAGCAAACTTCTAGCTCATGAAATAAAAGGGACAGTAGCAACATGGATATGAAATTGGCTGAATGACAGGAAACTAAGAATAATGGTTAATGGATGTTTTTTGGGCTGGAGGAAGGTTTGTAGTGGAGTTCCCCAGGATCGGTGTTGGGACCCTTGCTTTTCCTGATATCTATTAATGACCTAGAACTTGGTGGACAGGGCACAATTTCAAAGTTTGTAGATGATACAAAACTTGGAAGCATTGTGAACAGTGAGGAGGATAGTGTAGAACTTCAAAAGGACATAGATAAGTTGATGGAATGGGCAGACTGGTGGAAGATGAAGTTCAATGCACAGAAATGTGAAGTGATTCATTTTGATAGGAAGAACATGGAGAGACAATATAAAATAAAGGGTACAATTTTAAAGGGGGTGCAGGAGCAGAGGGACCTGGGTGTATATGCGCATAAGTCATTGAAGGTGGCAGAACAGGTTGAGAGAGTGGTTAATAAAGCAAACAGTACCCTGGGCTTTACTAATAGGGGCATAGAGTACAAGAGCAAGGAAGTTATGTTGAACCTGTATAAGACACTAGTTTGGCCTCAGCTGGAGTATTGCGTCCAATTTTGTGTGCTGCTCTTGAGGAAAGAGGTGAGAGCATTGGAGAGAGTACAGAAAAGATTCACGAGAATGGTTCCAGGGATGACGAATTTCAGTTATGAAGATAAATTGGAGAAGTTAGAACTGTTTTCCTTGAAGAAGAGAAGGCTGAGAGGTGATTTCATGAGGGGTCTGGACAGAGTAGATATAGAGAAACTGTTCCCACTCATGAAAGGATTAAGAATGAGAAGGAACGGATTTAAAGTATTTGGTAAGAGAAGCAAAAGTGACATGAGGAAAATCTTTTTCATGCAGCGAGTGGTTAAGGTCTGGAATGCACTGTCTGAGAATGTGGTGGAGGCAGGTTCAAGTGAAGCATTGAAAAGGGTTATATGAAAAGGAAGAATGTGCAGGGTTATGGGGAGAAGGCAGGGGAATGGAATAGAGGGGGTTGCTCTTTCAGAGAGCCAGTGTGGACACGATGGGCCGAATGACCTCCTTCTGTGCTGTAACGATTCTGTGATGCTGTGAGGAGCAGGTCAGAGACTGGGAATTCTGCAGCAAGTAATACACCTCCTGTCTCCCTAAAATCTGTCCACCATCTGCAAGGCAAAAGTCAGGAGTGCAGTGGAATACTCTCCATTTGCCTGGATGAGTGTGGCTTCAAAATCACTCAGGATGCTCGACACAATCCAGGACAAAGATATGTCCGTGAGCATTAGCAACAGATCTCAAGGGAGAACCTTTATGTACTATTTATTATAGAATCATTCTGCACAGAAAGAGGCCCTTCATGCCTGTGCTAGCTCTTTGAAAGAGTTATCCAATTAATTACATTCCCCTGCTCTTTCCCCATAGCCCAGCAATGTTTTCCACTTAAGTATTTATCCAGTTTCCTTTTGAAGATTATTGTGATCAGCATCTTAAATATTCACTCCCTCCACCACCAATGCACAGTGGCAGCAATGTGTACCATATACAAGACACACTGCAGCAACTCACCATGCCTCCTCAACAGCACCTTCCAAACCCATGACCTCTTCCACCTAAAAGAACAAGGGGCAGCAGACTCATGCAAACACCACCATATGCAATATAATAAAAGCAAAATACTGCGGATGCTGGAAATCTGAAACAAAAACAAGAAATGCTGGAATCACTCAGCAGGTCTGGCAGCATCTGTGGAAAGAGAAGCAGAGTTAATGTTTCGGGTCAGTGACCCTTCTTCGGAACTGACCCTTCTTCCGAAGAAGGGTCACTGACCCGAAACGTTAACACCACCATATGCAAGTTCCCCTCCCAGCCACACACCATCCTGACTTAGAAATATATCGCCATTCCTTCACTGTCGCTGGAACAAAATCCTGGAACTCCCTCCTTAATAGCTCTGTGGGTGTGCATACACCACATGGTGTGCAGCGGTTCAAGAAGGCAGTTCACCACCACCTTCTCAAGGGCAATTAGGGATGGGCAACAAATGCTGGCCATGCCAGTGACGCCCAGATCCCAACATACGAATAAAAAAACATAAAAACCAGCGGAATTGCTGAGTGACACTTTCATACAAAATCATGCAATTTGAAACTGAAAACAACAATAAAAGGCTTAATTTAACCTATTCATTTGCTATAAATCAATGTCTTATATTACTTGAGATTAGTAATCTGCTGTCCTTCGACAGCACCTTCCAAACCCGTGACCTCTACCAATGAGAAGGACAAGGGCAGCAAATGCATGGGAACACCACCACCTGCAAGTTCCCCTCCAAGTCACACACTTTCCTGACTTGGAACTATATCGCTGTTCTTTCACTGTTGCTGGGTCAGAATCCTGGAACTCCCTTCCTAACAGCAGTGTTGGTGTACCTACCCCAAATGGACTGCAGCGGTTCAAGAAGGCAGATCACCACCACCTTCTCAAGGGCAATTAGGGATGGGCAATAAATGCTGGTCTGGCCAGCGATGCCCACATCCCATGAATGAATTTAAAAAAAAGTAACATCCTATGTGATTCACTGAGCAAACATATGGGAGATCTGTCTAGTAATATATCAAAAGTCTTGTGCATCACTCACATTTCCTGTAACATTTTTTGTCACACCATGCAGTTACTGTTAATGATAGTAAAATTTATCAGAACAACCCCCAAATATATTCTCACCTAGAAATATAAGCATCAGCCTTGGCTCAGTCAAAGCATTCTCACCTTTGGGTCAGCAGGTCATGGGCTCAAGCCCCACACTAAAGATTTGAGCAAATAATCTAAGCTAACAGTGTTTCAGTATTGAAGGGAGCTGCACTGTCAGAGGTGCATATTTTGGATGATGCATTAACTCGAGATACCACCTGTCCTTTGAGGTGGACATTGAAGATCCCATGGCACAATTCGAAGACAACTAGGAGAGCTCTCCCAATGTCTTAGCTAACATTTATCGCTCAACCAATAGCGTCAAAAACAGACCACCCGAGTACTTATTTCATTGCTGTTTGTGGGAACTCTCTGTGCACAAATGGCTGATGCGCCTTCTACATTACAACAGTATTTCTTTGGTTCTGAAGCACTTTGGGAATCCTGAGGTCGTAAAAGGAGCTACTTAAATGCAAGTCAGTTCTCCTCTTTTTATTCTTGGAAAATTTATTTTACCTCTATCTAATTGGCTGACTCTAACATGTAATTGGCACCCAGAACTGGTCCTCCCAAGTACATCATCAATCATGAAGCTTCACCTGTGTCTTGGTCTGCAGGGTCACCAGTGTGTGCTCTACTCTTCCAACTGCTTCCTGAAGTTCTTTTATCTGAATTTCTATTTTGCTGTTTTTTTTCTGCTAATTATATTCCTTGCCTCTTCCCCCACGCCATCATAATTAGAGCCCATTTCAAGCCCATCCAATGTTATTTCTTTACTTCCTCCTTCCTGCACAATTAGGAGCAGTGTTTCTCAAACCATAGTGTTGTAGTGTTTTGAAATTGCAATTACATTGTGCATTCCAGAGGCAGCTGTAGAACACACATGCTAGCAAAGAAAAAGTGAAAGTAAAAAAGAATAAATAAGACGCCTTTATGTTCAAAAGCCTGCAATCTCTTTCTCTCAGTCTTTGCCTCATATCTTAGTACTAAACTCGACTAAACCTCACTTTAGACCTGTGAGATATCACACAACCCTCCTCAATGCCTTTTGTATTTGCTAGTCTCACACCTCGACAATACCTTCCTCACCTACTAATTCTTCCCAAGCTCATTATCACCATTACCTCACATCAAAACCCATCTCCATCACACGACTGATGCCTGCGTCAGATATCCCTGCTCTCGGTTCTGATGAAAAATCACAGAGCTGAAACGTTAACTCTGTTTCTCTCTCCTCAGATGCTGCTAGGCCTGCCATGTATTTCCAGCACCTTCTTTTTTTATTTCAGATTTCTAGCATCTGCAGTATTTTGTTTTAACCTCTGTTCTCTCCCTGGCCAGACCCAATACCAGAAAGACAAAAATAACGACAGAAATAGAGAAGCAGGAAAACAGCACTGTAAAGAGGAAAAGGCTCACAGAAAATTATGAGAGAGAGAGAGGTTGGCCACCACAGAAACGGAAAGATGCAGGCACAAGTAGAATGAGTGCAAGACAGACAGAAAACCACCACAGCACAAGCAGAAGAGAAACAAAAGCAAAATACTGCAGATGCTGGAAATCTGAAAAAGAAATAGGAAGTGCTGGAAACACTCAGCAGGTCAGGCAGCATTTGTGGAGAGAGAAATGTTTCAGGTCTGTGACCTTTCATCAGAATAGAGGAACAAGACAGACAGAAAACTATATTACAAAAAGTAATTCTGGAGTATCTTAACACTTGCTTCAAACAAAACACCTAATAGAATAGAAGCCTTGCTGCTACATTGATTGCTCCCCTGCCCTAACCCCTAGTTAGCAGTGTCGTATAGTGGATATGTTACTGGACGAGTGGGAGAGCAGGTTCAAATTCCATCATGTTTGAGCATTTAAATTTTGTTTTAAAAATCTGAAAATAAAAAGCCGATAACAGTAAAAGTAACCAGGAAGCTTTCCAATTGTCATAAAAACCCAATTGGTTCAATATTGTCCTTTAGGGAAGGAAACTTGCCCAGTCTACCTATATGTGACTCCAGTCCTAACCAACATGACGGTAATCAGTTGCCTAGCCAGGCATTCATAAGGCCCACCATCATCTTCTTGGAGCAATGAGAGATGGCAATAAATGCCCAGCCTTGTCAGTGACGCCTACATTCCAAAAATGAAAACAAAATATAAATAAAAAAGAGAAAGAGACAGAGTAAACCACAAAAAAGAGATTGATCTACATTTAAGTTCATGTCATCTGACTTAATGCGAGCAATGCCATAGGAGGTCTGTTAGAGTGATTCGTGGTGGCAGGCTGGTAATTGTGTATAAATGTCATCTGTAAACACTACTGTACCCAATTTCACAATGGGAAAGTCTTGGATTTATAGATTCCCTTATCTTGCTTCTGAAAAACATCCTAATTACTCTGAAATGCAATGATGGTTGATATGCGACCATTTTACACAAAGTCCTATGAGGAACAATCAAATCAATGGTCAGTCAATGGTCTCAATCATCAGTAAAGTGATGGAAGTTGTCATCAACAGTGCTAGCAAGCGACACTTGCTTAGCAATAACCTGCTCAGTGACGCTCAGTTTGGGTTCCACAGGGCCACTCAGCTCCTGACCTCATTACAGCCTTGGTTCAAACATGGACAAAAGAGCTGAACTCAAGAGGTGAGGTGAGAGTGACTGCCCTTGACATCAAGGCAGCATTTGACCAAGTATGGAATCAAGGAGCCCTAGCAAAATTGAAGTCAATGGGAATCAGGGAGAAACTCTCCGCTGATTAGAGTCATACCTAGCGTAAAGGAAGATGGTTGTGGTTGTTGGAGGTCAATCATCTGAGCTCCAGGACATCACTGCAGGAGTTCCTCAGGGTAGTGTCCTAGGCCCAACCATCTTCAGCTGCTTCATCAATGGCCTTCCTTCAATCATAATGTCAGAAGATGGAATGTTTGCTGATGATTTCACAATGTTCAGCACCATTTGTGACTCCTCAGATACTGAAGCAGTCTGTGTAGAAATGCAGCAAGTCCTGGACAATATCCAGGCTTGGGCTGATAAGTGGCAAGTAACATTTGCGCCACACAAGTGCCAGGCAAGAACCATCTCCAACAAGAGAGAATCTAACCATCTCCCCTTGTCATTCAATGGCCTACTATCCCCCACTATCAACATCCTAGACACTATTGACCAGAAACTGAACTGGAGTAGCCATATAATTACCCTGGCTGCAAGAGCAGGTCAGAGGCTAGGAATCCTGTGGGTGTAACTCAACTCTTTACTCCCCAAAGCCTTTCCAACATCTACAAGGCACAAGTCAGGAGTGTGATGGGATACTCTCCAAAGCCTGGATGGGTGCAGCTCCAATAACACTCAAGATGCTCGACACCATCCAGGACAAAGCAGCCCGCTTGATTGGCACCCCATCTACAAACATTCACTCCCGCCACCACTGACGCACAGTGGCAGCAGTGTGTACCATCTACAAGATGCATTGCAGCAATTCACCAAGGCTCCTTAGACAGCACCTTCCAAACCCACGACCTCTACCAACTAGAAGGACAATGGCAGCAAATGCATGGGAACACCACCACCTGCAAGTTCCCCTCCAAGTCATACAGCATCCTGACGTGGAACTATATCACTGTTCCTTCATTGTTGCTGGGTCAAAATCCTGGAACTAACTTCCTAACAGCAGTGTTGGTGTTCCTACTTCACATGGACTGCAGCGGTTCACAAAGGCAGTCCACCACCACCTTCTCAAGGGCAATTAGGGATGGGCAATAAATGCTGGCCTAGCCAGTGATGCCCACATCCCATGAATGAATTTTTTAAAAAGTTAATCGGTGGTCTCCCTATCTCTGTGAACTCCTCTAGCCCTACAACCCTAAAGAGCTCTATGTTCTTCTAAATCTAGTCTCTTATGATCCTCACTTCTATGCCCCACTATTGGCTGCCATGACTTCGGCCAATTTGGCCCTAAACTCTGGAATTTCCTCTCCAAAGCTCTCTCACCACCTCTCTCTCTCTCCCCCCTCCTTTAAAGCACTAGTTAAACCTACCTCTTTAACCAAGTAGTTGGTCACCTGCCCTAAAGTTTTCTTCTTTGCCTCAGTGTGAATTTTTATCTGATTACGCTCCTGAGAAGCACTTGGGATGTTTTACTCTGTTAAATATGCTACATAGATGCAAATTGTTATTATTGTGTTGATTGACAGAGGAATGTTAACCCAGAACACCAAGATCTTCAAATATGATACCAGTTTAATATCTTGTCAAAAACACAATACCTCTGACAACTCCCTCAGTAGTATATGGGAGCAGCAGCTTCAATTATAGCTGCTCCACACACCACTGACCACCTCCAGGCGCTTACCCATTGTCTCTCGAGATAAGGAGGCCAAAGAAGAAAGAAGAAGAAGAGACAAAAGTGCTAGCAAACAAACCAAGTTAATATTAACACTGCAGACACATTTCCTGCTTGTGTCATTATGAAATGAACCAATACTGTCTGGCACAAGTAGGGCCCAGACCAGCCCAACCTACAATAGTGCAGCCCAACCAACCAGATGGGCCACCATTGAAGGCACTGCCTATTGGAGCGATACAGTTTCTCCCTCACCTCACCATCAAAGGCACTAACTATTAAATGGATATGGTTCCTCCCCCACATCATTATCGAAGGCACTGCCTATTAGAGGGGTACATTTCCTGTTGGGCACCCCATTGTCAGAGCCACTGACTATTAATGGGATACTTTTCCTGCCTCCATCAAAAGAAATGACTATTAAAAGGGCAGTTCCACCTGATGCCTTACAATATCTCATCAAGTGCCCAACTTTGAATTGTGAATGGTTCAAATGTAGAGATGATTGCAACCCACCATGACCCAATCTTTACCTCATACCCACATAGATGGACATTTAAATAAGAGTTAGGAATGGGAGCAGAAACCTTGGATGATTGATCTCTAACACTGAGCCCAGTTGTAATAGCCCAACTGCTGTTTCCAGTGGCGAGCAGCTAACTCAACACAGATTGGAGATCAAACCTAGTGTAACTGGCCTCAGTAACCCTCTGATTGGTATCAGACTAATCAAGGAGAGTATCAGCACTCACTTCTAACTAGAGGATCAACAGCAGACTGACCAGAGCCATCGTAGTAACACAGAACTCCACACCAGAGCCATTCTGCTCCAGTTGCATATTTGCTCATTTCAGAAGCCGGTTTAGCATCATTGCTTTGTGATTATCAACTAAAATTTCCGGTCAGATAGTGTAAAGATTAAACCAGAAATCCTAGATGATGACCACTGACCCTGGCTGAAGTTGACAGCATGGCTTCACACAAGGCAACAAGAATGCAATCAATACAGCATCTGTGGAGAGAGAAGCAGTGACCTTTCATCAGGCTGCCAAACCTGCTGAGTATTTCCAGCATTTCTTGTTTTTATTTCAGATTTCCAGCATCTGCAGTATTTTGCTTGCAATTTTGGTGGTGTTGCTGAGGTGGAAATGTTGGCCAGAACACTGGAGAAGATTACCAACTCCACTATGAGCAGAAGCTACAATGCCCTACACAGTCGAATAGCCAGCTGCTGCTCAATCTCTATTTTAATGGATAAAAGAACAGCCACTTGGGCAAAGCCTGTTGTGGCCTGCAGACCCATCTCTCAGCACAGGTCAAGATAAATAAAACACCACACCCTACCTGTTTGTCCACGCCAGCCCATGGAGATAAACTCAATTGCACTAGATCCCTCATCAGCGAGAGCTGCTCCTCTTCTCTAGTTTCAGTGTTGATGGGCTGCATGGCCTTCTTCTGTACTGTATCATTCTATGACTCTGTGATGTTTGAATGGGTCCATGCCAGGCCAAGATATTAATAAAAGGGGAAATAAAACTGTGGAGTATGAGCAACCTCAGAACTCGGAGTTCAGGGCCAAAAGCCCTTTGGCATTCCGATGTTTTGCAGTTCTGGTATGAAACTTATTATATGTCATAATCTAAAACAAAACAGTAATTTGTGAATTAATATGAAACATGGCTCAAGATTTAAGCTGAAATAAAATGGCACTAAAAGAATTCTTTCTCTATATGTTTCAATCACCAACACTAATCATGGTCTAATTGTGCCTACACTACAACCTCAGGACTAATAACTATCTGGTGTCTGATCTATGCCCTCACTATTGCCCTGCTCGCTGTCTGACTGGCATCTGTTGCATGTGCTGGCAGAAGATGAAAAGCCTTTACCTTTTCTACCATGTTCCTCTTGACTGCATTTTACAGCACTCCCTGAATGGTACACTGTGCACAAAATAAAAATGATAAACTAGAACAATTCACTCACATTTGATACCGTACAGCTAATGTGAATCTTAATGTCATCTTCTGCACATGTACAATACACAGCAGATAAAGGGGAATGATTCCCTCCTGTCAGGTACTGTATGGCTTGTGTGTGTCTCAACGTCAGTTCCTGTACATGTACAAGTACACATCAGGTAAAAGGGAACCAGTCTCTCCTGTCTGGTATTGTACGGCCAGTGTGTATCTCAATGTCAGCTCCTGTACAAATACAGTGTACAATGTGTAAAAGAGAACAATTTGCTCCCGCCTGGTATTGTTCGTCTTGTGTGTGTCTCAGTGTCAGCTCCTATACATGTACAATATCTCTCCAAGTCACACAATGCCCTGAATTGGACTTAAATTGCTATTCCACCAGTGTAACTGGGTCAAAATCTGGAACTCTCTGCTAACAGCACTATGAGAGTACCTTCATTACATGGTTCATGACGAAGGCATGCTGCTACCTTCTCAGGGCAACAAGGGATGGGCAATAAATGCCAGTGTTTCCAGTCATACTCAGATCCCAATAATGAATATAATGGCATCGGATGGACAAGGAAACCTCCTGCTGATTACCATCTACCGCCCTCCCTCAGCTGATGAGTCAATACTCCTCCATGTTGAACAGCACTTGGAGGAAGCACTGAGGGTGGCGAGGGCACAGAATGTACTCTGAGTGGGGGACTTCAATGTCCATCACCAAGAGTGGCTCGGTAGCACCACTACTGACCGAGCTGGCCGAGTCCTAAAGGACATATCTGCAAGACTGGGTATGCAGAAGGTGGTGAGGGAACCAACAAGAGGGAAAAGCATACTTGACCTCATCCTCACCAATCTGTCTGCCGCAGAGGCATCTGTCCATGACTGTATTGGTAGGAGTGACCACCGCACAGTCCTTGTGGAGACGAAGTCCCGCCTTCACATTGAGGATACCCTCCATCGTGTTGTTTGGCACTACCACCATGCAAATTGGGATAGATTTTGAACAGATCTAGCAATGCAAAATTGGGCATCCATGAGGTGCTGTGGGTCATCAGCAGCAGCAGAATTGTACTCAACCACAATCTGTAACCTCATGGCCCGGCATATCCCCCACTCTACCGTTAGCATCAAGTCAGGGGATCATCCCTGGTTCAATGAAGAGTGCAGGAGGGCATGCCAGGAGCAGCACCAGGCATACCTCAAAATGAGGTGTCAACCTGGTGAAGCTACAACACAGGACTATCTGCGTGTCAAACTGCGTAAGCAACATGCGATAGACAGAGCTAAGCGATCCCATAACCAACGGATCAGGTCTAAGCTCTGCAGTCCTGCCACATCCAGCCATGAATGGTGGTGGACAATTAAGCAACTAACTGGAGGAGGTGACTCCACAAATATCCCCATCCTCAATGATGGGGGAGTCCAGCACATCAGTGCGAAAGATAAGGCTGAAGCATTTGCAACAATCCTCAGCCAGAAGTGCCGAGTTGATGATCCATCTCGGCCTCCTCCTGAGGTCCCCAGCATCACAGATGCCAGACTTCAGCCAATTTGATTCACTCCACGTGATATCAAGAAACGACTCAAGGCACTGGATACTGCAAAGGCTATGGGCCCTGAAAATATTCCGGCAATAGTACTGAAGACCTGTGCTCCAGAACTTGCCGTGCCCCTAGCCAAGCTGTTCGAGTACAGCTACAATACTGGCATCTACCCTGCAATGTGAAAAACTGCCCATGTCTGTCCTGTACACAAAAAGCAGAACAAGTCCAACCTGGCCAATTACCAACCCATCAGCCTTCTCTCAATCATCAGTAAAGTGATGGAAGGTGTCATCAACAGTGCCATCAAGCGGCACTTGCTTAGCAATAACCTGCTCAGTGACATTCAGTTTGGGTTCCACCAGGGCCACTCAGCTCCTGACCTCGTTACAGCCTTGGTTCAAACATGAACAAAAGAGCTGAACTCAAGAGGTGAGGTGAGAGTGACTGCCCTTGTCATCAAGGCAGCATTTGACTGAGTATGGCATCAAGCAGCCCTAGCAAAACTGAGGTCAATGGGAATCAGGGGGAAAACCCTCCACTGGCTGGAGTCATACCTAGCGCAAAGGAAGATAGTTGTGGCTGTTGGAGGTCAATCATCTGAGCTCCAGGACATAATTGCAGGAGTTCCTCAGGGTAGTGTCCTAGGCCCAACCATCTTCAGCTGCTTCATCAATGACCTTCCTTCAATCATAAGATCAGAAGTGGGGATGTTCGCTGATGATTGCACAATCTTCAGCACCATTCGTGACTCCTCAGATACTGACGCAGTCCGTGTTGAAATGCAGCAAGACCTGGACAATATCCAGGCTTGGGCTGATAAGTGGCAAGTAACATTTGCGCCACACAGGTGCCATGCAATGACCATCTCCAACAAGAGAGAATCTAACCATCTCCTCTTGACATTCAATGGCATTACCATCGCTCAATCCCCCACTATCAACAGCCTAGGGGCTACCATATAAATACCATGGCTACAAGAGCAGGTCAGAGACTAGGAATCCTGAGGCGGGTAACTCATTCCTGACTCCCCAAAGCCTTTCCACCATCTACAAGGCACAAGTCAAGAGTGTGATGGAATACTCTCCACTTGCCTGGATGGGTGCAGCTCCAACAACACTCAAGAAGCTCAACACTATCCAGGACAAAGCAGCCCACTTGATTGGCACCCCATCTACAAACATTCACTCCCTCCACCACCAACGCACAGTGGCAGCAGTGTGTACCATCTACAAGATGCATGGCAGCAATGCACCAAGGCTCCTCAGACAGCACCTTCCAAACCCGCGACCTCTACCAACTGGAAGGACAAGGGCAGCAAATGCATAGGAACACCACCACCTGCAAGTTCCCCTCCAAGTCACACACCAACCTGACTTGGAAATATATTGCCGTTCCTTCACTGTCACTGGGTCAAAATACTGGAACTCCCTTCCTAACAGCACTGTGGGTGCACCTACCCCAAATGGACTGCAGCGGTTCAAGAAGGCAGCTCACCACCACCCTCTCAAGGGCAATTAGGGATGGGCAATAAATGCTGTCCTGACCAGCGACGCCCACATCCCATGAATAAATAAATAAATAATGATCTGTTTTTGGTGCTGTTGTTTGTGGATACCTGCTGGTGAGAACACTGGGAGAAGCTCCTGCTCTTCTCCAAATTGTGCTGTAGCATCTTTTACATCCGCCTTAATAGACAGGACCTCAGTTTAACATCTTCTCATCTCTCCCTCAGCACTACATTTTAACATCAGCTTAGATTTTGCACTCAAGTGGTGAAGCCACACTTTTTAACTCAGAATAAGAGTGCCAGCAACCAATCTAAACTGACACTCGTGATCTGGGCTCGGACATGAAGGGCTGAAGTACCAGACAGCTGAACACGTACATGACCCTGTATCCCAGAAAAAGTCAGTGGCAAGATTAGCTTTTAATATAGGTCACATCATAGAGCGGGAGCTGCTCAAAGAAGGCATGAAGGAGATAGGGTGAGACACCAAAGGTTAAAGAGATAAATTTGTCTCCTCCAGCTCTAACCCTGAATGTGCATATTTCTCTAACCTCTCTCCTATCTCATAAATAAAAGCAAAATACTGCAGATGATGGAAATCTGAAATAAAAACAAGAAATGCTGGAAATACTCAGCAGGTCTGGCAGCATCCGTGGAGAGAGAAGCAGTGTTAATGTTTCAGGTCAGTGACCCTTCTTCAGAACTGGCAAATATTAGAAATGTAAAAGGTTATAAGCAAGTAATGCGGGGGTGAGGCAAGAGATAACAAAGGAAAAGGTGTAGATAGGACAAGGTCACAGAATAGCTGACCAGAAGGTCAAAGGCAGACAATATGTTAATGGTGTGTTGAAGGACAAAGCATTAGTACAGATAGGGTGTTAACGGACTGAAAACTGCACAGCAGCATGTACAAACATGAAAAAAAAATAGTGGGTAAGCAAACTGAACAAACTAAGATGAAATAAAATAAACACAAAAAAAATATTTAAAAAAGGAAAAAGAAAAAAATAACTAAAATACCTCTCTCCTATCTCCCCTCTTTGAGCTCAACTTGTCCATGAGACCCACCTCCTACTCTCTCAACCCTATTCCCACTGAACTACTGGATAACCAACTTCTCTTTCCCATACTAGCTGATATTGTAAGTGGTTTTGTCTCCTCAGTTATGTCTCCCTTCCTTTCAAATTTGCTGTCATCACTTCCTGCTTAAAAATACCTATCCTCAACCCCTCTGTTTTTGCACATTACTACCCTAATCTCTAATTTCCCTCTCTTAAATGTATTGTCATTTCCCAAGCTCATGCTCATCCTTCTCAGAACGCTATATTTGAAACTCTTCAATTTAGTTTCTGCCCCTGCCACAGCATCAAAACAGCCTTGACCAAAGTCACAAATGACATTTTCTGTGACTGTGACCTTGGTGCACTATCCCAATTCACCCTTCTCAACTTGTCTGCACACTCTGACATGGTTGACCACACCATCCTCCTCCAGTGCTTCTCCTCCATTGTCCAATTGAGTGATTCGACTCTTATCTATCCAGTCATAGCCAGTGAATCTCCTTCAATGCTTTCTCTTTCTATCCCTACACAGTTACCACTTGAGTCCCTCAAGGGTCTATCCTTGGTCCCCTTTTGTTTCTCATCTACATGTTTCCCCTCAGTGACATCATGCGAAAACACAATGCCAGATTCCAAATGTACTTTGACGATACATGGCTATCCCTCTCCACCACCCCTCTTGACCCCTCCAATGCATCTGTGCTTGTTCAACATCCAATCCTGAATGAACTTCTATTTCCTTTTGTTAAACACTGGTAAGGCCCCTTCCACAAAATCCAAACCCTCATCTCCAATTCCATCCCACTGCTTGGCCACTATCTCGGGCTGAATTTGACTGCTTATAACCTTGGAGTCATATTTGACCTTCAGCTGAGCTTCCGACCCCATATCCTCTCCATCTCAAAGATTATTTACTTCCACCTCTGTAATATCATCTGTCTCTGCCACTGCCTCAATTCCTCAATTATTCCAATGCTCTCCTGGCTAGGCTCCCATCCTACATCTCTCTAAAGCTCAGCTCATCCAAAACTCTGTTTCCCATTTCCTAAGTTGTACAAAATCCTGTTCACCCATCATGCATGTGCTTGTTGACTTACATTGGCTCCCAGTATCCCAACTCCTCTGATTTAAAATGATCAATTTCATGTTCAAATCACTTCATTGTCTCAACCATTCATATCTTTGTAACATCCTCTACCCCTACAATGCTCCAAGAAATCTTTGTTCCCTGAACTGTGGCCTTCTCCTTATCACTGTTTCCCTTTGCCCCACCATTGATGGCCATAAGCTCTGGAATTTTCTCCCTAAACTCATAGCCTCTCTCTCTTTCTCTAAGCTGCTCCATGAAACCTATTTCTTTGACCAAGCTTTCAATCACCTCTCCTAATATCTCAGTGTAATTTTTTGTTTGATTATGTTCCTATGAAGTGCCTTAGAATGTTTTACTATGTTAAAGGTGCTATATAAATTAGGTTGATGCTGTTGGTGTTGGGAAGGAGGTGAGAGGAGTAACAAGACAGAAGAGGTGAGGGAGAGGCATCCAGAATATGGAACTCTGCAGACCCCATCTGTTCTGCACCATCCGACTCACTCACTCACTTGTCCTTGCTACCTACATTGACTTTCAGCTCCCCAAAATCTACAATTTAAAATTTTCATCATCATGCTCAAGATTTTATTCCACCCTATCTCTATAACCTCTGCTAGTTTTATACTTCTTTAGAACTCCCTGTTCCTCCAACTCTGAACTCTTAAACATCTTCCCTCCCTTCGCGCCATCACTGGTGGCCATAGCTTCAGCCACCGAGGCTCCATATGCTAGGATTCTCTCCTTAAACAACTCCAAACTCTTCTCACTCTTCTGTAAAACCTTTCTTAAAACATACTCCTTGGATCACATTTTAATCACCCTTCCCTTTCCAATCTCCTTCTTTGGCTTGGTATTGATTTTTTTTTCTTGAATATGTCCCTGTAAAATGCCTTGGGATGTCTTTCGACATTAAGGGTGATATATATGCAAATTATGGTGAATATTGCTGTTGCAGAGCTGAGACAACTCGAGCAATGTGGAATAAAAGGGAAGAGGAATGAACAGGAAGATGGAATCAGCTGAGCAGATGGGAAGGGAGATGGGAATGGAAGGTTGGAAGGGAAGGGTGAGAAGCTCTGTGGAGGGAACTGGGTGTAAAAAGGGTGCAACAATAAGCCCAGCAACTATAGGCCAGTCAGTTTAACTTCGGTGGTGGGAAAATTTCTTGAAAAACTAATTCGGGACAAAATCAATAGTCACATGGACAAATGTGAGTTAAGTAAGGAAAGACAGCATGGATTTCATAAGGGAAAATCATGTTTAACTAATTTGTTGGAGTTTTTTGAAGAGGTAACAGAGAGGGTTGATGAGGGCAATGCTGTGACTGTAAGTTACATGGACTTCCAAAAGGCATTTCATACAGTGCCACACAACAGACTTGTGAGCAAACTTGTAGCTTGTGGAATATAATAGAAGGTAGCAACATGGATATGAAATTGGCTGAGTGACAGGAAACAAAGAGTAGTAGTTAATAGATGTTTTTCAGTCTGGAGGAAGGTTTGTAGTGGAGTTCCCCAGGGATCAGTGTTGGGACCCTTGCTTTTCCTGATATATATTAATAACCTAGAACTTGGTGTATGGCACAATTTCAAAGTTTGTAGATGATACAAAACTTGGAAGCATTGTGAACTGTGAGGGGGATAGCGGAGAACTTCAAAAGGACATAGACAAGTGGGTGGAATGGACAGACAGGTGGAAGATGAAGTTCAATGTAGAGAAATGTGAAGTGATTCATTTTGGTAAGAAGAACATGGAGAGACAATATAAAATAAATGGTATAATTCTAAAGGGGGTGCAGGAGCAGAGGGACCTGGGTCATTGAAGGTGCAGGACAGGTTGAGAGAGCGGTTAATAAAGCATACAGTATCCTGGGCTTTATTATTGTTGACTTGGTTTCACACAATGACCACACTGGAGTTTAGTGCAGTTCTATTTTTATTCAATTTGGATGCTCTCGGGAGACAGTTAAATCGATATTGTACATGTACGAAACTTCACTTTCAATCCACATTAAACTAGCCTCTTGGCATAGCTGATGCTAGTCCCTGACTTGTCACTTAAGCAATTCTAACTAAAAGCTCAAATATTATCCATAACCAGAATGGCTGGCTAGGCACGATATCCGATGGGCGATCCTCCTTCGATCCCTTGGCTCAAAGTCCGTAGTTCTTGTGCGATGGTTGGTCTGTACAGTTGTCGCTCAAGAGAGGCTCCAAACCTCCACTTTTATATGGATAGCTTCAGTATCCAAAATGTTCAAATGTGCCCCCTCTAGTTATGAGGTTATCCGTGGGGCTCATTAACTGTTCTTTGTCACTTATCTGTCTTTCTTTAAACAATTTAATGCTGTGTTTTTAGAAGATATCAGTTCTGTGCAAAACAGGATAAACTGTTTACCACCTCCATTGTTTTAGTACCTCTCGTTTTTCCCTGAATGGCTGAGTCTGTTATCCTTTGGCTACAGACATGATGTAAATCGCCCATATTAGGCATCTGCAGTTATCCACTGATTTACACTGGAACAAGTTCAGACTTGTTTCAAACTGTTGGGTTCACTTTGCTTGGCCATTCTCCTTTCCAGCATGCTTCAGAAACTGCCCTGACCAGCCATTTTAGGTTACATTGCCCTCTTTGATCACATTAATATAATATGGGATCACAATCTAATGCTCCTACAAGTCTGATTATCTATTAACTTAGTTGCAAAGCTTCATAGCGTTTAAGTACTAAATGATTTTCTAACTCACGCTTTGTCCTACGTATATAGTAAGCTGTAACAGTTGAGTAAATAGTAAGACAAACAATTGCAATAACAACCACATGTGATAGACGAATCCATGGAGATAAATCTGTATTTGAACCCCAGTCCCAGATGTCATCCCACCATATTGTCTCTTTTATATTATCTGTCTGTTGGCCTGCCCCTTTAGCTTGCTGTTGTACCCGCACGAAGGTTTGATGTATCCTCCTCAACTTCTCATCTAATTTGTCGAGCTGTTCAGGCAACAGCTCTATCTCCATTAAATAATTTTCCTTGTAATCGTTCAGCCTTGCTTTAATTTCTTCTATAATATCAAATGTAACTGTTGATCTCTTATATGTATCTATTAGCTCTACAGTGCCTATGCGGGCTGCCACTTCTGGAGTAAAACAAAACAATGTCTTATCAATTGGGCAAATCAGCCTTTCATAATGGTATGAGGTTAGCTTTGTGGTAACACAGTAAGTACCATCCCCCATGTACCCTACTTTTACCAAATCTGATTCCCATTCACTAACTTTCGGTGTGCAATTTATAGGCATTATGCTGGTCTTCAATCCACACATTGCTTTTACTTCTGGATAAATAGGGTAAGGGCATGCCACTATGTGGTAGGTCTGTTTACATTTCAGAAGAGCAGTTCCAATTAGGGAGTCATTATAGAAACAGAGCAACATAGAAAATAGGAGCAGGAGTAGGCCATTCGGCCCTTCAAGCCTGCTCCGCCATTAATTATGATCATGGCTGATCATCCAACTCAGTAACCTGTTCCTGCTTTCGCCCCATACCCTTTGATCCCTTTAGACGCAAGAGCTATATCTAAATCCTTCTTGAAAACATACAATGTTTTGGCCTCAACTGCTTTCTGTGGTAGTGAATTCCACAGGTTCACCACTCTCTGGGTGAAGACATTTCTCCTCATCTCAGTCCTGAAAGGTTTACCCTGTATCCTTAAACTATGACCCCTGGTTCTGGACTCCCCCACCATCGGGAACATCCTTCCTGCATCCAGCCTGTCAAGTCCTGTTAGAATTTTATAGGTTTCTTTGAGATCCCCCCTCACTCTTCTGAACTCCAGCGAATATAATCCGAACCGACTCAATCTCTCCTCATACGTCAGTCCCGCCATCCCAGGAATCAGTCTGGTAAACCTTCGCTGCACTCTTTCTATAGCAAGAACATCCTTCCTCAGATAAGGAGACCAAAACTGCACACAAGATTCCAGCTGTGACCTCACCAAGGCCCTGTGCTCGAATCCTCTCGCTATGAAGGCCAACATACCATTTGCCTTTTTTAACCACCTGTTGCACCTGCATGCTTACCTTCAGCGACTGGTGTACGAGAACACCTAGGTCTTCAGTTCCGAAGAAGGATCACTGATCCGAAACGTTAACTCTGCTTCTCTTTCCACAGATGGTGCCAGACCTACTGAGTGGTTCCAGCATTTCTTGTTTTTATTTCAGATTTCCAGCATCCGCAGTATTTTGCTTTTATTACTCGTTGCATATTCCCCTCTTTTAGTTTATAGCCATTCAGATAACAATCTGCTTTCCTGTTTTTGCTACCAAAGTGGATAACCTCACATTTATCCACATTATACTGCATCTGCCATGCATTTGCCCACTCACTCAACTTGTCCAAATCACCCTGGAGCCTCTCTGCATCCTCCTCACAACTTACCCTCCCACCCAGTTTTGTGTCATCTGCAAATTTGGAGATATTACATTTAGTTCCCTCATCGAAATCATTAATATATATTGTGAATAGCTGGGGTCCTAGCACCGATCCCTGCGGTATCCCACTAGTCACTGCCTGCCATTTGGAAAAAGACCCATTTATCCCTACTTTTTCTTTCCTATCTGCCAACCAATTTTGTATCCATCGCAATACACTACCCCCAATCCCATGCACTTTAATTTTACATGCTAATCTTTTATGTGGGACTTTTTTGAAAGCCTTCTGAAAGTCCAAATAAACCACATCCACAGGTTCCCTCTCATCAACTCTACTAGTTACATCCTCGAAGAATTCTAGTAGATTTGTCAAGCATGATTTCCCTTTCGTAAATCCATACTGACTCTGCCCGATTCTACCACTGTTCTCTAAGTGCTCTGCTATAAAATCTTTGATAATGGACTCTAGAATTTTCCCTACTACCAACGTCAGGCTGACTGGTCTATAATTCCCTGCTTTCTCTGTGCCTCCTTTTTTAAAATAGTGACATTAGTGACATTAGCTACCCGCCAATCTGTTCCCGAGTCAATAGAATCTTGGAAGATGACCACCAATGCATCCACTATTTCTAGGGCCACTCCTTAAGTACTCTGGGATGCAGACCATCAGGTCCTGGGGAGTTATCGGCCTTCAAACCCATCAATTTCCCCAACACCATTTCTCTACTGATACTGATTTCTTTCAGTTCCTCTCTCTCACTAAGCCCTGTGTTCCCCAACATGTCTGGTATGATATTTGTGTCCTCCTTTGTGAAGACACAACCAAAGTATGCATTTAGTTGTTCAGCCATTTCTTTGTTCCACATAATAAATTCCCCTGTTTCTGACTGTAAGGGACTTACATTTGTCTTCACCAATCTTTTTCTCTTCACATACCTATAAAAACTTTTACAGTTTTTATGTTCCCCGCAAGCTTGCTATCATACTCTATTTTCCCCTTCTGAATCAATCCCTTGGTCTTTCTTTGCTGGACTCTAAACTGCTCCCAATCCTCAGCTCTGTTGTTTTTTCTGGCAAATTTATATGCCGCTTCGTTGAATCTAATGCTATAACTGGCAGCATAAGGTTGGATGTTCCTTTGCTGTAAAAGAATTCCTTGTTCATCTACCCCAATGTTATCGACTGGAATTACTTTCATTCCCACGGCATCATGAGTTATTATCGGTATTCCCAACACCATGCCTAAAGCGCTTCCTGTATTCCCTTTACACTCCTCATTGAACCAAACTTTGGTTCATTTTCTGATATTACATATGGTTATTTTGGGGTTATGAGGTCTTATAGAAACATGGAAACATAGAAAATAGGAGCAGGAGTAGGCCATTTGGCCCTTCGAGCCTGCTCCGCCATTCATTATGATCATGGCTGATCATCCAACTCAGTAGCCTGTTCCCACTTTCACCCCATACCCTTTGATCCCTTTAGACCCAAGAGCTATATCTAACTCCTTTTTGAAAACATTCAATGTTTTGGCCTCAACTGCTTTCTGTGGTAGTGAATTCCACATGCTCACCACTCTCTGGGTGAAGACATTTCTCCTCATCTCAGTCCTGAAAGGTTTACCCCATATCTTTAGACTATTACCCCTGGTTCTGGACTCCCCCACCATTGGGAACATCCTTCCTGCATCTACCCTGTCAAGTCCTGTTAGAATTTTACAGGTTTCTTTGAGATCCCACCTCACTCTTCTGAACTCCAGCGAATATAATCCTAACTGACTCAATCTCTCCTCATACGTCAGTTCCGCCACCCAGGAATCAGTCTGGTTAACCTTCGCTGCACTCTCTCTGTAGCAAGAACATCCTTCCTCAGATAAGGAGACCAAAACTGCACACAATATTCCAGCTGTGGCCTCACCAAGGCCCTGTGTAATTGCAGCAAGACATCCCTGCTCCTGCACTCGAATCCTGTTGCTAGAAAGGCCAACATACCATTCGCCTTTTTTACTACCTGTTGCACCTGCATGCTTACCTTCAGCAACTGGTGCACGAGAACACCCAAGTCTCGCTGCATATTCCCCTTTCTCAATTTATAGCCATTCAAATAATAATCTGCTTTCCTGTTTTTGCTACCAAAGTGGATAACCTCACATTTATCCACATTATACTGCATCTGCCATGCATTTGCCCACTCACTCAACTTGTCCAAATTACCCTGAAGCCTGTCTGCATCCTCCTCACAACTTACCCTCCCACCCAGTTTTGTGTCATCTGCAAATTTGGAGATATTACATTTAGTTCCCTCATCGAAATCATTAATATATATTGTGAATAGCTGGGGTCCTAGCACCGATCCCTGCGGTACCCCACTAGTCACTGCCTGCCATTTGGAAAAAGTCCCATTTATCCCTACTTTTTGTTTCCTGTCTGCCAACCAATTTTCTATCCTTCGCAATACACTACCCCCAATCCCACGCGTTTTAGTTTTACATGCTAATCTCTTATGTGGGACTTTGTCGAAAGCCTTCTGAAAGTCCAAATAAACCACATCCACTCATCAACTCTACTAGTTACATCCTCGAAGAATTCTAGTAGATTTGTCAAGTATGATTTCCCTTTCGTAAATCTATATTGACTCTGCCTGATTCTACCACTGTTCTCTAAGTGCTCTGCTAAAAAATCTTTGATAATGGACTCGAGAATTTTCCCCACTACCGACGTCAGGCTGACTGGTCTATAATTCCCTGCTTTCTCTCTACCTCCCTTTTTAAATGGTGGGGTTACATTAGCTACCCTCCAATCTGTAGGAACTGTTCCAGAGTCTATAGAATCTTGGAAGATGACCACCAATGCATCCATTATTTCTAGGGCCACTTCAGACCATCAGGTCCGGGGGATTTATCGGCCTTCAAACCCATCAATTTCCCCAACACCATTTCTCTACTAATATTGATTTCTTTCAGTTCCTCTCTCTCACTAAGCCCTGTGTTCCCCAACATGTCTGGTATGATATTTGTGTCCTCCTTTGTGAAGACAAAACCAAAGTATGCATTTAGTTTTTCAGCTATTTCTTTATTCCCCATAATAAATTCCCCTGTTTCTGACTGTAATTTCCCTGTTTCCGACTGTAATTCCCCTGTTTCTGACTGTATGGTTAAATTTGCAAGTTGTTCATCAGTTATCCAGACTGGAACTCTCCCTGAAACTACCTGTTCTATATTTTCTCTTAATTGATCTAACATCCAGTCGTCATAAGTGCTACAGACAAACTGGATTTGCTCTTTATCGCTTACATCCTTTTGTTGGAGTCTAATTTGGTTCATGGTCCTTGCATGCATCTCTAGATCCTTAACTATTTCTCTAGAGGTGTCAGTAAGTTGACCAGCTCCTTGGGCAGCCAGCTTTTGTGGTATCGTCAAATCTTCGGAGATTTGCTTTACTTGTCCTGTCAATGTCCGCACTTTCTGGTCCAGAGCCACCATGTCTAGGGTGTTTACCGTAGACATGCCAGCTCTGTACATGGAGAGTCCCATCTCCAGCAATCCTCTTTTCTTATGTTTCTTTGATTTTTCATCTTTCCCAATCTCCTGCCCCAGCAACACTTGGGTTAACTTCCTATATAATCGTCTCTGAGTTTTCGGGCACCATGCTGGCAACTGGATATCAGTGATATTTAAAACTACCGGCACTAACTCATGATGTACATTATCAAATAACATTTGTCCTGTTGATCTTAACACAATACTACTCCCTAGTCCTGGGGTTGTCTCCGGACACTTTGACCAACCCTTTGTCCCATGAATCCCTGTCTTATTGCAGTTCTCACATTCTATTAATTTTTGTTGAAGTTTCCCCATCGGACACTGTTTCATGCTTTCAGACACCGAAGCTTCAAGATCTACCGTGAAATTCTGAGTCTTATTTTCATCTTTGCAGAAGTCAGCGCATGTGAGGTTGGACCACTTCTTATTCCAGGCTGCGCTCCGTTGTTGAGGACTTGTTCCTGTCAGGCTCGCGCAACCTGACGGCCCACTATGGGTCACTTTTATCGCCGCTACTCCAACGATTAAGAGGCACATGGTCCACCTCATTCCGATCACTCTGGGTCTTTCCTGCAACCAAGATAGTACCTGCTGTTATGTACAGTTTTAGCTCCAATATCTGCACCCTTTAATACGACGCCTTGCCTTATACCAGACTACAGGACTGTATCGATTTGGGGCTTTTATCCTTCATCTTGGTCTTTGGCTAAGCCCTGGGGATGGAGACGGTGAAACTGGTACATTGACCATGGGCGGCTGCTGTGGCAGTGGGGGTGCTGACTGTGGGTAGCCAAATTCGGGGTGTCAAGCTCAGATAAAGCATCCAACATCACGTGATGGGAGTGATTGTGCTGCTTCCCTCTGAATGCTTTCAATTGATTGATGTGATACCACCCAGCTTTGCCAGTTTCCAGCAGAATACGGTATACCGATGGACTAGTTTTGTCCATAATTGGGTAGGGTTCATGTAGTTAGGTGCCAAGAAGGTTCCTGGCTTATAAATTCCAATCATGACCCTTTGTCCTACTTCAAATTCATTAGGGATGACTTTCCCATCAAAATAGACCTTGCTAATTTGTTTCCTTTTCCCCATTTTGATGGCAGTGGTCAATTTAGCTGCTTGCACATTCTCTAGTAACTGCTGGACTGTTTTTTCATGAGATACAGCCTGTACTTCAGGTTCAGACAAGTCCAAACCTAACAAGGGCACGATCCCTCTCATTGGCCGTCCTTTCATTAGCATGTGTGGCGTATACCCGGTTGAACTGAACATGTTGTTTCTTATGACCATTAGCACATATGGGAGTACCATGTTACAGGTGGACCGTTCTTCTTATCATGGTTTTCAGAGTTCTGTTCATATGTTCTACTATGCCACTAGATTGAGGGTGATATGCTATGTGGAATCTTTGATTTATGCCCAATAGAGTCATAACGTCTTTACTCACATCAGGCCACCAGCACATTTCTTTCAACCTTACTACAGTTGCCTCCATTCCCTGGTGTCCATGTAAATCATGGCACTCATATATGATCTGATTTCTGTCCTTCTTTGGTACTACACATTTTCTTTCCTTTAAAACAACACCATCCTTTTTCTGTAGCTTGTCCTTCCATTTGCCATAGGAAGGCAGTATTATTCCCTGCTTTAACTATTTCAAGTCCTCATCTTCCTTTTGTGCCTCTAGCAGATCACCTATCTGTTTCTGACTGACTGTAATAGCACACATAGGTTGTGTGTTCCTTTCGGCTCCTTTTGTTGGGGGTTCCCAAAAGACTTCTTCTCGGGCTCCTTCTTTTGCCAATTCGTCTGCTCTTATGTTCCCAAAGGGAGTTTCTTTTCGGTGTGCTTTTACTTTACTAATCCCATATTGCTTCCCTTCTGCCTTGTTTAGAATTATCTTTAATAGTGGGGCTGAAGGTAGTGGTTTTCCGTCTGCTAATACAAAACCTCTATTTGCCCAGAGTGGCAGAAAATCTGTAAGGCTGTTACACACATACATACTATCTGAATATATGGCGGCTGAGGTGGGAAAATGCTCTGGGTAACTGACCACATAAGCTATCACAGCTAGTTCTGCTGCTTGGGCGCCCATTGCAGGCAGCAGTTTTAAGGCTAATTCCATTAGTAGGTCTCCCTTTTCATTTTCCACATATATACAACATCCTGTTTTCCTCTCTCCATTTTCTACCCAGGAAAAATGAAAATGTTTAATTCCTCTGATCCTGTAGCAATGTCTATGCCTCTGTCTCCCTCCTGTTGTTTTGGCATAAATGGTCCCTTGGAACTATTTGCTGCCAAAGGAGAGCATTCATGAGGTTCACCTTGATAAATAATGTCAGCTCGCATGGATCTGGATTTTGTATGTTTAACTGATATGTCTTTGCCCTGTAGCAACAGAGTCCATCTCGCGATTCTATTTTGACTAACTGAGCCGTCTTTCACACGGCCGTCAAGTAGTAATTGGATTGGGGTATGTTCAGTTAAAGTGGTTAAGGGATTTAAACCAATGATATAGCTGAAATATTGGACAGCCCAAAAGACAGTCAGTAGATGGCATTCACAGACAGAGAACGTCTGTTCCACCGGGGTGAGTTGCCTACAGGCATAAGCAATAGGCGTTAATCTGGTATATTTTTCCTCTGACAAAACAGCTGAAATAGTAGCATTAGTAGCTGCAACTTCAAGCACGAAGGGTAGGGACGGGTTTGGGACTTGTAATGCTGGAGCGTCAGCAAGTGCTTGCTTTAGATTTTGGAGTGTGTTCCCCGGTCCAGTGCCATTTGGCATGTTTCTTTAGAAGAGCTTGTAAAGGAGCCACTTTACTGGCAAATGCATCAATATGACTGCGACAGTATCCTACTAGTCCCAAGAAGGATCTTAATGATGTAACATCCCTCGGGAGAGGCAACTTCAGAATCGCTTCCTTTCTCTTTTGATCAATCTCCCTCTTGCTGTATGTTAAAGTAGTACCAAGGTATGACACTTGTGATCTCATAATTTGAGCTTTCTTTGGATTCACTTTCAAACCAAGTGAAATAAGCAAATGTAACAATTCTGCTAATAATTCAAGGTGCAAATCCCTAGTCTGTGTTTGTAAGAGTAGATCATCAACATATTGGACTAGACAATTTGGTCTGGAGAATTTTCGGAGACCTGCTGCTAGTCGTTGGTGGAAAATCGTTGGGGGAATTGTGAAATCTCTGGGGTAGGCAAGTCCAAGTATATTGCTGACCTTGGAAGGTGAACGCAAATTTATTCTGGCATTCTCGAGTCAAGGGATTAGACCAGAACTCTTTACTGATATCGAGAACGGTGAAAAACTTTACGTATGGTAGTCACTTTGCCATTGCTTCAGGGCCAGTTGCCACGGTTGGGGCTGTTATGGGCGTTACCTTATTTAATTCTTGATAATCAATAGTAAGTCTCCGGCTTCCTGACTGGCCAAATAGGAGAGTTATTAGTAAAGGCTACTGGCTGAAGCACTCCTTGTTCGAGGAGGCTCGCTTTTACCCTCTCGATATCAGACATGGCTTCTTTGGGGAAACCATATTGCCTCTGGGGCTTCGGGTCGGGTCCTTCTATCATTACCTGTTCACTCATCCGCCCACAGTCGTGTTTGTCTCGGGTGAATGTTTGAACATGTTCCTGGATCAGCGACTGTGCCGCCATATTATCAGTCATTGCACTGGGCTGAACCCACAGGGGCCCCACAGTACACATTCAGTGTGTATATTCCCCGACTGGTACATGAGGTGGTGGGCCCGGACCTATTCACCAAATACAAGCAATGACCGGATCAAATGATAAACCGTAGCACACCATGAAATCAGACCCTAAAATGTGTTCTGCCCTCTTTGGTAGTTCAATTAATACAACCGGGTGTTTACAACACAAAGGTCCCAGTTCAAAAATGAATGGCTCTGTAACCACTCCCTCTTGAGAGTGACCGGTAAAGCCGCTTAAAACAATTTTGCTGTGAGGTCTCCAATCAAAATTAAGCATCATGGATGTGTTGAGGGTAGTGCAGGATGCGCCGGTGTCCCATAAAAATATGGTAGGGTGGCCTCCAACCCGACCGGTAACAGTCGGTTTTCCCACACTATCACATTTCACTCCACACACCCATTCCGAAGAGGCCTGACACGTCAATCATGCTGGTGGGAGCCTTCCTCCCAATTTTCCCTGCCTTCTGTGGTGTCTACATTGTGACCCACATACGTTCCCTGGCGGAATACTGTATTTACTGGATACATGTTACTACCACCCCAAACCCTCCACACTTTTCTCTGTGGTCCCTCCAGTTGTAGGGGTGCTGAGTTAATCCGTCTCTGCCCTTGCCGTGGGGGTAATCGTCTTGACATATCACCAAGACCTGGAAAAATGTCCTTTGATCCCTTGGCTCAAAGTTCGTAGTTCTTGTGCGATGGTTGGTCTGTACAGTTGTCGCTCAAGAGAGGCTCCGAACCTCCACTTTTGTATGGTTTCCTTCAGTATCCAAAATGTTCAAATGTGCCCCTTCTAGTTATGAGGTCATCCGTGGGGCTCATTAACTGTTCTTTGTCACTTATCTGTCTTTCTTTAAACAATTTAATGCTGTGTTTTCAGAAGATATCAGTTCTGTGCAAAACAGGATAAACTGTTTACCACCTCCATTGTTTTAGTACCTCTCATCTGTCCCTGAACGGCTGAGTTCGTTATCCTTTGGTTACAGACATGATGTAAATCGCCCATATTAGTCATCTGCAGTTATCCACTGATTGATTTACACCGGAACAAGTTCAGACTTGTTTCAGACTGTTGGGTTCACTTTGCTTGGCCATTCTCCTTCCCAGCATGCTTCAGAAACTTCCCTGACCAGCCATTTTAGGTTATAGGGACATAGAGTACAAGAACAAGGAAGTTATGTTGAACTTGCATAAGACATTAGTTCGGCCTCAGCTGGACTAATGGGATCAGTTCTGGGTGCCAGATTTTAGGAAAGAGGTGAGGGCATTGGAGAGAGTATAGAACGATTCAGGAGAATGGTTCCAGGGATGAGGAATTTCAGTTTTGAAGCTAGATTGGAGAAGTTAGGACTGTTTTCCTTAGAGAAGAGAAGGCTGAGAGGAGATTTGATAGAGATATTCCAAATCATGAGGAGTGTGAAATAAAAAGAAAAAGTGCTGGAAAATACTCAGCAGGTCTGGCAGCATCTGTGGACAGAGAAGCAAAGCTAACGTTTCAGGTCAGTGACCTTTCATCAGAACTCCCCATAACCCTACACATTCTTCCCTTGGCTTCTCTCTCCACAGATTCTGCCAGACCTGCTGAGTATTTTCCGGCACTTCTTTTTATTTCAGATTTCCAGCATCTGCAGTATTTTGCTTTTATTATCATGATGAGTCTGGACAAAGTTGATAGACAGAAACTGTTCCCACTCGTGAAAGGATCGAGAACGAGAGGGCACAGATTTAAAGTATTTGGTAAGAGAAGCAAAAATGAAAAGTGACATGAGGAAAAACTTTTTCACGCAGAGAGTGGTTAAGGTCTGGAATGTGCTGCCTGAGAATGTGGTGGAGGCAGGTTCAATTGAAGCATTGAAAAGGGAATTGGACAATTATATGAAAGGGAGGAATGTGCAGGGTTACAGGGAGAAGGCAGGGAAATGGAAGTGAGGGAATTGCTCTTTCAGAGAGCCAGTGCAGACACGATGGGCCAAATGGCCTCTTTCTGCACTGTAACAATTCTGTGATTCTGTAAATGCAGATAAGGATTTTGAATTAAATTAGTTGAGGAATGAAAAGCTGACAGAGGTTGATGAAGACAGAGATAGTAAGGGAAAGGGATAGAATCCATGTCAGTGAAGAAGCAAGGGTAATGTAAGAAATGCGGCAGACAACCTGTGCCCGGAAATTTCCCACAAACAACGAGATGATGACTAGATATGGACCATGGAACAAGTTCAAGGGCTAAATGGCCGACTGGTCCTATGTTCCTATAATCTGTTTTAGTAATTTGGTTAAGGTATAAATACAGCTCTGGAAGATCTCCCCTGCTCTTCTTCGAATAGTGTCATGGGATCACCTGAGAGGGTCCTTGGTTTAATGTCTCATTTGAAAACAGCACCTCCAATGGCGTAGCACTTCCTCAGTACTGCACTGGAGTGTCAGACTAGAATTTGTGCTCCAGTCTCAGTAGCCTTTCTTTCTCTTTCTTAAAAAATGGTGGGATTTGAGTTACTAAGCAGTTTGTAAAAACTTTGGACAGAAATGCAGGTCTTTAAAACAATAATGGGGACAATTTTATGCTGCCAGACTTGCATTTGTACAGCACCTTAGCATGAGAAAGCACCTCATGAATGACTTTTCAGTGCAGTCACTGTTGTGTTAAAAATAACAAAGTAATTCATAACAACGCTACGTCATCGCCGACGTCATCAGGATGCGCCGCGGTGCACACATGCGCAGACGGTCTCATGCCCTCTGCGCATGCGCTGCGGTCCGGCTTGCCAGGACCGCTTTGCGCATGCGCAGATGACGTCATCGCGTTACGTCGTCTTCCTCGGGCAACGCGCCAGGTTGGCCTCTGCGCATGTGCCAAAACAGCGCCACCTACCGTTCGCGTTGACAACAAATGCGGTCTAAAAATAATTGTGGCAGCCATTTTGTGCATGGCAAAGTTCCACAAACAGTAACTGAGTTGACTAACTAGTTAATATGAGGAGAGAATATTGGCCAGGACACTGGGAGAACTCTGTTGCTTTTCTTTGAAAAATGTGTCATGAGACCTTTAATGTCCAGCTGAAAGGGCAAACGGGGCCCATGATTTTACATTTAATTAGCTTTCCTTTCGAGAAACCATGGACAAATTTGGAAAGTTATTCCAAGTGAGCAAGGCCCAGTCTATTATTAAACATGTTACAGGCCAGGCAGGTTCCGTGGGCTGTGTCAGAAATGATCCCTTACCAAGTCTAATCATTGCAGCTTTGCTAGTTTGAGGTAAACCTCTGGAATTGTCCCAGGACTTGGACTGATTCTTTTTAACGCCTCAAAACAGACAGGCTGAGGCATCTTAGAAAGAGGATGCAATCTAGGCAATTAAGGTTACCGAAGAATACCAGCCTTTTTCTGCTGTCGTGTAAGATCTGCTTCATTTCAGATATCTTACAGCTTTACCTCAAAGCAAAAAAAGGGAGGTGATGAATCAAGCCAAAATCAAGGAATTAGATTAATCCTTGGCACCTCAATAAGCTGCAGAGGTATTAAATTAACCTTTACTCTCAGCTGCCGCAGATGGAACGCTATTCTGTTTATGACAGACTACAGTTTCTGATTTCATACTTCAGGAGGTGACGATCTTCATTCAGTCCTGTTTGTATTCATAAAAATGATTATTCATGTGGCATCTTTGTGCTCCTAAATGTAATGGATCTTTCTCACACAGTCACTCAAGGGGGAAAAAACACAAAATAGTTGAAGGTTAATTTGGTGAAAGGTTGAAAACAGATGCTAAATGGGTGCTGTGCTAATAAGATGCGTTTGTTTGAAAGTCTAATTTTAGCACACAATTCTGGTCCTAGTTGCTGATGGCCATAATTTGAGTTTGCTTGGAAGTGTTAAAACAGGCACCTGCAGTTTTAGCACTGAAGCGTTGATTAGACCAATTTACTCAGAGAATGGGATCTTCGCACCACTTTCACTGAAGGTGTGGAGAGTGCTGGTTGACCCACAGTGGGACATTTCAGGATGGCTCAGGGACCATGTAAGACAGTGCACAGATTCTCCAACGCGGTACTGGAGGTCCTAGTGGAGAAGGAATGTCATGTACCCACACGGGGGAAGGATTCCTCCTCGATCTCCTGCCCCTCTCTCCTACAGCAACTGGTGCTGCTCTGCCTGACCTCAGATCATCCTCCCATTCCTCGTAGAGATCAAAGGGGACCTCTTGCAAGAAGCCAATGGCCAAGCACTCCCTTTCTCCAGGTGACTCCTAGAAGGTATCCAATAAGATGGCAGCACATACTCTTTTTTAGGTGAAGTCCTCAGTGGACCTCCAGAACAAATGCTGATCAAGTGTTGGTGAAGTCTTGACCAAGTACCTTAGAAAGTTTCCCGATTCAGAAGTCCTGTTCAAACTTGTAGCTGCCAGTGAACAGTAAAAGGTGATCTACCTTGAAGTAGCACTCAAAATCCTCTGCAACAATTTTTTTACTCCCAGTCGCTGTTGGGGAGGGTGGTAGTTTAACTGTTATCCACCTAAATGCCATGCAGCTCCTTAAGGTGCTCGAGCAGGCAATTCAAGTGGCAATCAACCCCTTAACAATTCTCCAGGCGGCCGTTCCTAGCTAGCTTCAAATCTTTTACCAAGATGGCATCTTGCGTGAAACATGATTTTGGCCGCCTCAGAGGTTCTTTAAGCATCTAAAGTATCCGGGCAAAATCGGCCCCAAAATATAATTCAAAAATCACAAGATGCCTTCTGTGTATTGGATCTGAAAATTAAAACATCGTTCAAATATAGAAGTTTAACCAACCTGCAATTTAATCATCCCTTCCTCCCTCCTTCCTCACCACTTGGCACAGGACCCAAACCACAGAGATCTTTCTCAGTAAGTGGTGGGTTAAAATATGCCAATCCTATTTTTAGGCAAAAGAAACTGGCAGTTTAGGAGGTAAACGATTCTGAAAGTTCCACGGGCGCTTCTGAATATCTGCCGATGATTGTGGGTCACAGTAGATTAAGTATACTTTTCACTCAGTGTGCAGTGCTCTCATGTTACTACATGGGCTTCTGGTGAGTTAGTTGGCTTCAGGCCTCAACAGTAGCCTGTGATACCCCCCACCCTCCCCAAAAAATAATCAACTCTGAAAAAATTTGACATGTTCACATGTCCACCTTATGAAAGGACCATTGCCCAGTTCCCATGACAAAGGGAAGAAACATCATTCTCCATTCACTTATGGATGGAAAATGGAGACTTTAGGTACATGCGATATTTGGTAACATTTTGATTCATTCTCGGGATCTAGGCATCACTGACAGGGCTGAAATTAGCTGCCCTTGAGAAAGTGTTGTGAGCCTTCTTCTTGAACCACTGCTGTCTGTGTGGTGAAGGTACTCCCACAATGATGCTAGATTGGGAGTTCCAGAATTTTGATCCAGAGACGATGAAGGAATGGTGATATATGTCCAAGCCAGCATAGTGTGTGACTTGAAGGGGGATTCCTGGAGATGGTGGTGTTCCCATACACCTGCTGTCCTAGTCTTCTAGATGGTAGATGTCACAGGTTTGGGAAGTACTGCAGCAATGAGTCTTGGAGAACTGCAGTACATCTTCTTGATAGTATAACTGCAGCCACGGTAAACCAACAGTGAAGAGGGTGGATGTTTAGATTAATGAAATGAGGTGCCAATTAAGTGGACTGCTTTACCTGGATGGTGGTGAGCTTACAGTTAAGAGACTCATAGCAAATGAAGTGATTGTAACAATATGGATATTGGAATGGCTAGGGGTCAGATGGAAAAGTGTAGCGGGTCGATGGATAGTTTATAGATTGGCTGGATGTGGACAATGATGGTCCAGGAATTGGTGCAGAGACCTCTATTGCTTTCCATTTGTATAAATGATTTTAACATTGGTATAAGTGGACCGATATTGATGATATCAAATTAGGGGGCTTGGTAATCTGGGCACATAAATGCAGAAATTTCAGAGGACTGAGACAGGCTCCAGATTCTGTTCAATGCAGAGAGATGTGAAAGTACTGAGGAAAAAAAAACAGTGAAAGGATGTAGCGAAGGGATTAAAATTTCATCAGCATTCTTCTGATTGTCTGCCATAATTTTGTTGGAGGTTTTTGCAAGGTCCCAGAATAATGGTATAAATGTCCACATTGATTTTCCAACCATTCTGTGTCACTTCCATCAAATTTACAGAGAATAATGTAGGGGAATGCCTGTGGAAATTCCCCAACCCCCCAAGACTGTGGAAAAGCAAGCCTAGGAAAGTGGAACAGGATTAAGCCATTCAGCCTCTCCAGTCTGTTCCACCATTGAACTAGATTATGCAACTATAGGGTGACCCAGAGGACTGGCTGGGGGCAGCCACAATACCATGCCCTGAACAGGATGAAGATGGTGCTGAGAATCATGTGGACGGATGCAACAGAGTCTGTGACATCAAGCATCACTGAGGACATCATGGATGATGGTAAGCTACCACATACGTTCCTTTGCAAATTCCTCCTCACCCTCGTTCTGAGATGTGGCATGAAGTGAAAACTGCTGAAGGTGTAAACATAGACTTCTTGCAAGCTGGAGCACATACAGGAGGAAGAGGGAGAGCAAGCCCACACCAGTGATAAGGAGGCATAAACATTTGATCTGACAATCCCAGCCACCAGCTCAGATACTGGTACTGTGTGCACCGTAGAGGGTAGCATGGAGTCACAATCTGAACATGTTAAGTCACCTGTGTTACAAGTATTTCCATTTTTTTTGTTAAATTCTGAAAATTTGTGTTTTAAAACTAAAAAAGATTCCATAGATGCTGGAACTTCGGGTGTTTTTTTAAAAAAGGTCATCAGAAGGTTTGGACTGAGTTTGAACTGTAAACAGTTACTGGAATACACGTGTTTTCAAATAAAAATCCAGCAGGGGTTTTTTTGACTTGGAAAAATATTTACAAAGGCATGACAGGCCAAGATTTCTAGACATCAGAAAGCTTGATGTCTGGAAAGATTTGGTTTAAATTTGAACTGTAGAAAAGTCAGTTGGTTTTGCCTGCAACAGAAAAAGACCTCGCCAGCTCAGCTCTCTCTCTTGAAAACAAGTCCTGCCTCTAATATTTAAGATTCCGGTTTCCTCCTGTATTTTTTTTATTCGTTCATGGGATGTGGGCATCACTGGCTAGGCCAGTATTTGTTGCCCATCCCTAATTGCCCTTGAGAAGGTGAGCTGTTTTATTGAACCGGAGCAATCCATATGGGTTAGATGCACCCACACTACTGTTAGGAAGAGAGTTCCATGATTTTGATCCAGCGACAGTAAAGGAACAGCGATATAGTTCCAAGTCACAATGGTGTGTGGCTTGGAGGGGAATTTGCAGGTGGTGGTGTTCCCATGCATCTGCTGCTTTTGTCCATCTAGGTGGTAAAGGTCGTGGGTTTGGAAGGTGCTGTCTAAGGAGCTTTGGTGCGTCTTGTAGATGGTACACACTGCTGCCGCTATACGTCGGTGGTGGAGGAACTGAATTTTTGTCAGTGGTGTGCCAATCAAGCTGCTTTGTCTTGGATGGTGTTGAGCTTCTTGAGTTTTGTTGGGGCTGCACCCATCCAGGCAAATGGAGAGTATTCCAACACACTCCTGACTTGTGCCTTGTAGATGTTGGATAGGCTTTGGGGAGTCAGGAGATGAGTTACTCGCCACAGGATTCCTAGCCTCTGACCTGCTGTTGTAGCCACAGTATTTATATGGCTACTCCAATTCAGTTTCTAGTCAGTGATAACCCCTAGGATGTTGATAGTGGGGGATTCAGCAATCGTAATGCAATTGAACATCAAGGGGAATTGGTTAGATTCTCTCTTGTTGGAGATGGTCATTGCCTGGCACTTGTGTGGTGCAAATGTTACTTGCTACTTATCAGCCCAAGCCTAGATGTTATCCAGGTCTTGTTGCATTGCTACACGGACTGCTTCAGTATCTGAGGAGATGTGAATGGGACTGAACATTGTGCAATCATCAGCAAACATCCCCACGTCTGACCTTATGATTGAAGGAAGGAAGGAATTATGATGAAGCAGCTGAGGATGGTTGGGCCTAGGACACTACCCTGAGGAACTCCTGCAGTGATGTTCTGAAGCTGAGATGATTGACCTCCAACAACCACAACTATCTTCCTTTGCACAAGGTATGATTCCAACCAGAAGAGAGTTTACTGCCTGATTCCCATTGACTCCAGTTTTGCTAGGGCTCCTTGATGCCATACTCGGTCAAATGCTGCTTTGATGTCAAAGCCAGTCACTCTTATCTCACCTCTTGAGTTCAGCTGTTTTGTCCATGTTTGAACCAAGGCTGTAATGAGGTCAGGAGCTGAGTGGCCATGGCGGAACCCAAACTGAGCATCACTGAGCAGGTTATTGCTGAGCAGGTGACACTTGATAGCACTGTCGATGACACCTTCCATCACTTGACTTATGATTGAGAGTAGACTGATGGGGCTGTAATTGGCCGTGTTGGACATGTTCTGCTTTTTGTGTACAGGACATACCTGGGCAATTTTCCACATTGCTGGGTAGATGCCAGTGTTGTAGCTGTACTGGAATAGATTGTTTAGGGGCGTGGCTAGTTCTGGAGCACAAGCCTTCAGTACTGTTGCCGTAATGTTGTCAGGGCCCATAGCCGTTGCAGTATCTAGTGCCTTCAGTCATTTCTTGATATCACGCAGATTGAATAGAATTGGCTGAAGACTGGTATCTGTGATGCTGGGGACTTCTGGAGGATGCCGAGATGGATCATCCACTCGGCACTTCTGGCTGAAGATTGTTGCAAATGCTTCAGCCTTATCTTTTGCACTGATGTGCTGGGCTCCACCATCATTGAGGATGGGGATATGTGTGGAACCACCTCCTCCAGTTAGTTGTTTAATTGTCCACCACCATTCATGACTGGATCTGGCAGGACTGCAGAGCTTAGACCTGGTTCGTTGGTTATGGGATCGCTTGGCTCTGTCTATCGCATACTGCTTACGCTGTTTGGCGCAGAAGTAGCCCTGTGTTGTAGCTTCACCAGGTTGACACCTCATTTTGAGGTATGCCTGGTGCTGCTCCTGGCATGCACTCCTGCACTCTTCATTGAACCAGGGTTGGTATCCCGGCTTGATGGTACTGGTAGAGTGAGGGATATGCTGGGCATAAGGTTACAGATTGTGGTTGAGTAAAATTCTGCTGCTGCTGATGGCTCACAGCGCCTCATGGATGCCCAGTTTTGCATTGCTAGATCTGTTCGGAATCCGTCCCATTTGGCCCGGTGGTAGTGCCACACAACATGATGGAGTGAATCCTTAATGTGAAGGCAGGTCTTCGTCACCACAAGGACTGTGCCGTGGTCACGCCTACCAATACTGTCATGAACAGATGAATCTGCGGCAGGCAGATTGGTGAGAATGAGGTCAAGTATATTTTTGCCTCTTGTTGGTTCCCTCACCACCTGCCGCATATCCAATCTAGCTGCTATGTCATTAGGACTCAGTCAGCTCAGTTTGTAGTGGTGCTACTGAGCCATTCTTGGTGAAGGACATTGAAGTTCGCCACCCAGAATACATTCTGTGCCCTTGTCACCCTCAGTGCTTCCTCTATGTGCTGTTCAACATGAAGAAGTACTGATTCATCAGCTTAGGGAGGGCAGTAGGTGGTAATCAGCAGGAGGTTTCCATGCCCATGTTCGACCTCATGCCATGAGACTTCATGGGATCTGGAGTTGATGTTGAGGACTCCCATTGCAACTCCCTCCCGACTGTATACCACTGTGCCGCCACCTCTGCTGGATCTGT
Source organism: Heterodontus francisci (assembly GCF_036365525.1). NCBI lineage: Eukaryota > Metazoa > Chordata > Chondrichthyes > Heterodontiformes > Heterodontidae > Heterodontus > Heterodontus francisci. Next base: position 57,624,290 of record NC_090375.1, on the reverse strand, counting down.
CCTGTGGGTGGGAAAAGACATACCAGGGGATAGTGAAAGCGATGTCTGGGACATTCTCTGTAAGGTATGATTCGGGAGTATGATTTTGTCAGGCTGTTACTTGACTAGTCTGGGGGACAGCTCTCACAACCTTGGCACAGCACCCAGATGTTAGTAAGGAGGACTCTTCAGGGTTGACAGGGTTGGGTATGCAGCTGTCGTTTCTAATGCCTAGGTCAATGCCAGGTGGTCCATTCGGTTTCATTCTTTATTTACTTCGTCGCGGTTAGAGACAACTGAGTGGCTTGCTAGGTATTTCAGAGGGCATTTTCGAGTCAACCACATTGCTGTGGGTCTGGAGTCTGTAGGGAAGATGAGCAAACTGACCATAGCACCATGGTACAGGTAGCCATTTAAGTGGGGGGAGAAAAGTGAAATGTAGTTGTAATCGGGGATAGTATAGTTAGGGGCATAGACACTGTTCTCTGTGGCCAGGATTGAGAGTCCCAAAGGCTCTGTTGCCTACCTGGTGCCCGGGTTCAGGATATCTCAACTGGGCCGCAAAGGAACTTGGAGTGGGAGGGGAAAGATCCAGTTGTCGGGGTCCACGTTGGTACCAACGATACAGGTAGAATGAGGATAGAGATTCTGCTGAGGGAATATGAGCAGCTAGGGGCTAAATTAAAAAGCAGAACCAAAAAGCTAATAATCCCCGGATTACTACCTGAGCCACAAGCTAATTGACACAAGATCAATACGATTAAAGAGGTAAATGTGTGGCTCAAAGATTGGTGTGGGAGAAATGGGTTTGAATTCATGGGACATTGGCACCAGTACTGGGGAAGGAGGAAGCTGTTCCAATGGGATAGGCATCACCTGCATCATGCTGGGACCAGAGTCCTGGCGAATCGCAGAACTAGGGCTTTAAACTAATAGTGGAGGGGGGAGGGGGGAGGGTTCAGTTGCATGGAAAACTAGGAAGTCAAAGTTAAAGGAGAAGGTAGGAGTGCAGGTTAGTGATGATGTTACCTCCTCTCTCCTCACTTCCCAGGCCCCAAACACTCCTTTCAGGTGAAGCAGTGATTTACTTGTACTTCTTTCAATGTATAATACTGTATTCGCTGCTCACAATGTGGTCCCCTCTACATTGGGGATACTAAATGCAGACTGGGTGACCACTTTGTGGAATACCTCCGCTCAGTCCGCAAGCAGGACCCCGAGCTTCCGGTTTCTTGCCATTTCAACACTCCCCCCTGCGCTCACATCTCTGTCCTGGGATTGCTGCAGTGTTCCAGTGAACATCAATGCAAGCTCGAGGAACAGCATCTCATTTATCGATTAGACACACTACAACCTGCCGGATTGAACATTGAGTTCAATAATTTCAGAGCATGACAGGCTCCCCATTTTACTTTTATTTTTAGTTATTTTTTTCTTCTTCCTTTTTTTATTTTTTTTTTGTGTTTATTTTATTTTATTTCATTTTAGTTTGTTCAGTTTGTTTACCCACTGTTGTTTTTCATGTTTGTACTTGCGGCTGTTCGATTTTCAGTCCATTAGCACCCTGTCTGTACTAATGCTTTGTCTTTCAACACACCATTAACATATTGTTTGCCTTTGCTCCACAACCTTCTGGTCAGCTATTCTGTGACCTTGTCCTATCTACACTTTCTTCTTTGTTATCTCTTGCCCCACCCCCGCTTTACCTGCTTATAACCTTTTACATTTCTAATATTTGCCAGTTCTGAAGAAGGGTTACTGGCCTGAAACGTTAATCCTGCTTCTCTCTCCACAGATGCTGCCAGACCTGCTGAGTATTTCCAGCATTTCTTGTTTTTATTTTATATTAGTGATGAGGTTGATTGTTACCAGAAAATAAAAAGGGACAGAACATGTGAATGTCATATTGCATCAAGGAATCGTACAAGAGAGGGAAATTTGATAATAGCACAAACTTAAAGGCTTTGTATCTGAATGCACGAAGCATTCGGAATAAAATTAATGAATTAACAGCTCAAATAGAGACGAATGAGTATGATTTAGTGGTGACCACTGAGATGTGGTTGCAGGGAAACAAGGTTTGGGAATTGAACATCCAAGGGTACTCAGTATTTCGAAAGGATAGGCAGGAAGGAAAAGGAGGTGGTGCAAGTTAGTAAAGGAAGAGATCAGTGCTGTAGTGAGAAATGATACAGGGACTGGAGATAATGACGTTGTCTGGGTAGAAATAAAAAATAGCAAGGGAAAGAAGTCCCTGGTGGGAGTAATCTATAGGTCCCCAAACAGTAGTTCCGCAGTGGGGCACGGTATGAACCAAGAAATACTGGGGGCTTGTAAGAACGGTATGGCAATAATCATGGGTGATTTTAATATGCGTATAGACTGGATTAATCAAATTGGCAAGGGTAGCCTCAAGTGAGAGTTCTTTAAATGTATTAGAGATTGTTTTTTGGAGCAGTATGTTGTGGAACCAACCAGGGAGCAGGGTATTCTAGATTTTGTATTATGTAATGAGGTGGGATTAATTAATGATCTCATAGTTAAGGATCCTCTAGGAAAGAGTGATCATAGCATGCTAAAATATCAAATTCAGTTTTAGGGTGAGAAACTGGAGTCCCACACTAGCATTCTTGAGTTAAACAAAGGTAATTACATAGGCATGAGAATAGATTTGGCCCTAGTGGACTGGGCAGAAAGACTACAAGGTAGGATAGTTGATGAGCAGCGGCAGATGGTTAAGGAGATATTCAATTCCTCCCAACTAAAATATATTCTAGAGAGGAAGAAAGATTGTAAGAGGGGGAAAAAACATCCATGGCCAAGCAAGGAAGTTAAGGATAACATAAAGACAAAAACTAAGGCATACCATATTGCAAAGGCCAGTGGCAGGCTGGAAGATTGGGAAACTTTTAAAGATCAACAAAGGGTTCTTAAAAAAGTAATAAAAAGAGCAAAGGTAAATTATGAAAGAAAACTAGTCCAAAATATAAAAATGGAAAGCAAAAGCTTCTATAAGTATATAAAAGGGAAGACACTAGCTAAAGTGAATGTTGGTCCCTTGGAGGATGTGACTGGGGAGTTAATAGTGTGGAACACAGAAATGGTGGAGACACTAAATCAGTATTTTGCCTCAGTTTTCACAGTGGAGGACACTAGTACCATCCCAATAGTAACAGGTAATGCAGAGATTATAGAAAGGGAGGAACGTACAACAATCATCATCACTAGGGGAAAAGTACTGAGCAAACTATTGGGATTGAAGGCAGACAAGTCTCCAGGAGCTGATGGCCTACATCCTAGGGTCTTAAAGGAAGTGGCAGCGGAGATAGTGGATCCATTGGTTATAATATTCCAAAATTCTCTGGATGCGGGAAAGGATCCAGTGGATTGGAAAAATGCTAATATAATGCCCTTATTCAAAAAGGGAGAGAAGCAGAAGGTAGGAAACTATAGACCTATAGACTTTAAAATCTGTCGTTGGAAAATTGTTAGAATCCATTATTAAGGAAGTAATAACAGGACATTTAGAAAGTCAAAAAGCAATCCATCAGAGTCAGTGTGGTCTTATGAAGGGTAAATCGTGTTTGACTAATTTGCTAGAGTTCTTCGAAGATGTAACAAGTGGATAATGGGGATCCTGTAAATGTAGTATATCTGGACTTCCAGAAGGCATTTAATAAGGTGCCACACAAAAGTTCAATACAGAAGGTCAGATCACATGGGGGTAGGGGCAATTTATTAGCTAAGATAGAGGATTGGCTAACCAACAGAAAACAGAGTCAGAATAATTGGTCATTTTCTGGTTGGCAAGATGTAACGAGTGGGGTGCCACAGGGTTCGGTCCTTGGGCCCCAACTATTTACAATCTATATTAATGACTTGGATGCAGGCATAGAAGGTACTATAGCCAAATTTGCAGATGACACTAAAATAGGTGGGATAGTAAGTTGCAATAAAGAAATAAGAAATCTACAAATGGATATGGATAAGTTAGGTGAATGGGCCAAAATTTGGCAGATGGAGTTTAATGTGGATAAGTGTGAGGTTATCCATTTTGGTCGGAAGAATAGAAAGGCAAATTATTGTCTAAATGGAGAGAAGCTTCAGTGCAGAGGGACCTGGGTATCCTCGTGCATGAATCGCAGAAAACTAGTATGCTGGTGCAGCAGGTAATAAGGAAGGCAAATGGAATTTTGGCACTGATTGCGAAAGCAATAGAATATAAAAGTAGGGAAGTGTTGCTGCAACTGTACAAGGCATTAGTGAAACCACACCTGGAGTATGCGTACAGTTTTGTTCCCCTTACTTGAGGAGGGCGGTAGTTGCATTTGACGCAGCTCAGAGGAGGTTCACTAGATTGATTCCAGAGATGGGGGTTTTGTCTTATGAAGAGAGATTGTGCACTTTAGACCTTCACTCTCTCGAGTTTAGAAGAATGAGAGGAGATCTAATTGAGGTATATAAGATGATTAAGGGGATTGATAAAGCAGACGTAGAGAGGATGTTTCCTCTGGTGGGCCAATCTAGAATGAGTTTTAGGATAAGGGGTAGCAGATTTAAAACAGAGATGAGGAGAAATTACTTCTCTCAAAGGGTCGTGAGTCTATGAAATTCACTACCTCAGAGTGCGGTGGATGTCAGGACCTTGAGTAAATTTAAGAAGGAGATAGACAGATTTTTAATTAGTAATGGGTTGAAAGGTTATGGAGAACAGGCAGGAAAGTGGAGCTGAGGCCGAGATGAGATCAGCCATGATCATATTGAATGGCGGAGCAGGCTCGAGCGGCTGAATTGCCTACTCCTGCTCCTAGTTTTTATGTTCTTATGGAGTCACATGTAGAACAGACCAGTTAAGGTCAGCTGATTTCCTTCCCTAAAGGACATTAGTGAACCAAATGGATTTTATGGGTTTTTACAACAATCAACAATGGTTTCGTGGCCATTATTAGACTAGCTTTTAATTCTAGATTTTTGTCAATTGAATTCAAATTCCACCTTCTGTCATGGTGGGATTTGAACTCATGTCCCCAGAGCAATACCCTGGGGTACTGGGTTATTAGTCCAGCGACAATACCACTACGTCACCGCCTCCTCATTTGAAGAGATCATGTGTGGTTGGAGAGGCCTTGTATATTGAATGTGTGGGAACTGAATCCTTGTTGCTGCATTCCGGCTGTAAGACCTGTTTGGAGCCTCTATAGCTGCATCTCTTGGAAACCCTACCCAAACTGATGATCAGCATCACCTGGAAAGAACTGTTCTGGGACGACCCCATTGACAGCCATCGACACGCATTTGGGACGCCTAACCAAAGCAAAGGACATCTTTCCATATCTTCTTTTCAGCCAAAGTGTCTTTTTTTTATTATTCCTTCTATTTCTTTGTAACAGCTGTAAACAAAAATCCCTTTTATTTTTTCCCAGTTAACCGGTGTGTATGTATGTATGTGTGTGTGTGTGAGGGCTAGGATAAATAAGGGACTTTATTATTTCAATTTATGTATATGTTTTACTTCATTATCGGTTAAAACTTGGTTCATAATAAACTGATAATTTTGTTGTTTATTAAAGAAACCTGGTTGTTGTTCTGGGGGAAAATAGAGTATACAATTCACTGTTTCAGTGGTGGGAAAATTTAAATATATGTTGTGGCCTGTAGAAAAGTGGGACTAGAATAAACAGTGCACTCATCCTGCACCTGGGATCACCTGGGACAAGTGGGCTGGAGCCAGGCCTGTGGAGAAAGGATAGCTCCCGTACCAGCGACTCAGAGGGTAAGGTTGCAGGCGAGTTCTACTGCAGGGGACTCAGATCAGGACTTCAATGGGGCGACCTACAGCAGAAGCCTGATGGGCTTGCAAAATGAAATGTTTGGTGCATTGCCTGACTTGTTACTATCAAGAAGCATGGAGGAGTCCGGCTGCAATAAAGCAGAGGGCATCTCCCAGAGCTTGGGGTCCATTCTTTACACTGTTGAAGTGGTGGCCAATTTTATGACAGCAGCAGCAGACTGAACTGTGAAGCAACTTTTGGTGGCAGCTGTCTCAGCTTCAAATGTAGCACAGATGGAAGCAAACCACCATCTCAGTGCTGGACCAAGATCATGAGATCCATGCTTGCTGCCATGTAGGCTCAGACTGCTGCCATCATTGCTCTGGATCTCAGTGCTCAAAGGGGACTGCCAGCTCTCACAGCAGTCCAGCAATCTGTCCTCCAATTTGTCTTATCTGTCATAGTAAGTCACTGGACAGCGGTGGCAACCCCGGGACTGGCTATGGTATCAGGGAGCACAAACCTGCTGTCCTCTCTCAGGATGACAGTTTTCATGCAGCCATTCCACTAGTCCCCTTGCTTGAGCCTCTCAGCCAATCAGCCTGGACTGCTGACACTCATGACTGGGCAGTGCAGTCTGAAACCCAGACTCTCAAGGCCCAAAGCTGCTTGAGGTTGTGCTGCAAGGCCATCTGTGGCCTCCCCAGTGAAAGACAGCAGCCTTCCACCTGCCATGCTGCAGCCACTAGAATAGCACTGCGTCGGAGCGCTAATCCAGGCAGGAACACCTGCAAGACAGGCAGTAAGGGATTGCACAAGGGTCCGTAGTTCATTGTTGTTTGCATAAGTGGTTGGTTGTTGGGTAAAGCTGTCATGTGATGTTTTCTATTGGTGGCTTTTATTGTTTGATGATGGCAAAGGGAATACAGTAAAGGGCATCTCAGATGGTATGAAATGGTGGGCCCATATTGTTCAGGGGAAGTTGTATCGTTGAAAATGGAGCCTGATAATCTGCTCTACGACAGCCTGTCTGGTTACAAGGGGTCCAGGATACATCCTCCCTGCCTCCTCCTGTTTCTCCCCTCTGTATCCTTAGCCCCTCTTCATGATCCTGTTGCAGACTGAGGGCATTGCCAACACAGCTCGCGTACCTGCCTAAGCGCCAGCTCTCAGAAACCAACTCCAAAAACACTCCAGAGTACTTCCAGACACTTTGCAACAGCAGATGTTCTTCACAATTACCTTGCCTGCAATAAAAACAAAAAATGCTGGAAATACTCAGCAGGTCTGACAGCATCTGTGGAGAGAGAAGCAGAGTTAACATTTCAGGTCAGTGACCCCCCATCAGAACTCTGCTTCTCTCTCCACAGATGCTGCCAGACCTGCTGAATATTTCCAGCATTTCTTGTTTTTTTATTTCAGATTTCCAGAGTCTGCAGTATTTTGCTTTTACCTTGCCTGCAAGTTGGGTACCTGGCCCTTTAAATAACATTAATGCCGGGCCTCTCTTGCAGCTGAATGCTTGATCTTTCAGCCTTCTCAAGAGGATGCGCTGCGTAAGCCACTCATTAAGAAACTGGTGGCACAGCTCACAATCCCAGAAAGGCGATCGGCTTCCATAATGCCACAACTAGCTGTGCTACAGATATGAATTTCACACTCAGAATGCTTTACCACCAGTTAGCATTCAGCCAGAGACAAGAATATAAAAGTTGTTTGAAGGTTTTAATAGTGAAAGGTTGAGTAAGGTGATTTTACTGTTTTACACCATGTCGTTTCCTTGAAAAAGGAGTTCTTAGAAGAACTGGCAGGCCTCTATGTTTCAGTCAGTAGACTCAGCCAGTCATCTGGAGGAATAACTGGAATGGGTGGAAACAGTGGGTTTCTATATAGTGGAGAATGGGAATGTGGACAGGATCTTAATGGTGATAGGTCATTACATATTATTGTTCTTGCTGCTATTGGTCAGCTAATTATGTTCCATGGTAGGTCGGTACACATTATTGTCTTGCTGCTGATTGGTCAGCTATTGTGTCTCGTGGTAAGTCGATACATACTATTGTTCTTGTTGGAGTATGTTAACTGCAGAGCAGGTGGTGATGTGTTGTTTATTGAGTAGGGGTACCCAGATATCACTGATGAGCAGGCCACTGTCTTGGGGACGGTATGGTGGTGATAGTTCTCCATAGCCTCCCTGTTGCGTCTTGCGTGCCAGTGTGTAAATGGATGAAACGAGTTTGGAATTGGACCATTCAATGCAGTGGTTATTGAGTTGAGCATGCTTGACGATGGCTGACTTGTCCCATTCACTGTGTTTGAAGCAGGTTTGGTGTTCCTTGAGTCTGGTGTATAGGCTCATCCCGGAAGGCCGAGGCCTGCCAGTCCTTAGAACTCCATTGTCAAGAAAATAACTGCTCTTTTCAGAGCAAATTCACATGGTGTAAAACCGTAAAATCATCTTACTCAACTATAATATAATTTATACTTTAGATATATAGGAGCAATATAAGGAAAAAGAACCATATAAAAAGTGTACAAGAAAAAGAGATGGAAAAGAGATTAGAGCAAACAGTTCCATTTAAAGAACTAGCGCTGCCACAGTTACGATGGGTCAAATCGCCGTCTCTGCAGTAAGTTCTAAGATTCATCTGTAGACAGCAATATTTCTCTCTTTTCATGGAATCTTTTCTGTCTCTCTATTTTATCAATACTATTATAATCAGTGGTCTTCGAAACATAACTGTCTTGTTCTAAATGCAGCATCAGACTCACTCTTGCTCCTGCCTGCATCTCCACTGCACTGAAATCAAATTTCACTGCACAGTTTCCTACTCTAACTCATTCTATCCCAGGACCTCAAAATCATAGAACATCTCATCTCCTTCAGTTTCCCCTGCCCCCTACTGTTTGTTGGCTTTTAAAACCCAAGCTTTGCAACAGCTACAGCTGCGTCAGTGTAGTACCAAGAGTTGTTGGAAGTTCCACCCTTCAAATGAGAACCTGAAAGAATGACACGTGTGCCTGTTCAAGTGGGCGTTAAAGATCAAATTACATTATTCATAGAAGAGAGGGGAGTTCTCCTGGAATCTTAGCCAACATTCCTCCTTCAACCAACATTACCAAAATTGTTGTGCATAAATTGATTGCAACATACATAACAGTCAATGCTGTTGACCTAGTAAGTCACTGGATATTAAATGTTTCCTACATTACAATAGTGACTCCTCTTCATTGGCTGCAAAGCTCTTTGGGACATCCTGCGATCGTGGACGATGCTGTAAGAAAATTCTTTTTTTTTGAGACACGGTAAGACATTATCAAAGTACAATTCTTTCTACCCTCTATTTTCTTCTTTACATCTTTCCCTCTTTCCTATTTTCGTTAATTAGAAATTTAATCCTGAGAAGTGTGAGCTGATGCATTTTGGGAGGACTAACAAAGCAAGGGAATATACAATGGATGGTAGGACTCTAGGAAGTACAGAGGGTCAGAGGGACCTTGGTGTACTTGTCTATAGACCACTGAAGGCAGCAGCACAGGTAGATAAGGTGGTTAGGAAGGCATATGGGATACTTGCCTTTATTAGCTGAGGCATAGAATATAAGAGCAGAGAGGTTATGATGGAGCTGTATAAAACGCTAGTTAGGCCACAGCTGGAGTACTGTGTACAGTTCTGGTCACCACACTATAGGAAGGATGTGTTTGCACTGGAGAGGGTGCAGAGGAGATTCACCAGGATGTTGCCTGGGCTGGAGCATTTCAGCTATGAAGAGAGACTGAAAAGGCTAGGATTGTTTTCCTTAGAGCAGAGAAGGCTGAGGGGGAACCTGATTGAGGTATACAAAATTATGAGGGGCATTGATAGGGTAGATAGGAAGAAACTTTTTCCCTTAGCCAAGGGATCAATAACCCGGGGGCATAGATTTAAGGTAAGGGGCAGGAGGTTTAGAGGGGATTTGAGGAAATATTTTTCACCCAGAGGGTGGTTGGAATCTGGAACACACTACCTGAAGAGGTGGTAGAGGCAAACCTCACAACATTTAAGAAGTATTTAAATGAGCACTTGAAACGCCATAGCATACAATGCTATGGGCCAAGTGCTGGAAAATGGGATGAGAATAGTTAGGTGCTTGATGGCCAGCACAGACACGATGGGCCAAAGGCCCTGTTTCTGTGCTCTATGACTCCTATTTAACCTCATTATTTTCTTCTTTGTTTGCTTCATATTTCATTGATAAAAGGATGAAGAATGATCCTGGTCACTTGTTTTTTAGCACAGAGAGAAAGCACAAAGCTATAATAAAATGTCAGGCCTTTAAATCATCAGCTGCTGTCTAACAACTGGGCAAAATCCCATTTACCTGTTAGAGTGAGTTGGTATTGGAATGGAGACCCCAGTGGATTATGTGAGCTGTCTTGATTCATTTACCAGTGGGACACTCACATTATTAAAGTTCCCATTATATGCTTTAAAGAAAACTGTGAGTTCTTCAGGTGTCCTGGCCAGTATTCCTCCCTCAAATTTTAACAGCACAGTAAGAGGCTAATCAACCCATTGAGCTCGTGCCAGTTCTCTGAAACAGCTATCCACCTTGCTGTGAGTAATTTGGCTGCCATGTATCCCGACATTACAATGGTGCACTTCAAAATATATTTAACTGGTTTTAAAGCACTTTGGGACATCCTGAGGTCATGAAAAGTGTGATCGAAATTAAAGCTCTTTCTTTCATTCTGGGATTATCTTAGTAAATTCTTACTGCATTCTCTCCATAGCCTTGACATCCTTCCTAAAGTAAGGAACTCAAAATTTCACACAACACTCTAACTGTGGCCTAACCAATGATTTGTTCATCATTGTTTGTTTGTTTTTGAATTGACTTTTTCTGCTTATAAAACTTGGATTCCACATAAATTCCACAGTTTTCTGAAGTTGTCATCTCATTTATATAGATGTGTATATCTAAATGCCTACATATTTCTCCTCCTCTAACCCTTTGATTTTCAACCAACAGGACCAAAACAGCTGAATTAGTTATTCATTTCATTGATATTTGTAGGATCTTGTTATGCGGAAAGTAACTTCCCCTGTGCCTACGTCGCAACAGTGATTGCACTTCAAAGTAATTTGAGGGAATTGTTTGAGATATTTCTGGCAGATGTCATAAGGCACCATATAAATGCAAGGCATCCTGTTCTTCCTTTCTTTCCCATGTTTTCAGCCCTCAGTGAGGTTCTGCACAATGGGATTTGACCTTTCACCTAGGGTTCTAGTGAACAACACTTTTACAGTTTCAGAGATGTACCTGCTAAGGATAAGATTCTTTCAAAAATTTGCCAACTGAACCTAATATTGATTCCTCTGAGAAAAAAATTAGATTAGGCAATATAATAATCCAGAGGAAATGAGTCCAAATCCCACCGTGGCAGTTTCAGGATTTTAATTCAGTTTTAAAAAATCTGGAAATAATAAGCTGGTATGAGTTAAAGTGACCGTGAAGCTATCCTTTATAGACCTTCAGAAAAAGAAACATGCCATCCTTACATGGCCTGACTTATTTCTGACTCCAGTCCCACACCAGTGTTGTTGATTGAACTGCTCTGGCATGACCTAACATGCCACTCAGTTCACAGCAATCAGGGATGGGCAATAAATGCCAATCTGCCAGCAAAACCCACATCCCGAGAATGAGATGAACTTCCTTCTTTGCTATTTCCCAATATTTAATTTAATCAAATTTTAATTTGAAGATAGATTCAGTGTAAAGGGCTATGACCTCCAAAGAAGACTGACAAACCCATCGTACCAAGAGGTTTTCCTGTCTAGTTGGCAGTCCAAGAGTTAAAACGGACCTTGTTTTCCTACATTTATGTAGGACCTTATCACATTTCTCAAATAAATCTCATTGTGCTTTACATATGATGAATTCCTTTGAAGTGTAGTCACTCTTGTTATGTGGTAACATATAATTATGCACACAGCAAGAACCCACAATAACAATATGTTGAATGACTAGTTAATCTATTTTTGATGGTGTTGACGAAGGGAAGAACATTGACCAGGATGCCAAGAGAACATGCTGCTATTCTCTGACGAGTAACGGAGTCAGATCTGACTGAGATCTTTAACCCCTGCCAGTCAGGGGGAGTTGAATGTTTTATATCGGTGAAACTTAGCCTGACTGTGACCAAATCAGACTTAACCTGGCAGCACTATTTCAAATGACCAGTCTTCAAATCCTGGAAAACACAAGGGACGAATTCACTACCTTCTATCCCTGCCACCTGCATATTCGCTGAGCTGATGAAGATCAGGTTTTTTTTTCCAAAAGAATTGATTTCTTTCTTCAGAACAGAAGGGCCCTGTAACTTTTCATGTAGTTAACAACTGAAATGAGATGGTAGGTCAGGTGATGGCCTCCATTAAAGGATAATGTTAAAGAGAGTGATTCCCTCCCATCTGGCACCCTGTCATTTGTGCTTCATTCCCCTGCATTTGTTCAGTACACTCTTAACCATTCACTGCCATCTGTAGCTATGGGACTCGTGTGTATCTCATTTTTTGATTATGTTTCTGTGACACCCTAGGGATGTTTTACTCATTTAAAGAGTCTATATAAATACATTGTTGTTATTGTCAGTTCATGGGCACCATTCATAGATCTACAGAAACAATATTTCATGAGTACCTGATCAACATCCACTCTGTCACTGTCTGAAAGCTATCACCTGCAGTACGTCAGGGGATGGACCTCATACCTTGTGTGAATGTAAAGTGTATTATTCCTTAGGCTTTCCTAGTTGCTCAGGCCAGTGAGAGAAGGATTCAGACTCACTTGCACAATATGTGTTATCCTAGAAAGCAAATCAGTACTTCAAGGGATAGGAGGGGAGTGTCAGGGTGAGTACATTTTGCATCCAATTTCCTATAATTACAGCAAAGAAAAGTAAGATTAAAACCTCAAAAGAAAGCAGATGGAGCCATTGAGGTTTGGAGGGAAAAGGCAGTTTGCAGCCAGCAACGGAAAGTTTTCAAACATGCCAGCTAAACGTGGAGCTTTCCTGTGGATTTGTACTGGTGAGTACAAGGCATATTAATATATATATATATATATATAAATAAATGTTCTTCCTGAATAATACAGGGCTAATTTCAGAGAAACTGTAATTTTAACTTAAATCAAAATTAATTTCTGTGTTCAACGTGGGCTATTGAGAGAAAGCACAAAGTTCGGAGATAACAATCCCAGTCACTTGTGAGGTGGGTGGAAATAGCCAAATAATGATGAGACGGGACATGAGGAAAAAATTTTTCATCCAGAGGGTGTTGGGGGTCTGGAACTCACTGCCTGAAAGGGTAGTAGAGGCAGAAACCCTTAACTCATTTAAAAGGTGTTTGGATAGGCACCTTAAGTGCCGTAACCTGCAGGGCTACGGACCAAATGTTGGAAGGTGGGATTAGGCTGGGTGGCTCGTTTTTCAGCCAGCGCAGACACAATGGGCCAAGTGGTCTCTTTCTGGGCTGTAAACTTTCTCTGATTCTAATGATTAGCACATTTATACAACCTTCCTCAGTACGAACCTTCTATTAAGATAGTGGACAGGGAAATGTGACAAATGCATTGGGTTTGACTCAGATAATAGCACAAAACAGGCAACAGTGAATAGGCAGTGCCAGATTTTGTTTTTTGCTGATGTCAATGAAAAATAAAATGGGGCAGACTGCAAATTGAGCTATCGATTCTCTATTGACAGTTTTGCACTACTGTCAAAGTTGAATCCAATTTAGGTATTTGGTCATGAGTGAGGCCAACAGTGATTGCGAGGCAAAGCAGCAACTGCTGGAGAGCAGCATGTCATCAGCATTTGTGGAGAGAAGGAATGAGTTAACGTTTCAACTGTGAACCCTTCATTTAAACTAAAAGTTATCATAGATGCACTGCATTTAAAAAGGATCAGAACAAGAAATAGAGGGAAATAATATACACAGTGGTGGATTTTAACTTGTTTCACCTTATGTCAGTGGTTTCAATATGGGATCAGTAGCCTTACCACCCTGTTAACACCGGTAATGTGGTTGGCTCCATTTGAAAGAACGCCTGTTTCAGGTTCTAAATCCTTTTTAATGTAAGAATAGGGGTACTAGGACATTGAATGCCATCGTAATTTCAAAATTATCAAATCATGCAGGGCCACAGAGCCAAATAAGTTTATATTATTTTTGTGGGGCTTGGAGGAGCAGGAGCGCCTGACAAAAATAATCTGGGACACTGTTGACCCGTGACCACTACCCACTGCGATCACACACCTTCACCCCCATACCTTCCTGCTGGCCACCTGAGGCAGTTCTATTTTGGCCGACTTAATCCAGTGAGGTACATCATGATGTCAGTTTGGCACCTCGCCAGCCCCGTGTAAACAGGGCTCGAAATCATTGTTGCCTCTTTAATCCCAGAGTGGGTGATGGGTGGGCATGCTTTACCATTTGGTCCCTCAAAGGTCACCCCACCCCACCCCACACACACACACAAGAGAGAGACAAAGAGGAATCACTTGTTGTAAAGTGTTTGACTGGAAAACAGGAGATACATAAATGGCAGAGGGGATATAAACATGAGGAAAAAGCTGACAAAATGAGAGAACGTAAAGACTTTTACAAGACTTCACAGAAATTTGCAATTCCTCAGATAGTAAGACAGTCCATGCCCACATGCAGCAACATCCAGGCTAATAAGTGACAAGTAACATTCATGGGCCACACAAGTGCAAGATATTGATCATGTCCAACAAGAGGGAGCCTAACCAACTCACTAGGACATTTATTTACTGGCACTGCCATTGCTGTATCTGGCAACATGAACATTCTAGGGGCCATCATTGACCAGAAACTAAACTGGAACAGCTACATGAATACTGTGTCTACTAGAGCAGACCACATGTTGGCTATTTAGTGGTGAGTAGCTCACCTTCTCATTTCCCAAATCCTCTTCGGCAGTTAGAAAGCATAAGCTAGGAGTATGATGGAAAACTCTTCATTTGTCTGGATGGGTGCAGCTGCAACTATGCTCAAGAAGCTCGACACCATCCTGGACAAATTAGCTCGCTTGATTGGCAACCCATCCACTGGCTTAAACAACACTCCCTCCACCATTGGTGAAATTTTGGCTATCGTGTGTATCATTGGTGTAATTTTAGTTATAGTGGGCTGTATCACAGAATTGTTACAGCACAGAAGGAGGCCATTTGACTTATCATGTCTCCACCTGCTCTCTAAATGAGCAATTCACTCAGTTCCATTCCTCCGCCTTCTCCCCGTAACACTGCATATTCTTCCTTTTCAGATAGTCTAATTCCCTTTTGAATGCCTCGATTAAACCTGCCTCCACCGCACTCTCTGGCAGTGCATTCCAGATCCTAACCACTTGCTGCATGAAAAGTTTTTCTTCATGTCGCATTGCTTCTTTTGCCAATTACCTTAAATCTGAGCCCTCTCGTTCTTGATTCTTTCAAGAGTGGGAACAGTTTTTCTCTATCTACTCTGTCCAGATCCCTCATGATTCTGAATCTGTCTTTCAAATCTCCTCTCAGCCTTCTCTTCTACAAGGAAAACAGTCGTAACTTTGCCAATCTATCTTTGTAAATGAAGTTCCTCATCCCTGGAACCATTCTCGGGAATCTTTTCTGCACTCTCTCTCAATGCCCTAAAGTCTTTCCTAAAGTATGGCACCCAGAACTGGCCACAATACTCCAGTATTTTATCAATGGCTGAAGCAGAAATGTACGGCGCATTCACTTTTGTGTCAGGAGCTGGTTTCCACACGATTAAAATTAAGATATCAAGAGGCGGCGGCAGGCACAGGAGAAACATAGGATCACTGTCGGAGGAAGCTTTTCATTAATGAAAGCCCATGTCATTTAACAATGCAAACAGTACAGCCAGCCTTTCAAACAGCCCCCGGACAATTAGGAATGCTCTGAATTGCATTCCATTGCTCTAGCCATGTGCTCAGTGCAGTAGTGACTAGGTGAGAGGGGAATGAAGCACTTGGATCTCCCTTCAGGTAGCCCTATTACTCAGGGAGACAGGCAAGTACCATTGCACACCTGGATGGATGAGGAGTGTTTGCCAACTCCCTCGGGCCATCATCTCTGGACACCCCCGAATTGAGCAGTCTTGGTTATGGGGTCAGATAGGAAAGTGGGGTTGAGACCACAACCAGGTCAGCCATGATTTTATCAAATGGTGGAGCAGACTTGAAGGGCCGAATGACCTACACTTGCTCTTAAGTCCTATGTTCCTAAGTCCTCTGCTCTTCATCCCCTCCAACGTTACATCAAGTAGGCAAGGCCATGGAGGATGCCCCCGCACCAGTGCAGGAAACCTCCATTAGGCTGGAGCCCTCAAGGCCTTGGACTTCAGAGGATGCCCACCACGGTCATCAAAAGGAGCAGGGCAGTGCACAGAGCTGACAGCCTCCATCTCAGCTGCTGATGGCAGGCTTGCACCAAGACGTACTGATCGTAAACGTAATTATAAGAGTTATTGAGAGCATGAAGGTGGCACGGGTGTCCTTCATCCATATTTCTCACGTCAATATTTCACAATATATCTGTTTTAAATTGCTCGTGTATGCATTATCTTCATCTTGTTTAGACTAGCTTAGTCATGTGCTAAATGCAATGGCATGCCTCATGGTTGACAAACTTTGATGCTTACAGAGGAGGTACAGACATTGCTTTTATGTTGGGTTTCATTGATCAGACTTCGATGAATGTTCATGTGACTGTCCAGTTTTGCACTTGACAGTCTGTGGAACATGGCTGCACCTGCTGGCTGTGCTGACACTCCCATGTGTGCAATATAGTAATGCCTGCTGCTGACGCTGTGGACTCAGTTGTTCTGCCGCATGAGCCCTCTTTAGCAGCATCCTCTCCGCCGGCTTCTGAGGTTCCACGAAAATTGGGTATAGGAGACCCAGTTTATTTTAACTATATAAACTGTGTTCATAAGGTAGACAGGGAAATGAAAACATCCTCGGTTCAATGCTTTCATCCATACAGTTGATGAGCAACAATTTGCTAAACTCCTCCCATTGTCCATACACACACCTCCACCCCAAGCCCCCGGCCGCCTCCCAATTCGATCTGCAATCCTTGCAGCCCCACATGTATCTTGAGATTCTGTGAGAATATGGTGCGTGTGATCTTCCAGCTCGAGGCAGTAAGCCTCCACCCTCCTCCTGTCACACACACTTGTTCCCATCACCCTTGACATCACCTCATGCCTTTTCTCTTTAACCCTTCAAACAAACCTTATTACCCTGGACCCTGTCACCATCCAATTAGATGTGCCCTCTCATCCCCCTGAGCCTACACTCCTTCTCATCAAAATATCCCCTCTGATCCCTAGACCATCCCCGCATTATCCTTAGAGTACTTGTTAGATCCTCTGACCTGCCCTACGAGACCTTTTATTACCCCAGTCTCAGACTGGATGTGTTCCTCTATTGAATTGAACTCCCTTCTTTGACTCTGATAGTTCCCTCTGCCAGCCAGCCAGTCAGCCCCCCTAGTTTGACCCACAGAACCCCAATGTGAACAGCACTGATCCCTCCATTTAGGCCCCTCATTTCCCTTACCTTTAATGACTGACCCCCTCACCCCCAACGCCCCGCACCACACCCAGGACACCAGGCCCTTCCCACTTCACTCCTCTGTTCACCCGACCCCTCCTTCTATCCTCCCTCGGATCCCTCTGCCTTTCTCTGTTCACCCCAAACCCATCCGCACCCCTCATTCCTGTTTCTTTACCATTCATGTGCCTCCAGCCAAACGGCCATTCTCCTGTTGCCCTTCCTTGTGCTGCTGAGTTCAACAAACTAAACCACTGACCTCAGGTACAAGTGCACAAGGATGACTGTTGAATGGCACCTTGAAATGACCATGAAGTGGGTGCCACGAGATTCCCGAACGCCCCTCAGTTAATCTAGAAGGTAGGACGTCATTGCAATTAATTATAAGCAAATGAGTATTCATTGCATGCAAACATATTTGAAGTTGGAACCCGCCACGGGTCAGCGTGAAGACCAACCTGCCACAAAGTCACCACTGACTTAATCTCAGATTCTCAACCCTCCATTGGGTAAAAGAAGTTTCGACTCCCCCTTAAGTCACCCTGCCCGCCATGTTTCCCACTCGCGCAGGCCCCATTACATTCCACCCAGTGTCGACTATATACAATAGGGTTTCTCAAACCTTTTTTTGCTTCTGAGGCCCCTGGAACCCCCTGTAACACAAGTGTTTTTACTGTATAAAAATTAGTTATACAATTAAACATAGATATTTGTTATTGTTTTTACTTTACTTCCTTAATGTGACAATAGAATTGGTGCTCAGCACCAGCAACAAGTAAGATGTGGAGGTAACTCCAACAAGCACACGTGCATGTCATGGTAGATGTTCATCCTTGCTTCCAAAGAGGTCATTGCTGAAAATCCAGATTAGCAGAAGCAGGTTGTTCTGAATGGGACAAACACTTTCAGTGCTGCAGCAGAAGCAGTGAGATATTCATCACAGCAGTTCACACCAAAATGACTCCAGTGGTATTTCACTGAACTTGGTTCTGAGGTAGCTTGGTAGAGAGGGTGGCATTTTAGCTTCAACATTCTATCGAAAGAGGTTTGCAGCTCCAAGTGCGTAGCAGATTTTCTGTCATCAGTTCTGGAAGTATTACTAGGTAGGAGATTTTCTATTGAGTCTGGGGAAAACAAGCAAGCTTATTGATATACTGGACCGAATTTTATCCCAGTGATGGGGGTCCCGGCAGCAGGCTGGAAGGTGTGGGGAGACCCTGCCTCGGTCCTCTGTTGGATCCCCGGTGGAATTCCACGGCAGGCAGCCAAATGAATGCCTGCCATCTGGAAGGCTGTCCCTTTTAAGGGACAAGCTACCACCTCCAGAGCTGCCGGCCAATCAGAGGGCTGACAGCTCTGCAGTACCAACAAGCACCACTGGGACCGGTGGCCAATGTTGGTACTGCAGCAAGACCTCAGGAGAGAGGTAGGTGGGGTACGGGCTGCTGGAGCCAGGCCCCGGTGAGGGTGTTGGGGGAGAGGGTGTTGGTGAGGGTGAGGGTGAGGGTTCTCTGTGGGCCATGGCCAGGACACACACCCCCTGCACCTGGTGGTGCCTTCACACGGCGGCAAGCCCCTCTGGCTAAAGTAAAATTGGAGCGGAGGTGAGTAGCTGTCCATTTGTGGCCAATTTTACTATAGTCAGAGGGGTTTGCTGCCATGTGTAGGCACCGCCAGTTGACACCTGGTGACCCCCTAGTGGGCTCGGGGAGGGGGGGGATTGTGTCCTGGCCATGGCCCACAGAGGGCCCCCTCCCACCCAGTGGCGATGGCCACCCCCACGACAAGACCCATCCCCCAACCTCACCAGCAGGGCCTCAATTAGCCTCGGGGTGGGGGGGGGGGGGGGGGGTGGGGTGAGGCCATCCTCAGCCTCCCCCACCCTGGACAAAATTGCATGGGGCCAGGACAATGTCAGGCATGCTGCCTGATGCCACCCTATGTGTGCCCCCCACCTTCGTTCCCGTCTCCAAGGGCAGGATAAAATTCTGCCAACTATGTCTGACTAGGCAGTGTCCGTTAGTTTGTTTCTGTAGTCCTAATAACCCTCTCCTTAACGTGCATAAAAATTCATCAAAATACTGGTATTTTTATATTTGAAATAAAAGATGGGAAAAATGAAAAGTTACTGTTTGGGTATTTTACCAAAGTTACCTTAGCAACCAGACAAAGTTTGCCAGACTATGTTAGTTTGAATACAAATTATCAAATCTGGGCAAGATTAATATGCAGAATCAATAAACCAACCCCCAGCACCTGGACTGTATTGTCACCCCTCCCAGGAGAGAGGATGGTGGCCAATCAGGCTCTTTTTGTCACCCATCAAGGCTGACCACAGCAATATAAATGAACTGCCAACAGCTGTTATTTCAGTTAAAATTCCTGTTAATTTCATTCAAACTCGGCCAATCAACCAGAGATCTGCATGCGACCCACCAACTCCATCCCCCACCAACCCCCCCCCCCAAAAGAAACACCCACTGGTCGATTTTATTTTATGAAACTGATGAGATTTCCAGTTTGAAAAAAGATTTTAAAAGGAGCTCTACATGCATAAGCTTGACTTGGTGTCAGTGTTTTGTGTGTACCTCGCTCCCAAATGGTTCTCCATCTTTTCCCTCTACTTTGCTTCTAGGAGCCTGGAAAACTCCTGAATTTATGCACTGCAATTCCAGCAATCTCAGCCATCTCGAAGAAGCATTATATCCCAACTTTTCCACTGATCCCATTCTTTCATAGTTCAACCCAAAATTTGCCCATATGAATCATTCCCATTTTCAAATGTACTCTGCTTTCTTTTTCAAATTTTTGTGAAATGACAAGACTTTTTTTTCCCCGCTTCCAACTCAATTTCTTAAGTTCTTCTTTGTGTGTGCTTCTGATTATAAATAGCTCAGATTCACCTCCGCTGGAGTAGGTATTGCTCAGTTCTTGTTTTTGGTGGAACACCCGAAACTTTCTCATGGTCACAGACCCTTGGTTGAGAACCCTTGATCTACAGGAGGGATTGGAGCAACTCACCAAGGTATTTTGGCAACACCTTCCAAACCAGAATATCCAACACTTAGAAGGACAAGTGCACCAGATGCCTGTAATAAAAGCAATATACTGCGGATGCTGGAAATCTGAAATAAAAACAAGAAATGCTGGAATCACTCAGCAGGTCTGGCAGCATCTGTGGAAAGAGAAGCAGAGTTAACGTTTCGGGTCAGCGACCCTTCATCGGAAATGACAAATATTAGAAAAGTCACAGGTTATAAGCAAGTGAGGTGGGGGTGGGGCAAGAGATAACAAAGGAGGTCTAGATTGGACCAGGCCACATAGCTGACCAAAAGGTCACGGAGCAAAGGCAAACAATGTGTTAATGGTGTGTTGAAAGACAAAGCATTAGTACAGATTAGGTGTAAATACACTGAATATTGAACAGCAGCAAGTGCAAACCTGAAAAAAAACAGTGGGTAAGCAAACTGAACAAAGATGAAATGAAATAAATGCAAAAAAAAGATTGTAAAAAAGAATGTTAAAAAAAAAAGAAAAAATAACTAAAAATGAAAGTAAAATGGGGGGCTGTCATGCTCTGAAATGATTGAACTCAATGTTCGGTCCGGCAGGCTGTAGTGTGCCTAATCGCTAAATGAGATGCTGTTTCTCGAGCTTGCGTTGATGTTCACTGGAACACTGCAGCAATCCCAGGACAGAGATGTGAGCAGGGGGGGGAAGTGTTGAAATGGCAAGCAACCGGAAGCTCAGGGTCCCACTCAGTCCGCAAGCAGGACCCTGAGCTTCCGGTTGCTTGCCATTTCAACACCCTCTTATGCTCACATCTGTCCTGGGATTGCTGCAGTGCTCCAGTGAACATCAACGCAAGCTCGAGGAACAGCATCTCATTTACCGATTAGGCACACTACAGCCTGCCGGACCGAACATTGAGTTCAATCATTTCAGAGCATGACAGCCCCCCATTTTATTTTCATTTTTAGTTATTTTTTCTTTTATTTTAACATTCTTTTTTACAATCTTTTTTTTGCATTTATTTCATTTCATCTTTGTTCAGTTTGCTTACCCACTGTTTTTGTTCAGGTTTGCACTTGCTGCTGTTCAATATTCAGTGTAGATTAGATTTTAGATTAGATTAGAGATACAGCACTGAAACAGGCCCTTCGGCCCACCGAGTCTGTGCCGAACATCAACCACCCATTTATACTAATCCTACACTAATCCCATATTCCCAACAAACATCCCCACCTGTCCCTATATTTCCCTACCACCTACCTATACTGGTGACAATTTATAATGGCCAATTTACCTATCAACCTGCAAGTCTTTTGGCTTGTGGGAGGAAACCGGAGCACCCGGAGAAAACCCACGCAGACACAGGGAGAACTTGCAAACTCCACACAGGCATTACCCGGAATCGAACCCGGGTCCCTGGAGCTGTGAGGCTGCGGTGCTAACCACTGCGCCACTGTGCCGCAGTGTATTAACACCTAATCTGTACTAATGCTTTGTCTTTCAACACACCATTAACATATTGTTTGCCTTTGCTCCGTGACCTTTTGGTCAGCTATGTGGCCTGGTCCAATCTAGACCTCCTTTGTTATCTCTTGCCCCACCCCCACCTCACTTGCTTATAACCTGTGACTTTTCTAATATTTGTCAGTTCCGATGAAGGGTCACTGACCCAAAACGTTAACTCTGCTTCTCTTTCCACAGATGCTGCCAGACCTAAGTGATTCCAGCATTTCTTGTTTTTACACCAGATGCCTGTGTTGTGTAGGATCTACTTCGCTTTGACACCATAGAACGTTGCAGCACAGAAGGAGGCCATTCAGCAATTGTGTCCAACTCTTTGCTTGAATGATCCAAAACTGACTCCACTTACCCACTTTCTCCTTATAGTCCTATATCTTCCTTGGTGTCATGCTAGGCCCCCACCTGCCAAGAATGAGACACATTAATTTTGTCATGAACATTGATTTTAAACTGTTACTGGAGTAAAGAAAGGATTTGTTAAACAGATCAGCCGTGGCTGGAAAAGACCTTTGCATATTAACAGACAGTGTTTGGAAGGACAAAGAAGCCATTCCCTGACACATTCAACCCACAATGCACTTTTGATCACCGGACGTCAAAGGTAGGGGAGCTCGCATTCCAGGTTGACTGCTAAAATGGCCGAATACACAAACAGAGATGGTCAAACCAGCTAGTCAAATGGCTAATCTGCTGGGCAACCTGAGTTTTTTGAATTTGTACAAAGAGTTTGGGCAAAAAAAAAAAGCAGAATGATCCTGGACAGAGAAGATCTCTCCTGGCTGGCTCACCACAGCCTTTCCTGTCTGCTCCCATCTCTTTCTCACAAGCCTCTGAATCCACTGAAGACACATGAACCCCGAGAGAAAAGTCTCCTACAGCGAACAAGGTTTAAGAAGAATACTGAGCCCCAACGAAAAGCAAGATCTACCTACAATCAAGGACTCTACAGTGAGCTCGAAGAACTGTAACAACAACTCTTCAGATATTGCCTTTAACTTTTCCACTTTATTTTTCTTCTGCTCTCTTCTGTCTCTATTTGCATGTGTGTATCGCGTATGCATGCTAGTGTGGGCATGGCGTGTATCCATAGATGTTAACCGAATTAGAGCTTAAGTTTAATAAATTTTAACTTTTTTTCTTTAAACCTGAGAAAGCCTGTTTGTGCTGGTTTCTTTGCCTTATAATTGGAAAGCGGTGAACAAGGATTCACGAAGGGGGAGCTAAAAACACGGTGTGTTTAAAATTAAACCTTGTTACGGTAAGACCATGTGAAGGCTGAAAGGGAACGCTAGACCTCTTTCTCACCTGGTCGGAACACTCGGCTTCAAGTATTTAGCCAATTTTCCCTTGTAAGATGCTTGGGGCAAAGCT
The DNA here is from genome assembly GCF_036365525.1 of Heterodontus francisci. Taxonomy (NCBI): domain Eukaryota; kingdom Metazoa; phylum Chordata; class Chondrichthyes; order Heterodontiformes; family Heterodontidae; genus Heterodontus; species Heterodontus francisci. The sequence goes on along the minus strand of NC_090375.1, from coordinate 57,601,006 downwards.
ATCCATATTCCAACAAATTTCTTCCAACCATTCTTCACACTGAGTGACAATTTTAAATTAATGGCCACTCATCACTGACTCCACAACAGAGGAAATAGTCTTTCCTTATCACTCTACCAAAATCCTTCATAGTTTTAAAAACCTCTACTAAATCTCCTCTTAGCTTTCTCTATTCTGTGGAAACAGTCCCACTTTCTCAAGTCTCTCCTCATAACGGCAGTTTCTCATTTCTGGCATCAGGCTTATGGATCTACACTGCAAGACCTCTATGACTTTAATGTCCTTTCGATAATGGGATAACCAAAACTGCACACGGTACTAAAATTGCAGGAAACAATTGTTTATTACTTCTTTACTCTATGCCCTAGTCCAAAGCAACCGAACATATCAAGAATGAAAGTCTACCCAGCACTCTCCATTGAGGTGCAACACTTCCAACCCTTCTCCAATCTGAACAATGCCCATTTACTCTAACTATTTCCTGTCCATCATCCAACTTTCTATCCATGCTGCTGCAATCACTCTGGTACCATATGCCTGAATCTTAAAGCCTTTTATGAGACGCCTAATCCAACATCTTCTAAAAATCCACACACAATCAACTACATTGTCTCATCACTTCTGCAAAAAGCTCGTTAACTTTTTCAAGGATGATTTTCCCTCAGCAAGTACATGTTGACTATCCTTAATGGTGCATTTCCTAAAACTTTATCTCAAATTATGTATTTTAAGAATTTCTGCCCACAGCTGAAATCCTCACTTTTTTTTCCTGCAGGACTCCTGGTCTTACTGTTGATGCTACAAGTACATGGACAGCAAGTGCGTCGCAGACGTGATGTCTTGCAGCTGGCTAAAGTGCTGTCTTGCACTACTGGGAAGAACCTCCTTCAGATATCTTGGAGATACCTTAACTACGGCTGCTGGTGTGGCGTGCGTGGAGCTGGGAAACCATTAGACGGGACCGATTGGTACTGCCAGCTTGAATATCTCAAATCAGTCTTACTGCTTCCTTCTTTAAGCATCCTTTCCAACTCCGACATCTTTCCTTAAATGGCTCTGACTCAACAGTGGGAGGAAAGTGTTGTTTTACAGTGCCAGCTGCACTTGGCAGCTCATCCGAGTAGACATCCTGCATTGGCATGTCCTGGTAGTCTAATCCTGCCTTGGCCAACATCCACACACACACACAAACGAGAGGCAGGGTAGGGGTGTTCGATTTCCATCTCTCCCATCACCTGGGTGAGATACAGAAAGGGAAATCAAGTGAGGAGGATCCCACATTAATAACAGAAGCTGCCCAATTAAAGAACAGGGAACAATACAAATCTACCTCCCTTGTTACATCCATTACAATGTATAGCCCCCAAATTTAATACGAACATACGAATTAGAAGAAGTAGGCCATTCGGCCCCTTGAGCCTGCTCTGCCATTCTGTAAGGTCATGGCTGATCTGTTTGTGTCTCGAATTCCACACTTCTATCTACCCCCGATAACTTTAATTCCCTTGCCTAACAAGAATCTATCTACCTCCGCCTTAAAAATATTCAGTGACCCTGCCTCCACCACCTTCTGAGGCAGAGAGTTCCAAAGTCACACAACCCTCAGAGAAAAAAATTCTCCACATCTGTCCTAAAAGGGAGACCCCTAATTTTAAAAACAGTGCCCCCTAGTTCTGGACTCACAGACAAGAGGAAACATTCTATCCACATCCACCTTGTCAAGACCGTTCAGGATCTTATAAAGTTCAGTCAAGACTCCCCTCACTCTTCTAAACTCCAGTGAAAACAAGCCCAATCTGTCTCATTCTGCCATATGGTATTAGGCATTTTGTATCTGTTGTCTTTTTACTCCCTACCCGATCTTACATTCTATTGACTTTGCTGCAAAATATCAGGTGGGGGTTTAATTAAAATCAAGGCTCAAGATACTAAATAGGATAGAAAAGGTAAACCAGGTATTTTAAAAGTATGCTGGGGCAGCAGAACGAGTGAAAGAATCATTGCTGGGAAGAACAAGTTTTGGAGAGACATCATTTATTTGCACAGAAGATGCTCAACAGATTGCCAGGAATGGTCATTGAGGAAAATACATTCCATTCATTTAAGAGAGATCCAGATGTTGTAATGGGGAGAGTGGGGTCAGTACTCAAAAATAAGTTGCATTTATATAGCGTCTTCCACGTCCTCAGGAAATCCTAAAGGCTTTAAAGCCAATGAAGTTCATCTGAAGTATAGTCATTGTTGCATTGTACAAAATGTGGCAGTCAATTTGTGCACAGCAAGCTCCCACAAATTGCAATGAAATAAATGACCAGATTATCTGCTTGACTGGCATCCAGTTCTGGATGAGTAGCTCTTTCCTCCTGTTAAACATTGGGAAGACCAAAGCCATCATCTTCAGCCCCCACCACAAACTCCATTCCCACATCACCAATTCCAACCGTCTCTGGCCATTGCCTCAGGCTGAACAAGACTGCTCACAATCTCAGCAACTTCTTCAGCCTCAGCTGAGTGTTTGGCCCCATATCCTCTCCAACACCAAAACTGCCAATGACCACCTCCTACCACAAGTCTCTGGCCACCTGCTGCTGAAACTCTCATTCATACCTTTGTCACCCCCACACTCGACTATTCTAATCTCCTGACTGGTTCCCCATCTTCAACCCTCCATAACTTTCTAACCCAAAATTTCTGCCCATATTCAAACTCTCATCGAGTCCTGTTCACCCTTCACCCCTATTCTTTATGAGCTTCAAATGCTCCTGTTTCCCCAAGTTCTCCTATTTAAAATTCAATTCACATACTTGTTTTTAAATCCTTTAATGTTCTCAACCCTCCCCATTTCTGTAATTTCCTCCAGCCCTACACCCTCCAGAACCTATTTCTTCAACTCTGACCTCTTGTGCATCCCCTCCTCACTTTATCCCATCACTGGCAACCATGCCTTCAGCCATCTAGACCTCACACTCTGGAATTCCCTCAATAAACCTTTCCCCTTCTCCAACTCCTTCTCCTCCTTTAAGACATTCCTTAAACGCCTCCTCTTTGAGCAAGCTTTTGATCACCTCTCCTAATATTGCCTTCTTTGGTTCAGCATTAATTTTTGTCCGATTATACTACTACATTAAAAGGTGTAATATAAATGCAAGGTTGTTGTTGCTGTATTCTTGGTTAATTTGGCTCAGTTGTTGCTGTTGTTCTTCATTGTCTTTGCTATTGTTGTGCATGTCAGAAGTGTCTATCTCAGAATTATAGAAAGCCAGCAGAAGGCTAGCATCATTACCCACTAATTAAAGGGGAATATCTCCAAATTACATATTCAGACCAATATGCAATACTAAAAGTTATTAAGTAAGGGAATGTCTATAAATGTGCCTACTCTTGAATTTCAGTACAGAGATTAGCACATATTTCTGTTTAAGTGGAGGATAAGCCATTCACAGGTGGGAACAAAGCATGAGGGAGACAGAGAGGAACAGGCATGGAAAGATACAGAGACACAGACACAAAGAGAGAGAGGGAGGGAGGGAGAGAGGGAGAGAGGGAGAGAGGGAGAGAGGGAGAGAGGGAAATTCTCAGAGATAAAAGGTACATACACATAGATGAAAGAGGGAGGCAGAGAGATACAGACAGAGAGATAAAAAAAGAAAAACTTGCATTTATATAGTGCCTTTCACAACCATGACACAACGATAGGTAGGAAAATTAGTTGTGATGAGGACATAAGGAGGCTACAAAGGGATATAAAAATAGGTTAAGTGAATGGGCAAAGATCTGGAAAATGCAGTACAATGAGGGAAAATGTAAAATTGTCCATTTTGGCAGGAAGAATAAAAAAAAGCATATTATCTAAATGGTGAGAGATTGCAGAGCTCTGAGATGCAGAGGGATCTGGGTGTCCTAGTGCATGACTCGCAAAAGGTTAGTATGCAGGTACAGCACGTAATTAGGAAAGCTAATAGAATATTATCATTTATTGTGAGGGGAATTGAATACAAAAGATTATGCTTCAGTTATACAGGGCATTGGTGAGACCACATTTGAAGTACTGTGTACAGTATTGGTCTACTTTTTTAAGGAAAGATGTTGGAAGCAGTTCAGAGAAGGTTTACTAAACTAATACCTGGAATGGGTGGGTTGTCTTATGAGGAAAGGTTGGACAGGCTAGGCTTGTATCCACTGGTGTTTCGAAGAGTAAGAGGTGACTGATTGAAACATATAAAGATCCTGAGGGGTCTTGACAGGGTGGATGTGGAAAGGATGTTTCCCCTTGTGGGAGAATCTAGAACTAGGGGTCACTGTTTAAAAATAAGGGGTTGCCCATTTAAGACAGAGATGAGGAGAATTTGTTTCTCTCAGAGGGTCGCGCGTCTTTGGAACTCTCTTCCTCAAAAAAGACATTGGAAGCAGAGTCTTTAAATATTTTTATGGCAGAGGTAGATAGATTTTTGATAAGCAAGGGGGTGAATGGTTATTGGAGGTAGGCGGGATTGTGCAATTGAGGTTACAATCAGATCAGCCATGGTTCTGTTGAATGGTGGAGCAGGCTCGAGGGGCCAAGTGGCCTACTCCTGCTCCTAATTCTTATGTTCGTATGCATGTAACCGCCAGACGTTTCAGATGTGCTTTTATAGCCAATGAAGTATTTTTTGAAGTATATTAACTGTTGTAACATAGGAAACACTGCAGCCAATTTGCACACAGCAAACTCCCACAAACAGCAAGGTGTTAATGACTAGATAATCTGCTTTTGTGATGTTGATTGAGGGATAAATATTAACCAGGACACTGGAGATAACTTCACTGATCCTCTTCAAAATAGTGCCATGGGATCTTTTACATCCACCAAGCAGATAGGGCCTTGGTTTAACACCTCATCTAAAAGATGATACCTCCAACAGTGCAGCACTCTCTCAGTACTGCACTAGAGTGGCAGCCTTGATTTTCACGCTCAAGCCCTAACCCAGAACCTTGTGATTTAGAGGCAAGAGTATGAGCAACTGAGCCACAACTGATAATAGTCACACCTACCAATCGAGGCACAGATGTTGAGGGAAAGGGAGGGAGAGACAGTGTTGGGTTTGTATCTTATCAAGAATGACACAGGACACTGCTTGTAGGTGGCTTCCAGGGCAGTTTACTGTGAGAACCATAAAACTAAAACCATACCAGCTCCAACCAAACACACACACACATAAGATCCCCAGGAGCAAGAAAAGGGCTCAACTAAATACATACACACTGTTGCAATGTAGGGAACTATTAACTCTTGGACCACATATCAACTTCCATGGTAATAACCCTACCCATTATCTCTATTGAAGCTACTATTGCCACTTTGTTAAAACTTAGATCATCATACAATTTCAACATAGTATAGACATATTCATCTGTACCATCATTCTCAGTCTCACTACCACATGCACCTTCATTCAATTTGTGAATGTCTTTATTTGTACTGAGTCTTTGTTTACTCTGTTGTTGTCTCTGATTAATTGTATGGTTCTGTTGTGTCGGGGAATCTTTTCTTGGGCTTCAGCATTTCCTCTCAATGTGCCCAGGTTTTGAGCACCATCTGCAAGTAGCTGATTTAAACCAACACACGTCCGGGTGGTGGTTCTTTCCACATCGAAAGCATGATTTTTGCTTGTCACTGCTCTTCACCTTGTTTTGTGAATTCTTTTGGGGCCCTCCATACACAATGTTTACTATGGTGTCTGATCCTCTGTGCGTGAGCACAACTCTTGTCCAATGTAGTTCAGTTCTCATCGCCCGTGTCTCGCCTGCTGTTACTTCATGTGTGAGCACGAGGTCCACTATTGCTCGAAACATCAGCTTCAGGTCCTCATTCACTTTTTCCATAAGCTCCAGTGACAGGGATTCACTCCGTAGACCACTAATGAAATGAGCCTGTAGGTTTTTATCCCATTTGTCCCGTGCAATTTAGCAATGTGCTTTAATTGCACAACATAATCACTGGTAGACTCGACATGTTGCTAACATAGAATGTTGATGGTGTACAGAATGCAAAAATTAGAACTTTGGCTATCACCTTGATCTTGATGAATAAATTTTCATCTTTCTGCCACTGTCACCGGCGTTTTTTTTCAGGTGTTTCCATTGTACCTTCTTCGCATCATCATATGATTTGCTGTTGGGTCTGTCTGGCAAAACCAAGTCTCTCACTCCTCCATAGTAGTGTGCTCATATCGAATTCAACAGAATACCTGCAAGTTGTTTGCATTATCATCTGCACTAGGCCTCTTCAAGCTTTTTGCAATGGGATACAACTCGAACTGTTCAACATAACTTATTACTATCATCATAATTTGCCAAAAAAAGTAGCCAGATTTGCACCGCATTTGAATCTACTGTGCCCTGCATTTTGTCCCTGCAATTCATTGTACATCTATTTTGAATCCCGATTTGTTGCCAATCTGTTGGGTTGATATTTTACCAAGAATGACACAGGACACAGATTGTAGGTGACTTCCAGGACAGTTACATGTGAGAACCATAAAACTAAAAACATAACCAGCTCAAGATCACAAGATCAAGGAGCAGACGTAGGCCATATGGCCCATCGAGCCTGCTCTGATATTCAATATGATTATGGCTGATCTTGGGCTTCAATTCCACTTTCCTGCCTGCTCCCCACATCCCTTGATTCCCTGTGAGACCAAAAATCTGGAGCATCCACAACCCTCTGTGGTTAAGAATTCCAAAGATTCACAACCCTTTGAGTGTAGTAATTTCTCCTCATCTCATTCCTAAATGATTGACCCCATATCCTGAGACTGTGTCCCCATGTTCTAGATTTCCAGACCAGTGGAAACAATCTCTCAGCTTCTACCCTATCAAGCCCTTTCAGAATCTTGTATCTCTCAATTAGATTGCCTATCATTCTTTTAAACTCCATAGAATATAGGCCTAATTTACTCAGCCTCTCATCATAGGGACTCCCCTAATCCCAGGGACCAATTTAGTAAATCTTTGCTGCACTGTCTCTAGTGCAAGTATATCCTTTCTTAAATGTGGAGACCAAAACTGCACACAGTATTCCAGGTATAGTCCATCAAAGCCCTGTACAATTTTAGTAAGACTTCTTTATTCCTGTACTCCAATCCACTTGCAATAAAGGCCAACATACCATTTACCTTCCTAATAGCCTGCTGCACCTACATGTTAACTTCGTGCATTTCTTGTATGAGTACCCCCAATTCTCTGACCAGCAACACTTACCGATTTCACACCTTTTAAAAAACATTCTGCTCTTCTATTTTTACACCCAAAGTGAACAACTTCACACTTCCTTACATTATACTCCATTTACCATCTTGTTGCCCACTCACTTAACCTGTCTATATCACTTTGCAGTCTCTCTATGTCCTCCCTGCAGCTTATCTTTCCACCGAGCTTTGTATCATCAGCAAACTTAGATACATTATTCTCTGTCTCTTCATCCAAGTCATTAATATAGAGTGTAAATAACTGAGGCCCCAGCACTGATTCTTGCAGCACCCCATTATTCACTGCCTGCCAAATGAAAATGCCCCATTTATGCCCACTCTGCTTCCTGTCTGTTAACCAATCCTCTATCCATCCTAATATATTACCCCTAACACCATGAGTCCTTATCTTGTCTATTAATCTTTTATGTAGCACTTTATCAAATGCCTTTTGGAAATCCATGTATACTACATCTACTGGTTCCCCTTTATCTACCCTACTAGTTACATCCTCAAAAAACTCTAATAAATTTGTCCAACAGGATCTCCCTTGAGCAAAACCATGCTGACTTGTTCTAATTGTACAATGATTTTCCAAGTGCAATGTTAAGATTTTTTTAATAATAGTTCCCAGCATCTTCCCAATGACTGATGTTAGGTTAATTGGTCTGTAGTTCCCTGTTTTCTCTCTACCTCCTTTCTTGTAAAGCAGTGTAACATTTGTCAACTTCCAATCTGACGGGTCCATTCCTGAATCTAAGGAATTCTGGAAAACCAACCAGTACATCCAATATCTCCTTTAGAACCCTAGGGTGTAGGCCCATCTGGTCCCGGGCACTTGTCAGATTTTAGTCCCTCAAATTTCTCCAATACTTTTTCTCGGCTGATAACAATTTCCTTAATTTCCTCACTCTTTTTAGCCCCTATGTTACTGTCTATTTCTGGTATGGAACTTGTGACTTCTACTGTGAAGACAGACACAAAATATTTGTTCAATGCCTCTGCCATTTCTTCATTCGCCATGATGATTTCTCCTGTCTCTGCCACTAAGGGACCAATGTCTACTTTAGCTACTCTCTGCCTTTTTATGTACTTATAAAAGCTCTTACAATTTGTTTATATATTGCTGGCTAGTTTACTCCCATATTATTTTTTATCAACTTTTTGGTGGCCCTTTTCTGGTTTCTAAAACACCCCTAATCTTCAGACTTGCTACTATTTTTTGCAACATTGTAATACTCTTTTAGTCTAATACTCTCCTTAACTTCCTGGGTGAGCCACAGATGGGTTTTTGAATGGAGTGTACGTTTGTTGAACCTTTTGAATTGTTTCTTTAAATGTTTCCCACTGTTCATTTATTGCCATACCTTCCAGTCTATTTACCCAATTAACCTTAGCCAGTACTCCCCTGATACCTTCGTAATTGGCTTTAAGTTTAAGATTCTTGTTTGTGATTGAAATGTGTCACTTTCAAACTTAACACGAAATTCAATGATATTATGATCACTATTTCCTAGTGGATCTTTTACTATGACATTGCTTATTAATCCTGCTTCATTACACAATACGAGATCTAAGGGAGCTTTATCCTGAGTCGGTTCTGCAACATATTGCTCCAAGAAACTGTTATGAAAACATTCTACAAGTTCATCTTCTAGACCACTCTTGCCAATTTGATTGCCCCAGTCTATATGCAGATTAAAATCCCCCACAATTAAAACATTACCTTGTTTACACCCTCCAATAATTTCCCGTTTAATGTTCTGTCCAATAATATAATGTTTTCTGACTCCTGCAATTTCTAATTTCCACCCAAACTGATTCTACTTCATGGTCTTCTGAGGCCAGATCCCTCCTTATTAATGTCCTTATGTCATCCTTTACTATCAGGGCTACCCCTCCTCCTTTGCCATTCTGTCTGTTCTCTGAAATATTTTATACTCTGGAATATTCATTTCCCAACCTTGATCTCCTTGTAACCATGTCTTGGTAATGACAATTAGATCTAGATCATTTACCTCTATTCGTGCCACTAGTTCATCTATCTTATTACAGATGCTTCATGCATTCAGATGGAGGAACTTAAATTTCATTTCTTTACCTCTATTCCCTGCAATGACCTTATTTGTCGATGTACAATTTTTGTTAAACTCTCTGTCCCTTCCCGTCCCATTCTGTTGGCATTTATCCACATCACTATCCTGCTTCGATGCCCTGTCCTCTCTTTGGATTTCTAAATTTCCCTTTACCAAACACTTCCCCCCACCCCTCCCAATGTTAGTTTAAAGCCCTGTCCACAGCCCGGTTCAAGTGAAGCCCATCCCAATGGAACAGCTCCCTGTTCCCTGAGTACTGATGCCAGTGCCCGAGAATCAAAACCCCTTCTTCCCACACCACTCTGAGAGCCACGCGTTTAGTTCTCTAATTTGCTTGACCCTGTGCCAATTTGCGCGTGACTCAAATAACAATCTGGAGATCATTACATTTGATGTTCTGCATTTTAGTTTGGGACCCTAACTCCTCAAATTCTCTAAACAGAACATCATTTCTGGTTCTTCCGATGTCATTGGTTCCCACATGGACCACGACAACTGGATCCTCCCCCTACCAATCCAGGTTCCTCTCCAGCCATGAGGAGTTGTCCTTAACCCTGGCACCGGGCAGGCAACACAGCCATCAGAGCTCCCAGTTGCGGCTGCAGAGAACAGTATCTATCCCCATGACTCTACTGTCTCCTATCACTACCACATTCCTCTTCACTCCCCCCCACTGGAATGGCATCTTTCACCATGGTGCCATGGTCAGTCCGCTCATCCACCTTGCAGTCCTTCTCTTCATCCGCACAGGTAGCAAGGACCTCATACCTGTTAGACAAGGTCAGGTCCTGAGGCTCCTCCATCATTACATGCTGATTCCCCCTACCTGCCTCACTTGCAGTCCCACCCTCCTGCCCCTGACCATTGCCAATCTCTAATGTTCTCCCTACTCTAAGGGAGATGACTGTCTCCTGGAACAAAGTATCCAGGTAACTCTCCCCCTCCCTGATGCTTTTCAATGTCTGCAACTCAGTCTCCAGCTCAGCAATTCTGAGCTGAAGTTGTGCGAGCTGCAGACACTTACTGCAGACATGTTTGTGCGGGATTGCAATACATTCCACAGATTCCCACATGCTGCAGTTGCAGCACACCACCGGCCCTGCCATCTCTGTACAACCTTATTTTTTTAATTAGTCAATAATTGTTGCCATGGGTGACTTCAACTTCCCTAATATTGATTGGAACCTCCTTAGTGCAAATAGTTTGGATGGAGCAGTTTTTGTCAGGTGTGTCCAGGAAGGTTTCCTGACTCAATATGTAGATAGGCCGACTAGAGGGGAGGCTATGTTGGACTTGGTGCTTAGCAACGAACCAGGCCAGGTGGCAGATCTCTCAGTGGGAGAACATTTCGGTGATAGTGATCACAACTCCCTGACCTTTACTATAGTCATGGAGGGGGACAGGAGCAGACGGGAAGGGAAGATATTTAATTGGGGGAGGGGGAATTACAATGCTATTAGGCAGGAACTGGGGAGCATTAATCAGGAACAGATGTTCTCAGGGAAATTCACGACAGAAATGTGGAGGTTGTTTAGGGAGCACTTGCTGCGACTGCTGGATAGGTTTGTCCCGATGAGGCAGGGAAGGGATGGTAGGGTGAAGGAACCTTTGATGTCAAGAGATGTGGAACAGCTAGTCAAGAGGAAGAAGGAAGCTTACTTAAGGTTGAGGAAGCAAGGATCAGACAGGGCTCTAGAGGGTTACAAGGTAGCCAGGAAGGAACTGAAGAATGGACTTAGGAGAGCTAGAAGGGGACATGAAAAAGTCTTGGCGGGTAGGATTAAGGAAAATCCCAAGGCGTTCTACACTTATGTGAGGAACAAGAGGATGGCCAGAGTGAGGGTAGGGCCGATCAGGGATAGTGGAGGGAACTTGTGCCTGGAGTCGGAGGAGGTAGGGGAGGTCCTAAATGAATACTTTGCTTCAGTATTCACTAGTGAGAGAGAGACCTGGTCGTTTGTGAGGACAGCGAGGAACAGGCTGATATGCTCGAACAGGTTGAGGTTAAGAGGAGGATGTGCTGGAAATTTTGAATGATATGAGGACAGATCAGTCCCCGGGGCCAGACGGGATATACCCAAGGATATTACGGGAAGCGAGGGAAGAGATTGCTGCGCCTTTGGCGATGATCTTTGCATCCTCACTGTCCACTGGAGTAGTACCGGATGATTGGAGGGTGGCAAATGTTATTCCCTTGTTCAAGAAAGGGAATAGGGATAACCCTGGGAATTATAGACCAGTCAGTCTTACGTCGGTAGTGGGCAAATTATTGGAGAGAATTCTGAGAGACAGGATTTATGATTATTTGGAAAAGCATAGTTTGATTAGAGACAGTCAGCATGGCTTTGCGAGGGGCAGGTCATGCCTCACAAGCCTTATTGAATTCTTTGAAGATGTGACAAAACACATTGATGAAGGAAGAGCAGTGGATGTGGTGTATATGGATTTTAGCAAGGCGTTTGATAAGGTTCCCCATGGTAGGCTCATTCAGAAAGTAAGGAGGCATGGGATACAGGGAAAGTTGGCTGTCTGGATACAAAATTGGCTGGCCCATTGAAGACAGAGGGTGGTAGTAGATGGAAAGTATTCAGCATGGAGCTCGGTGACCAGTGGTGTTCCGCAGGGATCTGTTCTGGGACCTCTGCTCTTTGTGATTTTTATAAATGACTTGGATGAGGAAGTGGAAGGCTGGGTTAGCAAGTTTGCCGATGACACGAAGGTTTCTGGAGTTGTGGATAGTGTGGAAGGCTGTTGTAGGTTGCAACGGGACATTGACAGGATGCAAAGCTGGGCTGAGAAGTGGCAGATGGAGTTCAACCTGGAAAAGTGTGAAGTGATTCATTTTGGAAGGTCGAATTTGAATGCAGAATACAGGCTTAAAGACAGGATTCTTGGCAGTGTGGAGGAACAGAGGGATCTTGGGGTCCACGTCCATAGATCGCTCAAAGTTGCCACCCAAGTTGATAGGGTTGTTAAGAAGGCGTATGGTGTGTTGGCTTTCATTAACAGGGGGATTGAGTTTAAGAGCCGTAAGGTTATGCTGCAGCTCTATAAGGCCCTGGTTCAACCACACTTGGAATATTGTGTTCAGTTCTGGTCGCCTCATTATAGGAAGGATGTGGAAGCTTTAGAGAGGGTGCAGAAGAGGTTTACCAGGATGCTGCCTGGACTGGAGGGCATGTCTTACGAAGAAAGATTGAGGGAGCTATGGCTTTTCTCATTGGAGCGAAGAAGGATGAGAGGTGACTTGATAGAGGGGTACAAGATGATGAGAGGCATAGATAGAGTGGATAGCCAGAGACTTTTTCCCCAGGGCAGAAAGGGCTATCACCAGGGGGCATAATTTTAAGGTGATTGGAGGAAGGTTTCAGGGAGATGTCAGAGGTAGGTTCTTTACACAGAGAGTGGTGGGTGCGTGGAATGCGCTGCCAGCGGTGTAGTAGAAGCAGATACATTAGGGACATTTAAGCGACTCTTGGATAGGTACATGGATGATAGTAGAATGAAGGGTAGGTAGGTAGTTTGATCTTAGAGTAGGTTAAAGGTTCGGCACAACATCGTGGGTCAAAGGGCCTGTACTGTGCTGTACTGTTCTATGTTCTAATTCACACAGTTGAAGTAATAGAAAGTTGCACTCACCTACCTTGGAGTCAAAGGAAGAAGACTCACCCGCTGCTGGGGGCTAAAAAAAAGGATAGGAAAAGGAGCCCCTCTTTCTCCCTCTGAGCCAAATTTCCTGCTTCACTCTGGCAATGTCTCACTCAGGCAGATGTCTCCTCTCACTATGCCCCCTCAATGCATTCAGCTAAGAAACTGGTCTGCTTTATATCGAGATTCTGATGACTCACGAGCTAGCTTAGCTTTCTGCTGCAATAATTAACATTTATTGAACCTAACTACTTTAAACTGATTGACAGCCAGTGCTGGCTGCTTCTTGTTTAACAAGGCTATTTACCTAACCAGGAGATTTAAAGCCTGACTCAATTTAAAATTTAAACTGGACAAAAACATATCAGGACTTACCATGCGCACCAAATTTCCAACTTCACTCTGGCAATGTCTCACTCAGGCAGATGTGCCCTCTCACTGCGTCCCGACATGGCTCCAAACAGACACAGACACAAAGATCCCCAAGAGCAGGAACAGTGCTCCACTAAATACACACACTGTTGCAATGTAGGGCATAACATAGACATAGGTTGGGATTTTAGGTTGGCGATGGGGGTCTTGAGGGAAAAAGCGAGGCCGAGAACACCACGTCGCCTCTTCTGCGGAAGGCCCACCAAATCTAGTCCCAATAAGGTACCAATTAAGTGGACAGTGGCAGGCCTTCCATGGGATCAAGAACTCTGGTGATGGAAGTCCCGCCCTTGGAGAGGTGCCAGCCAATCAGAGGCTGGCAGCTCTTTCACTGAGAAGTGCCACTATGAATGCGGTGGCTGCTGCCGGTGGAGCACCTATGGGAGGTCCAGGAGTAGCACTGGACCCAGGTTACAGGTGGGTCAGGGCGGGAGTGATCTCGTGGGATGGTGGTTGCCGGGGTGGGGTGTATAGGGGGGACGGTTGCAAGGGCTGGGGGTGGTGGCAGTCAGCGGTGCCCCCCTTTCCCGATGCCAGGTCCCTCGTCCAGGCAGTCAGTGCCTTTTAACAGAGGACCCCCCACACACCCCTGGAGATGGGAAGTGGCACGCATGGTTTCTCGTGCCATCTTCCAGATTGGCAACAGGGCTGCACGGCTAATTGCGGCAGCGGCTAGTAGAGGCCCTTAATCGGGGTTAATCACCCAGTTAATAGCCTCAGTTGGTGGCAGGCAGGCCGTTCACAGGTGGAAAGGTGGCAGGGTCCCCTCCTTGCTACGATCCCACCTGATTCTATGCTCTCCCCACCTCCAAACCTGCCATGGAGGAGAGCATAAAATTCCCCCCTTAAAGTGATATCTACATCCACAACAGAAATACACAACGAGAAACACAGAATGAAAGGCACAGAGAGAAACACAGTAAGACAGAAACTAGACACCAAGAAACAGAAACAGGGAGAAACATAGAAGGATAGAAGGTGGGGAGAGGATTTCACACATTCACAGAGGGAAGGATTTTCCTTCTGGGGGTGGGAAACAGACGTTGGGACTGTTTCCGGGTCCTGATCCCACCCCCGGGAAGAAGCGGTCTCAACCCCCAATTTTCACTGGGGCAGACTGTTAATTGGCTGGAGGGCAGGTTCAGCGGCTAATTAGTGGTCATGGGGGCAGATATGGAGGTGGGAGTGAAAGAGAGTTGGGGTAGAGTTATACCTACCATGGCAGCCATTACTGGTGCTGCTGTTTCACTGAATTACTGGCTGGAATAGAGATGGAGCAGGAGAGGCAGAGGCCTGGAACCCAGAGCAGGGCTGCCCCTCGCTTTGCGAATACTAACCTGGAGGTCCTCCTTGAGACAGTGAGGGAGAGGAGGGAAGTCTTCTTCCCAGAGGGTGGCAGAAGGAAGATACCCTCCCAGACCAAGCAGGCATGGATTGAGGTTGCTGACATTGTGAGCAGACAGAGCTTGGTCTACAGAAACTGGGTCCAGTGCAGGAAGAGGTTCAATGACCTCCTACGCTCTGGTAAGGTGAGTGCAACATGAATCATCAGGGCAGGCCTCTGAGTATTCACCCTCCAGCAGACACTCCAACTGAGGAGCATCAGGGTGAATGGTGCTCCT
Organism: Heterodontus francisci; assembly: GCF_036365525.1. Taxonomy (NCBI): domain Eukaryota; kingdom Metazoa; phylum Chordata; class Chondrichthyes; order Heterodontiformes; family Heterodontidae; genus Heterodontus; species Heterodontus francisci. The sequence goes on along the minus strand of NC_090375.1, from coordinate 57,585,979 downwards.
GAACATGGGAGCAGTGTGTGCCCAGGGTACTTACTGACCCCTCAGAAAGGCTCAGAGCTATAGTGTTATTGAGGACCTGCCAGCACTGAGACATGCAGCTTCCGATGTATATGAGCTGCTGGGATTTGTTGTAGGGGCCAGCAGTGCCTTATCTCTCTTTAGTCATTGCAGGAGAAATGGGTTCACTAAGCATGGGAGAGGGCCCAGACTGGAGGAGGGATACATACCTACACGTCATCACCACAGTAGAAGAGGAAGCCATGCAGATCAATCGGTTGCTGGCAAAGAGCAAATCGGGGAAGGCGAGATGGGCATTCCTGGTGGAGATGGTGAATAGAAACTGGAATATGTACATTAAGGGGGTGTATTGCACTCCACCCCGTTCAACAGCATGCCAAAGACTCAGCTGCATTGCAGAGGCTGCTGCTCTCCAGGGGTGGTTCTCATGATCTCTTCTTGTGTCTCTCACAGGTTCTGACATCAAGGTGCAAAGACCGATTCCTGCAGCATCACTGGGTCAAGCACTGCCAGAGGAGAGCTCAGAGCAAGCACTGTCACACCGTACAAGTGCACATTCCACCAGTGGTGGGCTCTTGTACAATTCGATAGGATGACACTGGGTGAACAGCACATCACAAGTGAGCAGGAGAAGCTGATAGAAGCAGCTGATAGTGGTCACTTCCCCTCGGAGGAGGGAGGACAGACATAGCCCTGCCCAACTGGGCACAGATGCAGGGCCTTAGGAGTCTCAGAAAGGAGGAAAGGAGACTCTACTGAGACGAGAAGCAACAGATGTGTTCCCACACATCAGAGTTCTCTGAGGCAGTGTCGGTCATGGGCTGAGAATGGAGGCTTCCATTCAGCTCATATGCACCACCATGACACAGGGCTTTGAGCGCATGAGCTCCTCCACTGATAGAATGGCCAGACTCATGGAGAGTCATATGCAGTATAACACAGAGTGCATTCAGGAACTGTGCACTGATGTTCACAGGATGCATGCCATACTATGTAGCCCTGACTGGTCAGCAGCGCTGATGGCACAGACATGTTTGCAGGTGATGCCAATTGCACCCCAGCTGGTGCTCCCCTCCAGCCAAAGGCTGAGGCAGTCACCAAGGAGGATGAGGGTGCCACTCCTCATGGGGCACCATCATCATCAGCAGACTCCTTGGCCCCCTCTGTCAGAGGGAGCATCTGTGCAGCAGGGCCCTGTGATGGAGGTTGCCCTTGCAATGACACCAGTCCAGCAGCCTCTGGAGGTGACCCCACGGGCACCTCCGCAACGAGGACAATTGCCACATACATCTCAGCCGCAAGCCGAGACAAGTGAGCAGGCTACCTCCACCTCTTCAGAGACCACAAGGGGCGCACCTTGTAGAAGTGGCTAAGAGCGGAGGCGACTATGTCGAACAGAGCACTGAGTGAGTCACTGGGGTGTCTAACACATGCAACTGTGCACTTTTTGACTTTTTGAACACCATGTAGATATTGACACATGAAGCCAGACAGGGGAAATTCCTTTTTATTAATGGCGATACAAGAAATGAGGGATGAAATGATGAAGGGGAGCAAGGGTTCATGAACAGTGACAGTGAAAGCTCTGGGCAGATGGTGGTAAGAGTTGAGCTGTTCCAGGCTGCGTCTTCAATAGAAGTGCCCTCACGGGCAGCTCAAAGTGAGTTCGATACCATGTTGTTCCTCCTGGGTCAGAGAGACTCAGTTGAAACGAATCAGATGATCCCTGACGTTGATGGCATCCTGACAAGACCCTGGAACTCGGTGCTGGGCCTGGCCACCTCCCTGTTTTACAGGAACACCTCTGTGTTCTCCATCATCCTCTTCCTCCTCCTCTTCCACCTCCTGCTCCTCCTCTTCCTCAGATGAGTTGTGTCCATCCAGCACATCATCCTCTTCTCATCTCTGGAGGACCATGTTATGCAGAATGCAGAAGATCACCACAATGACCGAGACCCTTCCAGGAGAGTACTGCAGGGCTCCACAAGACCAGCCCAGTCACTGGAACCGCATCTTCAGAAACCTGATGCTCAATGGTTATCCGAGTGAGTTGATGACTTTGTAGTGCCTCTGTGGCTTTGTGTCAGGTTCTCGTAAAGGAGTGAGTAACCATCTCTTCAAGGGATATCCTTTGTGCTCTAGAATCCATCCACGGAGATTGGGGGTTGGAATGAAGAGCTGCAGCAGCCTGGACTGCTGGAGGATGAAAGAGCCATGACATCTGCCAGGAAAGCGAGTGCACACATGCGGAAAGCTCTCTCTTGTTGTGGTCACAGACTAGTCGAACGTTAAGGGAGTTGAAGCCCTTCCTTGGGTACCTTGTTGGCCACATGGGTGCAATTGATGATGTCCTACAACAGGGGAATCCAACGACGGAGGTGAAACCCATGACCCTTTGTGTCTGTGAGGCACCATCTGGAATTGAATGCACTGCCCAGCTTTTGCAAATAGGGCATCAGTGATCTGCAAGATGCAGTGGTGTGCAGTCATTTGTGAGATGCCACTAAGGTCTGCAGCTGATCCTTGGAAGGAGCCAGAGGTGAAGAAGTTCAAGGCCAGAGTGACTTTAATGGCTACTAGGGGGGCAGCAAGGGCACAAATCTCTGTGACCATCTGCCAGGAGAGTCGCAGTCTCCTCTCGCACTGATTCTTGGTTATCTCAGGGTAGCTCCATCTTCGGCAGTAAATCCTATGCTGAGGGTATGGCCTCTGTTGCCTTCCTGCCCTTGTCCCTCTCCTTTGCCCTCCTGACGCTGGGGATTGTCCTTTGGAAGATATTGCTGCTCATCGCCACTCAACCTGAAATCTGAGAGCTAGTCTCCCATTGCCATCGGCTGCCTTTCTGGTACTTATGTAGCCTCCCAATTGCACCTAGAAGCCTTGTCCCCTCCTCTTGTGCCCCTGTGATGTCAGCAGGGTGATTACCCCCTGTGCTGCTCAAGTGCTTACCGACCATGCTCCCCATAACCCGATGGCACCTGTGTGCCAATAGCCAGTCCCCCTCTACGATGTTCTCCCTTTCATAGAACCACATAATTCCCTGGGATGGCCATGACTGGCTCCCCAACGTGCATCCACCTCCATGCACCTGGTCTGTCCCAGACCCAGCGTGAAGCCCGTGCGCCCCCATCAAAATCTGAACTTGGCCCTCATCGAGCTCTTAATAAGCCCTTTAACAATTACTGTTATTGTTGTATCAGGCAGGTTTTCAGGACCGCCCTCCACCCATCCTGGTGAAACTTGCAGGCACCGGGAATGCAACTGGAAACCAGCATGCCAGCTGGTACCAGTATTTTCATCCCCCGTCCGTCTCTGTTCCTGCCTCTAGTGGAACCTAAAAATCCAGCCCAGATTGCCAGATGTGAGGGTGTAATCGGCTGGCTAGGTTTATGATCAATAATGGTTCTGCTTAAGGTTAGGTGGAACCATACCCCTTTAAGGGAGATGAGAAGGAAGGACCGGAGTCCATGAAAATTCTAAATCTGAAATCGCAGTGAGTGCATTATTTATACTTTTATTAAAACAGCAGGAAGAACTTCATTTGAAATGCCTCAGCATGGCCAAGATCAAAGGTAGATCTTGCTAGTCTGTACTGCTCAGTTCTACACTGTGCTAGAGCAGTGCATTTACCAACAGTGTCACCTCAAAGGATGAATTTGCTGCTGGGAGCAGGCAGCTCCTCCCAGCTCTGTGATTTCACAACACTTTGCAACCAAGCTTCCATCTCTGAGCTGATAGCTCCTTCTGGTGGACAATTGAATCCACTTCCACTCTTCCACCAAGCCAAGAACAAAAGGAATTTACATTTATATTGTGTCTTTCACGATATTCGGACACCCGAAAGCACTTTGCAGCCAATGAAGCATTTTTGAACTGTAATCACTGTTGTAATGTGGAGAAACACGGCAGGCAATTTGCAAACAGCCATCTCCCACAAACAGCAATGAATTACGTGGCCAACTAATCTATTTTAGGTACTGATGGAAGATAAATGTTGGCAATGCCACTGGGAGAACACCCCTGCTCCTCTTCTAATAGTGCTTTGGGATCTTTTAAGTTCACCTGAGAGGGTAGACAGGGCCTTGGTTTAATTCTCATCCAAAAGATGGCACCTCCAACAGTGTGGCACTCCTTCATCACTACACTGAACTGTTAACCTAGATTTTTGTGCTCAAGTCTTTGGAGCGGAGCTTGACCTTCTGACTCAGGCGAGACTGTGTCCCCTGGTTCTAGGCTCCTCAGCCAGGGGGAACATCCTTCCTGCATCTACTCTGTCGAGCCCTGTAAGAATTTTGTATGTTTGAATGAGATCACCTTTCATTCTTCTAAACTCCAGAGAATAAAGGCCCAGTCTATTTAATCTTTCCTCATAGGACAATCTCTCTATCGCAGGAATTAGTTTAGTAAACCTTTGTTGCACTCCCTCTATGGCAAGTGTATCTTTCCTTAGGTAAGGGGACCAAAACTGCACACAATACTCCAGGTGCGGTTTCACCAAGGCTCTATATAATTGCAGCAAGACATCTTTACTCCTACACTTAAATCCCCTTGTAATAAAGGCCAACATACCATTTGCCATCTTAATTGCTTGCTGTACCTGCATGTTAGCTTTCAGTGACTCATGAACAAGGACACCCAAGTCCCTTTGAAGTTCAATACTTCCCACCCTCTCACCATTTAAGAAATAATCAGAATTTCTGTTTTTTTCATACCCAAGTGGATAACTTCACATTTCTTCACATTGTATTCTGTCTGTGAAATTTTTGCCCACTTACTTCGCCTCTCCAAATCCCCTTGAAGCGTCTTTGCCATCCTCCTCACACTTCCATCTAGTTTAGTCATCTGCAAATGTGGAAATATTACGTTTAATCCCTGCATCCAAATCATTGATATAGATTATGAATAGCTGAGGCCTAAGCAGTGGTACTTGCGGTACCCCACTCACTAGTCACAGCCTGCCAATCTGAAAATGACCCATTTATTCCTACTCTCTGCTTTCTGTCTGTTAACTAGTTCTCAATCCATGTAAGTATATTCCCCCCAATCCCATGTGCTTTAATTTTGTTTACTAACCTCTTATGTGGGACATTATCAAAAGCTTTTTGAAAATCTAATATACCATATCCACTGGTTCCCCCTTATCTATCCTGCTTGTTACATCCTCTTCAAACTCCAACAGGTTTGTTAAACATGATTTCCCTTTCATAAATTCGTGTTGACTTTGCCCAGTCCTACCATTATTTTCTGAGTGTCCTGTTATCACATCTTTTATTATCGATTCAAGCATTTTCCCTACGACTGGTGTTAGACTAACAGGTCTACAGCTCCCCATTTTCTCTCTCCCTCCTTTCTTAAAATAGTGGGGTTACAGTTACCACCTTCCAAACTGCCGGAACTATTCCAGAGTCGATAGAATTTTGAAAGATGACCTCCAATGCATCTACTATCTCTACAGTCACCTCTTTCAACACTCTGGGATGTAGATCATTAGGTCCAGGGGATTTACTTATTTTAAACCCCATTAATTTCTCTAGCACTTTTTTTTACTAATATTAATATCTTGCATTTCCTCGTATACACCAGTCACTTGATTCTTGATTATTTCTGGGAAGCTTTTAGTACTTTCCTCCGTGAAAACAGACACAAAGTATTTGTTTTGTTTCTCTGCCATTTCCTTATTCTCCATTATAAGTTCTCCTGACTCTGCTTGTAATGGACCCACATTGCAGCAAGATCTGGACAATATCCAGGCTTGGGCTGATAAGTGGCAAGTAACATTTGCGCCACACAAGTGCCAGGCAATGACCATCTCCAACAACAGAGAATCTAACCATCTCCCCTTGACATTCAATGGCATTACCATCGCTGAATCCCTCACTATCAATATCCTAGGGGTTACCATTGACCAGAAACTGAACTGGAGCAGCCATATAATACTGTGGCTACAAGAGCAGGTCAGAGGCTAGGAATCCTGCAGTATGTAACTCACCTCCGGACTCCCCAAAGCCTGTCCGCCATCTACAAGGCACAAGTCAGGAGTTTGATGGAATATTCTCTACTTACCCTGATGGGTGTAGCCCCAACAACACTCAAGAAGCTCGACACCATCTAGGACAAAACAGCCAGCTTGATTGGCACCCCATCCACAAAATTTAACTCCCTCCACCACCGACGCACAGTGGCAACAGTGTGTACCATCTACAAGATGCACTGCAGCAAGGCACCAAGGCTCCTTAGACAGGACCTTCTAAACCTGCGACCTCTACCAACTGGAAGGACAAGGGCAGCAAATGCGTGGGAACACCACCACCTGCAAGTTCCTCTCCATGTCATACACCATCCTGACTTGGAACTATATCGCCGTTCCTTCACCGTCGCTGGGTCAAAATCCTGGAACTCCCTTCCTAACAGCATTGTGGGTGTACCTACCTCACATGGATTGCAGTGGTTCAAGAAGGCAGCTCATCACCACCTTCTCAAGGACAATTAGGGATGGGCAATAAATGCTGGCCTAGCCAGTGACGTCCACATCCCAAGAAAAAATTGAAAAAAAATTTGCTTTTGCTAATTTTTCCTTTTTACATAGGTATAGAAGCTTTTACAGTCCGTTTTTATGTTTCTCGCTAGTTTACTCTCATATTCTATTTTCCCTTTCTTAATCTTTTTCTTGGTCCTCCTTTGCAGAGTTCTAAAATACTCCGAATTCTCAGGCTTACCATTTTTTGGGGCAAATTTATATGCCTCTTTCTTTGATCTAATACAATCCTTGATTTCTTTTATTAGCTACATTTGGAACACTTTCCTTGCTGGGTTTTTGTGCATTAAAAGAATTGTTCGGGTGGGGGGTATGGGTGGGTGGTCAATACGGCCAAGGACTCCAACAAACTAGAAGCCATTAATAACCTTGCAAACTGGGTCTTTAATTGGGAAATTAATTTCAACATAGATAAATGTGAGGTATTACATTCTGGCCAAAAAAAGGGTTACATATTACTTAGAAAATAAGAATCTAAATGGTGTAGAAGAGCAAAGGGATCTGACAGTACAAATACACAAATCACTAAAAGTAGCAAAGTAGGTCAGCAAGGCCAAAGAAAAGCAAACCAAGCCGTTGGGTTTATTTCTAGAGGGATCGAACTGAAAAGTAGAGACGTTATGCTAAATCTGTAACGAACCTTGGTTAGACCACACGAGTAATGTGTGAAGTTCTGGGCCATGAGGCGCTGTGGGCCATCAGCAGCAGCAGAATTTTGTTCAACCACAATCTGTATCCTCATGGCTCGGCATATCCCTCACTCTACCATTACCATCAAGCCAGGGGATCAACTCTGGTTCAATGAAGGGTGCAGGAGAGCATGCCAGGTGCAGCACCAGGCATAGATAGGAAGAAACATTTTCCCTTAGCGGAGGGTTCAATAACCAGGAGGCATAGATTTAAGGTAAGGAGCAGGAGGTGTAGAGGAGATTTGAGGAAAAAAAATTTCACCCAGAGGGTGGTTGGAATCTGGAACACACTGCCTGAAGGGATGGTAGAGGCAGGAACCCTCACAACATTTAAGAAGTATTTAGATGAGCACTTGAAATGCCATAGCATACAAGGCTACAGGCGAAGTGCTGGATGATGGGATTAGAATAGATAGGTGCTTGATGGCCGGCACAGACACGATGGGCCAAAGGGCCAGTTTCTGTGCTGTATAACTCTATGACTCTATAAAAAGGATATCGAGGCACTAGAGATGATGCAAAAAAAGATGTACATGGATGATGTCAGAACTGTGAGATTATCCATGTAGACCACATAAACTGTACTACTCTCATCTATCTTCCTTGTCACTGGACTATCAATCCAGTGACTGAGACTAATGCTCTGGGGACACAGGCTCAAATCCCACCATGGGAGCTGGTGAAATTTAAATTCAATACATAAATTTCAATTAGAAAAGCTAGTCTCAGTAATGGTGACCATGAAACTATTGTCGATTATACTAAAATCCCACCTGATTCACTAATGACCTTTAGGGAAGGAAATCTGGCCTACATGTAACTACAGATCCACAGCAATGTGGTTGACTCTTAAATGTCCTCTGAAATGGCCTAGCAAGCCACACAGTTGTACTAAACTGCAAGAAAAATGTCTAAAAGGAATGAAACCGGACAGACGACATGGCATCAACTTAGGCACTGGAAACAACAATGGCAAACCCAGCCCTGTCGACCTTGTAAAGTCCTCCTTTCTAACATTTGGGGGCTTGTGCCAAAGTTGGGAAAGATGTCCCACAGACTAGTCAAGCAACAGCCTGACATAGTCAGACTCACCGAGTCATACCTCATAGAGAATGTCCCAGACACCACCATCACCATCCCCGGGTATGTGCTGTCCCACCAACAGGACAGACCCACCAGAGGTGGCAGCACAGTGCTATACAGTTGGGACGGAGTTTCCTGTGAGTCCTCAACATTGACTCCAGACCCCATGAAGTCTCATCGGCAAAGAAACCTCCTGCTGATTACCACCTACCGCTCCTCCTCAGCTGATAATCAGTACTCTTCCATGTTGAACAGTACTTGGAAGAAGCACTGAGGGTGGCAAGGGTGCAGAATGTACTCTGGGTGGGGGACTTCATCATCCATCACCAAGAGTAGCTCGGTAGCACCATAAGTGACCAAGCTGGCGGAGTCCAAAAGGACACAGATGCTAGACTGGGTCTGTGGCAGGTGGTGAGAGAGCAAACAAGAGGGAAAAACCTACCTGACTTTGTCCTCACCAATCTACTTGTCGCAGATTCATCTGTCCATGACAATATTGGTAGAAGAGACCACTGCACAGTACTTGTGGGGGCCAAGTCCCACCTTGACTTTGAGGATACCCTCCATCATGTTGTATGGTGCTGCCACCATGCTAAATAGGTCAGATTTTGAACAGATCTAGCAATGCAATACTGGGCCATGAGGCGTTGTGGACCATCAGCAGCAGCAGAATTTTATTCAACCACAATCTGTAACCTCATGGCTCGGCATATCCCCCACTCTACCATTACCATCAAGCCAGGGGAATCAATCCTGGCTCAATGAAGAGTGCAGGAGGGCATGCCAGGAGCAGCACCAGGAATACCTCAAAATGAGGTGTCAACCTGGTGAAGCTACAACATAGGACTACTTGAAAGCCAAACAGCGGAAGCAGCATGCGACAGACAGAGTAAAGAGATCCCATAATCAACGGATCAGATCTAAGCTCTGCAGTCCTACCACATCCAGTCGTGAATGATGGTGGACAATTAAGAAACTAACAGGAGGAGCAGGCTCCACAAATATCCCCATCCTCAATGATGGGGGAGCCCATCACATCAGTGCAAATAACATGGCTGAAGCATTTGCAACAATCTTCAGCCAGAAGTGCTGAGTGGATGATCCATCTCACCCTCTTGCTGAGCTCCCCAGCATCACAGATGCCAGTCTTCAACCAATTCAATTCACTCCATGTGATATCAAGAAACTGCTGAAGGCACTGGATATTGCAAAGGCTATGGGCCCTGACAAGATTCTGGCAATAGTACTGAAGACTTGCGCTTCACAACTAGCTGCACCCCTGCCCAAGCTGTTCCAGTGCAGCTAGGGACAGCACAGTGGCGCAGTGGTTAGCACCGTAGCCTCACAACTCTAACGACCCGGGTTCGGTTCTGGGTACTGCCTGTGCGTAGTTTGCAAGTTCTCCCTGTGACCGTGTGGGTTTCTGCTGGGTGCTCCAGTTTCCTCCCACAGCCAAAGACTTGCAGGTTGATAGGTAAATTGGCCATTGTGAATTGCCCCTTGTGTAGGTAGGTGGTAGGAAAATTGAGGGAAGGTGGGGATGTGGTAGGGAATATGGGATTAATGTAGGATTAGTATAAATAGGTGGTTGTTGGTTGGCACAGACTTGGTGGGCCGAAGGGCCTGTTTCAGTGCTGTATCCCTCTCAATGACTCTACAACACTGGCATCTACCCGACAATGTGGAAAATTGCCCAGGTATGTTCTGTGCACAAAAAGCAAGACAAATCTAAGCCAGCCAATTACCATCCCAGCAGTCTACTCTTGATGGATGGGGTTATCAAGCAACATTTACTCAGAATTATCCTGCTCAGTGACGCTCAGTTTGGGTTCCACCAGGGTCACTCAGCTCCTGACCTCATTACAGCCTCGGTCCAAACATAGACAAAACAGCTGAACTCCAGAGGTGAGGTGAGAGTGACTGCCCTTAACATCAAGGCAGCATTTGACAGAGTGTGGCATCAAGGAGCCCTAGCAAAACTGCAGTCAATGGGAATTGGGGGGGAAAACTCTCTGCTGATTGGAGTCATATCTAGCACAAAGGAAAATGGTTGTGATTGTTGGAGGTCAATCATCTCAGTCCCAGGACATCACTTCAGGAGTTCCTTAGGGTAGTGTCCTAGGTTCAATCATCTTCAGCTGCTTCATTAATGACCTTCCCTCCATCATAATATCAGAAATGGGGATGTTCACTGATGCTTGCACAATGTTCAGCACCATTCGCGATTCCTCAGATACTGAAGCAGCCCATGTCCATGTGCAGCAAGACCTTGACAACATTCAGGCTTGGGCTGATAAGTGGCAAGTTACATTTGTGTCACACAAGTGCCAGGCAATGATCATCTCCTCTTGACATTCAAGAACATTATGATCACTTAAACCCCCACTATTAACATCCTAGGGGGTTACCATTGACCAGAAACTGACCTGGACAAGCCATATAAGTACAGTAGCTACAAGAGCAGTCCAGAGGCTGGGAATTCTGTGGCGAGTAACTCATCTCCTAACTCCCCAAAGTCTGTCCACCATCTACAAGGTACAAGTCAGGAGTATGATAGAATACTCTCCACTTGCCTGGAAGAGTACAGCTCCATCAACACTCAAGAAGCTCGGCACCATTTAGGACAAAACAGCCCGCTTGATTACCTTCAACATTCACTCCCTCCAGCAGTGCGTACTATCTACAAGATGCACTGCAGCAATTCACCAAGGCTCCTTCAACAGCACCTTCCAAACCCATGGCCCCTACCAACTAGAAGGACAAGGGCAGCAGTTGCATGGAATATCACCAGCTGCAAGTTCCCCTCCAAGCCACACACCGTCCTGACTTGGAACTATATCGCCATTCCTTCACTGTCACTGGATCAAAATCCTGGAACTTCCTTCCTAACAGCACTGTGGGTGTACTTACATCACACGGACTGCAGCGGTTCAAGAAGACGGTTCACAGCAACCTTCTCAAGGGCAATTAGGGATGGGCAATAAATGCTGGCCTAGCTAGCGATGCCCACATCCCATGAAAGAATAATTTTTTTAAAAATTCTTAGTTGACCTCAGAAATTGAAAGCTTATTCGGCCATTTCAGAAGGCAGGTAAGAGTCAGCCACTTTGGTGTGGGACTGGACTCACATATAGACCAGACTGGGTAAGGACGGCAGATTTTTTTCCCTAATTAATGAACCAGTTGGTTTTTACGGTCATCCTGCAGCTTCAGGGTCACTTTTAACAATACCAGCTTTTTATTTCCAGATTATTTAATTTAATTCTCGAACAGTCATGATGGGATTTGAACTCACGGTTCTCTGGATTATTAGTGCAGGTCTCTGAATTACTAACTACCACACTCCTGTGCCATATTTACTGTAAGGGCCAGTGATTCTGTCTGTTTATTCTGCAGGTGCTGCATGAAACATGACAAATGTTATGAGAGGCTGAATTCACAGTGTCATTTCTTCCACCCGTACCTCACGAGATATTCCTTTCAGTGTACATCAAGACAGCAAGTGCAATGTGGTATGTTCGCTCATCTTTTCAATTGCTTACTTTCTTGGTGATAATCACTATAAGGGTGGCCTCTGAGCCATTTCAGAGGTAACATGCTCAATACATCACTGCGGGATATTCTCCCCATTCTGTACTGATGGTGATTTCAGCCAAATTCAAAACAAAATTGAGAGGGAAATTGTTTTTCAAATTTGTACAAGTTTGCCACAGACGTTCTCTGACATTATTCTAGACAGACCGAGCAGAGGCCAAAATTATAACAATTTTCCTAGGCCAGAAAATATTCCGGATAATGTTGCTATCTCTGGTTGGATATATTCTCAGAGCTTTCATCACATTACCTCCCACTCCAAATCACCCCACCCCTCCACATTCTCACCATCAGTCATTCAATTCATCCATCCTCACAGTGCACCACCTTCCCACATCAATTGAAAAGCCAACAGACTCTTCATTACCCAATTGGTTGATTCTTGACTGTCAGTCAAGTAACTTTGTCTCCCAACCTCCGATAATTTATATGCCCATGTGATTTACTCCTGGATGGCTCACAGCAATTAATTTTTAATTCCCAAAGACTCCATCTTGATCTGGGAGGGTTGGCAAGCCAAGCCAGGGTCAAAGGGCGCATTCTTATGGTGGGGGTGGGTAAGTTCTGCCATGCTATCAGTGGGCCCCAAGTTCACTGGAACAAAATTCAAATGCTTGATTTACACTGTGAGCACACAACTAAAGGGCACAGAGTTCAAGTTAACAAAATGTAAATGAATTGAGAGGTTAGCTGAAACTTCTCTCATAGAGCAGTGAAGATGGAATGGAATCCTGGCTACAGTAGCTGAAGTTCAAACAATTTGCTCCACTAAAAAAAAGCTGGATAAATGGGATTGGAAATGGGATTGGATATTGTAGGTATAGGTACAGGCTGAGGTCACATGACCAGTTCCCATTCACACTCACCCTTCCAGAAAACCAACTCTGTCAACTCCTCATTCCATTATCCAATTGTTTCTTAAAGGACCCCAGTGCTTTCATCCTCAGGCACCCATCCTGACACTCACTTTCAGCTGCTAATCTTCTTCCAGGTAAGGAATGGCAAAGACTACATGGGGCATGATGCTTCCTGTTCTGCTGGGAACTGTTGTCTGTGGCTGCTAACAGACCAGGGTGGATAGGGAGGATGAAACAATATTCGGGAATTTTCCTTTTTCTCTGGAAGATCAGGAATTTATTATCCAGAATTTTTCTGAAGGATATTAAGTGGGTGGGTAGAGTCCCATGATACAGAGAGTCCACAGGGTCTGTGGAAGGAGAATAAATGGGTTGGTAGAGCCCCTGGGGGTGTTGTTAATGGAGAGTGGGATGAGTGTGTCAAGGCACAGGCAGATGCGAAGTTGTCCGTTCCTTCGCAACAAGTTTCATCTGCAAGCTTCCTGTCTGTCTCCTACCTGACAGTGGCAGGAAGCAGTACCTGGGAGTTGGATTTTGGGCAGCAGGAGGCCACTATCAGCGACCCAAAAGAACAATCCCTGACACCAAGGGCAGGGAGTGGGGTGGGGGCTCAGATAGTCGGAAAGTGAGGGAAGATCATCCCAAGGTTTCTAGGCCTCTTCTGGCCCCAAATCCTCTTCCCAACAGGTCTGGCAATTTGCAGATTTAAGGAGGGGCCTGTCTGCCTTCAGGCAGGTGTCCCTCTTGCCAGCTATAAGGAGCAGTCGTTAGTGAGGCCCAATGGTGGGGGCACGGGGGGGGAGGTCACCTGGGGAAAATTGCCCATTTGCCCAGTTTCCACGAGGTGTGGAGCTTAAAATTGCCACCATCCACCCCCCCCCCCCCCACCCCACGACCCATGACAGTGAAAAGTGTGCACAGTATGTGGTAGGAGATTAAATGGGTGGATAGAGACCAGGGGCTGAATTTTTGGGTCCCGCTAACATTAGGAACATAGGCAGACGGGGCCACAAAATTATGAGGCTGGCCAGCATGCCTGTTTCCTGACCCCATTCCCAACTTCGGTAATTTTGCCCGACATGTGATCGGGGCTCAGCAACCCACCCATCCCCCTCAAGGCGGGCAGGCAATTAGACTCATTAAGAGCTTTGTCAACCAAGGATTAAGGAGATCAACTGGGATTTTCCAGTCAGCCTCCAGTTTCCCGTTGCAATGGGGGAGGCAGGCTAACTGTCTGGAGATAAGCACCAAGTGGAAAGTTGGGGTACCAGCACTGCAGGCAGGCCTACAGTCCCTCTTCACCCGCTTGGTTGGTGGGGGGAAGGGGGGCACATCTAAAGGACACCCTCTAAAGGGGCTCCCCACTCCCTCTCCTCTCACATAGGTGGCCTGGCTGCTTTCTGTATTTTTTAATTAAAATTTTAAAAAAGTGGTTGAGAGGGCAGCTTCTTATTGAAGTGACCTCTCAGTTACTTACCTTTTACTGCTGCTAGGTGCTCCTCTGAAGGTGGAATGTCTCTGATTAACCCCCCAGCTTCGAGAGCTCGCCTGCTGCCCTTAAGTGAACAGGGAGCCTGTCTCCATGCCAATTAAGGGGGCACCCCAGTCAAAATTCCAACTGGTTGCCCCCCCAGGAATGGGTTTGGGACCCGGAAACAGTCCCAGCTCCTGTTTTCTACCCCTGAGGCAAAAATTCAACCTTATAAAAGAATACAGTGTACAGGGTTTATGGGAATAGAATAAATGGGTACAGAAAAACCTGACGGGAGATCTATGTGGATTATAGAAGGAGTGAACCTTAACGGGCTGAATGGTCTTTCCCCATGTGGAGACTGGCTGTCTTTCCTGATTGAAATTCATTCACGAATATTCCTGGACAATGATTGACTAGTCATGTGATGTGTCCTATCCATTCTAATTAGCTGAGAGAGTCTTTATTCACCAACCTTACCTTTGTTTTCTCAGCCACAGAGATCCTGGGCAGTAAATGCAAGTACCTGTTGTGTGAGTGCGACCAGCAGTTTGCAAACTGCATCAGCTATCAGACTGACTACAGCTCCAGATACATGCGTTACACACACCACTATAGGTGCAGCTAAACGCTGGCTCAACAAATACAACTAGGACACTAGGACCAGACCAAAACTGAGAATGGGGGTCTACCTACCAAGGTGATCAAGGAGGAAGCATGACAACTAAGAATAACAAAGAGATACAGGAATACCAGAAAGCCACTGAAAATTGACAGAGGAGTCAGAGAAACACTTGGCAGCCAAGCTGGGCATCAATAAACAATTTTATTTACCTCATCTTCTCTGCTAGTCTTTCCAGCCTTCTCATGTCCTGCACTGTGAGTCTCGGGCCTTCACTTGGCTTCTTTTAATGAAAAAAAACCAAATAGAATAGACACAAAGAATGTTGAGATAATTGTTTTAACAATAGTCTAGCTATTTTCTCTTTCTGGCAACTAAACAACGAACATTAAAGCTTCGACAGTCTGTACTATGGCCACAGTTGTTCTTTATTTGTGTGTGTGTGCGCCTGTGTCTGGGTATGTGATTTTAACTCAGTGTTTGACAATTTTTCTCAGGTATCAAGATGAGGAATGTTATTCAAATGAATGGAACACTTTTCTACTTTGGGCGCCTACTGCAGCTTCAAGGACTCTGAGATACTATAGCACAGTTAGACATGGACTTAGATCATCACTATACTGCTCTATCAAACACTCCCAGATGTTATAGTTCACTTAGACATAGCCTAAGGTGGTCACTACACTGCTCCATCAAACACTACCAGATCAAGCACAGCACTGGCTAGATACAGAGCAATGCTCCCTCTACACTGTTGCATCAAACACTCTGAGGGCAGCTACTGAACGCATAAGATACAATATAAAGATCCTTTTAGACTGGGTCGGAACAACTGGAAAGCTTGTCCTCTATAATACAAGATACCTATGATGCAAGGCAAAATCCTTTTTAGTAAGTATTGACCATGATCTTGGTTACCCAGGAGTGACTATGATCCAGTTACAGCAACAAAAGACTTAAGTGTCACCCACAGGCGAATAACCCAACATCATTCATCGTTTAGGCTCAAATCTGAAGATGGGATGTGCAGGTAAGGTAGCAGATGACTGTCAGAACCTGTGGAAATACATCTATCCAACTTTCATAAAAGAAGATAGGAGAACAAAAATGGAAAAGGGGAAGGAATTACCAGTCATATAAACCTTGGCATGTGCTTGGAAATTTTTAACGAATGGACATTTTACAATTCAGTATATGAGTAATTTAAGACATAACTTTGGAACTATGGTCCCCAAAGCTCTCCACCACTGGGGTTTTTCCTCACATTAAGGGCGGGATTTGGGATTGCTGGAGAAAGCATGTTTGGGAGCAAGCGGTCGCTGAAACCCGTCCTTGCTCGGTGTGCCAGTTACCCAACGCGAGGCTGGCACGCTCAGACTTTGGAACGTGACGATGGAAGGCGGAAGAGACAACCCACCCAAACTTGTTAAATGGCCACTTAAGGCCATTAACAAGCTTGTTAGCAGCTCGGTCAGGGAACAGAACTGAATTTCTTTTTGTGGGTCAAGTTCGACGCAACATCGAACCACAACATGGAGGAGGAGGCAGTGACTTTGCAGGGAATGATCAGCTACATCGGGACAGAGGCAAAAGTCCCAATGTGGATAGAAGACTGTGAGATGGCCCTCACACTGCTGGTAGCAGAAATGATGCAGATTTCTCTGCAGCAGCAAATTGTCAAGGAACACTGGAGAGGACTCAATGCAGACCAAATTAAAAGCAGAAAACTGCTTTGAGGGTGGCGCAGTGGTTAGCACCGCAGCCTCACAGCTCCAGCGACCCGGGCTCAGTTCTGGGTACTGCCTGTGCGGAGTTTGCAAGTTCTGCTTGTATCTGCAAGGGTTTCCGCCGGGTGCTCTGGTTTCCTCCCACAGCCAAAGACTTGCAGGTTGATAGGTAAATTGGCCATTGTAAATTGCCCCTAGTGTAGGTAGGTGGTAGGAGAATGGTGGGGATGTGGTAGAGAATATGGGGTTAATGTAGGATTAGTATAAATGGGTGGTTGTTGGTCGGCACAGACTCGGTGGGCTGAAGGGCCTATTTCAGTGCTGTATCTCTAAATAAATAAACTCTGGTAAAACACTGGCAAGTCTATTGGCATATGAAAACAGAAAGGACAGGCTAACATTGTAAGTGCTGTCCCTTTTTATAGCCGCTGTTCCTTATCTCTCCTCCTTTGGCTTAGTGTTCAATTCTCCTGATGCCTCTGTTCAGGAGCTCTCTCTACATTAAAGGTGTGCTGTAAACAGAAGTTTTTGTTCATATTAGAACTGACCTGATCTGCACCTGAGATGTTAATCTGTCTTTTCCCTTTGGGGAAGTTTATGGACCTACCGCCTAACTGTAGCACTTACCATTTTTGTGCCGAATTCCTGTTTTTGTATTTTTTTCATTTCATCTCGCCAAGAGGTGATTAGAAGTATGCTTCATATCTGTGATCTCTTGACAAGGGCTTTTTCTCTGAGGGAGTGGTTCATGCAGATCAATGCCATGCACAGTCTAATGCCAACAATGGAAGGGCACAAGAGGAAATGGTATCAAGCTTCACAGAGCTTGGCCCAACCAGCAATGAGGATCTGCGTCTGCCAGAGCAGAGGCAGACCCCTGGCAGCAGGGGCACGGGGTAAAGAAGGAGAAGTAGGAAGGCTCCCTCTTCTAACCCACACATAATCTTCACCATCACACTCTAGCAATACTTACTTCCCATTCTCCAGATTCTCAGCAGCATAACATGGAAACTCACAGATCAGACCTAGTACAACAACTTTCCAAGTGCTTTAATGGCTTAGCAGTAAACGTTTATTTATATTACAAACACCTGAGTGACCTACAAAGTGATGTCAGCAACAAGGTGGCTTCCGCCAACGGCCACTCCTATCAGACGTTCCTCCTGCGGCAGAGGATGTGTCCGTGACGGCCGTCCTCATCGTGGTGGTGCCAGGGGACTGGGATGGGGCACCTCCAAAAGCTGTTGCCCAGGCAGTGCTATGAGGTCAGCCTCTGTCACAGGGCGTGACTCCACAGATGTCTCATCCGTTGGAGGGGTCATGAGGGCAGGTGATGGCGACAGAGACAGCTGAGGAGTGGCCCCCTCAAACCAATCTGTCACCTCCTCAGCCTTTTCATGATGCCCTTGATCGCTGGAGGAGATCACCAGCTGGGACGCAGTTGGTATCCACTCCATGCCTCTCTGCGCCATTAGCACCACTGACTGGTCGATGCTGGTGAGTCTGGCATGCATCCTGTACATGTCAGTGCGCTGTTTCTGCAAACACTCTGAATGATGCCGCACATGGCTCTCCATGAGGTTCGCCAATCTCTCAAGGCGGGTGCTCATGCGCTCAAAGCTGAGTCATTGTGGAGCACATAAAATGAATGGACTCCTCCATTCTCATCCCATGACTCCACAGTGCCTCATATAACTCCAGCATGTAGACACACATCACACGCTGGTTCTCCAGGTGGAGCTGCCTGTTTTGTGACTCCCAAGACTCTGCATCTCCATCCTGCTGAGCAGGGCTGTGCCCGTCCTCCATCCCCCGAGGGGGCCTGGCCACAGCCGACTCGCCTCCCCCAAATCCTCCAACTCTGACGTGATGTGTGCTTCATCCTGTGCCACTGTCTCTACTACGGCTGTAGTATATGGAAAGAGCTGATCATTTTGTAATACTGCCCTCTCTGTTGGGAGATATTGAATAATGGAGAGAAACAACATGGCCAATTAAGTCGAGTCTCTGTGTGAGTTATATCCAGTCTGAACACAACGCAAAGATGGTGACAAGGAAGGGATGGATTTTGTTTCTACTTGTCATTGGAATAATCAAGGACCTGAGAACATTGTGACACTATTTGGAAAACTTGAAATTAAATTTGTGGATGTTTGAGCATTTTAGAAAGATTGCACTGTGTGCATGTGCTATGTTCCTGCACAGCTCAGTGACTCAAATATGAACTGTGAGCAAATGCAAATTTAGACTGAGTGGTGTATGTAGTTGCATGAAAAAAATGGCACAAAATGCTCATTTGGTGTCCATGGGGGTATTCAACCCTGACAAAGAGAACTGGAGTAATTATAAATGAAGGCTTAACATTTGGATGAAAGCAAATAAAATAGGCAATGAGGATAAAGTTAATGTCCTCCTCACCACGATGGGGCCAGATGCCTTTGATGTAGTGTCTAAACAGTATTGGCCGACAGACCCCATTACTAGAAGATACCCAAAATAAATTAGATTTTGGACTCCTGCTATGAAGTATAACAGACTAAGAGTGAAATCGCCCTGAGAGTTGCAACCCATTAAAGGAAACAGTTGCCAAGAGAGTCTGTAGCAGATTACATTCTTGAGCTAAAGAAACTCTCCCACCAATGTGGCTATGGCACGAACTTAGAGATAAACTTTAGAGAGACAATTTTGTAGGAGGCTTGAAGAACAATAAAATCCAGGTCAAACTGTTAAGTAAAAGAAATAAGCTGACATAGAGGGCGACCTGCGATGAGGTCATTGCAAAAAAATATAGTTTCAATTTTCAAGGGATATCTTTTCCCAAGCCGGCAGGTGAAGCCCACTGGATATCAGTGGGATCCATTGGATATCAGTGGGATCCATTGGATATCAGTGGAATCCAGGCCACAGCAGCCAAGCTCACAGTCTTAGAGTCAGAAGTTCAAATGTTACTGTTGTCATGGTAGCCACAAACCATCTCAATGTCTCCATTTCTAATCAAAGTATTATGCCTGTGGGAAAGTCAATCAGATCCAGGTGGCATGCAGGAATACAGGAAGCAGTAATGCTTCAGGTCACAGTCAAACATAAGGTCATAGTCAAGCACCAGGTTGGGGTCGGGGTAGATCAAAGCTAGTTTGGGAGCCTGAAGGTCCTCGAATGTGCATATGATTGATATGGAAACAGAAGCTGATGTTATCAAGCAGGGATGTCAAGAGTTGTACTCCATCAGACAGCAACAAAAACAACACATGGAAGATGAGAGTAATAGGGCCGAAGATATAATTACAGCGCCCACAGTCGAAATGAAAGTAGAAGATTCACAACTTATTTTCATCATTGATACAATTGCAGCAGTGACTGTCATCTAGGAAGGAGAGTATAAAAAACTTCCTAAGTCACAATCCCTTACGGAAAACGGGTGTGAAACTGACCAGTTATTCCAATAACACTATCCCAGTGATGGCTAGGTTAAGTTAGTGTTAGTGGGGGAAATGATGATGCATTCTATTACTTTCCATTGGTTGTATTTGGAGGGAACAAAGTCTCCCTGATGGAAAGGAATTGGCTTATGAAAATGCAGTTAAACTGGGCTGAGTTATTTATAGTAGGGATCAGTAAGAGTACATCTGATAGAGAAAGTGTTAAGAGAGCACAAAGTAAATTTTGAGCAATGAGAACCAAATGATAAAATTAGGCATTACAAGGCTGAAGTAAAGATAAAGGACATTTTGAAAGAATAGGCCAGTGACTTAGGCCTAGTTAGAAGCAGGAAGTGAAGAGTTAGATAGATTAGAAAGATCAGGGGCAATTATGAGATGTGGACACCGCTAGCAAGGCCTGTATTTGTTGCCTATCCCTAATTGCCATTGACAAGGTTGCTGTGAGCTCCCTTCTTGAACCACTGCAGTCCATCTGGTTTGGGCATTCAACAGTGCTGTTAGGAAGGGAGTTCCAAGATTTTGATCCAGAAACAGGGAACTAACTGCGACATCGTTCCAAGTCAGGATGGTGTGTGGCTTGGAGGAACTTGCAGGTGGTGGTGTTCCCACCCATCTGCTGTCCTTGACCTTCTCGAAGGCAGAGTTTTCGAGTTTAGAAGGTGCTGTCAAAGGAGCCTTGGTGAGTTGCTGCAGTGCATCTTATATATATGGTACACACTGCAGTGACTGTGCATCAGTGGTGGAAGGAGTGAATGATTAAGTTGGTGGATGGGTTGCCAATCAAGTGGACTGCTTTGTCCTGGATAGTGTCGAGTTTCTTGAGTGTTGTTGGAGCTGCACCCATCCAGGCAAGTGTAGAGTATTCCATCACACTCCCTACTTGTGTCTTTTAGATAGATGAATGATAAGCTTTAGGGAGTCAGGAGGTGAGTTACTCGTGGCAGAATTCCCAGTCTCTGACCTGCTGTTGTAGCCCAGTATTTATATGGTTGTTCCATATCTGGTCAATGGTAACCTCCAGGATGTTGATAGTGGGGGATTCAGTGATGGTAACGCTGGGGAGATGGTTAGATTCTCTCTTGTTGGAGATGGTCATCATCTGGCATTTGTGTGGCACAAATGCAACTTGCCACTTATCAGCCCAAGCCTGAATGTTTTCCCAGGTCTTGCTGCATATGGACACGGACTGCTTCAGTATCTGAGGAGTTCTAAATGGTACTGAACATTGTGCAATTTTCAGCGAACATCCCCACTTCTGACATTATGATCGAGGGAAGGTCAGTGATGAAGCAGTTGAAGATAATTAGGCCTAGGACACTGCCCTGAAGAACTCCTGCAGTGATGTCCCGGGACTGAGATGATTGGCCTCCAACAACCATAACCATCTTGATGCCACACTATGCCTTGATTTCAAGGGCAGTCACTCTCACCTCCCCTCTTAAGTTCAACTGTTTCCTCAATGTTTGGACCAAGGCAGTAATGAGGTCAGGAGCCGGGCGACCCTGGTGGAACCCAAACTGAGCATCGGTGAGCAGGTTATTGCTGTGTAAATGCCGCTTGATAGCACTGTTAACGATACCTTCCATCAGTTTGCTCATGATCGAGACGAGGCTGATAGGATGGTAATTGACCGGGTTGGATTTGTCCTCCTTTTTGTTGATAGAACAGACCTGGGCAATTTTCCACATTTACGAGTAGATGTCAGTGTTCTGGTTGTACTGGAACAGCTTAGCTCAGGGTGCAGCAAGTCCTGGAGCTCATGTCTTCAGTACTATTGCCAGAATATTGTCAGGCTCCATAACCTTTGCATTATCCGGTGCCTTCATCCATTTCCAGATATCACATGGAGTGAATCGATTTAGCTGAAGACTGGCATCTGTGATGCTGGGGGCCTCAGGAGGAGACCGAGATGGATCATCAACTGGGCACTTCTGCTGAAGCTGGATGCAAATGCGTCAGCCTTATCTTTTGCACTGATGTTCTGAGCTCCACCATGATTGAGGATGGGGATATTTGTGGAGCCTCCTCCTCTTGTTATTTGTTTAATTGTCCACCATCATTCACAACTGGATGTGGTAGGACTGCAGAGCTTTGATCTGATCCATTGGTTGTGGGAACACTTAGCTCTGTCTATTGCATGCTGTTTTTGCTGTTTGGCATGCATGTCGTCCTGTGTTGTAGGTTCACCAGGCATTTTAGGTACACCTGGTGCTGCTCCTGTCATGCCCTACTGCTCTCTTCATTGAGCCAGGATTAATCCCTTGGCTTGATGGTAATGGTAGAGTGAGGGATATGCCATGCCATGAGGTTACAGATTGTGGGGGAGTGCAATTCTGCTGCTGCTGATGGCCCACAGTGCCTCATGGATGCCCAATTTTGAGCTGCTAGATCTGTTCTGAATCTATCCCATTTAGCACAGTGATAGTTCCACACAACATGATGGAGGGTGTGCTCTTTGTGAAGATGGGCTCCTACGTGGAGTCACGGACAGATTCACATGCAACTGATTGATTGGTGAGTACAAGATCTGGTAGTTTTTTTCGGGCTTGTTGGTTCCCTCACCACTGTCGCAAGCGCAGTTTGGCAGATATAGAGTTATAGAGAGATACAGCACCGAAACAGGCCCTTCGGCCCAACGAGTCCGCACTGACCATCAGCCACCCATTTATACTAATCCTACATTAATCCCATATTCCCTACCACATCCCCACCTTCCCTCAATTCTCCTACCACCTACCGACACCTGGGGCAATTTTTTTACAATGGCCAATTTACCTACCAACCCACAAGTCTTTGGCATGTGGGAGGAAACCGGAGCACCCAGAGAAAACCCACATGGTCACAGGGAGAACTTACAAACTCCACACAGGCAATACCCAGAATTGAACGCGGGTCGCTGGAGCAGTGAGGCTGCAGTGCTAACCACTGCGCCACTGTGCCACCCGTCAGGGTGTCCTTCAGGATTTGGCCAGATCGGTGAGTAGTGGTGCTACCAAGCCACTCTTGGTGATGGGCATTGAAATGCCCCACCCATTGTCCATTCTGTGTCTTGCCACCCTCAGTGCTTTATTCAAGTGGAGTCCAACATGGAGGAGCACTGACACATCAGCCTAGGGAGGGCAGTAGGTGGTAAGTAGCAGGAGATTTCCATTCCCATGTTTGACCTGATGTCATGAGACTTCATGGGGTCCAGAGTCAATGTTGAAGACTCCCAGGGCAATTCCTTCCTGACTGTATGCCACGATGCCACCACCTCTGGTGGGTCAGTCCTGCCAGTGGAACAGGACATGGTGATGGTAATGAGGGGCTTCACCCATTGTCATAGTTAAAAAAGCAGACAGGTCCGTTTGGATTTGTGGAGATTATAAGAAAATGATAAATAAGGTGATTGAAAATGATACTTACCCACTCTCTACCTGTAAAGATTTGTTTTCTAATTTAGCCAATGGCAAGGTGTTCAGTAAGATAGACCTGTCAAATGCAAATTGCAATTAGAATTAACTGACAAGAGCAAGGAATAGCTTATCATTCATACACACAAAAGGTTGGACAGTATGAAAGGTTACCATTTGGGGTGTCTACTGCTCCTGCAGTTTTTCAGAGCGTCACACATCAGGTGGTAAGTGCAATGAAAGGAATGTGATGCTTCTTAGATGACATTCTAATGAGCAGTAAGACAGAGAAAGAGCACATTGTGGGGTTGAACAAAGTCCTAGATCAACTTCAAGAGTATGGTCTCAAAGCAAAAAAGCACAAATCTTTCTTTATGGTGTCAAGAGTAACACACCTGGGGCATCAAATAGATGGTGAAGGTAGCCATCCAATGCAGGAGAAGGTTGAGTAGATTTTGAAAGCAAGGAGACCAGAGAACAAAGAAGAACTTAGAACATTCATAGGGAATTTTTTTATTTGTTTGTGGGATGTGGGCATCACTGGTTAGGCTAGCTTTTGTTGCCCATCCCTAATTGAACTGAATGGCTTGCTAGGCTATCGCAGACAACATTTTAAGAGTCAACCACATCACTGTCGGTCTGGAGTCACATGTAAGCCAGACCAGGTAAGGACAACAGATTTCCTTCCTTAAGGGACATTAGTGAACCTGATGGGTTTTTGACAACAATTGACAATGGTTTCATGGTCACCATTAAACTAGCTTTATCTTCCAGATTTATTAACTGAATTCAAATTTCACCATCTGTCATGGTGGGATTCAAACCCATGTCCACAGAACATTAGCCTCAGCTCTAGATTACTAGTCCAGTGACATTACCACACCTCCACCACCTCTCCCTAGGTTCATCCTGACTTAGCTCACATATTTGCCCCCTGTATGAACTGCTCCGCATGCGGAGACATCTCTGCGGCCTGCGCCGGGGGCCCTCTTCTGTGGGCAATCTATGGTCCACGGAAAGCCCCCACCAGGAAAACCTGCACCAACCTGAACCTCCCTCCCCTTGCATTAGGCATCTAACCTCCACCCCACCCCTTTTCGGGGCCTGCCGGTCTGGCCCCAGCGACCCCCGCCTCACTTACCTTGGATCTGTTGTGTGATTGCCTTAAGATGTCCCTTTAAGATCTCAGTATGCTGATGAGCTAAGCACTAAGATATAATCATGTGACTAGGACCAGAGTCACTCTGCAACTGTAACACCTAAAGGAAGGTTCTGTAAATAGTTTGCTCTGTAACGTACATGCTAGTTTAGCTGTTAACAAACCTGTTAGAGATCTTCAGCATAATTGGACTCCACACGTCTCATTTATGTTGCATCAGACAACATAAAGAACTTATTACAGGATCCAGCGCTGGATCCTGTAATGAGTTCTTTATGTTGTCTGATGCAACATAAATGAGATGCGTAAACTCTTGCAGTACTGGCAGTGCCACACTCGCAGTGGCGCTGCCGATACTACTGAGCTGCTGGCCCTCTGACTGGCCGGCAGCTCTTGGAAGCAGGAACCCTGTCCCTTTAAAGGGGCAAAGATCCCGGCGCTAGGCTGTTAATTGGCCTGGCACCGTAGAATCGCTCCGGGGGTTGCCAGCTGGCCGAGGTGGGATTCCTCCCACCATTTCGGCTGGGCACAAATTTCAGCTGTATGATTCTGAGGAACAACAGGTTTTAACATATGATGCCTCACCATGAGGGTTAGCTGTGGTGTTTTCTCACCTAATGGAAGATGATGTGGAGAGGCCTGTAGCATATGCTTCACGTATTTTAACAAAGCCAGAGCAAAATTAGTCACAAGTTGTGAAAGAGGTGTTAGCCATCATATATAGTGTTACAAAGTTCCATTCGTACCTATGATGGGATAGGAAATTCACTTGCTAACTGACCACCTAGCCCTTATAATCATATTTGGTTCAAAGGAGGGGGTACCATCCTTAGCGGCAGCACAGCTTCAGAGGTGGGTGTTGATTTTAATGGCCCATCAGTACAATATTAAATATCATAATTCAGCAGATCATGCTAATGCGGAAGGGTCATAGACCTGAAACATTAACTCTGTTTCTCTCCACATAGAGGCTGCCAGACCTGCTGAGTATTCCCAGCACTTTTTGTTCTCATTTCATGCTAATGCGGACGTTCTTTCAAGAGTGAAGACTGGTTCATTTTTAGCTACTGAGTTACTTTTGAGTTACTTTACACATACAAATGACATGCCAGTGTCTGGCAGAGATATTAGTGAAGAAACTCGCGGGGATGCAGTGCTCAGTAAAGTGTGAAATTATGTCATGAATGGCTGGCCTAAACAGTGTGATGATGAGAAACTACAGGAGTACTGCATACGTAGAAATGAACTGAGTGTAGATTAAGGCTGTCTCCTTTGGGTTTTAAGAGTCATTATTCTGCTAAGATTTAGAGAGAGATTGTCATAGGAGCTACACCAAGAGCACACAGGGATAGTCCGTATTAAAGTAGTAGCAAGAAGATATTTTTGGTATCCCAAGTGAAACAGGGATATTGAGGAGTTGGTGAAAAGTTGTGAAGTGGGTCTCAGAGTGAGAAATGATTCACCCAAAGTGCCTTTCTTTCCATGGCCATGTTATGACCTCGCAGGACAAAGCTCCCCAATTAAAATATATGATTCTGATTGCGGTGGAAGCAACGCAGTGTTAATTCAGTCCCATCACTCCACAGGACACAGCATATTTCTTTAAGCTTTCCAAATTGGAAAAAGCAGCCTAACTAAACACTCTAGTAACCTCCGAATGAAGCGGACCAAACCCCCATGTATCTTTAGACAACAACAAATTAACTATTTATTAAAGAACACCTAAAATCTTAAACACTACTAAGATAAACCTATGTCTAAAGACCTCATAACTTCTTATTTAAAAATCTAACTCCAGCATTTGCATACATATACTAAAATTAACAGTAATTCAGTTTTTAATTAGCTGACCAAAAAAATAAAAAATGTCTTTGCAAGTTACATTCCTGACGAATGGAGTCTTCCAATGTAGAAACAGTTCAAGGTCACTTGAAGTCTTCACAATAGTCTTTTGGAAAAAACCGTCCTTCAAAGATAGGAATTTAGCAGTTCAGCCGTTGTAGCATTAATTGTCCCTTCAGTGATGAACAGAGCAATACTAATACTTTGTTAAGAAAGAAAAGCTTTTTTTATTTTCTAAGGGAATTAATTTGGCATGTTGCTTGGCAGAACCTTGAGAGAGAATATATAGCTTCACTTTGTAGAACTTTGAGAGGGAAATAACACAGCTCCTTCTGTTCAAATCACATCAGAACTCTCTCTTGCTGCTGTTGTTTGGCAACCAGAATGCACTCTGGTAGACTGAGTCTCCAGAACGTTCTACCTTAAAGGTGCACTGATCTTTTTACAGTTTTAAAGGCACACACATTATTTCTGAGGAGAAAAAAACAAGACCGTGATAGTCAAACATAAGGAAACCGTGGAAACGACTACATGTCGATTTCTTTGAAGTGGAAGGAAAAGAATACTTTGTTTTGATAGATAGCTATAGCAAGTGGATAAATGTTGTGTTTATGCCCAATACCACAAGTGCCAAAACTGTTAAGGCTTTGAGATGTTGGTTTGCAATTTATGAGTTGCCAGAGGTGTTGGTGTCAGATAATTGCCCACAATTTATGTCAGAAGAGTTCAGAATATTTCTGAGTAAGAATGCAGTCAAACACACTCTGGTACCGCCATATCACCCAACATCAAATGGTACTTTAGAAAGTTTAGTTTAGAGATACAGCACTGAAACAGGCCCTTCGGCCCACCGAGTCTGTGCAGACTATCAACCACCCATTTATACTAATCCTACACTAATCCCATATTCCTACCACATCCCCACCTGTCCCTATATTTTCCTACCACCTACCTATACTAGGGGCAATTTATAATGGCCAATTTACCTATCAACCTGCAAGTCTTTTGGCTTGTGGGAGGAAACCGGAGCACCCAGAGAAAACCCACGCAGACACAGGGAGAACTTGCAAACTCCACACAGGCAGTACCCAGAATTGAACCCGGGTCGCTGGAGCCGTGAGGCTGCGGTGCTAACCACTGCACCACTGTGAAGATTGTGAAGAGGTCTTTGCAAAAGTGTTTAAAAGGTGACAGGTGGAGCAGTGATTCCCATGTTTCTCTTCGACATGGGTTAGACAATTTTCTTTTCCCTTACAGAATAACCTCACAGTCTATAACAGGTTGCTCATCATATGAGTTAATGTTTAAACATGCTGCCAGGACAAGGTTTAGTTTCCTTAAGCCTGACATCAATATCATGGGGTTGGGACCTGGAAGTCATTGTGACATCAGAGTTCCAAGCCGGGAATTAAAATTCCACCCCATGTCTGAATCTGTTGTAATTTAATTTAAAAAGATTGATTGTTATTCTTCTTAGGCACTCCCCCGGGATTGAGGATGACTTGCTTCCACTCCGGTTTAATGGGTTCTGAGATGGCTGATAAATCGAATGCATGATCTGCAGACTCTGCCACATGAGGGGCAGGCGGTGCTTGAAGGATCAGGTAGATGAATAGTTTGGAGGTTTGTGCGCTCACTCCACACCTCGACTTCGCATCCACATGTTGACGACGAAGTTCCTTGAGGTTTATGATGCCTTCCCAAATGCCTTTCTCCATCTAGGACAGTCACAAGATAGAAACTCCCACGAGGCAACTGGGAGGTTTGATTTCTTCAGCGATGCTTTGAGGATATCCTCCTGGGTGTCACCTGCCACGACCAAGTTCTGAGTAGAACAGCTGTTTCGGGAGTCTGGTGTCAGGCATGTGGACGACATGTTCGACCCAGTGGAACTTGTTTGGGTGATTACCACTCTGATGCTGGGCAGGTTGGCTTGGGGGAGGACACTGCTGTTGAACCGCCTTTCTTGCCTTTGGATTTGGCACCTCTGGTGATACTTCCCCAGTGTTTTGAGGTGCCTGCTGTAGGTTGTCCAAGTCTCTGAAGCATATAGGAGCACAAAGATCACTGCTGCCTGGTAAACCATGATCTTAGTCTTGGGTTTGAAATCCTGGTCCTCGAATACTCTCTTCCTCAGTCAGTTGAAGACTGAGTTGGCACATTGGAGGCACTGATGAACCTGGTCATCTATGTCTGCCTTTGCTGAGAGAAAGCTCCCAAGATATGGAAAATGATCCACATTTTCCAGGATCTTGCCATTAATCTTGATGGGAGAAGGTGTTGTGCTGTGGGAGCTGTTTGTAAGAGGACCTTAGTTTTCTGCATGTTTAGTGAAAGACCCATTTTGTCATATGCTTCGGAGAAGGAGTCGACAATGATCTGGAGCTCAGTTTGAGTGAGCACACATGCAAGTGTCATCTGCATACTGAAGCTCGACGACTGAGGTTGGAGTAATTTTGGTTTAGGATTGAAGGCAGCATAGGTTGAACATTTTTCCATCTGTTCTGTAGATTATCTCCACACCTGTGGGTCATTTGCTTGAGGTGAGGTGTAGCATTGCAGTGAGGAAGATGGAGAAGAGATTTGGTGTGATGAAACAGCCTTGCTTGACCCTGGTCTTGACTGAGAAAAGGTCTGTGGTGGTTCCGTTGGTGAGAATCACGGCTTGTATGTCGTCATGGAGTAGACGGAGGATGGTGACAAACTTCTGAGGGCAGCCACGTAAGCCTTTGCAGTTGACAGAGTCAAAGGTTTTTGTGAGATCAAAAAAGGCCATGTACAGCGATTGGCATTGTTCACTGCACTTTTCTTGGATTTCCCGCGCGGTGAAGATCATGTCTGGTGTCTCAAAGGGCGAAAATTGCACTGCATCTGCGGAAGGAGCTCTTAAGCCACTTGGAGGAGGATCCTGGCAATGATTTTCCCTGTGGCAGAGAGCAGGGAGATTCCTCAGTACTTGTCGCAATCAGTCTTGTCTCCCTTCTTGCCACGATCACAGCATCCCTGAAGTCTCCCAGCAAGCACTCCTCATCCCAGACGAGGGATATAAGATTGCGCAGTCATGCCAGGAGTGTATCTCCGACATGTTTCAGGATTTCAGCAGGGGTTCCAACTGCTCCAGAGGCCTTGTTGTTCTTCAGCTGTTGAATGGCTTTTCGACCTCGCTCTGGACTGGGCTAGCACCGAGACTGAGCCCAACGGGCTGTTGAGGGATGGAGTTGAGGACATTCAAGTCAAAGACAGAGTCTAGGTTGAGGACTTCTTCAAAATGTTCCCTCCAGCGAGCACTGACTGCATCCCTGCCCTTGAGTTCTCCTCCATGCTTGGCTCTCAGCAGAGTGGACCCTTGAGTGCTTGGGCCATAGATCACTTTGACAGTGCCAAAGAAACTGCGTATGTCGTTCGTCTCCGCAAGTTGCTGGATCTCTCATACTCTTTCTACCCACTATTTGTCTTTAATGTCCCATGTTTTATGCTGCACCGCTGCCTTCAGGAGCCTGGTTTACCTTGGATATGTGGTGAAGTTTCCAGCCTGTGAAGGCCTTGTGCTATCATTCAATTAGGTCCTGCATTTCTTAGTAGTTCTTGTCCAACCAGTCATGATGTTTCCTGGTGGAGAATCCAAGGACTTCTTTGCAGGTGCTTGTTATGGTGGTCTTTAACGTTGACCAGGCACTAATGGCACATAGCAGCTCCTGATGGTTGGTGGTTGACAGTAAGGCATTGACTGAGTGAGAAGGGCCCCTTTAGTGGATCTTTGAGGTCTTCAATGTTAATTTTCTAGTGGCATTGCCTTTGTTGCTTCTGCTGCTTGGGGACTAGGCTGATGGAGATGGTAGATCGGATGAGACAGTTGTCGGTCCAGCAGTCGTTGGTACTTGTCACAGCATGGGTGATGTGGACATCGCTGTGATCCCTTGCTCGAACTATGACATAGTTGAGTAGGTGCCAATGTTTGGACCGTGAGTGTTGCCATGAGGTTTTGTGTTTGTCTCACTGGTGGAACAGGGTGTTCGTTATGACGAGGTCATGCTCAAGGCATTTCGTCAGGGGGAGGACTCCATTGGAGTTTGTTTTCCCTACTCCTTCCTTGCCAATCACCCCCTTCTAGAGATTTGTGTCCTTCCTGACTCTGGCGTTGAAGTCTCTGAGGAGGATCAGTTTGTCGTCTGCTTGGACTCGGGCTAGAGATTGCTCAAGAACAAAGAACAAAGAACAAAGATAATTACAGCACAGGAACAGGCCCTTCGGCCCTCCAAGCCTGCGCCGATCCAGATCCTCTCTCTAAACATGTCGCCTATTTTCTAAGGTTCTGTATCTCTTTTCTTCCTGCCCATTCATGTATCTGTCTAGATACATCTTAAAAGACTCCATCGTGCCCGCATCTACCACCTCCGCTGGCAATGCGTTCCAGGTGCCCACCACCCTCTGCGTAAAGAACTTTCCACGCATATCCCCCCTAAACTTTTCCCCTTTCACTTTGAACTCGTGTCCTCTAGTAATTGAAACCCCCACTCTGGGAAAAAGCCTCTTGCTATCCACCTGAGATTACTACCTTTGAGGTCCTACTTTTTAACTTGGCTCCTAACTCCCTAAACTCTGCATGTAGGACCTCATCCCGTTTTTTACCTATATCATTAGTGCCTATGTGCACAATGACAACTGGCTGTTCACCCTCCCCCTTTAGAATGTTCTGCAGCCGATCTGAGACGTCCCTGACCCGTGCACCTGGGAGGCAACATACCATTCGGGAGCCTCGTTTTCGACCACAGAACCGTCTATCTACTCCCCTTACAATCGAATCCCCTACGACTATAGCCCTTCCACTCTTTTTCCCGCCCTTCGGAACAGCAGAGCCAGCCACGGTGCCATGGACCTGGCTACTGCTGCCTTCCCCTGGTGAGCCATCTCCCTCAACAGTATCCAAAACGGTATACTTGTTTTGGAGGGAGATGACCGCAGGGGACTCCTGCGCTGCCTTCCTGCTCTTTCTCTGCCTTTTGGTCACCCATTCCCTTTCTCCCTCAGCAATCCTAATCTGCGGTGTGACCAATTCACTAAACGTGCTATCCACGACCTCCTCAGCATCGCGCATGCTCCAAAGTGAGTCCATCCGCAGCTCGAGAGCCGTCATGCGGTCTAACAAGAGCTGCAGCTGGACACACTTCCTGCACGTGAAGGAGTCAGGGTCATCAGCCATGTCCCTGAGCTCCCACATTGAGCAAGAGGAGCATGATACGGGTCTGAGATCTCCTGCCATTTTTAATCTTAAGTTTAAACTTAGTTAAATGAAAAAGGAACGAAAAGTTTTTACCAATCACAATAAAACCAGAGAAATCGAAAAAGCCTTACCTTATAAACACCCCACCGAGTCCTTTTTTTTGGTTAGAGGAGGAGGGCGGGTGGGAGACACTACAAGTGTGGTGTCTCGGGTTCAGAAACCGCCCAAATATATAGTGTTTTACTTACCCAGCAGCCCCCTGGCCTCCGCCGAAAAACAAAAGGAAATTAAATTTACTTTCAAACGGACTTTCCCAGCTGCTCACTCGCTCACACGCTGCTCCCGAAAAAGCTGCTGCACTGAAAAGGTTGGTGTAGAATCCCTCGTGTTGTTAAGAGTAGGATAACAGTGGCATGTCTGAATCTGTTGTAATCTAAATGAAAGAGATTGATCATTATTATTAGTTAGCAACGCCATTATCTTTGTGTCGTGTGACTACCAGGCTGATAGAAGGTGATCTAGACCTAAGGTGATCACTTCCTATATTCCTGTCAGCAGAAGAGATTCACTAGAAGGGTACCAGGGATGAGGGACTTCAGTTATGTGGGGCAAAGGTCAAGAGGAGATTTTCAAAATCATAGGGTTTTGATAGAGTAAATAAGGAGAAACATTTTCCAGTGGCCGATGGGTCGTTGACCAGAGGACACAGATTTAAGACGATTGGTAAAAGACCAGAGGCAACATGAGGATTTTTTATTTTTACACAGTGAGTTGTAATCTGGAATTTCCTGGCTGAAAAGGGAACAGAAGCAGATTCAACTGCAACTTTCAAAAGAGAATTGGATTAATACTTACAAGGTAAACTATTTACAGGGCTATGGGGAAAGAGCAGGGAAGTGGGATTGATTGCATAGCTCTATCAAAAAGCCAGCAGAATCGGGATGGGCCGAATGGTTTCCTTTTGCGCTATGTCATTCTATGATTCTAATTGGGATTGAGCAATAGCTGACACTGAGGGAGGCAGAGTGGTGCAGTTGTTAGTACTGCAGCCTCACAGCTCCAGTGACCCGGGTTCAGTTCTGGGTATTGCCTATGCAGAGTTTGCAAGTTCTCCCTGTGACCATGTAGGTTTCTGCTGGGTGCTCTCGTTTCCTCCCACAGCCAAAGACTTGCAGGTTGATAGGTAAATTGGCTATTGTAAATTGCCCCTAGTTTAGGTAGGTGGTGGGGATGTGGTAGGGAATATGGGACTAATGTAGGATTAGTATAAATAGGTGGTTGTTGGTTGGCACAGACTCGGTGGGCTGAAGGGCCTGTTTCAGTACTGTATCTCTAAAAAAAACACGGTGGTCAAAGGGCAAACAGAGAAAACAAAATTGGTCAACGCTTTTCATAAAATAAGGAACATGCCTTTTTAAAGTGTCTCCTCAATACTGGCCTTTTTGTGATTGTTTGAGAAGTATGAAAGAAATATAAGCAGCTCAGAAGGTAAATAAAGAATTAAGAGGGAACAATTGACTCGAAAAATCTCCGCAGTCAATTTCACTTTCGTTTTCTTCGCCCGGGATCTTTACCCCAGATCCGGAAACGAACACTCGGTGGCGATGGCAGCAAAAAATAAGATGAAACGGCGCAAAACCATCCCCATTACCCCGGAGAGGTAAGAGCCACGGACATGGGTCTGGACGAATTTCCGCTGTCGCTCTCTGTCGCTATATGAAATGCTGTTGGATATTTCTGACAAGGAAAAGCAAAATAGTGCGGGTGCTGTCGGACCTGCTCAGTATTTCCAGCAATTTTTGCTGTTATTTCTTATAAGGAAACTGATCAGGAAAGGAGGAAAAAAAACCCTCGATAAAAGTTGTCCGTTTTTTTTGAGTAAGTCCCCCTGCCGCGGTATCTATA
Source organism: Heterodontus francisci (assembly GCF_036365525.1). Taxonomy (NCBI): domain Eukaryota; kingdom Metazoa; phylum Chordata; class Chondrichthyes; order Heterodontiformes; family Heterodontidae; genus Heterodontus; species Heterodontus francisci. The sequence goes on along the minus strand of NC_090375.1, from coordinate 57,552,424 downwards.
GAATCCCAGGGTTGCATTAGCGCCTGCCCGGAATTGGGGCAGATTGTAGTTGTGACCATTTATAAAGCGTTTAGGGAGACATGAGATGCAATTCTGCGATTTGGAGCAGGGAGAGAGGAGGGCGATCGTGGTTAAAGAATCAAGGGGGAGGAGAAAGAAAGGAGAATGTCTTTAACAAGGCGAATTATGACTTGGAATGCATTGCCTGATTGGAATGGGGAAGCAGATTAAATATGGACGTTCAAAACGGAATTGGAGATATAGTCAAAAGCAAAAAATACAGCAATATGGGGAAAGAGAAGGGTAGTGTGACGAATTGAATAGAGTCATTACAGCACAAAAGGTGCCCAATCGGCCCATCAAGTCCATGCTGCCTCTCAGTAAAGCATTCCAGTCAGTCCAATTTCCCCGTTCTATTCCCGTACACCTACAAGTTTATTTCCCTCAAATGTCCATCCAATTTCCTTTTGAAATCATTCATCGTTTCCTCTTCCACCACCTTCATAGACAGCGAGTTCCAGGTAATTACACAGGCTGTGTAAAAAAAGTTCTTCCTCACATTTCCTCTGCATCTCTTGCCCAAGACCGGCAATATGTGTCCCCTAGTCCTTGTATCATCAGTTATAGGAACAGATTTTCCTTGTTTAACTTATCTAAGCCTGTCATAATCTTGTACACCTCTATCAGATCTCCCCCTCAATTTTCTTTTCTCCAGGGAAAACAACCTCAGCCTCTCCACCTAACCTTGTAGCTAAATTCCCTCATCCATGGAACCATTCTGGTAAATCTTCTCTGCACCCTATCAAGGACTTTCACATCCTTCCTAAAGTGTGGTGACCAGAACTGGATACAATACTCTAGTTGTGGCCTAACCAGAGCTTTATAAAGGTTCACCATAACCTCCCTGCTTTTGTACTCACTACCTCTATTTATGAAGCCCAAGATCCCATATAATTTACTAACTACTCTCTCCATATGTCCTGCCACCTTCAAAGATCTATGCACATCTGTCCCAGTACATTCTTTACAACTGTGCCATTAAGTCTATACTGCCTGTGCCTATTGCTTCTGCCAAAATGCATCACCTCACATTTCTCTGTCCTAAATTCCATCTGCCACTTGTCTGCCTATTCTGCTAGCCTATCGATGTCCTGTTGCAGTCGATTGGCATCATCCTCACTGTCTGCCACACCTTCAAGTTTGGTATCATCAGCAACTTTTGAAATGTTATTCTGTATTCCAATATCCAACCATTTATATATAATATATATATATCAAAAAAAGCAATGGTCCTAGCACTGACCCTTGGGGACCCAGTCTGAAAAACAACTATTTACCATGACTCACTGATTTCTGGCCTTAAACCATTTTTTTTTAAATCCAAGCTCACCCTCCTATTCTATGAGCCTCAATTTTGTTAACTAGCCTTTTATGTGGTACTTTGTCAAAGGCTTTCTTAAATCCACATAGATAACATCCACTGCATTCTCTTCATTATCTCTGTTATTTCGTCAAAAAGTTCAATTCGATTAGTCAAACACAATCTGCCTTTTACAAATCCATGCTGGCTCTCCTTAATTAGCTCAAACCTCTCCAAGTACCTGTTAATTTTTTCTTTGATTATTGTTTCTAAAACCTTACCCACCCCTGATGTTACTCGCAATGTCCTTACACCCTTTGCCTGTCATTTGCCTGTCTCCAATCCTCTGGCACTTCTCCTGTATCTAGGGAAGATTATGGCAAGCCCTTTTGCTAGCTTCACTCTCACTTCCTTTAGCAACCTGGGATGCAAGCCATCCAGAACAGGCGACTTATCCACTCCAAGCATATCCAGCCTTTCCAGTAAATCCTTCCTATCAATTTCCCCCCATCCATTTTCTCTACCATTTCTGCTTCTACTGATATTTTGTCAGCATCCTTTTCCGTAGTAAACACCAATACAAAATACTCATAGATAATTCAAAGCCAATACAGGCACAATGGACTGAATGTTCTCCTTCAGTGCTGAATGATTCTATACCTTGATTTTTTTCACAATGGGGGATAATTCCATGCAAGGAACCTGGGTGAGTAACAAACTCATGTGTCGAGTCCAAAGCGATATCGACTCCAGATATTGATTCCTGGGCCACATTTCCATATCCAGACCCCAAATCTCGTCTGAACTCACCATGAGGAGTAAGCAACCTGTGAAATTGCATGGGGCTTCAAGCAGATCCGATGAAAGGACCCACTCCACGATGGTAATAGCTAACCCCTGATCATTTTCTCAGTTTTTAAAAAATTTCTTATTGCAAATAAACCTTTCACAATTGAGCCCGTGTGGAGATGACACTAAATTAAGCAGGTGGCATTTAATAACATTTTGTAGTAAAATGTAGGGCCCCCCCACAAGGCAAATACTCTGGTCCGCTGAGTCATTTGTATTGATGGTGTAGCTGATTGTGGAGGACGGCACATCTGCCATCAGCTGCAGTCCTGCAGTTATTCTTTTTCCTTTTCTAGATTGTTCAATGTTCCCTTCGGCTCTTGAAAAGAGGAATTGCCTAATTATGATGAACAGATTAAAAAGTCTGCTTCACCAAACTTAAAGAAAAAACTCATCATAAACTTTACTTGAATAAAGGTTTTGGAATTTGTCTCCTCCAAATAATTTTGAAGAGCAAACCCAGAGATTTTGGTAGAGATTGAGAGAGAAGCAGTTTATCAGTAGGCAATAACTGCAACTTGGGAAATTGTGAACACTACGCATGCTCAGACTGCAGGCCTGCCTTCAGCTCCAGCGTCACAGCTGCAGCAAGTGTCAAGTCCAAGGCTTTTGGAGTAAGAACTTTAGTGAAGGTATTTAAAGACAAATTGAATAATTTTAAACTGAAATTTTAGTTATTGGTAAAAAAAAAATGTTCAATAAAAGATTTTCAGAAAGCATTTTGAGTAATTTGTGAAGAAAATAATGCTGCTGTGACACCTAGTGGCCAGAGCTTTTAGTTACAAAGTGATAGGAGCAACTAAAATTGGAGTTTCTGCAAAAGCAAAATACTCTAGATGCTGGAAAGCTGAAATAAAAAAAAATGCTGGCAGTACTCAGCAAGTCTGGTAGCATTTGTGGAGAGAGAAACAGAGTTAACATTTCAGGTCGATGATCTCTTTATAGAACTTCTAGTTTAAATGTGTGCATCGGAATTGATAATAGAAGTGTTGACAAAAATGTGACAAGAAATAAATGATTTTGGACAGGGAGTACATGCAAATGCAAGATTTGTAATTATATGTACATATATATTTATGTTTATGTGCAGAACTGTGTTAAAAAAACAAATTGAAATTTATAGACTATGGTGGAATTTGAACTCCAGTTCTCTGGATTCATAGTCCATAGGAATGCCATCCTTCCAGGTTCTCCTCCTAGTCACATACCATACTTATTTGGACTTATATCCTGGTTCCTTTGTCGTCATTGGGTCAACATCTTTGAACTATCTACCTAGCAGCACTGTGAGAGTACTTGCACCACATTGCTGTGGTTCCAGAGGGCAGCCACCATCTTCTCGGGGCAACTAAGGATGTGCAATAAATGTCGGCCTTGACAGGGATACTTACATACCGAGAATGAAAAAAATTGTACAGAAAGTCAGTGAAATAGTGTGAAAACTTCCACAGGTTAATCAAAAAGCTTTCTTCTGTTACATCAAGGGTAATGTTAAGTTATAGATTTAAAGTGATTGGTAGAAAAATTAGAGGTGAGTTGAGGCAAAATGTTTTCACCCAGAGGGTGGTGATGGTCTGGAGCTCACTGCCTGAAAGGGTGGTTGAGGCAGAAACCCTCAACTCATTCAAAAGGAGTCTGGATATGCACCTCAAGTGCCGCAATCTGCGGGGCTACGAATCAAATGCTGGAAAGTGGGATTAGAATAGGTGGATCGTTTTTCGGCCGGCACAGACACGATGGGCCAAATGGCCTCTTTCTGTGCCTTAAACTTTCTATGATTTCTAAGTGATGTTTACTTGTGTTAGCTCGTCCGATGATTTTTGTCATACGGCTGATCCTGACTCAAGTTTCACTTACTAAGACCAGAGTAGCTGAGGTGGTTTCCTACAGCCTTTCTCGTGGTTTTTATCTTTGGAATACCTTTACTAGGTAGGCTGCAACCAAGGATTGAGAACCCATCCAATTTTTATGAAGGGTGGCCACCCACACCCATTGGATTCTCGCCCCCATTGAACCGCAGCTCAGTATTCAGGGATGGCACTCAGTTCTCTGCTTGCTGGGGCTATTTAGAGTGGGACCCAATCCCGACCTTTCTGACTGAGCCAGTGGTCACTTTGTCCAGATGCGGTCTCAACCCAGTGTTCAGAGTTCAGGTACCAGTCTCCATTCACCAGGCCCATCTGGAGTTGGGCTCAAGCTCTTTACCTTCTGATTCAGATATAAGAATGCTACCACTAAACCAAAGACTCACTCCAACCTGTTTCAGTATTTCCTGTAAATGCACCTACTCATACTGCCTTAGTTTCTGCCGAAATGGCAGGGTGATTTTTGGATCGGCAACCCAAACATCTGAGTAGCGAGTCTTCCAGTTGCTTTTTACCAGAGCAAACCAGTTAAAAGCCTGCCTCCGGAATTGCAGTCCAATTAGGGAATGCCGCCAGGATGAAGCACGAATGAAGGATCAGTTTTGAAAGGGACAACAGCAACACTCAAAGTGGCAGTAGTGTGCAGTGTGTTTTGCTCAATGAGAGGCTTGAAAAAGGAGAATGGAAGGGCTGTCCTTTGGCTCAGCCCCTGGAGGTGATGTTGGAAGTGGTCAGGGCATGGGGACAGGTGCTTTTCCAGAGGATGGCAGGAGGAGGCCAGCCAGCCAGCCAACATCACCAAACAGAGGTTGCAGAGAAGGTGAGCAGCTGGAGTGGTGTGGAGGATATGGTTCAGTGACCTCTTGAGGTCTGGCAAGGTGAGTGCCATGCAACTCTCAGCTGGCAACCATCACTCTCTCACCTCCTTAGCAGCCTTCAGCACAGATATCCTCAGAGGCACACAATTTACAGCCACTTAGAAGAATGTCTCCCCAGACTCCACCTGAACTCTCCATCACCACAGACTGCACTGACACTCACCTCAGTGTGTTGATCTAGCACTCGCCTTCCTACAGTGAATCTCCTCAAATGTTGTGCCTCCTTCCTGTGCAAAGACAGTACTCCTCATAGTCCTAACTCTCTGCCTTTTCTGAGTGCAGGAGGACCGCCTACAACTCCCGGAAGAGGCGGAGAAGTGGGGGTGAAGTTGCGTCATTGGCCATCCTGATGGCAATGGAGGATGCCCTGGAAATTGACAGGGTGGCAGCAATGCAGGCTATTGCCAGTGGAGAGATGGAGGTGGCACAGAGACCAGGTGAAGCATAATATATCACACTGGTATTTGGCACCGACTTGTCACTTACTTTGAACTGTTATTAGCAATATATTAAAGCTGATGATCTACAAAAGTCCAGAGTTTGAACGCTTTCTCACCTATGTGCAGCATTAACAAATGTCTTTCATTTCTGGTAGGGACATTGCTGGAAGTGCACCAAGAGAGGAGGGAGGAGGCAGTGTAGTCCTCAGAGGAGGAGCATCACTCTGAGGAAGCACCGTTGCATAACTCATGTTCACCCTCCACCAGCGCAGGTACACTCACATCGGTGGGTCCTGCATCACAGATAGATACTAGATACAGTGACACATGGTGAGGAGCACTTCACATGAGCAGGAGCAGATGCTGGAGACAGGGACAGATGTGGATAGTCCCCATCAGAGGCCTGAGGAAGCATCCAGCTATGCTCAACTGGACACAGATGCTGAGTCTCGGGAGTCATCCACTAAGTTGTGGACTTGTGGAGCAGCAAAGGAAAGTGTCTGGACATTGTTCAGAATTCCAGAGGCAGTGCACATCCTTGTGCTAAAGATGGGCAGTCCATCTCTGCCATGAGTGTCATGATGTCTCAGACATTTGAGCACATAGAACATAGAACAGTACAGCACAGTACAGGCCCTTTGGCCCACGATGTTGTGCCGAACCTTTAACCTACTCTAAGATCAAACTAACTACCTACCCTTCATTCTACTATCATCCATGCGATCATCCATGACCGCCTCCATTGAAATAGTGGCCAACGTCATGGAGAGTCATATGTGGCAAGCCAACGGATGGCTGCAGGCACACACCAATGGCCTTCCCACTGTGGCGGCGAACTTGAGAATCATTGATCAGTCACCTCAGTGGTTGAACACTACTTTCAAATGTGGCCAAGTGCTCTCCCACTCTTGGTTAGCAGGCCCTGAGAGGGAAGAGGAAAGAGGGAGAAAGAGATGGTGGCAGTTTTGGGCTCGCCTCAAGGTCCCCACATGTCACAGCCTGTGCCCTCAACCTCTCTGATAGAGCTACAAATGCTGCACCCTGCCTTATGACAGGTGCAGGTAAGGCAGTCCTTGGTGGAGCCCTCACGGGAAACAAGCAGCCTACCTGTATCTCTGCTGAGCCACAGGGGTAGCACCTTGTAGAGGTAAGAGAAGGAGGTTGCGGAAACAGACTTACACACACACAAAGGGAATTTCTTGGGTGCCCATTCCAATGTTTATGCCACATGGAAAACATTTATTTCAATGAAGCATGTGCTTTTTTCTTTCATGGGATGTGAGCTTCGCTGGCAATGCCAGTATTTGTTGCCCATCCCTAATTGCCCTGGAGGAGGTGGTCATGAGCCATCTTCTTGAATTGCTGCAGTCTATCAGGTGAATGTAGGCAGCAGAGAGTGGGGATAATGGGTAAGTACTCTGATTGGCAGGATGTGACTAGTGGTGTCCAGCAGGGATCTGTGTTGGGGACTCAATTATTCACATTATTCATTAACGGCTTGGATGATGGCATAGTAAGTCATATATCCAAATTTGCTGATGATACAAAGTTAGGCGGCATTGTAGACAGTCTCGATGATAGCATAAAATTGCAAAGAGAGATTGACAGACTAGGTGAGTGGGCAAAACTGTGGCAGATGGATTTCAATGTGGGCAAGTGTGAGGTTATCCATTTTGGACCAAAAAAGGATAGAGCTGGGTACTTTCTAAATGGGAAGAGGTTAAGTACAGTGGATGTCCAAAGAGACTTGGGGGTTCAGGTGCATAAATCTTTAAAAAGCCACAAGCAAGTGCAGAAAATAATCAAAAAGGCTACTGGAATGCTAGCCTTTATATCTAGAGGATTGAAGTATAAAGACACAGACGTTATGCTGCAGCTGTACAAATCCTTGGCTAGACCCCACTTGGAGTACTGTGAGCAGTTCTGGGCACCACACCTTAGGAAGGATATATTGGCCTTCGAGGGAGTACAACGTAGGTTTACAAGAATTATACTTGGACTACAGGGGTTAAGTTATGAGGAGAGATTACACAAATTAGGCCTGTTTTCTCTAGAATTTAGAAGATTAAGGGGTGATCTGATCGAAGTCTTCAAGATATTAACAGGAAAAAACAGGCTACATAAAGATAAACTATTTCCACTGGTTGGAGATTCTAAAACTAGGGGGCATAGTCTAAAAATTAGGAGCAGACCATTCAGGAGAGATGTTAGGAAGCACTTCTTCATGCAAAGGGTGGTAGAGGTTTGGAACTCTCTCCCACAAACAGCAGTTGAAGCTAGAACAGTTGTTAATTTTAAATCTGAGATAGATAGATTTTTGTTAAGCAAAGATATTAAGGGATATGGGCCAAAGGCAGGTATATGGAGTTAGGCTGCGGATCAGCCATGATCTCATTGAATGGTGGGGACAGGCTCGAGGGGCTGAATGGCCTACTCCTGTTCCTATCTTCCTATGTTCCTAGGTACACCAACAGTGCTGTTGGGAGGGAGTTGGATGATTTTGACCCAGTGACAGTGAAGGAACAGTGATCTGGTTGCAAGTCAGGATAGTGTGTGGCTTGGAAGGGAACTTGCAGGTGTTGGTGTTCTCATGCATCTGCTGCCCTTGTCCTAGGTGCAAGAGGTCGCCAGTTTGGAAGGTGCTGTCTAAGGAGCCTTGGTGAGTTTCTACAGTGAATCTTGCATATGGTATACACTGCTGGCACTGTGCATCAGTGGTTGAGGGAGTGAATGTTTAAGGTGGTGCATGGGGTGACAATCAAGTGGCTGCTTTGTTCTGGACAGTGTTGAGCTTCTTGAGTGTTGTTGGAGTTGCACTTATCCAAGAAAGTGGAGAGTATTCCATCACATTCTTGACTTGTGCCTTGTAGATGGTGGACAGGCTTTGCGGAGACAGGAGGTGAGTTACTCACCGCAGAAATCCAAGCCTCTGATCTGCTCTTGCGTCCACAGTATTTATTTAGCTAGTCCAGTTAAATTACTTAATTTTTTGTCACCTGATAAGCGCCATGGTGTTGTTTCTGTTTCATTCCACATTGTCCATGGGGAGATGAAGGCATAAGACTCATGGATGACAATGCAAGCCTGAAAATTTAACGGGTGGACGGCTCTTTGCAGCAAGTAGACTTATTTGTTGGAAGTGGGTGGTATGGCTATATTATCTTCCACAGGTATCCAGATGGCACGAGTGCACTGCTGGACACACTGCCCTCAGTTGAAGTATGCTTGGGAAAGAGTGTTCTGGGCCTCTTTGGCACACAGGTCTATGACAGCTGGCATCAGTGGCATCTCTGGTCATGCTCTGCCAGGTGCTGCTCCTCTTCATCCTCCTCCTCCTCCTTCGAGGATACTGGGTGCTCCCCACCTTACTCTGGCGTTAGTTCCACTCCTCTTTTAAGTGCCACATTGTGCAGTGTGCAGCACGCCACCATTATCTGGGAGACCCTTGCTGGTTGTATTGATGGGCTGTCCCAGATCAGGCGAGGCAATTGGACTGCATTTTGAGTCGGCCGATATGCTTCTGGTGGGGTTTCACACTGGAGTCAGCAGTCAGTCTTCAGCAAGTACTCCTTGTCACCCAGGAGCCATCCACTGAGGCTGTTTGTTGGGGTGAGGAGCTGAGGCACCTGAGACCACTGAAGAATAAAGGTGTTATGGCAGCTCCCTGGAAACTTGGCGCACCCCTGCAGTATCCTGTTGCAATGGTTACATACCAGCTGCATATTGAAAGAGTGGAATCCATTCCAATTCACAAAAACACTTGGCTGTATCGATGGAGTCATTAATCACCACATGGATGCAGTCTACATGCCCTGAACCTGAGGAAATCCAGCCAGGGAGGCAAAGGCAACAGCCCTCTGAGCTTGACTGGCTGCATCCATCTCCAGCTTAATGTCTTATGATGCCCTTCCGAACAAGCCGTCTGTCACCTGCCTGCTGCAGTTGTGGGCTGCGGATTGTGGGATCCTGCAGATATCAGCTGCTGAGCCCTGGAATGAGCTGGATGCAAAATAATTGAGAAGCTCGGTCACCTTGACTGCCCGTGACAATGGGTGGCCACCTGTTCATACTGGTCTTAGACCTTTTGAAAGTTAACATTGAACCTGCTTCCAAGCCCTTTCAGACAGTGCATTCTAGATCATAACAACTCACTGTGTTTAAAAAAAAATCCTCATCTCCCCTTACCTGCTTTATCTGAGTGTTGTTTGGACAGCTGTACAGAATTTCAAAATAAAAGTGAATTCACTTGAAGGTTTGCTCTCCACAGACTCCAGGAACCAGAAATGATGTTCCAAAACCCAAAGAAAATTCAGGTCCTGAATGTTCCCAAGGACATTCCTGTGGAACGGCTAGTGAATAAACTGACCATTCATTTCCAGAAGCCAAGCAATGGAGGGGGTGAAGTTCTGGACGTGGATTATCCAACCACTGTTAAACAGTGTGCTTACATCATCTTTGAGAAAGAGGAAGGTACTTGAGCTTATTTTGGGAAGGGGGCAATTGTATCTGGAGGGTATGTGACTGGGAAGATGGGTTGCAGTCAGTGGCGATCACAAAGGGCTGAGGCCGTGATCAGGAAGCAAAGGCTGGAATCAGTGGGGGGACGGCGGGGTGGGGGGGGGAGGGCGGTGTTGGTGGTGCCCGGGAGCTGGGAGGGCAGAAGCCCGGATCTGGGGAAGGGTAGTGGAGGCAATCAGAGGGTTGTACGGGTTGTGATCAGAGGGTTGGAGCAGACTGCAATATTCACAGTGACCTGGGTGTCCTTGTACAGGAATCACAGAAAGTTAACATGCTGGTACAGCAAGTGATTAGGAAGGCAAATAGTATGTTAGCCTTTATTACAAGGGAATTGGAGCATAAGAATAAAGAAGTCTTACTGCAATTATATAGGGCCTGGTGAGACCACACTGTGTAGTTTAGTTTAGAGATACAGCACTGAAACAGGCCCTTCGGCCCACCAAGTCTGTGCCGACCATCAACCACCCATTTATACTAATCCTACACGAATCCCATTTTCCAATAACATCCCCACCGGTCGCTTTATATTTCTTTACCACCTACCTATACTAGGGGCAATTTATGATGGCCAATTAACCTATCAACCTGCAAGTCTTTGGCATGTGGGAGGAAACCGGAGCACCCGGAGGAAACCCACGCAGACACAGGCACTTTTGGTCTCCTTACCTAAGGATATATTTGTCTTAGCGGAAGCACGACAAAGGTTCACTAGACTGATTCCTGGGATTAGGGGATTGTTCTAGGAGGAGAGATTGAGTGGACTAAGTCTATATTCCCTCGAAGTTAGAATAAAAAAGAGGTGATCTAGTTGAAACATATAAAATTCTTAAGGAGCTTGACAGGGTCGATGTTGGGAAGATGTCTAGAACAAGGGGTCACAGTCTCAGAATAAGGGGCCAGCCATTTAAGACTGAGATAAGGAGAAATTTCTTCACTGAGTTGTGAATTTTTGGAATTCTGTACCCGTCGAGCTGTGGATGCTCGGGCATTGAGTATATTCAACACAAAGAATGATAGATTGTTGGGTATTAAGGGAATCAAAGGATATGGGGATAGTGTGAGAAGGAGGAATTGAGGTAGGAGATCAGCCATGATCTTATTGAATGGCAGAGCAGGCTCAAGGGGCCACATATGAGCATATGAAATAGGAGCCAGAGCAGACCAGACAGCCGCTCGAACCTGCTGATCCATTCAGTAAGAATCCAGGCTGATCTTCTGCCTCAACTCTACTTTCCTGCCTGCTCCCCAAATCCTTTGAATCCTTGAGAGACCAAAAAAATCTGCCTATCTCAGCCTTCCATATATTCAACGATGCACAACCCTCTGGGGTAGAGAATTCCAAAGATTCACAATCCTCTGAGTGAATAAATTTCTCCTCATCTCAGTAATAAATGATTGACCCCTTATCCTGAGACTGTGCCCCACTGTTCGAGTTTCCCCAGCTAGGGGAAATAACCTCCCAGTTTCTACCCTTCAGCATCTTGTATGTTTCAATGACATCACTTCTCATTCTTCTGAACTCCAGAAGTATAGACCCAATTTACTCAGCCTCTCATCATAGGACAACTGTCTCATCCCAGGAACCTACCTAGTGAATCTTGTTGCATTGCCTCCAATGCCAGTATATCCTTCCTTAGATATTGCAGAGTACTCCAGGTGTGGTTTCACCGAAGCCTTATACAATTGTAGCAGGACGTCTTTATTCTTGAACTCCACCCCTTGCAATAAAGGCCAACATGTCATTTGCCTTCCTAATTGTTTGCTGCACCAGCATGATAACTTTCTACGCTCCTTAAACGAGTACACCCAAGTCTCTCTGAACATCAACATTTAGAAGTTTCAACTTGTTAAAGAAAAGGCATCTTATTCTACTACTAAAGTGAATAACCTCATACTTCCCCATATTATACTTCATCTGCCACCTGGTTGCCCACTCACCTTAACCTGTCAATATCTCTTTGTAGCCTCTTTGTGTCCTCCTTACACCTTACATTGCCACCTAGCTTGGATACATTACACTTGGTCTCTTTTCATCTGAGACTTTAATATAGAATGTAAGTAGCTGAGGCCCCAACACTGATCCTTGCAGCACTCCACTAATTACAGCCTGCCAACTTGAAAATCCCCCGTTTATCCCTACTCTCTGTTTCTATCCATTAGCCAATCCTCCATCCATGCTAATTAATATATTGTCCCCAACTCCATGAGCCGTTATCTTGCATATTAAACTTTTATGTGGCACCTTATCGAATGTCTTTTGGAAATCCAAGTCTACCACATCAGCTTTTATCTACCCTGCTAGTAACATCCTCAAAAAGAAACTCGAATAAATTGGTCAAACACGATTTCCCTTCTCTCTGATCATACTATGATTTTCTAAGTGCATTGTTGAGACTTCCTTAATAATAGATTCCAGTATTTTCCCAATGATTGATGTCCAGCTAACAGAGCTGTAATTCACTGTTTTCTCTTCCTTCCTCTCTTGAATGGACTACTGCTGCTTCTATTTCTTACAATTCTTCTTTATGTTAAATGTGGAGTCGGAAGAAGCACTCTTGCTCCTTCTGGCTCCATATTTAGGTAAATATATTTAAAATCTTACCTAATTGTCTGTGGCCTGCAGAAGTCCTACAGGTAGCATGCTCAGTTACACAGTTAGGTCCTGGTCTACTTAAGAGGTAATAGAAACTAGTATAATCTGCGGTTTCGTGTTCCTTAAATTATTTCTTTCTTACAGATGCAAACAGTGTCCTTAAACGAGAACACGTACTGAAGTTAGATGAGAAGAAGTACAAATTGGAAGTACGTGAGGCTGATGAAGGACACATCAATGCTGATAATGAAGAGGTATATACTTTGGGGAAGGAATTTCATTCAGGCCCAAAATGAGCACCAAGTCAGTGCAACAATTGCGCAGAACATGGCTCATGCTGGTGTGAAGATTTTTAGATTTAGAGATACAGCACTGAAACAGGCCTTTCGGCCCACCAAGTCTGTGCCGACCTACACTAATTCAAAATTTATACTAATCCTACACTAATCCCATATTCCTACCACATCCTCACCTGTTCCTATATTCCCCTACCACCTACCTATACTAGGGGCAATTTATAATGGCCAATTTACCTATCAACCTGCAAGTCTTTGGCTTGTGGGAGGAAACCGGAGCACCCGGAGGAAACCCACACAGACACAGGGAGAACTTGCAAACTCCACACAGGCAGTACCCAGAATTGAACCCGGGTCGCTGGAGCTGTGAGGCTGCGGTGCTAACCACTGCACCACTGTGCCGCTTCGGCTAAATTTGATATTCGGCCTTATTTGAATGGAAGCGGCAATCTCGGGGCACCAAATGGGCATCCCAATGCTACTCGCCAGTCAGGGTCTGACAAATTTCATGTGGGACCGATGCCAAACACAGCCAGATCACAGGTAGACCCTGGGAAAAGGGAAAAGGGAAAACAGGCAAAGCCGAGAGGCGAAGTCTCATGTCTGGCAGTAACCCGGAATATTTCTGCGTAGTCAAAAGGTGCATGCCTGCTCATTGTGACTCCACAAATACCTAACTTTTAAAGAGTTTTGTGCTGGTTAGGCTGCTCAAGACCTAGTACAACTGGGTGGAGCTTCTGTGTTACAAAGTCTGTTTGTTTATATTTTACATCAGGGTTCAACAGCCAACATTGGGGTAGCATGTTGCTTCCTTCCTGTTACTGGCAAGTGGGCTGCTCACCTGAATATTCCATAGTCAGCATTTCCATTATCGTATTATGTGAATACCAGGATGGTAGAAAGCAAACTAGATGGACCTAGATGGAAAAAAAAGTGAGGAAAACCCCCATCATGGTGGACAGCTTTGGAAACGGTAGCACCAAAATTCCTTCCAAGCACGCTACACTTACCACATGTCATGCTGCAATCGTCAGGCTTTCAAAACTCAAGCTTTGTGTTAAAAATCCTCAATGTCTTTGTCTTCTCTCGCTGTTTTCAAACTTGGTAGTACTTTGAACCTTGGATGTTCACCTAGCTTCCTAAACAAGAAAAAAACCTGCTCGAGTTTCATTCCAATGATTACTAACTGTGTAAAGGATTGATTGAATCTCAATCTTGTCACTCACTGCCATCTCAGCTATCCTGTAATTGTTCTGAACTGCAGTTAAGAGGTCTAAAATAAAAACAGAAAATACTGGAAACACTCAGCAGGTCAGATAATGTCTGTAGAGAGGGAAACAGTATAATGTCTAAAGTCAATGAGCTGTCATTTGACCTGGGCGGCACAGTGGCGCAGTGGTTAACATCGCAGCCTCACGGCTCCAGCGACCTGGGTTCGGTTCTGGGTACTGCCTGTGTGGAGTTTGCAAGTTCTCCCTGTGACCGCATGGGTTTCTACCGGGTGCTCTGGTTTCCTCCAACAGCCAAAGACTTGCAGGTTGATAGGTAAATTGGCCATTGTAAATTGCTCCTAGTGTAGGTTGGTGGTAGGAGAATTGAGGGAAGGTGGGGATGTGGTAGGGAATATGGGATTAATGTAGGATTAATATAAATGGGTGGTTGATGGTTGGCACAGACTCGGTGGGCCAAAGGGCCTGTTTCAGTGCTGTATCTCTCTGACTCTAAGTACAGAGCTAGGGCAAAAGGGGATGATAGGTGGAGGTGGAGGTGGATGTGGGTGGGGAAGAACAAAGGGAACGTCTGTGATACAGTGGATGGCAGGAGTGATATTAGACAAAAGGGATGATGGTACAAGGCAAGTGGTAATAGGACAAGTAGAGGAAAAAGAGTCCAGTGGAGGTGTAAATGTTTGCATCTGAGAAGATGGATTATGATCTAAAGTTGTTGAACTCAATATTGAGGCTGTCAAGTGCCTTATTGAAGGATGAGGTGCTGTTTCTCAAGCTTGCATTGAGTATCATTGGAACAGTGTAGGGGGCTGAGGACAGCGAGGTCAGAGCAGGAGGGAGAATTTAAAGTGTCAAGCTACCAGAAACTTAGGGTCACACTTTCAGACTGAATGGAGGTGTTTGTGAAGTGGCCACCCAGTCTGTGTTTGATCTCCCCAATGTAGAGGACACCACATCATAAGCAGCAAATACAATATACTAAGTTGGAAGGAGTGTTTGGGGCCCTGGACGGTGGGAAGGCAAGAAAATAGGAGCCCCCGAGCCTGCTCTGCCATTCAGCTAGATCATGGCTAATCTTTACCTCAATGCCATTTTCCTGTACAATCCCCATTTCCCTTGATATCTTTAATATCTAGAAATCTATTGATCACTGTCTTGAATATACTCAATGACTGAGCCTTGACAGCCCTCTGGGTAGAGAATTCCAAAGATTCACCACCCTCTGAGTGAAGAAATTTCTCCTCATCTCAGTTCTAAATGGCCTACCTCTTATTCTGAGACTGTGTCCCCTGGTTCTAGACCCCGCCCCCTGCCCAGCCATCTGCATCTACCCTGCATCTACTGTGTCGAGCCCTGTAAGAATTTATCTCTAGTTCATCTATCTTGTTACAAATGTTTTGTAATAAAATAATAATTAAAGAGCCTTTAATTTTAATTTTTTTACCTTTATTCCTGGCTTTGATCTTGTTTGCTGATGCACTATTACTGTTTAGCTCTCTGTCACTTCATGTCACACTCTGCTTATCTTTACCCAATTAGCTACACAGCTCTATTACCTTGATTTTTCTCTTTTGATTTCTAAAGTTCCCCTCGCCTAACCCCACCTTCACTTTTTAATTTAAAAGCCCTTTCTATGGCTCTAATTATTCGATTTGCCAGGACACTGATCCCAGCCTGATTTAAGTGGAGCATGTCCCAGAGGAACAGCTCCCTCTTTCCCCAGCACTAGTACCAGTGCCTCATGAATTGAAATCCCTCCTCCCACACCGCTCTTTGAGCCACACATTTAACTCTCTGATCTGTTTGGCCCTATACTAATTTGTGCATGGTTCAGGTAGTAATCCAAATTATTACCCTTCAGGTTCTGCTTATTAATTTAGACCCTAGATCCTCAAACTTGCTCTGCAGAATCTCATCCTTCATTAGCTATGTTGTTTGTTCCTACATGGACCATGACAACTGGATCTTTCTCTCCCACTCCAAGTTCTTCTCCAGCCACGATAAGATATCCTTAACCCTGGTCAGACAACACAACCTTTGGAACTCCATTCGCTGCTGCAGAGAACAGTATCTATTCCCCTGAGTATACTATGCACTACCACTACCACATGCCTTTTTCCTCCCCCACTCGATGGCTCCCTGTACCACGATGCCATGGTCAGTTTGCCCATCGTCTCTACAGTCCTGTCCTCGTCCATACAGGTAGCAAGTGCCTCATACATGTTGGACAAGATCAAGGGCGGAAGCTCCTCCATCAAAGGTCAGGTGGTGCTAATTAGATGTTCCTTTTTCATCTAACAGGTAATGCTGTTTGTGATTACAAAACTGGACATAAGCCACTTTCCTCACAGGAAGGCTCGTCAATTAATCTTCAGACATGATTTTCAAATTGTAAGTTACAAAGCCTTCATTGTGGAGATCAAAGGCTCTTTCTCCTCCTTAAAGAAACTTCGAAGTGATCTTATGAGCTTGATTCCCCATCAGCTACCACATGCGGTCACCGATCTCAGACATTCGGCCAACAGAAAGAGGCTCGATAGAGATAAGGAATCTGTACAATCTGATTTAGCATTTACTAATTACAGACAACAAAGAGCTTCTAGTAGTAGCTCCAATTCATCAACAACCAGTGAGGAAGATGATTATCGTGCTGGCCAGTATGCCTCTAATGTACAGTCAAGATCTTCTGTACGAAGAGTCCATTCTGATAAAAGCAATAGTTCCCCTTTGGTTTCTTCTCCATCTTCTCTGCCAGTTACCAGTTCCAAGAACATCGAAGATACATCTCCAAATAATCACAGGAGCATTCGTGGACTTCAGGGAGCAGTGGGGTTTAGCAGCACTTCTGAACAGAGGAAAGGTGGCTTCTCTAAAATGGATAATAGAAGCCTGAATGCATATTCATCTCATTCTTCAACTAGCTCTTCTCATCCTTCCTTAAGCATCACAGTTGATACATTGGTTTTTGAGTACGTAGAAGCTTTTGGCATGAATGAGTTTCATCAGCTTCTTGAAGAATACTCTACAGAAATTGAAAAATGTTATATTGGTGAACTGTGTGAAATATTTTTATACCCAAAAGAAGCAGAGGTCAGATGCCGTAGAAGTCTATCCGATGCCAAGTCAGCGGTTTGTGCACATATCCAAAATATCCAACAGCAACTGAGGACACATGAGATTGATCTAACTGCGATCAAATCCTGTGAGAGAGAGAAGGTATTGTGCAGGTACAAGTCAGCGAATGGTTCCTTAATAAGAGTCCTATTGATGATAAAAGATCAAACCATAATTTTGGTGGGGCCATCAGCTGAGAGTTATGATACAATGCAATATATTTTGGGAAAATATGCTTTGCCCTCAACAACTGAAAGTCGTGGTCCATGTCAGCGAGGGAGGAGATTGAACCGTTCAGAAAAACACGCCAAGCGCAACTCTTCATGCCCTCCAACTAATAAGCAAAATCCAATGGATGGCTCCACTGCCTACATTTCAGCAATCAAACGTACCAATCAAACCCAGGCTCCAACTGGTGACCAAGGCCAGATCCTTTCAAGTAAGCCAAGTCCTGGCTGTGCTTGTCAAAGGCGCCGATCGTTATCAGAGAGCAGAATGACAACAAAGAGGCAGAGGTCTCCAGTTAAATTGGGTGTTCAAGATTCACAAACCAAAGCAGGTAGCCATTTTGAGGCTCAAAGAACGAAGAGTGACAAGCAGGCAAACTTCCCAAGGATCCGTCAAAACCTGACCCCAGTTTTCCATAAAGGTAACAAAAGAGGAAAACCGGGCATAGATATCTGACATCCCACAGGTGTGTTCTAGGGTCATTGTTGTTTCATTTCCCTTCTCAGTTAAGGTGCATCAAATTGGGATACAAGAGGAGAAGTTGAAAATTATGTAATGCATTCATTATTCTCTCTTGGGAGGCAGGGTATTTCTTCATTTTTTTACATTACAGAAGTGTCTGCTCTTCAAAGGTATTTCATTGGCTGTTAAGCACTTTGGGACCACCTGAGGTCATGAAAGGTGCTTTATAAATGCAAGTTCTTTCATTCTTTTTCAACACATGAGGTTCACTCTTCCTGACCCTGCAAAGTGCACCAGAATCAGTACTGTAGGGCGTAATTGCCAGAATAATGCTTCTCCCCCCTCCCCCCACCCCCCCCCCCCCCCCACCTCTTACCATTACAATATTTAGTTGACACTTTAATAGCTCCAGAGTTTGTCTCTAGACCTTTATCCAGCTCCCAGTTCTAATACTAATCACTCTGGTTGAAGAACTGCACCCTGACATGAATCCTGCCTTTGTATTTAACCAGTTTGTTCCCAATATCCCCTTATCCTGCAGTCACATCTTAATCAGAGTACGGTAGCATAATGTTTATGTTCATTAACTAATAATACAGAAAACATGAGTTCAAATCCCACTGTGGCAGTTTGAGAATTTAAATTCAGTTTTTAAAAAATTTGGAAATAAAGGACTCGTTTCAGTAAAAGTGACCATGAAGCTGCCAGAATTTTAATAATACCCAACTGGCTCACTTATGTCCTGAAGTGAAGGAAATCTGACAACCTCATGTGGTCTGGCCTATTAAAGGTGCTATATAAATGTGATTTGTTACATATGACTCCCGTCCCATGGCAGTGTGATTGTCTCTTAATTGCCATCAGTTAAATCAAATCTCTAAATGCAGTGATTTTAGAAGAAGTCTCACCTCCACCATCATCTTGCCAGTGATGCTGACCTGCTAAGAATGAATAAAAAAGCTTGTATAATCCACTGATATGAAGTTCCCTCTCAAAGCTGAAGAGTTTGAGCCTTTCTGGATCACTCCTCATAACTCAAGTCATCTGAAGTGAGGGAAAGCCTTTTATATATTGCATGCTGACATTGGTGCATATATATCACCACCTATTATTAATAAAGACATGAAAGTTATGACTTTTGAATAGCAATTTTTCTTAACCCCTCAGCTGCACAGACCACTGGTAACCAATGTTATATACATATGAACACAAATGCATTGTTGCTTGCCGTTACATGGGAAACACCTGTAATCTTTGACCTGTCATTCCGATGACAGGATAAGGTCAAATCTCAATGAACTGCTTCTTGACAAAGCAGACATGTGAAGAAGAGTGGAAGTGCAATAGTGATAGGGGATTCATTAGTTAGGGGAACAGACAGGTATTTCTGCTGCCGTAGATGTGACTCCACGATGGTTTGTTGCCTCCCTGGTGCCAGGGTCAAGGATGTCATAGAACGGCTGCAGGATATTCTTCTGGGAGAGGGTGAACAGCCAGAGGTCATGGTCCACATTGGTACCAATGACATATGTAGGAAGAGGGATGAGGTCCTGAAAGAAGATTTTAGGAAGCTAGGAAAGAGATTAAAAAGAAAGACCTCAAAAATAGTGATCTCAGGATTACTCCCAGTGCCACGCGCTAGTGAGCATAGGAATTGGAGGATTAAGCGATTGAACATGTGGCTAGAAAATTGGTGTAGGAGGGACAGCATCAGACTTCTGAGGTATTGGGTCTGGTTCTGGGGCAGGTAGGACCTGTACAAGATGGATGGGTTTCACCTTAGCAGGACCAGGGCTATCATCCTCGCAGGGAGATTTGCTAGTGCTGTGGGGGAGGGTTTAAATTAGATTGGCAGGAGGATGGGAACTTGAGAGGGAAATCAGATTGGAGGGTAGCAAAACTGGTAATAGGAAGTGCAAAAATAGCAAAATTAGAAGGCAGACAAAGCAAAGGCAAGCATCAAATAGGATCAGAATGCAGAATAATGTTAAAAAGACAGATGCACACAGTGTTTGCAACAAGGTAGATGATTTGAATGCATGAATAGAGGTAAATAGGTATGATTTAATTGCCATTACAGAGACGTGGTTACAGGATGACCAAGGCTGGAAACTCAAGGATATTTGTAATTTAGGAAGGATAGGCAAAAAGGAAAGGGAGTTGAAATAACACTCTTAATAAGGGATGAGATCAGTACATTAGTGAGAAAAGATCTTAGCTTGAAGGGTCAAGATGTAGAATCAGTTTGGGTGGAGCTAAGAAACAGCAAGGGCAGCAAACATTGGCGGGAGTTGTTTACAGGCCACCAAACAGTAGTGGTAATGTTGGGCACAGTATAAATCAGAAAATTAGAGGTGCATGTAACATGAGTAATACAGTAATAATGGGTGACTTAACTTTACATATAGACTGGGTAAACCTAATCAGCACTATTGCTGTGGAGGATGAATTCCTGAAATGTGTACGAGATGGGTTTCTGGAGCAGTACGTTGAAAAACCAACCAGGGATCAGGCTATTCTAGATTTAGTATTATATAATGAGAAAGGGCTAATTAATAACCTTGCTGAAAAGGAGCCTTTGGGAAATAGTAACCATAATATGATAGAATTTTACATTATGTTTGAAGTGATACAGTTCATTCTGAAACTAGGGTCTTAAATCTGAACAAAAGAAACTATGAAGGTATGAGGGGCAAGTTGGCTATGGTGGATTTGGAAAATACTTTAAAAGATTTGATGGTAGACAGGCAAAGCCTGGTATTTAAAGAAGTATTACATGGTCTACATAAATATACATCCCTCTAAGACACAAAAACCCAACAGGAAAGATGATCAACCATGGCTAACAAAAGAAGTTAAAGATTGCATTAGGTCAAAGGAAATGGCTTAGAAGGTTGCCAGAAAACGTGGTAAGCCTGAGGATTGGGAACAATTTAGAATCCAGCAAAGGATGACCAAGAAACTGATAAAGAGAAAAGAGAATATAAATGCAAGCTAGCGAGAAACATAAAGGTGGATTGTAAAAGCCTCTTTAGGTATGTAAAAAGAAAAAGATTAGCAAGGACAAATGTGGGTCCATTACAGACCGAGACAGGAGAATTTATAATTGAGAATAGGGAAATGGTGGAGAAACAAAATAATTACTTCCTGTTTGCCTCCATGGAGGAAGGTACAGAAAATCTCTCAGCAATACTAAAGAATAAAGGGACTTGTAAAAATGACGAACTGAAAGAAATTAGTATCAATAAAGAGGTAGTACTGTAAAATTAATTGGATTGAATGTTGATAAATCCCCTGGACCAAATGAGCTACATCCCAGGATGTTGAAGGAGGTAGCTATAGAGATTGTGGATGCATTGGTGGTTATCTTTCAAAATTCTATAGATTCTGGAAAGGTTGCTGCAGACTGGAAAGTAGCAAATGTAACCCCACTATTTAAAAAAGGAGGAAGAGAGAAATCGAGGAACTGCAGATCTGTTAGTTTGACATCAGTAGTAGGGAAAATGTTAGAATCTATTATAAAGGATGTGATACCTAGACACTTAGAAAATAATGATATGATTGGGCAGAGTCAACATGGATTTATGAAAGGGAATTCATGTTTGACAAATCTGTTAAGAGTTTTTTGAGAATGTAACTTGTAGCATAGATAAAGGAAAACCATTGGATGTGGTACATTTGGATTTTCAGAAGGCTTTTGATAAGGCCCCACACAAGAGGTTAGTAAACAAAATTAGAGCACATGGGATTGGAGGTAATAGACTAGTATGGCTCGAGAATTAGTTAACAGACAGAAAACAGAGAATACGAATAAAGGAGTCATTCTCAGGATGGCAAGCTGTGATTAGTGGGGTACCACAAGGATCAGTGCTTGGGCCACAGCTGTTCATAATCTATATAAATGATCTGAATGTGGGGACCAAATGTAATATTTCCAAATTTGCTGATGACACAAAACTAGGTGGGAATGTAAGTTGTGAGAAGGATGCAAGGAGGCTTCAAGTGAACTTGGACAGGCTAAGTGAATGGGCAAGAACATGGCAGATGTGCCATGTGAATAAGTGTGGTGTTATCCACTTTGGTAGAAAAAACAGAAAGACAGAGTATTTCTTAAATGGTGAGAGGTTGGGAAGTGTTGATGTCCAAAGGAATCTGGATTAAAGGCCGACTACCTGACCCGAACCCGATGACATGTTTCTGGTTCGGGTCGGGTCACACTTCCGGGGCCGGCATTCGGGCTCGGGTCGGGTTTGGCCGGGTCGGCCATGCTCTATCACAACCTCAGGTAAGTGGCTCCAATGTAAATGTAATTTTTGGGCTTGAAAGGTGCTTTTGTTAGTTATTTTAAGTTTGTGCAAATAAGCAACCAAGTGAAAAATAGAAGATAGGTCAACTGATGGTCGGGTTGGGTCAGGTCGGGCGCGGAAAAAAAGGAAGGACTCGGGCTGGGTTGGGCTCGGGGTCAGATGTGGTTCTATCGGGCTCGGGTCGGGTTTCATTTGCAGACCCGAGCCGGCACTTAACCTGGGTGTCCTTGTTCTTAAGTCACTCAAAGCTAGCATGCAGGTGCAGCAAGCAATTAGGAAGGCAAATGGCCTTCATCACAAGGGGATTTGAGTACAGGAGTTAAAATGTCTTGCTGCAATTGTATAGAGCCTTGGTGAGACCGCACCTAGAGTATTATGTACAGTTTGGTCTCCTTATCTAAGGAAGGACATGCTTGCCATAGAGGGAGTGCAACAGGTTCACCAGACTAATCCTTGGGATGGCAGGATTGTCTTATGATGAGATATTGAGACAACTGGGCCTGTATTCCCTAGAGTTTCGAAGAATGAGAGGTTATCTCATTGAAACTTACAAAATTTCTTACAGGGCGTGACATGGTGGATGTAGATAAGATGTTTCTCCTAGCTGGTGAGTCTAGAACCAGGGGACATAGTCTCAGAATAAGGGGTAGGCCATTTAAGATGGAGATGAGGAGGAATTTCTTCACTCAGAGGGTGGTGAATCTTTGGAATTATCTCCCCAGAGGACTGTGAAAGCTCAATCATTGAGCATGTTCAAGTCAGAAATCGCTGAATATCTGGATACTAATGACATCAAGAGCTATGGGGATAGCACGGGAAATTGGCATTTAGGTAGATGAATTGCCGTGGTCTAATTGAATGGCAGACCAGGTTCGATGGGCTGAATGGCCTACTCCTGCTACGATGTTCTTCCAGTTTGTGACTAATCAAGACTGGATGCATTTGACCAATGGTGCCAGAGGGAAGTAAGATGTCACAGGGAAGCTGGAGGCCTGGCACTAGGGGCAGGGCAGACCCTCACTTCAACAATGCCCACCTGGATTTAATGCTGCAGGCTGTGAGGGAGAGGAGGGAGGTCCTCTTCTAAGAGGGTGGCAGGAGGAAGCCACCTCATCATGCAGCAGGAGCACGTCTCTGTTCAGTGTTATCCCTTTCTGCCCCCTCTTCCTCCTCCTCCTTTACCTCCTGCTCCTCCCCCTATGAGCTGTCCCCTTCCACGGCCTCTCTGGAGGGCCATGGTATGCAGAGTGCAGCAGACCACCACAATGGCTGTGATGCTTGCAGGAGGGTATTGGAGGTTGCCACCTGACCAAACCAAGCACCAGAATCGCTTCAGAAACCCAGTGGCCTGCTGAGCAGGTGGCATTGGTTGTTGTGCATCTGTGTCTCTGTCTAAGGCTCCTGTAGAGGGGTCAGTAGTCATCTCTTCAAGGGATTTCCCTTGTCCTCTTGGATCCATCCATGCATTTTGGAGGATGGAGTGAAGGTTTGACACAGCCTGGGGAAGGACAAGGGAGTCATGGCAGCTGCCAGGAAAGTGAGTGCAAACATGGAGGAAGCTACTGTCCTACTCAGGCCCCCTCCCTCACCACATTTTCTGGTACATTGATGACTGTATCGGTGCCGCTTCCTGCGCTCACCTCGAACTGGAAAACTTCATCAGCTTTGCTTCCAATTTCCACCCTTCTCTCACCTTTACATGGTCTAATTCTGACACTTCCCTTCCCTTCCTCACCTTCTCTGTCTCCATCTCTGGGGATAGGCTGTCTACTAATATTCATTATAAGCCCACTGACTCCCACGGCTACCTTGATTACACTTCCTCACATCCTGTTTCCTGTAAGGACTCCATCCCATTCTCCCAGTGTCTCCATCTCCGACGCATCTATTCTGATGATGCAACCTTCCACAACAGCGCTTCTGACACGTCTTCCTATTTTGCTCAACCAAGAACTTTCCCCGGCTCACCCCACCACACTGTGGTTGACAGGGCCCTCAACCGTGTCCAAACTATTTCCCGCACTTCTGCCTTACCCCTACCCCTCCCTCCCAGAACCACGATAGGGTTCCACTTGTCCTCACTTTCCACCAGCCTCCACATCTAAAGGATCATCCTCTGCCATTTCTGCCACCTCCAGCGTGATGCCACCAAAAAACACAACTGCCCTTATCCTCCTCTGTCAGCATTCTGTTGGGATCATTCCCTCCACGACACCCTTGTCCACTCCTCCATCACCCCTGACATCTAATCCCCTTCCCACAGCACCTTCTCAAGCATTCGCGGGCGGTGTAAGACCTGTCCTTTTGCCTCCTGTCTCCTCACCATCCATGGCCCCAAACACTCCTTCCAGGTGAAGTGGCGATGTACTTGTACCTCCTTCAATTTCGTAATTGTATTCGCTGCTCACAATGTGATCTCCTCTACACTGGGGAGACCAGACGCAGATTGGGTGACCACTTTGCAGAGCACCTCCACTCAGTGAAAGCATGACCCTGAGCTTCCGGTTGCTTACCTTTTCAATACACCCCCCTGTTCTCATGCCCACATTTCTGTCCTTGGCCTGCTGCAGTGTTCCAATGAACATCAATGCAAGCTCGAGGAGCTGCACCTGATCTTTTGATTAGGCACTCTACAGCCTCGTGGACTCAAATTTGGGTTCAACAATTCCAGAGCATGACTGGCCTTTTTTTTAACATTTTTCTATTTTTTTATTATTTTATTTTTTAACCATGTGCCTGTTTTTCATTATTGAGATTCATTATTTTCATACAAAGCTGTTCATTATTCTGCCATTAACACTCTCTCTGGACTATTGCTTTGTCTTTCACCACAAGCATTAACACGCTCTTTGCATTTGTCCCATGACAACTTTGTTATGTCATCTCTCCTGCCTAATTCTTTTTTAATCTTTGATAGTGCTGATGAAAGGTCACAGACCTACCAACATATGAATTAGAAGGAGGAGTAGGCCACTCAGCCCTTCGAGCCTGCTCTGCCATTCAATAAATTCATGGCTGAACTGATTACTCCTCATTTCCACCTACCTCTGATAACCTTTCACCCCCTTGCTTATCAAGAATCTATCTACCTCTGCCTTAAAAATATTCAAAGACTTTGCTTCCACCGCCTTTTGAGGAGGAGAATCCAAAGACTCACGACCCTCTGAGAGAAAAAAAATTCTCCTCATCTCTGTCTTATATGGGTGACCCCTTATTTTTAAACAGTGACCCCTAGTTTGAGATTCTCCCACAAGGGGAGAATCCTTTCCACATCCACCCTGTCAAGACCTCTCAGGTTCTTCTATGTTTCAATCAAGGTGCCTCTTACTCTTCTAAATTTCAGTGGATACAAGCCTAGCCTGTCCAATCTTTCCTCGTAACACAGCCCGCCCATTCCAGGTATTAGTCCAGTAAACCTTCTCTGTACTGCCTCCAACGCATTTACATCCTTTCTTAAATAAGGAGACTAGTATTGTACACAGTACTCCAGATGTGGTCTCACCAATGCCCTGGATAGCTGAAGCATAACCTCCCTACTTTTGTATTAAATTCCCCTCGTGATAAATGATAACATTCTATTAGCTTTCCTAATTACTTACAGTACCTGCATACTAACCTTTTGTAATTCATGCACTAGGACCCCTCTGCATCTCAGAGCTCTGCAATCTCTCACCATTTAGATAAGATGCTTCTTTTTTATTCTTCCTGTCAAAGTGGACAATTTCATACTTTCCCACATTATACTCCATTTGCCAGGCCTTTGCCTACTCACTTAACCTATCTATATTCCTTTGTAGCCCCCTTATGTCCTCTTCACAAGTTACTTTCCTACCTTTCTTTGTGTCATCAGCAAATTTAGCAACCATACCTTCGGTCCCTTCATCTAAGCCGTTTACATAAATTGTAAAAAGTTGAGGCCCCACCACAGATCCCTGTGGCACACCACTTGTTACATCTTGCCAACCAGAAAATTACCCATTTATGCCTACTCTCTGTTTCCTGTTAGCTAGCCAATCTTCTATCCATGCCAATATGTTACCTTTTACATCATGAGCTTTTATTTTCTGCAATAACCTTTGATGTGGCATCGTATCAATTGCCTTCTGGAAATCTAAGTACAATACATTTACCAGTTCCTCTTTATCCACAGCACATGTAACTCCCTCAAAGAACTCCAATAAATTGGTTAAACATGATTTCCCTTTCACAAAACCATGTTGACTCTGCCTGATCACCTTGAATTTTTCTAAATGCTCTGCTATAACATCTTTAATAATAGAGTCTAACATTTTCCCTAAGACAGAGGTTAAGCTAACTGGCCCGTAGTTTCCTGCTTTCTGTCTCCCTTTTTGAATAAAGGAGTTACATTCGCTATTTTCCAATCTAACAGAACCTTCCCTAAATCTAGGGAATTTTTGAAAATTAAAACGCATCAAATATCTCACTAGCCACTTCTTTTAACACCCTAGTGTTACAGCCAGGTGAGAAAAAGGTCTAGAGTTCCCTTTCGGCCCTCACCTGGTCTTACTGTAACAGGGTTTAATTTTAATTTTAAACAGACCATGTTTTTAGATCCCCTTCTTGAATCCTTGTTCACCAATTTCCAATTATAAGGCAAAGAAACCAGCACAAACAGGCTTTCTTAGGTTTAAAGAGGAAAAGTTGAAGTTTATTAAACTTCGGGCATCGCTGGCCAGGCCAGCATTTATTGCCCATCCCTAATTGCCCTTGAGAAGGTGGTGGTGAGCTGCCTTCTTGAACCACTGCAGTCCACTTGGGGCAGGTACACCCACAGTGCTGTTAGGAAGGGAGTTCCAGGATTTTGACCAAGCGACAGTGAAGGAACGGCGAAATAGTTTCAAGTCAGGATGGTGTGTGACTTGGAGGGGAATTTGCAGGTGGTGGTGTTCCCATGCATTTGCTGCCCTTGTCATTCTAGTTGGTAGAGGTCGCAGGTTTGGAAGGTGCTGTCTAAGGAGCCGTGGTGCATTGCTGCAGTGCATCTTGTAGATGGTACACACTGCTGCCACTGTGCTTCGGTGGTGGAGGGGTGAATGTTTGTAGATGGGGTGCCAATCAAGTGGGCTGCTTTGTCCTGGATGGTGTCGAGCTTCTTGAGTGTTGTTGGAGCTGCACCCATCCAGGCAAGTGGAGAGTATTCCATCACACTCCTGACTTGTAGATGGTGGACAGGCTTTGGGGAGTCCGGAGGTGAGTTACATACTGCAGGATTCCTAGCCTCTGACCTGCTCTTGTAGCCACGGTATTTATATGGTTACTCCAGTTCAGTTTCTGGTCAATGGTAGCCCCTAGGAGGTTGATAGTGGGGGATTCAGCGATGGTAATGCCATTGAATGTCAAGGGGAGATGGTTAGATTCTCTCGTGTTGGAGATGGTCATTGCCTGGCACTTGTGTGGCGCAAATGTTACTTGCCACTTATCAGCCCAAGTCAGGATATTGTCCAGGTCTTGCTGCATTTCTACACGGACTGCTTCAGTATCTGAGGAGTCACGAATGGTGCTGAACATTGTGCAATCATCAGTGAGCATCCCCACTTCTGACCTTATGATTGAAGGAAGGTCATTGATGAAGCAGCTGAAGATGGTCGGGCCTAGGACAGTACCCAGAGGAATGTCTTTTCCAGCCATGGCTGATTTGTTTAACAAGTCCTTTTTTCACTCCAGTAAGAGTTTAAAATCAATGTTCATGACAAAATTAATGTGCCTCATTCTCGGCAGGTGGGAGCCTAACATGACACTAGGATGAACTCCATTAGGACCCAGGGACTTGTCAGCCCACTGCTCCAACAATTTGTTCAGTACCACTTCCCTGGTGATTGTAATTTTCTTGAGTTCCTCCCTCCCTTCCATTTCCTGACTTACAGCTAATACTGGGATGCTACTTGTATCCTCAATAGTGAAGACCGATGCAAAATATCTGTTCAATTCATCTGCCATCTCCTTATTATCCATAATTATTTCCCCAGACTCACTTTCTATAGGACCAACGCTCACTTTGTTAACTCTTTTCTTTTGTAAATATCTATGGAAACTCTTACTATCTGTCTTTAAATTTCTAGCTAGCTTTCTTTCATACTCTAATTTTACCTTCCTTATCAATCTTTTAGTCATTCTTTGCTGTTTTTTATATTCTGTCCAATCTTCTGACCTGCCTCCACCCTTGCACAATTGTAGGCTTTTTCTTTAAGTTAGATACTATCTTTAACTGTTTTAGTTAACCACGGTTGGCGGGTCACACCATTGGAATTTTTCTTTCTCATTGAAATGTATCTATTCTTGTATCCTGAAATATCCCCTTAAATGTCTCCCACTGCATCTCTATTGACCTATCCCTTAACCTAATTTGCCAGTTCACTTTAGCTAGCTCTGCTTTCATGACCTCATAATTGCCCTTATTTAAGTTTAAAATACTAGTCTTGGACTCACTCTTCTCTCCCTCAAACTGAATGTAAAATTCAAACATATTATGATCGCTGCTACCTAGGAGCCCCTTAACTATGTGGTCATTAATTAATCCTATGTCATTGCACCATTCCAGGTCTAGTATAACCTTCTCTCTGGTTGGCTCCAGAACGTATTGTTCCAAAAAATTATCCCAAAAACATTCTATGTACTCCTCATCTAGGCTACCTTTGCCCATCTGATTTGTCTAGTCTATATGTAGGTTAAAATCCCCCATAATTATTGCTGTACCTTTTTGACAAGCTGCCATTATTTCTTCCTTTATACCTCATCCTACAGTGTGGTTAATGTTAGGTGGCCTCTACACCACTCCCACAAGTGACTTCCTGCCTTTATGATTTCTCATCTCCACTCAAACTGCTTCTATATTCTGGTCACCTGAACTTACGTCATCCATCTCAATTGTGCTAATACCATCATTAATTAACAGAGGTACGCCTCCACCTTTTCCTAACTTCCTGTCCTCCTAAATGCCATGCACCCTTCAATATTCAGGTCCCAATCTATGTCATCCTGAAGCCATGTCTCTGTAATGGCTATCAGATCGTACTTATTTATTTCTATTTGCGCTCTCAGTTCATCTGTTTTGTTTCGAATGCTATGTGCATTCAAATACAGAGCCTTTAGTTTTGTCCTTTTATTATATTTGTAACCTCTAGCCTTATTAATTTAGTCTTAGATTTGTACACTCTGTCCCTTCCTATCACAGCCTGTTTATCATTTTCTGTATTAATACCTTTCCCTCTTGCCTTGTCTCTACTCCTTGATTTACCATATCTTCCCAAATTTGATCCCTTGCCCCCACTATTCAGTTTAAAACCCTCTCTACTTTTCTAGTTATGCGGCTCGCTAGAACACCAGCCCCAGCACGATTCATGTGTAGACCATCCCAACGGTACAGTCACCACGTTCCCCAGTACTGGTGCAAGTGCCCCATGAACCGGAACCCACTTCTACCACACCTGTCTTTGAGCCATGCATTAAATTCTCTAATCTTATTTGCCCTATGCCAATTTGCATGTGACTCAGTTAATAATCCAAAGATTATTACCTTTAAGGTTCTGCTTCTTAATTTGGCACCTAATTCCTCATACTGACTATGCAGAACCTCTTTCCTTGTCCTGCCTATGTCATTGGTATCTACGTGGACCACAATGACTGGATCCACTCCCTCCCTCTGTAAGTTCCTCTCTAGCCATGATCAGATGTCCCGAACCCTGGCACCGGGCAGGCAACACAGCTATCTGGTCTCTCGCTCTTTGCTGCAGAGAACAGTGTCAATCCCGTTAACTATACTTCCCCCTGCTACCACTAAATTCCTTTTTACTCCCTCCACTTGAATGGCTTCCTGTACCATGGTGCCATGGTCAGGTTGCTCATCCACCCTGCAGTCCCCACTTTCATCCAAACAAGCTGAAAGAACCTCAA
Organism: Heterodontus francisci; assembly: GCF_036365525.1. Classification (NCBI taxonomy): domain Eukaryota; kingdom Metazoa; phylum Chordata; class Chondrichthyes; order Heterodontiformes; family Heterodontidae; genus Heterodontus; species Heterodontus francisci. Next base: position 57,522,374 of record NC_090375.1, on the reverse strand, counting down.
ACCTGTTGGATAATTGCAAAGACTGAGGCTCCTGCACTCCTGCCCTCTGTGTCCCCTTACCTGCCTCAGCTGCAGCCACACTCTCCTGTCCCTGACCACTGACCAAATCAGAAGACCCTATCCTGAGGGTACCTCCTGGTACAAAATGTCCAGGTAACTTTCCCCCTCCCTGATGTGTTGCAGTGTCTGCAGCACGGCCTCCAGTTCAATGAATCTGAGCCAAAGCTCTTTGAGCCGCAAACACTTACTGCAGACGTGTTTGCCCTGGATCACACTGGTTTCCAGGAGCTCCCACATGCTGCAGCCGTGCCACATCACCTGTCCTGCCATCCTTAATGTGTTTTAATTAACTACTTAATTATTTTATTCAAATATTTATTTTATTTTCCTTTTTTATATATATTTTATTGTGCTTACCACTAGTTCCTTTACTATATTAAGTGTTAAAATGCAGCTGTACAGAACCTTCGTTAGGCCACATTTTGAATTTTGCGTATAATTCTGGTCGCCACACTACCAGAAGGATGTGGAGGCTTTGGAGAGGGTACAGAAGAGGTTTACCAGGATGTTGCCTGGTCTGGAGGGTATTAGCTATGAGGAGAGGTTGGATAAACTCGGATTGTTTTCACTGGAACAACGGAGGTGGAGGGGCGACATTTTAGAGGTTTACAAAGTTATGAGTGGCATGAACAGAGTGGATAGTCAGAAGCTTTTTCCCAGGGTGGAAGAGTCAGTTACTAGAGGACATAGGTTTAAGGTGCGAGGGGCAAAGTTTACAGGGGATGTGCGAGGCAAGTTTTTTATACAGAGGGTGGTGAGTGCCTGGAACTTGCTGCCGGGGGAGGTGGTGGAAGCAGGTACGATAGCGACGTTTAATAGGCATCTTGACAAATACATGAATAAGATGGGAATAGAGGGATACGGACCCCGTAAGTGCAGAAGGTTTTAGTTTAGACAGGCATCAAGATTGGCGCAGGCTTGGAGGGCCGAATGGCCTGTTCCTGTGCTGTACTGTTCTTTGTTCTTTGCTCTTTGTTAGGATTAGTATGGCTCTTAATCACTTACCAGATACTCAGCAAACAGGTAGCTTCTTCCCAAACCAATCACCTACCTGCTTGCCTGTGATGTTTAATGCTATGTTTGTTTTAAATTAAAATAAATTAAAAACTTACCTGTATACTCACCCCAGTGGCTCTCTGTTTCCCTGCTCTCACTGTTGATTGTGACGTCACTCTGATGGCACTTTTCGATTTTTCCCTGCTCTGCTCCTGCTGCTCCTGCTGTGCTCCTCTCTCTCTCCGCTCCCACTGTGCTCCTCTCTCTCTCTCCGCTCCCGCTGTGCTCCGCTCTCTCTCTCCACTCCTGCTGTGCTCCTCTCTCTCTCCACTCCCACCGTGCTCCTCTCGCTCTCCGCTCCCACCGTGCTCCTCTCTCTCTGCTCCCGCCGTGCTCCTCTCTCTCTCTCCGCTCCCGCTGTGCTCCGCTCTCTCTCTCCACTCCTGCCATGCTCATCTCTCTCTCTCCACTCCCGCCATGCTCCTCTCCCTCTCCGCTTCCGCCATGCTCCTCGCTCTCTGTCTCCGGTCTCTGACTCCGGGCCGTTGGCGCGCTTTTTAAACCTCTGCTCCCGCCGTGCTCCTCTCTCTCACTCTGTGTCTGTCTGTGTCTGTGTCCGCTCTCTGACTCTGGGCTATTGGCAGGCTTTTTAAACCTCCGCCCCCGCCGTGCTCCTCTCTCTCGCTCTGTCACTGTCTGTCTCCTGAAACATTAATTCTGCTTCTCTCTCCACCGATGCTGCCTGACCTGCTGAGTATTTCTAACACTTTCTGTTTTTATTGTGGATTTTCAGCATCTGCAGGATTTTGCTTTTATTACATAGAGGAAGCTCTTGTTGTCGTAGTGGACCATTTTTCCATTGAGAGAGTGGAAGCCCTTCCTGTTGATGGATTGATGGATCTCACTGTCCAGTCGCTGGGTTTCTTGATGGCCACATGATGCCCTGCACCTGAAGGAATCTATTGATGCATCAAAACCCAATGCCCTCTGTGCTAGTGCAGGCCCATCTGTGTCAAAGTGAGTGTATTCCCTGCCCTCCTGAAAAGGGCATCCCTGACTTCCCTTATGGACTAATGAAGTGACGAATATGCGATGCCACCTTGCTGATTCTGGTTGCATGGAAGTTCAGAGCACCTGAGATCTTGACGACTGTAGGTAGGGGATTGCCATGGGGGTCGTGAGGCCTCAGGTCATTGTGGATCAGAGCACACAGGACTGAGACCATCTGTCTGGTTAGGCGCAGCCTCCTATGGCACTGGTGGTCTGTCATTTTCAGGTAGCTGACTCTTGGGCTGTGCACCCGAGGTCTTAGGTAGCGCCTTCCTCCCATTGCAACCCCCTGCTGCGCTCATCTGGCCTCCTGCTGTCCAGGAGGTTGCATCTGCTGCAGCTCATCCTGGCTACTCTGTCCAATGTCAGAGGGGCCTTGAACGCTCACCAGGCATTCCCTCGCCGAGCCTAGCTACCAGCTGTGATGCCAGCAGTCTCACTTCCCTATCCGGTCTCATGTCAATCTCCACTTTAACATTTAACTCCTACATCTGCAACAATATCCTCAGTGAGGCACATCTGAGGCAGCTAAGCTTCATTAGCTGCCTCTGTTTTAAATTAAACAGCCATTTTCATTGCCCTCATCTCTCTCCACAATGCTCACATCCTCACTACCCTATGTGTTCCTCCCATGGCATTTTCCCCGTTCCCAGCATTTAAATATAGATCCCTTCTCCTGACAAGCCTGTTAATGAGCTCAACAGGCACTTAATTGGAGGCGTGCAGGCATGCTGTTCCCTCCCTCCCGGCATCCCTTTAAAAATGGCTTCACATTCCGGAGGTGGCGGGACCCAGTGCTGCCCTCCAAGAGCATGATCTTTCAATCGTGAGCGCACCTGCTCCCTCGCCCAGTGGGCTATAAAAATCTGACCCCATGAATCTATATAAAAGACTATTTGATGGGGCTGCTCTATGCAATACTCTCTGTGCCACATTCCCAATGGTGCAGGGGTGGACTCCTGGGTAGATGGCCCTCCACTAAAGCCCCCAATCTCAGCCAGACAGAAAGATGGAACGCCAGGACATGTCTGGATGGAAGATGATGGTGATGGAGTGGAGTGTGTACAGGATCAGCGCGTACAGGAACCCCATCTGTGCAGAGTGGATTTCCAGGAGATGGCTCAAGTTATGAGATGCTCGCTCCTGAGGGAGGTTTCAGGGCCTTACGCCAATGAGAAATTCCTTCCAAACGAGCCTGAGCTCGGATGGGATCTCTCCACATGCTTGAATCTGTGAGTAGCTTTTAGTGCCTGGATGGAATCAGACACAGATCGGACCTAGCACCATGTCATCCTGTGTACCAACGCCTGGTGTCATTCAGCTGTTCTAACCTTTGGAGATAATTACTAATTGTCTTGTGTTGAATCTGCTTGTGCTGCTTCCTGATCATCTCTTCCACTGCACAAGGTAGGTACAGTTGAAGATGAGCTTTGGGATCAATGCAAGTTCTTGCTTCTTTCTTATTTGATCTCTGTGTTCCACATAAACCCTACTGTCATCTCATCTCAGCGCCTTGATAAGACAGGTTAAACCTCAATTCTGGGCACCACATTTTACATAGAAACATAGAAAAATTTACAGTACAGCAGGTGGCAATCGGCCATCGTGTCCATGCTGGCTGAAAAAAAGAGTTAGCCAGCTTAATCCCACCTTCTGGCTCTTGGTCCGTAGCCCTGTAGGTTACAACACTTCAAGTGCACATCCTAGTGTTTTTAAATGTGTCAAGGGTTTCTGCTTCTACCACCCTTTCAAACAGTGAGTTCCAGATCCCCACCAGACTCTGGTTTAAAAATGTCTCCTCATCTCACCACTAATCCTTCTACCTATTACTTTGTATCTATGCCGCCTGGTTATTGATTTTCTGCCAACGGAAATATGTCCTTACTATCCACTTCATCACGGCCCCTCAATTCCAAAGAAAATAACCCCAACCTCTCCAATTTTTTCTCATAGCTAAAATTCTCCATTCCTGCCAACATCCTCATAAACCTCTTGTCATGAAGACCCCCATCTGCCAAGCATGAGGCATATTAATTTTGTCATATGAACATTAATTTTAAACTGAGGCTGGAGTGAAGAAATGACTTGTTTAAAGAGATCACCAGATATTTGGCTGGAGGACATTTGCATACCAAGGGACAGTGATTTTGGAGACAAAGCAGCGACTCCCTGGACCAATTTACCCAAATGGATTTTGGAGGGAACCCCTCCCCCAAGCCCACAGAGATGGCACCTCGTTTTACAAGGCACCCTCCCTGTGTGGCGGAGGCATCCCCCACCACCGGTTAGATCCCAGCAGCAGCAGAAAGAGGCCCTTAATTGGCCGGTAATAGGGCCTCAGTTTGCCTCTGGGCAAGAAGGCTGTCATTGACTTATCCCTAAACATCTCCTTTTTACCATGGACATCCAATCTCTCTACACCTCCACCATGAGAGATGAGCAGGCAGGAGAGAGTTCTGCTTCAGTTCCAGGAGCACGCAGCGTTCTGAATTCAAATTCTGTTGGAAATTCGAATTCCAACAGCCAGCCTGTCATGTAACTAAGACTGGCCCGGCCACTTCCTCTGTGTTTGTGGATTCTGCTATCTTAGCAGTCAACCTGGAATGCTCCTCCCACCTTCCACATCTGGTAATCAAAAGTCCATTGTTGGTTGAATGAGTCAAGGTGTGGCCTTTTGTCCCTTGTTCCAACACTGTCTGTTACCATGCAAATGTCTTTCCAATCAGGGGCTTGCAAATTTAAGTTTTAATGTTCATATTGCAAAATAATTTGTGCCTCAGTCTTGGCAGGTGGGGGGCTTGCCTGACAGTGCCATTTCCTGCTCTCACTCTGAATTGAAAAATTCCATTCACTTTGCTTCCAACTTCCACCCTTCTTTCACCTTCCCATGGTCCATTTCCAAATCTTTCCTTCCCTTCCTTGATTTCTCTGACTCCACTTCTGGGGATAGGCTATCAACCAATATTCACTATAAGCCCACAGACTCCCACAGCTACTTTGACTGCACTTCCTCACACCCTACTTCCTGTAAAAACTATTCCATTCTCCCGGTTTCTCCATCCATGTCACATCTGTTTGGATGATGTAACCTTCCATACCAGCACTTCGGATATGTCTTCCTTTCTCCTTAATCGAGGATTTCACCCCATCATGGTTGACAGGGTCCTCAACCGTATCCATTCCATTTCCCGCACTTCTCTCACCCCTTCCCCTCCCTCATCGAACCATGATAGGGTTCCCCTTGTCCTCGCCTTCCACCCCAGCAGCTGTCGTATTCAACAAATCATTCTTCACCATTTCTGCCATCTCCAGTGTGATGCCACCAGCAAACACATCTTCCCATCCCCTTTCAGCATTCTGAAGGGATCGTTCCCTCTGCAACACCCTAGTCTACTCTTCAGTCACTGCCAACACCCCCTCCCCTTCCCACAGCACCTGTCCATGCAAGTGCAGGAGATGTAACATCTGCCCTTTTACCTCCTCTCTTCTCTCTGTCTGAGGCCACAAACACTCTTCCCAAGTGAAACAGTGATTTACTTGTTCTTCTTTCAATTTAGTATACTGTGTAGTCTTCTCTACACTGGGGAGACCAAACGCAGACTGGGTGGCCGCTTTGCGGAACACCTCAGTTCATTCTGCAACCTTGACCCTGAGCTTCCAGTCTCCTGTCATTTCACTTCACTAAAATAAAAGCAAAATATTGCAGATGCTGGAAATCTGAAACAAAAACAAAAAGTGCTGGAAATACCCAGCAGGTTATCTGTGGAGAGAGAAGCAAAGTTAACGTTTCAGGTTCAGTTCTAATGAAAGGCCACTGACCTGAAACGTTAACTCTGCTTCTCTCTCCACAGATGCTGCCAGACCTGCTGAGTATTTCCAGCACTTTTTGTTTTTGTTTCAGTTCACTACCTTGCTCTCACTCTCGCCTTTCTGTCCTTGGCGTGCTACAGTGTTCCACTGAAGCTCAATGCAAGCTCGAGGAACAGCGTCTCATTTTTCAACTGGGCATTTTTCAGCCTTCCGGACTCAACATTTAGTTCAACAATTTTAGAGCATAGCCTCTACCCCATTTTATTTTGTGTTTTTTGCTGGTTAATTTTTTTTCTCGTTTCTTTCTTGATTCCTTCACTTTACATTCGGATGGCTGCTATCCTGCCATTCACGGCTCATCCAGACACATCTTTTGTTTCTTTACCATTACCACTCCCCTTGACTTTGTGCCATGAAACCATTTGTCATTTAATCTGTCCTGCCTCCACCCTATCACAGACCTTCCCTTTTGTTCTTCCCACCCTCCCCCCTCTTTCGCTTGCTCGAAACCTATTACAATTCTAACTTTTCTCAGTTCTGATGAAAGGTCATAGATTGAAATATTAACTCTCTTTCTCTCTCCACAGATGATGCCACACCTGCTGAGTGCTTCCAACATTTTCTGTTTTTATTTCAGATTTCCAGCATCCGCAATATTTTCCTTTTCAGGTGCTGCCTGGTTAGATACAGAGTAAAGCTCCCTTTACACCATCTCGTCAAATACTCCCAGATCAGTTTCAGCACATGCTAGATATAGAGTAAAACTCCTCCTAAACTGTTCAATCAAACACACTCAGGGCTGGTACGGCACAGGTTTGATACAGCATAAAGCTCCCTCTACACTATCCTATCAAGGACACAAAACTCCTCCATCTTTACTTTATTTAGCTGCAGTTTTTTTGTTGATTTTGTATCATGGTGCTAACTTACCTTCTGTGTTTAACGTGAAAACAGGATGTTGCCACCTCACAACCCTTGTCTTATTTTTGCTCCAAATGCTTACAAACGGAAATGTTAATGTCATCGACCACATGAACCAACACAAAGTGTTGACAGGAAGTGCACCCACCTTAAATGCTATTCCTGACGATATGGATGACAGTTTTTAAAAAAATACCCCACATTAGTTGTTTAAGAAAAGCAAGTGGCCACATGGATCACATTATAGGAAAATCAATTTTGAGATACAGGAATATTTTTAATTTATTGGTGCTGATTTTCCTCTGCTGAGTGCTTGGGGAAAGCTTAGTTCTCAGGTGTTGTGGAGAGGGATGGGGAGTTAGATTTCCACTACATCAGGTTTCTGACCTGACTTTGCTTCACACGGATTGCCAGGGCTTTCCTAAGTGGGCATGCACAGGCCTTGGCCTCCAACAAGTGAAGGTCGAATGTCACCATGAAAATGAGGCAGGAGGGGCATTCCCAGTACTCCAATTTCTTCTACATCCATCAATGGATGCTAGGGAACTCTGGAAAAGCTGGCTGTGGAATTGCATTGGGAGTTTCCTCTGATCAGAATGTCCAAGGAGGGGGGCTGAGAGGAATGCAAAGCAACAGGAATAGCAGGAAAGTACATCTTCTCTTCCAAAAGGATCTTTGGGACTCGGAGTCTTCTAGTCACTGCTTTCCAGGATGCCACCAACCAGAAAGTCCGGTGATGCCTTCAGTTACGCTCTGTTTCTCTCTCAGTATATGCCCCTGCCAGGAGGCATGTTGTGCTGCAGGGGATTACCTGAGGTGTCCCAGAGTCAAATAGTCGGATGCACTCAAAGTCTCTCCAGGCGAGATTGATGAACAGTCTGTCATGGGTAGATATTCAAGGCAATTCGTCTGTAGCAGGCATCACATAGGTACAAGAGGTTTTATTTTTGTAGTAAAATCTTAGAATTCTGTGTATTTTAAAAAACTGAAAAGGATTTTCAGTGGACATGGACATTGACCTGCAAATAGTTGAAATTTTTGGATGTTGACACTGTACAAAAGAACTGGCAAGCAGGTAATTTCAAAGCATCAGCAAGGGATTTTGACCTCCTAAGAGCAACAGTTTGAATGAGAGGAGACTCTCTGTCTGGCCATGTGATTGGCTCAGGAAGGTTTTTGCTTTCACTTTGGACATTTTGAAAAATGCAGACTGGATGACTGCTTTGCGGAACACCTCCGTTCAGTCCACAAATGCAACCCAGTGCTTCCTGTCGGCTTGTCATTTCAATTCTTCACCTTGCTCCCACTCTGACCTTTCTGATCTATCACATTTCTAACCTTTGCCAGTTCTGATGAAGGGTCACAGACCTGAAACGTTAACTCTGCTTCTCTTTCCACAGATACTGCCAGACCTGCTGAGTATTTCCAGCATTTTCTGTTTTTGTTTTAAAAATATCACTGGTGCAACATTGAGATAGGGGCAGTGTACATGAAGCCTAACTCTATACTGAATTGTGCTACATCTAAATAAAGAAATAACTTGCATTCTATTGTTACTTTCACAAGATCAGAATGTCCCAAAGCACTTCATAACCAATTAAGTACTTTTGTTCAAGTGTAGTTACTGTTATAAAGTAGGGAAATGTGTTGGCACAGTGGCGCAGTGGTTAGCACTGCAGCCTCACAGCTCCAGTGACCTGGGTTCAATTCTGGGTACTGCCTGTGTGGAGTTTGCAAGTACTCCCTGTGTCTGTGTGGGTTTCCTCCAGGTGCTCCGGTTTCCTCCCACATGCCAAAGGCTTGCAGGTTGATAAGTAAATTGGCCATTAGCAATTGCCCCTAGTGTAGGTAGGTGGTAGGGAAATATAGGGACAGGTGGGGATATGGTAGGAATATGGAATTAGTGTAGGATTAGTATAAATGGGTGGTTGATGGTCGGCACAGACTCGGTGGGCCGAAGGGCCTGTATCAGTGCTGTATCTCTAAACTAAATTTGTACACTGCAAGATCCTACAAACAGCAACAAGCAGATAATCTATTTTAATGATGTTCATTGCGGATAAATATTGGCCAAGACACTGGGAGAACTCCTCTGCTCTTCATCAAAATAGTGGCATACGATCTTTCACTTCCACCTAAGGTAACAGACAGGGCCTTGGTTTAACATCTCATCCGAAAGACGGAAGCTCTTACAGTGCTTTCCATGTGCTCACGTTTCTGGAATGGGGCTTGAGCCTCAGGAAAAAGTACATGAGTTGGTATCTCATTGCGTTCCCCATGAGTGCTTTAAAGGAAACACAAGTCCTCCTCCTGAATGGTTCTCCACCTGTAAGCAGCTGTTGCTCCTTGAGGTTCTAGCTCTCTGCCATCACCACTAAAAATTCTGCCATTGGCCATGACTCGTAACCTTGAGCTTGGAACCCTTACCTGGGCCTGGGGCAGCTCACAAAAGGGCAGAGACAACCACATCTGAGGTTACAAATGACGCTGCTACCCTAACTTTTTAAGAGCCATCTTTTTCAACTAACTATCTAACTCCCTTTCAAAAGAATGGCTTGCGCAGAGAATTCATGTTCTACCAATATAAGATGTTTGGCAGGTCCATCTAGCCTGCCCCAGACATTGTGATAGCTTATGTGCCATGATGCAGAAACTCCCTACCCACCCGTAGCCATGTATTCTCTTGGACGAGGTGAAAAGGCAGCTAAAAACCCAGTCCAATTAGAGAACAAAAGTCTGGAAAATTTTCCCCTACCACTTTAGAAAATTGAAAATATTCTCTGTGTAAAGAAAGCTGTCTAACCTCTCCTTAATCATTCTCACATTACTGTTTGTGGACCTTACTGTGCATAAATTGGCTGCCACATTTCCTGCAGTGACTACCCTTCAAAAGTATTAAATTAGCTGTAAAGTGCTTTGGGACATCCTAAGATGGTCATAGAGAGATACAGCACTGAAACAGGCCCTTCGGCCCACCAAGTCTGTGCCGACCATCAACCACCCATTTATACTAATCCTACATTAATCCCATATTCCCTATCACATCCCCACCTTCCCTCAATTCTCCTACCACCTACCTACACTAGGGGCAATTTACAATGGCCAATTTACCTATCAACCTGCAAGTCTTTGGCTGTGGGAGGAAACAGGAGCACCCGGCGGAAACCCACGCGGTCACAGGGAGAACTTGCAAACTCCACACAGGCAGTACCCAGAACCAAACCCAGTTCGCTGGAGCTGTGAGGCTGCAGTGCTAACCACTGCGCCACTTTGCCGCCATACTGTTTAAATTATATCAGAAATATTTGCAGGACTATGGGGAAAGAGCAGAATTAATTGTACAGCCCTTTCAAAGAGCTGGCACAGACACAATGGGCCAAATGGCCTCTGTTTGTGCTGCAAGATTCTGCAGCAAAGTTTTTTCTTTCTTCAGATACTAATTGAAGAAACCAATGGCCTTTTCTTACACCCAACTTTCTTACAGCACTGGAAGAATTCAAATGGCAGCTTAACTTCAAATTTTCTGTAGGGTGCTGATCCTGACTTTCGCTACCCTTTCCCCTCCATATCTCCCACCACAGTAATGCTGTTCCAGATAGTTGACCAGATACTCATGACCAAGAGTATCCTTCGGAGTGGTTCAGCAAACAATGATTAGCTAAATATACACATTGCAAGGCAGCATGTGCAACCAGCCACATCGCACTGCACATCCTGAGGAAGGGATTGTTTCATTCAGATAAAGAACTCCTGAGAATGATGGATAGGTTAATATCCAAGGGCGTCAAGGCGAGTTTTCCTCAGTTGACTCAAGTATCTCAGTATCAGCTCCAGTACAGTACACAATGGTAAAAGGGAATGATTCATTCCTATCTGGTTCTGTACAATTCATGTGTCTCTGTGTCAGTTCCTGCACATATACGATATAGTAAGGATAGGATTGTGCACTGCTCTGAAGCCCCACTCATGGTTCATTGGTCCAGCCACTTGCTGCCTAAATTAACACAAGAGGAAAGGTCATATGGATGAGGTTCAAGTGAATCGCCCACATCTGTACACCTTTACCTCAGCTTTACACAATGGGTAAGTGCCTTTAGAGGAGAAGAAAGAAAATAAGAAAGGAAAGGAAAGAAAGAAGACACCCTAAAGTAATTCATTTTACAGCCAATTAAGCATTTTAACAGTGCAATTACTGTTGTAATATAAATCAGTACAAAAGCCAATTTGCACACAGCAAAGTCCCGCAATTAAGAATGAATGACTAGGTAATCTGTTTTGGTGATGTTGGTAAAGGGATAAATATTGGCCACCTGGGAAGAACTCTTCTTCGAAATAGTAACATGGGATGTTGAACGGGCAGACAGGGCCTCAATTTAACATCCCATCGAAAAGATAGTACCTCCCATAGTGTAGCACTCCCTCAGTACTGCACTGGATCGTCAGCCTAGATTATGTGCTCACAGCAGTGCACACAGTGGACTGAATTTAGTTGTGGCTGGCGGGGCTCCTGACGCTGGGCCGAAAAGGCAGTGGGAACCCCACCTCAGCCTTTTGGAGTCCCACACCCCGATGCGATTCTACGGCCCTCGAGTAAGGATGGGGATCATGCCTCCAAGAACTGCCAGCCAATCAGAGGGCTGGCAGCTTAGTTATAATGGCAGTGCCACCTGGAGTGGTGGCCATAGTGGTCGCCCAGCTGCTGCTGCTAGAACCATTTTGTATTTCAAATTTTTAAAAGTTGTCGAGAGTGCACCATTTTGAATCACCTCTCCCTCACTTACCTGCCATAGCATCCTGCTGCTGCTTTCAAGCTGCAAGGCCTCTGATTGGCCCTCCAGCTTCAAGAGCCTGCTCACAGTCCTTAATTGGACGGCGAGCCCAGCCTCTGGCCACTCCAGGGAAAATCACATTGAGTGACCGTTTCCCACCCATTTGAGCCTGATGGCAGGGTTCAGAAAATCCTGCCCCATGTCTCAGTAATCCCAACTAAATCTGTCTTCCCACCACTTATTATTGCCTCCAGTTCCCCTGTTTTATCATGGACACTGGGCTGAATTTAATGAGCCCCCCCACTCCCGGAGATAGGCTAGGGGGCGGGGTGGGGGGGGCCATAGAATTGCGACTGAAGGCGGGGGATGGAGGACCCATCGCCTTCCCGCCACAACACGATGAAGCCGGGGGCAGGAAAGGTGGAAGACGGCCTTCCCAGCAAGGGGCCAATTGAGGCCCTTAAATGGATTATTATCAGCTACTTCAGGGCCTCTTCCCACTGCCGCTGGGATTAAGGTGATATCCCTGCGGGCTTGGGTTGGCGGGGAGCTCCTCTGTGGGCAATCTGTGGCCCAAGGAGGGCCATAGAATTATACAGCACTGTGGGGGCTGCTGCACCCAGGCAGGTAGGGAGGGGTGGCTGTTAATTAGTTTAATTAGCATGCTGGTGTGTAGCCCTGCTCCCGCCTCTGGGAAAATGGCCGGGGAGTGCAGGATGGAGCCAGGGAATTTCCACAAAGGCCAGTGGCACTATGTTTAGCACCCACCCACCCACCTCTGTTCCTGGCCCCAGCAGGGGCCCATAGCTACAGAAAAATCAGTGTTGAGAATTAAATATTGCAGGGTGTAGCATATTTAGAAAAGATAGAGTGGGGAGTGGTAATGTCACTGAACAAGTAATCTGGAGGCCCAGGCTAATGCCCTGCAGATTAATAAATTTAATTAATTAATATAAATCTAGAATTGAAAGCTAATGGTGCCATAAAACTACCATCAATTGCTATAAAAACCCATCTGGTTCACTAATGTCCCTTAGGGAAGGAAATCGGCCGTCCTTACCCTATTTTGCCTACATATGACTGCAGACCCACAGTTGACTCTTAACTGCCCTCTGAAATGCCCTCGCAAGCCATTCAGTTGTCAAGGGCAATTAGGGATAGTCAACAAATGCTGCCCTTGCCAGTGACACCCACATCCCATGAAAAAAAAAATTTAAAGGGAAAAGGGGAGGTGGAGTAGATGCACTTATTAGAGAGAACATAATAACAGTCAAAAAAGCTAATGCAGCCATCAATAAGACACAAATAGAATCCCCATGGATAGAGATAATAAAAGGATCAATCACATCAATAGGAATAGTCTACAGACCATCTAATTGAGGAAGGAAGGTGGAGGAAGAAACCTGCACAAATTAAGGAAATGAGTAAAAAACATAGACGAATAAGTGTGGGGGATTTCAACTAACCTGAAATTAATTGGTCAGAAGATGTAGGTAAAAGGATAAGGGAGTGGTGTTCCAACAATGTGTACAAGACTTCTTTCTAACCCAGTATGTAAGAAACACAGCAAGGAAGGATTCACTGCCAGATCTGGTAATGAAAATGAATCAGAGCAGATAAGAGCGGTAAAAAGAGGAACGTTTAGGTAATCATGATCATAGTATAATACAGTTGAGGATAATAATTGAGAAGGATATAAGCATGACAACGACCAGGGTAATAGATGGGAGAAAAGCTGATTTTATGGGGCTGAGACTGGAACATTGGACATGAACAACAATACCGGCAAACAATGATGCAGAACAACAATGGAAAACATTTAAAATAGTTGCTTGGTAGTACAGAACTTTAGTATTGCTAAAAAAGACATGCTGTCAAAGCTTTTCATCTTGTACTCATCAGGACAGATGCAAGAATGACAAATTTCAAAGGGAAAACAATTTATACTGCAGGAGAAAAGGGTGCTGATTGGTTGGCAAGTCGACTCTGATTGATCAAGGCATTGCCATGGAGAATGCTCCAGGGAATTATTGTCCCCTATGCTTTTGTTTAATTCAAAAAAGATCATGCTCCTTTGCCTACGGAGGATAGATCTCTGCGTATGAATATATGTAGATTCTAGCAAGCATAACTGAGTCACATTGCACTCCTTACTGATAACCTTAAATTGGTTGTTAGTGTAATTCTTAACACATTCGAGATTGTTCAGTAAGTGCTTTCCAATCGCGTAATCACATCTAACATTAGACATTGTGTTCTGAGTTTTGCAAGTACAGGCTGGTTGAGTCTGGTCAGTACTCTGCCTATACGAACAGCCGAATGGACGTGTTGTTTGATACGGTCCGCCAGTCAATACAGCCTACATACCTGACATCGTACCAACACTGGAATTCATATACTACATTATTCATTTGTGTGGTAGGCAGAACATCTTTTTGGCTTGACAGCAACATTGTGTTCGTGAAAAATACCACTTGTGTTGCTACTGCATAGTAGCAGTGTGAAACGACTAGCTTCACCTGTTGCTCAAATTTTTTGCAATACCTTACCCTTCCAGGGTAATTTATGGCAGACTGGACACTTTTCAGCTCCAAAAGTGGCAGCCTTACGACAATTCGTGAATATTTGCGATACACAACGAGCAATGATCTGATCGGCATAGCCATTATCTTGTAGGATAGCTTTGATGTGCCCTATTTCGGCATCAAGCTTGTACGGTGAGCTAATGGCTCATGCCCTATTTATCAGATTGCTGATAAGGCCAATCCTTGTTTATGTTTATGTTTAGAGATACAGCCCTTCGGCCCACCGAGTCTGTGCCGACCATCAACCACCCATTTATACTAATCCTACACTAATCCCATATTCCTACCACATCCCTACCTGTCCCTATATTTCCCTACCACCTACCTATACTAGGGGCAATTTATAATGGCCAATTTACCTACCAACCTGCAAGTCTTTTGGCTTGTGGGAGGAAACCGGAGCACTTGGAGAAAACCCACACAGACACAGGGAGAACTTGCAAACTCCACACAGGCAGTACCCAGAATTGAACCCGGGTCGCTGGAGCTGTGAGGCTGCAGTGCTAAACACTGCGCCACTGTGCCGCCCAATCCTGTAGCATGTACGCTGATACGGGCAACATAAGAAGCTTCTATGAAGCACTAAAATCTGTCTATGGACCAGCATATCAAACCCAAGACCCTACACACTGACAAGGAGTCAGTCCTGGATCACTGGTCGGAGCACTTTGAACTCTTCAGCACCAAGAGCACTGTACATGATACTGCCACCAGTCACATCCAACAACAGTCAAAGAAGAACTGGATGAAAGTCCAACTCTGGAGGAAACTGTAACTACCATCAACCAGAGGAAGAGCAATAAAGCCCCCGAGTTGATGGAATTCCACCTGAAGCCTTGAAGCATGGTGGCCTTGCCCCATACACCAAGCTCCATGAGCTTTTCACAGCCTGTTGGGAACAGGGCAGGATTCCATGGGATCTTTGTGAAACTGTCATCATCACCTTGTGCAAAAACAAAGGAGAAAAGTCAGATTGCTCCACCTACTGTGGAATCATCCTCCTTTCTATTGCTGGGGAGATCCTGGCTAGAATACTTCAGAAAAGGCATGTGCCTACCATTGCGAAAGAAAACCTCCCAGAAAGCCAGGGCGGTTTCAGAACAAACAGGCACCACAGACATGGTATTTGTAATCAGACAATTACAAGAAAAGTGTCGTGAGCAAAACAAAGGCCTGTACATCACTTTCATAGACCTCACCAAGGCATTCGACACTGTGAACAGAGATGGACTTTGGGAAATTCTTGAAAAACTTAGATGCCCACTCAGGTTCCTGGCCATGGTGAAGCAGTATCATGAAAATCAGTACGGACAAGTCAAGCACAATAGCGACCTCTCGAGTCCCTTCCCAATCTCCAATGGCATGAAGCAGGGATGCGTGCTGGCTCCGGCCTTATTCACTATCTTTTTCAGCATGATGTTGCAGCCGGCAATGACCTTAAGGAGGCTTCTGGACTGATGGAGGCTTTTTCAACCTCAGGCAACTTTAGGCTCACACAAAGTCACAAGAAAAACTCATTTGTGAGCTTCTTTTCGCTGACGACTGTGCTCTTCTGGCCTACAGTCAGTCAAACCTGCAACGGATAACAACACATTTTTCCGAGACGGCACAACACTTTGAACTAAAAATCAGTTTAAGAAAATTGAAATACTGCATCACCCTGCGCCCCAAGAAGAATATAGACCACCAAGCATTGCCAGTGAGGGAACCCAGCTGAATGCCGTCAAGCAATTTACCTATTTGGGGAGCGCCATCTCGTTTGATGCCACCATAGACAAAGAAGTGGACAATAGGCTTTTAAAAGCAAACAGCTCATTGGGAAGACTCTACAAACAAGTGTGGAGCAACCACAGCCTCGGAGCACAGACCAAACTCAAAGTGTACAAAGTCCTTACCACCTTTCTGTAAGGCGCCGAGTCACGGGTCCTATACCACCATCATGTATGCCTTCTAGAGCGCTTTCATCAGCGCTGCCTCCGCAGCATCCTCAAGTTCCTCTGGCAGGACTGCATCACAAACATTGAAGCCCTGGAAACAGCCAACATCACCAGCATTGAGGCCATCCTCCTGCAAAGCCAACTGTGTTGGGCAGGTCACGTTGCCCGGATGGACGACAGTCACCTGCCCAAGATCGTGTTGTATGGAGAGCTGACCACTGGTAAACAGAACAGAGGGTCCCATGCAAACTGAAGAAGTCCCTCTCTGTGTGCCATATTGACCATCGCCAGTGGGAAGCATAGGCCATATAGCGTGATGCCTGGAGGTGCGACATTGGGAGTGCTACAGACGCCTTTGAGACTGAGCAAAGAACTAGCATGAAAGAGAAAGGAAGAACTAGGATAGATCCAATTAATCCAGTTGCCCCCAGCAGCAACTACACCATCACTTGTACCTGCTGTGGGAGAATCTGCTGGTCATTGATAGGCTTGACTAACCACCAGCGGGCTTGCAGCCGATGAGTACAACCTTCTCAAAATCTTCATCTGCGAAAAAATGCCAAGAGAGAGGACAGCGCATGAAGCTGTAGGAATTCCAATGCATATATTGACCAGGTAAGGTAGGCTCACGGTAGACAGTAGTAGAGAACCCATAAGTGTATTTCCGAACTAACATGTCGAGGAAAGGGAGCTCATTATACTGCTCCATTTCAAAGGCGAATTTGAGTGCGGGTTGGAGTGCATAAAGGTGTGTAAGGAAATTCTTACATGCAGCTGCAGGTTCAAATATAGCAAATGTATCATCTACATATTGGAAATATGCAAGGGGTAGAAGGCTAGGGGTCATTCCATAGAAAACGCATTTCTCATGGCAGCCAACAAAAATGTTAGTGAGAGCTGGGCCTAGAAGGATCCCATAGCAACACCTTCTATTTGGGCACACATGATATCATTAAAGTTGAACTCAACTGCAAGAGTTGCTAAGTTCCTAAGTTCAACAAATACAGATTCAGAAAATGGCGGCACATCTAGATTGCCATGATATAATGACACAGCGCAAATGTCTATATATGCTGAAATAGGGCACATTAAAGCTATCCTGTGGGATAATGGCTATCCCAGTCAGATCACAGGAGTGGCGCAGGGGGCGGCACAGTGGCGCAGTGGTTAGCACTGCAGTCTCACAGCTCCAGGGACCCGGGTTCAATTCTGGGTACTGCCTGTGCGGAGCTTGCAAGTTCTCCCTGTGATTGCGTGGG
The DNA here is from genome assembly GCF_036365525.1 of Heterodontus francisci. Taxonomy (NCBI): domain Eukaryota; kingdom Metazoa; phylum Chordata; class Chondrichthyes; order Heterodontiformes; family Heterodontidae; genus Heterodontus; species Heterodontus francisci. The sequence continues at coordinate 57,504,987 of NC_090375.1, read as the reverse complement.
TTTTCGCCAGGTGCTCTGGTTTCCTCCCACCGCCTAAGACTTGCAGGTGATAGGTAAATTGGCCATTGGAAATTGCCCCCAGTATAGGTAGATGGTAGGGAATATGGGATTACTGTAGGGTTAATATAAATGGGTGGTTGTTGGGTGGCACAGACTCGGTGGGCCGAAGGGCCTGTTTCAGTGCTCTATTTCTAAAAAAAAAATCATTGCTCGTTTTTTATTGTGCATACTCATGAATGGGCCTAAGGCTGCCACTTTCAGACTTGAAAAGTGCCCAGTCTACCTTAAGTTACTCTGGAAGAGTAAGGTATCTCAAAAATTTGAGCAAAAAGTGAAGCTAGCCATTATGCAGGCCATACATCCCAACAACTGGTGGATCATATCAAACAGCATGTCCAATTCGACTGTTTGCAATAGGCATTGTACTGACCATAATCAACTTGCGAAACTCAGAGCACAATGTCTAAAGTTAGATTTGATTCTGCAATTGGACAGCACTTACTGAACAATCCCAAGTGTGCCAAGAATTACACTAACAACCAATTTCAGATTATCAGTTGAGCTCGCAATGTGGCTCACTTACGCTTGCTAGAATCTACAGATATCCATATGCAGGTACCTCTGCAGGCAAAAGGAACATTTCCTGGCGTTGCACCTTTTTTGAATTAAACAAACATATCGGGGATAATAGTTCCCTGGTGCATTCTCCATGGCAATGCCTCGATCCATCACATTCGACTTGCCAACCAATCAGCACCCTTTTCTCAAGCAGTAAAATTGTTGCTCCTTTTGAAATTTGGCATTCTTGCATCTGACCTGATGAGTGCAAGATGAAAAGCTTCGACAGCATATCTTCTTTCAGCAATATTTAAAATATTGCTCAACAGAGCCCAGGAAAAATATACTCTGCTAAAAAAACAGAAGCAAACTAAATAACAATGAGACACCTTGGATGAGTGAAGACATACGAGAAAAACTGATGGTAAAGTAAAGGAGAGGAACATAAGACGAAGCTAAATATGAAGACACAGGGAAAGAAGTCAAATAAACAATTAGGAAGGCAAATAGGAACTATGAAATTCAATTAATTAATAATAATAATAATAATAATAATTAATGTATGGAAAATCTGGAACTCTGAGTCAGACTAAGGCTAATAAGGGATGGAAAGGATAAAATCACAGGCAGCAATAGCAAAATGGCAAATAAATTAAATAATTATTTTGCTTCAGTATTTACTAGGGAGATGGATCGAGTGGACCTGACATTGGTAGATGAGATTATAAATGATATAACCACATTTGAAATAGAAGGAGGAAAAATATTAAATAAACTAAGCAAACTCAAAGAACATAAAACTACTGGTCTGGACGGAATGCGTCCACACATTCTAAAAAAATTTAGGGAAGAGATAACCGAGCCACTATTACATATATTTAATAATTTGTTAGAGAAAGGTGTAGTGCCAGAGGACTGGCAGATAGTTAATGTTATACATGCATTTAAAAAGGGAGACAGAAAATATCCAGCAACTTTAGACTGGACGGCATAACATCATTAGTAGGAAAAATAATGGAATCCCTACTAAAGGAGATACCAAACATATAATAATGAAAAGCATGGATTTCAGAAAAGAAAGTATTACTTGACCAAACTCATTTATTTCTAACAGAGAGAGTAGACAAGGATAATGCACTAAATATAATTTATCTAGAGTTCCAAAAGGCCTTCAATAAGATATCACATAATAAACTAATGAATAAGGTCAGAGCGTACAGAATCAGAGAACAAGTAGCAGAATGGATAGCTAGCTGTCTGAAAGACAGAAAGCAGACAGGAGGGGTAAAGAGTAGCTATTCAGAGCTGGGAAGTGGGGTTCCACAAGGATTAGTGCTGGGACCACTGCTGTTCAAAATTTATATCAATGGAATCAAAAGCACTGGCCGGAGGGGGTTGGCATAAAAAGGAGCAGGATGCTCCGGAAGCCCTTTCTGACCCGCTCCCGCCTCCGCTGCCATTTTACGCAGGGCGGTGGCGGTGAGAAACGGCCAGCCCACCCCAGGCCAATCAAGTCCCTTAAGTGGTCAAGTTACCCATGGCTGGTCGGGCAGCCGTGGACTAAGAGAAGCTACCTGACAAAACCAGGCAGCTCTTGACTGGCCCAGGGGAAGGCCCTCATGTTCAGGCACCCTGTGCCCGCTGGAGGGCTGCCCCCACTACCCCAACCACCCCCAACACCCAACACGCCCCCCTTTCCCCCAAACGACCACCCTTGCCTCATGGGGGCCCGACTGATTATCCTCAGAGAGGCAACCAAAACTTACCTTTGTTCCAGACTCCCCGACATCTTTTCTTGACACTGGGCTGTAATCCCAGCAGCGGCCACTGCTCCCAGTGGAGACAGGGAAAATGCAGGTTAGATCCCCAATGGGGCGGAAGCGGGTTCGCCACCGACTTTTCAGTCAGTGGCCAGCTCCCGCCCGCCTAGGGTAAAATCCTGGCCAGAATTTCTAAATTTGCGGACAACACCAAATTGGGGGGCATAGTCAACACCGACAAGGTGTGCAACAAATTAAAAGACATAAGAGCATAAAACATAAGAACATAAGAATTAGGAGCAGCAGTTGGCCATTCGGCCCCTAGAGCCCGCTCTGCCATTCAATAAGATCATGGCTGATCTGATTGTAGCCTTAACTCCACTTTCCCCATATCCCTTTACTCCTTTGTCAATCAAAAATCTGTCTAACTCAGCCTTGAATATGTTCAATGACCCAACTTCCACTGCTCTCTGGGGAAGAGAATTCCAAACACTAATGACCCTTTGAGAGAAGAAACTCCTTCTCATCTTTGTCTTAAAAGGGAAACCGTTTATTCTGAAACTGTGCCCCCTAGTTCTAGATTCCCCCATGAGGGGAAACATCCTCTCAGCATTTACTCTGTCAAGCCCCCTCAGAATCTTGTATGTTTCAATACATCACTTCTCAAACTTCTAAACTCCAATGAGTATAGACCCAACCTGCTCAACCTTTCCTCATAAAACACACCCCTCATCCCAGGAATCAGCCTAGTGAACCTTCTCTGAACTGCTTCCAATGCTGGTATGTACAGGGCGGTCTCACCAATGCCCTGTACAGTTGTAGCAAGACTTCCCTACTTTTATATTCAATCCCCTTTGCAATAAAGGCCAACATTTCATTTGCCTTCCTAATTACTTGCTGTACCTACACGCTGACATTGTGTAATTCATATATAAGGGATATTTCTGTCTTCCTCCTTTCTTGAACAGTGTTGCATTTGCAGGTCCCTCTGTACTGCAGCATTCTGCAGTCTCTCTCCATTTAAATAATACTCTGCTTTGCTATTCTTCCTGCCAAAGTGGACAACCTCACATTTCCCCACATTAAACTCCATCTGCCACATTTTTGCCCACTCACTTAACCTATCTGTATCCCTTTGCAGACTCTGTGTCCTCTTCAAAACTTGCTTTGCTACCTATCTTCGTATCGTCAGCAAATTTGGCTACAATACGTGGGTCCCTTACCCAAGTCATTAATATAGATCGTAAATAGTTGAGGCCCCAGCACTGATTCCTGTGGCACCCCACTAGTTACAGTTTGCTGACCTGGAAATTACCCATTTACCTAGATTCTCTTTTCTGTCAGTTAGCCAATGCTAATATATCAGCTTAACACCATGAACTCTTATCCTGTGTAGTTACCTTTTATATGGCACCTTATTGAATGCCTTTTGGAAATCCAAATACATGATATCTACTGGTTCCCCTTTATCCACCCTGCTTGTTCCATCCTCAAAGAAGTCCATTAAATTTGTCAAACATGATTTCCCTTTCAAAAACCAAGTTGACTCTGCCTGATTGTATTATGATTTTCTAAATGTCCTGCTACTACTTCCTTAACAATGGATTCTATCATTTTCCCAATGACAGACGTAAGGCTAACAGGCCTGTAGTTTCCTGATTTCTGTCTCCCTCCTTTCTTGAACAGTTGCATTTGCAGTTTTCCAATCCGCTGGGACCTTTGCCGAATCTAGGGAATTTTGGCAGATTACAAGCAATGCATCTGCTATCTCTGCAGCCACTTCCTTTAAGACCCTTGGATGCAAGCCATCAGGTCAATTACTTTTTCTGTAGTGATAGTGATTGTTTTAAGTTCCTCCTTCCCTTTTGCAACCTGATTTTCTACTATTCTTGGGCTGCTTTCTGTGTCTTCCACTGTGAAGACAAATAGCAAATACTTGTTCAAAGCCTCTGCCATTTTCTCATTTCCCATTATTAATTCCCTAGTTTCACCTTCTAAGGGACCAATGCACACTTTAGCTATTCTTTTCCTTTTTAGCTATTTGTCGAAGCTTTTACTGTCTGTTTTTAAATTTCTTGCTAATTTTCTCTCATACTCCAATTTCTCCCTATTTTTTAGTCATGTTTTGCTGGTTTCTAAAATTTTCCCAATCTTCTGGCCTTCGCAGCATCGTATGCCTTTTCTTTCAATTTGTTCCTGTCATGCTAGGTCCCCACCTCACCAAGAATGAGGCACATTAATTTTGTCATGAACATTGACATTAAACTGTTGTTGGAGTGAGAAAATGACTTATTAAACAGATCAGCCGTGGCTGGAAAAGGACATTTGCATATTAACAGACAGTGCTTGGAAGGACAAAGGACCATTCCCTGACACATTGAACTCACAATGGACCTTGATCACCAGGTATTGTGTGTAAGAAGAACATTCTAGAGACTGCTAAGGTGATACAATCTAGGACAGAGTAGACCAGCTGGTCACAACTAACTAGCTGCTCCAGGGTCTTTTGAACTAGCCCCAGAGAGTTTGAACTCAGAAAGACTGTTTGCTCCTGGACTGAGAAGATCTCTCCTGTCTGCTCCCATCTCTTTCTCACAAACCTCTGAATCCACTGAAGACACATGAACCCCAAGAGAGAAAAGTCTCCAGCAGCAAACAAAGTTTAAGAAGAATACTGGGCCCCAGCGAAAAGCAAGAATTACCTACCATCAAGGACTCTACAGTGAGCTCGAAGAATTGTTACAAAAACTGTTCAGATATTGCCTCAAATTTTTCTACTTTATTTTTCCTTCTGCTCTTTTCTGTCTCTATTTGCATGCATGTATCACATATGCATGCAAGCGTGGGCATGTCGTGTATCTGTAGACATTAACTGAATTAGAGTTTAAGTTCAAGTTTAATACATTTCAACTTTTCTTCCTTAAAACTAAGAAAACCTGTTTGTGTTGGTTTCTTTGCCTTATAATTGGAAAGCAGTGAACAAGGATTCACCAAGGGGGAGCTAAAAACACGGTGTGTTTAAAATTAAACCCTGTTACGATAAGACCAGGTGAAGGCTGAGAGGGATCCCTAGACATCTTTCTCACCGGGTCATAACAGATACCACCCTTAACGTCCTTATTTAGCCATAGGTAGTGCATCCTTCAAGTCGAATCTTCCTTCCTCAATGGAATATATAGAGTCATAGATTCATAGAGTCGTACAGCATAGAAACAGGCCCTTCGGCCCACCACGTCCATGCCAACCATAATGCCTATCTATACTAATCCCACCTGCCTGCATTAATTCCATATCCCCACTACCAAACGCATCTTCCCCTCCCTTCCCCTGTCAGCATTCCGAAGGGATCGTTCCCTCCGCAACACCCTGGTGCACTCCTCCATTACCCTCACCACCTCGTCCCTGTCCCCTGGCACCTTCCTCTGCAATCGCAGGAGGTGTAATACCTGCCCATTTACCTCCTCTCTCCTCACTATCCCAGGCCCCAAACACTCCTTTCAGGTGAAGCAGCGATTTACTTGTACTTCTTTCAATGTAGTATCCTGTATTCGCTGCTCACAATGTGGTCTCCTCTACACTGGGGAGACCAAACGCAGACTGGGTGACCGCTTTGCGGAACACCTCCTCTCAGTCCGCAAGCAGGACCCTGAGCTTCCGGTTGCTTGCCATTTCAACACTCCCCCAATGCTCTCATGCTCACATCTCTATCCTGGGCTTGCTGCAGTGTTCCAGTGAACATCAACGCAAGCTTGAGGAACAGCATCTCATTTACCGATTAGGCACACTACAGCCTGCCAGACTGAACATTGAGCTCAATAATTTCAGAGCATGACGGGCCCCCCTTTTTACTTATTTTTAGTTATTTTTTCTTTTTTTCTTTTTTTACATTTTTTACAATTTTTTTTTGCTTATTTCATTTCATCTTAGTTTGTTCAGTTTGCTTACCCATTGCTTTTTTTCATGTTTGTACTTGCTGCTGTTCAATCTTCAGTCCGTTAACACTCCATCTGTACTAATGCTTTGTCTTTCAACACACCATTAACATATTGTTTACCTTTGCTCCATCACCTTTAGGTCAGCTCTGTGGCCTTATCCAATGTACAACCTTCTCCTTTGTTATCTCTTGCCCCACCCCCGCCTCACTTGCTTATAACCTTTGACATTTCTAATATTTGCTAGTTCCGAAGAAGGGTCACTGACCCAAAATGTTAACTCTGCTTCTCTTTCCACAGATGCTGCCAGACCTGCTGAGTGGTTCCAGCATTTCTTGTTTTTATCCCTCTATGCCTTGCTCATTCAAGTACCTGTCCAGATGCCTCTTAAATGTTGCTACTGTTCCTGCCTCCACCACCTCCTCAGGCAGCTCATTCCAGATACCCACTATTCTTTGTGTGAAAAATTTACCACTTTGATCCCCTTTAAACCTCCTCCCTCTCACCTTAAATCTATGCCCTCCAGTTTTAGTCACCCCTACCATGGGAAACAGACTCTGGCTCTCTACCCTATCTATGCCTCTCATAATTTTATACACCTCTATCATGTCCCCTCTCAGCCTCTTTGGCTCCAGGAAAAAACAGACCCAGCCTATCCAATTTCTCTTTATAACTCAAGCCCTCCAAACCAGGCAACATCCTTGTGAATCTTTTCTGCACCCTCTCTAGCTTAATCACATCTTTCCTGTAGTGCAGTGACCAGAACTGCACACAGTACTCCAAATGTGGCCTAACCAACGTTATGTACAACTGTAACATGATGTCCCAACTCTTGTACTCAATGCCTCGGACGATGAAGGCAAGCATGCCATACGTCTACTTCACCACCCTGTCTATCTGTGTTGCCACTTTCAGGGAACTATGTACTTGAACCCCAAGGTCTGTCAGCTCAACAACACTCCCCAGGGCCCTGCCATTCACTGTATATGTCCTGCCCTGGGTTAACTTCACAAAATGCATCACTTCAAACTTGTCTGCGTTAAATTCCATTTGCCACTCCCTTGTCCACTTTCCCAGTGGATCTATATCCTGTTGTAACCTTAGACAACCTTCTTCACTGTCACTATACCACCAATTTTGGTGTCATCTGCAAACTTACTAATCATGCCCCCTACATTCACATCCAAGTCATTAATATATATGACAAACAACAGAGGGCCCAACACCAATCCCTGCGGCACACCACTGGTCACCGACCTCCAATCTGCAAAACAACCCTCCACTACCACCCTCTGCCTCCTCTCACCAAGCCAATTTTGTATGCAATTTGCTAGCTCACCCTGGATCCCACGTGTTCGAACCTTCTGGACCAGCCTACAATGCGGGACCTTGTCAAAGGCCTTGCTAAAGTCCATGTAGACAACGTCCATCGCCCTGCCCTCGTCAATCCTCTTGGTCACCTCCTCGAAAAACTCAATCAAATTCGTGAGACATGATTTCCCACGCACAAAGCCATGCTGACTATCCCTAATCAGACCATGCCTTTCCAGATGCATATAAATCCTGTCTCTCAGAATCCCTTCCAATAACTTTCCCACCACTGATGTAAGGCTCACCAGCCTGTAGTTCCCTGGCTTATCCTTGCTGTCCTTCTTAAATAAAGGCACAACATTAGCTATCCTCCAGTCTTCAAGTACCTCACCCTTGGCTAACGATGATACAAAAATCTCTGCCAGGGCCCCTGCAATATCCTCTCTTGCTTCCCATAGCATCCTAGGATACACCTGGTCAGGCCCTGGGGATTTATCCACCTTAATGCGCTTCAAAACCTCCAACATCTCCTCCTTTGTAATGTTGATATGCTCTATGATATCGGTGTTCCCTCCCTTGAACTCACTAGCTTTCATGACCTTCTCCACGGTAAATACAGACGAGAAATATTCATTTAAGTCCCCACCCATTTCCCGTGGCTCCACATATAGATTGCCACACTGATCCTTAAGGGGACCTACTCTCTCCCTAGTTACCCTTTTACTCTTAATATACTTATAGAATCTTTTAGGATTCTCCTTTATCTTATCTGCCAGGGAAATCTCATGACCCCTTTTCGGCCTCCTAATTTCCTTCTTAGGTGTAGTCCTACATCCCCTATACTCCTTGAGGGACTCGCTCGATCCCAGCTGCCTCTACCTGACATATGCCTCCTTCTTTGTCCTGACCAGACCCTCAATATCCCTCATCAACCAAGGTTCCCTAAACTTGCCAGCCTTGCCCTTCCATCTAACAGGAACATGCCGGCCCTGAACTCTTCCTATCTCACTTTTAAAAGCCTCCCATTACCAGACGTCCCTTTACCTGTGAACAGCCTTTCTCATTCAACTTTTGAGGATCCCTGTCTGATGCCATTGAAATTAGCCTTCCCCCAATTTAGGACTTGAACCTGAGGCCTAGTCCTATCCGTTTCCATAACTATCTTGAAGCTAATAGAGTTATGGTCACTGGCCCCAAACTGCTCCCCCACTGACACATCAACCACCTGCCCAGCCTCATTTCTTAAGAGGAGGTCGAGTGTAGGCCCTTCTGTAGTAGGGCCATCCACATACTGCTTCAGAAAACTATCCTGGACACAATTAACAAATTCTTCCCCATCTGATCCCTTAGCATTAAGACAGTCCCAGTCAATATTAGGGAAGTTAAAATCACCTACTATTACTACCCTATAATTCCTACACCTATCTGTGATTTCCCGACATATATGCTCCTCCACTTCCCATTGACTACTGGGGGGCCTATAGTATAATCAATATCTTTGATGAGAGTTATGAAATGTATCCTTAAATGTCTGCCAATACTTCTCTACCATCTTACCTTTTAACCTATTTTCCCAGTCCACTTTAGCCAACTCTGTCTTAAAACCCTTGTAATTGCCTTTATTTAAGTTTAACACACTTTTTGTGAATATACCTATAGACTGGACATTTAATTGGCAAATGAATTTCAACATAGGTAAGTGTGATGTACTACATTTTGTAAAAGAAAAGGTCACATATTGGACTCAATTTTGTTCTCCCCCAGGGATCTGGATCCATGGTGGGGGGGGGGACCTGAAAATGCCTCTGGGAGAGGGCCACCATGCTCCCTGATACCGGGCAGGACAGGCAGCGGTGAGTCCTCATGACGGTTCCCCCACCGCTTGTTGACGGACCCCAATTTGAATATTTAAATAAATTAACTGAATTATGATACTCACGTCGCCGCCTGATGTCCTGCTGCGATCTTCGGCCCGGCAGCCAGTACTCCCGCGCCTTTGGTTCCCCGTCCTGAGAAACGAAGCACCACACTGGTGGGGAGGGGGGAGGAGGTAGGTTTATCATTCCGGTTGGGGGTGGGGGGGGCGGCGGAACAGGGTCAAATTAACGTCATGGGTGTAGGGGATGGTGGGAAGGGTTGTAGTTGAATGTTTGTGCAGTTTGCAGGGGAAGGTCAGATGGTAAAGCTAAGTGTTTTGGAGGGGAGGGGGTGGAAAGAGCAAATAACTAATTTAATTGTTATTGGAGTGGTCTGAAAGGGGCAAAAGAAATGTATTTATTTATTTAAATTCACTTTAGCTTTAAATATTTAAATTAGCCAGTAGAACTAACAGCCCTTTAAAAATGGCATCAGTGCCTGTGCACAGGCAGCTAATGCCATTGCCAGGGACAGAGAGCCCTCTCCCTCCAGGTCATTGGGGGGCAACTATTTAATTGAGCTGCTGCGCTTAGAATCGGCGGTGGGCACATAAAATTCATCCCAGTGTGTGGAAAATAACAATCTAAATCTGACAGAGGAAGAAAGGGATTTAGGAGTACAAATTCACAAATCACTAAAAGTTCCAACACAGGTCAATAAGGCCATTAAAAAAAAAACCAAGCAAGGATGAAATTGAAAAATAAAGAAGTTATGCTAAATTTGTACTGAATCTTGGTTAGGCCATATTTGGAGTACTGCGAATAATTATGGTTGTCGTATTATAAACAAGATATAGAGGCACTGAAGAGGGTACAAAAAAGATGTACAAGGATGATACCATAACTATGGGATTATACCTATCAGGAAAGGATTCACAAGCTGGGTCTCCTTCCTCTTGAAAAGACAAGGCTGAGGGGTGATCGAATAGAGGTCTTTCAAATTATGTAAGATCTCGATAGTGTAGATGGAGAGTATGTTCCATTTGAGGAAGAGAAAAACTAGAGGCCATCATAAGATGGTCATCAAGAAATCAGATAGGGAATTCAGAAGAAACTGGAGAGTGGTGAGAATGTGGAACTTGCTACCACAGAGAGTGGTTGAGGCACATATTATCAATGAATTTAAGGGTAAGCTAGTTAAGCATATGAGGGAGAAGGGAGGAGAGGGTTATACTGATAGAGTTAGACAATAAAGGATGGCAGGAGGCTTGCATGGAACATAAATGCCAGCAGGTGCTGGTTGGCAAAATAGCCTGTTTCTGTGCTGTGTATCCTACATAATTCTCTGTAATCTATAGTGGGACTTGAACACACAACCTTCTGACTCAGAGGCAAGAGTGCTAAAAGGGTGACAAAATAATTGAAGGGCAGGGGGATTTAATATCAAATTTCCCAATGGGATCCTTATATGGACAAAAACAATATTCCTTTATCCTGGCATCACCAGGCTTAACTTCCTAATTCAGTGAGTTTTGTACCTTGTCTAGCAATGGTTACTAAAGGGGGTTGAGAGGAAGCAGGCTGTAACCACAGATAGTGACTGTGCAAGAAGTGTCTCAGCTGATTGGAATCACGGTACCTTCCGGGCGTAACCATGCTTGTCAGTGTATTATAAGGAAGCAGCCTAGGCGGAGCTTATACCACTTCCTAACCGGCAGGCTCACGCCACGCCTGTCAGCAGAATGGCTGAGCAGGAGAGCTTGGAGTTTGGCAAAGCCGACTTTGTCTTGTTGGATAACCTCACTATTGAGGAGTTCTTGGCGAATTTGAAACTGAGGTGAGTGCTTGGATGGGGAGGTGTCGGAAAGTGAAATTGAGACAGGAAGGAGAACTGAAAGGGTTTAATGCTTTTTTTCTCTCTCAGTGAGAGATATATACTAAGTCAGAGGATACAAGAATGAAATAAACTTTATGTTTAAGAAAATTAAATAAAATGGTACAGCCAGTGTTACCACAGCATGTGGGTTTTGAGTGAAGCCTGTAGGAGAAGATGGCAAAACATTTCTATTAAGTAGTAGCAAGTTTAAAACAAATCTTAGTTAAGTGGTCCTCTTGTGAAACCTGTGGAAGAATCGATCAGGTAAAGACTGTGGTGGAGTCTAAAATATAGTTAAATGTTCGGCTGGGGGAGATGGACTTCTAAGGGGCAAAGTTGATGGATTGAATAACCTTTTTATATTTTAACCATGGTTCATAGTCTCAAAATTGCTTCTGAGTAAGAAAGCTGTTGGTTCAAGCCCCAATCCAGAAACTTGAGCATGTAACCTCAGCTCATCTGTTGCTAAAAATCTCATCCTTGCCTTTGTTACCTCCAGACTGAACTATTCTAATGTTCTCCTGGCCAGCCTCCCATCTTCTCCCCTCCATAGACTTGGGCTCCTCTAAAACTCTGCTGCTTGTATCCTAACATGCACCAAGTACCGTTTATCCAGCACTCTTGTGTTTGTTGACCGACATTGGCTCTCGGTCCAGTAACACCTTGATTTTAACATTCGCATCCCTGTTTTCAAATCCCTCCATGGCCTCGCCCCTTCCTACTTCAGTAACCTCTTCCAGCCCTCCGAGATCTCTGTGCTTCTCCAATTCTACCCTCTTGCTGATCCCCAATTTTAATCCCTCCACTATTGGCCCCGGTGATGTCAACTCTTTAGGCCCTTAGCTTTGGAATTCCCTCCCTAAACCTCTTTGCCTCTCTACCTCTCTCTCTTCATCTAAGATGTTTCTTAAAAGTTATCTCTTTGACAAAGCCTTTTGTCATCTGTCCTAATATCTTCTAATATAGTTTGGTGTCAAATTTTGTTTGATATTGCTCATGTGAAGCACCTTGGGAAGTTTTACTATGTTAAAGGTTCTATATAAATGAAAGTTGTTGTTGTTGACACTCCAGTACAGGATTGAGAGAGTACTGCACTGTCAGAGGTGCTGGCTTTTGAATGAGACGTTAAACAGAACCCCTGCCTGCCCTCACAGGTGGACATAAAAGATCCCATGACACTATTTTGAAGAAGAGCAGGGGTGTCCTGGCCAATATTTATTCCTCAACCAACATTATTGAAACAGATTATCTGGCCATTATCACATTGTTGTTGGTGAGACCTTGCTGTGCATAGATTGGCACTGCTTTTCCCTACATAGAAGATAGAACATAGAACAGTACAGCACAGTACAGGCCCTTTGGCCCACGATGTTGTGCCGAACCTTTAACCTACTCTAAGATCAAAATAACTACCTACCCTTCATTCTACTATCATCCATGTACCTATCCAAGAGTCGCTTAAATGCCCCTAATGTATCTGCTTCTACTACCACCGCTGGCAGCGCATTCCATGCACCCACCACTCTCTGTGTAAAGAACCTACCTCTGACATCTCCCCGAAACCTTCCTCCAATCACCTTAAAATTATGCCCCCTGGTGATAGCCCTTTTCACCCTGGGAAAAAGTCTCTGGCTATCCACTCTATCTATGCCTCTCATCATCTTGTACCCCTCTATCAAGTCACCTCTCATCCTTCTTCGCTCCAATGAGAAAAGCCCTAGCTCCCTCAATCTTTCTTCGTAAGACATGCCCTCCAGTCCAGGCAGCATCCTGGTAAATCTCCTCTGCACCCTCTCTAAAGCTTCCACATCCTTCCTATAATGAGGCAACCAGAACTGAACACAATATTCCAAGTGTGGTCGAACCAGGGCCTTATAGAGCTGCAGCATAACCTCGTGGCTCTTAAACTCAATCCCCCTGTTAATGAAAGCCAACACACCATACGCCTTCTTAACAACCCTATCAACTTGGGTGGCAACTTTGAGCGATCTATGGACATGGACCCCAAGGTCCCTCTGTTCCTCCACACTACCAAGAATCCTGTCTTTAAGCCTGTATTCCGCATTCAAATTCGACCTTCCAAAATGAATCACTTCACACTTTTCCAGGTTGAACTCCATCTGCCACTTCTCAGCCCAGCTCTGCATCCTGTCAATGTCCCGTTGCAACCTACAACAGCTTTCCACACTATCCACAACTCCAGCAACCTTCGTGTCATCGGCAAACTTGCTAACCCAGCCTTCCACTTCCTCATCCAAGTCATTTATAAAAATCACAAAGAGCAGAGGTCCCAGAACAGATCCCTGCGGAACACCACTGGTCACCGAGCTCCAGGCTGAATACTTTCCATCTACTACCACCCTCTGTCTTCTATGGGCCAGCCAATTTTGTATCCAGACAGCCAACTTTCCCTGTATCCCATGCCTCCTCACTTTCTGAATGAGCCTACCATGGGGAACCTTATCAAACGCCTTGCTAAAATCCATATACACCACATCCACTGCTCTTCCTTCATCAATGTGTTTTGTCACATCTTCAAAGAATTCAATAAGGCTTGTGAAGCATGACCTGCCCCTCACAAAGCCATGTTGACTGTCTCTAATCAAACCATGCTTTTCCAAATAATCATAAATCCTGTCTCTCAGAATCCTCTCCAATACATTCCAACATTGACTACAGTTGAAAAATACTTCATTGGCTGCAAAGTGCTTTGGGATGTTCTGAGGATATGAGAGGAGCTAAGGAAATGCACGTCTTTCTTTAGTTTTAGTTTTCTTTGATCACCTTTGATTTTTTTTAATGTTCTTACGCAGTAAGCTATTGCTAGGAATTCCCCAGGGTTTTCTGTAATAGTGATCTGAGGCTTGAACAGGGTAGCAGTGTCAGCTCCCTGATAGGCATAACCTGTCCAGAACCAGATCCTGGACCAGAAGAGACCCAGAAGTTAAGTTTTAAAATTATTTTCAGGTTTTCTTGTGGGCCAAAAGGAGCTGGAGTGTTCCTTTAGGCCTCACAGGGAAACCTTAGACCTCCCTTATGCTGAGCTATTAGCCAACCCTCATCTCAAATCACGACCTGACCTCTTGGCTTCCTCCTCCTCACCAGCCCTGAGCATTCCAGCCCGACTAACAGCCAGTGAGCTGTGAGGAAAGACTGGGGAGATTTTTGTTTTCCAGCTTGGAAAAGAGGTGTCTAATGGCTGATCCTATAGAGATTTATAAGTTAGTAAATAGTCAGGGAAAGGTTAATCTGGAATACTCCTTTAAATCAAGTGGTGGGAGTAGGATATGGTTCACAGGTTCAAATTCGTAAAATGTAACTTTAGATCATATCAGGAAGTTCTTCATGCAGAGAGAGATCAACACTTGGATTGGACTTCTGAACAGAGTGGTGAAGGTGGAATCATTTGACTAACAACTAGATGGGATGAGGGAATGTAGAGCTGAATGGATGTATTAAAGTAGGCTAAATGACCTTCCACAGCCATAAGTATCTTTGATTTTTATAATCAATAACTTTTGAGTCAGGATAAATGAAGATGTAGGGTAAGAAATAAGGCTTGTTAGCACTCAGTTTTCTTGGGCACCACAAGTGCCCATAGAGCTCCAAAATGGTATCCATGGCACATACTTGTGGGGTGAATCGCACTGAATGCTATATGCATGCAGGCATTAGCGCGCACAGGAAACATCCACTGGAAGTATGCAGAGTAGGAAGATCATGACACCAATCAGTGTGCAACGCTGATTTGAATGTATTGGTGCAATTTTGGAGTTCAAAGCTCCAGCCTACACCCTCTCTTAATCTTGCACAATTTCAGCAGCAGGAAGGACACCCCACCAGTGCTATTTAAAGGGCTCATTAACTACATTTGGGTTAGTGGCTGGTTGATGTCTTCTTGATTTACAAGTGTTTTGTGTCTTCTATAATTGTTTCAAGTTGCAAAGGTCGACAGGAAGTGTTGTGGCAGGTACTGAAGGACTTGGTCCCGACTTCTAGGCTTCTGCATATATCAGTTGCTCCCAGTCATCGATGCACTTGTAGGCATTCCCCTTGGAATGGAGCATGATTGGGAGAATGAATATTGGCCACACAAACAGTACAATCTTCTGGAAAAAGAATGAAGAGGAGTGGTGGAGAAGGGCTCTCAGCAGGAGGCCATATCTGCCCAGGGTGTTCAGGGAATAATTCTCCTCCCTGAACCTCAGTGAGGAACAATGTATGAGGCATCAGAATGGATGTCCTCACTGAGATCTGCCACCTGCTGCAGCCACAATTGTAACCTCAAAGCAGAGCAAGGACGGCATTGTCAGTGGCTGATAAGGTGTCCGTGACGATGAAGTTTTACAAGTCTGGCTCCTTCAGGCTGGTGCTAGAGATATTAGCAACATCTCTCGGTTTGCCAGCCACTGTTATATAAGGGAGCTCACTGAGGCTGCCTATTCAAAGAGAGCTAATTATATTTCATTCTCTCTAGTCAGAGACAAGCAGCCAGAGTGAGCACATGGCTTTGCTAAGGATTGCAGGCTTGCCCATGGTGCAGGGTACCATTGACTGCATGCAGATCGCCTTGTGGGTGCTGCATATCAGCTCTTCATTATCCTGGAACCAAAAGGCATTCCGCTTCTTCAATATCCAGCTGATGTGTGGCCATGGGCAGAGAATCATGCAGGTCAATGCCAGGTATCCTGAAACCAGTCATGCTGCCTTCTTTCTGTGACAGTCCATTGTGCCAGCAACATTTGAGCCACCATGATAAACTGAAGAGTGGCTACTAGATGACAAGGGCTATTGGCTAATGCCATGGTTGATGCTTCTGGTGTGAAAGGCATGAACATGTGGGCAGCATGCATACACTGAAAATGTGCATCCACACAAAAAGTGATAGAGCAGGCCCTTGGCATGCTGAAAGGACACTTTCGCTGCCTGGCTGGCTCTGGAGTTGCCCTGCAATACTCAGCAGACTGGGTGCCAAGATTTTTTGTGGTTTTCTGCATGCCACACAATCTCGATATTATGAGTGGACAGCCCTTGCCACCAGGTATATAGTGAGCAGCCAAGGAGCAGAGCATCAGGAGGAGGTGGAGGAAGAAGAGGAAGCAAGGAGGCAACCTAAATTGCCACTTTCTGTCTGACCCATCCAACTGTGAAACCTGTAATCATAACCCCAATTTCCCATTCAGCAATAGTCCCACACCTTACCTTCCCTCTGTCACTGGCCATCACAGTGTCCGCTTGGCCAAAGTGCAAATATAAAAGCAACCACAAAATGAACATTCCAAACCAAATTTAGAAATTAAATCATGCCATATCACATTTAAAAGTCAACTAATAACACTTGTACATTCCCTTAGTGCTTGCCTTCTATGTTCCTTTGCCTGGCCTGGTGCTCCTATGCAGTGCTAGCCCAGTGGCTGCAGCATGGCTGGTGGAAGCCTACTGACTTTCAGTGGATGACACTGCAGATAGCTTTGGAGGACAACTGTGAGCAGCTCTGGGCCTAGAAGACTCAGTTACAGACTGCAGCATCTTGGCAAGGGCATGTTTTAAGTAGTGCTAACCACTCACAATATTATTGCCCTCCTGAATGAATCCAGCCAGTGAACAGTGTGGTAAGCACTGGCTGGATGCAGAGATAATTCAAATAAGCAGGCAGCACGAAGTTAGAGTGATGGCTGCATTCTAATCAATGGGCACAGATTAATCATGCATCGAATCCCTGTGCGTATTTTGCCCCCATAATATTTACATAATGACAAGTTTGGGGCGGGGGGAGTGAGGCAGGTCCCCTTCGCTGAAGGACATTAGTGAACCAATTGGGTTTTAAACAACACTCCAGCAACTTTCATGGTCATTTTCTGGTACCAGCCCACAACTTGTTATGGTGGGATTTGCACTGTGACATCTATAGGCTACTAGCACAACCAGTAGGCTTACTTTATCCAACAGAAATTTCACAGTTTTACAGTCCTGAGAAAGAATAAGTTAGAGAAAGGACTGGTACTGACTTCAACACAGAAGAAAATGCAAGGAGGTGAAAGAGTGTGTAAAACGGAATATTTGAAATTATAGGACAAGAAATGTTGGCATAACAGACAACACTGAGCTTATTGGATCCAGGTAAAGCAATGAAGGGCATATTAAGGTCCAATTGAAATCAAACAAGACAGGTTAAGAATGCTAATAGATGAAGAACAAAAGGTGGCACGGTCAAAGGAAAACATTGCTAGCTGCTGATTGCACCTAAAACATACATTGCTGCTTATTTTCTTCTCCTATAGGTTTGATAAGAATAGAATCTATACCTACATTGGAGAGGTGGTTATCTCAGTAAATCCATACCAGCAGATTGATTTATTTGGAAGAGACATGATCGAGCACTACAAGGGAAGGGAGCTGTATGAAAGACCACCGCATTTGTATGCCGTTGCAGACGCAGCTTACAAAGCCATGAAGAGGAGAGCCAAGGACACATGCATTGTAATATCAGGTACATGGAAAATAGGTGGGAACGGGTGATGCAGCAGTAGTAGGATGCGAGGTGTGAAGTCAAAGCTATAGTTAATAAGATAGGTTTTTGAATACAGCCAGAGAGACTGAAAGTCAAAGTGGGTTTGGAAGACAGTTCCAGAGTGCAGGTTTTATAAAATGCCAGTCACATCATTTGGAAGTGACTTCAACAGTGGTTAACGAAAAGTGGTCAACATTCTTGGCAATAGAGGGTCAAGACTGAAAAGATTTGTGTATTTGTGTTATCAACATGAATTGATCAACCTTTAACCAGATTTGTGTAATAGCAAATTAAGTCACTGCTACTAGGCCACTCAATTCAGCTATGGCATCCAGTTGGTTGATTGAGATAATTAGTTGGTGGGGAGGAGGGTTAAACAAGAATGAAATTTTGTGGAACATGGGAACAAAAGTAGGACATTCAGCCTGTCGATTCTGTTCTGTCATTCAGTTAGAACATGGCTGATCTGAACCTCAACCCATTATTGTTATTCTTTCAGGGGCTGTGAGCAAAACAGGCAAGGTCAGCATTTGTCATCCATCCCCAACTGCCCTTGAGAAGGTGGTGGTGAGCCACATTCATGAGTCGCTGCAGTCATGTGGTGCAGGCACACTCACAAAGCCGTTAGTTTAGTTTAGTTTAGAGATACAGCACTGAAACAGACCCTTCGGCCCACCGAGTCTGTGCCGACCATCAACCACCCATTTTACACTAATCTACACTAATCCCATATTCCTACCACATCCCCACCTGTCCCTATATTTCCCTACCACCTACCTATATTAGTGGCAATTTATAATGGCTAATTTACCTACCAACCTGCAAGTCTTTTGGCTTGTGGGAGGAAACCGGAGCACCCGGAGAAAACCCACGCAGACACAGGGAGAACTTGCAAACTCCACACAGGCAGTACCTGGAGTTGAACCTGGGTCACTGGAGCTGTGAGACTGCGGTGCTAACCACTGCGCCACTGTGCCAGGGAGTTCCAGGTTTTTGACCCAGCGACAGTGAGAGAACGGCGATATAGTTCCAAGTCAGGATGGTGTGTGGCTTGGAGGGGAACTTGCAGGTGGTGGTATTCCCATGTGTCTGCTGCCCTTGTCCTTCCAGGTATTAGAGTTCATGTGTTTGGAAGGTGCTGTCTAAGGAGCCTTGATGAGTTGCTGCAGTGCATCTTGTAGGTGGTACACACAGCTGCCACTGTGCATCAGTGGTGGAGGGAGTGAATGTAGTGGATGGGGTGCCAATCAAGCAGGCTGCTTTGTCCTGGATGGTGTCAAGCTTCTTGAGTGTTGTTGGAGCTGCACCCATCCAGGCAAATGGGTAGTATTCCATCACACTCCTGGCTTGTGCTTTGTAGATGGTAGACGGGCTTTGGGGAGTGAAGAGGTGAGTGACTTGTCATGAGATTCCCAGCCTCTGACCTGCTCTTGTAGCCATGGTATATATATGGCTGGTCCAGTTAAGTTTCTGGTCAATGATAACTCCCAGAATGTTGGTAGTGAGGGATTCAGCGATGGTAATGCCATTGAATGTCGAGGGGAGATGGTTAGATTCTCTCTTGCTTGAGATGGTCATTGCCTGGCATTTGTGTGGCATGAATGTTACTTGACACTTATCAGCCCAAGCCTGAATGTTGTCCAGGTTTTGCTACATATGGACACAGACTGCTTCAGTATCTGAGGAATTGCGAATGGTGCTGAACAATGTGCAATCATCAGCGAACATCCCCACTTCTGACCTTATGATGGAGGGAAGGTTATTGGTGAAGCAGCTGAAGATTGTTGGGCCTAGGACACTACCCTGAGGAACTCCTGCGGTGATGTCCTGGGACTGAGATGATTGACCTCCAGCAAGCACAACCATCTTCCTTTGTGCTGGGTATGACTCCAACGAGTGGAGAATTTTCCCCTTACATTCTATTGATTCCAGTTTTGCTAGGTCTACTTGATGCCACACTCAGTCAAATGCTGTCTTGATGTCAAGGGCAGTCACTTTCACCTCACCTCTGGAATTCAGCATTGTTGTCCACATTTGGGCCAAGGCTGTAATGAGGTCAGGAGCTGAGTGGCCCTAGCAGAACCCAAAATGAGCACTGGTGAGCAGATTATTGGTGAGCAAGTGCTGCTTGATAGCACTGTTGATGACACTTTCCATCACTTTGCTGTGATCGAGAGTAGACTTCTTTGGACTCCTTGTCTTGAGAGACAATGGGTAAGCGCCTGGAGGTGGTCAGTGGTTTGTGAAGCAGCGCCTGGAGTGGCTATAAAGGCCAATTCTAGAGTGACAGACTCTTCCACAGGTGCTACAGATAAAATTGGTTGTTGGGGCTGTTACACAGTTGGCTCTCCCCTTGCGCTTCTGTTTTTTTTTCCTGCCAACTGCTAAGTCTCTTCGACTCACCACACTTTAGCCCCGCCTTTATGGCTGCCCGCCAGCTCTGGCGATCGCTGGCAACTGACTCCCACGACTTGTGCTCACATTCACAGGACTTCATGTCGCGTTTGCAAACGTCTTTAAAGCGGAGACATGGACGGCCGGTGGGTCTGATACCAGTGACGAGCTCGCTGTACAATGTGTCCTTGGGGATCCTGCCATCTTCCATGCGGCTCACATGGCCAAGCCATCTCAAGCACCGCTGGCTCAGTAGGGTGTATATGCTGGGGATGTTGACCGCCTCGAGGACTTCTGTGTTGGAGATACAGTCCTGCCACCTGATGCCAAGGATTCTCCGGAGGCAGCGAAGATGGAATGAATTAAGACGTCGCTCTTGGTTGACATACGTTGTCCAGACCTCGCTGCCGTAGAGCAAGGTACTGAGGACACAGGCTTGATACACTCGGACTTTTGTGTTCTGCGTCAGTGTGCCATTTTTCCACACTCTCTTGGCCAGTCTGGACATAGCGGTGAAAGCCTTTCCCATGCGCTAGTTGATTTCTGCATCGAGAGACAGGTTACTGGTGATAGTTGAGCCTAGGTAGGTGAACTCTTGAACCAGTTCCAGAGCGTGGTTGCTAATATTGATGGATGGAGCATTTCTGATGTCCTGTCCCATGATGTTCATTTTCTTGAGGCTGATGGTTAGGCCAAATTCATTGCAGGCAGCGCAATCTTGTCGATGAGTCTCTGCAGACACTCTTCAGTGTGAGATGTTAATGCAGCATCGTCAGCAAAGCGGAGTTCCCTGATGAGGACTTTCCGTACTTTGGTCTTTGTTCTTAGACGGTTGAACAACCTGCCAGCTGATCTTGTGTGGAGGAAAATTCCTTCTTCTGAAGACTTGAACACATGTGAGAGCAGCAGGGAGCAGAAGATCCCAAACAGTGTAGGTGCGAGAACACAGCCCTGTTTCACGCCACTCAGGATAGGAAAGGGGTCTGATGAGGTGCCGCCATGTTGAATTGTGCCTTTCATATTGTCATGGAATGAGGTGATGATACTTAGTAGCTTTGGTGGACATCCGAACTTTGCTAGTAGTCTGAAGAGACCACGTCTGCTGACAAGGTCAAAGGCTTTGCTGCGATCGATGAAAGCAACATAGAGGGGCATCTGTTGTTCACGGCATTTCTCCTGTAGCTGGTGAAGGGAGAGCAGCATTTCAATGGTGGATCTCTCTGCTCGAAAGCCACACTGTGCCTCAGGATAGACTGATGGGGTGGTAATTGGCTGGACTGGATTTCTCCTACTTTTAGTGGACCCTTGATACCCCTATGTAACAAAAATATATTAATCCCAGTCTTAAAAGCATCAATTAACCCAGCATCCACAGCCTTTTAGGCGACAGAATTCCACATATATACAACTCTTTTGTGAGAAAGTGTTTCCAGATTTTGCTCCTGAATGACCTGACTCTGACTTTATGACTGTGACTTTAGTTCTCGATTCTCTCACCAGAGGAAATAGATTATCTTTGTCTATCCTATTGAACCTGTTTATCATTTTACACCATGATTAAATCATCACTCAACCTTCTAAACTCAAGAGAATACAAGGCATGTTTGTGCAAACTGTTCTCATATTTTAACCCTTTAACCCTTCGTATCATGCTGGTAAATCTGCACTGAACCCTTTCCACGGCCAATGTCTCCTCCTTGAGGTCCATTGCCCAGAAACTGAACAGAGTACTTCAGATGGGACTTCCAGACCTCTTGAGATAAAGACCAACATTCCATTAGCCTTTTTGATTATTTTATGGAACCAGTGTACTAGCCTTTAGTGGTTTGTGCACATGTGCGGTCGATTTCTGCCTTCATTACCTGGCTGGTGATCTGATGGGACAGTTTACCCCACCCTTTATAGATCCCACCCAATTTTTATTCCATTGATTTCAATCTGTTATCCCAGATTACTGCACGGGCAGTGAAGACAGAAAACTACCCTTGCATCTTTCTCACCAACCCACCATAAGCCCATAACATTCATACATATACATGCACACAAACAAGAAATACACACACACGCATGATCAATATATGGAATATACTGCCCGGAGAGGCAGTGAATCGTCAGGGCCAACAGGAATGACGGCAATCTCAGTGGAGGTCTTCATTGAAAACCTGGCAGATTTTAACCACTGGGCCTTATTTTAAAGGCCTTCCATCAGCTACAAGAACTCACAGGTTATGTGGTGGAGGGGGAACTGAAAATTGAATGGCCCAAATGCCAGCATAAGAGAGGCTCTCAGCTGCAAGTTAAGTCTGTGGAATGTGGGTGATGCTGGGAGGGTCTGATGTGTTATGAGGTGTGGAGAAGGTCAGAGCTGCAAAGGCCTGAACGTTCCTTGTGGGGCCCGGAGGAACAGTTCTGCTCTTCCTTTTCCCACCAGGGAATGTTTTTAAAACTTATTTCCCATGAAAGAGTCATCTGCCGCCAAATTGATCAGAGAATTGACAGGAACCGAGTGGGAAATAGAAGCGGTCCAGTTTAATTGCTTCCTGCTCCATTACAATTCCCCCTATAATAATATCAGACTCATGAACAGGGCCCAGGGCTTTCATTATCTCCCAAATATATGACTTCCACCATCTAGAAGTCCAAGGGCAGCAGAATACCATCAATTGCAAGTTCAGCTTCACTATTCTCAATTTGGATGTATAATCGTCGTTCCTTTATTGTCACTGGGTCAAAGTCCTGGGACTCCATACCTAACAGCACTGTGGGAGCACCTTCACCACATTCATTGCAGCAGTTTAAGAAGCAGACCCACCACCACCTTCTCAGGGCAACCAGGGATGGTTACTAAATGCCAGCCTTGTCATCGATGCCCATATTCCGAAATTTTACTTTAAAAATCCATAACTACATTGCATTTTATTCAAAAAAATCAGTCCGAGTTCCCTTTTCTACTATTAACTTCCTAATTTTTAACTCATTTCCCCTGGTATTTGACCCCTTCACCACAGTGAACAATTTACCAGGATCAATTTCTCTTTTCTGTTCCCCTCACAGTCTCGAAAACTTCAATTAAATGAGCTTTGAGTCTCAGTTTTCCGATGGAACAGGAATCAAGAAAGTTTTATAGCACCTTTCACGCCTACAGACCTTCCCAAAACCAATGAGCTACTTTTGAAGTGCAGTCACTGTTGTTTCTTTTCGGCAAAAACAGCATCCAATGTGCACACAAGGGGCTGAGTTTAGTGAACACGTCACATGTCCCGGTGGTTGACCCAGAAGTGGGCTCCATCGCCGCTCATCATGTTTGCAGCTGTCCCACCGCAATCATGTGGAGGGCAGCCAATTATAATAATGGAAGTGTGGGGCCCAGCCAATCACGCGACAGGGGCAGGATTCTTTTTTTTATTCGTTCATGGCATGTGTGCATCGTTGGCTAGGCCAGCATTTATTGCCCTTCCCTAATTGCTCTTGAGAAGGCCTTTTTGAACCATTGCAGTCCATGTGGGGTAGGTACCCCCACAGTGCTGTTAGGAAGGGAGTTCCAGGATTTTGACCCAGCGACAGTGAAGGAATGGCGATATAGTTCCAAGTCAGGATGGTGTGTGGCTTGGAGGGGAACTTGAAGGTGATAGTGTTTCCATGCATTTGCATCCTTGTCCTTCTAGGTAGTATAGGTCACAGGTTTGGAAGGTGCTGTCTAAGTGAATGTTTGTGAATGGGGTGCCAATAAAAGGCCGGCTCAGGTCTGCAAATGAAACTCGACCCGATCCCACCAGAACCACATCCGACCCGAGCCCCACCCAGCCCGAGTCCTTTCATGTTTTTCCCGCGCCCGACCTGACCCGACCATCCAACTTAGCTTCTGTTTTTCACTTTGTTGCTTATCTGCACAAGCTTAAAAAAACTGTAACTAAACAACCTTTCAAGTCCAAAAAGTATATTAATATTGGAGCCACATACCGGAGCTGGTGATAGAGTGTGTCCGACCCGGCCCCACCCGATCGAGCCCGAATGCCAGTCCCGGAAGAGCGACCCTACCCGAACCCAACACGTGTCGTCAGGTCCCATCGGGTTCGGGTCGAATAGCCATGCTGTAGTGCCAATTAAGCGGGCTGCTTTATCCTGGGTGGTGTCGAACCTCTTGAGTGTTGTTGGAGCTGTACCCATCCAGACAGGTGCAGAGTATTCCATCACACTCCTGACTTGTGCCTTGTAGATGGTGGACAGGCTTTGGGAAGTCAGGAGGTGAGTTACTCGCCCAGGATTCCTAGCCTCTGACCTGCTCTTGCAGCCACGGTATTTATATGGATACCCCAGTTCAGGTTATGGTCAATGGTAACCCCCAGGATGTTCGTAGTGGAGGTTTCAGTGATTGTAATGCGATTGAATGTCGAGGGGAGATGGTTAGCTTCTCTCTTGTTGGAGATGGTCCATGTCTGGTACTTGAAGCACCAAATATAGTACCAGATGACTCTGAAGCAGGTATTTGCACAATATTTAAAGCCCTGCTTGCATTGCTGCCTTTGAGTCATTTGCTGTTTCGTGTCTCTGCTGAAGCCAGTGTTGGAGTAACTCCCGGAACCCCCCTCCCCCGACCCCCAGAGAAAGATGCCGCAGTACGGCAGAAGAAAGACACAGGATGGCCCCATGGTTTAGCGATACCTTTCTGCTGCTTCTCTCGTCGTGGAGCTTCACGGGCAGGCGCAGCTGCCTCCTGGCCCTTCTTCTGTTGGAGGTTCTGCATCACACCACAGGGGTCCAAAAATACAGAGTGTATGAGACCCATGCCAAGTGATCAGTAGGCCTCCAGAGCACTGTCTTGAAGAGGTGAAGTTGCCTTGGCAGCTTTGCCTTTGCTACTCATCTTGGCTATTTCGCTAGTGGCCCTCAGTTCCCACCCTTGCTGATAGCCAACCCGCTCACCCAGCAGTATGACCACCTGGTACTGCCACCTGAGACCAAGCCCGCCCGTGCAACGTGCACAGTTCTGTCGGCTGACAATGGCCTCTGCTCTCACTTCTTCCCCTATCCAGTGCTGTTCATGGCTGCCTACCCATTGAATTACGATCAATTGCATGCAAAAGTATTATAACTAACTGTTGTACCATTTAAATTGCACTCCCATCACGTTGGGGTGGCGATAGCATCTTGGAGCTTTCTCGCCGCTGTCTAAATCTGGAACTGACGTCATGGCATTGGATTTCCAAGCGGCTACTTCTGACGGTATTCTCCGACCCCCCAGCAACCCACCCCCGCTCTGCCTCCATTCCTGCTCCAACAGGGCCCTCAACCATGTCCGACCCATTTCCGGCACTTCAGTTCTCACCCCTTCCCCTGCCTACCAGAACTGTGACAGGGTTCCCCTTGTCCTCACTTCCCACCTCACCAGTCTCAACATCCAAAGGATCATCCTCCGCCATTCCCACCATCTCCAGCGTGATGCCATCACCAAACACATATTCCCCTCCCCTCCCCTGTCAGCATTCCAAAGAAACCATTCCCTCCGTGACACCCTGGTGCACTCCTCCATCACCCCTGATGTCTCATCCCCTTCCCAGGGCACCTTCCCATGCAATCGTAGGAGGTGTAACACCTGTCCTTTTACCTCCACTCTCCTCACTATCCAAGGCCCCAAACGCTCCTTCCAAATGAAGAAGCAATTTGTACTTCTTTAAATTTAGTATACTGTATTTGCTGCTCACAATGTGGTCTCCTCTACATTGGGGAGACCAAACATAGGTTGGGTGACCGCTTTGCGGAACACCTCCACTCAGTCTGCAAGCATGATCCTGAGTTTCCAGTTGTTTGCCATTTTAATTCACCACCTTGCTCTCATGCCCACATTTCTGTCCCCGGCCTGCTGTACTGTTGCAGTGAAGCTCAACACGAGCTCGAGAAACAGGGCCTCATCTTCCAATTAGACACTTTACTGCCTTCTGAACTCAACATTGAGTTCAATAATTTCAGGCCATGACCCCCATTTTGATTGTTTTGTTTTTACCATGTGCTGACCTTAAACTTGTTTTTCGTTTTTTTTGCTTTTGGACAGAGGTGTTCATTATTCTGCAATTAACAATGTCTCTGGATAAATGCCTTGTCTGTTACTACAACTATTACCATTTGCTTTGCCTTTTGATCCATGACATCTTTGTCATTAAATCTCTCCCACCCTCTCCCTATCACAGATCTTCCCTTTTGTTCTTCCTCTCCCTCCCTCATTTCCACGCATAAAATCCATCTAATTTCTGCCTTCCTTCGGTTCTGAAGAAGTGTCGTATCTAACTCAAAACATCAATTCTGTTTCTGTCTCCACAGATGCTGCCAGACCTGCTGAGTATTTCCAGCACTTGCTGTTTTTATTGGAATAGTCGAGTCTGATAATAACAGAAGCATGAATGAGGGTTTCAGCAGCAGCTGGGCTGAGCAGGGGCAGATATGGATGATATTACAGAGGTGAAAGTAGACAGTCTTAGTGATAGAAAGGCTATAGGATCAGAAAGTCATCTCAGGATTAAATAAGATGCCAAGGTTACAAATTGGGCTGAAGTTTTCCCATGTTTCATTGGAGAAAATTTTTGCTCATCCAGTACTGGATATCGGATAAATTGTCTAAAAACATAGATGCAGTGAAGGGGTTGAGAGAGATGGTGGTGAAGAAGGGATAGGTATCATCAGTAGCAGGGTGATGTTACTGAGGGACAGCATGTGTATGAGCAGGAAACCTGGCCTGAACTCCACTCCCACAGCAACATGGTTGATTCTGAAGTGGCCAAGCAAATTGCTCAGTTTTTTCAAACATCTACAGAAGAAGGCCAACAACCA
This sequence comes from Heterodontus francisci, assembly GCF_036365525.1. Lineage (NCBI taxonomy): Eukaryota > Metazoa > Chordata > Chondrichthyes > Heterodontiformes > Heterodontidae > Heterodontus > Heterodontus francisci. The sequence goes on along the minus strand of NC_090375.1, from coordinate 57,477,967 downwards.
TCTTTCCAAGGGCAGCTAGAGATGGATAATAAATGCCAGCCTTGTCAGCAGCTTTCACATCCTGAGAATGAATTTTTAAAAAATGAAGAATTGCTGGCCAGGCCAACTCTGTTCCTTCAATGGTACCAGGGAATCTTTCATACCCACTTGAGAGAGCTTTCAGAGTCTTGCTCAGTACTGCACAGATGTGTTGATCTGGATTATGAGCTTAAGTCATGGAGTGGGACTTGAACCCATAACCATCTGACTCAGAGTGCTACCGACTGAACTAAGGCTGACATAAGCTCAGTTGGCCTTTCTATTGTAACTTCCTTATATCTGGCCATCACCTTGTTCATTTCTTGCTTGCATCTGTGAAATAAATGTGACAGGCTATGCCGCAGATTAAAGCATGGTGTCTCCTCATTCATATTTTCAGGTGAGAGTGGTGCCGGCAAGACAGAGGCGAGCAAATATATCATGCAGTACATTGCAGCCATCACCAACCCAGGGCAGAGGGTGGAGGTTGAGAGGTAAGAGCTAGTCCTGCTGGTCTTTTTGCTTGTTATGCCAAGTTTATGTAAACCCAAGCCTGGATCTAATACAACAACAACCTGCAATAATCTAGCACCTTTAACATTATAAAATGTTCCAAGAAACATCATCAGACAAAATTTAATAATAAGCCAAAGAAGGTCAGCCAGCCAAAACCTTGGTCAATAAGCTTTAAGGAAATCCTTAAAGGAGGAGAGAGAGGGAGCGAGATTGGGATATGCAGGGAAGGCGTTTCAGAGCTTAGGGTCAAGACAGATGAGGGTGTCAATGGTAGAGTGAGGGTAGTGGGGAGACACAAAAGCCAGAGTTGGAGGAACACAGAGTTCTCGAAGGGTTCTAGGGATGGAGGAGGTTACACAGATAGGGAGGGGCAAGAAGGATTTGAACAAAAAGATGAGAATTTTAAAATGGAGGCAGGAGGATGATGGGTGAACGGATGATGAATGTTTATGTAGTACTTGGAGAAGAAGGAGGGATGTTGTGAGCTGCAAATCCTACAATGGGATCTCTGACAAATGACCTTTGTGCATGGCAGAAAACAGAGATCCTGTTGATAAATAATTAAGAAATGATTCCCAACACCCTCCAAAGGTGGTCTAGCCAACCTTTAGCTGTATCAAACTGCTATCATCGGCTCAAAAAGAAGGCCCACCACCACCTTCTCTGGGCAGCTATGGATAAATAATAAATAATGTCATTGTCCGTGATGTTCACATCCTGAGAAAGAATTTTAAAAAGTATAAAGCTGCTACTGAATTAATCTGGAACACTTCTCAGTGCTTTGACTGACTACAACACTCCATGAACTCTGTGTTCCTCTAACTATGGCCTCTGGAGCACTTCCCACTTCTCCTTTCCCTACTAGTGGAGGCTGTGCCTTCAGCCATAATCTCTGGAATTCCCTCCTTAAGCCTCTCCACTGCCCTTTCCTACTTTAAAACCCTCCTTAAAATCCACTTCTTTAACTAAGCTTTTGGTCACCGATCATAATGTCTCCTTTGACTCTGTGCCAGTTTTTGTCTGATTACACTCCCATGAAACACCTTAGGGTATTTTAGCATGTTAAAGGTTATATAGGCTTTATGGAAATACAAGTTGTTGTCGTTAACGAAGGCAACGACAAAATCAGTGGGATGAAAATCTCGTGGGGGCTACACCTCATAAGATTATCATCCAGGCACTGAGGATGAATATTTATCTCAAGGAATCCGAGACTCAAAACTGATTTCTGGCTAGAGACTCAAGGAGCTGAATATCTTCCCACTGTGGAGAAAATTCTTTTGAAGGGGAGTGCATATTTTGAACTTTAGCCTCAGCCCTAGATATTTCAACTGTGCTGCCTGCACCGTCAGAACAGGACATTTCATTCTGACCATGTATTTTATATATTCACCCCACCCTCCCCGCCCTCAAGTGTAAAAAATACATTGCTGAAATCAAACTGTATCCTTGAGGCTTTTGGAAATGCAAAGACGAATCGGAACGACAATTCCAGCCGTTTTGGGAAGTACATGGACATCAACTTCGATTTCAAAGGGGACCCCACTGGCGGACACATCAACAACTATTTGCTCGAGAAGGTAAGAACATATGAACATAAGAAATAGGAGAGTAGGAGTAGACCATTCAGCCCGTCAAGCCTGCTCCACCATTGAATGCAATCATGGCTGATCTTGGGCTTCAACTCCACTTTCCTGCCTGCTGTCCATATCCATTGATTCCCTGAGAGACTAAAAATCTGTCTATCCCAGCCTGAAATATATTCAACGAAGAAGCATCCTCTACCCTCTGGGGTAGAGAATTCCAAAGACTCACAATGCTTTGAGTGAGGTAATTTCTCCTTATCACAGTCCTGAGACAGTACGCCTGTGTTCTAGATTCCCAGCCAGTAGAAACAACCTCTCGGTGTCTACCCTATCCAGCCTCTTCAGAATCTTGTAAGTTTCAGTGAGATCACCTCTCATTCTTCTAAACTCCAGGGAATATAGGCCCAATTTACTCAGCCTGTCATCATAGGACAACTCCCTAATGCCAGGGACCAATCTGGTGAACCTTCGCTGTACTGCCTCCAATGCAAAGTTCATTAGATTGGTCCCTGCAAAATGCCTTTTGTTTTCTTAAAGTCACAGGCCCTGAATTTGCCCTTCCAGTCCACATCACCCATAGTAAAACCTATCTCTTCTTTTTCTCTCTGTCTATCTCTCTCTATATATCACTCACTTTATCACTCTGTTTTTCACTCATTCTCTTCCTTTGTCTCTGTTTCTTTGTTTTCCTCTCTAATTCTCTTCCTCTGTATGATTCATTTTATCACTATGTTTATCATTGTCCCTTTACTTCTGTGCCTCACTTTCTTTCTCTCTTTCCCTCTCCCCTGATGATGTAGAAATCTGTGCGCTTCTCCTGGGCAGTTCTTTACTGTATTCTGCGACACCCATCTTTTTAAAAATTAATTCATAAGATGTGGGCATCATTTTCAAGGCCAGCCTTTATTGCCCATAGCTTGAAAATATGGTGGCGGTGAACTGCCTTCTTAACAACTGAATGATTTTCTGGGCCATTTCAGAGGCAGTTAAGAGTCAATCACGTTACTGAAGGTCTGGAGTCACATAAAGGTCTGGGTGAGGAGGGCAGTTTTTCTTTCCTAAAGATATTAGTGAACCAGATGGGTTTTTACAACAATTTATATATAGTTACACAACAACATTTTATATATAGTTATATTATTCGTAAAGAGCTATGAACTAATTAGCTAGGAACTAATTGTTATGTGTAAGTGTGCTCCAGGGTGACACATTCACTGCTGCATGCAGTCATGTGATGCATAACACTACACTGGTCTCAGGAATTCTGACCAAGCAGCAGGTAGAACTGTATTAAATCACAAAGAGCTGTAGCCTTTCCAAGTCCAAATTTAATGCTATATTAGATTGGAAAAAAAGACCCAAATAAGTGCCAGAGAGTGGAAAAAATAGTGAATTGTATGAAAACAAAATGAGCACTGGCACAGCTACAGCCCATGATGAATTGGGAAGCTGATGATGTCATAGAGGCATTTGAGAAGTTTAAATAAAAGTGAAGATTGACATTCGGTAGTTTTCTAAAAGGCACTGGTGAAGAAGAGAGGGTCACCTATATACTTCTGTGGGTAGGAGAAAAAGGATTAAATTTGTTTAATAGCTGGGAGCTGAGTGAAGAGGAAAAAATCAACACCCATCTCCAGCCAATATCAAATTTTTGGATCTACAAAGATGAATTTCAAGGCCTTAGAGAGAAATTAGGTTTTCGTGTTGACAATTTTGTAACAAGATTGAAAATTGCTGCCAGAAAATGTAAATTTAAAAACACAGATGAAAGACTGATAGATCAGCTAATTTGGAGTTCTGCACACCCTGAAGTACAAAAAGCTCTAACTGGGAAGGACAAGTTCACAATAGTGCAGGCTGTAGACACTGCCAGAGCACATAAAGCCAATAGCAGCCAGTTGATGACACTGACTACCCAAACGGCTAGCCCTCAGTTAAGCCAAGAGAAAGGCAGAAGGGTTGATGCAGTGAAATAGCAACAAAAGAATGCATGCCAGACAGAGAAAAAGGCATGCAGGAGCTGCGGACAATGACATGAATTCAAGGACAGAAGGAACTGTCCCACGTACGAACGAGTCTGCAGAACTTGTGAGAAGGCCAATCACTGGGAAAAGGTGTATGGAACAAAGGAAGAAGGTGGTAGCTGAGTCGCCAGAATCAGAGCAACAGGGTGAATGAGTAGGAAAAGAAACAAAAACATCTATTCCATGGAAGACGATGATGAGTTTGAGAACATGATAGACATAGGAACCATACAACTGCATGAAATGTCTGGATGCGATAGTTCCCAGAGAAAAGGAATTCACATAACCATTCAAATTAAGAAGAGGGTGAGAAATGAACCCACAGCGAAAATCTAAGGTGAAGCTTGATACCGGAGCATAGAGTAACATCATACCGCTCAGACTTTACCAGAAGATCTTTCCTGAAAATTTGGAAGAAAATGGTTATCCAAGGAAAGATGCCTGAAACTGAACAATGTCATGCTAACAGCATACAGGGGAACTGAGATACGACAGCTAGGAACAACCCAAGTCAGAAGGACACACAAAGGAAAAGATGTTAACTATTTGTTCAACGTCGCTGAAGCAAATGGTTCTGCTACCCTGAGATTGAGCTGTTGCGAAGAGCTGCAGATTATCTCAGTAAACCATGAGGTGAAGGAGGTGACACGGAGGGTTGAAGACAGTACACCCACTGAAAAGCACCTTCTGATCAGAAGCAAACAAGATCTGGTATAAATGTACCCAGAGTGTTTTGATGAGATGGTTGAGTGCTTTGAAAATTTTGAGTATCACATCACTATTGACCCTACAATGAAACCAGTGATTCATCCCCCACATAAAGTAATGATAGGACTAAAAGGAAAACTTGAAAGAGAGCTCCAAGAGATGGAAGAAAAGGTGATCGTCAGAGTCACGGACCCTACAGATTACAGATTGGGTAAATTCCATCGTGGTGAGACTGAAGACAAAAAGACGGCTAAGAATTTGCCTGGATCCCAAAGATCTTAATCAAGCAATAAAGAGGGATCACTACGTTATTACAACAGTGGAAGAAATTACACCAGCACTGGCAGGGGAAAAAGTTTTTAGCAAGCTTGATGCCAAAAATGGCTACTGGAACATGAAGCTTGATGAGAATCTTCACTGTTGACAACATTCAACATACACTTTGTATAGTACAAATTCTTTTGTCTACCTTTGGGTCTTAAAGTGAACCAGAATGTGTTACTGCAGAAAGTAGATGAGACATACTGACAATGTAAAGGAGCAGTTGGCATAGCTGATGATATCCAGATATATGGTGTAAAATGAAGCCGTGGAGAGAACCAGGAAAGCTGAGATCAAGTTAAATGCAGTCAAATGCATTGTGAAAGTAACAGAATGCCAGTTCTTCGAAATGGGGTGTAATGTGTCTTATGCAACATAAATGAGATGTGTGAAGTCCAGTTGTTTAAGATCTCTAACAGGTTTTTTAACAAATAAACTAGTGTTTGGGATACTGTATACAAGAGCAAACTATTTCCAGAATCTTCATTTGGGTGTTACAGTTGCAGAGTGACTAAGGCTTCTAGTCACATAGCTACATCCTGGAACTCAGTTCATTAGCATACTGAGATCTTAAAAAGACATCACTCTTAACGCGATCATACAATGTCCTCTTTCTTTTCAAAGATAAGTCTTGTATGCTACAAGTAAAAACACATAGAATTAAATACATCAAAATTAGTTATACGGGATATAGATTATAAAATTTACAAGTGTAGAAGCTTAAGGGTCCATCATTTCAGTGGTTTCGCAACTCTTCCAGATCTTGTGATGATATAACCTTCTGGGGATGTGGATTTCACCTTTGGCTGTTTTTAGTTTGCAGACATGTTGTCAATGTCTTGGTTGTTGTCTTGTTGCTCCCTCACACCCTCATCGTTGGAGTGATCTCTGCTGGTGATGGTAAGCCCATATCCATAGGTGTAGCTCTGAGATGTAGCATGGCAACATGAAAATCTCGTTTCATTGTCCTACACTTCAGGATAAGTGACTTGACTGTGTGAACCATTCGCTCGGTGAGACCATTAGATCCAGGGTAATATGGGAAGGACGTCACATGGTTTATGCCCCATTTGGCTCACATATCGCTGAAAGGTCTGCCCATATACTGTGGCTCATTGTTAGAACTAATTTCTTCAGGTGCACCGAATAGACTGAATATAGAACTCAACACTTGAAGTGTCTTTTATCTGTCTGACAACTGGAAATTTGGAGAAATAATCAGTGACTCAAATATGATCAGTGGCGATTTTGGACCAAGGGACTGATGGAATCTTGTGAGAGTGTAGAGGTTGTTTCCCTTGTTGTTGCTGGTGGCTCTGGTATGCCTCACACATCCTTATTAACTTTTCAATGTCACTGTTGATCCCTGGTCAATAAACCGTGTCTCATGTCAGTCGTCTTGTTTGCTCTATGCCTGTATGGTCTTGGTGAAGTTGTGACAAGATGTCCTGTCAGAGAGCTTTGGGCACAATCACTTGTTTTCCTTTGAAGGTGATGCCTCTCAAGATACCGAGTTCATCTCTATAAGGCCAAAAGCATCTGAGGGTTTCTGGCACCTCTTTTACCATATCAGACCAACCTTCTATGATGACATCTCACAGTGCCTTCAGTTGCGGGTCATTGGCTGTTTCTGTTTGTAGTTGGTCACATTTGTGCTGACCAAAATGCAATAAATCAATCATGAGCACATCTTCCACTTCGCTGTCCATGCTGTCTACTTGTAGATCCAGTGGAACTTCTTCATTCTTGTTCGAGTTTGGCAATCTGTTCAGCATATCCAAGGTGACCATTTTGGTACCCAGTTTGTAGCAGATATCAAAGTCATACCCCTGTACTTTCACTAAGAGCCGCTGTAGTCGAGGTAGTGCGCTTGTCAAGGGTTTGCGCCAAATCATCTCCAGTGGTCTGTGGTCGGTTTCCACAGTGAAGTGCTTACTGAACAGGTAGGTGTGGAATCGTATGACCCCAAACACCAGAGCAAGTGTTTCACACTCTATATTTGAGTAGTTGGATTGTGCTGAGGATAAACATTTGGATCTGATTGCAACTGGTTTGCCATCCTGTGATGATCCTCTCTCTGTGATGATGTTTTGTCAGAAAAATTTGGAATGTATGGTGCCGAGAAGTTGAAAAACCCAAGACATCTCTGGAGGGCTTCCTTGTCTTGTGGGATAGGCTGGTTTTGCCTGGTTCAGGACAGATTCTGTAACCTGAATATATGGAGCCAAAGAAATTGATCTGACTTACATTCACCCGACACGTCTTGCTGTTGAAAATGAGCCCTTCGCAATGAGCTGCTGTCATCAGTGAATGAAGATTTCGATCATGCTCTTTCTTTGGTTTTGCCCATTCCCGCAATATCATCGGCAATGCATATACATCCAGGCACTTTTTCTATAACTCTGTCCATATGCTGTTGAAACAGATCTTGCTTGACAGATAAGCCAAAGGGTAATCTCTGGAAGCAGTATGTTCCAAATGGTGTTCTGAAGGTGGTGGAAGTGGTGGAATCTTGTGGGGGTATCGCTTTAGGGAGAGGTTTAGACTCCTTGGATCTAGGCATACCCTGATTACTCCATCCTTCTTCAGTACATGTGTGATTGTGCTGCACCAGTCTGTGTGATAATGCACATGATGGATGATGTCATTGTGTTCCATGTCATCTAACTCGCACTTAAGCTTTTATTGTATGTGCACGCTACACTTTCTGGGAGGGTCGATTGATGGGATTGCATCTTCTCTGAGGCATTGCCTTTAAAATCTCCTATGGCATCAAACCGATCCTGCTACATTTGTTGTAGGTCATGAACTGACTCAATGAGGGTACTTTTGGTCCCTTTTGCTGCAATGGGTACCTTGGTGACCTCATGGATAGTCACGATGTTGAGGTCCTTATACATTGGTAGTCCTGCCACTGCTGGTCCACTCGTGTCTACCAGGTAAAATATTTATGGTTTCCATGCCGACTTGCCATAGCTGCATTGCATTGTCAGTGTGCCACTGCAAGGAATGGGTGACCCATTTTATGCATATAACTTAGCAGTTGTTGTTTGTATCATTAATGTGCAATGACTCTGGTACATATCCTTCAGGATCCGGACTGGTAGGATATTTGCACTAGCTCCGGTTTCAGTCTTAATCCTGAGTGTGTGTTTGCCGACTTTGTTTGAGCACTATTATGTTAATAGTAGCAAAAGCTTCAAGTTGTTTGACTTCATCAAAACAATGTGTCAGGTTCACAATGTGAAACACCTGCTTGTCTTCTGGTTGAGAATCACTCCTTTCTGAGTCCTGTCTCAGGTCTGTTTCACTGTGGACTTCATGTATTGGCTTGCGTTTTTGCAGGCCTCTGGAGCTCTCCTTGCTGCTGTTGCCCTGTTGCTGCGCCTGTCTTCTGTTTGCTGTGTCCTACTATGACTTCTGGCTGCATCTTTGAAGCGAGATTTCTTGCATAGGTGGGCCCCATGTCCTTTAGCACCACACACCTTGCATAGGTCTCGAAATGCAGTACAACGTCTTGGTGACTGGGACAAACCACACTTACCACACAGCTTGCTTGCTTTTTGCGACCTTGTTATTATGCCAATACTGTTGGCCACACCTAGTGCTTGCTGATGCTGTTGTCCAGCTACAATGGTTTCATATTTCCTGCCAACTTCTATCAGAGTATCAATGCTGTGACCTTTCGTTTTCCCCAGGAGGTCTTTCTGAAACACTTCAATGGGTGTTGAGACAATCACTGGCTCCATTAGTTGCTCCAACAGCTCAGTTTGTGAAAAATCACATTCATTGCCCTTACTATGGCATCTACTGACGAACTGGTCTTTTGATTCCTGTGGCTGTTGGCTGTAGGACATTAATTCCAGGCAGTGAATTCTAAAATTCACTCGTAATCAGAGCTGATATTCCAGCACTTTCCACATCTTTGTGGGATCTTTTTAGTCTTCTTCAGATAAGCCAAGGTATTGATTCTGTCCTGTTTCTCTGGTCCTACAGTCGTCTGGTCTGTGAAGCACAACTGCATTCTTTGTTTAAAAAGCTTGAACTCGGATAGGATATCAATAGCCTTCCAGTTCATGCTGTGAATTTTGATATCTATCTTTCTGCTGTTCTTTTGCTTTCTGCTCTATATTTAACTTTGTTTAGCTCTGGGTATGCCTTCAACACTATTTTTATTATGACTTTTCTATTTGTGGTTTGAGACTGGTTTTCGAACTTGTTCTGCTAACTCTGCCTCTGCACTGTTACCCCGATAAGAAACTCTATTTTATTTAGACTGGCTTCTTTGATGGAGAAGGGCAGGTATTTGATAGTGTTCTGTGTTTATTTTGCTTTCAGCTTCCAGCCTGGATGTTTACACAGCTGTTCAATAAGCAGTTTAAAGAGTTTCCCCTTTACTTTTTTTTGCTAGACATTGCTTATGTCTGTCACGCTCGAGTGGTTTAATGACTTTTTTTAGCTTTGGCTGCGTGAATGGAGACTCTACTGTTCAGGGGTTTTGCGCGCTTTTTTTCGGATCCCTCCTGTAATAGCACCAACCTCGATCAGCCTGCGAGAGGAATTGTGCTTTCCCCTTTTTTTTGATCATAGAGCCTTTAAAAAAAATCACTTTTTAAAGCACGTCAAAGGTTTTTTTAAAAATGGGGATTCCTTGACCATCAGCACAATCAATCACCTGATCACAGGAATTGATTTACAGCCTGCCATTCAGCACTCTGCCTTCGACAGCGAGAGGTAAGTTCTTTCTTCTTTCCACTGTTTGGGCCAGTATTTCTTTGGAACTTTCTCTCTTTTGGCTGTAGGAAGGGTTGCTTTCACAGCTGCTTTACCCATGGTCTTCAAGCTTCTTTCCACCACAGCTGCCACCATGTAATGTGTTCTTTATGTTGTCTTATACAACATAAATGAGCTGCGTGGAGTCCACTTTGTTGAAGATCTCTAACAGGTTTATTAACAGCTAAATGAGTATATACAATACAGAGCAAACTATTTACATTATTATTATTTAAAAATATTTACAGAGCCTTCATCTGGGAGTTACAGTTACAGAGTGACGAAGGCTATGTCACATGATTTAGTCACATGATTACATCCTGGTACTTAGCTCATTAGCATACTAAGATCTTAAAGGGACATCACTCTTTAGGCGATCATACAACATGGGGTACACACCTGAAAGAGACAAGCTGAGTCCTGAAAGAATCACAGCTATCTCTGGGATAGAAGCCCCAAGAGATAAAAGAGAGTTGTAAAGTTTCCTTGGCTTGATCCAAAACATGAGCTCCTTCATCACGCATATGTGGTCTACAGTAGGGAGGGAGTTACCTTGGGAGTCCTCAACATCGACTCCGGATCCCATGAAGTCTCATGGCATCAGGTCAAACACGGGCAAGGTAACCTCCTACTGATTACCACCTACTGCCCTCCCTCAGCTGATGAGTCAGTACTCCTCCATGTTGAACACCACTTGGAGGAAGCACTGAGGGTGGCAAGGGCACAAAATGTACTCTGGGTGGGGGACTTCAATGTCCATCACCAAGAGTGGCTCGGTAGCACCACTACTGATCGAGCTGGCTGAGTACTAAACGACATCGCTGCTAGACTGGGTCTGCGGCATGTCGTGGGGGAACCAACACGAGGCAAAAACATACTTGACCTTGTCCTCACCAATCTGCCTACCTCAGATGCTTCTGTCCATGACTGTATTGGTAGGAGTGATCACCGCAAAGTCCTTGTGGAGACGAAGTCCTGCCTTCACATTGAGGATACTGTCCATCATGTTGCGTGGCACTATCACCGTGCTAAATGGGATAGATTTCCCACAGATCTAGCAATGCAAAACTGGGCATCCATGAGGTGCTGTGGGCCAGCAGCAGCAGCAGAATTGGACTCAACCACAATCTGTAATCTCATGGCCTGGCATATCCCCCACTCTACCATTACCATCAAGCCAGGAGATCAACCCTGGTTCAATGAAGCGTGCAGGAGGGCATGCCAGGAGCAGCACCAGGCATACCTCAAAATGAGGTGTCAACCTGGTGAAGCTAAAACCCAGGACTACTTGCATGCCAAACTGCGTAAGCAGCATGCAATAGACAGAGGTAAGCAATCCCATAACCAACGGATCAGATCTAAACTCTGCAGTCCTGCCACATCCAGTCGTGATTGGTGGTGGACACTTAAACAACTAACTGGAGGAGGTGGCTCCACAAATATCCCCATCCTCAATGATAGATGAGCCCAGCACATCAGTGCGAAAGATAAGGCAGAAGCATTTGCAACAATCTTCAGCCAGAAGTGCCAAGTTGATGATCCATCTCGGCCCCCTCCTGAAGTCCCCAGCATTACGGATGCCAGACTTCAGCCAATTCAATTCACTCCGCGTGATATCAAGAAACGACTGAAGGCACTGGATACTGCAAAGGCGATGGGGCCTGACAATATTCTGGCAATAGTCCTGAAGACCTGTGCTCCAGAACTTGCTGCACCCTTAGCCAAGCTTTTCCAGTATAGCTACAACACTGGCATCTACCCTGCAATGTGGAACATTGCCCAGGTATGTCCTCTACACAAAAAGCAGGACAAGTCCAACCCGGCCAATTACCTCCCCATCAGTCTACTCTCAATCATCAGTAAAGTGATGGAAGGTGTCATCAACAGTGCCATCCAGCAGCACTTGCTTCGGAATAACCTGCTCAGTGATGCTCAGTTTGGGTTCCGCCAGGGTCACTCAGCTCCTGACCTCATTACAACCTTGTTTCAAACATGAACAAAAGAGCTGAACTCAAGAGGTGAGGTGAGAGTGACTGCCCTTGACATCAAGGCAGCATTTGACCGAGTATGGCATCAAGGAGCCCTAGCAAAACTGGAGTCAATGGGAATCAGGGGGAAAACTCTCTGCTGGTTGGAGTCATACCTAGCGCAAAAGAAGATGGCTATGGTTGTTGGAGGTCAATCATCTGAGCTCCAGGACATCACTGCAGGAGTTCCTCAGGGTAGTGTCCTAGGCCCAACCATCTTCAGCTGCTTCATCAATGACCTTCCTTCAATCATAAGGTCAGAAGTGGGGATGTTAGCTGATGATTGCACAATGTTCAGCATCATTCGTGACTCCTCAGATACTGAAGCAGTCCGTGTAGAAATGCAGCAAGACCTGGACAAAATCCAAGCTTGGGCTGATAAGTGGTAAGTAACATTCACGCCACACAATGACCATCTCCCCTTGACATTCAACAGCATTACGATCGCTAAATCCCCGACTAGCAACATCCTAGAAGTTACCATTGACCAGAAACTGAACTGGAATAGCCATATAAATAACATGGCTACAAGGGGAGGTCAGAGGCTAGGAATCCTGTAACAAGTAGCTCACCTCCTGACTCCCCAAAGCCTGTCCACCATCTACAAGGCACGAGTCAGGAGTGTGATGGAATACTCTCCACTTGCCTGGATGGGTGCAGCTCCAACAACACTCAAGAAGCTCGATACCATCCAGGACAAAGCAGCCCGCTTGATTAGCACACCGTCCACAAACATTCACTCCCTTCACCACTGACGCACAGTGGCAGCAGTGTGTACCATCTACAAGATGCACTGCAGCAATGCACCAAGGCTCCTTAGACAGCACCTTCCAAACCTGCGACCTCTACCACCTCGAAGGACAAGAGCAGCAGATACATGGGAACATCACCACCTGCAAGTTCCCGTCCATGTCACATGGCATCCTGACTTGGATCTATATCGCTGTTCCCTCACTGTTGCTGGGTCAAAAGCCTGGAACTCCCTTCCGAACAGCATAGTGGGTGCATCTACCTCACATGGACTGCAGCTCACCACCACCTTCTCAAGGGCAATTAGGGACAGGCAATAAATGTTGGCATAGCCAGTGATGCCCATATCCCATGAATGAATAAAAAAAATAAAATAAATGTCAGAACACACAGCAAACCTGCAGGAGCTGATGAAAGAAGATGAAGAGTACCAGTGGTCAGAGTCACATGACTGGAATTTCAACAAACTCAGAAAGGTAGTATGTAAGGAGATAGGACTGTCATAGTATTACAGAAAGAGACCTGTCACTCCACAAGTAGATGCTTCCACAAAAGGACTGGGAACAGCCCTGGTTCAAGAGGAAAGCCAATCTCACTCACATCCAAAGCCCTAACCTCAGCTGAGGGGGGAGTTTTATGCTGTTCCCTATGGTGGGTTTGGAGGTGGGGAGAGCATATTGTCGGGTGGGATGGTGGCGGGAGTGGGAGGGAAGGGTTCCCGCCACCATCCCGCCTCTGGTGAAATTTGAATGGCCTTCCCACCCTGCCAGCAATTGAGGCACTTAACTGGGCAATTGACACCCAATTAAGGGCCGCTTCTCGCCACAGCCGCAATTACCTGTAGCAGGTGGCCCTGTCGCCACACGCGAAGCATGGTACGAAAAACTGTGCGGGCTGCTTCCCAGCTCTGGGTTGGTGGTGGGGGGGGATGGTGTGGGGAGAGTATGATCCGTTGTTGAAAGGCATTCAGTGCCTGAATGAGGTACCTGGCATCGGGAAGAGAGGGGCCTGCTGAGGACCACCTCCCTGCCCTTGTTGCCGATCCCCCTCCCCTGCGATCCCCACCCACAAGACCCCTCCCGCCCTGATCTACCTGAGGCCTGCATATAGTGAGGATCATTGGCCTCCAAAACAGTCATCTCCAGCAGCCTCCATGGTGGCAACTCCAGCCTCTGATTGCCCGGCAGCTCTCAAAGGGCCGGACTTCCAGCAACGCGGTCCTAAATCCTATGGAAAACCCGCCGCTGTCCACTTAAGTGCCTGATTGGCACCTAATGCAGTGGTCCTTCCGGAAAAGGGGTGACTCGGGGATCTTGGCATCAGCTTCCCCCGACGTCGAGACCCCCACCTCCAGCATAGAATTCCCTCCCGGATATGCGAGCATAGAAAGAGAGCATTTGGCAATGGTGTATGGACATGAGAAATTCCACACATTTCTCTATGGGAGAAAGTCATAATGGAGAGTGATCATCATCCATTGGAGTAGATTTACAAGAAAAATCTTTGTAAAGCACCAGCAAGACTGCAGAGGTTACTCCTGAAGCTTCAGAGTTATGATTTCACTCTGAAATCTAAGCCAGGAAGAGAAATAGTGCTTGCAGTTACCCTATCTCGGGTGTTGCCACAAGAGATACACGAGATACAAGATTTAGGTATAAAGATTTATTACTTCGTGAACATAACACCACCGAAACTGAGTCAAATTAGAGATTAGACCAGCAAAGACGAGGAGTTACAGATGCTATCTCAGCAAGTGATCCAGGGATGGCCTGATAAGATACAGCAAGCGCGGCCAGCAATACGGCAGTACTGGTCTCTCCAAGATGACATCTCACTGGAAGATGGTGTTCTGCTAGCCAAATCCAGAATAATCATACCCAAAACATGCAGGATGAATTTCTCCAGAACATGGGCCACATGGGAATGGAGAAGTGTAAGCTCAGAGCCAGATCAGCTGTGTACTGGATTGGCAAATACAAAAATATCAAAAATATGGTGTCTATATGCAATGTATGCCAGAAGTACAGAACAACCCAGCAGAAGGAGAGATGATGGCTACTGAAGTACTACCGAGACCACGGCATACTGGAGGAGCCGATTTATTCACACACAACCGAGAGTGGTATCTCATAGTCGCAGACTGCTTCTCAAAGTTCCCTTTTATCTGGAAGGTGAAAGGCTTGAGAGCAACAGCAATCAGCAGTACAAGTTCTGTTTGTTGAGCAAGTGATTTCTGCAAGGTTAATATGTGACAGTGGCACCCAATTCACATCCAGAGAATTTAAGGAATTCACTGAACAGTATGGGTTCAACACCATCACCCCATCACTACACTACCCAAGGGGAAACGGGTTTATAGAAATACACATGCAGACTGTCAAAAGAACCCTTGAGAAATGCCGAAGGAAGACACAAACTTGGCCTTATTGTCACTCCGATCCACACCTCTCAACGCTGACATGAAATCACCTGCAGAGCAGAAGAAAATATAAGACTACTTTGCCAAGCAAAATACATCCTTCAAGTGACCAGGAGGAGGTGAGACAACTACTCACTGAAGCACAGGTAAGAGGAGAGCAACACTTCAACAAATATGCTAAATCCCTACCTGAGCTGTTGAAAGGACAGTCTGTACACGTACAGGATCCAATCATGAAAACCTGGAGCCTAGCAAAAGTTGTTGCTGAAGCTGAGACTCCAAGGTCATATATCATTGAGACTGAAACTGGTAACCAAATGAGAAGGAACAGAATACATATTCAACCGACACCTCAGCTGGAAAAACAGAAAACACCATCAAACAACACCGGAAACATCACCATCCAGTGAAACATCAACAACGTCACCAAGTGACACAACATTAACAACAGAAAGCACAACTCTTAGGACGCCAGGAGCAGCACACACATCGTCTGTGCACATGCCAACTCACCACTGAAAACGCCAAATGCAAAATCTACAAGATGGAGGTACAATATCTTACCACCTAAGTGAAACAGTGAATAATATTTTTTAGAAATCAAGCTAAAAAATACTCTTAAAAGGGGTTCCGTTTATTTCTAAAAGTCCATTGTTAATCTTCTTTAGTTTAGAAGAAAGTTAATGATTGGATTATATTGATATAGAGGCATTATGTTTTTAAAAAAAGAGGGATGTTATATATTGTTACATTATTTGTAAAGAACTAGGAACTAATTAACTAGGTACTAATTGTTATGTGTAAGAGTATTCCAGGGTGACACATTCACTGCTGCATTGCAGTCATGTGACATGTAACATTATATTAAAGCACTAAGAGCTCCAACCTTTCTAAGTCTAAAGTGTGATTATTTCTAATTTATGGGATCCAGAAGACAAAACAGTCACCATGATGCTACCTTTTTATTCCAGATTTATTTAATTGAATTTAAATTCCCGATCTCATGTGGTGGGATTTGAATTACTCATGGGAAGTATTTTGTGCTCTCTCAATGGTCAGTTTGGAGGCAGGGAGGGCATTTAAGCGGGCGGGATGGTGGCAGGTGGGGACCTGCCACTTTCCTGCCTCAACCCCGATTAAGTCCGTGGCAGGAAGGCCTGTGGATGGCCTTCCTGCCCGCCACCAATTGAGGCCCTTAACGGGCAAGTATTGCTCAGGTAAGGGCCGCTTTCTGCCGCCGCTGGTATGAGCCCAGCGTTGGGCAGGCCTATCGCCACGTGGGGAGCATGATATACAAACCCATGCGGGATTGTTTGTGGTCTCCCGAGGTGGGGGGGTGGGGGGCGGTGGTGGGCGGTGTCGGTATCCCTCATTCAAAGACACTCATTGCCATTTTGAGGGACCCAAAATGTTCTGATGAAAGGTCACAGACCTGAAACGTTAACTCTGCTTCTCCCTTGCTGCTGGACCTGCTGAGTATTTCTAGCACTTTCTGTTTTTTATTTAAAATTCTCATCCTTGCTTTCAAATCCTTCCAGGCCTTCAACCCTCTGAGATATCTGCGCTCCTCTAATTCTGGTCTCTTGAGCATTCCTGATTTTAATTGCTCCACCTTTTGTGGCCGTGCCTTCAGCTGCCTAGGCCCAATGCTCTGGAATTCCCATCTTAAACCTCTCTGCCTCTCTTTCTAATTCTGATTATTGCTCCTGTGATGCACCTTGGGACGCTTTTCTCTGCTAAAGGTGCTATATAAAAATAAGCTGTTGATCCAATTATTCTTCGACCTAGCTTTAGTTCTAAGTTCAGGATCAGAACAGCATTTGATGGTTAGAAATGAAGAAAATACTGCAAAAGGCAACTTAAAGTTGAAGTGCTTCATCGGATGTAAAGTCTGTTCTAACAGGGGCACTCACTCTAAATGTGACCATGTTTTACCCTGCCTGATCCTAATGGACCTGCTGTGTACTTTCAACATTTTCTGAGTTGTATTTTATTGTAAATTTCATGGTCCCTGTTTTTCAGTTGTGAATTTTTTTTTCTCTCTTTCTCTATAGTCGCGAGTAATTGTTCAACAAGGAGGAGAGAGGAATTTCCATTCATTTTATCAGGTAACAATTCTTTGTATTATTGTCTTTCTTATTTATTTAAGGCACTGTTTTGCAGTAATAAACCAGCTGTCAACTAAGTACAACTCCAGATAGTAGTTCTGTTTGAAAGAAAGCCTTGTATTTGTGCAGGATGTTTTACATCCTTGGAATCCTCACAGCCATTGAATACTTTTCAAATATTGTGTGGAAACATAGAAGCACAACAAGATCCTACCAGCAACAAACTAGATCAGTTAGACTATGTTGATGATGTTGGCTGACGGACGACTGTTGGTCAGGAAACCAAGGGAGATCATTTCTCTTCTATGAGCAGTGTTATAGGATCTTTAACATCCACCTAAACATTGCAGCTGAAAGATATCACCTCTGTCAAAGCAGAACTTCCTCAGTCCTGTAATGGGGCTTGAATCCACAAATTTCTGACTCAGGTTCAAGAGTGCCATCAACTGAGCCAAGCTGGTATGTGTGTGTAGATGTGTCTGAGTGGTTGCATTAGTTTGGAGGTACGGGCATATGCTGATGACTGTTGATGCATGATAAAACCTGGCTACCTGACCCGAACCCGACCAAATCCGACTACATGTGTCGGGTTCGGTTTAGGTCTGTATTCGGTGTCCAGCATTCGGGCTCGGGTCGGGTTGGGCTGAAATGTACTGTTTTGTTCCGTATTGTTTTTATTTTAGTCTATGATCTTTTTCTGTTTCAAAAATATGTTGGTTATTTTCAGGTCGGGTAGGGTGTTTATAAAAATTAAAGGACTCGGGCCCGGGTTCGGGTTCGGGTTGGCTATTGTTGGGCTGGGCCCGGGTCGGGTTTTAATTTTATACCCGAGCCAGGCTTTAATGCATGGGTTATGTAGATGTATTTAGCTATATGTCTAGATGTGTTTGGGCCTTATTGTGTGTCTAGGTGTCAGGTGTGGTTGTGAACATACGTGTGTATGGGTGTATATCTCTAGGCTTGTGTCTCTGTGTAGGAACATTTGTGTGTCTGGGTTGGCTGTAGGTGCGTGTGGGAATGTATATAAATGGGCTAGATTCTACCGGCCTCCTGATGTCGGGGTCAAGGGGCGGTGGGGGGGGGATCCTGGAAAATACCTCTGGGAGAGACTCGCCATAGGCCTCGACACCGGGAAGGCACCGCCCCATTTTACTGGTGGCGGCAAGGCCTCGTGGCAGCCCCCCCGCCGTTCGGCAACAGGAACACAGGAACTTCATTAAAATATTTACATCTATTTAAATTAATGAATAAATACTCACCTCATCGTGACGGCCGTCCAGCTGCAATATTCCGACCAGACGCCGGAACTCCCATGCCTTCAGATGTCCGTTTCGTGATCCGAGGCGGAACACTGTTTGTGAGAGGGGAGTAGTTAAGTTTTCAGGGTTGGGGTGGGGAGCAAGGAAAACCAATGCGATTGGTGGAGGCGATGGTGGAAAGGGTTTGAAGGTTAAAGGTTCTAAACTTTCCGGGGGAGGAAGGTCGGGATAGTGAGATTGTTTTTTTCAGGGGGACAGGGCAATTAATTAATTGACTAGTCATGGTGGGGTGGTGAGAGAGGGGATTGAAACATTGAGCAAATTTTTCCTTTTAATCTTTCAGGTCCTGTTACTTTAAACTTTCAGATTTAAATGATGGGCTGGAAGCTCTTTAAAATTGGCGCCAGCACCCGCGCAGTGGCACCGGATGCCGTTGCTGGGGACGGAACGCGCGACCCTTCTACATCATTGGAGGTCTGCCCTGGACATGTAAATGAGCCGCCGAGCTAAATAAAGCGGCGGCTTCGTGGGGAAAACCTGTGCATGCGCCCCTCCATCTTTGAAGCTTGCCGCCGAGATCGGCAGCGAGCTGGAAAAACTCCGGCCTATGTGTGTGCATAGCTGTGTGTGTATATTTGTATATGAGTGTATGTGTGTATAGATATTATGGAGTGGGTGTCCTTGTGTATGGGTGTATATTTGTGTCGGTGTGGGTGTGTATCTTTAGGCTTGTGGATGTGTGTGTGGGTACATATTTGTGTATGGGATGGCTGTGTGTTTGCATAGCTGTGTGTGTATCTTTGTATATGTGTGTTAGGGAGTGGGTATGGTTGTGTATGGCTGCATGTTTGTATAGTTGGTGCGGATATGGATATCATGGAGTTGGTGTGTATGGGTGTATCTAGATGTGGATGTGTGGGTGTGCATAAGCAAGCATATGGGTGTGTGTGCGTGTGTAATGCATGGTGCGTATCAGTGTCTATGTAAGTGAATCTGGAACTAGGGGGAACAGTTTCAGAATAAGGGATCTCCCATTTAAGATAGAAATGAGAAAGAATTTCTTCTCTCGGAGGATTGTTAATCTTTGGAACTCTCTACCCCAGAGAGCAGTGGAGGCTGGGTCATTGAATATATTCAAGGCTGAGTTAGATAGATTTTTAATCTACAAGGGAGTCAAGGGTTGTGGAGGGCAGGCAAAAAAGTAGAGTTGAGTTCACAATCAAACCAGCCATGATCTATTAAATGGTGGAGCAGGCTTGAGGGGCTGAATGACCTACTCCTACTCCAATTTCTTATGTTCTGATGTGTGTATGGGGTTACACATGGGTTTGTTTGTTTGTGGCTGTCTGGCTGAATGAGCATGTGTGTCTGTATGCATGTGTGTGCATACATGTGCATTTGGACATGTGTGTGCCATGTATAGATTACGTGCGCATGTGCGCGTGTGTACGTGCCCGTATATGTGTGGGCTGGATTTTAAGAGCTGGAGCGGTGGCGGGCGAAAAGAATGTAGCCCGCATGCCGCAGAACCACAATGGTATCCATATCCCTGACTCTATTACTCGCAGCTTTGGGGACTGTTCCCTTTTTTTTCCCTTTTCTGTAATTTGCATTACTTAGATTGATATTCCTTTTAGTTTAACATTAGTTCCTTCACCTGCAGATCACTTAACGCAGATCAACCTATTTAATTCTTTACAAATAACATTTTAAAATTTTTATTTATCCATAAAAGTCACCGAAATTATGAGTACGTTCTTTTGCTGTTTCCTTTAAACGTTTAAAATACCAACTCACTTGAATGTAATTTTAAATTCTAGTTTCTTGTTCCCAGACTCCCAATTGTTACAATGTTGTGACAAATGTCCTTAAATTCTTGAAGATGTTGGAATCCCATTGCACTTGCAGCTGCCTGTAACCTGAAAAAAACTAAGGATCCATTCTGCTTGTGGCCGAATGGGTTATTGTGGTTCGCTTAAGCTGCTAGCAGAAAGGGTTAATTGTCTGCTGCTTTGAAAGAGGGCAGGACAAAAGTCCTCAGATGGACTAGTTAACAGAACTAAGTATTGCCATGTTTGAACTGGGGGCTGGATTTTACGGTGGGTCGGGGGGAGCTGTTACTGACTGAAAAGTCGGTGGCGATCCCACCTCCACCGGGCCTGGAGTTCCAGACTGGTTTTACGGTCCCCAGGCCCTTAATTGGTCTTGGGCAGGACTTCCCCTCATTGAGGCAGGAAGTCCTGCCTAATAGAACTGCTGACCAAACAGCGGGCCGACAGCTCATAGTACTAGCAGCGCCACTGGGAGTAGTGGCCACTTCTGGGACTACAACCCAGCAGAAGAATGAAGATGACGGGGTGCACTGGAAAGCAGGTAGGTTTTTGGGGCCTCTCTGGGGGCAATCAGTCAGGCCCTGGTGAGGCAAGGGGGGTTGGTTAGATGGGCACGGGGTGTGTTGTGCGTTGGGGGCGGATGGGGCTTCAAGGACGGCCCTCTGTGCCCAATCAGGAGGTTCCCCCCCCCAAGGCGGTCAGAAGGCCACCTACTTTTATCAGGTAGCATTTGTGAGGCCTGGGATGCCTGCCTGCCAACCGTAAAATCACCATGGCGGCAGGAGGAGGCCCTTAAGTGGCTGGTAACTGGCCTGGGGCAGGCGGGCCATTTATCTCCGCCACCCCATGTAAGTTGGCAGGAGAGGTGGAAGCGGGTTGGGAAGGGCCCTGCACGACTTCCAGTGACTGAGCAAGTCACACTTGCCGGCAACAGCAACAATGTCCTTGTGAGCTGTGGCTTTACACCCCTTTCTGACCCTGGCCCCTCAACATATAAGGTAATGTTTTGAATTGTGTCTTCTCATTGGGTTTCAGTGCCTTATCAATCCTACCCTGGCTATGCAAGACCACCTGCATGTGGTCATATCCTGCCCTCAGCAGGGGGAGTTCTTAGGTGCAAACCACCCATGGATGTGATATCTGCATCTAGATAAGGCAAGAATGAAACCATTCACACATATTTCAAATGGCCATTGAAAGGTTGTAGACAGGCTGTTTGATGATTGAACAGCCCAGGCTACTACATCAGTGGCATGTCCTGACTAGTCTGTCTGTGTGTATGTGGGGGTCCTTATTCAGTTACGCTGTGCAATATGAACCCCAACGATGACGTTGTCAGTCAGGATTCTCCTCCCTCTGTCCCGATGTCCTTCGCCTCCATGTTTTTACCACCCGGTGAGCTCCATGCACTGGTCCACACCACAACAGGTTACATTTTACTTAGAAACAGAAATGCAGGAGATATTAACAAATACCTCATAGCATAATAAAAATCAAGAGATATCCAACTGCCTTACAGCTGAAATGATCTTTCAACTCTGCCCCCTCCATCCCCCTGCCGCAGAGCCTGACATCAGGGGCCCAGTAAAATCCAGCCCATGTCTGTGTGATTGGTGAGCGGTGAAGTTGTTTTGAATGAGTATCCAATCTCACCACTGGTGACACTGTTGGTCAGGTCCAATGTGGTAGTGAGACACACAGAAAAGAAAGCTGACAGTTTAATCTCTGGTCTGTACTGAGTTAGATAAACTCAACTGGGATTAGCAGTAGGGGGATAACAATTGGCTCCAGAGTCTTGAATTGAGAAAAAAAAACACATCTCCATGTGAATCCTGCTGAAATGTGTGGCCATCTGGTGTACATTAATGATTTAGACGTGAAAATAGGAGGTATGATAAGTAAGTTCGCAGATGACACGAAAATTGGTGGTGTCATAAATAGTGAGGAGGAAAGCCTTAGATTACAGGACAATACAGATGGGCTGGTAAGATGGGCAGAGCAGTGGCAAATGGAATTTAATCCTGAGACGTGTGAGGTGATGCATTTTGGGAGGACTAACAAGGCAAGGCAATATACAATGGGTGGCAGGACCCTAGGAAGTACTGAGGGTCAGAGGAATCTTGGTGTACTTGTCCATAGATCACTGAAAGCAGCAGCACAGGTAGATAAGGTGGTTAGGAAGGCATATGGGATACTTGCCTTTATTAGCCGAGGCATAGAATATAAGAGCAGGGAGGTTATGATGGAGCTGTATAAAATGCTAGTTAGGCCACAGCTGGAGTACTGTGTACAGTTCTGGTCACCACACTATAGGAAGGATGTGATTGCACTGGAGAGGGTGCAGAGCATATTCACCAGGATGTTGCCTGGGGTGGAACATTTCAGCTATGAAGAGAGACTGAAAAGGCTAGGGTTGTTTTCCTTAGAGCAGAGAAGGCTGAGGGGGGATCGGATTGAGGTATGCAAAATAATGAGGGGCATTGATAGATTAGATAGGAAGAGACGTTTTCCCTTAGCACAGGGGTCAATATCCAGGGGGCATAGATTTAAGGTAAGGGAAAGGAGGTTTAGAAGGGATTTGAGGAAAAAAATTTTCACCCAGAGGGTGGTTGGAATGTGGAACGCACTGCCTGAAGGGGTCGTAGAGGCAGGAACTCTCACAAAATTTTAGAAGTATTTAGATGAGCACTTGAAAGGTCATATCATACGAGGCTATGGGCCAAGTGCTGGAAAATGGGATTAGAATAGTTAGGTGCTTGATGGCCGGCATAGACACGATGGGCCAAAGGGCCTGTTTCTATGCTGTATAATTCTGTGATTCTCTGGAATGAATAAAGACGTCGGAA
Source organism: Heterodontus francisci (assembly GCF_036365525.1). Classification (NCBI taxonomy): domain Eukaryota; kingdom Metazoa; phylum Chordata; class Chondrichthyes; order Heterodontiformes; family Heterodontidae; genus Heterodontus; species Heterodontus francisci. The sequence continues at coordinate 57,454,780 of NC_090375.1, read as the reverse complement.
CGAGCAGGGAAAGTTTAAGGTGAAAAAGGAAGGTACGTTCAGAGAAGCATTGACCATAGTAGGACTAATAAATGAGACAGAAACAAGTTGTGAAGAAGAGGGTCGTTAGCGGCTATAGCTGAAGGTAGAATGGTCTAGCAGAAAGTGAGCTTCTCCCTGTTTCCCATTCAGGAGTGTGACAGAAATGCGAAATGATCTCAGTTTTAAATGCTGAAGGTAGATTCTCGATCATGATACACAAGAGGCTGGTTCACACTCCTGTAGACCAGTAGGGCCATTAAGTTGATGGAACATATTCCAAACAGGGCTTCACCAATGATCACTGTTGGGTTAGAATAATCCACTTCAATTTAGAGTCATAGAGTAATAGAGTCGTACAGTATAGAATCAGGCCCTTTGGCCCACCGCGTCCATGCCAAACATAATGCCTATCTATACTATGCCTGCATTAATTCCATATCCCTCTATGCCTTGCTCATTCAAGTACCTGTCCAAATGCCTCCTAAATGTCGCTACTATTCCTGCCTCCACCACCTCCTCAGGCAGCTCATTCCAGATATCCACTATTCTTTGTGTGAAAAATTTACCCCTTTGATCCCCTTTAAACCTCTTCCCTCTCACCTTAAATCTATGCCCCCTAGTTTTAGTCACCCCTACCATGGGAAACAGACTCTGGCTATCTACCCTATCTATGCCTCTCATAATTTTATACACCACTATCATGTCCCCTCTCAGCCTCCTTCGCTCCAGGGAAAACAGACCCAGCCTATCCAATCTCTCTCTATAACTCAAGCCCTCCAAACCAGGCAACATGCTTGTGAATCTTTTCTGCACCCTCTCTAGCTTAATCACATCTTTCTTGTAGTGCGGCGACCAGAACTGCACACAGTACTCCAAATGCGGCCTAACCAACATTATGTATAACTGTAACATGATGTCCCAACTCTTGTACTCAATACCTCGGCTGATGAAGGCAAGCATGCCATACGTCTTCTTCACCACCCTGTCTATCTGTGTTGCCACTTTCAGGGAACTATGTACTTGCACCCCAAGGTCTCTGTGCTCAACAACACTCCCAGGGCCCTGCCATTCACTGTATATGTCCTGCCCTGGTTTAACTTCCCAAAATGCATCACTTCACACTTGTCTACGTTAAATTCCATTTGCCACTCCCTTGTCCACTTTCCCAGTTGATCTATATCCTGTTGTAACCTTAGACAACCTTCTTCACTTTCAACAAACCACCAATTTTGGTGTCATCTGCAAACTTACTAATTATGCCCCTTACATTCACATCCAAGTCATTAATATATATGACAGAGGGCCCAGCACCAATCCCTGCGGCACACCACTGGTCACCAGCCTCCAATCTGCAAAACAACCCTCCACTACCACCCTCTGCCTCCTATCACCAAGCCAATTTTGTATCTAATTTGCTAGCTCACCCTGGATCCCATGTGTTCGAAGCTTCTGGACCAGCCTACTATGCGGGGCCTTGTCAAAGGCCTTGCTAAAGTCCATGTCGATAACGTCCATTGCCCTGCCTTCATCAATCCTCTTGGTCACCTCCTCGAAAAACTCAATCACATTCGTGAGACATGATTTCCCACACACAAAGCCATGCTGACTATCCCTAATCAGAACATGCCTTTCCAGATGCATATTAATCCTGTCTCTCAGAATCCCTTCCAATATCTTTCGCACAACTGATGTAAGGCTCACCGGCCTGTAGTTCCCTGGCTTATTCCTGCTGTCCTTCTTAAATAAAGGCATAACATTAACTATCCTCCAGTCTTCCGGTACCTCACCCGTGGCTAACGATGATACAAAAATCTCTGCCAGGGCCCCAGCAATCTCCTCCCTTGCTTCCCATAGCATCCTAGGATATACCTGGTCAGGCCCTGGGGATTTATCCACCTTAATGTGTTTCAAAACTTCCAACACCTCCTTTGCAATGTTGGAATGTTCCAGGATATCGCTGTTCCCTCCCTTGAACTCATTAGCTCTCATGACCTTCTCCACGGTAAATACGGACGAGAAATATTCATTTAAGACCTCTCCCATTTCCTGTGGCTCCACACATAGATTGCCACACTGATCCTTAAGGGGGCCTACTCTCTCCCTAGCTACCCTTTTACTTTTAATATACTTATAGAATCTTTTAGGAGTCTCCTTTATCTTATCTGCCAGGGAAATCTCATGGCCCCTTTTCGCCCTCCTGATTTCCTTCTTAAGTGCAGTTCTACATCCCGTATACTCCTCGAGGGGCTCGCTCGATCCTAGCTGCCTATACTTGACATATGCCTCCTTCTTTGTCCTGACCAGACCCTCAATTTACAATTGAATACTCTGACTGTGGAGGTTAAGTTCTTCTGTCTCTGTTCACTCTGGTTTTGTGAGGACCCATTTCAGTCATTCAATATTTTGGAATGCTATAGAAGCTGCCAGTTGAATCTAGAGAATGTTCTGAATGCTTCCGAGTAAGAAAGCTAGAATAAGCACAAGTCATCTAACTCTATGTGATTTTAGGACTTGAGTCTAGATTCTAGGCTGACATTTCAGTTCTTGCTTCCTGTAACCTCCCCCTGCACCGCACCCCCCCCCCCAAGAAAGCTCGTCAACTGTTGGTCATTAGACAACTAATAAGTGAAGGTTTGAGCTAGGTTAATGGTGATGTCTTGACCTGCCTATTAAATATGGGGGGAAATTAAATAAGCAAAGAGGCTGCTGCACTTAAACACACATGGAGCAGCATTAAAACATTGCTTCCCACGATATGTCTGAACAGTTATAAGAATAAACCGTTAAGTCAAACTGTTGTGGTTTCAGTTCCTACCACATATATGGCACACATGACTTACTACACCTTTACTCACTTAGAAACTTTATTAGGCTATTAATAGTTCTGAAACCATGTATGTATCTTTAGAGTTGGACTGACGTTTGCCATTGCCAGCTAGGCATAGTTGCTAGAACTCTGTCATCTGAGTCAGAAAACTCTGGGATTCAGCACAACACTGGAAATTCACTGGAAATTGAGCAGACAATTGGACTGAGATTCCAGAGTGGTCCTGAATAAGAGAGTAAGCAATCGAATCCCTTTGTCAACAGTGGCTCAATTCATTAAATCTGGATCATTTGTGGCTGGCACCAGAAAATTGACCATGAAAGCTACCGGATTGCCACAAAAATACAATTGGTTTACAAATGTCCTCAAGGGAATGGACCTTGCTAGTCTGACATACATGTGACTCCAGTCCCACACAATGTGGCTGATGCTTAATGGCCTCTGAACTGGTCTAATATGGGTGATAAATAGCTGGATGTTCACATTTCAAAAGCAAAATTGAAAAAAATAATACTGCAGCTGGTTCATAGGGTGAAAGTTTTGGTGTCAAGTTCCTGACTTTCCTCAAAGTTTGCAGGGAAGGGATAATGGTTTGTGTGAAATTATATTCCATAAATGTTAGGCTTCTTCTGTGTAATTCATGGGGTCTGCCCAATTTAAAAGTTTCAAAACTCTACTAAATAAAATACGCTCTATAAAAAATTAATCACATCTACTTATTAAACCTGCATAATGGACCAGAAATATTTATATCAATCTTTTGCCCTTTTCAGTTGATTCTGGGTGGCTCTGATGACCTGTTGCAGTCCCTGTACCTGCAGAGAGATGCTGCAGAATATGCATTCACTAGAGATGGAGCTACAGTCCAAGTAAGTACATGTAGGGTGAATTCTTTTTGATTTAAATTAATTTTCCAACAAGTGGTGCTAACAAAAATAGATCTAATGTCATGTTATAGCTAGCACCTTATTTTATTCGTTCAGGCCATGTGAGTGTCGCTGGCAAGGCCAACATTTATTGCCCATCCCTAATTGCCCTTGAGAGGTGGTGGTGAGCTGCCTTCTTGAACCACTGCAGTCCTTGGGTGTAGGTAGGTACACCCACAGTGCTGTTAGGAAAGGAGTTCCAGATTTTTACCCAGTGACAATGAAGGAACAGTGATAAAGTTCCAAGTAAGGATGGTGTGAGGCTTGGAGGGGAACTTGAAGGTGGTGGTGTTCCCCTGCATCTGCTGTCCTTGTCCTTCTAGGTAGTAGAGGTCATGGTTTTGGAAGGTGCTGTTGAAGGAGGCTGGGTGAGTTGCTGCAGTGCATCTTGTAGATGGTACACACTGCTGCCATCGTGCACCGGTAGTGGAGGGATTGAATGTTGAAGGTGATGGATGGGTTGCCAATCAAGCAGACTACTTTCTCCTGGATGGTATCGAGCTTCTTGAACGTTGTTGGAGCTGCACGTATCCAGGCAAGTGGAGAGTATCCCATTACACTCCTGACTTGTGCCTTGTAGATGGTGAATAAGCTTTGGGGAGTCAGGAGGTGAATTACTCGCCACAGAATTCCCAGTCTCTGAGCTGCTGTTGTAGCCACAGTATTAAATGGCTGGTCCAGTTCAGTTTCTGGTCAATGATAATTCCTACAATGTTGATGGTGGGGGATTCAGTGATGGTAATGCCATTGAACGTCAAGAGGAGATAGTTAGATTCTCTCTTGTTTGAGATGGCTATTGTCTGGCACTTGTGTGGTGCGAATGTGACTTGCCACTAATTAGCCCAAGTCTCAAAGTTGTCCAGGTCTTGCTGCATGCAGACAAGGACTGCTTTAGTATCTGATACACCAGTTAGATATTTGGCTCCAAGATGACATGCTTGGCCATTGGAACCAAGTTGACCATGGCCAACACACTAAGTGAAGTAGGTCCTCAGTATCCAGGAACACTGTTTATGCAGGAGCAAAATACTGCAGATGCTGGAAATTTGAGAAAAAAAAACAGAAAATGCTGGAAATACTCAGCAGGTCTGTCAGCATCTGTGGAGAGAGAAGCAGAGTAAATGTTTCAGGTTAATGACTCTTTGTCAGAAATCTAAAAAGTTATTGGCCTGAAATGTTAACTCTGTTTCTCTCTCCACAGATGCCACCAGACCTGCTGAGCATTTCCAGTATCTTATATTTTTAATTTCACTGTTTTTACAGTCTGTCTTATTGATGGAACCTGGAATATTGACCTGTCACTGGAGTCATACTTGGCCCTTTAAGTAAATAGTATTTGTTCCTACATGGAGAACACATCACACAGGGAGAGCATGTGTGCCTGCATCACTGCAGAGAGAGTATGTCACTATGGGGAGAGAGTATGAATTAAAACCTGGCATCCTGACCCGAACCCGACTAGACCCGACTACATGTGTTGGGTTCGGGTCGGGTCAGGTCGAAATTCCGAGTCCAGCATTCGGACTCGGGTCGGTTCGGGCTGGACACTGCTGCCTCTGGTAGGTTACGGGATCAGGCTTACCCATGATTCCCCACATTTATCTCACTGCGGTTAGTGCGATTCTGCAGTGTGCAAAATAGCTGCTGCCTTTGGCTTCATAACAAGGATAGTTTTATGAGGTACTGTTGCTGATATGGAGCCTCAATAGTTGTGAGGAAGGTTCAGCGAATTACAATATATCTTCAACCAATGCTGCCTCCTGTGGTCCTCTCTTTTTAATTATTGCTAAGGAAGCCTGAAGACCGAGGCCCATGATATTGAACCCTACAAAGGAGAGAAGATATTTATTTTCGTGACATCTAGCTTTGATTTTAAAGGGCTGTAAAGAGGAAGACTGAGAGAGGTAAAATTATCCACACTTTTGACTGCCTGGGAAAGAATGAGTTAGAAGAGGCAATAATGGGAGAGTTAGGGCACAAGAGGAACTTTGATGGGCTAAATAGTCTTCTTGACCTTGACTATTCTTACATGCTAGTAAAACCATAGAACAAAAGAAATATACAACACTGAAGGAGGCTCACCTCTGTGTATGTGCTGGACAATAGAATTGCATGGGCTTTGAGTGAACACTGTATTATCTTGGACTGTGGTATAGTAGAACCGCACAGGAAATCAGGGCTGTAGTAGGACCTCACAGGATAGTAATGCTGTCATGGGATCTCATGGATTACAGCCCATGATGAGGTTTTTCAATTGACTTTAGGATGTCCCCGCACTGCAGCGCTGAGAGGAGATGCTGGATTCCTTCCCCCAGCAACACTAGAGCTTCCACCATGACTTCCTTTGTAAAAGTATTGAGCAAATAAATTAGCTCTTTCCGCCTTTCTAGCAGTTCAGGTGCAGCCCTATCCTGGATGCCCAGACTGGGCTCCACATCTACCACTTGGCAGCCTGGTGTGCTAAAGATCCACCAGACCTTTGAGGGGCTAAGGATGTGGCAATAAGGAGTCCCAAACTGCCCACCTTGCTTCCTCCTGCAACAGTGGCTGTGTTTGAGGCAGGTGAAGGCTCCGCCCCCACAGTTCAAGATCGAGAACTCTGGAAGTTACAGCATGAATGCAACTGAAGGAACATAGGAAAAGGAGCAGGCCGTTCAGCCCCTCAAGCCTTTTCTACCATTGAATTAGATCATCACAGATCTGTACCTCGACTTCATTCACTTCGCTCTGAACCAAATCCCTTGATACCTTTACCTAACAAAAGCCTATCAACCTCAGTCTCGAAAATTTCAATGGATGAAGCATCCACAGCCTTTTGAAGGTGGGAATTTCACATTTCCACTACCCTTTATGTAGGCAATCCTCTTCAGGATTTAGACAGCTGAATCTCCTTTCTCCAGCTCAGCTGGTTAAGTTCCTGATAGCCTGTACCTTTCAACTTCTAGATAATCCATTGCCATATAACTCTGCGCTAACTCTATCAATTTCTTTTCTTCACATGCACTTGGATCAATTTCCAGTCTGTGATCAATGACAAGGAGAACTTCAAGGTCGTAATGAATGCAATGAAATTCATCGGGTTCAGTGACAAGGAAATTAACACCATCTACAAAATCTTGGCCACCATCTTACATTTGGTGAGGATAAACTTTGATTAATAATTGTTTATGTGAGAACATAGGAACAGGAGTTGGCCATTCAGTTTTGAGCCTCTTCCGCCATTCAATTGGCTGAGCAGTACCTCAACTCCATTTCCTAGCCGGCGCTTCATTTTTAATTATATTGCTATTAATCTGCTAAGTATATTTATTCGGCAAGGTTCAAAATTAATAGGTCTTTAAAATGATGAATAAATTTAACAATTCTGATATCTTTATAGAGTCATAGAGTCGTACAGCATAGAAACAGGCCCTTCGGCCCACCGAGTCTGTGCCGACCATCAACCACCCATTTATACTAATCCTACACTAATCCCATATTCCTACCAAACATCCCCACCTGTCCCTATATTTCCCTACCACCTACCTATACTAGTGACAATTTATAATGGCCAATTTACCTATCAACCTGCAAGTCTTTTTGGCTTGTGGGAGGAAACCGGAGCACCCGGAGAAAACCCACGCAGACACAGGGAGAACTTGCAAACTCCACACAGGCAGTACCCGGAATCGAACCCGGGTCCCTGGAGCTGTGAGGCTGCGGTGCTAACCACTGCGCCACTGTGCCGCCCTCTATGCCTTGCTCATTCAAGTACCTGTCCAGATGCCTCTTAAATGTTGCTACTGTTCCTGCCTCCACCACCTCCTCAGGCAGCTCATTCCAGATACCCACTATTCTTTGTGTGAAAAATTTACCCCTTTGATCCCCTTTAAACCTCCTCCCTCTCACCTTAAATCTATGCCCTCTAGTTTTAGTCACCCCTACCATGGGAAACAGACTCTGGCTATCTACCCTATCTATGCCTCTCATAATGTTATATACCTCGATCATGTCCCCTCTCAGCCTCCTTTGCTCCAGGGAAAACAGACCCAGCCTGTCCAATCTCTCTCTATAACTCAAGCCCTCCAAACCAGGCAACATCCTTGTGAATCTTTTCTGCACCCTCTCTAGCTTAATCACATCTTTCCTGTAGTGCGGCGACCAGAACTGCACACAATACTCCAAATGCGGCCTAACCAACGTGATGTACAACTGTAACATGACGTCCCAACTCTTGTACTCAATGCCTCGGCTGATGAAGGCAAGCACGCCATATGCCTTCTTCACCACCCTGTCTACCTGTGTTGCCACTTTCAGGGAACTATGTACTTGCACCCCAAGGTGCTCAACAACACTGCCGAGGGCCCTGCCATTCACTGTATATGTCCTGCCCTGGTTTAACTTCACAAAATGCATTATTTCACACTTGGCTGTGTTAAGTTCCATTTGCCACTCCCTTGCCCACTTTCCCAGTTGATCTATATCCTGTTGTAACCTTAGACAACCTTCTTCACTGTCCACTATACCACCAATTTTGGTGTCATCTGCAAACTTACGAATCATGCCCCTTACATTCACATCCAAGTCATTAATATATATGACAAACAACAGAGGGCCCAGCACCAATCCCTGCGGCACACCACTGGTCACCAGCCTCCAATCTGAAAAACAACCCTCTGCCTCCTATCACCAAGCCAATTTTGTATCTAATTTGCGAGCTCACTTTGGATCCCATGTGTTCGAACCTTCTGGACCAGCCTACCATGCGGGGCCTTGCTAAAGTCCATGTAGACAACGTTCATCGCCCTGCCCTTGTCAATACTCTTAGTCACCTCCTCGAAAAACTCAATCAAATTCGTGAGACATGATTTCCCATGCACAAAGCCATGCTAACTATCCCTAATCAGACCATGCCTTTCCAAATGCATATAAATCCTGTCTCTCAGAATCCCTTCCAATAACTTTCCCACCACTGATGTAAGGCTCAGCGGCCTGTAGTTCCCTGGCTTATCCCTGCTGCCCTTCTTAAATAAAGGCACAACATTAGCTATCCTCCAGTCTTCCGGTACCTCACCCGTGGCTAATGATGATACAAAAATCTCTGCCAGGGCCGCAGAAATCTCCTCCCTTGCTTCCCATAGCATCCTAGGATACACCTGGTCAGGCCCTGGGGATTTATCCACCTTAATGCTTCAAATCCTCCAACACCTCCTTTGCAATGTTGATATGCTCCTGAATATCAGTGTTCCCTCCCTTGGACTCATTAGCTTCCATGACCTTCTCCACGGTAAATACGGACGACAAATATTCATTTAAGACCTCTCCCATTTCCTGTGGCTCCACACATAGATTACCACACTGATCCTTAAGGGGACCTACTCTCTCCCTAGCTACCCTTTTACTCTTAATATATATAAAGAATCTTTTAGGATTCTCCTTTATCTTATCTGCCAGGGAAAGCTCATGGCCCCTTTTTGCCCTCCTAATTTCCTTCTTATGTGTAGTCCTACATCCCCTATACTCCTCGAGGGACTCGCTCGATCCCAGCTGCCTATACCTGACATATGCCTCCTTCTTTGTCCTGACCAGACCCTCAATATCCCTCGTCAACCAAGGTTCCCTAAACTTGCCAGCCTTGCCCTTCAATCTAACAGGAACATTCCGGCCCTGACATCTTCCTATCTCACTTTTAAAAGCCTCCTACTTGCCAGATGTCCCTTTAACTGGAAACAGCCTCTCCCATTCAACTTTTGAGAGTTCCTGTTTGATGCCATTGAAATTAGCCTTCCCCCAATTTAGGACTTCAAACTGAGGACCAGCCCTATCCTTTTCCATAACTATCTTGAAGCTAATCGAGTTATGGTCACTGGTCCCAAAGTACTCCCCCACTGACACATCAATCACGTGCCCATCCTCATTTCCTAAGAGGAGGTCGAGTGTAGCCCCTTCTCTAGTAGGGCGATCTACATACTGCTTCAGAAAACTATCCTGGACACACTTAACAAATTCTTCCCCATCTGATCCCTTAGCACTAAGGCAGTCCCAGTCACTATTAGGGAAGTTAAAATCACCTACGATTACAACCCTATAATTCCTACACCTGTCTGTGATTTCCCTACATATATGCTCCTCCACTTCCCTCTGACTATTGGGGGGCCTATAGTATAATCCCATCAAAGTGATCACCCCTTTCTTATTTCTAAGTTCTACCCATATGGCCTCGCTGGACATTCCCCCCGGGATATCCTCTCTAAGTACTGCCGTGATGTCCTCCCTAATCGATAGTGCAACTCCCCCTCCTCTCTTACCTCCACCTCTGTCACGCCAGAAAGATCGGTGCCCCGGAATATTGAGCTGCCAGTCCTGCCCATCCCTCAACCACGTTTCCGTAATAGCAATAATATCACAATCCCATGTACCGATCCACGCTCTGAGTTCATCTGCCTTACCTGTAAGGCTTCTTGCATTAAAGTAAATGCAGTTTAGCCTACCAGACCTTCCACGCTCCCTGTCCTGCCCCTGCCCGGCCTGCCTACTGGACTTGCTTGCTTTAACCTCTACATTTGCCTCAACTATCTCATCTGAGAGACTACTACTTTGGGTCCCACCCCCCTGCAAGACTAGTTTAAACCCTCCCGAGTAGTGCTAGCAAACCTCCACGCAAGGATATTGGCCCCCCTCCAGTTTAGATGCAACCCATCCTTCTTATATAGGTCACCTCTGCACCAGAAGAGATCCCAATGATCCAAGTAGCTGAAGCCCTCCCGCCCACACCAGCTCTTCAGCCACGCATTCATTTGCCTTATCCTCCTATTCCTACCCTCACTAGCACGTGGCACAGGGAGTAATCCTGAGATTGCAACCCTGGAGGTCCTGCTTTTTAACCTTCTGTCTAACTCCCTATATTCACTTTGCAGGACCTCATCTCTTTTCCTGCCTATGTCATTAGTACCAATATGGACCAAGACCTCTGGCTGCTCACCCTCTCCTTTCAGAATGTCCTGCAGCTGCTCCGAGACATCCTTGACCCTAGCACCAGGGAGGCAACAGACCAGTCTCGTTTGCGGCCACAGAAACACCTATCTGCACCCCTTACGAAAGAATCCCCCATCACTATAGCTCTTCCAACCCTTTTCCCCCCCTACTGTGCAGCAGAGCTCTCCGTGGTGACCCAAACTTGGCCTTTGCTGCTGTCCCTTGGGAAGTAACCCCCCCCCCAACAGTATCCAAAGCGGTATATCTGTTTGAGGGGGATGGCACCTATTACTCTGTCTGGTGGTCACCCATCTCTTTTCTGCCTGTGCAGCCATTACCTGCAGTGTGACCACCTCACTAAACGTGCTATCCATGACGTCCTCAGCATCGCGGATGCTCCACCGTGAATCCACCCGCAGCTCCAGATCCGTAATGTGGGTAGTCAATAGCTGCAGATGGATACACTTCCTACACACATGGTCGTCAGGGACACTGGAAGCGTCCCTGATTATCCACATAGCGCAGGAGGAGCATATCAAGGGGCTGAGCTCCCCTGCCATGACTTACCCTGAGGTTAATTAGTTACTCCCTGAATTAAAAAATACTAATTATACTCGGAGCCTTATTCTACCCACTTCAATCTAAAATTCTTTTTAAAAGAACACTTTAGTAGTACTCACCTTATCTCCAGAGGTTTTATTTTCAACAAAAAAAAAATTACCCTTATTTTTTAAGATATTCTAACAGCTACTACTCACCAACCAATCACCTTGCAGCTCTCCTGTGATGTCACTGTTGGCTTCCCCTGTCAAAACTCAGGAGTGCTGTCGCTGCACTTTTTAAACACCGTTTATCAAACAAAATTCTATCAATCTGAGTCTTGAAAGCTCCAATTTATTCCATAACCTTTTGTGCGAGTACGTTCCAGATTTTCACTGCTCTATGTGTGAATTTTTTTTTCCTGGTTTCACTCCTGAATCTAATTTTAAGATTGCGTTCACTTGTTCAGGATTCCCACCAGAGAAAATAGTTACTCTGCAACTATCCTGTTGAATTTCTTCATCATTTTAAAAATCCTAATAATTTTGAACCTTGTATAAACATATTTAACAGATTAATAACAATATCATAAATTAAGCCTTTGAATTTGTGTAGTAGTGTCCCAGACTCCCGGTCTGTGGGAGGGTGAGGGTTTTTGGTGGTTTCCCATCAAGTTACAATGAAAACGGAGGAAAAATAAAAAAACATGGGCAACCCAATCTCAGCCCACCTCTAACCCACCCATTTTCTGTTTTAGTGGATGCAGGTCTGGGGCCGGGTGACCAACCTGCTGCCAGGGGGTGCAGATGTACTTCACCTCCCACACACCAAGCAACCCCCACGATGGAATCCCCCCCAATCATCTGACCTCCCTACTCCCCAATGTTCGATTACCCTACTCTCTCCTGTGATGTCGGATTTACCTGTGATCTGCTCCCCAGTTGTTTTCCTGCCCAACAAATGGTCAGTTTGTCAATCTGGTTGGCTGTCAGGTAGGAAGCCTGTTGAAAACATTTAAAAGGGGATCTGCAAATTTAGCAGGAATCCTACTTCTGGGTTTCCTGAACTAAATCCTCACCACAGCTATCTTCCCACCTTGGTATTATGATCGAAGTTCAATGATCAGTCGTATCAGTGTTGAATAACTTATCGATGCTCATGGGTTAATAAATGAAAGTCAGCACAGATTTGTTAAAGGAAAATCATATTTGACTAAATTGATTCAGTACTTTGATGAAGTAATGAAGAGATTTGATGAGGGCAGTACAGTTAATGTTCTGTACATGGAATTCCAGAAGGCATTTGATAAAATACTACACATCAAAATTGATGCTGATGGGATTAAAGGGGAAGCGGCTGCATGGATAAAAAATTGGCTCAGAGACAGAAAGCAGAGAGTAGTGCTAAACAGTTCTTTTTCAAACTGGAGGGAAGCACGCATAGATGTCCTCTAGGGGTCAGTGTTGGGACCATTGCTCTTTATGATATTATGGGTATGCAGGGCAAAATTTCAAATTTTGCAGATGGCACAAAAGTCAGAAATGTAGTGAACAGTGAAAATCATATTACCAGACTTCAGGAGGACATAGACAGACCAATGAAATGGACAGAGACATGGCAGATGAAATTAACACAGAAAAGTGTGAAGTAATTTGTTTTGGTAGGAAGAATGAGGAGAGGCAATATAAACTAAATTTTCAAGGGGTTGCAGGAACAGAGAAACCTGAGGGTGTACGTTCACAAATCTTTGAAGGTGACAGTACAAGTTGAGAATGCTGTTGAAAAAGTATATGGAATTTTGTCTTTATTAATAGAGGAGTAAAGTACAATTATAAAATATTGGTTAGACCTCTGCTGGAATATTGTATCCAAGCCTGGAAGGATGTCAAGGCCTTAGAGATAATGCCAAAGAGATTTATTAGAATGTTACCAGGGATGAAAGACTTCATTTACATGGAAAGAGTGGAGAAACTGTAGTTGTTCTCCTTACAGCAGAGAAGATTAGGAGGAAATTTGATAGAGGTGTTCAAAATCTTGAAAGATTTTTGGTAGAGTAAATAAGGAGAATCTGTTTCCAGTAGCAGAGGGGTTTGGTAACCAGAAGACAAAGATTGAAGGTAATTGGCAAAAGAACCAGAGGCGACACGAGGAAAAAAATTTACACAGCGAGTTGTTACGATGGGGAATGCACTGCCTGAGAGGGTGGTGGAAACAGATTCAATAAAAGTTTCAAAAGGGAATTGGATAAATATTTGAAAAAATTTGCAGGGCTACAGGGAAAGATCAAGGAAGTGGAACTAATTAGATAGCTGGCACAGGCATGATGGGCCAAATGGCTGTATTATTCTAAGATTGCCCAAGCTCCTGCATGTTGCAAACATTATTATATTACACTTATGGGCTTGATATTTGCACAACTTGCTAACAGTTAGTGGTATGATAGTGTATAGTGATGCTACTGGCCTAGTAATCCAGAGGTCTGGACTAAAAATTCAGAGAACATGAAATCAGGTCATGGACCATTCAAGGTCTGGAAATAAAAAGCTGGCATCAGTAAAAAGTGGCCATGAAGCTGTTGGATTGTGGTAAAAGCCCAACTGGTTTAGTTATGTCCTTTAGGGAAGGAAAGCTACATCTTTACCTAATCTGCCCTGTTTGTGATTCCGGTGCCCATCAACGTGGTTGACTCTTAACTATCCTCTGAAGTGGATAGCAAGACACTCAGGTGCATCAAATTGCTGAAGTTCAAGAAGAAGGTCCTCCACCATCCTATCAGAGCAACGCTTGACAGGCAGTAAATCTGGCCTTAACAGCGATGTAAACATCCTGAGAATGAATTACAAAAAAAAGCCGGGGGAGCGACAGTTGTGAGAGAAATGGTGTCTTAGTCTTCCTACACGCCATTTCCTTTCCTTGTGCATCCTTTCTGTGACTAGAAACATAGAAAATAGGAGCAGGAGTAGGCCATTTGGCCCTTCGAGCCTGCTCCGCCATTCATTATGATCATGGCTGATCATCCAACTCAGTAACATGTTCCCGTTTTCTCCCCATATCCTTTGATCCCTGTCACCCCAAGAGCTATATCTAACTCCTTCTTGAAAACATACAATGTTTTGGCCTCAACTGCTTTCTGTGGTAGCAAATTCCACAGGCTCATCACTCCCTGGGTTAAGTAATTTCTCCTCATCTCAGTCCTGAAAAGTTTACCCCGTATCCTTAGACTATGACCCCTGGTTCTGGACTCCCCCACCATTGGGAACATCCTTCCTGCATCTACCCTGTTAAGTCCTGTTAGAATTTTATAGGTTTCTATGAGATCCTCCCTCACTCTTCTGAACTCCAGCAAATATAATCCTAAAGGACTCAACCTCTCCTCATATGTCAGTCCCGCCATCCCAGGAATCAGGAACCTTCGCTGCACTCCCTCTATAGCAAGATCATCCTTCCTCAGATAAGGAGACCTAAACTGCACACAATATTCAAGGTGTGCCCTCACCAAGGTATAATTGCAGCAAGACATCCCTACCCCTGTTCTCGAATGAAGGCCAACATACCATTTGCCTTTTTTACCGCCTGTTGGACCTGCATGTTTACCTTCAGCGACTGGTGTACGAGAACACCCAGGTCTCGCTGCATATTCCCCTTTCTCAGTTTATAGCCATTCAGATAATAATCTGCCTTCCTGTTTTTGCTACCAAAGTGGATAACCTCAGATTTATCCACATTATACTGCATCTGCCATGCATTTGCCCACTTACTTAACTTGTCCAAATCACCCTGAAGCCTCCCTGCATCTTCCTCACAACTCACCCTCCCACCCAGTTTTGTGTCATCTGCAAATTTGGAGATATTACATTTAGTTCCCTCAT